>NC_050479.2:39674446-40874446 GCF_012460135.2 Molothrus ater
GAGCGAGGGAGGAAGGGAAGAAGGGAGGGGGGCAGAGGCACCGGCGGCCAGCCCCGCACTCCCTTGTCGGGCCACCGCCACGAACACAGCCTGCGGCTCATGGCAGCTTTCGGGGAGGAAAGCAAGCAGTCACCTCAAGTCGGTGGTAAACTGTTTTATTGAAAGAAGTTTTTCAACAGGTTTCTGGAGGTGCCAGACCTACAGAGCAAACGTCAGCTTCCCCGGGAAAGCTTTCCAGTCTCTGTAAGTTTTCCGAAATTCTCTTTAAAACTGCTCTTGTCTTGTTCTTACGGGCTGGTGATGCGAAGGGAGCTGGAGAGGGGTGTGGAGGGGGGGGAGGCGGGACGAGGGGAGAGCAATTTCTTGTTTCCCCTGAACTGTATACATCGCCTTCTCCTTCTGACCCTTTTCCCGAGAGGTGTCACCGCTCTCTGGGGAGGCTCCGCGCCCCCTTTCTCCATCCCCCGCTCCCTGGCAGCCGTGGGTGCCGCAGTGGGGGCGCAGGCTGCGGTGGGGCCGGGGGCTCTGCCCACGGGAGGATGCGGCTGGCGACGGCCTCGTCGTGAAAAAGAGGCGGAAGGACTCACCGGAGACGGGTGTGTGTGCATGTGAGAGAGAGAGGGAAAGGGGGAAGAGGGTGTTCTTCCCCCAAAATTCAGCCTTCCAACGCAGTAAGGGGACGAGGCGCGGGGCGAGGAGGGGAGTGTGGCCGGCCCGTAGCCTGGTGAGAAGAGGCCAGTTGAGCAGCATCACTTGCACCGTTGTCTGTATCACAGACACTCATAAATTCAACAAGCTCATCAACAGGATATTAAGTTGCAGGTTACCTTTGATGGTGCCGATCCGAGCCACTTCTAGGCCGTTCGACCTATGACCCGTGAAGACCACATGTGTTGTCCTCTAGCCTCCCTCTGTAAAACACACACTTCGAGACAAAAGTTCTTTGTCAGGCTCTACCGACAGAGTAATGTAAAAGAAGTAGGGGAAATAATGAAAATCTCAGCCAAAGCTGTAACTTTTAAACGCAGAAAGAAAGAAAGAAAGAAAGAAAGAAAGAAAGAAAGAAAGAAAGAAAGAAAGAAAGAAAGAAAGAAAGAAAGAAAGAAAAGGGAAAAATACACTAGGCAGGGACAGAAGGAAGAAGCACCCCGCTTTCGTGCCATTAATATTTATTGTTCCTTCAGTTGCACTTATATATATATATGTATGTATAAAACCCCGCTCTCGGCGGCAATGCCGTGAGACGGCGGGGGCCAGGAGCAGTGTAGCACTTTTTTCCAGGACGGGAACCTCGGCCGAGCGGCAGCCGGTGCCTCTGCCCTGCCCAGCTGCGGCTGAGGGACGCGCAGCGCTGCGTATTTTGCACGCCCTGCCCCACTGCGCCGCTCATCCTGCGGGCAGCACAGACCCGGCACAACGCCCCCCGAAATGGGTCTGCCGCAGCACTGCCCGCCTTTATTAGATGCACCTTTTTCCATCTGGAGATGCCCATATAAACGTTAGAGGCAGGGGAGAAGCGTCCCAATAAAGCGCGATGGACTTTGTAATACAATTTATGCTGTCATTCATAAATAACAATGCCATATGGTAACCATATTGCTTATACAAGTAAAGCCGTCAAAGTGTCACTATTTGATTTATCTCAACAGCTTCTTCCAACGGTGACGTTCAGAGAGAGGGGAAGTGGGAAAGAGAGAGAGAGAGAGCAGAGCAAAATTTGGCCTGGGTTTCCTGAGACCGCCTCTCTCTTTATCTCTTTCTTTCTTTCTATATATGGGTAGGTAGGTAGGTAGGTAGGTAGGTAGGTAGGTAGATAGATAGATAGATAGATAGATAGATAGATAGATAGATAGATAGATATAGAAGGATTTTTTTTCCTTATTTTATCCCTAACTAAGCAAACCCCAAAGGGGATGGCCCCTCTTTCCCTGGCGATGTGCGCTCTGAACACGACAGCTCCGAAACTTATGCTCCTAAATCCCTGTCCCAGAGGTGCGGCGGGTCTCGGCCCCGACCGCCACTAGCCCCGGATCCTCGTGTCAACCTCAGGTTCCCGCCTGGACGCACGAAGCGACGATATTTGGCACAGGAGAAGTTTAATTTTCAAGAGTGTACGTTATCCATCCGCTGAGCCCCTCCACAGGGAAGGGGTGGGGAGTCTCACTGCCATATCGACACTCTTTCGTGCCTCTGGGCAGCCTCCCGCTCTCGGCCGAGGTCCCGGCGCCTCCGTGCAATCCCCCTGACGGGACGGTGGGCAGGGTGCCGTGGGTCCGTCCTGCCCGTGCGGGTCCCCACGGGGCTGTGGCTCGGGGCGCTCCCTCCCGCTGCGGGCGGACTCCACCTCCGACGGCGCACGTTCGGGCAGGGCACGGCGCCACAGGCTCCCCCCGCCGCAGAGCAGCCCCACGGGCGTGGAAAGCCACCCGCGACGGCCCGGGAGGAGGGTAGGCTTTCCTAGCGTATTTGGGGAGTCTTGCAGCTCTTCCCGGGGAAAGCGCCAATCGCGCTCCCTTTCTAATGGTTCCCCGGAAGAATGTTTTACACCTTATAAAATATTGCTCCCCGCTCCCTAACTATCAATAAGACGTGCATTAAAGACGATTGTTTGTAAATGGTGTTCATGATCATTAGCATACATTTACATAATGCAGCTCACAGCACAGCGTTTTACGGTTAAACACCTCCTAAAGCCGATAGCCCGAGCTCAGTTTATAGAGGAAGCTTTGCGAAATAAATGTGAAGGCTTCCAGGCTTTCACCCCGCCTCTGCAGCCTCCCCCGATGTCCCTTGGCAGGTTTGCCGGCGAGCGGAGCCCTGCGGGAGGGCTCTGCAGCCGGCTCCGCCGCGGGAGCGGGGCGCGTTCCGACCCCCGACGGGCGCTGTCGGGTTGTGGGGGGCTGTGGGGCAGCACAGCACGCCTCCCCTCTGCTGCAGCCCGGGGGCAGCGGCAGCCTGGGCCTGAGCTGGTGTCGGTGAGTTAATGGGCTTTAAATTCTTCATGGCTCTTTTGGAGATGGCAGCGTCCAAAATTGTCCCTGCGCGGGCAGCCACCTTCTCTGCCCGGCGTTTGCAGCCAGTCCTAAAAATGAGCGAATTTCCACGTGAGTCTCCATCAACCCCTCCCTTCCCTCAGTCACAGGTCAGCTGCCTATTAGCCAGCTATAAAATAATTCCATTTTTTTATGGCCTCTCATAAAAAGAAATTGATCGGGGTTTATATTTGAATTAAGACATATTAAATCGATGACAGATACACATCACCTGCGCTTAACAGCAGAGGGACAAGGAGGCGTGCAGAAGGTTCCACGGAGCTGTAATACTTGTTCATCTCCACAGCATCTCCCACCAAACCATTCCATCTCTGGACCTTGCTCCAGCAAGGCACCCAGAATTTGGGGAGGAAGGAGGGCACTATATGGATGGACGTGTGAAAAATACATGTATATAAATACCCGTACAGACGTATGGCTACTTTGCGTGAAGTTTTTACTGTGCAATAAAACCATCGAGCAGCCGCTTTTAAAACCCGGGGATCATTTATTTCCATTCCTTGCCTTGCAGCATCACTGAAACCCCCACGGCGGCCACACGAGCCGGGAGCATTGGCTCGTCTCCGGTGGGGGGGAGAGGGGAAGGAACCGGCGGGTCTCTCTCCCCCTTGAGCTCCCCCTAGAGCCTCTCGCCCCCCTTTTGGCAGCCGTGGGCCAAATCCTGCGAGTTTTACCCCCGCGAGAGGCAGAGGAGGGGGAGCCTGGAGCCTGGCCCAGGAAATGCCGGACCAGCAGCACGGGGCTTCCTTTGAACGTGGCTTGGCACAGGGAAGCGGCCAAGACGCACAGATGTAGTTTCGTCAAGGGGATTCGGTGGCCGGGGAGAGCCGGAGGTGCGTGTGGGTCCGCTGGCGTCCCCTGCCCCGTTTCCTCTCCTGGAGAGGCGGAGGAGAGTCCCTGGCTGCCTCGCAGGCAGGGAAGGGCAGGCAGCTTGCCTGCACTTTCCAGGAGCCCGGGAGCTCAAGGCATTCCTAGGGGCACCAACTGCCTAAAGAAAGCAGATGACATATCAGTAAAAGCTACTTCTCCTCCCACAGAAAAGTCACGACAATGCTCCTTTCCCCTTTTGGCTCGCAGGGAAATCCCGGCCTTGCCTAGTCAACCCCCTCAAAGGGCAGCATCCTTTGTACCGAAGGGCCAGTTTCGGCGCTCCACAAAGAGCTTCGCTTTCGAGGACCAGTACACCCCGCACCCCAGGGGCGGTCCCATCGCTGTCCCCGCCCGGTCTCTACCTCTGCCCCCTTTCAGGAGAGCTCCCTCTTTTCCTGCCTTTTCGTCTGGGGCAGCAGCTCAGGGCCGACACACGCCAGCCGGAGACTCCCCCGTTTCCCACCCTACCGTTCCGACATCCGAAAGAGTCGAGGAGCATTTATGCTCGGGGCCAGTAACGCTGCGGGGGTTTCATCTCTATTTCGCCGCTGCTGAATGAGGGCTGGAGGGGATGCAGCTGCCTGGGCTACGGCTGTGGGACCGCCGAGGGGCGTGGGGTGGTTCTCCCCACGGGATGCCCCGGGAAGCCGCTGCGGGAGGAGGGAGCCCCAAAGCGGCAGCGAGAGCCAAAACTTGGCTCTAACATGTGCCACTTGCCCCCCTCCTCCTCCCCTCCCCGTTCACTCGTTTATTTTCTAAAGGAAAGGAATCCCAACCCCCGCCGTCTTCTTTTCAGGGAAACTTTGGCCGCCTTCTCCTAGCGGTGCCTTGGGCATGAGTACACACAGGCTCGGCCTCGCGTGGGCGTGGGGTTGCGCACATTGTTGCAGGAGGGAGCGCTTTCCCGCCTCATCCATGAATGAACGTGGCCCTCCAAAAAAATTTAAAAAGACAAGGAAGCTGAGCACAGAGCCGGGCAGCAGCCGCACCGCCAGGCGAGGAGAGAAACCCCACGGCCCCGCGAACGTAAACACGGCGGAGCACCTGAGCAGGGCGCCCCGTCCGGTGCCTGGGGAGCAGAGGCAGCTGCTGCTGCCCGGTGCTGCCGGCGGGGGGCGGCGGGGGAGGCGCCGGGTGCGCCCCGTCGGGCCCCGCGCGAAGTTTTGCGAGTGCAACTTCGGGGGGCGGCGCGGGGGGGGCCCGGGGGGGCGGCGGGGGCGGATCCCCGCTGCGCCGGCGGCCTGAAAGGGAGCCAATCGCGGGGCCCCGGCCGCTGCCAATCATCGCCATCCGTCCAATCCCTCCGGCGCGGTGTCCGAGCCGTATTCCCCAGCGCGCCGCCGAAGTGTGGTGAGGGCTCTGCCAATCGCGGGCGGGCAGAGCGGGGCCAGGGATGCGCGGGGCTCGGAGCGCAGACAAAAGAAGTTAAAGAGCCGCTTAATATATACATGTTTTTGAAGGCGGGTAAAGGGAAAAAAATAACAACAGCGAGCGTAGATGGGCTTGGCTGTGTCGTTATGGAGCCCCCTTTGAGCAAGAGGAACCCGACACTGAGATTAGCGGATTTGGCAGCGGCTCAGCCCCATCCTCACCAGAACATGACAGGCTTCCCGGGGCTGGGGAACCACCACGTCCACCCCCACCACGCGGCCCACCTCCACCCCGGGGACGCGGGCGGCGACCCCGGCGGCGCCCTCACGCCGCTCGGACCCGAGCACATGGCGCAGCCCTGCCGCCCTCAAGCTCACGCCCGAGGCGCTCACCGCCGCCGCCTTCGCCGCGCCCGCCGCCACCACCACCACCGCCGCCGCCTCCGCCACCGCCGCCGCCGCCACCACCGCCGCCGCCTACGCGCCGCCCGCCGCCGCCCTCCCGGGATACCCGTCGGGGGAGGCGGCGGGCCGGGACTTTCTCCTGCGGCGGGAGCTGCCCGCCGCCGCCGCCGTGCACGGGGCGCTGGGCGAGCAGCACCCGCCCGCCGGCTCCCCCCACCTTCCGCACCCGCCACCGCACGGCGTCTTCATCTCGGCCGCCGGCACCTACGGCGCGACCGACGGGGCGCACGCCGCCTTCCCGCCGCCGCCGCCCGGCGAGCAGGGCGCGCCCGCCGGCCGCCACCCGCCGCTCAACGGGCAGATGCGTCTGGGGCTGGCGGCCGCCGCCGCCGGGGAGCTCTACGGGCGCGCCGAGGCGCACTACGGGGCCGCCGCCGCCTCCTCTTCCTCCTCGGCGCTGCAAGGCTACGGCTCCGTCAACCTCAACCTGGCGGCGGCCGGGCACGGGCACCCGCACCACCCCCATCCCCACCACCACCACCATCACCACCACCACCACCATGCCCACGTCGGGGCCGCGGCGGCGGCGGCGGCGGCCGGGGCCTTCCTGCGATACATGCGACAGCCCATCAAGCAAGAGCTGATCTGCAAGTGGATCGACCGGGAGCCGCCTCCTCCACCTCCACCGCCGCCACCGGGCGCTAGGAAGCCTTGCTCCAAAACTTTCAGCACGATGCAGGAGCTGGTGAGCCATGTCACCGTGGAGCACGTCGGTGGGCCCGAGCAGAGCAGCCACGTGTGCTACTGGGAGGAGTGTCCCCGTGAAGGCAAGCCCTTCAAAGCGAAATACAAACTCATCAACCACATCCGAGTACACACGGGAGAGAAGCCCTTCCCTTGCCCCTTCCCCGGCTGCGGGAAGGTCTTCGCTCGCTCTGAAAACCTCAAGATCCACAAGCGGACTCATACAGGTGGGTTGTTCTTCCCACCCCCACCCCCCCTCCCCGCAAGGGTTTCCTTCCTTTATTTTTTTTCTCCCCTTTCCTCCTCTTTTCCTCCTCTCCTACGCACCGCCGAACATGTGACTTTTTCATGAATAAGTAATTCGGCAGCACACGGGCCACGCACACACAGCTACGTACACGCACCCGGCCCCTCTGCCCTGCACACACGTGTCGCGTCCCCCCCCTCCAGCCCCCCCTTCACCTTGGGCAGCTCCCTCCCCACCCCCACCCCCTCCGCTACCCACCTCCCGCACCCCGGCAGCACTGGATAAATACACCGATTAATAAATAACGCGGAGCCGGGAGAAGATGAGCAGCAGCCCCTGCGGAAGAGCGAGGAGAGGATGAGCGCTCGCCCTTCCTTGCTCCCGCCGCCCTTGTCCGGGGCACCCCGGGGCGCTCACCCCGCATCTGGGAGGCGCTGTGCTTTGCCCCGTCCCCCCGCCACGCCGGAGGACGGCGGTTCTGCCCTTCCTGCCGCTTCTGTCGGCGGGGACGGAGCCGGGCGGGTGACGCTTGGCCCGACGGAGATGGGGCCGCGGGGGCTCTTGGGGGCGCAGTTCCCCTGCGCTGCGGGCGGCGGTGGCGGGGCTCGGGGCTGCCGGTGCTACCGGCACGACCGGACTGGCCCTGTGACCAGCGCTCCTGGGGCTCCCCCCGCTCCGGGACTGTCCCTGCTAGCGGGACCAGCGATGCTGCCGGCCGTGCCCCCCGGCCTGGGCTACCGATGTTGCGGAACTACGGGGGATGCTGAGGGCTGAACTGCCGGGGCTGCCCGTGCCGCCGGGCTACCGGAGTGACGCCGGTCCCGAGGCTCCGGGTGCTGCCTGGGCTGCTGCAGCCTGCGGCAGTGCCCGCGGAATCGGGAAGCAGGGAGCGAGGCGGGGGAAGGCTCTCACCGGAGGACGCTTCCCTCCCTTTGTGGATCTGAGAAGCAAACTTCAAAGTCGCCCCGACTGCTCGGCGGGGTACGGGAGGAGGGAGCGGCACCCCCGGAGAATGCCTCGGGGGACAGGCGGGGGCCCCTGGAAGGGTTTGGGGTGTCTTTGATGCTTGTAGAGTTTTATTTTTCTGGGTTTGGTTTTGGTGGTTTTTTTTTTTTGTTTTGTTTTTTTGTTTGGTTTGGATTCCCCCCACCCCCCCCCCCCCCCCACTTTCTCCTCATTGCTCGCCACTCCCGAAATACGCATTTCCATCTGGGTGTAAAATACTGCCGAAAACGAACGAAGCCGGGATTTATAGTGGCAGACAAATATTATTCCTTGGAGGATACTTAAGGAAGTGGAGTTGCCGTAATTGCTTTCTTGATTTATTGTTTGCTGCTCGGGAAGAGAAAAGCGGCGACCGTACAACGTGTTGTTCCGATGTAAAACCAAATGGCCCATGGCTGAAAGGATTATAGATTTTTATCTCCAGAATATGTCAGGCACGAGCCCATGTGTAGCAGCGGAGCCCTGAGGGTGCCTAGTGCTCTACACCCCGAGCCAGGGATGGTGTGTGGGGGGAGATTTCTCCGGGGGAGAGGAGGGGGTAAGGTCTGACGCTTTTTGTTGTTGTTGTGTTAACGGCACCGCGGAATGAGTTAGCTGGAGGCCCGCGGTTTTGTCATCTATTCGAAAAACTAAAGTTCACCGCAGACTTTTCTGGGCTCCTCAACTCCTTACCCATCTCAGCTCCAAGGGGCAGGCGGGAGGGAGGTGGGAAGAAGTCCGGGAGAGGCTTGCGTGGAGGCAGAGAAATTCAGTCGGGAAAAAGAGCCCCCCACCAAAACCCGAATGCGTATCAGGCACAGTTCGCAGCTCTTAGATGAGGTCGAGCATTGCCCCGAGGCAATGCGTGGGACGTGGCTTCTTGCAATGAAAATTTGGAGAAGTTTTCAGCTTGGGACTGCCCGTAGTCCCCGGGAGGATGTCTGTGCGTGAACCCACGAAGAAAGGCTCTATCCACGCACAAGGGGTCGTTGCACCAAAGCAGCCCTCGGGGTGGGGTGCAATATCCCACCTCGAATGACAGCTCTGCCCATGGGAGGGCAAAGGCGACAGGAGCCTTTCCCTACGTATTTCTCCCCACGCCTTCGAGTGGACAAGGGATCCTAAACTTTCTGCCCGTTCCTATCAGATAAATTAGCGTCATTTTGCCACTTCGGCTTTAACTTAGGCATGTGCAGCCTGGGAGCAGGAGAGATTTACAGACTATTCATATATTATGGGCATTTGGCATGCCCGGGGTGGGGGGAAATAATAACTCCATAATCGTATCATTAGGCGATTTTGCATGTTTCTGGTAATTCTTGAGGAAGAAGAATATTTCAGTAATTCAGGAAGCGTTTGTTGTTTGGGACCTTTTTCTCCCTTTTTGTTTTGTTTTTGTTTTCTTTTTTTTTTTTTTTTTTGTTTTCTTTTTTTTTTTTTTCCTTTTTTCTCAGAAGCATCCACCGGGGAGCTGCATGGCAAGCTCTGCAGCTACTGCCCTGTTTTGGGGACAAATCACTGTTCCCAAACCCGGTGCACTCCAGGGGGAATTGGGACCTAGTCCCTTCTGCAATCTTGCTTTCCCCTTGCCAAGGACGATGCTCAGAATGGTCAGGCTTCCTTCCAGCGATTCCTAGACCTTCCAAAAAAGTGATCCCAAGCCCCATCTGTGCCTCTCCCCTCCACCCGCACTGCTACTGCCAGGAGGAGTGAGGGGATGGCACCCGGCATCTCGCCCCCTTCCGTGGGTTGAAACCACCTACAAATGGTTAAACTCTGACGTGGTGCCCTCGTCAGCGCAACGGGGACACACTGGGACCTTCGCCAGTCCTGGACTTATGGGGAATTTGATCGTCGTGATCTGGAGTCTGGGGAGGCTGCCCACACGTGAACCCGAGTGGAAAGGCACTTCCCTAAAACCCTGAGGGAGTGGACACGGTTTGGTCCAGCTGGTTGGAGCATTCCTCAGAGGGCTTCGGGCTCTGCCGGTCACGGCCAGCAGCAGGATGTGTGAGCCTTCAGCCTTGGGGTAACACAGTTAGAAACTGCCCAAAACCTCCAGGAGATTTTTCTTTGTTTTCCCAGAAAAATTAATAGTAATTAATGAACAAACGAAGTGACTGGAAGCTTGTCTCAGGGGTGTGCGAGGTTTTCATGCACTTAAAACACACGAGGCACAATTTAATTTTTTTTTCTCCTTTTTTTTTTTTTTAGTATAAACCTTGCACTTTCTAGCACTACCACATTGGTGGTAGGTGAGCCGATTGAAATTGAACAAATTGATGCATAAATAAGCTGTGGAGGTGTATGTTTCTATAGTAACAACCAAGAAATTGCTTCTAAAAATAAAAATAGTTTTCTTAGTTTCATTATTATTTTACTAAATAATAAACGCGATACGATCTTACAAAGGGGAGGAGCAGTAAAAATCGCTTGCTAGTAAGGAGAAAACGTCCACCGAGAGAGCTGCTGGGTTGTTATTTCTGAGCCCTCAGAGCAAATCCCATCTGAAAATGCACATCAGCCACGTCTAAAGGGACTCAAGAATAGCGATAGTAATGACAAAGATTATCAGTGCAGGTCTGTCCGTGCTGGACTCCCGTGTAGCACGGCAGTGAGAAAAACTCGCTGTAAGAAGTTTCCGTACAGGGATCTGCCACTTTTTTCTTTTTCCTCTGGTGTCTCAGCAAGAGGCATTTACCCAGCCCCGTTCGGGATCTATGAGGAAGGGTCTGCTCGGGAGCTATGGGGAAGGACATGTCTATAAGTAGCAGAACATATGTGTTCCAGGGTGTGCTACAGGAGACGAGTGTGTGTGAGAAAGCTACGCCAGGCTAACCGCCCCGGGCTGATTTTCACAACCCCTTTAACTGTTAAGCAATGTGTAAAAACTCTTCAAAGTAGATCATCCGCATACGTTTAGACCCAAATTTGCCCAGGGTGAGCAGCTACGCTGCCCTCATCACCGATCTCTGGGTTGGTCCCCCCAACTTGCAGGTTCCCAGTCCGGGCTGAGGGGTGCTCCCTCCTTTGTGTCGGGATGCTTAAACAGGTGTTACTTTTATTTTCCCCAAACTAATTATTCCTCCAGCGCAGTGCCCATTGGGAAAGGATTACGCAGGAGATGTGCCAGGCGAGCCAGGCTGCCGGCAAACGCCAGCCCTCGCAGGCAAAGGCATTGAGAGGTTTTGTTTGGGCTCGGTCATTAGAGCGGTAATGAAGGATTCTCGTGTGCGAGGGGAGCGCCGCAGAGGGCAAACAAGGCCGGGGGGGCCCTGCCGCCGCCAGCCCGGGACTCGGGGCCTGACGGCTGCCAGCGACGTGTGACAGGCAGCAAAACACGGGGGGAAAGTCGGAAACCTCGGGCATGTCACGACTGTCGCGAAGGGGGAGGAAAGAAGGGCAAGGGAGGAAAAGGAGGGAAGGGGGATGTTTACCCTCGCCGCTCGCCCCGCAGGCCGCGCTGCGGAGGGGCTGCGGGCAGGGCCGGTGACGGTGCCGTGTGTCCCCTGTGTCCCCGCAGGGGAGAAGCCCTTCAAGTGCGAGTTCGACGGCTGCGAGAGGAAGTTCGCCAACAGCAGCGACCGCAAGAAGCATTCCCACGTCCACACCTCGGACAAGCCCTACTACTGCAAGATCCGCGGCTGCGACAAGTCCTACACGCATCCCAGCTCCCTGCGGAAGCACATGAAGATCCACTGCAAGTCCCCGCCGCCCTCCCCGCCGCCGGGCTCCCAGAGCTACGCGGCGGCGGGGCCCCCCGACGGCCCGCTGCCCCCCGAGGCAGACCCGGCCGCCGAGCCGCCCCGCGGCCGCCGGGCCGCGCTCTCCCCGCCGGTCACCGACCTCAGCGAGTGGTACGTCTGCCAGGCCGGGGGCGCTCCCCGCCGGCCCCGCACCCCCTCCAGCCGCGGCACCTCCCCGGCATCCGAGGAGGATGAGCCCCACAGGACCTCGGGAGGCAGAACTGCTCCCTAGGGCCGTGCCGAGCCGTGCCAAGCTGCCGGCGGCCCCGGCCCCACCGCACTGGCCCGGGCCGCAGAGGCAGCCACCTGGCACGGGGGGCTGCCGTGGAAGTGCCATCAGGTTTGACTCGCGCTATTTATTCCATGTACGAAACCCTATGGTGTTTGTATGGTAACTAATTTAATTAAAGAGACTCGGACCTTTTTTTTTTTTTTTTTTTTTTTGGTAAATAAAAGCATTAATAACGCCAGGCTGGGCCATCCCAGTCACCCGAACCACACAATTTTGCAGGGGGACGGTGTCAATGGAGATGCCCATCTTCCACTCTGCCCTTGCCCATTGCTCTTAACAAAATTAAGCTGGTGAAGGCTGCAAACAGGCAGAGCCCAGCCAATCTCTGGAATGGCTCCTAAGTACCTTAGCTGCCACCCCAGCGCCTCCTCTTTGGCCTGGGTAAAGCCCCAGGTCAGCAGCAGCTTCTTGACTGTAAAGCAGCACCTGCTAAAGCTCCGGCTAGCCAGGGACAGGTTGCACATCCCTTAAAATAAAATTAAATAAATGCATTTCCCCACCTCTCTTGCAGTTCAGCTCCTTTGTAATTGAGGGTTTCTCTCCCGAGTCGGGGGGTCCCACCTGCACCCGGCATTTTCTCTCCAGCCTTTCTTTCACCCTTAGCCGTAACATTGTGCAAACGATTTACGAAAGGAAAGACAAAAGATGCAGGACTCCTTTTTCACTCCTCCACGGTTTGTACTTGTATGGCTCCTAGAACGTAGCCAGAGAATCAAAGAAACACGCTGCTATTTGACAACTGTGATACTGTGATACATTTTTGATTTTTTTTCCCTAAAAACAACACACGAAAACTCTGCGAATTTTGCTTTCCTTGGGGTTGGTGTTATTATTACTCTGATTATTATTATTTTTTTTTAAGTTCGTCTCTCAGATGAAGATTTTGCCTCATGCTCCCTCCAGCCCTCTGGGGGTTGGGAGGGGGAGCAGCCCCCCGGGCCTGACGAGTCCCAGAGTAGGGGGCAGGCACAGAGGGATTATCTTTTTATTATTATTTTTATGTATATTATTTCATGTCTCCAACCGAGCTGATGCCTGTGTGCTTTTCACCATCCCCCTGAAGTGGCCCGGCAGAGTCACCTGGGAGGTGGGGACCAGAGCTGCTGGGAAGGAAGCCAGGGGTGGGGACACAGGCTGGGCTCGGGGTGCCAGCCTCCCCAGACCTGCCAAGAGCCCAGCCCTGCAGCCGAGGGCTGCGGGGACACCCCAGCCCAGAGCCCTTGAGCAGGGAGCGGGGCGCAAATGAAGTAAAGAGCACTAATTCCTCCTCAGAGACCCTGAGAGAAGAAGCGACAGCCTCCCTCCCCTCCCCCAGGGCTTGTGGAAATGTGTTTTGTGTGCCGTGAATGGTGGATGTCGTCTTGTCATTGTTAATAACGTGTATGTGAACGCGATTATTTTGTACAGTCAAATTAATTTATTTTCTGACATCACCCTTTTTTTTTCCCTTTTTTTTTTGACTTCCCTGTAACAGTACAGAGCACACCAAAGAATTATCTTATTAATTTTGGTGATAGATTGTTGTTTATGCTGATGTGGTTTGTACAAAAAAGAAATCATTATATTTTTCAGCTTACTTGAATGAACGATGTAATGTGAAACAGACTCTTCCTGCATGTCCTTCGTGCGGTGTGTTGGTGCTGATAATATATAAATTTATGTATAGTTCATAGAGATATTATATTATTAGTACAGTGCATGGTGCTGTCACTCTGGAAGCCTTTAAACGTTGTCTTCATATTGTTGTGTTGGATCTAAAGAAGCAGGCGTTACTTTGAAAACAAACAGAAAACTTGAACAGAAAATAATTTTTTAAAGCTCATTCAATTTGCTTTTTATTCGTTTTTCAAAGCCCATTTGAATAAATAGAAAATAATAAAGTGAGGTATGAACTTTTTAAAAAATAATTTATGTAATGTAATCTTATTAGAGATATATTGGTGCTGATTTATAAACGAACTTTTTAATTTATGCATTTTTTCAATAACAGATTGCACTATACATTACGACATGGCAGGGTTTATAAACTATGGCTCGGGGGGTTATATCACTATTTTTATGTATTTGCTACACGTAAGGTCACACACTTGCCCAACAGTTTTATGACACATGATACCTCCTAAATAATAATAAAAAAATTGCTAATTTAAAACTTTTCATCTCTGTAAACCCCATAAAAATCAACAAAAAAAATCATGCAAATGAATAAAAATATTGTTCCTATGTATTGCATGTGCCTTACTAACAGACAAGGGGCAGAGACAGACCAGAACACCCCCTTTTCCCCCCGAGGGTCAGCAGGTAGCTTCAGACCCAGCCATAGCCCCACACCTCGGCAGGAGCAGCACCGTGAGGTGTTGGGGGCGGCTGAGGTGCTCCGGCTTTGCCCAGAGAAACCTGTGAGTAAATAGGGTTCTCCTGCGGGTTTGCCTCTGGTCTGCAGCCGGGCAGAGGAGGGATGCTCGGGCAGAGCCAGCCCTGCTCCCCCGAGGCTGCGGGCCTCGCTCCTGGGGCTGAGGGCGGGGCGCGGGCTGAGGATTTTGGGGTGCCTGGTCACGATGGAGCAGCTGGGTGCCCTGCTGCTGGCATCCCGTGCACAGGGGGAAGAGAGGGAAGGACAGACAGACAGAGGTACGACACAGGCACAGGTCAGACATTTATACACATGACATTCTTCATCTCTCTCAAGGACAGCTAATCGGAATATAAAATCTAATCAATTAACATGTTTATTTCTGTTGGGGAGAAAACCCAAAACACCACCAACAAAACAACAACAAAAAAGGGAGATTTTCCTGGCAGTGTTCTCTTGAGGATACTAATGAGTTAAATAGCACTACTCTTCGGTAGGAGCCATATAAGCGAAACCGTATGCCAGAAGATGATTCTGAAACTCAGAGTGAGGTCAGACAAGAAATAACGCCAGGAAATCACTGGAATGAAGGAGAAGAAAACCCCCGAAGTTTTCAGAAGCTGAGTGAGGACAGGTTTCTCCTTTCGAGAACTGAGTAAAACCCGTGAAAAAAAATTCGGGCAGAATCGTGTGTCGGCATCCTGCAGGATTATTTCCTCTTTTAATTTTCTTTTTAAATAAAATAAATTAAATAAAACTGGCTCAGAGTGATTGCGCCCCCGCCCCGTAATTTACCAGTGCTCGAAAATGACTGGTCAAAATGTCAAGAACAGTTTCACCAAAAGGTTAGAGTGTTTTTTAAGTCAGTTTTGTTAAATGTGGTAAAGGTGAAACAGGTTGCAAAGAGTTGTTTCAAGCAGAATGACAATAACCAACATACGAAGCAGAAAAACACTCATAAATGAGGGCTCCAATCAATGGGAAAACTTATAGCTCCCTAATGAAGTTTCTTGTGAAAAGGAGGGCGACACAAAGCCACCGAGACATGAATCATTCATGGGAAATATAAAAGATAAAAGATATCTGACAATGAGCAGAACCTTGTATAGAGTGTCTAAAACAAGTTTCCCCTTCTTATTTTCTGCTTCCCCCCCCTCCAACCTCCCTCTCCTAGTGTTCCCTGCCCGCCCTATAGAGTTAACATTGACCAGTGCACGTCCTGCCCCACTTCAAAGTAATTTAGCCCAGAACGGAAGGCTTGGCGCTTGGACAATCTTCATGGTGTGTTAGGATTTCTATGGCAATTGGCAAGCAAGACGTTCCCATCTGAATATGGCTCAAAGAAAGCCACTTATTGACACTGAGTTGGCCATCATCAAAGACTTCATCTTTTCCTAGGCGAAACGTGGTCCTAGCAAACACTGTGTAAATCATCTACCTTTGTAGTCGAGGCTGGGAGACATCTCGCCACACACTATTGCTGGCGCTCGGCCCTTTAAAGGCGACAGCGGCGGCAGCGAAGTTTGAAGGGACTAAGAAATTTCGGGAGTGTGGGAAATGGCATTGCGGGGAGGGGGGCTGGGGATATGGATAAGCGGGGCGTTCTCGGCCGAGAGTCTCGGGGCTGCGCCCCCCGACGCCCCCGCCACGGGCAGGGTGTGGGACGCGGGGCAGCCGGGATAGGGCTGCTGCTTTGTTTTTCAAAGCATGGGTGGTGGGGAGAACCGAGGATTTTCAGGGGTTTTCTCCGCGTGTTTCGTGCTTCTAGAGATGTCGCCAGGGAGTTGTGAAGCGCTGGCGAGGATGGACCGTCACACACTTCCCCCCCTCCCCCCCGCCCCTTCCCCCGCCATCGCCCCGGAAAAATATTCCCAGGTAGAGCAGAGCAGGACGGGTCGGGAGTGAGCGGGGACACGCACTCACACTCACACGCCGACACACACGCTCCCCCCGGCTCGGACACCCAAACGCCGGCGGGGCGCTGCCACCGCTCCCCCCGCATCCCGCGTACCCCCAGCACACACAACCACGCTCCCGCATTCACACACACACCACGCAAGTGCCTAATCAGGCAGGGAGAAGTTCAAAGGCAGGTTCTTTGAAATTCAAACTACTGCTTTTATGGTACATCAACATGGAGCGTTAGGATTGCTATGGCAATGAGCGCAGCAAAAGCAAGCTGCATTTAAAATAGTCCACCTCGATTCGAGACACTCTATTAAGATACAGTTGCATTGACCTTTAGTTTCATGCCGTGTTAGCGCAGTCAATTTTCACTTCATCAGAACGTCTCATATTTTTTGGCCTCTCTCCCAACGACCCTCCCCCTCCCCCTTTTTTTTTAGGACCCCCCCTCGCCAACTTCAGCAGATAAACAAATAAGTGAGGAAGAAGCTCCATCTCCAGCTCTTCTCGTCTTCTGCCTCCCCCTTTTTTTTTTCCCCCACCTAAGTACTTTTATTTGCAGAGCGATTGTTCTTTGTTTATTTAATACAAGTACTGTGTGAATGGTGAAAAATAAACACGATGAAAAATAACCAAACAGATGATTCCGCCAAGTGAAAAAGCCCGGACTTAATAAAAGTGCGAAGCAGTCACCGTTGAATGAGAAATCCTTTGAAGTGGAACTTATTATAGGAAGAATACTTTTTGGTTTCCCTAACGACGCTGCTGAATTGAAAGGGCTCGCCTTTGTCAACGATTTGTTCTCCTTTGCCGGGATGCCCGCAGAAATTACTTACATGGGCTGCCTTAACATGCAGCCTGCAAATCAGTAACTTCGCAGCTCAGACTCGCAGACGCCGCTCTTCTAAGGACAAAAAGAAGTCAGGAGGAAAACACCCCAACCTTTCATCCAGTCTCTTATTTTGGGGGGTGAAGGGGGGCAGGGGGAGAAAAGGGGGTTTGGGACGGGGGGGAGGCGAGTGGATCGGTGTGGCAGCACCCCCAGCCCCCGCCCGGCCGCAGGGACCCCGAGAGGGACCGTCCTCCGCTCCGGCCCGGCCCCGGAGCGAGCAGGGGGGCGGCGGAGCTCCTCCGGCAGCACCGTGTCCCTCCTTCCCCCACCCCCGCTCCCCCTTTTTTTCTCTTCTGCCAAGTGATTTTCCCAGGCAGAGACATATTTAATAAGGGTCGTTTATTACGAGGCGCTTTGAAGGGTCGCCCCTGAAGCCCTATGTCCATTAAAAACATGGAGGTGACATTTAAACCTCGTTTTAAAGGAGCTCTGGGGTAGTTCAATGAAAGGCAACTCGTTTGTCTTATGAGCTTGGAAACAACCTCCCTTCTTCTCCTTTTGACCACATGGCATAACTCAAAAACAATAGTTCAAAAGTAAAATGGCATCGTGGTGTTCAGCCTCAGACAGGCACCCATCTAGCAGGAGAGAAAAGGGATAGTCCATAACACAATGTGCTTTTTGTGTTCGACTCTGTCACAAGGATTTCGTTGTTTGCTTTAGAGGCTGCGCCTGTTATACTTTCTTGAAAGTGCTTGTGTTAAACAAGAGTTATAAGTCATCCAAAACAACAAACATTTTGATTTTCTTTGCCTAAAGGGTTTTCCCTGGCCATGGGCACCGTGAAAAAATAATGTACTTGCTGAGAAAGGAGCACCAGTAGTAGCATTACAAGCACAGTGCATTAAATATTGAATGACACGAGGGAAAAAAAAAGAACTTGTCGAGGGGCACTCAGCCTTAAAGTCTTTCTTCAACTTTGTCTTCAGTGCCTGTTGGACTATTTAAGATGGTGTTAATTAAGGGCTGCATCTGATTCCACTAGCCCCCAGCTTTGTCTCTTTGCAGCGCTCCCATCAATAGCCCCTCTCAACCGCGGGCTTTCCCCACAAGTTGGTTTAGTGGTGCATGTGTCACTTCTTATTTTGAGGCTGAAGAGAAACCCGGATCGTGCATTAAGGGCAACAGGGAGATAGTAATCAAGCGGTGTTGTGGGGTTGTGGGGGGGGTGGGGGGTGGAGCGGTGGGGCAGCGACAGGAGGAGGAGGGTGCGCGTCCAAGGCTGGAGCAGGGCAGCAGGGAGCGGAGCGGGGGCACGGCGCCGGGGTGAGAGCCTGTTTGCACATTGCCAACAGCCTGTTTGGCAAACAAGAGGCTGGCGAGCTTAATTTGTTTCAAATTAATCGTTTTCCACGAGGA
The DNA here is from genome assembly GCF_012460135.2 of Molothrus ater. NCBI lineage: Eukaryota > Metazoa > Chordata > Aves > Passeriformes > Icteridae > Molothrus > Molothrus ater. The sequence goes on from NC_050479.2 coordinate 39,692,667, forward strand.
AAAAGAAAGAAAGGAAAAAAAAGAAACAAAACAACAAACCACCAACTCCACGCGTCAAACAGCCCTCCCCAAAATCCTGCAAGGGAGCAGGAGGAACAGCCTCCGGTCCCGCGGCAGCCCCGTGCGGGAGCCCACGCGTGGCTGCGTGGGGAGCCGTGGCGTGTGCCGGTGCCCCTCTCCGGCTGTGCCCCGGCCGATGCTGGCCGCCAGTGAGGCCGACCCTCGGTGCAGGGCAGCCCCCGGTGCGCCCCGGGCAGCGGGGAGGGCGAGGGCAGCCACCGGAGCAGGGGGACACAGCTCTGGGGACACCCGGCGGGACGCCTCGCCCTGCATTTACCCTCTCGTATTTAGGGACTCGCCGCTCTCCCCTCGGCGGGGAGCACCGAGGCACCCGCATTTCGGGGAGAAGCCTTTCCCGGGCCCCATCCCGGCGCTCCCCGCCCCGGTCGGGGGGGGGCTCCTCGAACCCCGATGGGGCGCCTCGTCCCTCCCTCTCTCCCCGAGAGCGCTGGAGGCCGAGAGGGGCTTTGCCCGTGGGGGCATCGTCTCGGCGCTCAGCAAATGCCAACAGCGGGGGTGCAAACTGGGGGGCGGCTCCTCTTTTCTGTACGGCTCCTTTTCAACCTGCCAAAGGCACCGGGTGTTGAAAGCAAGGGGGCGCAGAGGGATCCTTTGCAGGTGTGGGGGGTGTGTGCCCCCGTTCCCCCCGGGGTCAGCGGGGACCCTCTGCCCCAAAGTGCGCTCAGAGCTGAGGTCGGGTTAGAGGACCCCTTAATTGGATGGGGCGGGGGGAAGAATGGTTCACTTCAGTTCTGTCCTGCCCGAGTGGTGAGGAGGGGAAAGCCAAGCGTGAGGCTATGAAACCCAATAGCCAGATTCTGTTCGTCTTCTACTTTTTTTTTTTTTTTTTCAATCTCTATGTTCCCCCTCTCCTCCTCCTCTTCCTTTCACTCGGCAAGCCCGTCTGAAGCGCTCCAAATGGCCTTTCAAACAAGAAAACCCTTCAAGGAAAAATGGGCACACATCCCCTTCCAGGCACCTTGCCAAAATCTCCCAAGCACCCTACCTGGCATCCTAGCTTAAGTTTCTTCAAGAAGTATGTGTGTGTCTGAGTATGCGAGGGGGGTGGGGGGGTTCGGGGCCGAGGGGGGGTGGAACTACAGCCGTCCTGTAGTGGTAGACACAAGTTCAGAGCTCCACTTCTCCCCTCTTTAATTAGGCTGGGGAGAGCCGCGGAGGCCCCTGGTTGAGGTGCGAGCGAGGCGGCCGGGCAGAGCGAGTGAGTACCCAACGCAGCCCCGACGGGACCGGGATGGGCACCCGGGGAGCCGCGCCGGGGGGCTCCGCGCTCAGCGGGCAGCAGCGAGCAGCCGCCTCCCGGAGAGAGATGTGGGAGGGGAGGATGAGGATGAGGGTGGGAATAGCGGGCCGGGGGTGTGCCAGTGGGACTCGCTTCCCCGAACTGGCGGTGCGGGCCGCTAGGCGAAACTGGGGAGGCCAGAGCCGGTGCTGCAAAAGTCAGCTCGACCCAGCTGTGACTTCACCTATTAGCCCCGATGTCTTTCCGAGGAGATTGGCGGAGTTAAACATCCCACAATGGGCGCTCTGGGGCGTCTCCAGCCTGACCTCTACCCGGTTTTAATAGTTTCATAGGAACTTCATTAAATCAATTACTTAGTGAGCACATCATCATTTATTTGTAATTAGCACTGAAGAGCTTGATTTTTGCAGCAGCCCGCAGCCCGGTTCCCAGCGGGGTTGGCCATGTACTACAAGCACTTTTGTTTGCTGTGTGTGTTGACTCGTGGTATTATTCGGCCGCCACAATAAAAGTGTAATCTTCACGTCTTAATCTAGCGTTCAGGGAGGAAAGGAAAACAAACACGGGGCGGACGAGGCACCGGTTCCCGTGTCCGTGTCCCCCCCTGCTCGGGCCGGGCGCGGTGCGGCTCCCGGGCCGTGCGGCGGGAGGAGGGCGGAGGGACCGGAGGGTGGGACGGACGCCGGGGCCGAAGGGGGGGAAAGGGAGGAAATGGGTCATCCGCAGCCAGGACAAAAGAGAGCGGCTCGGTGCCTTGAAGGGCACGGAAAAGGGGTGCGAACCGGCTGCCCGCGGCCCTGGGTGTGCGTGCTGGGGGGAAACCAGCGGGGCTCAGCGCTGGGGGTGCAGCAAGAAGGCTTTCGTACGGGGGGCTTCGGGGCAGGAAAGGGGACGGGTAGGGGCAGGGAAAGCCGCATCGGACGTGGGGTGGACGTGACTGTGTTAGGGGCGGGAGGAGAAGAGCAAAAACTCCCCGACGTAACCATCCAGGCCTCCTCTGCTTCTCCCCGCAGCCAGCGCCTTGCCATCGCGGCTCCCCACGGGGAGGCGGCTCCACGCGTGGGCCGCGCCACGGCTGCCCCCAGGCGACAGCCCCAGCCCCTCTCTGCCGCCGCAGGAGCTGCCGCGGCCGCGTCTCTGAGCACCCCGGCTCGGGCCCGGTGAGGGGCCGGGATCCCGGGCCGGCCCGGGGGGAGGAGGGCTTTGCAGCCCCCTCCCTCGTCGGGCTGCGCTGGCTCCCAGACAGACGCTCTCCAGGCAGGCAGGCAGGCAGGCAGGGGTTTGGGGAGTGGGGGCTGTTTTGGAGTTTCTGCCTGCCGCCCCTTCTCTTCCCTCACTCCCTCGCAGCCCGAGGGAGGAAGGGGAGCTGATGTCCCGTTGGAGGCTGCAGCACACCCGCAAGCCCCGGGGCTTCTGCACCCCACGCGTGCCAGTCGCGGGTAGGCACCGAGGCAGAGACCCGAGGGAAAAGAGCAAGGGGGCGGGTCGGGCTGTGTGTGCCCCTGTACGGGAGCAGTACCGTGTTCGGCTCCGACGACAGGCCCACTCTTGGTATTCAGGCGCTGCCCACATTTCGGCAGATCACCTGCAGAGGGGCTCTCTCGCCCCACTGCCCGGTCCTTCCCCACGGAAACCGTCGAGGTGAACGGGACGAGCGGCCCCGCCGGTACTTGCCTGGATCGGCTCCTACCGGCCGAGGGGATGGATAGTGATTTCCATCTCGTCTTAATTTCCATCCTCGACGTGGCGAGAGCCCGGGTCCGGGGCAAGACAAGTGCAGAGCAGGGTGCAGATGTCACCCGCGATGGAACTGCCCCTAGCCGTGCCGTCGGTCACCTCGTCTATCGTGGTGGGTCTCCATCGCCCCCGGCCCGGGCCGAGAGGAGCGAGTCCCGGAGCCCCCCAGCTGCAGAGCCCAAGTGGGGGCTGGCGGTGCTGGCAGGGCACAGGTCCCCGCGTAGGCAGGGCTGCCGTGGCGGCACACGGGTGATAAAACACGCCGTGGGGGCGGGGGGCGAACCGTCTCTCCCCTCCGCCCCAAAAACATCGCTTGGCATTAGTGCAAGGGCCAAGTTCCCAAATTCAAGCAAACAGTAGGGAAAAAACCCCTGAATATCCTCTGGGAGACGGAGAGGAGAGAGGTGCTTTATTTGCGCGGAGAAGCCGGGACGCGACGTGATTTTAATTGCTATGTATTTTTAATATTAAATCGTTTTAACATGTAACATAACCGATCTCTTCTGTCCGAAAACGACCGTCCGAGAAGCCGAGCGGGGCGCGTTTGTCGCCAGGGTTGGGATAAATGGGAGTTCCCCGCGATGGCAGCGAGGGAGGCTGCGCGGGCGCAGAGGTTGCGCGGCGGCTGAGAGCGGTCCCAGCGTGGTGAGCTCTCTTCTTGCCGGGCAGGAGACCGAGCCCGGCACAGAGCCGAACCCTCAAACGTTGAAAACAAAAAAGGTGTTTCCCGTGGGGGAGAAAACCAGTACCATCCTCTCCTCCTCCTTCTCCCAGATCTACAAATCCCTCAATTTACTCCGCGGGGAGTGCTCACGCGGATTCGTGGGAACCGGCCCGCGTTGTAGGGTGCTATTTTTAGGGCATAGGGCTGGAAATGGAGGGATAACACCAGGCTTTGCAGAGCAGGAGACCTGCAGGTGGGGAAGGTAGCGCTGGCTGCAGCCGGACGAGTCAGGGCGTCAGCCGTAGGTGAGGCGAGTTGCTCGTGGGAGGAGGGAGGAGGAAAGCAGGACCGCAGGCCATCCGTGCTCCCCGTCCAGCCCCTCAGTGTGCCGGGCAGCCGTGGCGGGGCTGCTCCCGCTGTGCGCGGCTCCAAGGAGCGGAGGCGGCCTGCGGCAGAGGCACCTGCCCTGACCAGGAGCGGGTCCTGCCCTTGCCTCTGAGTTTTATGGAAGCGGGAGCACGTTCCCAGCCCGGACGTGTTCTATAAGCTAAAGCCCGTTTGGGTGGGTGGCGGTGCTGCCGCTGTGCCGTCCCGAGGCCCCACGGCAGAGGCATGTCCCGGGTGGAGCCTCAGGGAGTCACGGGCAGTGTCCGTGTGGGGCAGCTCAGCAGCCCCCGGCCTCTGGCTCTGGTCCCTTCTGCCCCGCGGCCTCTCCTGCCTGGCCACGAGTGTTCCTGCTCGTGCCTGCCCGTCCCACTTGTGTCCTGCCCGTGCCACCCTCCCTGCCTGTCTTGCTTGGCCTGTCCCTGCCTGCCCAACCTGCAGTCCCTGGACCAGCAACCCTCAGTCCTCTGCCCCTGGTGCTGTTCATCACTGGCAGGAGCTCATGGACATTTGTTGAGGCTGTACCCTCTCACAGGGTACATCCCTTTCATCTGCTCTAAGGAGGAGGGAAGCTGCGTCCTGTGGGAAATGGGTGAGGAGAGAAGGGTCAACAGGGCAAATCCAGTCGGCTCTACCCTGTCCCAAACCTGGAAGCAGCTTCCCAGACACTCACCTGCCATCACCAACCTGGATGGCAGATTGTGTTTAGAAGCTGGGGCCATGCTACCAAATATTTTACAGCAGCTGTTTAATGCTGTCCTACCCAGTTATTAAAGACAAATAGGAGTAAATTAAAACAGCACTGTAAAGTGAAGTAAAACCCCTTCTTCATTCTACTAAAAGACAATATCTTTCAATTAAGGAATATTTGAATTCCACAAAAACGCAGACTCTCCACAGTGACATAAGACTTTGCTTTTCAAACTGTAGCCAAATACAAACCAGCCCAGCTCAGACCAAGCTTAGGCACAGGGGCCATGATCCCATGGGCCAAGGGCCAGGGCAGGCCAAAGACAGGGGCCTGCTGCTTTGATTCTACCCCAGAATACTTTGATTCTACCTCAGATTCCCTCATTGTGGGAGGTCTCCTTTGACTTTTTTGTTCTCATTTCTCGCAGGACAGGGAAGCAGGCTTGGCCCAGAGCAGATTTTTAGGTTCCAAGTTTGCTGGTGGTGATCCAGGGCAGCACCAGGCGCTGGCTTCGGCAGCCGTGCCCAAGTGCCCAAGTGTGCCTAACTGCTGGGGACAGCCCTTGGATTCTTTCCCCCCTGTTCTCTAGCACAGAAAAAAAAAAACCCAAACCCTCCCTTGAAATTGTTCATCATGCAATGCCTGAAAACCTTGAATTACCTTATGCCATCACCCGACCCAGGGCAGACTGCCCAGGATTTTATCAACATTTACTTCATCAGTACTTAGATTTCTATTCTGTAGTTGGCAATGCTCATATGCCAGATGCACTTGCCATTTAGTGCATCCTGCCAGGGTTAGAGAAATATAACCCAGGAATGAGATTAACCTGGGACCATACCTGTGGGGTTTGATGCTTGCTGCTGGCACCTGGGATCTTTTCAGGGGTATGAACCTGCCAGGCAGTCCTTGGAGAGGGAACTTTGAGCTGGGCACATGCAATTCTGCACCAGGTGGCTCTTAAATAAAAAAGTAGAGAAAATGGGAAGAACTTAGGCCCAAATACAAAAATGAGCTGTTGGCATTGAGCTCTTCCAGTGGAGTAGAGAAGCAGGGAGGTCAATAGTCCTGATTGTCCAAGATGGCAATGAGCTGGCAAGAAAGGATTTAGCAACATTTTATAGCCACATAAATGGAGCTACATTCAGTGTTTTGTAAGGTACCATAAAGCATAAGTCCTTCTGTCTCTTGGCTGCTCCAGTTCTGCTTTGTTTTACCCAAAAAGAGACAATGTCTGCAATTGCAGCTAAAACCCCTCTAGACACACATAACACGTACATGTACCTACACCTGCCCTTCCACACAGGCACCAGTCTCACCCAAATACTCTCAGATCATGTTCATTAGAAGAATAAATTCCACAGGGATTTTCCCAGAATATAAGGGAAACAAAAACAACCTCAAAAGAAAGATGATGCTGCTGGCATCCACTTGCTTTCTTCCCTGAGCTCTCCAAGAACACTACCAACACCTTGCCACTGCACAGATCAAGGGGCACAGAGTGACAGCAAGGTCCCCTTTAATGGCAGATGTGGCCTTATTAAATGTGTTTTATAGTGTTTTCTTTATTTTTATTACTTTGCCACTTAAGAAGCAGTCCCATCTTTCCTAGGGATTATGGCATTGCTCCCTCCCTTTCTCAGCTGCCTATCTGTTGAAGAACTAAGAATTTTACAAAACCGATTTATTGTATCTAAAGCAAACTAAAAATGTCAAGGTGGATTTTATTTAAAAAAAATTATTCTGACTGCCAGAAAACATGGGGCCAAGTTGTCACCAAGTCCATCTTACCTGCTGCCCTACCAGAAGCATCACTTGCAGCTTTCCCTCTCCCCAGAGAACCTGGGGGTCTGATGAGCCAGCAGGAACAGGGATGGGGAGGAACATGTATCCCATCCTCTGGCTGGGCAGCTGGGCAGCCCAAATATGGGACTGGGAAGGGTAATGCTGAAATGAGTGTGCAGACAGCCCAAGCTGGTCCCCAGGAGAGAGGGCCCTGCACATCTTGTCTGCTGCCTCTGTCTGCTGCTTTGAGGAGGGCATCCTTCAGCTCCTGAGGGAAGGACCCCACCTCTACCCTCGCTGGGGCAGTGCCCATGCTCTGACATGGCAGGACACCTTCCAGCTCAGGATTCCCCATGGCAACATTGGGCTTGTGACTCATGGAGGGCAGCAGCACCATTTGCTGTGCTAGCACAGGCCCTGGTGCTCCCCAGTGATAAAAGGGAGCAGTATGACAATACATGAGCTGCCGGTGACATGGATGTGCAGGCTTGTCTGTGGCTGCCAGCTCTGGGAATGAGTGTGGCTCAGTGCTGGCAGAAGGTGCTTGATTGATGGCTGGGTATTGTGGGGCTACAGTAGATGTGTCGTGCCAGCTTCTGTGTACCCAGTCCAGAAACCCAGGGATTATATCAAAATGGCAGCTTACAACCATGCCTAAATAATAAAGGTGCTTTCTTACAAGTGCAGTGAACCCAGCCATTTCCTAATGCCAGCACTACATTTGCTTTCTGCATTTGCATCTGTGGCTTGTCTGAGCTCCACATGTTGGGGAATTTAAAAACAATCATTCGTATTTTTTTCCTTGTTTCTGAATGAACTAGGCTCCCGCAGAAAAATAGCAGGGGTGAATATATTTCTGTTCAGGGATATAGCATTCTAGTCAAGGAATTTGGAGAGCAAAAGCATAAATGTGCAGAACCGTGAAGAGATAATATGTGGGGAAATGATTTTTAAAATGTAGAGGTAAAACAAGGATTACACTTTTCCAGAAGCAATTTGTAGACTGTGTGGCAGTAAGAATTGGCATGGCAAGTGTGAATCTTGGCTGTGCACATATAGATGCTATAGAGATCCCTCACCAGCCATTTAGACAAATGATTAAGGCTAGAAGATGACAGTGTGCACACATTACGGTGTGACACATGCTCACACACAAACACAGACGTACATGTATGGGCACACACAGATCTTTACAATCAGCACTGCCTGATTATTCTTTTGTTTTCAGAAGGTTTAGAAATGTTGAAGCACTCTGATAATTTATGCTTACCTATGGAGTCTCAACCATTGGGGTGGTACCTGGTTTATTTCTTGTTGATGTTGATGTCAATAATTTATTTCAATGACCAGAGGGGACGTGCTATGCATTAATGATTACTTACTTGCTCTATACATATTCAGATTTTGACTCCTGAGACTGTGCACATTTAGTTTGCCAAGAGATGCTGCTGCCTCTCCAGCAGGTATTATTGACTGAGGCAGCATTAAAGCAGCAAGAGGGGCACTGGGAAAATATCACTGATAGCTGAGAAGGGCCAGGAACAGATCATAAACTAAACTTCACTAAAGCTGAAATACACTCAGGACATTATCTTTCAATGAAAGATTATTTAAAACTCAAGTCTTTGAGTGCAGAGATCATAATGGATCAATTACATTTCAGAGCCAAAATTGTGTTGCCAGGTTATAAACTCACATTTCTGTCACGGTCCAGTTGCTGCTAGCTAACCATCTCTTCAGCCACCAGCACTGCATTTTTAAAGGACAGTTTGGGAGATACATGGCTTGTGAGGAACCAGGGGTGCCAGAGAATCAGTCTAGTTCAAGACTGACTCTTTCTTTCTGTAGCACGGGAGGGAGCGCTGGGCCCACGGCGCCATCAGCTCAGGGGAGGTGAGGGAAGCACAGACAGAATTGCTAACTACATCTCCCTCCATGACAAACTTGTTTCCCTTGTAAGAGGTGAGATACTTCTTCAAAGCACAAAGGAGAGGGGATAACTGACAGGTGGGGCTCTGTTTGAGCATGCAGAGATTTTCTCCCCCTTCCCTGAGGTCTATTTTTTGTGGTTGTGACTGCCTTTGAAAGGCAGTAATGAGGTAGGAAATCTTCACACTCTTTTTGGCATTGAAGGGTTTCAGAGCAGGATTGATGCTGGATGGCTGGGAAGAGGAAGTCCAAAGCAGAAGTATTTTGGAGTAGTGTAGTTTTTTTTAGTGGCATACATGCAAATAATTTCATATTTGTGACTACATGGACAGCTAGCAGAGCAGGACCATTTACAAGTTTTCCTAAATGGTGGTTCTTGTTGCTGATCATCTTTATGCAGACCTGGCTATTCTTGCTTCTGAAAGCCTATCTTCTTTAGGGTCTCTCTGGCATGATGTAAAGTTTTAATTGACAATATGGATTTCTAACTCAGCTAATACTAACATTGGCCTTAAGACAAATCAACACAGCACTGGCAGGAAGAAAGAATTCCCTTAGTGGAAGCTGGAAGGTGTTTCTTTTCTCTCTTGTGTGCGAGAAATAAAAATCTTCCTCCAGATCTGCTCCAGGAGACGTGGTCTGTGCACAGGGCTGGGAGCTGGGCTACACAACCACTAATCCCAGCTCTGACAGATCCCCTTGGTGGCAAATCTCCCCAGCCTCCCTTTCAACACCTGTAAAATGGAGATAATGAGCAGGACACCCTCCCTTCCCCGGGGCTGGGTGCTGTGTGCGGGGCTGCCGGGGCTGGTCCCGCAGGCATCCCTGTGTGCAGCCCTGCTCCACACACTGGCATTTTGCTGCCATTTGGTTGGCAGAAATACCCCACAACAGCACAGTGCTCCAGACGATCACGAGCAGCCATGTAGCAGTCATCCTTTGTTTTCTTTAAACGATTTCAACAAATATAATGTCTCTTTTTTCTGGAGCTGCAGGCAAACCATTTGGCCTCCTGGCAGACAGCTTTCCTGGGCCTCTGAGCCCACTGCGTTTACTGGAGAGGCTCATGTCGCATTTTCTGCCCCTTTTTTTCAAAATGTTCCTTTTGGGGAGGGGAAGGCATGCTCTTATTCTCTTTTATTTCATTTTTTGAGCGCCAGAGCTGGCAGAAAAGAGCTACCTTAGAACATGCGTGGCTGGTGCGGAGCAATGGCTGTGGTGGGGATGCTTCCTGGCTGCACGGGCTGTGTGCCTGTGATTAAGATCACTGTCAGAAAGAAAGCAGCACTTTTAGAGGGTTTTTCATAAAGCACCCAGCAGAACCCAGCATGGACCAGCAAGAGATCTGCTAAATGCCAAAATTGCACTCAGAGTGAATTTTTTTTGTCTTTGGAGGGTTTTTTAAAAAACTCTTTTATATTGACAAACTGTCAAGGAGAGATATTTCTGATTTTCAGGCTGAAACAAAGCACAATGACTCTCACTATGGCCCTAATAAAGGCAGGTAGGTGAAAAAAGAAAGAAGAAAAGAAATGCTTGCTTGGCTCTTGCCCCCACATATTTGTCAGTGTGCCTGTGACCTGAGCCAGCTGCTACCTCTGTGGCTCAGCTGCCACCGTGGTGGCCACAGTGTCACAGGGAAACTGGCCAGGTGCAGCCAAGGCCACCAGCCACCAGCCCTGGACACACAGTACAACCCTCACCACTCTAAACTCCATCTCTGCTGCAAAAACACCGGGAACACCGAGCAAAGCCTCACCAATTGTAACAAAAGCCACTCCCCCCATTGCACGAATAAAGTAATTTCCCCCCCTTTTCTTCTCTGAGAAAGCCGTGTATGAAGTTGTGGCAGAGAGGACCCAGGGCACACCAGGGACTGGAATTTAAGAGAGCTGAATCCTACATCAGCCTCCTGTCCTGTTACTCCGTCCTGGAGATAATTGTGCTGTGTCTGTCCCTCTTTCAGCTGTCCTGTCTTTTAGGTCAGGCTTGTTCTTGTTATTTGTACCACACGTAGAACCAAGGGGGCTCCCAATTCACTGTGGTAGTGGTAGTAGTAGTAAAAATTGTAATTATAATTATATTAAGAGACCGAGCTGTAGCCAAAACAAAATCCCTTTTCACACATTCCTATTGAGATGTGATCCATAAAACTGCATTTTTATGTCAACACATTGGCAATGCTATAACCTGGAGGCTGGAATAGGCAAAGGCATAGCTATATGCATATTTATTTTATATCAGCCCATTTTTATACCAGTGTGTGTGTGATTGCATTGCACATAAGAATTTATTCTCCTGTGTTCACCGAGATATGCATACATAGCAGTGTTCCATTTACACAGGTAATGTTAGATGACTAGTTTGTTATTCTGGGTGGTGCACAGGTGTTCTAACCATTTTTGATCAGATGCAAGCTGGTCTAACTCTTTTAGGGCACCAGAAAGGATCATCAGGCTTATAACTTCACAGAGGCAAGGCATTGGCCCTTGCCACTTGTAGCTTCAAAAAAATACCAACAACCAAAACCCAAACTAATTGCAGGAGGTGCTACCACTTCCCTCCTTTGATGTGGCATCTCCCATAGCAGCAGATTGTCTCTCTGGCTCATCCAACTCTGGAGTCAGGTGGTTGTCTAGAAGTGACTTTTCCCCCTCTGGTATTTTGGCTCTTGGTCTCAAGGTTGGAGGCCGCAATTTTCGGCACCTGCTAATATTTTTTTTAACAGATGATAGAAAGGAAAATTTCCAAATGCAGCAGATACAATCTGCTGTTGCCTGGGTCAAGCATGGACCACAGGGTTCATTTGCCCTGGAGATGGGGGGCTAATGCTGTCCATGGTTCTGGCAATTGTCCCGTGTTCCTCTAGGATGGTGGTCGGTGTAGCGCCTTTCTGTGAATTCTGTGAATTCTTTGCTGCAGAGGAGAAGCACACTGTGTGAGAGCTCTCCTCTTCCTGCTGTAGCAGTGACTGGCCCCTCCAGCACCAGGAGAATCCACACTGCCAAAACCTGTAATTTGCATTATTTCAAACACACTTTCATTTAAAATCCAAAGGAAACATTGAACTAATTCAATATATGCAGGTTCAAATTGCAGCACTACCACAGTTAGAATTCAGATGCTCTGTTCCTTGCAGAGATCATGGCTAAAAGAAGTCTTGACATAAAACCCTGCTTTAATATTTCTGGCAGCTCTCTGTCCCACGACTTCCACCACCCTTTGCTAAGCAAGTCCCTTGCCCCCTTCCCTCTGTTTTTCTTGTGACAGTGTGTGTATTTTAATCCAATGTAACTATTTGTTCTCATAGCCTTCCCTGGCCAGCAGGAAGTAATGGGACCTCTGAATGGCTCTTGAGAGGCAAGGGAAATAAATAAAAGACAAGGAAATTGAAAGAATAACAAAGGACAGACCATCCAGAGCAGGTTTCCATTAGGCTCAGGAGGCAAATGACAACAGGCATGGGAGGTTGTAGATGAGACAAAATGTCTCAAAAGGTTTTTGCCACTCTCTGATGACACTGACTAGAAATAAATATGCTTTTTGTCTTTCTTCTGAGTTTTAAGCTGACTCAAGGTGTAAATAATGCGAAATGTAGAAGGTTGGATGTTTGCAGAGTGCATGTTATAGCTGGGACTTCTTCCACTGCCTTTTCCAATACGTGTATATAACTACATGCACACATTTGTAATGCTAGCCACGTCTCTGTGCTGGTAACAGGGATGGGAGAGCTGCATTGCCTTCCTCCAAAAAGTATCTGTTTATCCTCGTCCCAGCCCACATGTGATGGGTACACATGCTTTTCCCCATCTTACATTCAGAAGTCACTGTTAAGATCTCTTTCACAAACTCATTTCTTTAAATGTGCCCATCATAGGGTCAGAGTTTGAAGATATAATCAGAGAGTCCAGGTGAATGTTACTCTCCTCCTTCCCTGCTTTTTAATTTTTTTTTTTTTTTAGTGCTTGCAACACTCTTTTTCAGGTTTGGAAATTAAAGTTATTTTCCTGCCAATGTTTTCTGATTCCATGTGGCAAACATTTTTCTTTACAGTGGAGCAGAAGCCAACATGGCTGCCTCCAACATGCATTGGTTTTGTGTATCCTGTCAACTCTTTCCCAGACAAAGTGAACAGTCCTGGGATCTGTTCTGCCTCCCCCTAGCCCTCTGGTGTGACAATCCTCAGTTTTAGGACATGCATAAAACTGAGGCAAAGTACTGGCTACTTGTAAATACAATTTTGAGGACATTGCTTGTTTTATCGGAACTATGAACACTTTTCCAACTTTCCCCTGTACCTTTCCAAGCTTGGCTATACCAAAAAATGTGACCTAACACCCAAAGCACAGACTGCCACAGGAGTGGGTCTGACTGACTACTCATCTGAGTTGCTCAGGTCCCAGATGATAGATGGTTTATCCTAATTACTTGTTATGTGAACTTTTTGTAAGGACTCTGGCCCTTACAAAACACAGATCAGGGTTGGTGCAGGGTCTGAGGCAGTGCAATGAGCTGGGGTATCTCGCTGTCCTTTACAGATGGAGGAGGTGAGTAGGCTGTGGAAGTGCATTGGAAGTGTCTGTGTTTTCATCCTTTTCATTGGGAGCCCAGGACACACCCTTGGACACAGGATTCCTGGCTTGCTGGCCATTATTCATCCTGAACTACAGTGGTCGTGCTTAAGTAACAAAATCATGAAGCATAAAGGAAAAGAGCTTCAAGACAAGGCAGGAGTTTTTTGTCAGAGCATCTTAAGTATTTCTGTCCATTGTTCTTGCTACATTTCTATTCTTTCCTGCAAGTACATTTATAAAATCAACAACTACAGTAGTTGTCTGTGTTTGTTAATAAATAGGGCTATGCACCACTTCTGGATAAAATCCATGGTTGTGCATGAGTATTACCTCAAAACGTGTGTGTTCCTCTGCCATGGAGAGGTCCCAGTCCACGGGAACTTGGGTAATGAACTGAAGATTAATTCATGTTTCCTGTCACATGTCTGGTTGTGTCTATTAAGGGGCTTAATTATGGAGTCAGTAGCTCTAGGTCCTAAGGAAGTATGTTAGGCTGGTTCTCTCTCCTTTTAACTTTGTTTTCATATTTTGCATTCTGGACAACAACAATTACAATATTGTCCATGTACTGATCCTTTTTCACACAGTATGAACATTGCAGCCTCTGCTGAAGAGTTTTTAGCTGTTTGCTAAGTAAGAGCAGATGTAAAATGAAAGAAGATTTCAGCTCATAGCACAGACTAAGTGCCAGGTTTCAAAACCTGTATTTTGGGGTATGTTTTAAGTTTTGCTTTAGTTTTTATGGTATCATTGTTTACTGTGTTGTCAACAGATTTACTTCTGCTCTCCCTCTGCCCTTATGATACATGTACTGATGAGTGTTTAACTCTTGCCAGAGTGTGCCTCCCATATTGTGAATCAATTGCAGCTTGAAGTTGACACATTTTGCTCCCATTGAGGAATCACTGTTTTATTCATTATGGTGTTGCTATGGTTCTGCCACGATGGACTTTGAGTGTGATTCTGTTGCTCTCAGCAAGTACATGAAAAAAATATGGTGCCTTGTCCTCTGATCTGCCACCTATAAATCAAAGAAAATGATTTGACATATAACTAGTCAGATAATTGCCAAAGACATATGCCAGTTGGGACAAGCCCAAAATAATTTTGGGAAATAGCTGACAAACCCATGGTCAAGCAGGGCAGAATGTGGTCCTGCAATTCCATTCAAACAAATCAGAAATGCCTCCAAAATGACTGTTGCTTCATGTCTGCCCTTACTTTTGGGGCTACTATTTATTTCTGTCACTGGATTAGACACCATAACAGAGCAGTGGTCCTGAGCATTGCAGAGGTTTGTTCCATGGCCAGCTGGAATCTTGGATCTGTGGCACTGAATGTTTCCATATTCCAGCAGAGCAGGTACAGAGGGGAGTTTGGAGAGAGCAGCATGAAGATGAATGCTGGTACTGGTCGCAATTATCTCAGACCTTTTGTTTTCACACCAAATTTCAGGGAAAGGATGAGGCAGAATAGGGAGTGAAAGAAAGGGCAAAGGCCAGGCTGCCAGGACGTCTCTCCTAGATCTCTAGCAAAGAGTGTAGGCCATGCACCTTGGCAGCTAGCTGGAGTCAAGGAGCTCGGAGAAGTCCGCCAAGAGGCAAGGCACAGAAATGAATGCAAGCCATCCAACACTGACCCTGAACTCTGATTGAAGCCAGGTCATTTCTGCAGTCCTTACCCAAACCAGACTCTCCTTGGACCAGCAAGGCTTTGGTTTCTGTATGGACTGCAGATTCTGGGCTCTGACACACCCTGTGGTGGCAGATTTCTGCAAAAAACTGATGGTGCAAGGCCATTGCTCGGGGCTTCACCAGGAGAGAGCGAGCACAGAGGGAAGGGATGTTTCCAAATGAGAAATATATTTTTTTTTTAATGAGTGATATGTTGGCTTCAGGCAAATGGCAGAATGTTTTACTGAAAAGGCTTCTTTATGGGATTGTGGTTTAGCTTGGGGTAGGTTAGAGAAGTCTGTAAACCCCAGGAGCTCAAGGAGTTTGACAGGTTTGACAGGCCTTCCTGCTACTTATGAACAGGAGGCTGGAGCAAGTGTTCTTGAAATCACCTCCCTGTTTTCCATCAAAGCATGCTGGCAAGCCAGAAGAAGAGAAAAACTGTTTTCCTCACCCATTTTATTTTCTTGTATAAAGACAATCTTAGAAATATTTTTTTCCAGATCTTTAAAACTTTGCTTTTTTTGGCTCCTCTCAATACAAAATTCCTGTCCACATTTCTCGGCTTTGGATTAGACCCTTCAACGGAGACTTAAGTACCTTGAAATCAGTACAGCAAGAATCATTATTGACACACCAGAAACTGGTATACATCACCTCTAAAGAACGTGCCAGCTCTAAAGAGCCACTCTCTCACCTGGACCCCATTACCACTGTTCAGCCTTTTTGTGTTCATTTAACTGTACCACGCTCCACACTCTGCTTTGTCCCAAAGTGAGAAAGTAATGGAAATTATGAAAATTATAAAAAATGATGAATGAAAGCCATTGAAATAAAGAAAATGAAAATCACTGTAGAGCTGTATGTGTGTCATGTGCAATGATAGTAAGGGCTGCAGGTCCTGGTGATGACAGGGAGAAGAGCCCTCTTTACTTTCCCTGGGTCAACCTATGCCTTCACACCACCCCTGATCTTAGTAAAGGGAGTGAGTGCTTCCAATTAACGTCACATACTTGCCAGGTTTGCAAAGCAAAGGGCTTGGGTTTCTGCTGTAACAGAAACAGCAGTGGCTGCTGCTGCAATAGTTAAGCCGTCACTGGTCAGAGAGCTGTTGCAGTGTTTGAGCTGGGGGTCACTGCCCTGGAAAGGGGAAGCCTGGAAAGAATCAGTAATTCATGAAAAATGTACACATAAGGAGGAATTTCCTATTTCTTTGAATGATAGTAATTTAATTTAAGAAGAAATCCAGTGACAACTTCCTAGGAAATAAATGCCTTTTTGTAAAGCTCTGTGGTGAAAATGTACTTAGCTGAAAATCAGCAGAATTCTTCTTAGTCTAGTTTCTAAACATGCCTCAGTTCCTAACCTAGTCCTAAGCTTGGGAAACTGAAATGAGCTCTGATAACATGAACAGAATGCTTAGGGCAGAACAAACCCAAGAGATTAAGTTAAATTTGCCAGCTGAAGAAAGCTTCTAAGCTTTATCAAACATACAAGCTGGAGAAAACTCTGAAGGCGGCATGTGAGCCTGCTAATATCTTCCACAGAAATCTTCGAGCCACAAGGAGCTCCTCAGACCTGGGAAAGTTTCCTACCTCCTGAGGAGAAGGAGCAGCTTAGCTCCAGAGGCCAGCCTGTAATTCCATAGCCTTATCCCTGGCAGCACCTGACCAGCCCATCTTATCCAGCTGGCCCAGCTGGGAGGCTCATGGGCAAGCCACTTTATCCAGCACCAGCTCAAAAAGTAGAAATTATAATCCCATAGGCAAAGCACCAGAGAAGCCTAGCTGGACTGAAAAAAGAAAAGCAGGCCCTTCAGTGTAAACCCTCTAGCTCTATTCTACTCTCCTCTTTTTCTTTCTTTCTTTTTTTTTAATATTTAAAAAAACAATTCTTATTCTTTAATGCAAATTATGTATTTCAGCCTCCTAATTCTTGTTCAAAACCAGTTCCTGCTTTTCTGTGCTCACTGTGGTGGACTTTGTCCTACCATTCTCAAAAATTTTCATGGAACAAATATCTTGTCCCCCTTCTGGATGGAGTCATGAAACCTTGGTGTTTCTTTCACATCACCTAGACACTTACCTGGTTTCTTCAATTATGGCAAAAATGACTGCAAGCCCCAAACTGCTTTGCTAGAGCTGTGCAAACACAGTAAGAGGTGACCTGTATGCCAGAATGCATCATCTAAATAGACAAGACAAAGGAAACACAAATGTTCCAGCTGTGCAAAGGGAAACGGATGTATACTGAAATTTCAGAGAAATTTCCACATAGGGAATGTATGCTAGAAGGAAAAATTCGGTCAGGTCCAACTTAGTGCTTTATGACCTTGCTGAGTAGCTTTTCCCTCTGGAATTAAATGTTACCCCCCAGCTTTGCTCTTGGCAGGTTGAGATCCACCCAGGGGGCTGGAGGAGTTATCACCACAGATCACAGGTTTCTCGTGGTGGATATGGACCTGATGATGCTCTGAGCTGCAGCTAGCTGCATAATCACCCTCATCACATCCTACAAATGAAAACCAGAGCCTCCTTCACATACCTCCATCATTAAACAGTTGGTTACAACCACATGAAACCCTTCAGGAGCTGTGGGAATTTCCCTATGGTTCCCAGTCTAGGATTTGGGGTGCACCTCCCCCTGTAGTCCCTCACAAAGCATCCCTGCACTGGTGACTGCCCTTTCTTTGAGCAAGGGATGTCCAACATAGCTTTTCAATTTGAGCTCAGCTCCCACTCCACAACTCATTTTTATTTTACTGGGATACCGGTGAAGCTGTAGCTCAGTAACTGATGTTAAGAGAAACTTTTAACACCTCAACAGCAAATGGAGGAGAATGTTTCCCATTAGTGGCTGAGGAAGTAGTGCTCCCGTAACTTCAGCCTTGAAAGCTAATGAAGCTCAGATTGTGGCCATGGCCTTTGATGTAGAGATGCCTGAGGTCAGTGCAGCTTTCGGAGGTGCCAGTGCTATGCTGTGTCACTGCGTTTGTCTGGGCGGGGGCCCAATAACTCTAATCCTGTAATCATGTTTCTGTAAGCAACAGTATTTATGGTGCAGATAGTGGGGGATAGCTGCAGTGGTAATTAAATCAGGGATAGCTGCAGAGGAAAAGCTAATCCAACCCTGTAATATTTCCAGTAGAGGAAGTTACCGCCAACTACGTCAGTAAATGAGTAGCAAAATACTGGAATTGGTGTAGGGAGAGGGTGTGGGGATTAAAATGCCACGTTTGGCCATCTAATCCATCTCCCTGTCAGGGCCCTCATTCTGCCAGGGGAGTGATGTTAGCACGCTGGCAAAAATCAAGCAATTCAAAGCTGTGCCTTGACACTGCATCTTTAGCTCCCACTAATGCATGGGGAGGGGGGTTAAAGCACCCACTGATGGGTTTGGCACAGCCAGCTCTGGATTTAATTCCTTCTCTTCATCTGTCTTGCAACCTCAGGCCACATACTATGTATTTCATGTCTTCTAACGTAGGCTGCTGTCTCCCAAGTGCATGTGAATTGTTGGAAAAACACAGTGATGTACTCCACTCTAGTGGGGGGGAAAAGCATGTATTTGAGTAAATATGGTTTATCCAAGAGATGAGGAGAGCCTCCAACAAGCTGTTCTGCTGTACTAATGAGTAAATATATAGACATTTCTGCTATTTTATTTTGCACAACTCCATTATAGATAAATATCTTCCGATGTAGTTTTTGTTAAATCAGAGGTCTTTTATACCCTCACTGTTTTAAAGAGGAGAAAAATGGGAGTAGTTGGTATACCCCTTTTGATGTGGATTAACTTTGGTGGGGATTTTGTGTGCAAAACTGGTCATGAAGAATCCACACTGCATATCAAGGAATAAAGAAAAATGATGGTTTAAAGAAAATCTCATGTCAGACTGCAGACTTCAGTTGCATTACTCACAAATGCACATACAAAAATAGACTAATACATAGTATGGATATATATATATGTCTAGAGATACACATTCACAAACATATTTCCTTTAGCTCAGTGCCTAAAAGTTCATTTGTGGGCATCCTGATTCTTGATATATTATTTGTAAACAGAGGGCCAGGGGACTGGAGTATTTCCTTGACTTCAATGGATGATGAGGCTTCAAGCTGTGCACTCAGATTGGGACCTCTAAGTATCCTGCTGCTACCTAACAGCTTGCTGAAAAATGACATAATTTGTGACATCAGCAATATGCTGCTTTAATAGGGGTTTATAAAGCAGTTCCCACCCTTGTGTGTTAGGACAAAAACATCTATAGCTACAAAATCTGAGGTGCCCCCCCTGTATTCCTCACACACCTTGCATCCTTTGTACTTTTTTGGCATGTGTGGCTGTAAAGTCCCAGTATGGGAAGAGTGATAAGCAGCCATTCAGCAACATCTGTGCGAGAGCTCTGGCCCCACCAGCGCCAGGGAAGATGTCACTATTCAGAAGAACAGTGGCTGCCAGTGGGAGGTTCAGCAATGCAGATTTTAATGTGGGGATTTAATTTCAAATACAATTCACAGTTTGTATGCAGTTGAAAGATGTTTATTACCACCCGGATGTTCAGGACATTTTCGGATGAAATAAATTTCAATTTGGACGATTGCTGCTTTTAAAGCATTTTCACGGCTCTGTAAACAATATGCTTTATATAATTCTAATGGCAACAGTGAAGAACACACCAACTTTTAAATCACCCAAAATAATGCCAAAAAAATAACTGGCAACTTTGGATAACAGAATATTAGTCTGATATTGATTCAAATATGAGGGTTGTAATGACTTTTGCAAATGTTCCATTCTATAATACAATAAGAAGAGAATTATTTACCTCTGGGGTAAATTTGTTTTAAAATAAGGTGCAAACTAAAAACCCTCCCATTTTAAAGAATGTAGAAACCTTCAGAACCTGACCAGCAGTAGTAAGGTGTTTTAGCTTGAAGGATTTGGTGCTCTGGAGTCACTGCTGTGTCACTGATACACGAAATGCAGTCAGAAAACCCACCCTGGAAGTCACAACTGCCTGGTCACACCTTCAGCATTTACTCAGATTTCTGGATGGGGGGAGGTTTGACACACTCATGGGAGAGGGGCCTTCACACATGGCTCCTTATAAATGAAATGGGAAGGTATCTCAGGAGACAGATATCTCTGCAAGTGAATGTGTAGTGGATGAGGCAGGGTACCTGCCCTTCAGAAGACCATAATATGGGTTTTCCAGCCCATCACCACTTTGCCCTGAGACAAAGGTGCTTGAGTTAGGAAGAACATAGAATAAATCAGGGAGGGTCCATGCAATAATACAGGGACTTCTTTATCTCTCTAAATAGCAGTGTTGTAGGTCAAAAGCAAGAAAGAAAGGAAGGAAGGAAGCAAGGAAGGAAGGAAAAGAGAGAAAGAGAGAGAAAGAGAGAGAAAGAGAGAGAAAGAGAGAGAAGAGAGAGAGAGAGAGAAAGAAAGAAAGAAAGAAAGAAAGAAAGAAAGAAAGAAAGAAAGAAAGAAAGAAAGAAAGAAAGAAAGAAAGAAAGAAAGAAAGAAAGAAAGAAAGAAAGAAAGAAAGAAAGAAAGAAAAAAAGAAAGAAAGAAAGAAAAAATTTCAAAGGGAGAAGCTGTTCATTAGTGTAGCTATCTAGGCAGCAAACTAAGATGCAAGAACAGCTTGAAAAAATATAGGGGTAAGAAAGTAAATTTCCAATCCTTGTTCATTTTTTAAGAGTCCTCTTTATCCTTTTGTTTCGTTCCATCCCTGTACATTTTGTAGCATCAAAGATTTGCTACATTATAAAAAATTCCTAGAAGACCTTGGGTAGACACCTAGTCTACCCCCTCATAAAGGCCGTGTGGCAAATGCTTACCTTACCTGCCTTTTCTAGAGAAACTTCAGCCCTTTTCTTTACCAACTCATCTCATTGTGCAACTGGCTTTCAATTAGATTCTTTCTTGCTTTACAATAGCGAAGATGCTCATGGATGCAGAGAACAAGGGATGACTCCACTGCAGGGTATGAGGGAATAGGCATCTGTCCTCTCCACCCCCGTTCCTCAGCCCTTTCTCAGCCGCTCTCTAGCAGTAATTCCCCCACCTCTTTGGCCACATCTCTGTTAACATCTGCTTTGCAAGCTGTTTTACATGCCCATCTACTTTTACTTGGAGTTGGTTTTTGTTCAGGCTGCTAACTGGATGCAACAGAGGAGAAAGAGCATAAGGGCTTCCACAGACAGCTCCGGACAAAAATCCCCTCAGATGAGCTTTGGCCATGGGAGAAGGTGGTTTGCCACATATTCCAGGGCTGAATGGGAGGAAAGCATGGAAGGAGACCTGTAATGGCAGAACTCAGTGGGTTTTGCCAGCCTCTCTTCAAATGCCATCAGGAACCTCAGTGATGCAAAGAGGAGCACACTGAACTCACAATGCAGCTGGGCTTCAGCCCTGTGTTTACTTCTGTGTTGGCAGACATGAAATATGCTGTAGAAGCGAAAAACAATTTCTGCTTTTGCTCATAATGCTGAGTTATAACCAACCTTAGCTCTCTGCTGATGTCTGCCCTGGTTTTATGCACATTGACTGTATCCAGAGGGAAAGCCATGGCTTCTATTTCCATACTTGGTTCTCATATGAAATAATGGGGGGAAAGGAGGAGGGGGGAAGATGCAGCTGCAAAAACAGTCAGTGAAACATAAAAATCCCTATTGTTTTGTTGTAGCTCTCGGTGCCCTTCAACTTCTGGGCACAGACAAGACCTCCCCCTGCTCAGGTTCAATACACAGGGGAGCCTTGAGGCTCAGAACTCCCTTCCTACTTTTGCCTAAGCCTTGCTTAAGCAATTGTAGTCAATTGTGCTTTTGTTCACGTTAAAAAAAATAGCCCAATGCATGCTAATTTATAGCCAGGGAAGCAATTAAAAGAAAAAAAGTTTATTATCCTTTTCCCCCCTGCCTCTCAAATGGAGTGTTACAGCAGCAGGGTTTTTTGGTAAACTTGACACAAACTGATGTCAGTGATGGGGGAGCAAGGCCAAGAACCAAGCACATGTCTTTACATCTCCCCTCCACATGAAATGGGACAGCCTTCCAATTTTCTCTGTCTGCCTATACTCAGGAACGTGCATGCTTTAGGAAAACCTAGGCACAAAGATATACTCATTTCCTTAGGCTTTGTCAGTAAATGTGTTCTGTACACATCACCCTCACATACCCACTTAAAAAAATGCTTGTTAAACATTAAACAAAGAATTCCTAATATAGCCACAATGTAGAGACATATTTACCTTTTATTACTGAACTTACTGCCTGCCTTTTTCTGTAAATTATGGCATATTCTTAATATTCAACAAAATGTTAGACACCAACTAGTCCATATGGTGAAGTAAGTTAACACAGCTTGCCTCTCCATTTTGCACCTCTTTGCAAAACCTTAGAACTGCACCAATAGAGGATCTGCCATTAGCACAGGACTGGCCTTTTCTTTCAGGAGGAACTGGTTTTTCAAAACTGATTGAAAAGAAAGCAACAGATTTCTCTCCCTACTACATATTTTAAGTGGTCTCTGAGCAGAGCCATGATGTGGAGCTGGAAGTGCCTGAATGCTTTCGAATGAGCAGGTAGCTTTCACCAGTGCCCCAGAAGTCACACAGGGCAGGCAGGGATGGGCAGCCTCTGCAGGGTGAGCTCCTCTGGAGGCATCTCATGGGCAGAGACCAAGGCTCTTCCCTGCATTCCCACCAAGCACCGCAGAGCTGGGGAACCTTCCTCCAGTAGTTCACAGTAAAACACAAACTCTTCGCTGGCGGCCCAGGTGCTGATGATTGAGGAGGGTGGAAGTGATTTTTCCCCTGGCCTGTGCTCTCACTCAGTAATACCAATGATGTAGGCAGACAGCTCTTTCACATCCACTGCCACTGGTTTCCCTCTCATTTTGCAAGTATTTAATTCTGTGTTGTACAAGCAGAGGCCTCTTGGTGACAAATCTGGAGGCAGGGCTGTCAGTGGTGGTCAGATTTGCAGAGATACATGCACTACCAACTGTATCTAAGCTACATTTTAAGGGAGAGCAGGACATGGAGAGTTAACATAAAGCACTTCCAGTGGCATCCCATAGAGCAACAGACAAGCACAAACACTACTTAATGTATTAGGGGCTACTGCAAAAGCAGGCCAGGAAGGAAGTCAGGTATCTGGAAGCCTAGGCTAGGTCTTCCCAGCAGCATGAACATCTTCCATAATTCTAGGTTATTGCAGGCATGTGTCACACAGAGACCTTCAGCAAGCTTCAGCTCAGAAAATTCGTAACTGGTGTTTGTGCATGACAGCACAGCTTTAATACCATTAGCAGCACTAGAAGAAGTAGGAACAAAATTCTAAACAGAAGATCCAAAGCTACATGGAATCACATTTTAAATTACAGAGGCCCAAGAAGGTAGCATAGGCATTTATTAATCCTCATTCTCATCAGGATGATCAGTTTCAAATGTTGCCAGCAGGCAGTGGGCACCTACAACAGATTTAGAAACAGGGCCTCTTGCACTTCTGAAGACATCATTCCGAGCATCACCTTATGGTACTGGCTTTGATATGACATTTTGGGAGCTTCAGAGTGAATTGGGGAAGTACTAACCCTAAGCACAGTGAGGCTGTCTGATCTCTCCCCTGCTTGAAGTGTGGCATACACAGGACATTTCCACTGTGCATCCCATTCCCTGCAGCCCAGGAAAGCCCCTGTTCTGTTCCCATGAGGGACAGCCAGTGCTGGGAGGCAAAGGGAGGCTTGAAGGAGCACCACGAGGACAAGACCAGGTGGGGATGGTGAGGGGGAGGGAAGGGAAGGTGAGACGGAAATGGAGAGCACAAATTTCTGTGCTGTCCCTTGCAAGCATTGTTGGTGCCATGCTGGAGTTTGTGTGTGTGAGTGTGTGAATGTGTGAGTTTGTGTGAGTGTGAGTGTGTGTGTGAGTGTGTGTGAGTGTGAGAGTGTGAGTGTGAGTGTGTGTGTGAGTTTGTGTGTGTGAGTGTGTGAGTGTGTATGTGTGAGTGTGAGTGTGTGTGTGTGAGTGTGAGTGTGTGAGTGTGTGTGTGTGAGTGTGGGAGTGTGAGTGTGTGTGTGTGAGTGTGTATGTGTGAGTGTGAGTGTGTGAGTTTGTGTGTGTGTGTGAGTGTGAGTGTGTGAGTGTGTGTGTGAGTGTGAGTGTGAGAGTGTGTGAATGTGTGTGTGTGTGTGTGAGTGTGAGAGTGTGTGAATGTGTGTGTGTGTGAGTGTGTGAGTTTGTGTGTGTGAGTGTGAGTGTGAGAGTGTGTGAATGTGTGTGTGAATGTGTGTGTGTGAGTGTGTGTGTGAGTGTGTGTGTGTGAGTTTGTGTGTGTGTGTGAGTGTGTGTGAGTATGAGTGTGTGAGTGTGAGTGTGTGTGTGAGTGTGAGTGTGTGAGTGTGTGTGTGTGTGTGAGTGTGAGAGTGTGTGAATGTGTGTGTGTGTGAGTGTGTGAATGTGTGTGTGTATGAGTGTGTGTGTGTGTGTGTGTGTGTGCGTGTGTGTGTGTGTGTGTGAGTTTGTGTGTGAGTGTGTGAGTGAGTGTGTGAGTGTGTGTGTGAGTGTGTGAGTTTGTGTGTGTGAGTGTGTGAGTGTGTGTGAGCGTGAGAGTGTGTGAATGTGTGTGTGTGTGAGTGTGTGTGTGCACCACTCTGCAGGTGGCCTTTCCAGGGGCACCCTGGTCCCCACTGAAGGGATGCTGTGGCTCTGAGGGTGGCTGGAGGAGGCCGTTTTTGTGGCAGAGTAATGAATGTGATTAAATCACCTCCTCCTCCTTCTACCTTCCTTCCCCTTCCCTTTCTCCTCTATGTCCAGGGCTCCTGGCAGCAGCCCAGGAAGTCATGGGACAGTTCTGGTCCCTGCGGACTGACCATCCGTCCATCCGTCCGTCCGTCCGTCCGTCCGTCCCACGGCCGCAGCCCGGCGGTCCCGCGGCAGTGCGGAGCGCTCCGGGAGTTTCCTGCTGCCGCCCGGGCACCGCTTATCTGCTCCGGGGGGACAGGACACCCCTCCCGTCTGCGGGGCACCTCGTGGTGCAAGTGCCAGCACCCCAAAGCCACCCGAGCACCCCAAAGCCACCCGCAGTGCTCCCCCCTGCCCCGCCGGGGCTCCCTCCGCGGAGTGCGCACTCCCCAGCCGCAGCGATGGGGAAAAAGAGAAGATCGTGGACTTGCCCGCACGAGCTTTCATTCCCTTCTTCCCGCGTTTTAACCTTTATAACAGTTGTTATAAACTAGCCCTGCCTCGGGACTTTGCCGTGCTCTGAACCCGAGGGAGGTGAAAGTGGGAGAAGAGGGTTGGAGGGATGGGATGATGGGATGGATGAAATGCAGTCAAAGTTGGTTTCCCCCCCGACCCCCCTCCTTCTCCAATTCAAAATCAGGAATTACTGCCCGAGGAGCAGATTCTCCGTTTTATTGGCTCGTAAAAAAAAAGTTTTCAAAGCCTAATTTCCACCAGATACATTGATTTTCCGTTGAAAACAGAATTAAAACAATAAGCGCGAGTAGGTGCCATTAAAGCTAAACCATCTCTGGCCGTTAATCACGGGAGAGAAGGATTAGAAAAGTCCGTGAAGGAGCACTGGGTTTGAAACGCAAAAATCCGGAGTTTAGGAAAAGTAAGCTCAGAGGGGGTTGAAGCAGCTTAAGAAACAAGGAGAAACCCTTAATAAGAGTGAAAATTCAGTGTCAGGTTACTTGTCGATATTGCGAGGAATACGCCGTTCCTGTAAGGGATTTGTGGGCGTGAAACGCATCCCTTGCTAAAATACCGTTTGATGTTCGTGTCGAAGAGAAAACCAAAGCAATCTTTTTTCCTTTCAAGTCCCGATTTCAAAACAAAAAAACTCCCGCCAAACCAAAACCAAGCAAAAGAAAAAAAAAAAAAACAAACCAAACAACAACGCCCCAGAAAAATCCCACTAAATTTCCAACGGCATCTCTGAAGAGTTTTCCTGGAGATATTTGCTTCAAACCTCACAGGCGCAGTACCCCTGTGTTCCCGAGGTCTCCCTGCCCTCCCTTCCCCCTTTTCTGCTGCTTGGATGGTCGGCAATGCCCGGCTAAATAATTGTTAGAATTCTAAAAAAAAAAAAAAAAAAAAAAGAAGAAGAAGAAGGAAAAAAAAAAAAAAAGCCGGGAAAATGCGCACCAGCATTCAGGTGCTAACCTACTTATTTGAAAGCAATTTATTTTCCATTTTGCCCGTTTTCCCCCTTTAAAACAGAACGCTGAAAGAAAGAATAAGTGCTTTAACATTTCAGTGTTGTGCTCTGGTAATTACTTTTTCACTTTTCCCCTAAGTTCCAATGTGAAAACCTCACAGGGGGGTCTTTGCTGTAGCAGGGCTACAGTTCCCAATCCCAAGCGCAAGATCTGCAATTACAAACCCATTCGGTGCCCTTCCCTATCATTAATATGCACAAAATCCTGCTGCTAATCTTATAATCTGTTTTGTTTCATCAATTGCTTGCCTAGCACCAGAGGGAAAGAAAAAGAGAGAAAGAAAAAGAAAGAAAGAGGAGAAGAATAAAGCCGGAAAAGCACGGAGAGCTTCGGAAAGTAAACGGAAAAGCCAAATAAATCGGATTTTATTTTTGATAAAGCAAAAATCGTTAAGGCTGTTAAAAGGAAGCGGCATTTTCCGCTGGAGGGGTGGGTGTCAGGGAAATTTAAGGAAAAATCGGAATATATCCAGCAATTTATTTGCATATTCGGTTTCTCCGCGTACGGGTCACGAAGTTCCTTCAGCAGTCAGCTGCGGAGGAGGGAGGGGGCGCGTAAACACCTCGGCAGAGTGTATTCCCATATTCCCATATTCCCATCCCTTGTGTTTGCCGGGGGGGAGGAGGCGCCGAGCGCGGGCGAGCCGTGGGTGCGGGTCCGGGCAGCTCCCGCGGGCTGCTCAGCCTGGCCACTCCGACTTCGGTAAAACAATGAAGACAGTCGTGTTTGAAATCGTCCTCATCCTACTCCTCCCTCCCCCCCGCTCCCTCTTCCTGCGCGGAATCAAGGGAATGAAACCATCTACACCACACGCGTCCTATTGAGATTAATGTAAAAATTATACCCCCCCCCCCCAAAAAAAAAAAAAAAAAAAGGAAAAAAAGCCAACTCACACAAAAAACACCAACCCCAACAACCCTTATCTCATATGTCTTATTCTCCGTGCCCCGCGCCAGGCCCCGCCGCCGCCTTGCCGTGCACCTGATGATTTATTAACGCAATCTGCGGGGAGAGCGACACGCGTGCCCGGCCACGGCTCGTCCCAGCTCATCTCCTAAGTAATTGTTTCTCATTAGTTCTGATAATGTTTTAATAGCGCTGCCCGTAATTTAGTCAGCCTGGAATTAATAACGGAGGGTGTCCTGAAACGCGCGGGGATGAGGGGGAGCTGCAATATAAGCAGGTAGTCTTTAATTAATCAGATTAGCGCGGAGGTCCCCGCGCTGTAAGGGATGCCCCGGCAGCGCCTGGGACGGGACCCGGGCGGCGGAGGGGGAGAGGGGGGTCGGCCCTGGCTGCTCATCCCGAACTCCGCGCAGGGGCTGCGGGGGCTCTCCCGGGGCCGCCCCGGCGGAGCAGGACGGGGCTGAGCGGCTCTCCCGCTGCCGCTGCCGCTGCCGCTGCCGGGCCGGCCCCGCCGTTCCCGGGGGAGCCGCGGAGAGGCGCTCCCGCCGCCCCCGCGCTCCCTTCCCTCGCTGCATCCACGCGGGCCGGATGGTGGGGTTCTCCCTCCCCCCTTTTCCTCTCCCCTTAATTAAACCAAAAATAACCCCAAATAAGTGAAAGCGCTGCTCAGAGACGGAGGGGAAACACACTAAGCGGGGAAACGGGAGGAATAAGGCACTGTGGCTCCATACGTGAAATGGCCATGGAGGCGGTGAGAAATGAAACTAAAAAACAACTGTTTTCTATTTACAATTTAAAATAAACAGAACAGCCTTCCCCGCGGTGTTTGTCTAAGTGCAGCAGCATTGCTGCTGTGTAGGTCATGAAAAGGTTGGTGCATAGTTTAAAACTTCCCATTCTGTTAATTTCTTAAAGAACAGTCGTTCATAGTCTGAGCACAAAAGCTCATGATTTAATGAGGAACAGAAACAAAATCTCTGATTGTTGGTGTTTCAAACTTCATTGGAGTCCTCTGGCAACCACAAGTTGATCCTCTGCAGCTTCAATACCCTTTAGCCCTCCATATAAGAGTACATGCTGAATAGAGGACAATGCCTGGTTGTTATGTTTATTTACCCTTACTACAAGCTGGGTTAACCTCTTCAAAACAGCTTTACTAAGCCCGTTAACCACACAGCCCACATGATCTGTAGCCGTATCCCTAATGTGATGTAAATCTGACTCGAGACCATATGCACAAGTTCTGCTGCATTGTGTCTCCAAAAACTACAAGTTTATTGCCGTCCAACCCTTCCCGGGCTGGACGCTTCCAGGAGGAAACTCTCTGAATAGAGACTGCTTTAAAAAAAAGGAGAAGAAAGTCAAGAGCCCTGCATTGTTGGAGCATTATTTTTAATGGCTGTTGCACACTTACAGAAGGCCAGTGTGGGGGGAAAGCAAAGCTCACACAGGGTAAAGATTTTTATCTCAGTTATTTCAACTGGTGCGTAATTATTCGAGGCTTTCTCCTTTCTGCCAGGAGTTCTGCATCAGAGCAGGAAGAAGCACAGAAAGAAATAGAAAGAATTGAATTAGTTTCCATCTGCTCTTTTAACAGATCTCAGGGCTCATGTTTTGCCTTTCTCTTTCCCTGAAGTCACACTCCCACATTTGCAGTAATTACTGTGATGTCACAGATTTGATGAGGTAACTTCATTGCAGGCTATGAGTAGAACATGGGCCATGCAGGAGTGAGCAGTGGTTTGAGTTGGGAATAGTTTTAGCAATTAGCAATTCCAGCAAGCAAACTATGACAGATCTGCAAAATGGAAATTAATTTCTGTTTAAGCCTGACGTCTTTAATTTTACACCCCCCTTCCCCCTCCCCAAAGTATTATAGTCATCTTTTAAAACAGCTACTGGGGCCCCATGGCGAGAGCTTCATTTACCAGCTCATTTTTTCTTGATGGCTGTGGCAAGTGTAACAATGTTCTGTGCCTGCTTCAGTAATGGCATGTCGATCATGCTCCCGCGGAAAGTAAATGCTCCCTGGAAAAGAGAGAATATGAACTTCCTGAGACACCTTTGGAAATTGTAGTTGGCTGTCTTATTCTTTACAAACACGTCTGTTTGCCAAGAAACATCATCTGCCTCAGGAATCCTGAAGAAGTTTTAGGAGACAAACTCATCGAGACAGGACAAGTGCATTTAAAGAAATGTGAAGGGCAACAAGCTCTCCAAAGGGGAGGCAAAAAGAGAGAGAAAAGAGAAGCCCAGGGTGCAGCTGGCCTGTTTCAGCCTCTCTAGCTGGCAAACACTGAGGGCCAAGGGCAGTGAGGCCGTGTGTGCCAGCTGGGGAGAGGGACTGGCACACCCCACACCCGGGGGCAGCTCTGTTCCCCACCTCCAGCATCACCATCCAGCATCCAGCCAGGGCTGTGCCACAGGGCCAGTGGGAAACTGCCTGCAGACAGAGGGCAAAGCCAGAGCTCCCTTTGTCAGCAAACAGTAGTGGGTGTTTGTAGGGGTGCAGGGAAGTTTTCTTGACTCGGGGGTTTGCTGAGGTTGTGCTGCTGCTGCACCTCTCCGTTAGGTCTGCTAAAGACAGGCTGGGCCTGCGCCGAGACCCAGGGACT
The DNA here is from genome assembly GCF_012460135.2 of Molothrus ater. Taxonomy (NCBI): domain Eukaryota; kingdom Metazoa; phylum Chordata; class Aves; order Passeriformes; family Icteridae; genus Molothrus; species Molothrus ater. The sequence continues at coordinate 39,722,193 of NC_050479.2, forward strand.
GGGATGAAAGCTGAAATAACCAAGTGGGTGGCACAATAATATTGCCCAAATCTCCTCTGGAGCCAAGGTAAAGCCCACCTGAGCACCACACATGGGGAATTTCCCCAAATGGATGCAGAGCTACTCTGCGTGCCTCAGCGGGGGCGATCTGAGAGTCAGGACAGGTTTCAAAAGTCACTTTGTATTCCTAAGAATTTTTTGTTGGTACCATGGTGACAAGTTTAAAACAATTAACTATGAATCACAGTTAAATCTTAAACAGAAGACATTTGCTTCAAATAGTGCCAAACCTGACTTGTTCCCTTAGATGCTTTAATCCCCACGTGTCTCTGAGGTAGGATTTGGAAGATAAAACACTGCATTAAGACATGCTGAAGTTCAACAGACAAAAAACCCCGATCTTATTTGCAATTCTAACAGTAGTTTGACACATTAAAAAAAACCCCAAACAACAAACCCAAAAATCCAAGTACAAATGTGCAATCCCTTCCCTGAAGAACTCAGAGCTGAGCCCCAGCAGTGCACAGGGTGGCTCTGAGAAGCACTGCACACCCTTTTAATGTCCTGTTGCAATTGAAATGGGATCACAGGCTGGCCTTGGGTTTGACAGTGAGCAAGGCTAACCAAGAGCAAGGTACAGTCCACAGCAGAATCTGTGCATGAGCAGTGAGAGAAATGCACAGGAGAACAAACCTTTTTCTGGTTTTCATTTGAGGCTTGATAATTATTAAATAGAGGACTCTAGCAAGTAAAGTGAAAATATAACCCATTTACAAAAATATTTAGGAAATGTGTTGCTCCAGTGGCATATCTAGCTAAACTGAAGCAGCATTAATTACATACCAAATCATGTTCTGGCATAATTAACACAAAAATCCACCTTAAACAATAATGTAACATAAATCAATATTCTTGCATGTAAGAGCAGGCTGCATTAAAGCCATTGAAAACATAATAGTAAGAACTATTATTTTATTCAAACTAGATTTTCCTACTATAATTTCCAATATTTCAGGTAGTTTTGAAGAATCGTACTGACAGGTGCTCAAGGGTTGGTGCTTCAAATTGAATTTTTTTGTTTACTGAGCAAACAATCAACCCTACCACACCCCAACACCAACATAAATGTTATTATTATTACTACTATTATAATATACTGCTTCTAATTATAGCTACATCTCTGTTGTTTTCAGTTACACTTTAAAAACTTTAAAGAAAATGCAGTCTCAAACTATTAAATTTATTATTGGTTGTGAAAAAAAATAGGAAGTAAGTAAACATTTTATGGCATAGGACGTATTTGAAATAATTCAGATCTATACAGTGATCACAAACTGCAAGGTACATTTTTTTTTAACTGTAAGAAAAACATCCTTTACTTGTCCTTTTTTTCCTGTAGGCATTCAGTAATGCCCATTCAGTAACAGCTAATTCAGTAACAAAATAGAGTAAAGCTAATTCAGTAACAGCTATTGCTTACAGAGAAATTTGCATGTGGGATGACAGTCATAAGTAGAAATATGTTGAAGCCTCAAATCATCCTTCCTAGTCCTGTGAAAGGCTGATTTAGGAGTACAGCTATCCTAAGTGCCTGCAATGGTTTGCAGAAAGAGATGGGTGCCTAGCAATGTCAGTTCTGATCTCTGGTGGTCCAAACCATGGCTGGGAGGGCCTCAACCCTTCCACTGACTGGATACAGAATGATCTAAAGTCAGATACCTCTGCAGGTACCTAAGCTGTACCATGATCAATCTGGGCCAGAATGTCTTCTTTATAAAGCAAGAATTAATTAAGCAGCATGCTTGTCCTCTCTTCATTGAAGTAATATGTTTAAAAGGAAAACAGGATAATGGTGTGTACATGGACACACAAACACTGAACCACGTGAGAAATACAGTACATTTCCTGCTTGTCAGTGTGCAGCTGTACTTTGGGTTGCTAGGAATTTGAATTCTTGAAGGAAAAAACATGCCTTTTTTTTTTTTTTCCTAACAGCAAAGGGTAACATGAAGTTGGCTTCTCTGCCTGTTCACTCTGAGGCTTATTTTCCCCCTGCTAATTTGCAGTGTTGAGCTAAAGTCCAGAAAAAGAAACTAATTTTAATGCCATTGAATATACCCTATTCACTGAGTCTCTTTGCACCCACAGGTTTCAACAGATAGGAAATACCAGTAATTACAGCTTTGTCCCCATGCTCTCTTTTCCAATTCTGCTAGACGAAATTTGCCTCTAGCATTCTTTTGATTTTCTCTCACATGAATATAAAGAAAACAAGACTTTCTATAAACACCATTTGCTTTGATAGCATTAATCTGGGCATTAATTTAGCCATAGATCTAAATTTCGTTTTTGGCTAATTTTCTCAACAATCTCACACTTCCAGTCTGTACTTAGATTTCCAGTAGTTCTGCTATGGGACCAAGGGCCTGCTCTTAAGGAAGCTTGCAGCATGAACAGGAACAATGGCAGGTGGGTAAAGCAAGGCTGGGATTTGCATCCATCCCATTTGGCGGCTGTGGTTCTTGCTCACCATGCAATCATGTAAGTCATTCAGAGGGAGCCTTTTCAGAAATATGTAAAGGGACTCTGCCATCAGGCTAATCAAAAGTGTCAGACCTGCCTTGGGAAGAGACAGGCCCTCCAGGTGGAGGCTGATGGAGAAGTGGGGAGGAGGAGCATGCAGGAGGCAGAGCTGCAGATGATGGGCACAGCTTCTGGGTGACAATACCTAGATGCAAATAACTCAGCTGGGATGAGAAGCGGGGGAATGGAGGACAACTGTGGCACTCACCAGACAGCAGTCTGGAAGTGCAGCCCTACTGAGGAATGGGCAGATCTGTGGGCCAAAGACAGATTGGTGTGCCCCTGCTTAAAGTGACACAGTACAGATTCTGCTGTGCCTGTTCAGCGCCATCCTCCATGCAGCCACACAGAGAATGTGCTGAAGGCAAAGCCCTGTGAGAAATAGGGTGGCTTTGATCTGCAGTGTTTGGGAGCTGTAAGGGCACTTTGGCTGCTCCACACTGCACAGCTGTGAAGGCAGCACAATACAGCAGAAGGGTTTGTAAATACAAAATGTATCCCTCAGCCTGATGTCTCTACAGCTTGGGCAGGGCAGACTACCAAGGAGGAATGAAGGAAGAAAGTGAATGGGCAACATTCCCTGTTTGGGTCATCATTCAGACTATCTAAAAGTCCTTCCCAACTGAGTGACAAGCAAGGAAAGACTCAAGGTTTTTCCTTCTGGCATGAAGTATTATTCACAGTGACATTTAATGCTCTATTAGGACAGTAGTAACATTTCTGAAAAATAACAGCAATTTATGCAAGATGCAGGCCAGGCTGAGTAAGGTGTTAACAGCTCTACTTCAAATGTCAGTATATCCTAAAGTGCTGTGAGGATTGGAAAAAGAAGATTTAGCAAATATAGAAAACAACTGCAAGTGAATTAAAATTATAGACAGCAGTTAGTGGTTTTGTTGGTGGTGGTTTTTTTTTTTTTTGTTTTGTTTTGTTTTGTTTTTTTTTCCTCAGAGGTAATGGCAAATTATAATCTTGGAAAAATGGAAATTGACAATGGTCAGCTCCAAGTAATGCAAGGATCCAGCCTACAGGCAAGAGAAGCCATAAGGCATAGCTGACAGAGAACAGTCATTTTCACAGGTCAGGACATGAAGATACAGGCTTGTGATATAGGAGGGCAAATCAGTTATGCAATAAGAATAACAAATGCAACAAATTTCTAGGTGGCTGTGGAGACACTGAAGAGATGCAGAACCTAACATTGTAGCATGCAAGCCTGTCAGATTTTATGCTTGTATCATATGAACTTCCTCTTAGATAAATTCAGCCACTCCAGCACAGCTCAGACCTGGCAAAGTTCAACATGTAATTGAGGGTTCTTCTTTGACAACTAGGAATACAACCCTGGCCGCACGCTGCCATGAATCTTGAAGGTGGCTCTTGTTATCTGTATGTCATCCTTAAAGATTTCCTTTATCTATAAGAAATGACATGTATCAAGTCACAGAAAGAGTCTCAGTGTTGGTCTGTCATTTGCCATGGCAAAAGATGAACACATTAATGCAGTGTTTCCTAGAACATGAAGACCTCCTCTTTTTGTGTGTGTCTTTGGGAACATTTACCTTGTGAAACTTTTGGGAGTAGTTAAGAGCTTGGAAAATCTGTAAGACCACTTCATAACCAGAGTAATACTGGTTTTTAGTGGCAAGAAGGTTTTTACCTTTCTACAAGTTAAATGGACAGGATTCGGGGTCCATTAGTTCAGTGTTGTCTAGGGATCAGTATTCTCTGGTGGAACCAGGAGAGGGGAAGAAATGATACAGGAGCTAGTGTTTACCATGGGTATAATGGAATGGTGTTTAATATGGAACTGTGTTGACTTTGACTACACAGGAGATGGACAGGATTGCAAGTGAGGTACCCTTATGTTTTTCCATAAGATCAGGGAATGTAAAGTTTTATACTTCTTTATCTGTACTGAAACCTTTTTTATGATACACAATGTTACACGGGGTTTTACTCTCACCATATTTTATTTCTTTATGTACTGTTGGATTAAGGAGAGAAATAAGCAGAGTAAAACTATCATGATACAGAACATTCAAGGCACCTCTTAGTAATGTGACACAATTATCTCTGAGTTGTGTATAAAGCACTTGAGTTAATTAAAGTCAAACAATAATTGTTCTGGGACATGTGGGACAGTGATGAGACGAGCTAGTCCCCTTTGGCTGGCAATACAGAAGAATTAGATGTACTCCTGCACCTGCCAATGCCTGGAGCCTTTTCTTCAGCATTTGCTTTGTGGTTACCTGTGCCTCTAACCACATCCATCCCAATGACTGCAATGAGCTCACTAAGAGTGTTACTGCAGACCCTCAGTTCCTAGACCACTGTAATCTATTAATCACCTGTGTTGGTAGTGAATATCAAGATTGTATGCAAAAGTATGTATGAAAATAAGAAAGGATGTAAATTTTGAAGTACCAAATGACTCTTGTAAATTCCAAAAAGTCTGCTGGCTCCCTGTCCGTTGGCAGACAGGACTCCAAGCACAAGCATTGGCTTTGACATCTCTGCTCTTTCTTTTTGGAACCACTTATGTGGTTCCACTCAATCGTTGTCCAGCCGTTGCTGATAAACCTGTGATTTGATGCCTTGATCTCATCATACATGTAGCCAACAACTTTAACTCCCATGTGACAGTTGCCAGGGTTTTTTCAAAGATATTTATACAGGTTACATTAAGATCGTGGCTTGTCCACAGCAGAAAGAAAAACCCAATTGTCCTACATCAGATGAAAGAATATAACTAATAGTGCTAGGTTAATTTGTTGTGGGCTGTCCTAGGTCACTGTGTAGAGACAACCGACTCTTCCAAAGCAGCTTACTTTGGGAATCTAGTCAGCGTACTTAGATGGCAGGCTTGAAGGTGCTAGGGAATCCTGGGAGTAGGTAAGGCTTTGGCATGGGGGACACTCTAGTTAGTTAGGCCAGTGAAAAAAAGGAAAAGCAAGACAAGGTAATGTGCCAGGAAACAGCAATATGGACAAGACATCACCTGCTGATGAATTTTGAATTAAGTATGGGTCTAAAATAGGGATTATGTGACACTTATGAAATGGCCCCAAACCCCTCTTCCACTACTCAGGGGACTACTGACTGTATGACATCTCTCAAGTGAGGGGGGGCCCTCAGACTGAGCTCTAGTGTCACACAGTTAGAAACAGTGCCCCACTGGGGGTTGAGGCACTGGGTTTTTTCCAACTACTTTTCTCAACAGTTTTGCAATACTTTCCTTTGCAGACCACATCCCTGCAGAGTGCGTAGCAGTCTCGTTATCCCCTTGTCCTACTGGGCCGTCTTTGGAGGGGATGTGCACCTAGGACGTGGTGGAAATGGGCATAAGGGAACCAACAAGGCAGCCACCCTTCTCTCCTCCACCCCCTTGATCATTAGGAGATGTCGTGAGTCAAACAGAGCTCCCTCACTGCTCTGGCAGCACGGGCCAGAGGCTGGTGTGAATACAGCCTTTGTGTAAATCAGTAATTATGTAAGTGCCCTTTCAGCCCCGGTGACCTGTGTCGGCACTTGCGGGCAGTGCCAGGCTAAATGGAAATGAGCAGAAGGGGTGATGCCAGCTGGCCAGGGCAAACCTTGTGTACCTCCTAACCCATACAGACAAATGGCCTCAAGTCCACAGACACAGGAAATCTTTGATCCACAGTTATCTGAGAGACACGAGTTCTTTCCATGGTAATCCAGTGTCTCACCCACTTCTGAAACACAAAGGTCTAGTTAAGACTTATTGGAGACACCAAAACTACAAGGAATAAATGCACTAAAATCTGCTTGGGTCTGAGAACACTGCCTCTGATCCTGTACAATATTAGGTGCTATAAGGCAATAAGAGTTTTGTGTTCTGCAAGCAGGGCAGATTTGGTCTTCTGAGGAGGGAAGGGAGCAGGTGGATGGCAAAGGCTCCCCCTAAAAAGTATGGCATTCATGAAGATAATTCCCCTGGGATTAATGAAAACACACGTTGTTTGAGTGACTCCCTGCAGAGGAAATTTGGAAGTCTTTGCTTTGGGGCTTAAAAAGAACGCTTGGATTTGCTTACAGGTAATGAACAAAGGAGAAGAGGAGCCTGGTCACAGCAAATGGCATTGGGTCTGTGCCTGGGGGAGGAGTGATTATCCTCAGTACAAAGGAATGATTTCTCTTGAAACAGAAGGTTGAGACCATATTTTTGGGGAAGTCAAGAGCTAACAGCTGTGATGGTGCTGAATGCAGGTTTAATTAATTTTTTTTTCTTCTGCAAGTTGTAGCCAAAGAGCTGTCATAAAGAGCTGGGTCATGATTCTACCTTCTCATAATGAACTTCCAAAGGTTAGTGAGCTGCTAGGAGGTGTTCAGTGAAATCTGGGTCAACTGAGAGTATGTTCCAGGCTGTGACAAGATAATGTCTCTCTCTCTCTTCTCTGCTCAGGCCTGTCCTGCCTTCAGTCACACATAACTCTGGCTTTCTTTAAGTGTCTTTGCAGTAGGTAGGAATGCCCAAATAACCAGTGCAGTCACATATGACAAACTGAAGACTTCACAGGGTGTGAGCTGTATGGACAAAGCTTTTTGGGCCACATATTTCCATAGCCTCTTCCCTTGGACCTTTTCACATTCACCCCTTTTCTGTAACAACATTATGGGTGGAAAAACACTTGTGCACCAAATCTTTGTGGAAAAAGAAGTGATCCCTGAAAAGGTTTGTCAAAGATATCTTCTTGGCAAGAGGAGATGCTCAGTGGGTCTCTGATCTGTTGAAGCGTGCATAGAGAGGGAATTTTGCAAAGTATCATCACCATTAAGTTTCCGTAGCCTTTTTGCTGATATGTAGAAAACATTAGAAATCACTACCTTTTGTTTCTTTTTGCCAGTGCAATCTTCCACTGGAGTAGTAGTAGTCAGTGAGTTCAGAGGATAAATCAGTTTGTAAAGCCAGAAGCAGGCCTGTTTGTTTGAGATAGGCTTCTGCCTCTAGGAGCAGATGGAAGGACACAAAAGGTCAAGAAAGAAAGAGCAACAACCACATGAAATAGAGATTGATTTTTGCCTCAAATAACTCCTGAGCAGCAGTGCAAGAACTCTGACAGAAGAAACCCTTTCTAAAGCTCAACAGGTAGAAAGGACTTTGTGATCCTTCAAGTCCACAGTGGGGCAGGAAAGATGAAGAACAAGGACCTACAAGGTCCTTCATTTCTTCTCCACCTGGCAGTACTGTTTCCAGCCCATATATAAGGGTTTTGCCCTGCTGGGTGAGCCAGACAAGCTGTTTTTCCATCTTACAGTCCCCCAAGCTCCCTGAACCACCAGGGACAGCCCTTTCAGCTGGGGTAGGCCTGGGGATGCTGCTTGGTCCAGCGCCAGAAACTCCTCAGGCCACCAAAGTCTCTCCCTCTGCCTGAGCAAAAAATCTATTTAACATCCCTGAATGAAAGGCAGATAGGAGGGTTTTTTATTGCTGTCTTTGCATTTTCTTTAGTTACCTTCTTATTGTGGTTGCTGCCTTCCTGTGTTCTCCTCTAGAGCAGGAAGGAAAAAAACTAAAGAAGCGGAGGAAAGTTCTAGAAATCAGGAATACCCTCCACTGGTTTTCATTCTCTGTCTCACACTGTATTGGGAACGGAAGAATCCTAGAGAGCACACTTGCTGCTGCCAAGCAAATCTTTATTTTATAGCACAAAAGCAGCTTCCTGGACAAACAGCCTATCCAACCATGCATTTTTTTCTCCCTAGTGAGCATCATGGTTATTATATGGAAAAGTGAAAAGGAACTCATATTAAGACTTTAGGATCCTCAGATGACCTTCATTTAGTAATTTGGAATTAACTTGAGGTTTATAGTCATGGAAGCAATTTGTTAAATATAAACTAGAAAATGCAATCTGAAAGTAAATGACTACAGGGCACAGACAGCACTTGATACTGAAGGGAAAGGTAGCTGTAAAATACAATGGAGTTGAGGAAAATAATAATAGTGAGTCTTGTTCTGCCCACAAGCATGGAATTGCCTATATTTTTGTATTCTGTGTTTTTTCTAATTTCAGATTCATTTTCTGAATAGGGTTGAACAGCCATTTTTTACTGTGATTCTCTATTTCATCTGACAGAGCTTTTGCAGACAGCCACTCCAGGTCCCTGGAAAAGCTGGCTAGCACAGAGAGGAGTGAAAAGGCAGCAAGACTGCTGCTACTTAAATTAACTGAAACAATATTTTGGCCGTACAGGCTTCTGAATTCCCTCAGTAAGGCTTAAAAAGAGCCATCTGGTCAGAACATTACCTCTCTAGTTAGAGCCTGCTTTGGAAATTGAAATGAGGCTCATGAGCACTCGTTAATGCTTTTTAAACAGGGATTTTGGAGGTGGGTAGCTGCCTTGGTGTGTTGCTCGGTGCAGAGCAGGTTTCGGCACGATGGTGGGCAGGTGTCTGCAGCGTTGGGTGCCTTCCCACTCCATGCTCATAGCAAAGCAGTGCCTGCACTGGGAATGTGCCGACACAGCACGGCCCTTCCAAAAGCAGCTCACCCTGCGTTTACCTCCTCGAGCCGACAAGGATGGGGGAGTCGTGCCTTGCTGAGGAGGAGCCCAGGGAGCTGCCATCCTCTGCAGGGCCCGTGTCCCCTGGGACAGGAGCAGCTGCCCCCTCCAGGGGCTACCTCCGGGTGGAAAGGCTATGGAGGGGCACAGATCCATCCTGCTCCCGGCTCCCGGTGAAACTTCTCCCCGCGGGAAACAGCAATGTGCCATCCGAGTCCTTCTCCCTCTGTGTTTTGGACACGGGTCTTTAATGAGTGGAGGAAAACAGATTAAGAGCCACTGAATGCCTGCTGGGGAGTGGAAAGGGCGGAAGCTGGCAAGAAAATGTTTTTGTATGAGTTTCTGCCCTGCTTAGAAGCTTTTGCAGCCCCGTGTAGTAAAATCTGTCTCCTTTTCTCCCCACCTGGCATAACTCCCTCAGGACTGATTGCACCAATGTAGGAACCAGTATAGCACAAGCAATTAGCTAATACAGCCCCTTCTGCTCTATTGTAGAGGTTCAAAATCCACCCCAGATGGATCTTTTTAAGAGAAAGGCCTTCAACCATGACACAAAACACATTTATAAAGCATTTTTCAAATACTGAAAGTGTATAGGGAAATTTGGAGTACTAATATGAGCTCTCTCCATCTCAGTTTTGACATTAAAATTTCATTTGGCCATTTTTTTTAAAAAGACAAACAACCATGGTCCATGCTTAAATCCCTCTAGCACTCTTCATCTTTGCATAGAGACGCACCTGAGCCTAGACTTCTTAAGGCTGGTGCTCCTTAAAGGTGGCAATTTATCACAAATTCCTGAATCCCCTACTCTGCAGAGAAAGGAATACACATTGTTTAATTAACATAAGGGACAGAACATGCCCTGTGCTCTCAGAGGGAGGGCTGACAGTGCTGCAGCCCTGCACACACAGAGGTATCCTGTGCTGCCACTGCCACCCTGGGATGGGATCCAGCTTGGTTGGTGGCACCTCAAAACTCAGCAGTCTGTCCTGGGCAAGGGCAGTGGGGGCCTGGGCTGCTCCCTCATTCCCAGCTCTACATAAAGCCCTGAGATATAATGCCCTGTAAGGTGCAATATAATCCCTGGGGATTGATGGGGTTTGATACAGCCCCATGCCAGAGGGATGCTCCCGTGCATCCCTTCCAAGAGGCATCCCTTGGACATGGTCCCACTTTCCTGGCAGCCATGGGCTGGATTGAGAAAGGGTGGATCCCACTTGGCTGGGGAGCCCTCCTGGGGTCAATGGAACAGCCAGGAAGGGGAAGAAAGTCAGGGCAGACCTCCCTGTAAGGCAGTGGGAGATGGAGCTGGCTGAAGCACGAGGGCGCATCGTCTCTAAGATACAGTGGCTTGGGGTAGCTTTTCCTAAACAAAGAGCATTATAAGAGAGCCACTGCTGGAAATTTCCATTCCTTTGTTGGGTTGATGCTGTGTAAATAAATGCATTCCTAAGCTTTTTCATAATCCTGGAAAGGGCCGTAAATGAAACTGTATCGTTTGCCAAATCACTGGAGTTCATATATATTATTCCTCAGCTGCTGGGTACACGATATACAATGGCGCAGAATATAATGCAAGAAACATATGCTAAAGGTCTTCTTAGAAGCACTCTGTGCATTTGTATGTGGCATGTACAAATATTGATTTTGATTTGCTCTATGAGATTTAAATATTCAACCTATAATACAACTTGGATTTGTGGTATACTTACCTTAACTCTAAATAATCCTTACCTGACGGGTGACCTTAGCAGCAGCATTCAGTTATTCCCTAGTTTAATATGTGGGTGCTTTGAAAGCATTTGCAAATTAGTATGTGAGATAAATGTGTAATCAACCTTTTTCTTTATTCTTCTGCTTTTTCTTATATTTGAATTTTATTTAAAAGTAAGGTAATTTGGGAAGATTAAATTCCAATAATGATACTGTGCCTGGTGTACTTACACTTTGAAAGGCTTAAAAATGCATTTTCAATGTTTTTAATGTCTTATATTTTTCTCATATATAAACACTAACCACTTCTAGAAGAGATACAGTCCTGTATCCAGGGTACTGGTAATGTAAACTCAGGAGTTACCTAAATAGTAAAGATTGTTATGTCCTCATTGTTAGAAATCAGATATTTTTCTTAGAATAGGCTAATAACTTCTCCCACTAACTCTACTCCCTCAGATTCAGTTTATCTGTATTTATAAGATCACTTCCCTGTTTAATGTAGTACAAATGCTTTAGAAATTTCTAACAGAAACTGTCCTTTAGACTACTGGAATTATGTTTATCACCCTGCTTTTTATTTTTGAGCACACCGACATCTATCTTATATTTAGACTTTCTGACAGCTACACCTGCTTTCTTTAGGACGAATATTCTAATTTTGAAAATCATATCCCCTAGTAATGCAGTTCTACTGGAAAAATATTGAAATGACCTGGAAATAACACTTTTCATTTTTAGCATGTTTCAGTTTTAGTTCTCAAAGTTTTAGACAAAAGAGAACACTTAATAAACACTTGAATAAAATACAAAATGTACTTTTTCAACATTTGTTTCTACTTGTCCAAAATACAACATTACCGTTTATTTCCTGGACATGCCATTTTTAAATTGGATTAGAAATGTAAAAAAAGCCCCACAAGCAAAACAACCTAGAAACCAAACCAAATCAACCCCTCAAACAGGACTATCTCCATAAGGCAAGCCCAAATACTCCTGGCTAGCTGGATAGCTCTCTAATTTCCTTCTGTTTGGACATTGCCACAGCATCTCTAATTCCACAGTGCTCATCTGAGATCCTAATTTTTCCTGACCTCAGTACTCACATTTGGGGGCTCCTATGTCAAAGCTTTTCAGCGTCCAGGATGAAGCAGCCTGGTTCAGCCTTCTTTCAAAAGAAGATTATTATGGTAATTGTAGGTCTCAAATCAGAATAGATTATAAAAGCTTATTACTGTATTTTAATGTAAAATATTGTTAACTAAAGGCATCAAACTTTAAACTACATTAATAGCAAACTATGATCCCAGAGACTGCAGACCAGTAACTTATCTACCACACAAACAGCTGCACAAATCCCTCACATTTATTTTTTCCAGGCTTTCAACTTTGATTAATAACATGGTAAAACCATGCAAGTCTCAACCATATTAACCACAGCTATATTTTTAGTCCTACCGACATGAACACTTTAATATAATAAAAGGGAAAGGAAAACAGAAGAGGTGTTTCATTAGGACAGGAGGATTACTGAAACCGCTGTGTGGAGCATTTGCCAGGAGGTGGTAGGGGAAGAGTTATTACTCACATTTTAGCATGTCGTTAGGATGTGGAGAAAGAGGATCCCTCTGTGAGATATGTTTGCTTTGGAAAAAAAATTAAGTAATCAGACTGTCCAAGCTCTTCTCACTGACACAGTCATAACAGCAAATTAGAAACTCAGTTAATGAGTTTCCAGCATTACATGGAAAGCTATTTTTCCAATTTTGTTATAAAATTCAGTAATACGACGGTGCTGCGAGATCCAGAAGTTCACATATTAACCTGCCAGTCCTTTTTTATTGATAGATGGCTACGTGCAAAAAATATATAAAGCATGCAACCTGGTTGGTTAAAAAAATAGCCTGCACCACAAACCCTCAGCAAATTTGCTCTTGCAGCTGATTATAGAAGCTTATAACATATTTTAAAAGCATTAATGAAGAGGAAAAAAATTTCCCCAAACCCAAATAAACTCCCCCTGAATGGCTGATATAAACAAAAAACCTCAGCATTATGTCAGTAAATAGCAGTTTCAAAAGAAATTTAAAGACTAATGCTTGCCTAACATTAAATTATTCAATATTTAACATTTTTGGCTTAATGATTGTATGATACTGGCACTAGAGTTAAATTTGGTCGAGTCTCCTAGTCAACTACTCATATGACAGAGGTGCTCCTTAGATGAGTTTCTGACACTAAATTCTGATGAATGAATAGTATTAAGCACATAATAAAAAATATTTGGCTGAGTAAGTCGTTTGACTTTTTTTCTTGCTGCATGTACCTGCCTACACATTTGCACCAGCAGTATGTTTGTAATGATGCCTTTTGTGAGGGAGCCAAGCCCTGTAAATTGGAATAATGGGCAAAACCAGTCGCATATTTTTTTATTTCTATATTGCTTGCATGAAGAGAGCTACATTTCAAAACTGAGGTGGAGAGAACAAAGAGATCCAGGCACACAGCATCCTAATAGGGACCCTGAAATCACTGCTCTGGACAGCACCCAAAAAGCATAGTCATGGCAGTGCTGGAAACAGCCAGGTACCACAAAGGGGATGCAATAGCCCAGCAAGGAGAAGGGCAGAGCAATAGCAAATACCTTGTCACACTTTAACTCTGAGAAGAAAGCATAATATCTGTTTTGACCTTTGCAGCAATTTTAATGCACGACATCCATAGCATCAGAAATGCAGGGGAACAGGGAAGGCAGACATCCCAATTTTTTCTAATCCACTAGAAAGTGGAAAAAATGTGCAGAAAGCATTTATATGGCACCAGTGAAATGAGACCCCATGCACAGTCTTATAGGTGAACTTCTCGACCGGAGGGATTTGTCTCCTACTTGAATGCCACACAAGCAAGTGTGAACCATTCCCACTCATCTGCACTCCCCATTCTGACATTGGGACTTTCTGTTTTAACTAGCCCAGGCTTGGCTAAGACTAAGATAAACGTGTTTGGCTGCAACTTTTTTTTTTCTTTCAAAAAGAGGCAAACTGGATTATAGCAAATAACCTTTAAGATAATTAACTGACAATGCCGCAACTAGCATAAAATCTTCCTTCAGGCGACCCCTAATTTAAGTATTACTGGCACAAAGTGGAGACAGATTGTGCATCACCACCGCAATATTTACATAGCAGAAACCCACAGAGCAGGAAACGTGAGACTCAATGATGCACTAAATTAGGAACAATCATATTCTAGTGTTAATTTGCTTTCTCCTCTATCCAAAATCCAGGTCCAGCAATTGGTACAAATGCACATAAAACATTCCCATTTTTAGTGATTAAGAACCACAATCTGAAAGCAGTTTCACTCAAAAGTACATTCAATTACTACTGGGCATGTTTGAGGGATCAAACCCCCAAAAGTGAAACAGGTCTACCAATGCAGAGATTTTTTTAGAAACCAAAGGCTTCCTAATGCATTTATTTCTTTCCATAAATGATGTCTGTGCAAGCAGTCTGAGTCCTCTGCCAGGCTACCTGACTTGGGTTGCAAATATTTTCCTCTGACAGTAACACTGTGATTATGCAGCGTAATGGAGAAGCAGTTTTAATTCTCTGAACCTGTAGATATTTGCAGGTACTCAAAAGGCTGCATAATCACAGAATTAAAGTTAAAATGGGGAGGAAGGAAAAGATAGCCATTCTATTTCTAAATATATTGGTAAATGACACATTTATAATATCCACTATCCAGAGACAGATTTCACAAGCCATACTCTCAGTTACAGCACTTCGTAAGATAAAAGCAAAGAGCCATCACCGACCTTTCTAATAGAATCTTAAATATTATTCAAATTTGGTTCCACTATGGCATATTAGCAAAATATTTACCTTGCCTAATCGCTGATGTTCTTCAAAAGCAGAAATCAGTTCTTGTGCCCACTTTATTTTTTCAGGGCTTGGAGAGAACTGTTCCTGGACAACAGCAATTTGGTTGGGGTGAATCACCTGCTTACCTACAAAGAAGATTAATAACACCAGAATCATGCATCGACAAACAGATGTTCAAGCAAAATGTTCCAACCACTTGAGGCTCTCATATGCCTTGCAGACTTTCTTGCTCTCTAACTAATTATTTTACTTGGTTTATTTTATTTTTAAAACTGGAAAACAGGCAGATAGCTTTTTGGCAGATTATTTTAAAAGCAAGATTACCTTGTGCTATGCTTGCATTCAGTATAGTTTGAAAGAACCCAGTTCTTCTCCTCCCTCCCCATTTTGATCTATACATCTTCCCTCAGGAATTTCAGGTGCAGTTGCTTGTCTTGGGCAATCAATAACAATTAACTGTAATGCATCTCTGAATTTGACTATGTAAATAACAGCTCCAGCCACTCTTAAATAAGTTGTATTAAAGTGTGTTCAGAAAATGAGATCTGAAGAAGATGGCAAGAGATCTGTCAGGCTGAAAAGCTACCAGTACCCTAAGGATCATTCCCTAAATTCTCAGTATTGGCTTATAATCATATAATCCCCAATGTTGTTTAAACTGTTGTTGCTGCAATTATTGGTAGTTGCAGGTAGGCTGCAATATTTATTTAGTTACTGGTATAGCAAACAACCACCAGCAGTGCCCTGAGGCTTTATGAAACAGTTTTTTTAATCCTTTCTTGTATAAACATAAGTTAAGAAAATAAAAATAGATGTTGTCTTTTTCACTAGAGATTTTCAAACGTGAATAGACAGCCACATAATCCCTTTTAATCTGTGATTGAAATTAGCTACGTTAAAACAAATACATGTCTAATTTGTTTGACACTTTAAAAAGTGCGGCGTTTGGCGTTATTAGTTCATTTCTATGGGAATTTCACAGACCGGTGGGATCTCCGTGGTTTGCTTTTAAGGTGCCCTAATAAAGGGAGGCTACCGTAACTCCCAGCTTCCTTCGGAGGAAAGGACTCTCCTCGGTGCCAGAAAACAAAACTCGTTAGAGGGGTGAGCCTGATGCTGCAAAGCTGCCAGCAAGTGAGCAGTGCCCTGCAGACCGAGGCTCCCACAGCCCCGCCGCTGCTGCCGCAGCCTCTTGTGCCAGCGAGATTTTTGCACTTTGCCAGGACAAGTTGGAAGTGTCAGGACCCAAGGAAGTTCCCTGCACAACGGGGTCTGCTCCCCTGTCCTTACTGCCATCAAGCCAGCTGTACTTTAGGAACCAGCCCATCACTGCATCTGAGAAGTCTCACGCCTGAGCGCAGGAATGCACCTATTTCCCAAGAAATAACACTGCAAAAATCCCTGGATTACTTTCATCAGGGTCTGAGTGATAACCTGGAGTACAAAGAAACTCTACTTAATTAAATGAGCAAAGAAATAGTAGTGCTGCAGTGTTGCTACGTTCCTTTGCTAAAATGCCACAAGTAGCTCAATTTTACTTCTTCTTGAACAACGTTTAGTTTATGATTTTACAGGCATGCAAATATTAGTTTGAAATTTCAATAACACAACTATTTTTAAAATACCTTAAATATTGGTAAAAATATGGTTCCCATTAGGAACCATAATTTTTGAAAGAAATGGCACAAATAATATTTTTAAACTAATATGCTTTATCTTAAGTTTACCCAGAAGTTTTTCAGAAATTTTAATAAAATATCATAATTAATAAGCTGATGATGTTCCTTATTTGTAATACAACAAATTCTCCATAGCTAAAGCATTAATTCCAAAATTGAAGTGTGTACAACAATTTCTTAAAAAATCCTAAGGAGCTTAATTATTTAAAAAAAAGTTGAGTATATTTTAAATTATATTTGAAGTCAATCTCTAATTATAACAAAATTGAAATTTGTATTAAAAATAAACATATATGACTTTTTAAAAGTGTAAAACATTTCTGTAAAATGACTTGCTTTTGATAAAGATACCTACATTAGTAAACTATGCTTTTAATCATTAAAACACTACTGAACAATTTAGGAAGAATATAATCGAGCTTTTGATTTATAGCACTTGGTTGATTTTTGTCACAGACTGCCTATGCAAATAACTGTATTACAGACATAATGCCATGCAGGAATGAAGAAAATATTTTAAACAGAATTGTTGTTATTGACAAGTTATGGAGAGAGTGCAAAATTGGAAGACATTAAAATTTATGACCACGAAATCCTTTTTACAGTACCACTAGATATATTGTGTTTTAAATCAATACTTGTCAAGTCTTTTAGGTAACTGTATGATGGTGTCATTTTAGTCTCCTACAAAAGACTGAAAGGAGAGGACACCTAGACTGTTTCGTATTTATATCTGCTCTCTCAGCATGTAGCACAGGAATTTTTATAATGACTAAGTCAGCTGTTAAAGCTTATGGCAAGGTTTACCTAATTTTTTACACAAACATTCCTAAAACCTATGCCCATTATATAGGCAACACACTGATTTAAAGTCCACAGGTAACGCTAGTGTAAAACATCTTGATGGATGCCTAGTTATAGAAACATAAATTTTTAAATAAATATAAATATTAAAGGACTATTAATTTGGATGGATTACATTTGAAAATATTTGATTTTATGTTTATACACTCACTGAAGGAAAATCAGGCTGATTTAAAGATAATTAGAAAAGAAAACTTGGCTGCAATAAGCAGTGAGTTTTGCAATAATATTTAAATACCTGGTAAATTCTTCATTATATTATTTTGCTTGTTTAATTTTAAGGGAAGCTATTTGATTACATTAAGGGCAATTTTACTGGCCTAATATGGGGACATCTAAGGACATACAGCTTAGCTAAATATTTTGGATTTGTATTGCTTTTAAGGGTGGTGAGTTCGGCCCTGTTCATGCAAATTAGTGAGTGTTCTCCAGCTATGAAAGCAATTTGCAAGACTCAGTTAATTTCAGTTCTGTTGATTTCAATAATTTTGATTCTTTATTAAAAAATTAGCAGGGCGGGACCTTATCTTTAAAAATTAGAAGAATTGTACATTTTGAATTCGTTATTAGGTTGACATTTCAATATTTTTACATTATCAGAGGACTGTCAGTGGCAAATACAATGTGCATACTTCTGCTTTATACAAGGTCATGGATTAAGCTAAGGCCAATTTGTAATTTTCTGTGATGAATGTGAAATTGGAAATGTTAAAATGTTTCACTTATACAGATTTGGAAAAAAACACTTGCATAGATTTGAAAAACCATGATTTTGCTATCAGTTTTGAAATTAGATTTTATTTCAATCAAAAGAAGCAGGAAAGATTATAAAAATATTAGATAAACTGAGAGCAAAAAGACAAAGAACAAGTGAAATATTTTAGATTGACCTAAAATATTTTTTTCTTTTTTCATAGGAAAAGGAAAAATGCTGTTTTGTTTTAGCTCAAACAGATTTTAATTTTTTCCCCCACCAAATCAGTAGAGTCAGTATTGAACCATCTCTAATTACAGTTGGACTGATTGTCAGGTTGTTTGCTGAATTTTGGAAATGAGTCGATGATAGCTGCAGAAAGGCAGGAGGCAAAGGGCAGGTGCAGTGAGAGCACCTTAATAAAATCTGTAGTTTTCACAGACCCTTACTCCTTGTATGGAAAGGCAAGTATGACACATGCACAGCCAAGATAGAAAGTAATTTTACACCCTAAATTGCTGTGTGACCTTTTTATTTGTCTTCTGTCTGGACCCTGTTCTAAGGTCAGGCAACTTCCACCATAAAGTCACTGGAGTCCAAATCACCATCAGCATTGGTTATGCTGAACATTTCTAAATTTCCTAAACTCACAGCCTCAGTTAAGCATTTAAATGTGCATTAAGCATTCAAAAAGAGTGCTCTCAAAGGGTCTAGGCACCTGCATCTCCGTCTTCTGTCAACAGGAGGTTCAGATGTTTATGTTGTTTCAAAAATGAAGCCTTTCCTTAAGCTAGGAAATATTGGTTGAGACTAGGTTGCCGTCAGCAGGTGCTACCATTCAGCAGCTCTATTATTTTCCCAACTTCAAAGGCAGCCGAGGGACGGGTGGAAGTCCACACGGCTGTGGATAATGTAGCTGTGAGGAGCTAACCATTTCACCTCCAAAACAAGACTTGGGTTTGCAAATGTCAAAGCTCAACAGACAGTAAAGCAGAGTTTGTGCTGAAAAGCATTGATTGCTATTCTTTTACTGGTATGCCAAGGTCACTTAAAATTGCACTTATCTTTTTGTTTGGTGCTTTAAGATATTATATACAGCTAACTGTAAAACTAGAGTTTGCTAGGTGGCATTGCTAGGACCCATGCTTTTGGTAACAGAAGCCTAAGGGATATTCTCATATGTGTATCCTGGATAGTGGTCAGAGAAAAATAATGTGGTGTTCATCCTGTGTGTTAGAATTCTCTCATGCATGTGTCAAATGGCTGCTTTCTATTGCAGACCCCAGTCTTTGGTGGCTGTACTGTCCCAACGAGGTGTCCGAGTGACCTGGTACACCAATCACAGGGTGACAGGCTGCATTACAAGACTGTGGGGCAAGGAGCCTGCTGCTCTTGTTGTCTGCCAATACCCATAGGTGTCACCAGCACTTACTAGGGAGAAAGCCAGGAGCTGACAAACAAACCAAAGAAAACAATAAGAAAACAACTTTCCTTTAGCAGCTAGAATATGAGATTTACTCCTCTTTTTTTTTTTTTTTTTTTTTTTTTCCCTAAAAAGTGTTTTTAAACTGCTGCTGTTGTTCAAACAAAGAGAAAGGGCTCCAGTTGTGGAGGAGCCATGGCAGAGTACAGTACTGCCTTTCCCATGCTCTGGGAAGGGAGGAATCACTGCACAGCCTCTACCCCAACTTCTCTTCAAAACCGCTCACACGCTTCATGGCAGACGGTTTCAAAAAGCAGCCTGTGACTTTTCAGGCAAAATTTCCAGCCACAATTTTTAAGATAGTAATAAACATAGAAGAGCTTGATATCAATGAGTTTTTCAATAAGTGCCCTGAAACAAAAACCAAGTTATTTGTCCAGGTGACTGTAAACGTAGCAACCTATTTAAAATGAGCAAGGTCCGCGTTCTTTTGAGGCATGGGCAAAAGTCGTACCAGTGAATCCCATGGAGGCGCCTTCCCTCGATTGCCTGCGGAGCCCATCTTCATCGTGGAAATCAATGTAAACAAGGTCTATTGCTTGAAGGCCAAATGCCTTTGCTGTGACTATGATTTTTTGCCTGGCATATAGAATATCGTGAGTTTCCTTACTGCTTGTTGCACCTGAGAAAATAACGAGAACAAAGAAAAGCTGACAAGAGTGTTTTAAACCTTTCTGTTTTAAATATTTCTTACGTTAAAAAAAAGGGGAAACTTTGAGATTATATTTAACTGATTTAGAAAATAGAAGAGGGATGTAAAGCTATACTGTAGAGTCAAAATGATACTCTTCTGAGGAAAAAAGATGCTTTAGCAAAAATAAAAAATAACGTCCCTTGAAACACTAGCTTATAAATTCAGATTTTGATTTAGTTTAAATCAGAAGTTGAAAGCCTGAGGTCAGTGGAAGCTTTGTCTGGTAAGGACTGCTGACTTGGCTAAAATGAAAGTAATTATTAGATTTTGCTATTTACTGAATGTACAGTGAGAAGCATTACAGCAAGTGAAGCTTTACACAAATTGATATACTGGGTCCAACTAAATGGTTAAAAAATTCACACTGAGAATAGAATTGCACTTTCCTTGGTTCTGATTCTTGTCACAACTGATGTCCTAAGCTGAATATTTAAGCTTTAGTATTTGAATGAAAAATTGATGGTAGATGACTTCTGAGAAGAAGCAAAAGTATTCATGAGACTTCATGTGCTCACAGGCTACCAGCTAAGCAATGTACTCATGTGAAGACTAGTGGGAAAAAAATAATAACAATAATAACCATAAGGTTATTATTTAGATAGAGATTTTCAGTCTGTAAGGAATATTTTAGTAAAGCAATGCTGATTTTTACATTAACATACTTATTTTTAATGTAGAAGTTCATAGCTCTGGGCTTTTATCTTTAAATTAAATCAGAAGCTAAGTGCCCTCATAAAATAAATAGTGAAGCACTTTTTAATTTTTAGGAAGTCAGTGCTTTCATTTGAATATGTGGCTGTATTGACATGTGACAACTTTAAAATAAATTTATGAAAGCAAAATGTAGCAGGAGAGTATTTGTGCTTGATGTCAAAAGCCTGAGTGACAGTTGTATGTAAAGAAGTGGTGAAGCAGACACCAGAATTTTAGGACTTTCAAATGTAGTTCTAAAAAGCATGTGAATGTTGCTTATGCATACAATATTTTAAAATTATTTCAGAGACTCAACAGGGTGAGGGTTTATTTTGTTTGTCTGTTTTGGGGTTTTTTTTGGTGTTTTTTTAAAATTAACTTCTGGTACTGACTGGCAAAAAGCACAAGGAAGTCTCAGTGCCCTGTAGCACAACGACCTTGTTTTAAATTGCCAGTGGTACATTCTGCACTGAAAAGAAATTAAGGGGTAAAATGAAAACATAAAATGCAGACTCAAGTGTCATTACTTTAATTATTGCTGTCAGAAATTTCACAGGCTTCTCCAAAGCAAATGCCATACATAAACATTTATAATAAAGAGGCAAGTAACAACCTATGCTGGCACGGAAATCCTCTCCTCCAAAGACAACTGCATCCAAATGAAAGCCAGCCTGGGATCCTGTTCTCAGTGCTTCTTCACAGACAGCCTTCAAATGAGAACAGAGCATTAATGTCTACAGAAATGCAGGATGCAGAGAGACTACAGAGGCTGTTACAGCAACTCAGTGTTATCAAAATCCTTCTGAGAATATTGCTCCTATTAAGCAAAGCCACTGTAGGTGCTCGACAATGCACAGTGCTTTAAAATGACTCAGCAAAAGAAAAAAGTATTTTGCTTTCCCTAAGCACCAAGATAGCAAATACTGGACATCCATAACAGGTTCCCCACTTTCTGGTTTACATTATGCCCCAGGTGTTACTGTGACCACTACTTCAGACATTTATGTAGCAATATGAAACAAAACATTTGGCAAATATTGCTTAGCAACAAACAAAAAGTATTAAATTTGATTAGTTTGACAAGCAATATATCTGCATGAGAAACTGAAATAAAGATCAGAAACTCTTTTATGAAATAAATAATATTAATGGTTTACAATTATTACAAGTTCCTTACAAGATAGAAGATTTGCCACTTTAAAGTCTCCATCTACATATAACTAAAAATAAGATAAGGATGTTAAAAATGCAACAAATGCTGCAGAAAAGTATTCAAATAAAAGTAAAACATTTTTCTGCTGTAGCTTTTTTCATGAGGAGAGTAGTATTGCTATTTTATATTGCTGTTTGGATAATATTAGTATCTTTTAAGGCTAAGGTACATGGAGAGAGACATGTAATTACCAGCTCTACTAACAGGTGTTCTTCTGTAGCAGCTGGTGGGACACAGAATTATTCTGTAACAGAGTGTGCTTTAAAAGGGAACTCTCCTGCCAGCATCAGCAACTGCAACATTAAACCTCCACTATAAAATACTGTAGGTGAGGAAAAACCTCAATGGCTTAATATATGATCTAATTCTGTGTTTGCACACTGGACAGGAGTGTGTCCATTTGGTTATGGCTTTATCATGCTCGCAGATAGGTGAGTGTGTGCTGTAAGATAAATGGCTGTATCAAACGATCAGGCTGCCTGTGAGGTACTTCTGGAGGGACTTCTGATCTGTGTGTCCTCAGCTGGTCTGAAACTTTTCCCTTAGAGCTTGGGAGGGGAATGCAGAGTTCCTTGTGCATGCACGAGCTCTTCTGTTTCATTACCATGTTGCCTTGCCATTCTGAAAAACTTGGACTTGATAGTAAGGGCTGGGGAGTGATTTATATTAAAATGAAATTAATAAATTAGATTTGATCTAAAATTACCCTAAAAAATGAGCATGTTCTTCAGGTATTTTCAAAGTTACTTCTGTGTCTAATCTTAGCATTAAACACTCCATCATACAGACAAAGAAACGATAACATGGAATTTGGTTGTAACATTATTAGTAGAAACCATTATAAAGAAGCAAGTTTAGCAATAGTGAGATGATATTAACTCTTATTTCAAACTAAGTGTTACACAAAAGTTGTGTCTGACAGCTACTAAATAGCCTGCAACACAGAGTATTCCAAATCTTTCGAGAGGCCTTTTCCACTCCAAGTGTGTTCAAAACAGTAACAGGAATGAAGAGAGGTTTTGATATTTGTTGTGGACTGTCTGGAACTGTTCTATCACTGGAATACTTTGAATTTATGAAGGCCTTTACAATACAAATATCAGAGTTCAACGTGCAAATGTTTTTGGGGATTGAACAATATGTTTTGTATTTTTTAACCTCTTTTCCTTGGTGAAATCAGGGAGAGACTGAGGAGTATTCTGCTTATCCTAGTTTGCTGAGATGGCAAAATATGAACACTTCAAGACTTTCTTACCTTAAAATTGAGCAAGCCCATTGCAGTTTCCACAAAGGGGATAAAATTCATTGGTTCTACAAGTGTTCGGCCTTTTAGGTGATGTAAGAATTTGTCTGAAAACTAAAACTAGACAGAATGAGCTATCAGAGGCAAAAAAAGAACAGTCTACATGTATACACAACATGGCAAATATTCACCTGACTGTAACAAACACCCCTCCCCAGCCCAAAACCTGATAACTAAAAAAATTAGAACAGCTTATAACAAGGCCTGTGATCTCAAACGGCAGCATTCTCATACATTTCTAAATTTGGAGGCTGGTTTGCAAGGGAAAAAAAATTTAAAAAAATCCAAGCTTAGCACCTCTCACCCTGGCTTAGTGAAATGCAAATCCGTGGGCTGTGGAAAACAATGAAGTGCTGCTGTACCTGAGGTCCGGTTTTGTTTCAGGTCCAGCACTGCCATCACTGGAAGCACTCCCCAGCCTTCTAAGTGGCATCCGTATTATTCATTACGGCACCGTTACCCTTTTGTTCAATAGGCTTTTCTTCATAATTTTTTAGCTTACCTAGGAAGGCCTTAAAAAGGAAGTTTAATTCTTTGAAGACCAAAGCTTGCCAATTTTTTCCATGAGACCAGTTCACAGCTAGCTCTGAGCTGCCAGTGGGGTAGCCCAAATTCCAAAATCTATCATCTGGAAACATACAAAAGCTCTTGCACAGATTTTTCCCCTTTCAAAAGGGGAAAAAAAAAAAAAAAAAAGGAGGGGTTGAACCTTCAGCCCTATATTGTAAATGTCTTATGTCTGTCCAGATCGAGTAATTTGTGTCAAGATAAACATATTGCAGGTACTGCAAAAATGTTGGTAAATAAAGACAAAAATCACATATGCATATATTTTAAATTTAAGGAATATTCAACTATTAATGGATATCAAAGGAAAGGGAATTTTAATCATCTCTCCATTCAGTCTCAGTTGGGTAAATCATATCTAAGAGATTTGCATAAATATAAACCATCAAAGACTTTTCATCTTCAAAGGGGGTTTCAAGACCCTATAAGCTTTGTACTGTAATCATCGCAGGTCACAACCCTGCAGGAATAAGGCTGCTATGGCAACATAAAAAACTAATGCTTAAGGCTTAGCATAATATTCTGACTAATAGAAAGGAAACTCATTTTAAAAGCTGGCAGCCTATTTACCAGAAGCTGGATTAGAGGTGTTATTTCCCCTTTTAGCTTCCCCCCACCACCCCTCCCCAAAAGAAGGAAAATCTAATCACCCAGATCTTGAAAAAAAAAAAAAGCTTTCCAGCAATTTGCAGTAACTTTACAATTAGGCCAAAATAAATCACAGCTTTCTCCAATGAAGAATTCTGCTCCCCCATCTCTGCTCTGCATCATCACCATGGCCCTCTTGATAACTTTTTTTTTAGTGAAGAGAATTCCACTCAAAAATGTGCAAGGAGAAAAAAAAATCAATTCACTCTGTACAGTATGGCAGATTACTACAGTGACAGAAAACAGTAAAGTTCACCCAGGCAAATGAAGAAAATGAGTAATATAATGGTATCAGTATATCTTCTTAAGACTCTTACCTGGTTTTAATTTTTTTAAGAGGAAAAAAATGCTACTGTGTGTATATTTTAGGTGCAAGTTAAAGAGCAGAGTTCTTGTTTTATTTTAAAATATTTTAAAAGTCACACTCCTGGAATTTTTGCTATCTTTTGTTTTGAAGGTAAAGCAAAAAAAAGAGCACATTTAATTAAATATTGCCTCCCTTTCTTTCTCTTGTAAAAGATTTGCAATAAGCACCAATACAAAAGGTAACGAGTGGAGAAGTTTCAATTAATTTTTTTTTTTTTTCAAAAGGAGACGATTAAATGTTTCCGGCCCGGTAAAGTGTTCATTTCAGGGAGAAAGGGAAAAAAAAAGAAGAAGGCGGAGGAAAAAAAAACCCACAAAGCTTGGGGAGGGGATGAAGTAGCAAGGCCTCAGCAATTCTTTCAATTCCAGTGCACACCCAATAGTGTGTCGGGAAGAATGCACACTGGTCGGGATTTGTGGGAGAATTGTCCCGCCACAAAGGGGGGAGAGTTACGCTTGTTATAGTCCAATAAGCCATGCCAGTCAAACAAGTACCCACACTAGGGACAAAAGGAAAGCAAGAGATTCTCACACAAAAGAAAACAAGTAAGCCCATCTTTTAGTTGTGCATCAGCCTCCAGGTTTTCTGCTGCACATAAATAAAAATGAAGGGGGGGGAGCGGGTGTGCGTGGGGGCAAAGAAACAGCTTCTGGGAGGCTGAAAAATCATGTTGGAGTGAAATTTTTGAGGATTGGGAAAAGAAGGCAGCGGCGTTAGGCAGAGTATGCTCTTTGTGTGCAAAGGTTGGGCAAAGGGAGAGCGAAGCAAAAGAAGGACAGTGATGCAGATGCTTCTGGGGTTGGCTTGTTTTCCATGATGGAAATAAAAGTTAGCCAGAGGGAAGGTGGAAGAGGATGACGTGACAAAGAGCCCTGGCACCCCATCTCCCTGCAAAACCTACTTGGTGGAAGCAAGGGCTCTGCCATTTTGGTATCATGAATATTCATCACTGACAACTTCTGTCTAACACTTACACAGCTGTAAACCCTGAGAGGTGCACTCTGGTTAATTTAATTACCCATTGGTGGAAGGGGATGGAGAACCTTCCATGGAGGCCAAAGGGGCAGCGCCACGGCACGGACGGGGCCTGCCCCACACCCGGCGTACAGGGCTGAGCTCCGTGGTGTGCTCAGGCCCATCTCCATGGCCTGATCAAGGTTAGATGCTGAGATTAAAACAGACCCTAATACGCCTGCCTGCCTTTCATCACAGCTTGCACGCATGCTAGTTGCTCAGCTAGCGGTTTGCAAAAAATATGAAGTGAATAATTAAGCATTATTCCTTTCTGGTGTGTTGCAGAAATAATGGTATATCCAAACAAGCATCCCTCTTTTTTGACAATTAAAACAATTATAGCATAATTAGGCCTATTTCAAAGTTTTCTTAAGTAATTTGACATGCCAACCATTTACATTTCAGGTTTTTATTGGCTGAAAAGTCAGTTGTGAAACACAAACACACCTGTCAGCAATTAAAAAGGAAGAAGTAGAGAACTGTTCAGGAAATAATATCTGTGCTAATTAAAAACACTAGTTAAAAGCTTCCTGTTTGTTCCTCCAGTTGCCCCAAGGAGTGACCTTCCCCCCAATCCATTTTTTCATATGTTGCTAACATGGTTTCCCATCTCCTGCTTCCAATGCATGTAACTAAGGCTCTTGGACAGACAATAATTTTGCTTGTTAGGGTAGTCTGAGAAGAGTCAGGCACTTGCCCTTCTCCTTTTGATAATATATTCTGACAGCAATATTGGTTCTTTGTCAGCCGTGGGAGAAATACACCTGGTTTTCTTTATAAATGTGTTCCATATATGCTTTTTATACAGCACATCACACACACACACACATTTAAGTGGATGCACTGCCCAATTACCTCAGCAAGAAACAACATCATATGGCATTTGCAGCCCTCCTCTTAACTCACAGTCATTCATCTCTGTGCCTGGGTGAGCTTGGCCCAACAGCTTCAGTCAAAAGCTACTGTGTTGTTGGTACTCACCCATCTTATTTCCTCAACATTTTCAACCTTTGGCAGCATCATGCTTGAAGGCAGGGTCTTGGACTGCAAAAGCACCTCTAGATCTTCTTCTGCAAGGCCGCTGGACACGGAGTTTATCCTGACACACTTTTCACCATGGCCTAAGTCAAACTCTTCAAGGGTTTTCACGATGTTCAGTCTTGCTTCTCTCTACATTATATACGAGTTCAGATGCACAAGAAAAGAAAAAGAAAGCATATTTTCTATTGACAGAAAAAAGCACTGAGAAGAAAACTTGTTGAAGTAACTTGGGGGAAAAGCTAGACAGCCAATATAGTGGTTTCCTCAAAATGTCTGTCACTCTTGGACTTTATTGAAGCAGTCATCACCAGAACCTCACAATTTTACCTTCCTCTTTCCTGTTTCTTTATAACTGGTAAAGTCAATGCATGGGGTTTCTACCACTTGCAGAAAACAAGAATTTTGTGTCTGCTAGTGCTGAACATGCGTAACAAACACAAATCTTTATGCTAACATAATGTATTGCACTAACTATCTGCTCTCTCAAAAATGGCATATTCTTAAATTTGCATTAAAAATTAATTTTTGTAATTTAGCTCTGTAATTTTGCCTGAATGTCAAAAAGTTCAGACATATATATACCTCTTCGGTTTTCCTTTATTCCATGTATTCAAAGTGCATTAAAGGCAGTAATAGAATTCACAACATGCATATAAAAACAACACTCAAATAACTCCAAGGTTTTTCTTAGACCACATGAAAGGGCATTCTGTTGGCACAAAATAAAATCTCCAAAGACACACACTTCCCCTGGTCGTGTGCTATTTTTGTGAAAGTAATTTTACAAATCTGTTTAATGGTTGATTTGCATGAAGAATACTGGCATGCTTTTCTGAAATAAAATGCATTTCTTGGCCTGGAGAAGGGGGTAGGGTTGAAGGAAGGTGCTAGGCTCCTTGCTTCCTGCCAACTGAAGTTTCAACCCCAAATTCCTTCCACTCACCAACAGCCCCTAACAAATTTGCATTGTCAAAATGCACACTTATCATTTCATTTGTGAAGAGTTTTTATGGGGCTAATAAAACTTTAAAGCTCCTGAGCCATGGAGGCTCAGGAATGACTTTAACAATATGCAGTTGCTGAATAGAGATGCTTTTCAAGAAAAAAGGCAAACTCAAGAGGAAAAAAACAACAAAAAGAAATCATCAAAGTTAATATCCAGGCTAATACAAATCAGCAAGAGAGCACATGACAGTAGATTTAAACCAGACGGATGCAGACCTCTGCTGGCAAGAGGGGCAGAGGTGGTTTCCCAATGTGGTCTGAGTTAAACAGTGTGAGGGAACAGTAGCTTACAGTTGTCAGGACCGATGAGAACAGGGTCTCCCAGGCCAGTTTAAGACAGCTCTGCAGTGTACTGATTTACAGGGCTGGGACCCCTGATAATTAGGGTAAGTTTAGAGAAAAGCAATAGGTGGCTCTAACTGGTTAAAAGGAAGGAATAATGAAGCAGAAAGTTAATGAAATCTGAAGCAAACAGCCTTCAGCTTGGGGCTCCTAGCCATGCTCCTCCCAAGGCTGGGAGCATATGCCTGTTAATGGGACAGACAGGAACAAGGCACCCACGTATGCATCCCTGGGCTGCCATCAAGGGGCACCTTCAGAGGGAATTTCTGGGAAATGCAACCCAAAACACGTGAGCTGCTGTGAATGGACTCTGTCTGGAGCCATTAGGAAAGCCACATAAACATGCACGCAGTTTAGTACAAGCGTGGCCAGCTGGAAGACAGCTCTGGCCCGTGGCTGTCTGAAATGGCTCTTCCAAATTTGGTCAACCCACCTGTATGATGCCAATACTGGGAAATACAAATCCGCTATGTTTTCCTTCTCTGACTCAGGGTAACGGGTTTCTAGGGCTGAGCTGAAAGCTTCTGGACATGATGCAGAAGGGTAGCTTAAAATCACAGTCCAAACCAATTTATGTTTTTAATTAAAGTCAGATTATCACAGTTTCAGCACACACCGATGCAATTTGCAAAAGAGAGATCTTCCCAAAGTATCCTCTAAGGCAGCACTCAATTCCAGCTGAAGGCACATCTCCAGCAAACTTGCAGCCTAATTTGTTATGGTTTTTTTTCAGAATATAATAATGAGCACTAGACCATTTCATATCTGTTTTTCTCCTCAGTCTGTAAACTCCCTTCCCAAAAAAGACAGATCGTGTCTTTTTAGGTATATTTCCATACAAAACACTTATTAACAGGCTGTTGCTGTTATCAATTTACATAAACTAAATGTGCAGCCCTCTGGTACGTATCCCAAAAATAACCAACAACTTCACTGAATTTATACCAACCAACAAACATGGGGAGGGGGTTGATGTTTTTTCCCATATTTTAATAGAAAATATGTTGCTATGTTAGTTAACACACCCATGCCATCTGTTGGGTTGAGAATTGATGCGTTTCCTTAGAACCGCTCTGTATTAGATCTGTCTGCCTAGATACCCCAGGAATGGAAATGTTTCCTTTCATGATATAATAGTTCTAGTCACTATAGTTTCCACAGTAAGAATCAATTTATGTTTTTAACTGTGGAACAAACTGATGGGACCTGGCTGCCAAAGCCAGAGCTTGTGAGGGGGCTGACTGTGCCTACCCTTCCTACAATGGAGGAAATCTGACTAATGTTAGTTGGGAGTATCAGGTTCCCATAAAGGTTTCCAATAAAACATTTCATGGGTAAATAAAAAAATTATATACTAAAACCTTTGACCAAATGTATTAAAAACATGGAGAAAAGGGAGAGTCCTTTCTGCCTCATTAGGCAGGGAAGTGTAGAGGCTATTCTTATTGTAGAATTTGTGCAACGGCTAAAATCCTAAGCTAGATAAACTACTCCAAAATTGTAACAGAGAAAAATGTAGTCCTTGATATCTTTCTGCCTTATAATATAAGATAATATCCTTACTGCCAAGAATGGGAAAACTAGAATTTTTAAGCAATGGTGAGAAAAATATTTGCCCTGCTCTTCACATGAGAACTACAACATCAGATAGTACTTTGTCATGATGTAATAGCTGATAAAGAAATAAACCAAATCATTAAGTAAAATATTTCATGCTCAAGTAGCTTGGGATGGTGATATCCTCCTTGGGTCCCATGTGAGCTGGGTTCTTTATCAAACTGAACAAGAGAGAAAGACAACAGAGAGCTTCATGGTAAATAGTGATGCTATTAAAATGCTTTAAATTTGTGCTGGAAAGCTCACTGAGGAAAAAAAATGGTTGGTCAGGGTGGCTACTTTAGCATCCCTTCTGTCTGATTCTGAGGAGGACACAGGAAGAGGTTCATTATCATGTGCAGCTACGCCAACTGGTGAAGATAAAGGTTTCGGTGACGCAGCATTGCTGACAAATCCATTGCTACCCAAACACACACACACACACACACACACACACACACACACACACACCCCGAAATTAAAAATGGGAATACGCACATTGCCAACTCCACTGGCACCCATTAAACCTAATAACTAAGCATTCTCATGAGTTTCTAGCTCTGAATTATCAAATCTGCAAAGAAAACAACATCCGTCCACTTTTACACTCCAGTGGAAGAGGTGGTCCCTCGCGGCAGGGCTGCGCAGTCTCGCCATCTGGAGAATAAATCGAGTGTGAAGTACAGTATAGTTTGGGACCAAGCTCCGTGGCGGCAGCCCAGCAGTTAGTTCATTAGTCCCAAACTTGCGGGGATTAGTGCGGTATCAGCTCTACCGTCGGATGGGATCAGGCAGGCAGAGCGCGAGACTCGGGGAAGGGGGTGGCGGCAAAGAGGGAGCCCCTTGGGCTTCTCTGATAAAACCACACTGTATTAGTGCACCTGAATGTGTGCTTTTGGTAACAGTATTTGAAAACAGCTTCCCATCATCTGAATCAGTACCTTTTCCATTTCTCCTTTTTTTCTTTTTCTCACCTTTTTTTTCCTGTACGTTATTTGTCAAAACATAGAAATTTCCACTTCAGAACAGAAAAACTAAAGAAGAAAAAATGCCACAGAGCTGGAAGTTCAGCCACCCACTCACCTTGGACACACTATTAATACAGCAAAAGATGGTCAAATTAACAGCAGATGGAAAAATTATATTTTCTTCTTTCTTTTCTAACTGGTACAATTCCCTACAATTCTGCTTTTCATCACTTTTTTCTAGATTTCTAGACCTACCTGATTTTGAGGACAAAATCCCTGTTTTGCTTGATTTCTCTTGCCTAGTCTTCCCCCTCTTTTTCTAAAGACCTCCAGGTCTTAGTTTAAAGATAGTAGTCATACTTAAATATATGCTTGTATATAGATCCCATCCTGTTAACATCTTTTGGTAACAGTTCTTCATGTGGAAATGTAAATATATGATGCACTAAAATGGCAGGCTAGAATCTGTCATCCTCAATGCCATAATAAGTTGGCATGTTTCAAATAAGAGAGGAAAAATTAATTACTATAATCACAATTCAAGTTCTTTTTTTGTGACATGTCTGACATGGTAAAAACATACAATTATGTGGTAATGTTAATTCCTTGGAGCGGTTTGTTTACAGAACTTGACATTGCTGAATCTTTTGTCACTTGTATTAGTGCATGCCATACAAATGCATGTCACAAATAAGATTTTGCAGAAGAGCACATACACATTATATACCTATAGTAGCTTTTGTGCATAATAGAGTTTCTGCAGGGGGAAAGTCTGACAGGTTCTCCATGCATAACTCTCCATCAATGAATGCCATACAGAATGATAGCATACAAATGCCATTTAGTTTCAAATTCACAAATGGGATTGGCAAGAGAAAAAACAAGTTACATTGGTTTTTAAGGAAACAAAGAGAACCATAAATGGGGAGCAGAGTGCTTCTGAGAGCAGCAGGTACTTGTCTCATGAGACTTGCTTTCTACCTTACATATATCAGGTACTCATGAGAATAAATCTTTGAAATGGCAACTATGTATTTCTAGTTAGTCTATTTTTTTAGTCTAGTTAGACTGAAAAACTGAAAAACTGTGCTGTAAAATATGCACAAAGCCTCCAGGAAGTGGTCATTAAATATTTTCTTATTTTTACCTCTGAGCAGATAATCAGCTAACAAGTTTTAAAGATTTAAGAAATTTTAGAACACATTTTCTTTTGGTTCAACATGGAACACACCAAACCCACCATGTAACTAGTCCTGAAGGAAAAAAGGGGCAGGAGTGAGGAGAAGCTGGGAGAATAGAGTCTCCATCATGTATGTTGCTGTCTCTCCTCTGTATTTCAGGTAAACATACGTTTTAGCATACAGCAAGACACTGATTTTGCTGATACTGCTTCCTGAAATCTTCATATTATTTCTTTAATGATTATTTGGGTTTTTTTTTGGTTTTTTTTTTTTTTTTTTTTTTTTTTTTTTTTTTGTTTAATACCAACCTTTCCACTTGTCTGAAAAAGATTCTTCATGACATCAAAATGAGTCATCTAACTCTGTGCACTTCTAGCATCTGCTGCTTTTCTCTCTGCTCTGCTAATTGTCCTTACATGCAGTACATGGTCTAGCAACACTAAAATGATGCAAACGTCAGTAGCAGTCAGCATTGTGAACTAAGCAGCAATTTAATTATGCTCTGCTCAGGAAACCAGATTTTTGCCTATTTCTCTAGAAGTTCCTTTTGAGGTTTGGGAACACATCAGTGCACTTATCAACAATAGCTACCCTGTATTTTTAAAATATAAGACCTCTAAAATCTGTCCAGGAGCAGCTGGGAGTGCTTGCTGCCATGTCAGCCTAGGAAACCTCTCCATCCCTCTACCAGCGTGGACAATGTGGATCCTGAAGATATTAGGTGGGGGTCTATCCAGCACCATCAGAGTTAGGGCAATTTCCACATATGGTGGTCAGGTGGCCTGTCCTGAGATGCTTTCAATGTGGAGAACCAGTGAACAAGAGCCTGAGGTTGTCTCAGCCAGCAGCCAGGAGCCAGGGCTCAGGAATCCCAATAGAGCTTTAGGGGTGTTCAGCTATGTCAGTACTAAATTTCTGCTGAGTCTGACTGTCCAAGGATGTGGATTTAAATGCAACAGCAAGATATTTCCACAAGTTGTCATCAAGGTATTTTTGTGACTTGCACATATCTCAGAGAAATTTAAAGAGGCTAGTAGGCTGCTAGAATGAACTGGCACATAGAAATATTCACACAATATGAGGGCTGAGTATAAATGTTTCAGTAGCAAAAATGATACAGCACAGTATATGTGTATGTATGTCTGTGTGTACATAAACACAGAGACAGGCTTATACCTTAAGATTATGTGTACAGAAATGTTCCAAGAGGTTTTTAATGACAGTAATATATGCAGCAGCTTAAATAAATCAAAGTTTTGTTCATGCAGGTAGGCAGCTATTCTTCTGTCTGCCAACTTTTATAAACACTTACAAAAGAGATGTAAACAACCTTTCAATTAACACAAATCAAGCTAGCACTAATTTAAGCTGGCTGCAAGAAGTAGTCTCTTTGCTTTTTCCCCCTGGCTTTCTGAAGATACTTTTTGTTTTGTGACAGATTAGCATCACAAATGAAAATTCTTTAGAAGTATTAGTGTTAATTAGTCTTCCTGGACAGTCCAAAGGAGCTACTGAATGATGAAATAAGGCCACAAAATATACAATCTAATATATCAGTTAAAAAAAAGGGTTATACTTTTCTTTCATCTGAACTTAATAGTATGTTAATTTTTATTTAAAAATATTACACTTTTAAGATGTATTTACTTGGCAGTATGTAATAGATAGCTATGGAAAATTTAGACATCTATTTTTTATTTTTACAAGTGCATAATTTTGTTAATGCTGATAATGAAATGCACTGCTGTCTGTCAAAAGTACATATGCTTTAGCAAACTATCAATCCCTCTTCAGCAGCTGATTTCAGATGATTCTAAATGAGACATAGATAACATGTTTTAAAGATTGGCAAATTATTGCCTCAATTACTTAATAAATCGGTAGAAAAAAAAATACTTAAAGCCAAGAGAGGTAAACAGAGGTTTTCTGAAAAAATCCTAACTAGCTAGAAATTTATGCCTGCTTTTACTGGGGATGCACTGTCTGCCCTAAGCTGCTTAATAGTTCCTAGGAACAAGGAAGGCATTAAGAAAAATCAGGTTAGGTGTGCCATGGCATTTTTTATCCTTCCTCTTCTCGGGAACAAACTTTTCCCAGCATACCTACTGTCTCAATAGAACTATTGTTTCAAAGAGATGGCTTGAAATGACAGTTGTGTTTCTGGTGGTGTGCAAACACTGATTAACAGCTCTTATCTCAGTTTTCCTAAAGTGCCTTATCTGCATCAGTAAATTAGCAAATTAATATTCTGTAATGTGATCAAAGCCCTACAGAATGCCCTGAGTCCAAGTGTTCACAGTAAAACTGTAATGGTACAAAAAAAGCTCTCCACTCTTCATTTTCAACTTACATTTTAAAGTTAAGTGGTGTCACCTTGTAGATGCATGTCTTTCCATGCAGTGGGGATTCAAGACCAGAACTGGTCACTCAGGTGTCTTACACTGGGAAAGGCACTCCCAGAAGTTCTCCCACCAGATGGGTTCTTGAGATGCTTAGAAGAGGACTTCTGAAACCTTCTCATACCAGAGGCATTTTTTTAAAGCAGAAATTACCTCATGTATACTGCATATGCCCTTGTGAGATCATGCCATTCATATCAATTTCCATGTACAGACCCTCTGAGAAAATCTATTCCTCTGGATGAATTTAGTTCCCAGCTTCACCTGAAGGTTTTGAGTCAGCTGCCCACAAGGCACAACTGCCCATGTACATCCAGACTCTCCTTTGGGGGACTGAATCATCTATCTCCTAAAAACCACAGTACAGGTGTGGTTTCAGAGAGAGATCTCTTCAGGCATCATGCCCAGAGAGTGGTTTGGGCAGGAGTGCACCAAGTTCAGCAGCCCCCACCCTGCTCCTGTGACGCTGCTCCAGCAAAGCCTGTGTCCCTCCAAACACTCACATGAGCTGTCTTGCCAAGCCCCAGGGTGTGCAACACATCCTCAGTTAAAGTTTTAAAAACCTCATGGTGGTATGGCCACCCTGGTCATAGGCTGGAAATCAAGAAAAAACACCCAAACCCCAACCATACTACAAACCTAGCTACTCCATCAAAACCCCATGAGGGTTTTGATGGAGTAGCTAGGAGGAGACACAGGGCACCCATGTGCTACTCATGCATCACTGCACTTAGTCTGCTCCAGAGATTTGCCCCTATGCCATGTGGGCACACATGGCACTCTGCCACACTAGGTGAGGGCAGCAGGGATCTCTCCTTGGATCTCACTCATTTTAGCATTGTAGAAGTAGCCTAGAACTGCAGTAATTACTTCTGTGGGAGAATAACGTTACGGGATGTTCAACATAGGAAGCTTTGATCTAATGAGCTTTGCACTAAATTGACACAACTCTTGCCTTCATGCAAAGCAAACTTGTTTTATAATTGTATTTCTCAGCCAGTGAGAAATACACCTCAACAAAGATCCACCTCACCAAGCTGGATTTTGCCAGAGATTCTTCTTCTTTCTCTAGCAGAAGAAGGGCTTGTTTTTGATAGAAATCCCACTTGCATGGGTGACTGGGGTGAGTCAAGGACCCAACAATCCCACTTGACTCCAAATGCAGGTTTTAGCACATCCTGCAGGCAGCATTTGCTCAGATACTCCATATGATGAGGCAAAGCCCACTACACCTTCTGGCAGAGTCCCTGAAGGATGGGCAGAGGTACAAAAGCAGTTGTCCTCCCTTCTTTCCGCCCCCACACCCCAGAAGTGGGAGAGGGGAAACAGCACCAGAACATCATGTCCCATGTGTCCCCGTATTGGCAGAGAGTGATCCCTGATACAAAATAAAATTGTTAAAAATAAACTCCATGACTCATGTACTCATGGCAAGGAGTATGAGCCTTTTGGAAATGAATTCACTTGTGTTCTGTGGTCTAAACAAAACCTGACAATGTGAATTTTTCCCTGCCTAGACCTGTGATTGGTGTCAAAGGAACTGAGATTTTTCTCCACTTTCAAAGTGGGACCTGAGAAGGTGGTTGTTTTCTAGGTCAGATCTCTGCTAATCCTTCAGGATTGTAGGGTGGTATTTGTACATGACTGATAGACGTATTGTCTTGGTACAGTACAATACACACCTTTATAGACATGATGAGAATTGTTTACTCGTATTCTTCAAAATAGTGATTAAGTTCCTCATTTAGATATTCCTGATGGCAGTGGAATAAGTTATTAGACCTTATAACATTTCCTTCCCTAAGATTTTCTTCAACTTACTTCCCTGATGAAATAAATTATTTTTAAATGCTAGGTTGGCTGAGAAGGTGCTCCTCAGTGGGGCTTCTGGAATATCTGTGAAGTTTAAAGCAAAGTTGGTGCATATTTCCCAATAAAATGATAAAATAAACCAATATATGATTATTTCTGCAAAATCTAAGCAGTTCCTACACTCTTCTGCTTATTCCCATTCCATGCCCTGCTTTTTCCTTATGCAAGCTTTTCCAATCAACTTTTTCTCAAGCTGAGATGCAAACTGGATCACTGAAGCAATCCCATTAGAGAAATGGGTTTTTCAGGCTTTTCTGTGTAGGAGAGTAGGATTTTGTTTTTTACCCCAGCCTGTTTAACCAGACCTGTTTACAGCCTGGCCAAACAAACAATTGCACCACTACAAGCAAGGGCATGGCAAAGGAAGACAACAAGCAGCTAGGAAGGGCAACATGGAAAAAGGAACTTCTTGAGCTGTTTTTGTTTTTCTTTCCACCACAGCCCAGCCAGCTGAGCACCCAGTTGCAGCACTGTTGCACCTAATTTGTGCCCATGAGGAGAGTAGTAGGTAGGACTCAAGCAAATGCACTCATCCCTTAACAGCCCTCACTACAAGCCCCCATTCTTATATCTATGTCCATTTCACCATAAAATTACATCAGCATAACCAACAGGGGCATCTGGAAGCAGAGCACCTTGTTAAATTATTGATTACTTGACTAACACAACTTTTGCCTTCATTTATGTGGTTCCCTTCATAACATTTTTCCAGACCTGAATATGCAGGACTCCTTCTACCTGTGCTTTTGTTAGCTACTCTTGCATCTGTCCAAATCTGACATGAATTTCATTCACTTCAAGCAGACTGTCAGGGTTTGAGTTCAAATTCATTACACATGGCTTATCAGGTATTTTCTCTCACTTTCTGGACAATGACTCTGTCAAATGTAGTGTAAGTAAAAGACTAATAAGAAAGTGGGTTCAGCTTTGAACCATTTCTATAAACATACAATAAATGCTGGGGTCAGCCTGGACTTTGTACTGATTTAACTACTTCAGATTTATTTGACACCAATAACATTAAGTTGATGCAATGCTCTGGCAAGAAACTATTTGCTAAAATGCTACTAGCAATATAATTTATTCTCCTGTGTGAATAAAATTCACGGACAATCAGGATTTTACAGCAATATAACTGCATTAATACAGTACTGCTGCTTTGTTTATCTTATATTAATTTTAAACCAACAGTGATAAAATAGAATTCAGTGTTTACAAGTTTGGCACCCATTAAACTGCCTTTTTTCTCACTTTCTTTTCCTCTTGTATTTTCGCCCAACTTGCTTTATTGTTGTGTAACTGTCTGAACAAAGTATGCAGTTAGCAATTTTTTTTTTGTCCTTTTGACTTGATATGATATCATTCTTGTTCTGAATGAAGGACTGCCATAAGAAAAATGTGAAAATGTGCTCTACTTACCTAAAAAAAATCTCTTTTTTGGGAAACTGTTCTGCTTTACTTGCTAACCTGTTTATATTTTTTTATTTCCCCAGTGATAATGTGTTTTGTATTGAGAACAGAAGGTAGTTTTCCCCCCAAAGTGCTCAGAGACATTTTCTCCAGCCAGAATCCCCACTCCCATCACCTGCATCAGGTGCAGGTTAACCCTGGTGGGACTCAGGTGATGCTCCCCTCCCTTTTCTTGGCAGTGGCTTCTCCCTGTGCTGCCAGCCTGCCACCAAGCATGGTGTCTGCTTGGCAGCCACCCCTCAACCTCCGGAAGCTCCCTGGCTCCGTTTCCTCGTTCCAGCTGGCCACTGAGGCACTGTCCCTGGCAGTGTGCTAGCAGTGCTTGTGCTGGTGTGTGCTGATGCTGCTGGATACAGAAGGTTCTTGGTGTCCCTCCCCTGTTAAGGTGCCTTTGCTTTTGCTTAGGGTAGGGCTGGAGCCAGCACAGTCCAGAGCGGTCCTACAGTTACCCTATATCCAGAGCACTTCACTCTCTTCTGAGGACAAAACACACAGTGGCATTAATGCTCTTTGACTTTATCTGTTGGCAAGTTCCCTACCCATTCTCTCCTCACTCTTTGATTTGGCAATCATCTATAAACTTCCTAGGAAGTCCCTCTTTAGGGGCAGCAGGTTTCTGCAGCGTAGGTGCAGAAACAAATCCTTCTTGAACCTGCTAGATCACTCCAGTATCTGAGGGTGCAAGGTACAATAGTACCAGAAAACTATTGCAAAATTTGTATCTTACCAAAGTATCCTTCTTTCCTGGTTCCTCATTTGATCTATCACCTTCCCCTGAGCTTCTGATGAAGTCAAAGAATCACAGGACTGCTGAGGTTGGAAGGGACCTCTGGGGGTCATTTGTCCAATCCCCTGCTACAGCAGGGACACCCAGAGCTGCACAGCTGGGACTGTGTCCAGATAGCTTTTGAATATCTCCAAGGATGGAGACTCACAGCTGCTGGGAAACCTGTCAGTGCTCAGTCACCTACACAGTGGAAAAGTGCTGATGTTCAGAGAGAACCTCCCATGTTTAAGCTTATGCCCGTTGCCTCCAGCCCTGTCACTGGGCACCCTTGAGGAGCCTGGCTCCTCTTTGCATCCTCCCTGCAGGTATTATATACATTGATGGCATCCCCCTGAGCTGAACAGTCTCAGATCTATAAGCCTCCTCTCAGAGGAGAGATATTCCAGTTCCTTTAACTTTTTTGGAGCCCATTCCTGAGTCTTCTCCAGTATGTCCATGGCTCTTGAGTACTGATACCTCTGGCATTCTCCTCCACATGATTTGCAAAGTTTAGAAGTCCTCTCTGCTCTTTGTCAGACATCTTTGAGCATATTAAAACTGTCTACTTTTTTTTTTTTAATGTTAAGTTCCACTTAAAAAAAAATTACTAGTAATCTGTACTCCATTTTATTTATTAATATTGTTGTTTTTAAAATTCTCATGTCCCTTCATGCTCTCAGCATCACCTTTTCCAATACAATTCTCATTTCCAACTGAGTGATTCGATCTTTGCTTTAAGATAATTTTTCATCTGTTGCTTATTTGGCTTTATTTCTTCTTGACCAGGTTTCACAGCTTCAGATTCTGTGTTGGCAGTTTCTTGGCCAGTTTTCCCTTCCTGTTGACCAGATATAATCTCTGCCAGTATGGATGCTAAGTCCTCTATTGCTGGCCAAGCGAGAATCAATCATGCTGGATCTTACTAATATAAATTTACACTTAATAGAAATGTAATCCTCTTGGGAATTAACATCTGCCCTAACATAAACTTTGTCACATTTTATGAATGCTTATGAATATTAATTAATTATTCTAGCCCACTTACATGCATG
This sequence comes from Molothrus ater, assembly GCF_012460135.2. NCBI lineage: Eukaryota > Metazoa > Chordata > Aves > Passeriformes > Icteridae > Molothrus > Molothrus ater. The sequence continues at coordinate 39,761,821 of NC_050479.2, forward strand.
TTTGTAAATAGACAGCTATTAGGACAATTAAAATAGCAAGATGGGTAGCAAAATGGCTTCAGTCTAACAGCTATATAAATAAATATATATTTAAGAATACTACTTCTGCCTGTGTTTCTCAGGACAGGCCGTTGTTCCACTCCGTACGCATGTGGACCTACTTTCCAGCTATTCTTGTTTCACATCTATATTGCACAATCACTGCAGAGCCACAGGCAGGATGAACCCCATTGTCCTCCAGAGCATTCAAGCTTAGCACAAATGCACGATCTAGCGACAAGAGCTTTCACGCAGCCGATTCTGCGTGCCCAGAAGTTCAGCTCAGCTTTTTCATCCTGAACAATGGGGAAGCAAGGGGGATAGCCTAATATTTCATCCTCTGTTTTGCCTACGTAGTCTTTGTCCACCAGTGTTCTGTGGCATTAAAGGTGAACCTCTTTCATGCGATAGCTATCAAAAAGCCTTCCTCCTCTAGACAAGGCAATGATGAGTTAGAGTCACTGTTTGCTGTTATCCTGATCTGCTTTTCAAATGAAGATTCGTTTTCTTTGATCTATATAACTTGTTCTGCTCCTTCTGTGTCTTCCCACACCATGGCACACAGTCTCTAGGTTAAATACAGGACAAAATTCTGAAAATTCATTTTTCTGCTGTCCTGTCTCCTAGGCATGCCCTCCTCCCTTCAAGCTTTCCTTGTACTTTTTTTTCACTGCTCGTAGTCAAACAAGTTATTGAAATGTTTTTGTTTGTTTTTTGGTGTTTCCCTCCCTCACCTTCAGTCGATGTTTGTAAAGCATTTAACACTACACCAGGCGGGTTAATTTACTGCACTGGTAAAACAGGCTATTTGGAGTGTCTTGCAACACTGACATGTTTTCAGCTTGAAAATCAGATGTCTCCATCCCAAAGGAAAGAATTCTTGCCAAAGCTTTGTTTATATCGATGCCAGGTGCAATCTGGCCCAACAGTGGTAATGACATATGAACACTAAACAGTTTGTAAAAAACATACTTCAAAATGAAATCTGAATCCTGTCTATAAAGACCCAGGTAAAGGTCTTACTAGGAATTTGCCTGGTGTAGAAAAGTATTTCTTTGTAGAAACATTAATTTGGCTTCTGGGCTCCCTTTAGTGTTATTAGTGGCCTCTGATTTCAGTTTTTTCATTACAGTTTGTTTTTCTTTTGCTCCTGGTAGAGCTTTCAAAGCCAAAGGTTTATTGTGTAAAAACATTTTAACAAAAATTACTGTAATTACTGTATTTAATATTTTATTTTGTACGTGGCTTTTGCATGTATGATTAGGAAAATAAACCTTTTCTTTTTTTGCTTCACAGAGAGCAACCCTGACCTGGTGAAAATTAGAAATACTGCAATGCAAAGCATACTGCAGCACCTCTTGATAGGGAATTGCCAGAATTTAATTGCATCCTCCTCTTCTTAAACAAGTTCAAAATAGGCTTTCATACCTAGAGGCGATTTTTTGGTTATTGGTAAGTTAAACCTGTGTAAGAGTCCTGACCCTTAGATGAAGTAACTCCCTGCCCATAGTGTGAAAGCATCAGAAACCCCAGTAGGCTGCAAATTGTGTATGTTTGTCTGATCTCTGTGATGGTCACATCCTTTGCACATCCTTACTTAAGGTAGGATACAACTGTGGAAAGCAGAGGCGGGTAGACACACTGAAACGTTTTTAAAATGTGCCCAGATTTTGTTTGCAAATCTGTATTAAATTGACACACCCACTAAATCAGCGGCCATTTAAATGAAAATCTGGCCCTAAAAATCAATGACATTTATGCAGTGATCAGATTCTTCTCTCTTCAGAGGGTCAGCGTTAAACCCAAGCGCTCATTGCTGCTGTCAGTATGTGTGCTGCTGTAAGGAAGGTGCCCAGTGTGATCTACATATCCTATAGGCATAGAGAAAATCGCTTCCTCAAAGAGTAAACCAAACAAAAGCCAGAGAACAACAGCAATAAGAGACTATTTGACAAAAAGCTATTCATGTGCAGAACCCATTACCTCACCACATACCTAAGAGTGAGCCAGTGGCTTTGGGTTTTGTCCTAAGAGGAAGCTGAGGGAAATTTTCAGGATGCTTTTCCCATGTGTTTGAAGTAAAATCAGGAGATCAGTATGCCTTTAAAATGAGAGATAAGCCTCTTAATACTTTAACTCAAACTTCACAAATCATGATTTTTGAATCAGTGCCTCAGCAGAAAAGGAAAGACTCAGATTTGCAGATGGCAAGTTGCTTGCTGCAATCTGAAAGGGTCTATACTATAATGGCAAAAAATATGACTATATACACTTTCTTCCTCTGTCCATCTGCCACTGTTATAGTCTAGTGTGGGGGTGATTTTATTTAAATTTGGACTGTTTGCAGGCTGATTTCTCATTTCTGCAATCATTAGGTTTGTAACAAAAAGAGTAAATAGATTTTTTTTTTTAAAAATCCCAACTGCTGCCTTAGTGCTGTGTGACTTAAATAGTGAAATCATTGCTACAGACTGCCACAGAAGAAATCTGCATACATCTGCTGCTGGTCTGCATGGTATCTCATCCAGTGACTATATATGTACATATTTACATGGAGGGAATCTTTGGGAATCTTCTTGATTCTTGCAAGTACTTTCTGAAATGGAAGATACAGAATCTTCTGGTGGTAATGACCAGGCAGACCAAGAAAAACAGAAGATAAATACATTAATAATAGAAAATGAGTGATGCAAATAGATATTTAATTTATTAATATTTAAAGGTCATAGGAAGAGTCATCTTGTTTTACTCACTTATTATTCTCCTTCATCCAGTGAAATGACACAGTAGATGCCCTACGAGCCAGTTTCCCCCACACTCATAAGAAAAAAGGTCAGTGGACAGAGGTATGTATTTATCAAGACACGGGGACATTGAAAAGCTGTCAGGAACCATGACTGCAAGCATCAGATCATTCACCATTCCCCTTGCTCAAGACTTGCCACGAAGAGGACATACAGATGGATTTTTGTTTTCTTGTTTTTCAGAGGGAGTGGATTTCCCTAGAAAAAGCCTCTGTGCTTTCATCCATCAGACCCTTATCATTGCAGGGACTGCCTGGTGGATCTGCCTCCTGGAGTGGTGGTCCTCATGGACAAAGCCCAGACTGGTCCCCTGTGCTTCCCCCATGCCCTTGGCTCCCAGTGGCACTGGTGCACCAAGGCTCTGTCCCTGGGGCTCTGCACAGGGAGCAGAGGGGGCTCTGTCCCAGCACATCCTGCTCCCTAGAAGGCAAGCTGATGACTGCAGGGAACAGAAACAGCTGTCTAAGACTGCCAGCTCTGCCAGGCTGATGGCAAAGGAAGTGCATCAAATAAGGGAAATTGACTCCTTGATATGTTACGTTTTTAAAATGGCCTGTGATGTTACATGATAAGTTGTTTTAGGGCTTGTAGGTCATTAGCTCAGAGGATCTGAAAAAATAATATCTGAAGACAGACTTCTAAAGGATTCACTTTAAATAGCTTATTCTGTGAGAATGAAAAAACATCAAACTAAAATTATTGCAGAACACCGATTCCCATCTCTTTTGCACTGTGGAAGTGTCAGTGTGCAAGATGGAAACTTGAGCCCACTGGGACAGTAAATATTTTGAATCTGTGGTTTTTTGCAAGATGGAAGAAAAGAAAGCAGCTGCCCACAAGGTTTCATCTGCTCTGAGTCCCATGGCAACTCCACCAATGAAGAGGGGAGATGAGTTTGGCCCATTGCTTGGCAGTACCTTGAAAAGTCTACATGGAGGTATAAGTCATCTGCTTGGTCTAAATACTAATGAAATTTAGCCACCTTTTGGATGGCCCATATATTTTTTAACTTTCTTTCTTCTTTTTCCTTCTAAATTTAAAAGGAACTTTGATTTTGTTAGCGTTTGCATTCAATATTTGTCCTCCATTAAGATGGTATTGATATAATTTGGCATGCATGTTGTTCTAAAGCCACTCAAAAGAATGGTAAAGAGCACTGAAGAACACTGTTTGCCATGGATCTGAAAATGTATAAACATTAATATATTTGTTTAATGTAAGAAAATGAATAGGCAGGATACATTTTGATGCACAGTTCTGAAATTTGGCTCTTTGTCTAAAGCCAATGTAAAAAATAAATGGGTTTTAAGCCTATGTAAAGTTTAAACTATCCAGCATCTTTGTCACTTATTCCATGTCAAGTGGGTTAGAATGTAGTGATTGTGATAAGGAGGCTTTTCACATCCATTTCTACCAGTAGTAACCCAAGACGCAGAGGGGGGTGAAGAACAAGGGTCATATTTATAATCTGGAATGCTGCAAAATGTATCTCTTCAAGTTTTCAGCTGAACTGAGATATTTATCTTAACAAGATCTAATTAGACCTAATTTCCATAGCATATCAATTATTTTCCTCATTAGAGTAGCTAATGCCATGTTCAGATATCATGGCAATCAAGCTTGCGATTTCTGGAAAAACTGGTTAGAAGGCTTAGTATTAAGTGTGTTTCCAACTGTGAAATTTATCCTTCTGAGCAATGCCTCCCAGTTTACTCACTTTGTTCCAGGATTCTCTGCAGCATATGGCCACTGGAACCCATTAAATAACACAAAGTAAGACAGGCAGCGATGAGTCAAAAATAGCTGCACTAGTGAATCGCCTTTCAAAATTCTGTCTCTTACAAGAAAAATAATGAAGAATAAGACATGCAATTAGAAGAAATTAAGGTCAATTTTCAAGCCGGGTTGCCTACATGGTGGTTTCAAAATCCACGTTAGGCACCTCAAATAAAAGCAGCCTGATTGAACACCTGCAGCTCTTGGCAATGCACTAGTGTGTATACGGCAGCCAGCAATTCTTGCACTTGGAGTCTCTACCTCCTGATTTTATTTTCCCCAGTTCTTAAACATCCTAAAACTCTGGGTTCTAATCACTAGGTTTAACACGTTCCTTTTTCCTCCTAAGGAAGATACCCAGTGCTTCCAGTGCAGGGCCATATGTGTGCCATATACTTGTTGGACAAGTCCCACTGGCTCAGCGTGAGAGTGAAGGCACTTTTTTCATTATAGGAGCTTGTCGCATTTTATTTGGCCAAATGTGTTGTCACAAGACGCTTGGATTCCTTGCATCCAGCCTGAGTCATCTACAAGTTTGGTGTCTGCTCTAAGTTTTTTTCTAGAGATTTTGTTAGAGAGGTCAGTATATCTGCAAGGGGATTTATCTTCTAGAGTGGCTGCATGCAGCATTGAGATTATTTGTGCTTTGGAGGCACCCAGATCCCACAGCTGAGGCACCTTCTTCATAGGGAGTTACAACAGTCAGGCTGAATCTCACCTCAGTGTTTTCTGGGCTGTTGTCTCCAATCCCAGATGAGACACACAGCATTTTGCTAATATGAAAGGCAGAGGTAGAGACCTCTGCTGCTATAAGAATATTACACTAGCAGTGGATCTGAGCTCGATGTATGGTTGTACTGACATTCTCCATGGCTGAGGGCAGCTTTCATTCACAGCTACACCCTAACCAAACACTTATTCATTTCTTCTTATTTAAAACACGCCTCGTGCTCTCAATGAGTACATCTTGAATGAGGCACAGGAAACATGCAAAGTTTCTGAATAAAGGGATTTCTTTACTTGATGCATTTTCATAGAATCACAAAATGGTTTTGAAGATTTGCAGTTATTATTATTTGGTTATGTTTGTATCCAACTCCATTCACAAATAAAAAGATGCTTCATCTGGCTGTGCAAATAATATATTCAAAGTATACCAGAAAATAAACAACTCTGCTCTTGTGACCTGTGTTATGAAGAATGAAAAGTTACCTAAAGGTCCAGAGAAGGTACATGCTGTGTTTGTGCCCTTATACCTAAGCATGTCTATGAATTTAATGGGCATATTCAGGTATTGTGCAGATAGGAATTCAGCCACATTTCTCCTAATTGATTTGAAATTATATGGACAGTAACGGTGCCAGAAGACAAATTAGTTTGCTCTTTCATACTGAGCTGAAGTTGTTTGGTTTTCTTAAAAGAAATAAAACTGATAATTGTCACTACAGTAAGTAAATATGTCTGAATACATGCAGAAAGCAGATCTATTGGGTAAGAAGGTTACAGAATCTCATTTTGTGGTCCATCTGCTCCCTCTTTGCTTCCCAAGCCAACAGACACTAATCTGGGATGAAGAAACTGACAGGACATGGGGGAGGAGTAGACGGTCATGATTCCTGCACGTTTCAGCTTTTTGATATATGTGCTCATGCCATTGTGATATAATAGAAGGAAAATAACGCAGTGGAGTCAGGAGGACAATTCCAACAATTATGCATTGCAGCAGCATTTTACTGCTCAAGATTTTCTCACATATTCAGTGCAATTTACATATTTTACCACTGAGACCTGAGCACTCAAAATTAACGTTCAAGGGGGAAAAGATGCATTGCTGGAAAAGATTGTTAAGCAGATCATAAGCTGAAATAAACAGCAAAATAATCAGATTGAGTTAAGAAAAGTGTCCAGAGTACTCCTGCTGGATTTTTTCTCTAATTTCCATCTATGTTGATGGTCTTGGAGAAAATGTGAACATCATCCTAGTAAAAATTTCTAATGGCCATAGCATGAAATAAAAGTGGTTCAAGAGGATGAAAATGAAATAAAGAAGAGATAGGGATAAAATCAAAATTCAAAGCCACAGACCATGAGTGTGAAAGACAAAGCCAAAGTGGCAGTGTGGCTAATGAGGGATGAGAGTGAGAGAGGGATGTGCTACATGACTGTGCAGTAATCAAAAAAAGGGCCAATGGAGCTGTATCATGTCATCTCCATCTCTGCACAGCTCAGCAACAACAGCATTGCCAGTTTTTACTTCTAATTCTGGTCACTTTGTCATCAGAAAGACCATAATGAATAGAAATAAGTTTCAATGGAAGCAAAAAGGAGCAAAGTGAAAAAAAGAGATTAAAATAGATAAATATGTATTGTTTGCTTTAACTATAATCAAGATGCAAGGCATGTACAAATAAATCAAGCATTTGAATGCTTCACTAAAAGTGGTAAGTTCTTGAACATAAGCAAAGAGAAGCATCACTAGCATTTTGGATAAGGACTATGAAGAAGTTACAAAAACCAAAGCTGTTGTCAGCGGGGAAGTGTGCCTAATGATTAAAGCACCTAATCCAAGATTTAAAAATAATTTCGACCACATGATGTGAAGCACTGATGCAACATAAGGTCCCTCTGCCAGGTGAAGGCTGCTCAAAATTTCTAAAATGGTAACTGTAGCCCAGATCAGAGGCTGTGAGTGTGCACAAAAATGACTGGACTTCCCTCAGCTAACCATGGATTTCTCATGGATTCCTTCTTATTTCCCTTCCATTCCCACCCTTCCAAAGCCACCTGGCTGTCCCTTGGATGTGGTTACCCTCCCTTATGTGCAGGACCATGATGATTCATGAGGAGAGTGGCTTAACTTTGATGCATGAGCCAAGATGCACATTTGTCAGCCTAGAATAGCATGGATCCAAGTCACATCCTTCAGTCTGTGTGATGCCTTCAAATGGCCAGTCATCACCAAAAAGTCAGCCTAAGCTCCATCTCCTCACTTTCCTGTATTTTGGAAGCTGCTCTTGATGCATTCATCTTTCACAGAGGCTGTCAAAAATTCTCTGTTCCCAGGAGCAGACACAGGGCCTAAACTTTCCATGGCCTAAGGACTTTCTCCTTACAGGCTTACTCACTTGGACTAATGGCTATGTATTACATGATATTGATTTTGTGAGAGCCAGGAATTTTAGACAGCAAAGCCTATACATAATTACAGATCTTCCTCTGAACTTCATCTAATGTTTCAGGATTTATAAAAATCAAACTTAAACTTGAGCTAACAAAAGAGATTCCCAGCACAGCAAGCTTTTCCAGAAAAACCTGTCCAGAACTCTTCTCAATGGTTTAATGTACTGCAGGCACAGTATGCAATCATGGAATAAGGATATGCTTGGCATGAGCCAAGATGTGCATTCATCAGCCTAGAATAGCATGGGTCCAAGTCACATCCTCTGGTCTGTGTGATGCCTTCAAATGGTCAGAGTCATCACCAAAAAAGTCAGTTTAAGCACTTTCTCCTCACTGTCTTGTATTTTGGAAGCTAGTCTTGATGCATTCGTCTTTCACAGAGGCTGTCAATTCCCAGGAGTAAGAAGAGAACAACTTTCTCCTTCTACTTACACTGGATGGGAGATCCTTGGAACAAGTGGCAGGCCCTTTGTGATTAATAGGCCTTGACTGGATTATTTCATGAATATACTCTTGCTTTTTGACTGATGTTCATTGCCACACTATCGAAAGGAAAATGAGTCTAACTATTCATTGTGTGAAACAGAGCTGCTTTTTGATTTGCTTGGAACGTGCCACTTGGTAATTTTTCTTGTTTGAAGCATCTTGGCATCCACGGCCAAAGGCAGACAACTCAAGGACACAGCTGGTCCTACAGGCTCTAGAGAAACCCTGGGAACAAAACCAGGGCTGCAGAGTTGAGAGAAGACTCCACAGAGTGAACGTGCAAAATCAGACTTGGCAGAGAAAGCCACCACAAGTGTGGAGCACAGCCAGGCTTCAGTGAGTGCCTCAGCAGAAAACCTAAGGGCCTTTGTCCAGAACATGACTAGCAGAGGTCAGTAATGAATAATACAGTAACAACACTTTCTCCTCAACTACATCCCATGTCCAGCTTTTAGATCCCATCTCTTGGTGCAGCTGGAAAGCCAATGCAACAAAGAGCACTTTGACAACCCATGTGTCTATCATCTGTGAGAAGAGAGGGCCAACAGCTATGCTGGCTTTCACTTTGCAGTCACGAATGTTCCGTAGTGTAGCAGAGAAATCTGCACAATCATCAGCTTCCAGGTGGCTATGGCAGTGGTTTTGTTCCCTCTTTGCAGGGGAGTTCATCAGCTATGTATGTGGTCCTTCTCATCCTGCAGCTCTTGCTCTGCTGCTAAGTCCTCACTGTGGCTGCTGGACCCCCTGCCTCTCCCTCTCCTGCAGGATAGACACTGGAGTGCTCTGTAATTCCAGATCCACCTGCAGTCTGGCTCTCCCTCTGCATGGTCTGGATGGCACAGGAGATGGTACTGGTGGCTGGAGACTCCAAGCACAGCTCTGATCCCCTTTATAGGGTCTTTGTTTTCTCCCAGCACATGCTTCTGTATTGTGTGAGCTGCTGAAAATAAACAGCATCCTGGAAATGGCACAGTTTCCGTGGCAGGTTAGCTGATGTGGTGGCCAGTGCACCACACTGCAGAGGGTGGGAAAGCCAAATGCAACAAGGCAGGGGATGCTGTGCACCAGACCCATGTCCAAAAAGAAGGGAGCCAGACCAGCCAAAATTACATAGGTGGGCAGGTTGGAGGAGCTAAGTAATCCATCCCAACTGAGCAGACCTACATTGAACTGCTGCCACCCATACATGTAAGAGAAACCACTTGTTGCTGTAAAATGCACTCTGAACGCAGCTATAAACAGAATTAACAGGAAAATATGGGTGTTCGGATGAATGAAGTAAAAACAACAACAATTTTGATAAGTTCATAAAACACGCAATAATTTTTTTCTGCAGGTAAATCAAAACACACAATTTGTAAAGGAGAACCCAATTCACCCTATATGCTTTAGGTCCAATACATTTAGCAAAACCCAAATTAAAGAGATTGAAAGGAATCTTTGCACAAGTGTTGAAGAAGAATCCAGCCTCCCTTGACTGCAGATCATGCAGGGGCTAGTGCTGTCCTCTGTCTGGCAGCAGACTCCCACCCTTTCCACCAAAATAACATTTGCTTACTAATAATGTCTCTTTCTCCAAAAGGTGTAAATGGGCCCTTGTTCGAGCTCATCACAGATTCAGCTATATTCTTTTATCTCCAGTAATCTGGAGATTTTTTTCCCTGCAGATAGTTTCTGTGTTCCATTTGCTGCTATTCGCTAGAGAAAGACTCTTGGGCTTTTTGCCCTTTGTATTTCCTCTCTTCTTTCATGTGGAGAAGACTGCCAACGTGGGATTTGCAAACTGCTGCCAATATGGGATTTGTGCTGCTGCGGCTGCCAATCTTTAATTTAGCATATGTATAAAGCTAATTTTTGGACACGATGCTAGTGCCTGGCATCTCTGCAGGAGTCAGCCAGGTTGTAATGTTTGTATTGTACTGCACTATAAAAAAACAATAAAAAGAAAATATAAAGGAAAAAGCCTTTTATCTCTAGCTTTATAGCTACAGATATGGTCTAAATACTTGTATTCTCCCTCTGTATCTAAAATCCGCTTCCTCCTTTCTGTGCCATAGCCCTTTCTTTTAGATTTGCAGTTTGTGTTGCCTGTATTAGAAGCCAATGATAGGCTCCTGCTCCCTACTGAGAATATCTTCATATTAAAATGTATAAATTCAACTCTTTAGAGGCAGAAAAAAAGACTAGTTTGCCTTTAATTATATTTAAAATACACAGTCACATGTGAGAGGAAATATTTTCTCTTTAAAAAAAAATTATGTTAATACAGAGAATCAGAGAAAAAAAAATTATCATTCAGGAAACATCTTTCTTATGGAAAACATAAGCTTGACTACCCTTCCTTGGCAAGGACATCTATGGTTTGGGAGGATGTTCCTGCAGTGAATTCTCTAAAATACGGCAGTGCCATTCTGGCCACTCAGTGGGAGTGTGAGTGAGCAAAACTCCAGCTCCAGAAGCCCCCATTTGGAGGACCCCATGTGGCTCCAGGGAGCTCCTTGGCCAGGCCTGGAAGCAGGCAAAGGGAAAGCTTCTGGGGAAGCCATGGCCACAGGATGGGCTGAGGGAAGCAGCTTTCTGCTGCCTCATGATGGTGGCTATAGCAGGACAAAGGCTGTAATAGAACCACTGTTCCCAGTGGTCCCAGATGGATTTACAGGAAGAGATGAGTTCATCGGAAGAGCCTTCAGTGACAGTTCACAGTTCTTTCCTATGGAGAGGATCTCCTAAACCTTTACCTAAACTTATTCCAGTACTTGTACTTGAAGAATGGGTATTCACCAGAAGATGTGTGGCATGGAGGAAATGCCAGTGAATGGGCTGTGGTTTGGAAAAGCCTGGCAGACCACGAGTGGCAAACTGAGCTAGTGACTTAAAGTAGGACCCACTGACTGCATAGAGTCTGAGCATTTGTCCCCAAATGCAGGGGAAAAGATCACCAGACAAACACAGAGCATCATGAGGATTTTGTAAATCTGCTTTTTACAAATATTTGGTATACCCACAGGCTATTTTGATTTTTTCTTTTGTTATCAACAGAGATTTTTGCAGTTTCTTTTCTCACTAGATATATCAGATGAAGGAAAGGGAAATTGCTCTATCCTGGCATCACTTTTTCATTTTAATTATTGTGATTTAAATTATCCCATCTATGGAAGCCCACAGTAGAGTGTTGACTACCCAGTAATAGAAGGTAGTTTTTCCGCACGGCTAGACTGGTATTTTCTAAGAAGGAGATCTGCTAGCTTGCCTACTTTCACAGCAGCAGTGCCATGGGCCGTAATGAGACAGGATTATTGTTGCAACTGCTCTTGAAGGCCTCTCTCCCCAGGCAGCCAAAGAATGACTGAGTCACGCAGGTGATGCATTCGCTGTAACAAGATGGACAAAACCCTGAAATCCACATCCCGAATAATCCTCCACATACCCACACCTCTGGAGGAGGGGGTGTGGGGGGATGAGAACAAAACCACTGATGCCAGAAAAAAACCAAACAATCCAAACTGTTTATTTTAAATAAATAAATAAAGGGGGAGGGGGGTGGTGGTGGTGGTGTTTTCTAATACCAATATGCCCTGCACAGTCATGCAGAAGAACTGGAGTTTGATTTCTAATCACAGCCTCTTGTTCCTGGGGCTGGCAGGAAGCATGCATGGGGTGGAAGGAGGTGCCGTGCATCACTCAGCAGCAGCCCCTCTGGCTGCCTAATGAAAGGGGCTGACAGGCTCTTGTGGGAGACCCATCCAGCCTGCCTTGGCTGGAAGGATGATGGCCTTGGCACAGAGCACCACACCGCAGGAGGGGATTTTTTCCCAGCTTTACAAACGACATCCTTGAGGCCCTGTGTGGCTGCCAGTTTCTGCTGCCCAGTGCAGGACTGTCTAGGACTCCCTCTGGGGCTCATCCGCCGGCTGGAGAAGCTGTGTTTGAGAAACACAGGATAGCCCCTGGCAGAGTGTGCCGAGCTGGACCACCCTCGCTGAGCTCCCCGCACCTGCTGGCAGGGAGAGCGAGCACTGGGACTGGAACAGCCTCAAGAATAGAACCATTGATAGAAGCACAAACGTAGAGCAATTATTTATCGTGTGCTAGGAGTGTGTGAGGTGGCAATTGTGCAGAGCCCTCTGGAAGTTAGAAATCTGCTCTATTCTCAGAGCACTGGTGCATCAAGGAAACTCTACAGACAGGCACCTCAGAAATACGGAAAGGATTAGGACTCTGAATGACAGGATGGTGTCACCAATGTTGTGCTCACATTAGCAGCCATGCTCTGACTCCCTCACCCTCTTCTGTCATGGGGGCAGCAGAAGGAAATGCTGTTATCTTTTCAGAATCAAGCACTGCCACTGAAAGACATGAGACAAATACGATCTTATAGATCCCCATGAAGCTTCAGAATTATGACACAAAAATTAATTTCCAATCTGTAGTGGAGAAAGGAGGAGATTTTCTGCACTTTTGCCTTGCTTTGCAAGCTCCTGCACTGGGCAGCAGCCTTTGAGCACTGGTGACTACTCTGGAGAGCTGTTCCTGGTGACTAAGGTCTCATTTCCACCAGGAGTACCTGCTGTGATTTGGCTCAGTCATTATATTTCACAGCACACAGGGCTGCCCTCTGCTATGTGCCAGTTGCATCTGAAACAAAGCAAGCAGTTAAGGATACTTCAGACCCATCTACCAGGATAAAACCTACCAAAGGTTTTGTTTCACTTGTGTCTGGCCCTTCTCTTCTGATTAAATTCCAAGATTTATTAGGCTTGCCTGATGCAGGCAGAGCCCAAGCACGCAGTTTTCCCTGACAAGGTATCACAAGCTCATGCAAGTACCGCTCATTCCCAAGACAAAGATTTTATCCCTGCACTGCAAGCACTGGCCACTGTCTGTGTCTGACCAACCACTGGTGACTCTGCTAAACCTGCCAGAAAAAGGGATGTTACCAAGTATTGTTTCTGTCAGAGAGCTGCAATCCTTGGCCGTGCCAAACAGGAATAAATATGAACCAAGGGGAAAGTATTGAAACTGCATGCTGCATCATGAAACCTACTCAGACACAAAACCCAATTCAACACAAACAACAATAAAAAGCTTTTCAGGAGGTCTTGGTATGACCTCATCATTGACCTGCTGATTCACCATTCAGTTAGGCAAAGGATTCATATGACACTAGTCTTCCCCAATCATGTGAGAAGGGTACCAAATAAAATGGACTCACTGGTGTGAAACATGAAATTATCCTCTCACATTTCATCTGTCAATTATTTCACATCAGCAGTCAAGGAAAACAGATGTAATGAACAGCTCATCATTCAAAACAATCACCTCCTAAACCCAATTCCCTTGCTAAATATATTCAGGGGAAGATCAGCAATGGTTGGATTTACACACAATGTGAACTGAGTTCACTGGCCAGTTTTCCATGTTGGGCCACACCAGCCCAGCTGTACCCCACACCTCTGAGTGTCCAGGCAGCTGCCTGCTTCCAACACGTGACCCCTTGCTGTGCAATACCATGTCCAGCTCTGAATAGAAGTGCAATGCCTTGATGTCACTCACTTGACAGCCTGGGCATCTACCTCTCCCAGCATACCAGTGCTGAAAGCAGGGCAAGAAAATAAGGACAATAAAATAGCCAGGATAAGAGAAAAACACCATTGTGTCCAGGGTAGATCACAATCAACAGTGAAAGTGAGAATACATGAATGTTAAAGCTTCACTTCAAAAAAGACTGATGTCCCCCAGAATAATCCATATTTAAGAGACAGGCAGACACCCCGCATGTTTCCATTTATTTTTTTAAAGTCTTTGCCCTTACCTTTGCTGTCCTAATCACATCTTACTTTAGGACTACCAAAGCCTGACCACTGCTGACTGTATCTCAGTATCAGAAATACCTTGGCAATTACACGACCAGATAAATATCACTGCAGACTGCTATTTAAAAATGCGTTACTATGACTTAAGGGAGATGAAAAGTGAGAATTTTTTATTTCTCATAATATGGTGCACACAACCATTACATCCTGAGCTTTTACATATCACCCTTTGCTGATATAAATACTAGAAATGGATGCTATGTGGTCAACAGAGCACTGCTGAAGCATGGGCAGTCACACAAGAGTGACGTTTCCCACCTAATTGCACAAACACTCCAACAAACCGCGGCACCTCGGAGGTCTGGTTCCTCACTGATATTTCAGTTGTTCACTGCCGCAGCCATGGATGCAGCGAATTTTGAAATAAACACCACTGCTCGGTGATGCTGACACTCCCAGTCAAGCATATCTTGATGAAATTAGAGATGCAGAAAATATTTTTTGACAGAGTGCACGAGCAAAACAGCCAGAAGTGCAGCGAGTTCGGTGTGAATGGCTCGTGCAGAGAGAGAGACCGGGGAGATGTTGAAAATTGGAATCTCTGATTTTGGCAGGAAGAGGCGAATTTTATTAGCAATCTATGCCGCAAACATAACTTTCCAACTATTAACAGGTTTTAGTTGCCAAAAGAAAAACACCATTTCTAATTGCTTCTCAGTTCTTACATTTTGCAATGGAAAGAGAAAAAAGGGGAAGGCAAGAAAACTTACATCTCCATTATGTAAAATATCAGACTGGTGGAGAATACATCAGCATTCCAGTTTAACAAAATCTTCACAAAGGTAAACACTTTACAACCTTCTCCCCAAACCTGCAATTCTATGACAAATTAGCACAAACGTATTAAAAATATGCAGGAAAGTTTTGCAGAGCATCATAGGCTATTTAGGAATTGGTAAAATAAGATTGGTTATTCTTATTGTTACTACCCCCAAGCATGCAGGGTCGTAAAAAGTCTAAGGGCATTTTGTTTCCTTAAAGAAACATGATTTTCCTTTGAGTTTAACAGAATGGAAATTTTAAATTAATGCAAGAGACAGCAGGATAAATTTCAATCTGTAAAGCTCCAAACCCCACCTGTTTCAGTGTATTTCTTCCTAGTCTAAGAAGGAAAATACAGCCTTTCTGGCTCTGCAAGTACCACTGTGATCCCTGAGCAGAGAAAATTGCTATGATACAATACTTTAATTGTCTTTGATTTAGAGGTTTGGATGGGCTAAATGAGACTTTTAAAGTAGCATGTCTAAACTTCATTGAAAAGATCCTCAGCTTTTCAGAAGGTACTCAAAAGTTCACTAAGACACAGCTTGTGAAAATTAGTAGCTAGCTCCTTTCCAGAGAAAGGCTGGCAAGCTCGACTGGGAAATAGCCTTTAGTCAGAGCAGAGAGTGTGGCCCTCGGGGAAGGGCCCAGATAGACTTAGTTCCCATGGGCAGCTACTTCTCCCAGCCAGAAACACACAGCTTACCCCTAAAACCAAACCAGCTGCTCTCAACCACAAGGCTAAAAATTGCAAAGATGTCTTTATCCAGCGCTCTGATCATACTGGCTGAGGTGCCCACACACGTGAGCTTTCCAGTTGCATAAGAAAGCATTGACTAGCTGCTCTATGAGGTGACTGGGGACTTTCCCTACCTTACATTGCCAGAACATGGACAGCATATATACTGGCTTGCACAAGACAGGCTCTTGAAAACAAAATACAATTCTCCTATGTGTCCTTACTGAAGCCATGGAAGTTGGAGGGAAGAAAATGCAGAGCTGAGCAGTGCCTGGTGTGCAATGGTTTGGACCCATGCTGATGACAAAGCTAAAGGAGCAGCACTGTTTCAGGGCACAAGGTAGGAGAGATGTGTTCCACAAGGAGCTTCCTGGACTACAGCATGCCAGCTAAAGCCCACTGCGGCTCATGGCCACACTTTCTCATTTGTCTCTGTGGCTGGGTGCAGCCAAGCACGTGTGACAGTGGAGGCTCACCCTGAGACTTCTTGGGTCCCTGGATGTTGCCCCACAGCACTGCTACAGGTTCAGGTGACAGAGATGGGCAGGAAGCACCCCATCCTCACCCCAAGCTTCTGGCAGGACCCAGCCCAAGGGCAGACCTGATGTTCCTGTGACTAGGTCCAGCTCATCTCCCATGTGCAATCTGGGTGGCCAGAGCGAGCACAGAGGAGTAAGGGGACAGCAAAACCCACTCTTTCCTTCGTCCTTCTGTGAGATGGCAGAGGGGCCTCTGCATGTGTGTGCTTGCAGCTTGAAGCCAGGCTCTGGGAAATGCAGCAACCATGACAGGCTGAGCACGGCGTGCCCCGCCAGGCGCCCGCTGGGCTCTGCACCCACCCCTACTGCTCGCCCCCTCGCAGTGCAACAATTTACCCCTGAATAGATTAGCAATAATTGGAAATCCACTTCACTGGACCTTACGCAGCATGACTAATGTGACTCACTTTTTAGCTCTGTTCCTTTTGTGTGACTACCCAGCAAAGAAGGTGCCTTAGAAAAGAGAAGAACCAGTAAACTTTATGCTATGGAAAAAGAAATTACAGTCTCTGAAGAGTGATATAAAGGTTTAATGGGTGCTTTGGATGCACAAGAAGCGAGTGTGCTAAGAGAGTGCTGTGGGGCACAATGCTCCTACTGATGGCTTTTTGGCTTTGTATCCTTGTCTTTACCTTTCAGATGGTGCATGTTAATTTTGGTGGCATGGGGACAAGGCTCACAGAAGTACATCTCTGCAACAAAGGCAATACAAATCTGCAGAACACAAATAATTTTGAAGAAAAACTCCAGACTTGTGCTGTTTACTAGCAATGTTTCAAGGGCTGGGTGGGCTGAGAGCTATCTGAATCTCAGCCTTTGCCTAGATCTCTTATGAGAATGTGGTTAAGCCATTTTAACTCTTCCTTTACGGAAAAAAAAAATATTAAAGGTTATTTAGAATGGTTAACAGAGAAATTACAGCATAAAAATATTATATGCCAGATAGGTAACTTTTAAGAAGCAAGAGTGCAAACACTGTTAATTCTGGAGTGTCACATACATTCATTTTCTCTCATAACCCTATTCAAGCTCATTGTATCGACCTAATTGCCAGGCTATGTTTTTTCAAGAAAAATAAAATGAGGAGTGTTCAGCACATAAATGCCTGTGTAAGCCCTGTAATATAGCACAGCTACAATATTCAAACAATTTGGCAAACTCTGTGCACTCACAGTAACTTGCAACCTGGTATATGAAGTAAGCACTGTGAATTACAATACAGAATTTGCAACATAATCAGTGTGGTTTATTAATGTTATATGCAAATGTCATGTTTAAATATTTATCTTTTGGTACCTGCCAACAGGTATTTTCCATTCTAGGGGGAGTACTTTTCTCTTGATTTATGCACATAATTCCTACTACATGAAGCCCAGATATGCATGCAGAAGGAGAGAGAAATGCATCCCTGTAGCTATAATTTTTTCTAAGACATTAGTGAGACAAGTGTTTCACAATTGCTGTGCAAGATCCTTAAGCAGAAATTGTGGTGCATGAAACAATCCAAATTTCCAAGGAAAAAATTATACCCTTTCATTCTCATAGCAGCATGTAACTAAGGTTTAGATGAGTGAACAGATGCATGCAAAAATCAGCCATGAGAATGGAAAACATTCATTTTCACAATCTGCTAAATCTGCTAGGTATGCATGAAACGAAGCCAGAGAGATCTCCAGCAGAACGCAATGTCACAGTCTTGGCACAACGGGGAACTTTCTCAGATGCTGCTTGTGCCAGCACTGGCACTTTTACTGTACAGCTGTGTTTAGAGAACACTGAAATACACTGGAATCTCAAAGAGTTAATGATACAACTGCTATTAAAATACATTCTCTCTACCTCCCACCTTTTCAGGAAATTAGATGCGATTTTTTTTCTTATTATTGCAGCTATTGCTTCACATGAAGTAATAAGTTCAATAGTGAGATTTTCCAAGTGTGTTTCCCTCTGCAACAATGCAAGCCCCTTATCAAACCCTTTCAATGAAAATCTGGTTTTGTCTTCATAGCACATACATGACCCTGGCTTAGTGATCTCATGCAATGCTGAAAAAAATCTCAAATTTTATATTTTTTTTTTTATCCTCAGAGAATAAATGAGCATATAATTAGAATGAGTAGATTAAATTGAATTAAAGAGCATAGTCAAATCATCTCCTAAATAGCAGGTTCTCAGAAATACAGTTTCTGACTTTTCAAGGGTGAATTAAATGTCTGACTCTGTTGAAATGTAGATCTTTTCAATTTAACGTCACAGCTGGCGCCTGGCCTCCAAAAGCCTGATTCTCTAAAGCCCAAAGAAAGCAAATGCACCACCCTGTTTCATTTTAGCATGCTGCAAACAAGGGCTGCGGGCAAGAAACCATACATGGAAAAGCAGGAAGGGAGGAGACTGTTTCCTTGAGTGGCAGGACTGCCGCTGGCAGCTCCTTTGTGCCTCCTCTTGGTGCAGGAAACTCAGGTCTTCCCATTCCCAAAGAAGGCACCTCCAGTGGCTTTTCCCCTAAATTGCTTGGAAGCACTTGGTTTTAGCAGCACCTTCAGGATGAAGACCTTTTCTGGAAGTGACAGGGAGAGGTTTTCTGCAGAGGTAGCGTTGTTTCCTGGTCTCCTGATGGGATTCTTTCTTTTAGAAATCTGGCACCTTCACACAGAAGGGGAATTTCATAGCTTATCTTTTGGTATCTTGGATCAATTTTAATGGCAAAAAGCATTAAAGGAACTTGTCACATGGCTTCTGGAATCACATGGGGAGTCCAGGATGTCTCCACACTCCAAGGCTGCTGCTCAAGCACTGGCATTTATATTTCTTGGCAAAACCTGCATTTATGTACTCACTCAATTTTCAGAACAGGGTGAAAACCAGATGCCCTTCTTTGCACCATGCAGCTTACACCCTGGGATGTCTACATGAAAGATACTGTGATGATGGGGTTTATTTTAAGGAGGTGGTTGATTGGTAGCCTACAGTGTTGCCCTTTTCATGCCACACTCTGGAAGGGGAAGAAAAAAAACTATGAAAGGAGGTGTGCTTGCGCCAAGGCACTCTGTGAAGTATACCTTCCCTCTGATCTATGACCTGGAATCAGTCCCCAGAGGCAGGGAGGTAGATGCTGCCAGGATGGCCCTTGGACTGCTTACAAAACTCTGCTGGAGTCCTGACATGAGGAGGAGGAAAATGAAAGGAGTAGTTTAGAAAAAAAATACTTTTGTTTAGGCCAGATCTGTGACCTGTAAAGCTGCCTCAAAAGGGATACACAGCCTCTATACTTCCTTCAGAGGCTCCATCAAAAGGAATGCCTGGAATCTGCAGCTCTGTGCAGTATAATGTTTCACTGCATACTCCTTCCTCTTTGTTATGCTCCAGAAGTGTGCATTACAATTTTGTACCTTCTTCAATGACTTCTCCTTTTGTAGGGTGTTCCTCTTTCTTGCTATTTAAAAGATTTCTAGGGAAATTTCCACCAGAAGAATGGACAAATAAATTGTCTAAGTCAGATGCAACATCAGTCAGTATCCGCTTCTCTGGCTTGTCCTATAATTGACAATAATGATTTTTAACAGTGCTTTGGGGAATGAGTATTCTGTACTTAGGAAATCCAAGCGAAGTCTGCAAGTTTTTCAATATTGTGATGAAAGGATGGTGCCTTTCCTACTGTGGTGAATGGGGTGCAAAGCCATGCTTTGGGATGCTATGTCATGGGTTAAAGAGATACTTTCACATAAGTGAAAAACATGTAATTCCCATTCTGTGACAGCCTGGTGCAGCCACTTGGGAAAAAGTGGCTGCACAACAACAACAACAACAAAGCCCAGAACTAGTTCACTGTGGTTACTGCAAAGCAAGCTCTTTACTGCACGTGCTGTGAGGCTACCTTGGCAGGCCTATAGGTTGCTTCCACTGACTAATGCTGGGGAACCCATTTGCATGGTTCGATGAGTGCACAGGAGAGAAGATGGTGTGCAACCTCGGCAAGCGCTGGAAGCGCGAGGCACGGAAATGTGTAAAGTGCCAAAAGGGAACTGGCAGAACATTACACTTGTATGAAATGGGAGTAATCTCATTACCAGAGGTGATAACCATTGCACCCCTGATGGAAATGCATAATTACTGAAAACAGCTAATCAACTGCAAGAGCAGCAGGGTAGCCAGAAGCTCCTATCTAAACCATCTACTGTGCTTAACCCAGTTGAGCTGCTCCTCCTCCTCCATCACCTTCTACAAAAGGACTAGTAAAACATGCTGCACATACAGACCCTCACATGTGGGTCAGCCCAGCTGAGTGATACAGTGCTTTGAATTTTTACTTGGAAATAAAACATGCATCAGTGAAGTCTCTGACTTAATTCTACAAAATGCTCAAGCATGCCACACTTGCAGCTGTTCATTTCATAGCTACATCTCTAGATGAACAGAATTTGGAATAACAGCCTAACATCCGACTTCTGTTGAAAAAAAAGTTGACAGCAAGCTTCTTGCCTTTAATCTCTGACTTTGAGAAATCTTGCCTTTAATTTGCTAACAATATATTTGTCTATGGACAGTAAGAGGTGATAATTCTCAGGCTAACGGTAAGGGAAATTGACGTGTTAATGGGATCTGAGGAACACTTGCTCAGCCTCATTGATGGTGAAACTGGTAATAACCAGCTGCTGGATTCAGCAGCTGCAAGCACATAGTTTTTTAATTTTTCTGGTCCTTTCAGTCTTTATCCAGGCCCTTCCAACAAAAAGAAGAACAGGCTTGAATTGTTTATTGAACTGCAACAGGTGAAGGAAGAGTATAGAGGGAGGGAGAAAATATCTCTTGGCAGTTAAAAGTAAAATGCATAATTTTCTAGTTACAATTAGAAAAGCAGTAAAACCTGCACGAATTGTTTCAAGGTCTTTAAACAGGACAAGCTGCTCATGGAGCTGGCAGGCTATTAGGAAAATGCAGAAATGAAAATTTCCCTGCTAGTATAGCGATGGTATCAGTTTCATGTCTGTTGAGGATCTGATTTCTTGATGATGTCAGTAAACTAGGAATAGAACCACAGAGGGACACATGCACTGTGATGCTTGAAAAAAAAGTCATAGACCAAAATGTACAATCTGTCCCTGGAGCACAGATATAAATCCAGGTCTGTCTTCTCTTAGGTTCATGTCCTGACCACTAAGCTAGAAAGTCAGCTTCAGGCCTAGATTTGATCTGTGGCCCAGTTAATATCTACTTATTTAAAGCAAGGTGGAGGATGTCTCTGCCACAGGGGTGCGTAAGTACAGATGGAGCACCAGAGTTTTATTTAGCAAGCAGGGTGCTGCTGTCATCACTCCAGATAAGGACAAATAGGCCTGTGCTCCTGGCTTCCTGGACAAGTTTTCTAACCACTAAGAAAATCATGCAATCACACATCTATTTCAGGAAGGAAAGGAGATCGCTTCATCCATCTGCCTCCTCAAAGCAGGGTTATCTACCACTCTACACCAAGCTGATAAGGGCCTCACCCGGCCAGGGCTTGGATACCCCCATGGAGCAAGGATAGACCAGTGCTCTGAGCAGCCTCCTCCAATGGCTGACCACCTGCATGGCAAAGACTTTATTCCCTTTGTCTCCAGTCAGCATCTTCCTTCAGGCAGGCTGTGGCTGTTGATTCCAGCCAGTTTTTGGCCTTCCTCATTCTGTGCTTACATATCCAGGTAATATTTCTGCATTCCTCCTTGGGAGCCCATTCCTGCATCCATTTCCTGTATTCTTCCTTTTTGTGTTTGAGTTAAATCAAGAGTTCCCTTTGCAGCAAGCTGGCTGTCTGCCATGCCTGCCTGTTCTTCCACCCTTCAGATGATTTTTTTTGTATTTTGTGCAGATTGTCACTGCAGTCTGACTAGCCCTTATGAGCTCCCTTGCCTCCAGGGGAAGCTTAATGTGGAATTGGTTCTGTCTACAGCTGAAGTCTTGTGTCCTTGCCTTCATCACTGCCTTCAGGATCATAAACTCCAGCATCTGACAGCTCCTGCCGCCAAAACTGCAATTGACTGACAGTTCATTTTCATTCAGGATTCCAGCAAAGCATCTCCCCTAGTTAGTTGCTCGGTGCTTCCACCAAAAATTTGTCTTTCTTGCATTCCAGAAATCTGAGTTTCTTGTGACCCATCACGTGCTCCTGTCAGTAGATTCTAGCATGGTTAAAGTTCTCCATGAGAGTAAAAAAGAATTTGAGATACTTCCTTCAATTGTTTAAAGAAATACTTGTCCACAGTCTCTCCTTGATCAGTCACCATCAAGACATTCCTGTATTCTGGCTTTCCCTCTGACCCTCATCCATCAGCTTTCGGTAAGGCTTTTACTGATGCCACCATGGACATGACCATTATTTCCTCTTTTCTAGCCTAGCCATCTTAAAATAAAAAAGCCATGGCTTGTGTGCTTTGCATGTGTCTCTTGTCAGTCTGCTAGGCAAATTTTGATAGCTCAAGCGTCTCAGACAGAAGATATTTGTCTGATAACCTTGGCATAAAGAGACAACAAGCTCCCACAAAAAGACAGAAACATTGCTAATAGGTACAAAAGCTAACTTTCAAGCACTTAAGAGTACATTCAGGATATGTCTAGGAATAGCACTCTTGAATGCAGCTGTCTAAAGTTAACTCAAGGCAACTATAACATGTTCCAGTCCTAAGGATGCTTCAAAATACCTGAAATTGTGAAGCTGCATGATGAAGTAAGAACAAAGTCTATTGTTCATGATATCTATTGATTCTACCTGGGTAAAGAAGAAGACAGGACAAAACAAGCTGACATCATGATTTCATGATAATTACTCAGCAGTGGAGAAGCTGTGAAGCTGCTCCTGAAATGCAATCTCCAGCTTTGGCCACTTACTTTGAGAGAGGTGTTGAGAGACTGTGGAGGGCAGTCAAGATGTGAGAAAGCTTTTGACACTGCTGCATAAAGCAACTTCAAAGGGAATGTGCTAATGTGACAAATGATCCCAAATGGAAGTTCTAGTTTCCCCTGCCAGATACATTCATCAGTAAAACAAAAAAAAAGTCACAATTCTATAAATGCTCTGCTTCACTCAAGGAATTGGGCTTGATAGCCATAGCAGATTTACAACACATTCTAAGTTTCTTAAGCACTTATGGAGTTCAGGGTGCCACTTGTCTGGCTGACAAGGTGGGAACTTCCTGCATGTAGCTTGCCCATTTAAAAGGTAGCACAAGCTCTCTTCTCTTGGAGAGTGAGAGTAAAAAAAGGGCCTATAGGCAGCCCAATGTGAAACCCCAGGCAAGACTTCATTGAGCTGAGAGGCTGCTGCTTTGTTCCACTGTTCCTCAGCAGCACCTCATTTGCTTCCCTAGCATTTCCTCACACCCTGCCTTCCACTTACCAGCTCTTGGACCACACTGGAAAAGAGCCTCCTTACCTCCAGCTACAGTGGACACAACCAGCTCATAGATGTTGCCTCTGCCATTATCTGGAGTTCCCACCACTACTCGTTAAATATGCACAACATCATACATCATCATCTTTTTTTTTTTTTTTTTTTTTTTTTTTTTACCTCAGTCTGCCTTCCAAGACTATATGGCTTTGACAGGTGAGACTTGTGGCTCTGTTCACCACTAGCAGCACAATGAAATACCAGAGATTCCATGGCAAAAAAAAAAACCAACCCAAAACCAAAAAACAAACAAAAAAAAAAACACGTGGAGGGGGAGATCTCTGAGAGCCCTTGTTTATGGCAAAGAGCTGCTGCTTTTCCTGCAGGAAACATCACCCTCATGAAGGCACGAGCCATGCAATGTTTTGCTATGTTGCACCACATCTCAATGGATGTAAGTGGATGTAGGAAGAGGTGATGTCTGATGACCAGGAATGGGAATTGCTGTCAGAGGTTAGAAGCCAGTTGCTCTTTCTGCTAGTTTCTGTCAATTCACATCAAGCACTACCCAGAGGTTGCTCAGTGCATGAATCACCTCTAGCTACAAAATAAGCATATGTGTGCAGGGCTGCTTGTAACAGCCTCAAGCACTGAGAACCACAGCCCACCTTCACATTTCTGGGCATTTCTTTTTCTCCTCAGTACCTCCATAGTACCTCATGGATGATAAGCAAATTTGAAAACATGAAGCCAGATTCTGAGGTCAGGTGCCCTGGCTGGCAATGTTCAGGTGATGCCGCTGTTGTTTTCCACATGTTGGTCCTGAAGGAGCTTCTACAAAGCATTTACTCCAGGAAAACACATGCTCAGATACAAGAGTGCTGGGTGGCAGAGCCAAGCATCCTTCATCCCTCCCTCCCCATTCAATCACTTCTTTCACAGTCAGGCAGCAGCCAGTCACAGCAGGCATAGGATCATATGGAGGAAGGGTGTTCTGCTCAGTAAGCCCATTGCCCCCTTGCATCTCCATCTCTCTCTTCCAGAGACTGAAGGCAAATGATGAGTATCCAGTCAGGTGATGTGGCTGCAACTCCCTGGTCATATAACATAATCTTTATTTCCACATAATATTTCTTTATTTCTCACTTGACAGTTGCTTCCATATGGAAAATGAAGAGCTAAGCCTATTGACCCAAGCTGAGGCGATAGATGAACATTTTAAAAACAACCTGTCTTAAGGGCCAAGTGTATATACCTTCCTACTCTGACAGCAAACCTGGAAACAAAATGCCATAGCACTGCTCATTACTTAAGGGGGTAGGAAAGACAGATCATTTATCAAGGACCATGTGCTCCTGGGAGACATGAAGTTTGTGTCCTTCCTGATGTGAGAAATCACAGGCACGTTGTACGCCCATTTCTCTGAACACTCTCAGCACCTCAGACCTCTGTGGCAGTGGCTACAAGGTCCCTGTGTGCTTTAAAGCATCAGGCTTATGGTCTGTTGCATATGGAATAAAAGAACACATTTGGAGGACAGATTTTTGAAAAAGAGCCACAACAGAGGCTGAACAGCTATTTCCCATTCCTAGTAGGGTTCATTATCATTGGTGCAAAATGCATACAACAGGGTATAAATCTTGGTCCTGTTGATGCCAAATGATATGTGTTTTCTCACTGAAATAATGGTTCCAAGGTTCTTCCTCATGGCACTGCATTCAGAGGAGGATAGATAGCTTGGCCACTTAGGTATTTCACACTCTCATTTGTAATTATTGAAATTCTCTATTTGATAAGAAAGAAGAAATTTATGAGACAAGATGGAAGCTAAAAGAAGTTACCATAAAATCTGTACTGGGTCAACAACACTGACTATGATGTTGCAAAATCTAGAAGAAATTGTTTGTCATGTTTTTGTGACTGGTAGGTTTATTAAGTGGATTCTTCTTAGCCCTCCACACAGAAGATTACTAATTTCAGTATTTCAATGCTGCAACTGTGATTAGGTAAAGACTTGGATTCTAACCACAGAAGATTTAAAATAATTTACAGGAGATGCATAATTCACAATTTTAGGTAATAAAAGTTTTGTTCTGCAACTATGATGTGGACAAAGATTTTTTAATTGAAATATGACATAGTACATACCCTTATAGCTATTCAGTTTATGTATTGCAGGACAAGCAAGTTCATTGTCCCACTCATACCCTGTTCCACTGCCTGCAGCAACTGTCCCAGAACTGTTCTTCAGAGTGTGTAAGGAGAACTCCATCAGGGTCTCTGTGGAACAGCTTGATGGGCCTTTCAGTAAAGGGATGAAAGTTCCTTCTGCACTGCTGTCAGTCTTCCTACAGCTGGAATGCAGAGGCAGCCTCCCAGGAGAAAGCCTCTGTGGCTGTCCCATGCTCATTTGGATAACTGAGAATTAGCCACAAGGCACGTACAAATCAATGTGTGGGTTATATATGAATTATCAATTGTGGTATCTCTTCCTACTCAATGTATTTCCTTTGTATTTGAGGCAGAACATGACCACTCCCAGATTTCACCTCATGCATATTTCACTC
Organism: Molothrus ater; assembly: GCF_012460135.2. NCBI lineage: Eukaryota > Metazoa > Chordata > Aves > Passeriformes > Icteridae > Molothrus > Molothrus ater. Next base: position 39,787,946 of record NC_050479.2, read on the forward strand.
CATTTTTCCCTCCTGCACTATTTGTGCCATTTATCTTGTCCTATATTCACTTTCTTTTTTTCCTACTTTTGGGAAAAGCATCTAATATCCCTGTAGCATTAGTTTTTCTTTGTTAATGTCAAAAAATGTTAATCCGTGAAGACTTGCTTCCTAGATAATGTTAATTCAGCTGCCAGTTTTATAATAGGATTATGCTTTCCAGGATTTAAAAATCCCACTTGTTAGCTACAAAACAGACTTCTACTAACAGCTATAAAATCTAATTTAATCCCTATTGGCATTAACTAAATAGCTGAGGTATAATTTCTGTCTAGCTGCACTTAACACCCTGCTATTGCCATAAATATATAAAATTCCCTTTGAAGTTATAAAAGAAAATGTTTGGTAGGATAAACAGGGTCTCGTGAGTCCAATCATATGTTATCTCCAAGGCATAACAAATGTTGTTTACATATTGTAAGGATTTTGTGGACAGCGTATTTAAATAGATTCATCCATGTTTACATGTATTAATTTGCCCTTTTTCTCAAGAAAATGCATACTAAATTATGATCTATAAATATTCTATTTAAAAATAATTGGTTAATGAGTGGAAGATTTGGTCTGTGTGGAATCAAAGCTTAAAATGTAACCAAATAACCTGACTAAGCTGGAAGAAAATACCAATTTGTTCCACATATCCCCTTTTAATGCACAATTGTATTGTGAAACCTCAGAAGATAAAGTTATCTGAAGTCTGGCATAGGAGCAGCTATTTTAAGGCAATCTAGCAAGAGGCTGTAACAAGTTAGGAGGAAAGAATGAGCAAGTCATGGTTTATAATCATCCTAAAATGAACAGCCAGGATCTTTATAACCATTTGCTCCCAAATGAGGAACAACACAAGGATTTATGGTCTTCTGGAGCTCAGTGATCAAAATAAAGAAAAGTATTTATAATTATTTTCTCCCAGTCTTGAAATAACTGGTAAGTACATTGTTCTGGAGAGGGTAGCCCTACTGCACTGCCGTGAAAGAAGGATAGCAAAAGAGCCATTACAGCGACCCACAGCAGGCAGCACTATGTTATGCAGGAGTTAAAGCAGCAATCTCAGAGCAACCAAGCTGCCTTAAAGATAGAAATTGTTAGTCAGACTCAGAAAACATGAGAATTTCAGTTATGCTTTCAAAAAGATGCAAAGTGCTGATCAGACTCCACAGTCAGCTTATCAATTTCCTTATTGATAGACAAAAAGGCAGTTCATTTTGTGATATTACAGCCAAAAAGAAAGATGAGCAACCTCAGCAAAGCAGCTGAAATTAACATCCAAATCTGTGGCAGGCTGGATTTGCAGACATGTACGCTTGTTTTTGGAGAGTTATACACTATGCTTTGGACAGCACATTTAGGTATGCTAACAACTGCACATGCTCCATACAGCTATAAAAAACACTGTCAAAACGGCAACTTTTCAAATGCAGCTGGATGTTGTGACTTACTCATAATAATAAAAATAATAATAAAACTGGCAAGTTTTTCACTTCTTTGTAGAAGAATTTCTTGCTTGGACCCCAAATTCTGGGCACGGCAATGTGTGACCTAAGGATGCATTAAGAGCTTTCATGCCCTTGGAGCCTACTGCATACTGTGGAGCCAGCAGAGCTGTGCAGGTTTAGATGGGAATAAAAAAATGCATATAGTTCCTAATGCTCCATCCCCATTTGTTATGGCTTTTACGACAGGGACTAGAAAAATTGCAATACTTGCATATTGTGTTCTATTCTGTATGTGAGTGCACATAGATTTGTGGCTCTGGATGCCCTCCACTGTCAGCAAGCCAGAGATTTTGGGTATCAGCTTGTTCCATGAAAGTGTTTTCTTTTGGTGTATAAAGCAGAGCTCTACAATCATACACAATTTGGAGAAGAAAGTAATTCACAGAATATGTAAAAACCAGGGCTTTAGGAAATCATAATCCATGTGTTTTGTCTTCTGTTGAACAGAGACAAATTACTCCACTCTAAGTTAAAGGGATGTCATGGCATGAGTTTGATTCATGGTGGAAATAAAAGGCTGGTTTCAGATGGTTCTCTGCTTATTTCACAACTAGCACAGTTCACATGTCTTCAATTCAATATTTGCTGGTGTATGGGAGGAAGAAGCTCAAATTCCCTAAGGGCTTAATTCTGAGTTACTCATTTAGACACAAATGTCCTTAATTCATGAAATGTGAAATGTTATCTGAATAAGGACAGAGAATCCATAGCGTTGTCAGTGTTGTGGACTCTTGGTCATACAGTGGAAGGAAATGAGGCTTTTGCATAGGCACTGGTGGTTTAGTTCCCACCACTAGGATCCTTTAATCTGGTCTCCAGAAGAATAGTAGATGAACCCAAAGATATAGATGTTAAACATCATGGTTTTTGGGTATCTTGGCAGCTAACACTTGCCAAGATTCCCAAGCCTAGCCATGACAACACACACCTTCACCTTCATCTGCAACTTCCACGTGTATGGTTATGCTGTTTCTCCATCTGACATCAAAAATTCTTTTCTCTTACCCAGCATCTCACCACATTTTCTTGTGTTGCTACCTAATAACACTACTAAACCCCAGGTGAACAGGTATTGTTTAAACAGTCTGGAAAATAAACCACAGATTTCCCCATAATCTTCTGAGTATCTCTGAGGTTCTTCTCTTCAGTGGGACACGTCCAGCTTTGATGGCACCAATGCACTGGGAAAAGTACCATGCATTTCCACCTTTCCTTCCCTACCTATCTTGCCCAAATCAGACCACAGGGCCACTGCACCATTACCTGTGACCACAGAGATACCTTGCAGACGAGTTTACCAAAGAGGGCAAGGGCTGTATTCTCTGTGTGTCCTACCACTTTCTGGTCCATATCCCTGTTGATGAGGGTCTCTGGGTTCCCTCACGCTTCACTTGCCACTCTGTTTTCGAAGTGTGGGCCTTGCAATGAGGAAGAATAAGCAGGGTGGACTACTGGCTATGAAAGCACAATGAAATCTGAAGTTCAAGACTAGGTTTCAAGATTAATTGCAATAGAAACTTGGATACACAAACACATTCCAATGCCTGCTCATTGCCAACAAAAAAAAAAAAAAAAAGCAAAGGAGATCTGGAGCAAACGGTGTTAAGTGCTGAGTACCCTTGTGAATGAGACAGGGGCAGTACCTTTATCATTTCCTCACCCCATTGGAGCCCTGACAACACAACACAACACAACACAACACAACACAACACAACACAACACACACTTCGCTTTGCATACAAAAAAGTGCCCAAATTTGATCCCTCAGATTGTTTCTCAGCTACCCATGTAAACTGAACTTTTTAGTTTTAGCTTGGTTTTCTGTAGCACACTTGAAACTCAACAGCTCCCTTCTAACTAAATGGTAGGAGCTCAATGGCTGTGCAGGCAGGTCCTTCCTGCTACAGGAACAGATGAAATATTGAAACTTGGTCCAGAAATGTGTAGCAACCCATTCTAGTCCTGCAGTTAGCCTTTAGTACCCAGGTGTGCTGATGTGCCTGCAGACAGTGGACTATACACAAAAGGGAAGGACTGTGACTTACAAGTCCCTACAAACATTAAATGTATGTTCTCAAATATTTTCCCAGGTCTATTAATGTATTCCTGTCTGAAATCCCCATTAATACTGAGCCAAGACTTTTTCCCTAAGTTTCTAGACACCATTCTGTCAGCAGTAATGGTTACATCAGTACATGTCCAAGTCAAACTTAATTGGATACATCTGAATCAGTGGAAAAGAAATAACTGGCAATTCAAAGGCTCTGCTCGAAGAGAAACAGCCATTACTGAGCTCATTAAGAAGAAAATTGCTGAATATTGAGATCTCCTTATGAATCCTCAAATCTTTATGTAAGGAAGATGATTGGCTTGTAGAGTAAAACAATAGGAACAAAAACTTTTATTGTCACAGTCAGTACTCAGGAGTGGCAGTTCTTCCAGGACCATGGTGGGATTAATGAGGAAATGAAAACACTTTACAACTTTCATAAAAATGTATATTCATCAGAACTCTTCAAGGATCAAAAAGGCCTTGCAGAGTTTCACCGTACAGTTCAGCTCCCCTACAATAAACCAGAGAGACTTTTGGACTCCCCAATTCCTACAGAAGAAATTTCCCATGCTACTCAGACTTTTAATAATGGCAAACCAGTGGGGAAAGCAGCATTCCCATTTTAATTTTGTGCATCTTTTGAAAAGAAGTCACCCTACTATGCGCCTGTGTACATTTAATCATTCTCTACACACTTTATCAGCAAGCCTTCTCCCTGTAGGAGGAATACAATTAGGTACAGTACTAATTTATTATAAATAAAGCAAAGACCTGGTAAAATAACCTAGTTATCAATGTTTCATGCAACTGTGCCTATGAAGTACTAGCTAACAGTCTCACTATGAGCCTAGAAAAATACCTGCAGCATTGATAAATCCTAACCAACACGGCTTTATTAAAAAAAAAAAGAGAGATTATCATCATATAATACAGGAAAACTGTTGGGTTTAATTGAAGTAACTAGAGATTTATGGAAACCAACTGGAGCTTTCTTCCACTAATACTATAAAATCCTTCAATAACATCAATAAGGAAATGCATCTCAACAAAGAAAGCCTCACATTTTTTTTGTATACCACGCTGACCCATTTTATGTATTTATCTCCACCCCTGAATTTAGTTGAAGTGTTGTTTTATATGTGAGAGCCTCTTGTCATCAATGATAAGGACTAAAAAGGTCAGAAGGTCTCAGATTAAGGGGAAAATGGTAGGCAAGGATGCCCTCTCTCTGGATGGAGTGCTGTTTGTTCTGACCCCAGGATGAGATCACTAGAGAGATGGAAGAGGCATTCTCACAGGGAGAAATCTCCATAAAATCAGCATGTTTGTGGATGATCTGCTCTTGACTGTAATGAACTAAGAGTCATCTCTTACATATGTGTTATTCATAATGGAACACTTTGAAAGGTGGCCAGGCTTTAATCCTATTTTTAAAAACAGACATTTCAAAAGAATTAACTGATTTTTCCTTCTCCCATGACACAGCACAATGAGTTTTAAGTGGCTCCATGATGTTAGGTAGGAACACATTTATGCTATGATTCTAAGAGGACATGCTTCGGATTGGTAAAATAGGTCCTTCCCTATACCTCCTCTTAACACAACCAAACTTCCCCTCACTGCTGAGGAAACTGGGAAGAACAGGAGAGACTCAGGAGAGCCACCACTTCCTCTCTCAAGGAAAAGATATGGGGAAAGGACAAAGCTGAGGCTTTCTCTTCCCCAGCTTCTCTTGCTTAAGTGCTGGAGGAGAGAGCAACGTTTTTCTAAAAGAGACAAAGCGGCATAATGATGATTCACATTAAATAAAGCTTAGGAGATTAAACTCTAATCAGTCTGACATAATTTTACAGTGAAGCCCTGAATATCAATAATTTTTTATTGAATGAATGAGCTCCATATAGTTCCCAAGGATCAACAATAAAATTTCCTGTATTCAAGTATTTTATGTCAGAGCAGTGCACAGACGTTTCTCAGCCATATGTACACTCCAAGGGATTGCTTTTACACCTCTGATACAAAAAAAAACATGAGCAGAGGGAACATGGGGCTTTGTTTTGATTCTTAATTATAACGCTGGTGTTCCCTATGGAAAGAAAAGGCCAAATCCTATCACTTTCAAAATTTGCCTGAGAGAATTTTCAAAGGTCATCTTTGGCAGGAGGGACTGTACCCTGCCTGGCCTGATGGCACACTGAAGGGAGCTGCAGAGTGTACTGTATTATCCCAGTTTTTCAAAACCACCCTGCAAACCACAAACAAGATAAAGCCACAAATAGCATTGATTTGGAGGCATTAAAATTCTCCAAAACTCTTGCCAAGGACTCAGAAAGAGATATAAAGGCTATAGTAACAACCCCAACTGTTCTCTTGCTAGGCTGACCTGGCAGCTAACACCTCCCAGATGCTCTGAAGAACAGCACCACCAAGACAGGATCATGATGGAAAAAAGACAGTTCTAGAAGACTCTCTTGTAGGGGTGGTAATTTTACATAACCCATGGGAACTAACTACAAAATCTCAGCTTACTGTGTCCTTGGAAAATAAATGCACTGACATGGAAATCTTCCTTACTCCAACAGGAAGAGAGAACTTTTCCACCTGATAATAGATCCACCTGACCTACAAGCACAGTGAGTGATGCAGCTCTACAGAGGAAAGCTACAGCAGGGACTGCTGGCTTGGCTGAGAGCACTTGAGACAGCTCAGCTCCTACACAGAGATCTTTCATAAGATGCAATTCGGCTTGCTGGCTTATATGATTCATACAAGCATATCAATGCAGCCATTTTTAAAACATTTTTATTTTTTAGAATCAAAATGAAAGCATATTCAGACCTTTTCCTGTGAAGAGCTGAAATAGATACAAGCTATTTTTGTCTCTAAGAGTGTGATGCATTTGTGATATATCAACACTACAATCTGTATTATTTCTAATTTTATAGTTTTAGAATTTTTATTTGAACTGTACACTTTAAAATATCACCAAGCTCGTAATTCTGACTAATTTCTTTAAAATGCACATGCACATCAGTGGCAAAGAAATCATATCTTTGTCTGTGAATAGTACCTGAGGGAAGGTAACTTCCCTTTACTAATATTCAATTGTTTCCACAACCAAAACTTAAATCTCTGTTGTAGAAATACCCAAAGTGCTACAGAGTCAGAAACCTTGAGAGGCAGCTGACAGTCTACATTATTTGGCACTATGCATCTGAACCTGTAAAAACAGCATGTGGATCCCCAACCAGGATTAGAGAACAGCATGGCATGTAGGGTATGTTCAGCAAGACTAATGCTACCTCTGTAAAATATATTTTCAGCAACATCAGCATATCTCCCTATCACCTTTCCTATTCTGAATTTTTGAAGCCCTCCTACTGCTCTGCCTGGTCCCAAAGGTGTTGCAAAAGCCCCTGTGCTACTCATACCAGGATCAGGTGTAACCCCACCTTCAGGGTTAGTACTCAGCACACTCTAACAACTTTGCTTATTAGCCATTTCTTCCCACTGGTTTTCCTCAGAAAATTCACTGAAATATTTTCTCCTTGTGAATGCTGTGAGGTTTTCTGGTTTTTTTTTTCTGATTTAGTCAAAATATGAGATTCAATAAGATTCAAAAGAAGGGGAGAGAGATGACATCTGAAGTTGTGGTCAATGTTGTAGTTCTTGAAGGTAAGAAATGCAGGCACGGAAATGGTAAAGGGGATTAGGGTATGGGTATGGGTTCCCCCCTTCTGGTGCTCTCTGACAGCCATTAGAAAACATAATTGTGGGGTAAGGCACAGGGAAGGAAGTCTTTCAAAACTTCATTGAGAGAAAATACTGCATAGAAAATAGTTAAATATTTTTATTTTCTGGCCACAGCTTCAAAAGCTGCTACTGCAACCAAATGCAGTTTTACAAATGTTATCAGTTTCAGTAACAGGAAGCTCATCTTCCTCGTTTCCTTCTGAATGAGCAAGCAAATAGGGCTGCTGACATTCCAGTTTATCGATCTGTCAAATTTTAACTTAATCCTAATATAAACCACACAGCATCTTGTTAAAATAGACCCATTAGATGTGGTTCAAGCTTGCTGCTTGGACTTCCTGCAAATGAAGACCTGTAGACAGGCAGGTTTGGCCCAAGGCCCTGTGAACCTTCAGTCAGGTCCTGGTTTTCCCCAAATTCAAAAATTCTGCAGCAATTTGAAAGAAGTCCATATGTAGCATTTTAAGTATTATAAGACACAGCAATAAATAGTCAAATTCATCAGTACTATTTGAGAAGAATGAATAAAGGACAGACTCAGCATTGCTGTGTTTCCTAGTGGGTTTTTTCCCCTCAGCTTGAAATGACCCATTTGCAATGGGCCACTGAACACTGTACTTCAATGCATATTCTTGACATATCTTTCACACAAAGTCTCCAAACACCTCATGAACATTAATAAATTAAGCTGCAAGAGCAATAAGAATTTCAGCTTCACATTCATAGAACCTATGACTCAAAGTCTTCCTGAGTATCTGTGGCAGATCTAAAAATGAAATTCAAACTTCCAATCACTTTGAATTAGGCTTCTCTACTAAATCATGCAGTCACAGAGTCTAATTCAGGTTGGAAGAGATCTCAGGAGACCACCTCAAAGCAGGACAAACTACTGCTCTACACCAGGCCAATCACAGCTTCATCCAGCCAAGGCTCCTCAGGGAGGGAGGATACACCACCAATGGACAATCTCTTCCAGCCTCTGACCGCCTGCGTGGGGAAAACATTTTCCCTTGTCTCCAGTCAGCATCTTCCCTCATGCAACCTGTACCCAGTTTTTTTCCTTTTTCATTTCTGAGCTCCTCTGAGAAGCGTCTGGCTCTGCACCCATTCAGCTCGCCTCAGGAAGCAAAGTGCCCATCAAGACCCAACTCAGCCATCTCATCTCCAGGATGAAGAAACTCAGCCCCTCAGCCTCTCCTCCTGTGCCACGCTCAGCCTGATGGCCCTTCATGGGCTCCTTGCCGTTGGTCAGCCTCTCTCTTGTCCTGGGATCCACAGCTTGGCACAGGGACTCCACACAGAGACTGTCAGAATCAAGTGCAGGGGATGGAGCCCTTCCCTGGACCTGCTGGGTGCAGCTGTGCCAGCACAGCCCTGGGGATGGTTGTGCTGCAAGGACACACCAGTGACCCTGTGCAGATTGTTGCACAACTGCACCCAGGCCTTCTGGGCAGAGGTGCCTTTCTCCAGGCTTTGGGAACATCCCCCAGCCTTGATCTTTCAGGGATGACAGACAGCAGCCTCATGATGACACACGACAACTCCCTGAGAGGCCTCCAGTGTGTCCTGTCTGGTCCCACAGAGCAGCTTATTTACATAGACCCTAACTCCATCCTCCCCTACTGTGGCTGCTCCCTCCCTCCCCAGAGTTTTGCTTCCAGGCCTGAGACTGGGCAGGCTCTGACAGTAAAGCCTGCAGTTTCATGGAGCAGTGCATCCATTTGACTGGTTTTCATTCTCATTTTTCCTGCTGATAAACTTGAGGTAGCCATTTTTGCTGTCCTGCTCATCCCTGCTCATCAACACCAGTTTTGATTCCAGACAAGCTCTGAACTTCCTCATTCTGCTCCTACAAGCCTGGACCACACTTTATGTTATTTCTTGGTAGCTTGTCCCCACTTCTACCTCCTGTTTGCTTTCTTTTTGCGTTTAAGCTGAGGCAGGGGCTCATCTGTCATCTCAAGTTTCCATTACCAATTTTCCCCCTAATTTCCTTGAAATCTTATACCCAGTGGCACAACTTCACTTTAACAGAGCTAGAATTTTACCACCCTTGAGAAATTGCTACTGTCAACTTTGTTGTCTTGACCATAAAATTTTGTTTTTCTGTCATTGTTTATTACAAATAAATGCTTATGCTATAAATTATTTGATATAATTAAGCTGCACCTAAAAATACTTCAGTTTTATACACAACTACGTCTTGTACAGCAGCAGCCTCTGAAAGGTGATGAAACAATACTAATTCACTGTGACAGGAGATCTAATCCTAGTCTTTCAACACTGAATTTTAGCAACTGAAAAATGCTTTCCAATCATCTTCAGCAGCACACAGGAACATCCAGCAGTGCTACTTTCACTTTTCAGAATTAAAACAGGTACATACAAACTCTGTAAAATTTTTCCTTTCCAACATACCTGTAAAGAGCGGAAGGTTAAAGAAAGCACTATCCAAGAGAGTCCTTGTGGAAAGCATTAACTCACAAGAAAAAGAAAATAATAAAATTTCATCCACATTTTGAAAGGAAAATTCTGAAGTCTATTTTTCTAACTTTCTGGACAAGATACTTATACAAGATACTTATACGCAAGCCCTTAACACTGCTTGCTGTAGTCTGAAGCATGGAGACACAGTTAGGAAAACCAACAAATATGAAAATAATGTGACAGCAAACTTACATTCCTGTTGAGAAATAGCTTTCGTTAGGAAACATTTGCACCAATTTCTCATATACATTGTTTAAGATGGCTGACTTGGCAGTTATTTTTAAAGTTGGACTCAGTGATCTTAAAGGTCTTTTCCAATAATTCTATGGTTCTAAGATGTGGAACGTACTGAAATGGTTACTTCCATATGTTTAAAAAAAATTTTGTTTGCAAGCAAAACTGAATGCATGTTAGATCATTCTCTCTTTTTCCACAGTTTAATATTAACAAAAACTTGGCACAGGTACTTGACACATCTACATCCATCTCCCACTCTGCTCTCCATCCCCATTCCAAACACTGATTATGCTTGGGATCTAACTTTTGCTCCCTTGAGAAACATCCCTAACAGCATTTCCCCCCAAAATTTCAGGAAGTATATCTTTCCAAACACCCCAAGGCTCATGCACCAAACAGACTCATGCTGTTTTGCTCACAATCTGAAGATGCTTTTATTTCAATAACAAACTGCCCACCTGGTGATTCTGAACTAACGCTTCCTTTCCCACTTCTCTTCTTACAGACTGTTTCTTCCTCTTCCCTAAGAAATGTGTTGCAATAATAACAGTATCTCCCACTCTTCTGTGATGACAGCTTATGCCAAGTTCTGTATTCCTGCAAAACTCCCTCCCTGCTTACTCACACGGGATCTCTTTGAGTTCTGGGTAACCAGATTTTCCCAACACCTTCACAAAGCCTATCACTGTGACATTACTCTGTGTATCTTAAGAGTTATCTTCGTCTTTCTGGTTGTCACTTCCTCAAGGCAAAGGCAATGTTTTTCCACAAGTTCTCTTTAGTGCTGATTATATCACACAGATAATTTTTAATTACCTTTCTGTTCAGAGCCACACCATCTTCACAGTCCAACACTGCACAATCTACATTTAGTGATGGGATTTTTCTTATCTTCTTTTCATCATCCGCAGGTACATAGAGCACAGCCCGTCTGGGAACATATTTGTGTGATGATGTAAAGCGATAACTGAGCTTAGGAACACCAGCTGGCAGAAGAGAATCCACCCTGTAAAGAATATTGTTGAAATTAGACTATTGGCAGCAGTGCTGTAAATCATACTTGACTGTATTTTAAAAGCAAAACATTCCTACCTAGATAGTGGCTGGTTTTGGGCTACTTGCATATTTTTTCCCTTCGGAAGAGACAAGTTAGGGACATATCAGTATTACAGTTAATTACAATATAAAACTCCAAAACCACTGTGTTCAATAGAAGTTGTAAACTTAATCATAATTGAAGACCTGCCAGGGCTAAGGTTTATCCATGTAGCTTTAATTACATTGCTTATTCTGGGTGCTACAGCAAGTATGAAATACAGAAGGGTGGTGGTTGGTTTTTTTTCCCTGTCATAAGTCTCCTCTGTAGGATGCAGACGGTGCTGGGAATGGATCAGGACTGCTTTGGGGAGGAGCTGCTATCTGCTACATTTCCTCCAGGAGCTGGGTGCCATGCTGTGAATGAAGCAGGGGTGCTGGTTAAAACAAACACAGGTTTGTGAAGTTCATTTTGCAACCTTAGCATTATATCAACAAATGTATTTGCATGCAAATTTTAAATAAGCAAAATGGATGACGGGGGAAATGAAGAAAAAAGAATGAAAACCCCAGGCAGTGTGGAACCTTGCTACTCTCTTCAGACCTTCATATCCACAGCACAGACTTCCATTGGCAGAGTTCACAAACAGCAGCATCAGCAGCAGGTTTTTGGCTGTGGTGTCTTTTAAAATGTGTAAATGCTTTGTGCACCACACTTCAGTGCAGGTGTGAGCCTTTGGTGCCACATGGCTTGAGAGGATAACATCCCTGTGGCCCATAGGTGTGAGGTCTGGGGTGGTCACCATTCCCGGTGAGGGCCCAGCTAACCTGCTCCAGGCAGGAGCTGGGTTGCTGCACTTGGAGGCTGCAGGAGCTGCTCTTCAGTGCTGTGGGGAGCTTGCTTTGCTCCATAATTACAAGCATAGAGAAATAAATTATAGAGGGTGCCACTGTGTTTCTTGGCCTTCCAAAAAAAACCCCTTGCCTGTTCCTGTTCCTCCCCACTGCATGCTGTACCCCCCGGCCTATTCTGCTACATCAAAGATGAGGACAAAATAATACAATTTACCTTCATACTAAGCACAAGGCACTTACACTACAAAATAATCCTACCATATAACACCATTATGCATTATCATGTATATTATTCAGCACTTTGAATAATGCAAAGATTTCCTAGCACCATGCTGAACATGTCATTATCACATCATGTCAGGGACCCATGCATTTTCCTGTGCCCCTCTTAATAATGCTTCCCAAGTTGCTAGACTTGGATGACACGTGGCTACACACACATGTGGGTTTTCTTCAAAGGAAACACGACTAACACTCTCAAATGCCTGGAAATGAGTTCAGTCAATCTAAATCAGAGCCAGTGTTGCATGTCACTGACAGACCACAGTAATACTTGCCTTTCTAACCTGAATCTGTTGAAGAACCCTCTCTTCCCCTAGAGTGTGCCCCCTTAAAGCTGAATATAAGAGTTGGGTTAAAAATATGAAAAAAGTTTTTATCACATTTTACCTCAGTAAACTAAATTGAAAAGGAGAAGGATTCCATAATCTCATCTGCTGCATCTCTGCATATCCTGTGTGGATCCACTTTAAGAGCCTACAAAAACTATTGCCAGGCTCTCCTTTGCAACATACCTGGTAATGCTTAATTCAGTTTAAGAAATGGGACAGCTTGGCAGTTAAATAGACATTATTCTATTAAAAGTGCTGGTGTTACCCTTGTTAATGACAGCAACAGCTTCAAGACTCAGGTGTAGGAGGTCCTATCAACACCTGGAGACATGCAACAGATATCCACTGAGCCCCTCCAAAGTACTCTCTTTGCCTCTCTCTCACAAGCTGCTTCACGTTCCCTGCTTCACGTTCCCTACTTCAGGCTGAAGTGGGGATGGTAACAGAACTCATGGCAACTCAAGTGGCTGCAAGACAAACCCACTTAATCTCATTTTCTTGCAGTAGTACACTTTGGAGAGCAAGGAGGAGGTGGAAGAGTAGTTTATCTCAAATAGAAAGAGGAGATCTTTTTTCAGTGTGACACAGAGGTCAGTAAAGAAGTCTGCAGTCCTTCCCATAACATATATGAGGGAACAAAAGTGATTAGTTTCTATTCTCTTTCTCTGATGGCTTCAGCCTTGTGGTTCCCAAGGGCACAAAGGAGCCAAAGAGCTCAGCCCATTAATAGTTAACTCCAGCCTGGAGCCAAGCAGCCCCTGAAGCACCCTTAATGACTGCCTCTCACCAGTCCTCCAACCTGCCAGAAACCTGATAGACATGGCTAACACCATAATCTCAGAGCATGCTGAGATGAGATGTATCTTCTGTCACACATGTTTCCCAGGATTTCTTCTGGGCTGTCATCAAACCAAGGGCTGTTTGACCAGCCGTTTTCCCTCTCACTGCTGCAAGCCCCATGAAGGCAGCCCTGCTCTGCATACTACACACAATGGTGTGTAGTGTTGTGTAGGTGAAAGCACCAATACCTGCAGACTGGATTTAGTCAGGTGTCACCAGCCAGGTCCATGAACTTGTGTTTAGATGGAGGAGCAGTACAGCTTCCTCAGCAGACCACCTGACTCCACAGAAGTGATAGACTTAATCCATTAAAACACCATCACTTAATAGGCTTAATGCTGGAAATGCTACTGCCTGGTGACTATTGCTATCTCCCCCTCAGCTAAACATCTTTGTAACCACATGGGCTCAAATAACAGGTTTCTCAGGACATGAATTATTATAAAAAATACACCATCAATGTGTCAAATTATTAGTTTTATGGGATATCTTAGCAAGTTGAAGAAGAAATAATTTTTTCAAAAAGTATGGCCAGGAAAAAAATATATACAGCAGGAGATGGTGTCAGTGGACCAACACAGAATCCTTCCCCTTTCAAAACTAAGAGCTCTAGAAATATTCATATAAAATAAGAGTTTTCAAAATCAACATCATACCTATCTTTAAGTATGACAGCAGTAAATGGTATCAATGCTAATTCTTTTACATATATTCTTTAATCATCACTGTGCATTTTGCTTGCAAAGTAATATTTTATGTTCTACAATAAAAAAGCAGAGGAACACATGGATTAATTAATAGATCCATTTGTCTATAGACTTATTTTAAACAGTGGCAAGGCTTGGGGTGCTCTGTATATGAGCAGTTAGCAACTCTGGTAGGAAACACTCCTGTGATTATCTTGACTTCTGTTATGTTGATAGAATGAAAAAATCCCCAGCAGTTGCTTTTTTAGGACAAAAAACCTACACAGCACTGCAGTCTCGATTATACTGTTAACCCTGTGCCATAAAGAGGAGGAAAATCTTACATATGTTTCCTGGCTCCAAGTATTTTAATGATTCAAACTAAGCTTGACTATGCTTTAAACTAAACACATGGACAAAAGCCAAGTGAATTTGCTAAGACAATGTTTCTTCCTTTAAGCACTGTAAGTTAAAACAAGGACTAGGCTATTGGGTAATGCTCATTAAATTGTTTTACAGCAGCATATTTTCATTCATAGCATCTGGCAGCATGCTGAGTGCTCTTGGGTCTTGGAAATAAAACTAAATTTCTTCAGCAAACATAACACTCTACTAAAGTCTTCATCAAATATGTAAAAGTAGCTGGCAAGTTAAAGTTTCTCATGGTCCTTTGAGAACCATTCCACCCAAGAGTGAATAGGTCATCCTCAGGAAGGAGAAATGAAAACCTATTTGACTACTAAGAGACACTGCAGTTTGCAATGGCAGCCATACAGCGTGACTGCGAACAGTGAAATTACCCCAAATTATGCAAATTTCCCTGCTGTAAACTGCATTTTCACATTCCAGCATTGCTCATACACATACTTAAATGCACACACCTGTTCAGTGACATTGGAGCCAACAACTTATAGCTCACAAAGTAAAGTACTCACACAAGTGATTTCCAGCACTTTAACCTGTGCCTCTGTTCCCTGTTTATTTACTAAATCAAATCACCCCTGGAAGATCTGACAAACACATAGAAAAATATTCACTGCTCTATAGGCCAAATCTTTCCTTCTACAGTCTTTGGCGTAGTGTCAGCAAAGTGTTTGCAAAGCATACACTTTGTAATAGTGAAAATAAATACTATTTAAGTAAATGAAGTAAATAGACACTTCACTAAAACTATTTAAAAATCTGGATCATTTCCACATGTATTTTTGACGTCTGTGCACGTAATACACACCATGATATCCGTGGAGCTGTGGAAGAAGGACAGAAGTGATCCAAGACCCACAACCCCCCCAGAAAAAGACCCAGCTAATGCAGGAAAACATTGTACAAATTATTTCTGCAATATGTGCAAAAAAAGCCACTCCGGAGAAAACGTAATGGTTTTCCTGTGTTGAATTTACTGAGCACACCACCGCACACAAATAATCCACCAAAAACAAAGGAAACTTCTATGGAATTACAAAGCCCCACAATTTGCATAGTAATTCTTTCTAATTAAGAAAAGAAGATAGAAGTTGTTTGTTATAAACATCAGCAGGCCCTGTGCAAATACAGAGGGCTCGCAGCCGCGCTGAGTGTTTGTCAAATCAAAGCGACTCGCTGGAGAGTTTTATTGGTACAGCTGCGGCGCATGCATTTTATCACACATGCTAATAATCCTGGTTATGGCACTAACATTTTAATCATTTGTTCTCTGGGCTTGTTTCTCAAACAATTAGCACTAATGAATGGCCAAAATACCTCGGATCATATATGTCTAATTGCAGTCAAGAGCGGTTATTGTCCGCATGTACATTTCAATTCACCTCTGGGGATAATGTTTGTTAATTGTATTTCTTTATATAGCAAGTGAAAAAAGGCTGTTCACTCAAAAAGGGACTAAGTGTTCTCTTCTTTCCCTTTGTTCCCACAAGAAGCTAAAGTCACTTCAAGAGGCACTTAATCCCATCATCCATGGTTACAATTGCCTTACAGCATCAATCAAAAAGAATCTGAAGTAAAATGATGCAGCTATATTGTGTAATTAAAAGCAATTCAGGTAGTTATTACTTGGGGCATTTTCCAGGTCCAAATACTTAAAATGGCACTGCAGGGATTCTAAATACTGTAGTGTTTTAAATTTGGTGAACTACAATATCTCACAGAGAAAGGGAAGGAATATGCAAAAAAAAAAATCTCCTAGTGTGTATTGTAAAGTGAAAGAAAAGAGGAGGAACAGCTAACGTTTGAAGTGACAAAATCTACAAGTCTCCATATAAAAGGGAAATAAAAATATCAAGAAGAGAGAAAAGGGAAGGAAAAAGAAAAGGACAGCAGTTTTCAAGGAAAAGGAATTCCTCGTAATTGTTAAAAAGTTAACATGTGAAAAAATGCTAACATTTCCTCAAATGGAAAACAAAAGCTCATGTCACAAGCTTTACCATCAGAATACAGGTCCCCAAAATCTTACTGCTCTCCTGGTGGAAATAAATACGGGTAAAGCAAGCAGCTCTTCTTTAGAAAAAAAAAAAAAAAAAGAAAAAGAAAAAGAAAAAAAAAGAAAAACACTTAGGTTGAAAGTGAAGAGCTATGATATTTACTTTTGAATAAAATGTAAGGGAAGGAACTTTACGTAACAACCGCCGCTAACCCTGATCCAATTATGTTAAAATTAAAACTGGGGGGTTATCAACATACCAAACACTCAGCTTTACATTTTGATTTTTTCCTTTGTTCCAGACTCAGTATGGTCATTTTCCTGACCCTCAAAAAACTAATTAAGAAACCCCCCCAAATCTAAGCCCTTTCCAGGGCAGGCAGAAGCCACCAGCTCTCATGGTTTGAGATCTCTTGACAAGCAGTTTTCTTTACCAGGAGAGGCTTTGTCTGATTTTAAACTTCCCACCATAAGGCTGATACTATGCCTCACAGACCTAAGGTGAAGATTAATTCCCCTGAGGCTGATGGAAGACATAAAGGTATAAAATTGGCCTCCCAAAAGCGAAGAAGGTGAAAGAATAAACCCTAGCACTTCCTCAGCATCCTAAGGGAGACAGGCGGTCTGCACCCAGCTGCGGGGACTGAGAGCGGTGAGCTGAAGAAGCGCTCACAAAAACTCAGCGAATTAAGAAATTTAACCCCCGTAACAACCAGCTTTGGATATCAAAAGGGACAGATTGGAGGGGGTTGCTCCTGAGAGCACTTGCCTGCTGGAAAAACTGTAGCAGGGAGAAATGAAAAGGGGGCTTCCAAGTGACCTTTCACAAGCACTCACTCCAACTGATCAGGACACATTGCATTATAGCCAAAAAACAGAGAGCTGAACCAAGTGGGGAAGGAGAGCCCCACTGATCCAGAAAAAAAATCATGACACAGAGAAGTGTGAGTGGAAATGAAAACTAAG
Organism: Molothrus ater; assembly: GCF_012460135.2. Classification (NCBI taxonomy): domain Eukaryota; kingdom Metazoa; phylum Chordata; class Aves; order Passeriformes; family Icteridae; genus Molothrus; species Molothrus ater. Next base: position 39,805,420 of record NC_050479.2, read on the forward strand.
CACCAAATCCAAAGCTGCTGGAAAGTAATTTTAGGAAAAATATGTGTCTTTGTCTGCTATTTGAAAATTTTCCCTATCTCCAGTAAATCAATGTAAGTCATATAACTGGGCTCCAGAGAAAAGATTAATACAAGAAAGATGAGTACAAACCAGGAACTTACTGGCAAAAGCTTAAAATCACGGACCCCTAAGCCATAAAATGATAAAAGGCTATCATAGGTTAAATAGTTAACCAAACTTTCTCCTCCCACCAGCACTAAATGTAAAAAAAAAAAACAAAACGACCTTTTATTTACCCCACCATGTTCTTTCAACTGCATTTGACCCTGTTGTTTTGGTTCACTCTGAGCTCCATCATGCCTTAAATTGCTTTGACTGAAGATCAGGCATTTTTTTCTTCTCAATTCAAAATGGCCAAATTAGACAGCGAGGATAAAAATAAAAGGACCACTGGCTTCTCATATTACTAACGTGTCCTGTTTTCAGGGCAGCAAAAATAGCCTGTTTGTGAGGAAGAGGAGAGTGCTATGGTTCTTTGACTTAAGAAGTGAATTTTAAAAGAGATTTAAATAATGGCTCAGGGTGACAAGGGCTGCTGCTTCCTACTAATGGCAACAGGCTGCTCCTCTCGGGCAGCCTCTGTGTGTGTGTGTGTGTTTGCTATCATCCAAGGTTAATTGGTGTCCTGTCTTGGGGAGCTTTAGCATATGTGGCATACAGTTGAGGCTTTGCTCCCTTCCTTACGGTGTGGATAACCCTGAATCACTCATCATGCCCATAAAGTACTCTCGAGCCGAGCTGTACCTCGCTTTGCTTTTGCCATTGACAAAGTAGCTGGCTTCTTGGGATGCTTTCTGCTGCTTAATCAGACCCACAGCACTGCAGGGCACTGGAAAAGCACTCTGTCTGTAACACATTCACTTTGCCACTAAGGAACATGCAGTTAGGATAACAGTTAATTTCTCTGTCTTCCTAAATATAAAGATATAGAAATAAATGCTAAGTATGGACAGTTTTTAAGAAAATTTTAAGCGCTTTCATTTATTTAACTAATTCGTTTTCTAAGTTGCATTTTAAAAATCTACAACACTGTAAAGAGATATTGCAAAATTTTGTCTAGCTGTATGGTTTTTAAGCGAAACTCTTGCTTAAAACAGAAAACATTTTTTAAACAGAATTGCAAGTAGCAGCTGCAACAGAAATTTGCAACACATTTTAAATAACAAAAACATCCCACAATAAAGATGAAGATCCAATACCAACATTGAGAGATTTAGAAAAAAAAATACACATAAATTTGCCTTTTTTAAGGTATGCATTAAGAAGTAAGAAGATATTGCTTTGGATATGGAACGTTGATGTAGATTTGTTTTGATTTACTTGGGTTTGGGTTTTGTGTACAGACAAATATGCACCAAGTGTTATCAGAGCTGTATGGCACAAAGGAAAAAACATGCCTTTGGAGGTTAAGAATCTTCCAGTTGAGGGGGAGGACGACATATAACCAAAAAGCTGTCCTGGAACATCCCACGCCAAAATCTGTCTTAGGAAGTGAATATATAAAACCCACAAATCTGCAATGGTTGCCCTTTTATACAGTCAGACCCATCCTGGTAGCCTCTGCAGAAAAGCTGAACTTTGAAGGGATTCTTTATGTCACTGCAAAACCACTCTTGGTTCTTCCAGTTCTCCCCTCCATCTTACCATCAGGTACTTACTTCCCTTGCTCCTAAATCTGCCCCAGCCCTTTCACACACTGACTTTGCACCCACCCATCTCGGTGTACATGCACCAAAATTAGTAACGATGTTTGGGCACAATTTCTTTTCCTACTGAAGGTGTTTTCCCCCTCTTTTCTCCCCCACTGCCCTCCATTCCCTCGGCGTCGGTTCCCACACCAGGACACCGGGAGCATCCCCACCACTGAGCTCCTGCAGCCCTGGCCACCGCCCAGCTGTGCGCGCATTGGCTAAATGCTGCAAGGTCAAGATCCAGAGCGGGATTCAAAAATTCCACGCTAATTACTGTGATTAAAGTCCGAGTCCCAGACTCATCCAAAGACTCCTGAGCAGTTTAGGAGCAGGCTGCTAATAAGTTATACACAAAGTAAGAAACAGGCACTTGATAAAGTCAGAATCAATAAAGTGCCATTCCTGCCTGTTAAAATGATCTTGCCATCCATCACAGAGAGTCACTATGTTCACCAGAGCCTGTGTAGGTTAGATATCTATGTCTGCATGGTGTGAGAGAAAAGGAAAACACTACAGTCCTTAAAACCACTTCTGATTTATATCTGAGTTGAAATAAAATTACACCAAAGTTGTGACTGACAATTTTTAGCAGAAGGAAATGAATGGAGTGTCAATATACTAGTGCTGAAGAAGTCAGGAGAAAGGAGGCATTTGTCATCCACTTTGGGTCTTCCAGAATTTCTGATTTTTTTATTACAAACTGTTGTCTTCATAGTTTTGGTTGTGATGAGGATATTTTACAAACTGAAGGTCCCTTCACACTTCTAGGAATTTTTCACTGGTAGACCATATTTTATCTCAATTTGCAATTTACGTCAGTCTACACTTAGTCAAACCACAAGCATTTTGATGATTCCTGTACTTAGAAACATAGGTAAATTATAATTCTATATAAAGCACAGACATTTTTACCGTATAACAAAAAGAAAACAATATTGCAGTCTTCTCTGCATTTTGAAACTGCTCCTGTAAACCCACTTGAGCATGTGCCTAGCCCAGAGAAATCAAAAAGACTAGTCAAAGACTTACAGTTAAGCATGCGTTTAAGTGCCTCCAGGACTGGGGATTAATTTTGAATTATGAAACTGTTCAATTTCCATGTGTTCTTAGGCAATACATAGGTCAACCCGCTTTTTTCAGGTTTTTGCACAGAGACTTGTGCAAAATTGAGACTTAGATGTATATGGACGCAATCCAGGTGGTGAATATCTTTTAAACAATATAAAGATGCTCAATTTCAGCTGGTGGAAAAAACCAAACTTATATGATATTTTCAGAATAAGATTAAAAGTAAAAATATTATTTATGTTTAGCCAAGTATTCTGTAGAATTATTATGTGGAGGAATTACTAATTCAAAGAATTATTTTGTATTAAACTAGACTTATTCAGAATGTTTTCTGCACCAAATAACTGAGCAGTGAAAAACAATTTAGCAAGCAATTAGTAAATATTAAATCGCTGAAGAACAGAACTATAAAACTACAATGCACTGCAATTACATCCAAAAAAAGAAAATGTTGGAATTACATCAAAGCTGATGCAATATGACAGAAAAAAAGAACGAATACACAATGCTTTTAGTTCAACAGCAACTGTGGCCACACTAATTGAAAACCAACTGCTCCCTGGCTTTGAATACAAGCCTGGTGGAAATTTAAAAATATTTCCTAAACGGACAATAAAGAAGAACACTTACAAATCCTGCAGTGCTCCAGGCAACACTTAACTTTGGAAATGTCTACAGGCAGAAATACTACCCTGCAATATGGCTCAGGATGGCACAAACAAGCATCTGTGTTTATTTTTTAACTAGTGGATTTATAAGAGCAATGAAATCCCTACATAAGCATTTTATATTGACCTGATATGGACTTACTGTTTTAACCAGCTTTTTAACTAACTCCACAAGTTAATAAAGGCAGCTACATGAATCCTTACTGCCTACACATTAAGATAAGAAAAACATTCATTAAGCAATATCCAGACTGTTTTAATTACAGGAATATCACTCTTATTTGTAGTATAATGTTCGTTAAGTACAGTATAACATTTTCTTAAAATGCCCCAGAGGCAGTTAAACTCTTGATTAGCTATTAAAAAAAAAAAAAAGAAATCTCCCTTAACTTCAATCGCAGGAGTTAATGCCTACTGCAATGAAATTCCAGCACTTATAATCATGCAAAAATGTCATATGAAAATCTTATTAACCATGAAAACATTATATAAGATCAAATGAATCTTCTATGCTGTTAGCACTACTCAATGTTAGCAAAATGTTGGACTTTTTCTATGCTGATTGTGGTAGTAACAATAATAAGCCCAGCCCTACTTCCTTTGAAAATGACATCAATTGAAAACATGCTCTTATTTTATTAATTTCAAAATATAGCAAGGAATGCATGAAAATTCCGACTTCTATATTTTCATGCCTTTAACTACATCTCTGTTCTATTATCCAATGTTAAAGCATACCAAACTAGAAGCAGTGGGTGGATTAAAAAACATTATAAAGACAGAACCTTCATGATCTCCAGTAAATAAACACTATTTAGGTGCTTTACTACGCAATAATGAAACTTCCTTTTTTTCCCTGCCTTTTCCAGTACATTACAAAATTTAACATTATTACTGTTATTGTACAGAGTACAATTAAATATCTATATTTTCTTCAGTATTTATCCTGCATCTGCCCCTTATTTCATGCAGCTCTTGAAAAAAAAATTTGTTCATATTTTATTTGCTAAGACCACCAAGAATTAAAAAAATTGTGAACAACATGATGCATTAAAAATTGCAGTATTTTTAAAATACATATTGAAACATTATTTTGTGGTTCTGTGTCTTTGACTTTGTATTTTCAAGCTTTTTCAAAGACAAACATTTTCTTGAAAAGTAAAAAAAAATGAAAGGTGAGATTTCAGGAATCAGGACTAAAGGAAATAACAAATACAGTGACGTTAATGATAAATAGGTGAAAGCTGTCAGCTCATTTTGATCTTTCACATAAGCAGCTGAAGGATAATTTTATTATATGGGAATGCCAAACCCTAACTCCAAAATGGCCCTCCAAAATCATCTCCTTAGTAAGGTCAGCAAACTAAAAATTGCAAATTTAGCACCCACCAGTGTCTTCAAGCTCAGCACCTCTCTATGCACAGAGTTCCCCACAGTGAGTGATCAGCATTTGCTACCCTGAAAGGGACAAACCCCTCCCTCCACTGAGCTGCTGGGTCAGGTCCTGCCACCCCCATGGGTGCATATTTGGGGGGAGTGGTCAAAGCCCTGGGTGCACCTTTCAAGGGCAGATTCAGCCATAATCCTCCCCCTGGCTCAGGCAGTTCCTGATGTCCCTTGAGGAGGTGAGTGTACCTGGGGGAGATGAACCCCATCCCAGGGTGTCCCCAGCAGGGAACCAATTTCAAGGAACACATCGGTCATATCATGACAGCCTGTCCTCCCAGGCACAACCTTTGTTGTGTAGGCAAGCTCAGAGACCATAAAGGTGCTGAACATACCATGCAGATAATATGAATGTGTAATGGGGGATAAACATTAGCCAAGGAATACATTTTAACATGAAATCAGAAGATTACTATAGCTTTTTTTTTTTTTAGCCCTATTTCTAAGACACTTTTATAATTTAATTCTCTGAACATTTTCACAGAACTCCTCAGATTAGCTTTGCCACATCCCAGGAAACTCAGAAACCTGTCCTAAAACCATGGCTCCCAGGTCCCTGTTTCAGATCCCCCTCTGTCAAAGTCCCATCCCATTTGAGGCTCAGTTCATCATCAACAATAACACTTAAATAAAATAATCCAGACTGAAAGTCAGATGGGGTGAAAATCAACTTCTCTGCAAATCAGTATGATTTTATTTTCATGAACAAAAAAAAAAAAGACAAATTATCAGGTAGCAGCTCTTTTTGGGGGCACCTGATTGGCCTGTGCAAGTGCAAGTGCAAGTGCAAATCCAAACGCTATTATTTTATGACATGCCCTGTGGAAGTTTCTTATCTGTATTTTTCAGGTGAGATTACTTTTGTGGTTATGGTTGCTATAACATATATTGTCTGTGGCCAGTGAACACATGAAAAGGCCCACTGACACTTTGGCAAAGCTGAAGAACCAAAGCTTCTCCCCTCACCAGCAGCCTTGTTCCACAGACATCGCAGACATCGCAGTTCTGTTAAATGGGGATTTCCTGTCTCACTGCCTCACAACACACATCTTCATCATTGGTTCCCCTCTCCTAAAACTAAATTTTAGAAAACAGCCTTGTCCTTAATGGCTGCCTAGAGGGGAGCAAAGAGACATTAGAGAGGAGAAGTTGGCAGAGAGGGAAGGGAAGAAAGAGACAAGAAGAGGTCACCAAGCACACAGCTTGCTTGGGGGACCCATGAAGAAGAAATTCTTCCAACTTAGTTTAAGAGTGAGGGTTTTCTCCTCTACATTCTTGACACAGGCTGTTAAATATTTATTTAAAAATAAGTGAAGAAGAAAAATCCACTTCCTCCCTTGCAATCTGCACATATAAAGAAAATGGCTTTTAGCTCATAATGATGGTACATTATAGATAAGCAAAAGTCCTGGATTACAGGAAAATAAAATCTATAAGGAGAAATAGGATTAAGTCTACTTCCACATAACAGCTTTTATGACATTTAAATGAGCAGCTGTGTTTCTTTAAGTAAGTGTTATAGCATTCCACATCTGTATAAAAACTGAATGACAGACAGACTTTCTCAAGTCACTGATATATAACCTTGTGAGGATAAAAAAATCCGAAAATGTATAAAGGCATTGCTTGGCTTTCCTTTAAGTCTTCCTTAACAACCTGTGTCATGAATATAGGTTTAGGCTTAAGGAAATAAGGCAGTTAGATCACATATGTCTTTTGTCCTGTACTGAACAAAGAGAAAAATTATTCCATTACTGAATCAGCCAACCTTTTTTCTTTGGGTAACATTTTAAATATACTTTAGTGTAAAGGCCTTGAGATACATTTTAATTCTGCAGTGCATGCCAGTCATCTGTAAGAACATTAAGAAACAGTACCTCCCAAAGTTGCTATTATATATAAGAAATTTGGATGGTTTGAACCAGTTTTAGTTTCACTTGGTGCCGTGCTTGCCATCATCTGTTTCCTTGCTGATAGGAAGAAGGTTATGGATGTCTCAATTTTTATCTTCTTCCTGAATAACAGTTTAGTTGAGCTGATGTCTCAGTAACAGCAAAATTTGTTGACAGAGATTAACATCAGATATGATGAAAAAAAATTGTGGCATATTCACTTTCTTCTCTAGAACACATCCAGCAGGCAAAGCCTTCCTCCCTTTTTTTGTGCCATTTGTGTTTAAGGGAGAACATGCAAAACAATGACCTCACTTGTTCTGTGTGCAAGCAAGAGCAGAATGTGAGACACCAATCAGACATTAAAATAGGCCCACCCTTAAAGATAAGGTTTTCTTTTGGCCTGCAGCCACAATAGTCTGAGATGATAATTTATATGTGTGCCTGCTTGTGTTTATATATTTGTGTGCCTTTATATATCTATCTACATACACAATCTATTTATGTATTTTTGCACATATAAATGTACATATGTAAGTGTTCATATATGTACATGTGTATACATGTATGTACATAAGAAGACTCAACATGGCATAGTGGAACAGCAGCACTGATCAGTGGAAAGTGGCAAAAAAGAATTGACTTCCATAAATCCAAGGAATAATAAAACTGGTTTTTTTGCCCAACTTTTAGTCTCAAACATTCCTCATACTTTGCTGGAATAAACTACCTGTTCCTGCATCTCCAGCAAAGGCATTAGAGTGGGAGTTCTACAGTGGAATACAGAGTTTCCCCAGCACCCCAAATGTACCAGACTGAGGCTGTTCCACCATTACTTATGGATGGCCCTGCCTTGCTTTTGCAAGGCTTGAGGTCTTTGCATCACACACTGCATCCACACACTGTGGGCATCCTGTGCATCTTGCAAGTTCAGGTGTGACCCTGCATATTTACAGCTGCTGTAGACTGAAGCTGTGTCTCAGTGAGCCAAAGCAGTGCTGCCCCTCACGTTACTGCTGTATCCCTGCCAGAATAAACAAGCCACAAGTGACACTCTTTCTTTCCACTTCATCTCCTGGAGCTCAACATTTTTAGCCCTGAAAAAGTGAACACTCCTATCCTCTTTTCCTTGACCCTGCTCATACTACTTTGGAGGTGAAGGAGGGGATTTAGGGGCTGTTTCACCAATTCTCTACCAGTATTTGTTAATAGAGGGGAAAGAAAGACTAATGGCTAAACCAGGCGTTTACAGCAGTAGCCAGAGACATTAAACTGAACCACAAAAGAGGGGGTTTGGGAGAAGAGATAATAATTCTTCCTTTTTTCCTTTTTGAGAAGCACCAGGATAAGGTGGAGCACACTCTTGACATGAGTATCTTAAGGGTCTTTTCCAATCCAAATTATGTTCTCTTTCCCTCTCCTAAGGGCCCAGTCTGGGCTGTGAAAACCGCAGCTGAGGCCTTAGAAAAACAGACTCTGTTCCTGTCCTAAGCAGATAAAATGTAAATTGTTCTCCCACCATGACAACAGTCGTACATGCTAACTTGCGCATTTTGAAGATGTTGATAGATTTCGATCCACAAAAAGGATATTATAACTATTAGTAAGTACCTTATTTCATGGCTCTGTGGCTTATATATTAGTTTGAAAAATAAATAACCAGTAGTTAAGTTGCATGTGGTTGTAATTATACTAATCTTAAAATAGTCTGTTTCATTATTTTCTAACCTCTGCAAAAATGTTCCTGTTATGAAGAAAACAAACAGAAGACAGATTCTAGACCAGGACAGACTGAATTAAGGAGAAGTAAAGATAAAAGAGGTTGGAGAGACAAATAAGGTTGCAGGTGGCTGCAGTATATTAATTACCCTGTTATTTTAAAAGACATTCACATCTTGATTCAAAATACACTTTTATTACTCTCTACACCTTTTCCATTGCTTAGAAACAGCAATCAACAAACCAATGTTTAACCTACCACAAGGAATATTAGGGTGGCTTTGAAAACAGGGAAGATGGAGAACTTTGTAAGACTGTGCATGTTTGAGGCCCAGTAAGGAAGAAGCCTAAAAATCATCTACAGGAGGAAGAGAATGAAAGGGTAATTGTAAGCTGCAAGAAGCTTACAGGTCTGGCAGAGTAATGAAGTGAAGAAAGCCCAGGACCAGGGCACCACACACACAAAAACCTGAAGCTGACAACAGGCAACAGGCAGCTCTAGAGGTCAGTCAGAGCAAGAGAGTCCTGAACAGCCAGCACACAGCAAAGCAGGATGGCCCAGCTGGCCAGGAGAGGGGTGACAAACGCATAGGGCCTTGGTGAGATGGCCCTGGGCACCACAAGGAGTTTTAGGTTTGTGCAAGTGGCAGGGCAGACTCTGCCAGGATATGTCCCCAGCCGAGCCACCACAGAAGACAAGGAAGGAATGTGGAAGAGATGAGCAAGGAAAGGAGGTGACACCATGGAAAGGAAACCACACCATCAACCAGGGATGCAATAAAGAAGATATAGTAGGCATTCACTTAGAAAGTCTGAAGAAAACAAGGTCAAAGGCAAGATTAAAAGAGCAAGGTGAAGATGTAATTTAAAGATAAAAAAGGGAAAAAAAAGGAAGAGGACAAGGTCAGTGTAGATTTTGTTGAGGGAAGAATCAATGAAGCAGAGACTGAGGAGTCTCTTGATTCAGCATCAGACACAGAGAAGATGTATTAACTCAGGGCACCCAGCTGTATCACTTAAGGAAAACAGGTAGAGTGGCATAAGTCTTTGAAAAATGAAACAGCGGAAAGAGGAGTCAAGGATGGGAGCACCAGGGAGGAAGAGGAGGAAGCAAAAAGGAGACAGTGGGATCTTGATTCAGCCAATAAGCTGAGCCTAATGTGAAGAGTCTGAGCACTTGTGTAGTATCACTTGACTAACCACCACTGTGAACCGGGGCCTGGTACAGGAGCCTTCCAGCAAAAGACTGGGGAAGATGTGTAAAACACACAGAACACAATGGTTCAGCATTGAGGATGGAAACTAAATGGGGACTTCGATGGTCATCCCAGAAGAAGCTCTTCTGAAACCTTTTAAGTGTGACCTGTCACCTCACTTCATAAAGAAAACAGAAAAATATTTTTACATGGCCTACACACTGATTTCCTGTACACAAGCAATCATTTTAATTTAGGCTTCCAGATTATTTTGCCAGCACTTAATGTTGCATAAAAATAAAGAAACTTAAGCTCCCTGCAACGCAGTGCAAGTGACTGAACTTCCTTTCAGTAGCCAGAACTGCATCTATTAAATGTGTGAAATGCTAAAGGTAACAGTGTCCAACAATAGAAAATGAAGCAAAAGGAATTTAGACCAACCTCAGGAACCAGTTTGCCAAAATTATGGGTGAATGCTAAGGAAAAAGGACAATTAATACAGGGACAGATGGCTAAGCAAAAACAAAAGCCATTATCTAAAACCTGGCTAAGGAAAGCTTAGCAACTGATTGTTCAACAGAAGGAATTAAAGAACTCAATTAAATATAGTGTTACCAATAGTTTGGATTGTAAGGAATAAGAGAGTAGAGGACTTGTTGTCATTTGTGGCAATATTAAATTCTTTCTGTGCTCACATTAAATATTAAGGTGCTCAAGTTTTATATAGAAGCAGACATTTCTCATCCTTGTGAGAAGGTGGGTTATAGAATGCAAACAAACTCTAGGCCAGTAATAAAAGCCGTAGTGACTTGACAAATCTTAGAAAACATAACAGTGTTCTGCAAGTGGTCTGCAGCTCAGGAGATCCTGCTGAAATATGACAGTCTTTCCTTCCCCTCTTGATTCCCCCCTGAAACACGCCTGCATATAGTCCTGGAAAACCATACTCAGGATGGGCAGACTTTGGCTGTGTCCCCATGGGGGTGAAAGGCTACTCCAGAACAGCAGCATCATTTTTTGAAGGTGCTCCACCTGAAACACATCAGCTGACAGCCACAACTGAGCAAGAGTTGGGAGAAAAGCACGGGAAGTGGTACAAGAAGATATGTCCCACATGTGTTTAGAGTCATGCCAGGATAGAGATCTGCGACCTCTGGCAGCTCTTAGCAGAGGGAGGGTGCAGCACAGGCTCTGAAAATCCACTGGCATCACCACCTGAAGTGCTCTCTGCCAAGCAGCCCATGGAAAATTGCATCTGGGGGAGTCTCAGCCGCTCTCATGCTAGGAGCAGGCACATGCATTGCAGTCAAATCACTTGGTCCCATACAAAAAGAATTAACTCCAAATAAATGTCTGAATCTCTGCCTGCAGCCTCAGTACAAACATTGACTCCCTCAGGGGAGCACTCCCTGAAAAGTTGCACAAGTAATGAAAATGAAGCCTCCTAACAGCTTTACACAGCACAAAATGATGGCTAAACCTGTCTGCCATCACTGTCTGGTACGAACAGTTTGAACCGATAGGCCTCACTCATACGTGCAAGCCATGTTTGGTTCTTGTCAATACTTTAGCAGTACTTTAATTATTGTAGTAATTAGTTGACATGCATTGTTTCAACACATCACATCTCCATGGTGGCATCATCAGTTTCTAATAGAGGCTTCTTTAAGAAAAGAAACAGCTTCCTAATTTTTTTCATTAAAAAAGTTAATAATTACAGGAACACTGACAGTGTTGCTATAGTTACGACTATATCAGCCTTTCACTTACAACTCCCGTTTTCAAGGGTCAATAACTCAGTTGTCAAAAATCCCACTGGGCAGTAGCCTGACACATCTTAGACATAAATGAAACAACTGCATAAATAAAAATCAGCTGTTACACTCTTGTGAACATTTTGAATCAAATTACTCTTTCCATATGATATTTTGAGCATCCAACAGTAGGTTTTGTGGCTTTTTTTGTATATATTTTTTGGCAGTCTGCTGGTCCTTTAGGTGCCCCAGCGGTTTCGGCAGCTGCCAGAGGGAAAGGAAGAAGAGCCATCACTTTTTCCTCCAGCCATTTCATCCCATCCCACCAGAAAGGAAGCAATTCTGGATGCGCCCACTACGGTCCCAACAAAACTTCCCCAGGATTTTCAGGCACAAAAGCTTCACACGCATGTGCAGCAGCTGGATTACCACAAAAGACCATAACGGCCCTAAGAGCCGTTACGGTATATCAAGTGAGTAAACCGAAAACTAAGAAGGATTTACACAATGACCATAGTGGCTCCCTGGGAGCCGTTACGGTCTATCAGGTCAAAAATCCACTTTTCAAAGAGCGCCTAAATATGTGTATACCCAACAGGGCCTTGAATCTCCAGAGCAACTATCACACACATTTTCAAAATCAGCCGGGGAAGAGAAGGGAGATTACACCCAACAACATAAAGAGAAAATTTTTTTACAATGAATAAAAGACATATCATGCAAATTCTAAAGACCTACATTTAAATGGAAAGAAGTGCATGTTAAGTTGAGAAATAGGACACAACATGATTTCTTCATTGTCAAAACAGGTCCTTTGAGGCTTTTTCCTCTTTTTCTTTTTTAATGAAAAAGGAAATTTCCCACCAAAGCCAATCACTTTAAAAAAATTAAAAGTTAGTTTTCAATAAATACAGATATAATGCAATCACAGCTGGGTTCTGAATTGCAGTTCTGCTGCATTTCAAGTCTCTAGTCACGGCACAAGTTGGTAACAAGGCTCAGCTTTGCCTTCCTTTAATTCTCTCCCATTGTGTCACGAAACGAACAAGTTACTCAAGACAGTAATTTTCTCCGTAAAAGTCACGTCTATTTTTTTCTAAAAAGAAATCTGTAATAAATCATCAGCCTACTTACTTTTTCTTCTTCCCCTTCCTTTACATGACATATTTGTTCCTGCAGCAAACCTTGCAAGAGAACACTTTCTCTCTATGACCTGAGATAACGGTAATGTTGAAAGAATGGCCTCACTTGTCAAAGATTAGAGGGCTGTCTGCAGCCTACACTCGTCTTTACTTCAGCCAAATAGGCCCAATAAATGCTAATACTCAGCATGACGCATTGAGAACGCTAAGCCTCAACACTGACTAAGAAGAAAGTATCACAAATTTACTGAAATTATCTATAGCACAATAGAGAAGAGAAGGAATTAATCAAAGTCTCTCTCTTAATGCAATGCTTGATTGAACTATCCCAATCCCTTTTTAAATAGGATAACCTAGTGGCAAGTGACCCCGATGACACATCCTAGAGAGGTACACAAGTACCACTTGTTCGATTTTTTTTCTTTTATGACCTCATTAAGAAGGATTTTGAAGATTGTTCCTGAGTATGAGAACAAAGTGTCTGAAGATATCTCTAGCTTTTTATGTCTTTAGCCTTTTGCTGTTGAAATGGATTTTGAACAAGTGTTTATAAACTAAGTACATGCACAAGCAAAAAAGAAAATTCCACAAAAATGAAATCTACTGAAGCTACCTTACTTAAATGCAAAGACTAGCTAAGTCTCCAAGAAACAAGAAAGTTTTGCCAAGATGAACTCATGATTGCATCTACCCCCCGCCCTGTACTCCCTCTCTCTCCTTTCCTGTTATAGACCTCATTAATTAGATTTGGCGGCAATTTTCCCTTCCTTATCAGGGAAGACAGAGTCTGCCAAATCTGCTAGTGTGAAAATACTCCATCGCCAGTAACATTTTTTCCTAAGTGTTTGTTGATTCCACGCTTGGATTTAATATCAAGGATTATATTTTATAACCAGAAACAAACAAACAGATTTATAACTGAAGACTGAAAGGCAAACAGCAGAAAAAAAGCAAGCCAAGTACTGAACCTAAATGTAGCATTTTTATTGACTTCTTAGAAACCAAATAACCTGGCATATTAGTGTGTGCATTCTGCAACAGACATTCAGCCCCATTGTACTACTTAGAAGAGAATAAAAAGAAACCCTACTGTTTGAAATCCAGCGGAACATCCCCACAACAGAGCACAACTGTTCCCTCATGCATGAATGGGAAGGAGATGAAAGAAAAGATGGACTTCTGAGGTACAGCAAAAAACAAAGACAACAAAAGTGCTGATCATGAGGGAATGACACAACTCATTGCTGCAAAAAGGATGAGAGAAAGGAGCTCAAACAATGGTGCAGACAGCTAAGTGACATGTAGAAGAATTGAAAAATCTACAGAAGTGTCTTTTCTTTCCACACTTGACGAGAAACAATTAAATGTTGGTACATCTGTCATAAAAAAGATAATTGAAACCTGTTACCATCATTATAGACGGTAACTTAACTACCAAAACTGTAACTGTCCAATTAAGTGTTGCCCCCTCTGTTATCTATACCACTTGCTAAAATGAAAAAACCCTTTAAAGCTGGTGATGATTTACCCCCAGTATAGTTGTTACAAGCCATGGAGCTGAACTAGCACATTTTATCAGGTGGATATTTAGGCTACAGGGTACCTACATCTATTTGTACACACACAGATGGGGGAAGGCAGGCACACATGGGTGCACGCGGGCTCACATGTGTGAGCGCACGCATTCATGCACTTGCACTCACACACCCACCAGTGAGGACAAATTTTGCAAACAGATGAGGTTTTTGACAAGGAATCCAAAAAACCCAGATAACTGCCAGAAGGCTCACTAGGTGTTTCCTCCCCTGAAGGTCCACCAGCCTGCGAAAACAGCACCGTGCTAAACTAATCCACCGACTGTTGCTACTTGCTTGATAACGTGCAACACTCCACAAAACTGCAAAGCAGTTATTGACCCTGTCAGAACACCTGATTAATGGATAAATGCTGTAATTGATTAGCAGAGCAGTGTGAATTAAAACAGAATACAGCATCAATAATGAGCCACTGACAAAAGGTAGCTGACATAAAATGTAAAATGGTAGCCTGCAGCCATAAAATGTAAAATGGTAGCCTGCAGCCATATCTCATCAAAGACATGCGTTTCTTAAAAACAGAAGAAAACACTACCCCTGAAAAAAACCCACAAGTGCGGTGTCCTGTTCTCTGCATTCTTTAGGCTTTTCTCTTGGTAATGATTAAACCACCAGCAAAATGTTATGGGAACTACTCGAGAATCCACTTCATACATCAAGCCAGGCAGGGCAGTTAAATGACTGCATTATCCTGTGGGCTTCTCTATCCTTAAAGAAATTCACTGCTCTCCATTTTATCCCGGTGAACTGCGATTTTGGAGTGGCGCCGGGCGCATCCAAGGCTGCCTTCAGTGGGGTGCACAGGCAAATCCCACAGTTCATAGGTACACAAGGGAGCCCCACAACGGTGTCACACTAAGGAGACAACTTGGAGCTACAATCATCACATTGTTACACTTGTTTTCCATTCCCTTAAGGGCCTCAGGAGGCCAAATGATCCTACTTTTGTTCCTTTTTCTTTCTGATTTAATCCTCCTCTAAGGCCTTACATTATGCCTGACACTATATGAAATAGATTATATAGATTTCATACAGCACCCTCAAACACACGCGTGATGTTTCCCTGCTGTAGGAAAGGGAGTTTGTAACACAGTGTCAGAACCTTTCATGGCACCTATCTTGGTATTCCAGCTCTTTAGGCACCCTGCATTACTCTGTGCATTAGGCAAGTTGACACACCTAATGTAATGCCATCAGACATATCAAAGCTGTCTTGGTACAAGCAGAAAAAAACATTAGCTTGAGTTGAGCACTTAATGCAATTACGTTGCTCTGACTTCCTGAGCTAGCTCACTCAGAAGTAATTTAAGCTTTTCTACATGACACTGTATTGTACCCAGCAAACACAGCCTCTGCTCAAAATGGTTGTTGCTACCAGGGAAGTCTCTAGGAAGTCTCTATATGTCATTTTCCTCCTTAAAATAAAACTCAGAAATTGTTAAACTGAAGATCCGTGCTTTTGATATGAAAAATATGAATAATGAAAAGTAGCATTATTCCCTTGCAATAATTCTCTCAAAATATGTCAATCTGATGCCCATTTTACATTCCTCTGCAAAGCATAATGTATTTTTCTAGCAGTTCTGCAAATTCACAGATATATATTCAGAGATATACTCCTTTGGAAACCCACATCTTTTTAGGACAATATTTTCTTTTTTTTTCACCAGCTTACCATTCTACTTATTTTGGGGGCAGAATGATTTTTCTGCTTCCCCAGCTGCTTCAGGACTGCTGCCTTTTCAGTGGCAGCACAACTTTTTCAATTTAAGTACTTTACCAGTTCGGAAGCAGATTTCATTATATCTCTCATCGGTAATCTAATGCATTACCAGTGTAGGTGATCCCTGTTTATCAACCAAGAAAATCAGGTATTTCCAAAGATAAAGCCTGGTATCTTTAGGCTGGAAGATCTGCCTCTCTCCCTTTAATGACCTAACAAGAAGTTACTCTAACAACTCGCACTTTAAAAGCTACAGCTACATCACAAGACTTCTGTCTTAGCAGTTTAAGATAATTGCAATTAAGGAGGTTTTTAACCCTTTCTGTGGTATTCCGGTGTCCTCTGCAGCTTCCTATGGTATTCCTGTAGTTCCTATGGTATTCCTGTTCCTCTGCAGCTCTCTGTGAGGACCAAGGGACGGAGAAACAAAGTGTGCTCTGATGGGTCCCCTCCCTACTGCAGAACATCTCCAGCCCAGCAGGAGCTCCCTCACAGGCACCTCTTTGTCCTAAAACTTGGCTGGACAAAAGGAGGGGCAGGTCACTGTGCACATGAGTTTGTTCCAGGGAAGGGGATCCTGGGTCTCCCTTATTGTCCATGTTCTCTGAGAAGTCCTGTGCTCCAGAATACCAACTGGTTTGGGGAGAACTGAGGCACAGGTACATTTCTGCTATATAAAAAGATATTGACATTTCTTTCTTGTGAAGCTTCATCAGGAAGAATAATGGATCCTGGATCAAAAAAGCAAATGGCTGAACAGTTTGGGCATTTTTGGAGTCTGAACCTGGTCAGAGTGATGGTGAGACTGAGCCCAGCTCTCAGTGCCAGGGCAGGTGGGGTAGCACTGGAATGTCAGAAATATAGGCACCAAGGCACTCCTTTAAAAAATGAACAAGGAGACCTGCTGACAGCTCAGCTATTTCCTGGAATAACTGCTTTACTTACCTGACTCTAGAGAGCTTGCTGGTGCTGGATGCCCGGTGCTGGGGGACAGCTGCCCGTAGCCCTGATACAGAAGCTTGCAAGCCATAATAGGAGAGCTTACACTGTCTATAACCATGTAGAAAACACCAGCTTTCTACTGCTTATTATCACATCCAAACAGTTTTTACAGAAATGAAATCTTGTCTCCTTTCCTTAGCTATTTTTATATTGTATTGTAAAATATGAAACCTGGTTTCAGCCTAGAAGCATTCTAAAAAGTAACCTAAAAATACCTCCAGCAGCCCAAAAAGAGGAGCCTACCTTAAAAAAAATACTGACAAGAGACAAAGTTACATCAATTTCAATGGAAGCAGGATTAGGCCCTTTAACATTTTTCTTTTTTTTCTTTTTTTTTTTTTGGGGGGGGGGGTTGGGGGAGGGGATGGAGTGTGCAGGGGAGAGGAGAGACGAAACTCTGGCAGCTGAAGGTTCAGCTTGATCCTCAGAAATTTTAAAGAAGACATTCTTCTCCACAGCTATTGTCAGGGCTGGAGACAAAAGTAGAGGCCCTTCCAGCTGCTGAACTCAGCCAAAAAGCCATTTGTAACTCCTGCAGAGCGGTGCTTTTATAGGTCAGGGCATACTCCAAAAAGATTTTCTCTCTTTTTCATTCTCTTTTTGGAAGATTTGGTTAGGACCCAGAAACTTAGCTCAGAAATAAGCAAAAAACATTTCAGCAGATTACAAAACAGCTGTAGAAAGATCTCCAAGTGCATTGTTTTAACACAAACACAGTTTTCTGATTTGGAATTACCTTTTACTAGTTGGTGTGCACACCTGAAGCAGTCATCACTTCTCAGACATAGTTGACCATGAATTTTTGTTTGCTTTTGGGTCTTGAGAAATATTAGTGCATAGGTCAAAGAGGAATTTTGGAATTTAATTTTTCTTCTAGTCCCTTAACATCAGGAATCTGGAAAACAGTTTTAGCAAAACCATTTTACCAATTAGAAGGTGCTACATTTTTTTGCCTAATAAAACTCAGTCAGATTGGCCAGATGAGAGGGGTGCAAGGATCTGCAAATGAAATGTCAAGGTAAGAGCCTTGCTCTGTTTGCACACCCCAGCTAGTGGGACAAAGTTTACTGGAATGTATGTCTGACTGCACTCTAAGGGCTGCTTGAGAATTCAGGCTTTAACTGAAATGGTGATTTCAGTACCTGGGGGACCAGATCCTCATCTAAAAATCCCTCCTGTCCCCCAAGAAAAGCAACTGGAACTATTTGCTACAAACAAGCAAACAAGAAAGGAATACTTAAACAGTGCAAAAGGAAATGTAGTCAAATAGCGAGAAAAGAAGGAGATTTGAGAAGATTGATAGGACAGCAGAGCCATATACTTAATAAAAGAGCAGGAAACAAACCCAAACATTTTATCAAAGGAGAATATTTTAGAAATCCACATGCCCAACATTCTTGAAAAACTGCTCTGGTAAAATTCCCACTGATTTCCATGACTGAACAGGAAAAAGAGAAATGTCATTAGCAAACTCCTGGTACACATTTAAAGAGAGCCATCTTGTTTAAATATATTTTCTTCCTAAGAGTCTGCATGGCTAAATCAGTGATAATCAGATACTTTCAGACAATGAGACCCTGCCAAACCCAAACAAATTCTCTGATGTGTGCAGGTGTTGAACATTACACTGGTAATCAGAGTGATTGCCTGGCTTATATTCATATTTACAGTGGTGGTGAATGAGCAATATTTGAGTGGGTTAGAAGGTGATCTTGGTACTTCTGCAAAATGAAAATATGGGTTTTGTTTCACCCCAAGTAACATTCCAGCTTTTTGTGCACTATTTTCAGTGCAAACCATAACTAGGTGCCCTCCTTTTGATATGTGCCCTAATTTCTTTAAAACATTTTGAATACCACCTCAAGACATTGTCTAACAGTAATTTGCACTTACAACTGAGCACATGCAAGAATAGCTCCAGAGATAACGAGAAGTCACAGCATGCACAGCAGAAGGAGGTTTCAAAACAATTTTGGGTTTTTTGTCGTTTTTGTGGTTTTTTACATGGGTAAATTAGGGTAGATAAATGCTGCAAAATGAGGTCTGCTTCTTCCAAAATACCCAAAGCTCTCAATTCACCAACTGAAGTCACACAGAAGTGAAGATCTTTTAGAAAGAGGATTTTCTGTTTCTAGAAGGTTACTGTGGATGAAAACTTGTGCCAGCTGTGGATGAAAACTGAATCAAGGCAACCATCAACCACTTTGAGAAGCTGATGGTGTGTTTGCAGGAGTTATTTAAAAATATCACACAAAATATTCTATGTAATGCTACCAAAATATATTCCAAAGTTAAAGATATATAACATGAATACTTTCCAAAGTTAGTTAGATATAATACTTTCCAAAGTTAGATATATAACATGAATTTACAAGATTTAGCCCAAATTGACTTGCATGGTTATCTATAATGTTTAGCCCCTAAATTTTAAATGTTTCATGTAGTATAGACCTTCTTAACTTACCACAGCAGCTCTGTTTTACCAATCTAGACAGTTTTTCAAAGCATATTGGCATTGCTCACACTGAACTCAGCCTGTCACATAAAGATGAACAGAATGTGCAGTACCTTAAATGAAATTACTTTATTACAGATCTCAGTTAATACCAAATCTATACCATGCAATCTTAGTAACATCACAGACCTTAGCAAACCTTCCTCTGGAATCCTCATGCAAAGTGGTGTCACCTGCAGCACACATCTAGCTAATGGGACAATACTAGCCAGTAAAATTTATTTCTTCTTTACATTCAGCTCCCCCTCCAATTTAAGAGTAAGCAAGTTGGTTCAAGAAAACATTTTTCTCCATTACATGCATACAACAAAGAACTAACACTCCTGTTTCCAAAAAGACTAAAGTTTGGGCGTAATCCAGAATAATGATCAGTATTTTTATGGATTTTGTATTATACAAAGGAGATTAAATTCTGTCCAGTGGATTTTATAGCAAACTTCTGTGCTGTAATTCCACCCTGGCAAATCTCTTTAGCATGTAGTTAGTAGTGGCATGAGAGACTAAGAGTTTGTCCAGGCTTACTGCTTGTTTGTTTGTTTGTGGTTCTGTTTGTTTGTTTAACACTGTGGAATTTTGTATAAAATCTATTCACAAATTAAGTAGGAATCTCAATGACTTTGTTCTAAAACTCTCTCCCCTCCCTCCACTCCTCAAAAAAGGGCTTCTGGATGAAGAGTCTTTCTCACTGGGTTCGCTGATGTCAAACTCAGTTCTTAGGTACTTGCCTCCAAAACAATGCCAAAGTAGGAAGTTCAAGAAGTCTTTATAATAAATTCCCAGTTATTCAGTTCTGCATTTGTGGAGTTTAATTGACGGAGACCTCTAATATGAATTAGAGGAACAGTTCAGTCCTCATGCAAACTCATCTAGTAGCCACAGAGCTCGGACTGGACAGGTACTCTCAGTGGGTGCAAATAGTCTTTAATTTTTTACCCAATGATATTGGCTTTGTGGCATAATAAAGTGGGTTGCTGTTAGTTGATTCTAGAATGAGAGAGTTTTTTTTATCTTCCGCCTTCAGGTCAGTGGGCTCACATTTTTGATGACTTGCAGTGATCTACGTACTTTTCATGTGCAGTGTGGAAGAGCTAAGTGACTCCCACATGAGCAACAAAAACTTCTTTTATGTTTCTGTAAAGAAAATGAATCACAGGGGACTCCAAATAAAGTTTTGCTTTTTAAAGTCTTCTTCTTTCTCAGACAAGATATTAAAATATCAAGGTGAAAGTACAAAGATCTTAGCAAAAACTACTGGGATTGCAGATCGATTCTCCTGAAAAGATGTTAAATCAGGGTTCCTTCGCCCCTCTAAAATGTCATAGAGCAACTTGTGGTGCAGCATTTTTTTTAATGTTCCTACCCTGCTTCTACCCTGAGTGTGCCAGGTTACTATCATATACCACGTTATTTTGATTTGTACCAGACAACTCTTAATTACTTCCACATAATTTTAGGCACACGTGCTCCGAACCCCGCTGCTTGCTTCTGCTGCTCCCACAGCACCTGCACACTATCCGGAGCCCGGGGAGCGGGGAGCTGTGCTGGTGGGGAGCAGACACGACCTGCCATCCCAAGGGCCACCTCTCCTCCCCTTTCAGCTGGCCCGAGGCGCGGGCTGAGCCCCGGAGCTGCGGTGGCACCTTCCCTGCCGGCTCTGCGGAGGGGAGCCGAGGGCAGACAGGCCCGGCACCCCGGCACGCTTATTTTCTTCCGCCCGCGTGCGCGGGTGCCAACTCCGGCATCCATAAAACTGGGTTACATCAAACAGACCAACCGCCGGCATCTCCCCATCATTACCCCCGACACAAGTCCTGACAAAAGGCGCTGCCAAGGCCTCCGCTGACAGCCCGAACAATAGCGGCCACAAAGGCCTTTTCTGCCTGCGCAGATGACATAAATCTGATGCTATAACGCCGGCGCGACTTCAGCTTGCTCCTTATTTATTTATTTAATAAGCCACTGTCATCCATCTCGGGAAGGTGGCTTCCAAACTCCAAATTAATCAAGCCACTGAATGCGAATTTCCATATTGCTCTGCCAAAGGTCTTCTCCACATCAATTGCTGGGAGAAGGCCCCCGTTGTGCTTTGGTGTATTGTGTGCAGAGCTACTGCTGCTGCTAAAAGCCACTCTGTTTTTAATAAACATGCATTGTTCTTTTTGTAGTAAATCCAGGAAATAATACCCAACTGGGAGTTTGGGTGCAGGCTTTTTTTGTAGCGTGAGCAAAGCAATGGATGCATTTTTCATGTCTGTTTGCATGGTGATGGCTCCATTTGTTATTGCTCAGAAGGTATTTAATTTTTCAAAAATATAAATTAAGCCAATATTGAAGCAATGCTTTCTTGTTTATCTTGGGAAACCCCAAGCTGAGCCCACTGATCCTGCATTTCTGTGTCGGTCACTTCACCAAACAAGAGCTTTGCTTCAGGTGCCCTGTTCCAGATATTTACCCGACTGCCAGAGCAGGGTTTTCCAGAGCACTATGGAAGAATTACATTGACACCTCTGAATTCAAAAAAATAAAAACCTCACTGGTTTAACGGAGCCAGGATTTTTTTAGTTTGCATTTTAAGATTCTTTAGTCAACTAAGTATCAGGTATTGAGCCTACACAAGTTATGTTTCCTTTAGGCAGTCTGTTGATAAAGAGGCAGATCCCCATGGAATGGTTCATCACTGCTGTCTCAGGGATGGGCTGAACTACCTTCCTGAGGAAAATCATGATTTCTCTCTTTAATAAATACCTACCACCCTGTATTGTACAAGCTCAACCAACCTCTGCTGGCAGAGAGGACAAGCAGAAGGGTGGCCCCAAGATGGCAGGAGAAAAACAAGAAGGGCGGCTCTCACGTGAGGTGGTGACCAGAGGGACTTGTACATGTGGCTGCACAATGGCCCTTTGGACAGGTGTGTATCACAGTCCAGACACTTTAAAAATGCTCCTCAGTGGCACAACAGGAAAGGAAAACAAGAGACAGGTCAACATCAAGAGCGGAAGGGAGATTGATAGGGCTCTTTCATCTGCTGTATTTGAGCACATATATGATGCTTTCCAGGGTTTACAGATGTAGAAACAGAACTTATCTGTCCCACAACAGCGTAAAGATGGAAGTCTTCTGTCAGATGTTTTTAAATTAGAAATATTTAATAGGGAGTTTTCACTAGAAACTGAAGATGAGGCCTCACCTGTTTTTCATGAGGGATAATATTTTGGAAACAAAACATGCAAAAGGCTATAAGTAGTGCAATTAAAAATTCCTTCTTCACTCAGCTAGTCAGCTTCCAAATTTGCACAAAATTTTAGTAGTGTTTTTGAGAACAAAGCCAAAAATATCTCTGAATAGTTGCATTGCAAGACAACAAAACAGAATACAGATGGCACTCAGAATATGAATAGAGTTTGATGGACAATAATAGGCACAATAAAATCTACCAGTGAACCAAGAGATGAGATAATTATAGGTATGTTCATAGTATTTTAAACATTTCTTTTCCATGAAATAGCAAGAGTAATTTGTCAACTGGATATTCTTACTTGACTAAACTTTTCACTCCAGAAACAGTAGTCTCAAACACTGAGAAAGGAGTCACAAACACTAATAGATAGCATGTTTCATACTTCTACAACCTTAGAAAAACCCAGCAGATAATATCAGATTAAGTTCCACAGCGTATCTCAAATGAAAAGTAATGCTCTTCTAATGAGGATTAATTATTTTCCTTTGAAAGACAGACAGTGAAGAAGCTACCCAGAAGCTCCTGCCCAGAGCAAGAGCTGGGATTCCCATGCTGGGCTCAGGCTCCAGAGGCTCAAACACATGACAACCCACAGGAGGGACTTTTACAATCAACTAATAGCACACCTTTGTTATCCCTGCAAACAGGCTGCTTGGTTTCCAAGATCAGAAAATGGATGGGGGCAGAAACTACAAAGAAGCCTGAATTTGCAAAAGAGAACAGGTCTGGGGAGGAACCACCTACATCCCAAGCTGTGCTTTCAGACTAGTTTTGCTTTTTATACTGTGAGTCTTCTGTGGAAAGAAGTAGTCCTTCTGTGACAGCAGTGGGAATGGGTATTGCCCAGCAACCTGTGAGACTGGATAATAAAAAGTTTTGGAGCAAACCTGAATGGTGGGTCTGGAAGAAGCTTGACAATCTGCAGGCAATTCCATGCAGAAGAAAACATCTGAGGTGGCAAATCATGCTTGGAACAAGTTATAAATGAAACTTTCAAAATAAAGAGAATATCTTCAGCTTGAAATTACAAACACACTGAGTTGTACTTTTTAATATTGTCTAATGGTCTCAAGACAGACAAACCAAAGTGTTAGCAATAAGCAAAAGCAAAAAAACCTCCAAACCAAAATGCACCTTCATAAACTCCTACATGAGAAAGATTATCCCCCCCACCCCCATCATTTCAGTGTCTAGGTATCTTTCAGAGTAACTATTTAACATATAATTTTGACAACATATTAAAGACGACCAAAAAAATGTGCCTAAAATATAATATGACTTGCTCTGTTCTTAAGTAATGTACTACAGTGTAAGAAAAAAACAATTGTTAATTAATACTGCTCACTGTGTTACAGCCTTACTGATGAAGGGAAATGCATTCAGACTCCTAAAATGCTGGTCTCCAAGACCATCAGGGTTAGTTTCTGAGTGGCACGTTTTTAAAACATTTAATCAGTGATCTGAATATGTGTCAACACTTTCTGGTAGTGTGCTATAAAATGTAAACCTTGTCAACAGAAACATAAAAAGGCAACACACTTGGGACACAGAGCTTTTATGCTGACACACTGTAATAATATAATTTTTAAATTTATCATCTGTTTAGCCACAAGCAACAATTAATCTTTTAACTAATCACACAATGTTTTAAATAACACCTCCAAAAAAAAAAAAAAAAAACAAAAAAAAACCTACCCAAAACCCATTTCATTTTTACTTTCCTTGCCTTCACAATTATGTCGCTTTCAAAACCTTATGAAGCAACACACAATAAATTTTGCAATGAGGATAAAAATGTTAGCGAATAATATGTTTCCCCCTCCTCAGTTAATAAAATTACTTAACACTGAGCCTGCGAGCAAAAAGAAAACCCCAGGAGTAAGGCAAGCCTCAGCGGGTTCAGTTCTGTCGTGTTTCTGTTGCATTAAGTGACATTTTATTCCCAAATCACTTAACCTTTGACTTTTATAACTAAACATACAGACCCTGAATTGTTAGCATGGAGGGGACCAGCGAGTGACACCGCTGCCAGGCACTGAAACCAGGTGCCCCACAGTCGTGAGCTGCTACAGGATGGAAGTGGTTTGGCTCACAAGAACCCAAGTTTCACTCCTTGACACCTGGAAAAGGAGGCAGAAAGGGAAATGGGAGAAGGGGAGATGTTTCTGCTAGTGGCCTCTGTGTAGCACCAGATGCATCCCCGCTCAGATACTGGACCTCAGGAACACTGTTTTCACAGTGTTCCCACCAGTGGTGCATGTGCCAGGCAAAGAAGGGATTAATAATAAGGCAGAAGTAGGAAAAAGCACTTTATAATTAAAATGTAAATCTTGAACCCAGCTGGAGCTGCATGAGGAATAATGTCAAAGCATACAGATAACTTTGGGGGGTTTTTGTGCAATAAAAGCACAGATCGTCATACATGTATGTTCATGTAAGCACGTTGACATTAATAACCAGCAACAGTGAAGGCATCTCTTGCTTCATCTCCAAGACTCTGACTGCCTCCTTCTGGGTGCAGAGGAGCAGGGAGACACCAACCATGTCACTGAATGTGACTCCATGGCTGGACAAATGCAGTCACATCTGAGAGGTTAATTTTTCTTAGAAAACGATGATGGCAGAGTCTATTAAACTGTATGCTTAGCAACTAAGAAAGCTTCTGATTAAATATGCAATCACATTAATAACTTTCTTCTTCCTTGCCCAGTGGCCAAGGGCTTTGTCCTCTGCTCTTGTCCACATGAGAGACTGTGTTGGTGTGACATGCATGATCATGACAAGGCAAGGGCAGGAACCTGACTGCCAAATTCAGTAAGGTACTGAGTCAGTCATGCCAGGATTTAGTTTCCAGTCACAGTCCTTGTAAAAATTTTTTTCATTAATTATTTTCATCAACAGGGTGGAACAAAAAAATTAAAGTCTTCTGGGCTAAAGATGGATCAGTTCCCACCACACTTTAATTCTAAAGGACAGTGGTATTTACTTCTCTGAGAGTGTAATTGCAGGAATCCATGAACTGTAGAACAATGGACTCCAGACAGTCTGTGACAATCATCCCAAACACAGGTTAAGAAAATTACATATTAATTATTTATGACTGATGTCTCTTTAGAGAATGGATCATCTTCCCAAATAATGAATATTTGGTCTAACATAAGGGGGCTTGCTCTGTGATTACAGATCCTTTACACTCCAGGAAAAAGCATGTTGAAGTTGTATCTTGAATTAATGCCTAGTGTGAAGTTTAGAAATCAGCAAAGTGATCCTCAGCCATACCCATTTTTAGAAAAGGTGATTATGGTCATCCAAAGAAACTAATTCTTAGAATCTATTTAATGAGGGAATGTTTTTCATGGCATGGAACAGGGATACATGCTTCTTGCAATGCATACCTCATGATGTAGGATCTACATCTCAAAAGGCAAATGTACAGGTAAGGGTATCAGAAAATGGAAATGGAACAGAAAACATATAAATGTGATGAATGACACGTTAGTAGAATTGTTATGAGATGGATGGATGAGTAATGACATTTTGCCCCCTCATTTTATGGCTGAAGCATCAAAATACTACTGCCATCTGTTGTGCTTGCACATACCCTCAACTCTCAGTGCTAGAAAAGACAGTATTCAGCTGCAGCTGTGAAGACTGTGCAAGGGAAGTTGACCACTTGCAAAAAATAACTTCAAGAGAGTTGGCCCAGACCACAGGAAGTCATTTGTTCCTCATTCCAGATGACATTTTCCAGTTACTTTACAAATTGCAGAAGCACGATAAGACTTCTGCAGAGCAGGGACTAATGTAAAAACAAATACAATGCTACTATGACAAGGAAGGTGTTCACAAACTGCAGGAAGCAGTTTAAAATAAATTGATGTAGGTTTTGAATTGTCCACAAGTTGGGTTTAGCTTGCTTCCATTTACCTTTACTGCATTAACATTTCTTTTGTGGTGGCTGCTGCTGGGAACCTATTGTAAGTTTGGGCAATTAGGATTTTTGTTCCATCTGTCCCTCCCCTCAGTCAATACTGTAGCATCAAAAGAGGCCAATTCAGTGTAGGCTGGCTCTGCTCTAAAGCCAGCTAAAAGAGATGTTAGAATTCAGTACTGCTCTGGGTGGAAAGGATGCGGGAGGAGGGGGGGGATGTAAAGCTATAATCATAAAAATGCTGTTTCAGGCTTGTTGAGTTCTTAAAATAATCTGACTTAAACCTCCTACACAATGCACACAAGTCAGAGCATGGTAATATACTTCAATGTAGGTTGCCTCTCTCTCCCTAAATCCAAACTAAAATAGATGTTAGAAATCATTACTGCACTATGTCAAATACAGACTAGGACTGTAATCAGAGGGCTGCGGCTTCAGGTTTCAACGGTTCTTAAAATAATCAGCCTTAAACCTTCTGCAGGAATCAAAGCCTGGTCATTTATACTTCTGTAAGGCTGAGGATTCCATCACCTCAGGCTTCTCCCTGATAAAAAAGCAGCTTCTTTTTTTTTTTTTTTTTCCCACTGAAATAACTTGTGCATGGCAGATATAGGCAGATAGAAAGACAGTGGAAACTAGGAACTTCATTTCTGTCAGAAGGTTAACTCCATGTGAAGTCAGGGTATGACCTCAGAACAAAACCCAAGTGCCTGGTCTTCACTGTGTTTTTACCTGAGCTCAGCAGATGTATATTAGCTACCTGAACTCAAAACTGCTTTTCCCAGTGAAGACAATCCTTATATCCCACTACGGAGCACTCTGTTAAAGCAGGCAGCTTTGCTGCTTACTCAAACCACAGATTCCTACTCTCTGATTTTCATGTCAGCAATCCATGGGTTAGCTGTTCAAATACAAACCAAAACAAAATAAGTGAATGCATCTGATTGGGAGTTTGCTCTTCCTCCACTTGCCCAAGAGCTCCTTCTGTGTGACCAATTAATTTTTTACTTTTCTCTAATCCCACTCTGCTTCTGCCTCTTTATTTAATACAGATTTTCTGTGGGTGCAGATTAACCACAGCCTTATTTTCAAGTATAAGTACTTCTAACAGGGAACAAGTTATCTGTGATTCAGGCTATAGACATGAAAATAAGGTAATCTTCCTATTCTTTTGCAAATGTCCAGGAGAGAATATGTTTAACATTGTGTAATAACATCCAGACCAGGAGGGGGGTAGGTGGGAAGGGTGGGAAGAAGCAGGGATGATCTTGCCACACTGATGCAGTCATTTAAATTTTAAACTGAATCCAGCCCATGAAGAGAAAACGGGCAAAAATAACCACACTCACAGGGATATTTGCCTGTTCTCATTTTTGTCAAGATACAGGATGCTCACTGTGCCCTTGGGATTTATAGGCATTAAAAAACATGGAATGCTGGTGTTTGTTCATCCTTCCTTTCTGAGAATCGTAGACCTACATGATGATTTTTAAATGAGGTAAATCTCAGGACTGGCTGATTGCAGAGAAAAGTTTGGAAATGTGGGAACCCCACAGTTCAAAGCCAGAATACTCTCAGCATTATTATTACATGTGCTGAAATCTTGTGAGTTTTAATGTTTCAGGTGCAAATTCATTGAAACTTCATTTACGGAGGAAATCAGAGATTCGAGTGCTCCAGCAGACACAACACCAAAGCAAAGCAACTGAGTGGGGTTACAGCATCAGGTAGGATTAATGCTCACTGCCACACACAGCTAACACAGACCTGCTTCTCAGCCATGCTCATCTCATGGGGCAGGTCTGGCCCACCTGTTGCAGTAGTTCCACAATCAAACACCAATCCTGATGGCAAGAGGCTATGGGCTGGGGAAAGAGCAGCCTTCCAAGAGGTAGAAATGTCAAAGACAGCCCCATTGCCTCCTGCATTAAGAAGGGACTTGGAAAATAGTCACATTACACCTCCTTTGCCCTTAGCAAAGCCACTGATTTGCCTGCTCTTTTTTTATGGGACTGAAATCAGTGGCTCCCAGGAAGTCATTGAAATTGGAGAAGTGACCACAGTAGTAGTGGGAGAGGCTCCAGAGGAAATATTTGCAACATTCAGGTTTGCCAGCACCTAAAAGAGCTGCAGGTTTTCTCTCAGCCTCTTGTGCTTTTTCAACAAAAGGCCAATGCAGCTGGATGGAGGTGGTACAAAGCCTTGCAATGGCTACAGGCTCATGAGGAAAAGAGCTTGTGGTTTACCGCACCCAGAGCAAGAAACCAGGAGCCCCAAACCCAGGGTTAGGTGTAAAACACACAAAAACAAAACTTCAGCTGTGGAGCAAGTATCAGAAGAGACCTGTCTCATGACAAGTGTGGTCACTGGATAAAGGGAAAAGATGGTCCTGTGCCAGTTTGCACTGGTATCATGTCCTGGATCAAACCATGGGCTGTCTGTTTGACAGGGAAAACAAGCAAGCTTCTAAAGAGTTAATCCTAAACAAAAGGTTTCAAGTGCTAGGGAAAAGTGGCCACTGGTTACCTAAGTGATTTAAAGTACTTCAGGATATCTATGCCACATTAATCTTGCATGTGTATCTGTCACGTTCTTTAGAAATAATTCCTTACAAAAAGTTGTTAGGTTTGTCTCAGTAATCTAAAATGTTTTAAGCTTTTCAAAACCTGAAGTTTTTCTGTATGAGAGAAACATGAAAAAGGATTGTGCAGAGTTAAGTAGAATCCACCCACATAAACCAAACAGGTCTGCACCAAACGAATCGTGCTATAAACCTTGGAATTTTACAAGCAAGTTTTATATTAATTCTTTAGAAGCCCTTTGTGCTTATGGTTTCAGACAGAATATAAAAGTACCATATAAATATCAGCACAATATAGTAGGCAGCTGTTAGGTACTTTAACCATTCCCAATCAATTATAATAAACAGAGCAAGCACACTGAATCACATCAGAGCACCATGCAGTAACCCTCCACCTCTGACTTCTCCTTCCTGCCATGTAAAATTAACCTTGCAATAAATTACTTGTTAAATGACAGAATCTGGAATGTTCTGGAAGTTTTTGGTAGGCTGGGATGGATAGAAAGACTAAAACCACTTCTTGAATAACAAACAACATTAATGGCAGTAAGAGTCTCTCTTTTTTTTCTTTTTTTTTTAAAAGTCTCTCTTTTTTTCTTTTCAGCTGCAAAAGAGCAGCAGAATAACCCCAACTATTCCATTCAAAGCAGAAGGGAACCTGAAATGTTGGCTCTAGAGAAACACTGAGAAGCACTGCAAGCATGCCTAGCAGATGAGATTTACTTAGTTGGCTTAAAATAGACAGAACATAAAGAAATGCAGCAACCAAGAGACTTGGGAGACACAATAGGGTGGCAGAAAAGATTTCCCTTATGGCAGGGAAGGACGCACAGCCTCTTGGAGTAGGCAGCAAGAAAGGAAGGAAAAGTGGGACGATAGCCACATGGCTTGTCAGAAGGAAAGTCACTTCTGGAACTGATGGACAGGCAAACAGCTCCTTAGGTGCAGACATCAGCTGTCTGTCCCCTTTGCTTTCTGTTTACACTCCTTTAACCCCACCCACTTGGATGTGCTGCTTGCTTGGGATGGACGCACAGCTGAGCGTGTGGAAAACTCGCACTCAAGATAAAAAAGAACCTCTTTTGTGTGTTTGCTAAACTGCTTCTATCCAAATACACGGTGCTATTCCAACACCCACAAAATCATCTAAGTTATGCAAGGCCACAGGCAATTCTCACCATGACTGCTGCCTCTTGCAGGCTGGATCAGGTTATAGATATGGATGCTGATTAGTGGGGTCTGTGTCTGGACCACTCCTGGGTCAGGCACATTGTGGGTCCCACAGGCCTTGCTGAAATTGTACTTTTATTTACAGTATGCTGTGATATGTGAGGTAGGGAGGACAAAATCTGCTGCATTTATTTACTATTTCTGCCCACACACACACACACTTACAGCTGGTACATTTTTGGCACTTCAGTAGTCACATGTCTCCTAAAATTATATTCATTTGAATTTAAATACTGCCAGCCAGAGCAATTCTTAATAACTGACATTGTTTCCTATGCAATAGCTAATAGTTTTAAAACTCTCCTAAAATGACAATTTTGCAAACTTTGCTTTCATGCTTCAAAACTCTTAATTTAAAAAAAAAATCTTGGAGCTCAAACAACTATGAGCCTGATGAGCAACTTACGGATCTATTACAACAATGTCAGATTAAACTATCCCAAACTGGCAACAAAGACTATGTTTTTAATTGCACTTCATATTAATACTGCCATTTAATATTATCTGTATCATCAAACGAGTGTATTCAAAGTCTTGTAAATATTTTTACTTCCTGCAGTAAGACTTCCAGACATAGAAGTGATAACTGAATGTAGATATCATCCTATGCACTAGACTACCTTAGTCTTGGAAATAAGGAAAAAAAAAATCATGGAGAAAATATTTTCCCGCAGCTTTCCTCTCAGGCTGTCTTTTCTTTAGCACTAGGTTGTGGTTCCTAGCAAGAGGATGCTCCAGAAGAAGAGGACCCAGCAATGCACTGATATTTAAAGATCTATAAACAGGACCTTTCAATGATCCAATGCAGCCTAGGAGAAGCTGAGGAAAATGCATTTAGAAACCAAGGACGATACACAAGACAAGGGAGGGTAACAGAGGCAATGATGATCAGAGCAATTTTGGGCCCAGGCAAAACAGTGACTGCTGAGCCCTGTATTTCCATTTCAATGTGACAGAGTCAGAACATGGTACTGTTTCCTAAAACACAAAATATGAGACAGAATTAAAAATTGTACAGAACAAAATAATCCTCCTGGAGCACCTTCCCTAGTTTGTCAGCAAGTCTGTCCCCTCTCAATAAAGCAATAAAACACTGTCTGCAAGGCTCCAAACCTTTGTAATGAAGAATTATTTCTGACATGGTGACTCATGATATGAACTTGGGACAAGCAGGCCATCCCAATAGATTTTACTGCTAACCACTTCCCATAGGCTTGTGTCCAATACTTGAATTCAAGTCAGGATGGATGGATGTTAAAGAACATGTGATATGGTTCTCCCTTTATATCTGTTTACCCATTCTTTAAAATTTTGATATTTGCTTGAGTAACATCACTCTCAGGGACAGGGTTTACTGAATGTAGGAAATTAATAGCAGTGGGTTGATGGAGAACTTGACCCTTTCCCCTGTGGCATCCTCCCAGAAGCCAGCAATATGGATGTCCCCTCCCCACAGGCATTTTTCTCACAACACAGCAAATACAATCAACATAAAACCTCGTTTCATAAGGTGCCTGTAAAGGGAGAGCTACAATGGAAAGCCTTAAACGACCTGTGGTACTATTTCATTAGCATCTGAGCCATAATATAAAGCAACAATATATTTCCAAATGACAGTGTTTTAATAAAGTTATAAAGTTAAATAGAGAAATAAAAATCTGAGCTTTAATGAAACTCCCAAAAGGCAATGAAAAACAGTGACAAATCATTCTAGAAGCAAGTAAACCCTCATACAGCAGAGTTTACAGTTGAATTTTGGTAATACATATGTTTTACAACATACCAATATCTGTATCTCTGGTGCTTCCCATTTTTTCTGCCATTTTGCAGCAGAAGAATACCTACAACCCAAAATACTGTCTCAACACACACAGCCAGCCTGTCACCGAAATTTTGAAGACAACATGACACAGATTCCACAGAGAATTTAAAATAGGAAGAAGCAGAATCGGTGGCTTCTAGTTTCCAGTTGCAAATAAAACTTTCTGGGAAAATTTACTTTCAAGCAGCTTTAAATGAAAATCTATATAATTAAGGGAAAGACCATTGCTTCAAACAGATTGACTGTCTTCAACAAATTTCTCTCTTTCTAGCTACTCAGATATGCTATATTTCCTAATTATCACCTTTTAAGGGCCATCTGGGCCCCATTCCTCACCATCAGGGGGCAATTCCATTTGCATTGTTCATAGGCTTAGTCATGATCAAGTAGTCTGGTGGTAAAGTTCATTAGAAATTAGAAGAAAAGCATTAAACCTCACACAGTAAACTAAGTAGCTGATACCTACATACCCACAGGAGAGATAAGCATTTAATGCATATTCTCACACGACTTAACAAGTCTTCAATGAGTATTTTTTTTCCAAACTGCTTAAAGAATCATTTAGACTGATCCCTGACCAGGTATGTAATGAAAATTCAATTCAGTCTCTGCATACTTCAAAATACTTCTCAATTAAAGAGAAATGAATGATAAAATAATAGTCTATTAAATAAAGTCATAATCTGTTTACATCTGTAAGCCTGAAAAGTCTACCAAGCTAATGTAATGATACTACTATTTCTTCTGTTTTTCAGATACTTGCTATTTGAAATGGCAAGATCTTTCTAGTAATTGAATTTAACATGAAAATACAGATGCACTCTCATACACTGTGTTATTACAAAATTACAAAAACATCAGTTTGTATTAACCATATGAGAAGAGTTACTTTGTACTGTCATGTAGCAAGAAATATCAATATACATTTCCCAACAGGTCAGTATAAACATGCATGGGTTAGCAGAAGAGGAAAAAGTAGCAAGCCCTTGGCCTTGTGCCTGGTTCCTATAGTATAAATCAGTATTTCATCATTATGGCCTCTTCAGAAGGTATGAAAATGGTATTTAAAAAACGCTCAAGAAAGGTCAGACAATCTATTTCACATGAATGATGGACCTGTGGAAGTCAACACTATGACTGTCAAATGCAGAGTCCTGTTTCAAAACAGAAGTGCTGAAAAACCTCTCTTTGACACAGCATTTTTGTCTCTGCAGTTTGTGCTTTGGGTCATTTTATATCCAGTAGCCTGTAGCTTCTGGGAGCTCTATGCCCCTATTAGAGATGAATTACCACCACATCTCTATGAAAAACCACTAGGGCAGATCCTGGTAAACTGCACTGAGACCCACACATTAAAAATTTGGGAATTAAGGACATATGGGCACTACCTGCTATCTTTCAATGTTATTTAATTATGGAAGTTTTTTTTGTCAGCTTGAGAAAAGCTGAAATTATGGTGTTCATGACAAAACACTTGATGCTATAAAACGTGATATGCTATAACTTGAACACTATAAATACACTTGCTCAGCTGCATAAAAATGGCAGTATTACTGAGGTAATGTGATGCATTATCCACATTTCACATTTTGGGGTGAAAATGCAAATGTCAGCATATCATTGGCTATATCAAGAAGCTGTAGTCACATATTAATGGCTAGATTTATCTTTTGAGTATTGAAGGCTGTTGTTGTGTCAGTCAGAGATGAACTCAGGCCCCAAGATTCTGGAGTAATTG
This sequence comes from Molothrus ater, assembly GCF_012460135.2. Lineage (NCBI taxonomy): Eukaryota > Metazoa > Chordata > Aves > Passeriformes > Icteridae > Molothrus > Molothrus ater. The sequence continues at coordinate 39,839,431 of NC_050479.2, forward strand.
ATTTTGATTTTTCAGTGCTTCCTGTGAAACCAATAAGCTAGCTATAAATTTATTTCCTGAACAACCTTTTGTGACAATACACCTCATCAGGTATTCCACTCCTCTCTTGAATCTTGGAGGACTGCTCTCAGAAGCAACATCTGTGAGCTAATACTGCCCCAAGGAGCACGTCCCAGCCAGCAGCACTGGTAGACAGCTCTGCTTCTTGATCAGGAGGGCATGGCAGGCCCTGGTAGGGATGTCAGTAGAAGGCTGTCCAGATGGCCACTGAACCTTGCTGTGAAATGCAAGATTTGGAAGCTTTAAATCCTCCTTTCTGATTTTAGGAAAGATGTATAGAACAGCTGACTTCTTGCCTTACGCTGCTGTAAATTAACTTCATCAGCATGTAACAATTTGTGTTGTGACCTTTTAGAGGGTGTTTTGATTTTGGACATATGAAAGCAAAGGGGATGTGCTGGTTCCAGGTACTTCAGACTGGACAAAGGTCAGCATGGACAAAGCCCACGTTTGAGGAGATGAATGGATCTCTGATTGCCAGTTCCTCTTGACACTTTTTCTTCTTGTAAAGTAGCAGACAAAGAAAATATAACCTTGGCAGAAAAATTTGGAATTGTCTTTTGCTTACAGATTGTGATACTCTCATTTCTCAAGCATTGTTAATGCTATAGTTTATTATCAATTATTTCTAAATGGTCCTCAGTGTAGGACAACCCTGTGGATTTCTGAATGTAGCTCCAGAGGAAAAAAACAGCACTGAATGGAGCAATTTGATTTTATAATATGGAATCAAACTATGCACTTGCAAAACAAGAAGAGCTGAAAGGTTATTAATGAGAATAAACAATACCTCTGATTTGATGGGTTGCTTCTCCTAGAAAGAAATGTAGGACAGATTATCATGTTTAACACAAAATAATACATACAGGTTCTATACAGCATGAAACTTATTGCATCAGGGTTTGGAGCATAATCAGAAGCTCACATAAAATACCACATATGGAGATCTTTGACAAACAAAATTAAAAATATTAGTGCATGAACTGAAAGTAAAGCCACACTACTGGAAACTGGTGACAATGATTAAAATGTGGTGACAGACTTCCTTGAGATCTATCCAACACAAATCATCAGGACAATACTGGAATACCAGAATTTCCAGTTAAATAGTGGAATTTCCAGTTTAAAGTCTTGAAAATGTCTGTAATTTCCACAGAAAGAATTGTCTTCCTGGTCCATAGGTGAAATAACATGAAATAGAAAACACTTTGCCCTCTTGGAGGTTCCCACTACCCTGATGGTTTGGTGAAAAAAAAAAAAAAGGCACTAACCCCCCCCAGCTGCTCAGCTTCTGCTGAGGTTCAAAGACTGAATGAATGCTTATTCCGTTGAAATATTCAACAAATGTAGAGATATTTCAGAAAGAAATCGTATTAGTTAGATCAGGCTTCCCTTCTGGATGGTTGCTTTGCCTGTCAGTACCTCTGGGAAGCACTGCTTCATCTTTCTCCTTGGACAGGAGCATGGCTGGGATGAGAAGTCCCCATCACCCGCCAGTGCCACTGGTCACTGAGGGCTGATTTTGGCCCTGGGCTGAGAGAATGCAAAATATTTTCAGGCACCTCAAACAAAGGCTTATAGCATGGCCAGTCTGCAGGTGATGAACTAGAGTTTGCAAAATAGATGTTGCCGTTTCACATTAAAAATATAGGTAATTTGCCAGCTTTTTCCTACAGCTGTGCCTTTTACTAGATTAGCCTACACCTGCTTTTGAATATTCTTTTATTATTTTCACTGAACAGTAAAACTTCAGTAAAAATGCAAGCCTTGAGTGGAGCTATAAAGCCAGCAAATGCAGTAAAATGTCACTGCCATGTTACAGAATTGCTTTACTACTTAACACTGCACAAGGAGTGTGTTTTCATAGTTTTGTTGAGTTTTAGCTACCTGGCTCCTACTGACTTTAATGGGAATCACACTGCTAAAACTCCATGCACCACTTTGTTACTTCAAAGTAATTTTTCAGTCCCCTGGAGAAGGTCATAGAAATATTAAAAACGAAAGCATTCTCCAAGGATCTCAGATTAAAGACTTGCATCAGACTTTATAAAAGTGATTGGTCAAATATATAATGTACTCTTAATGTTCTAGCTCCTGGTTTGTTTTCTTTAGAAAGAGCCTTTGTGATGCTTTGCACAAAAGGCAATATAAAGTGTAAAGAACAGCTCAGTAAGGCATAACACGAAGACACACAGAAGAGTTACTTTCTACTTTTTTACAGTGGTAAGGAATTACTTATGTTTTTGAATAATATGAACAAATTCAGGACAATTCTTAATTAAGACGTTGTTACAACTCTATACCATTCGATTGCAAACAATACTGTAACACAAATATTTCTATTCCCTTTGACATGCTCCCCACAACTTACAATGTGGCTATAAAATACCCTTCCCATATGTCTCTCCTAAAACAGGTTGACATAGCTGCTCTTTTAGACCCCAAAACACATCTGCCGTCCTCTGTAGTTGGTTTCTGGACATACCCAACCTTCTTTGTGCTTAGAGCTTTGACATTCTCACAACCTTGTTAGGCTTGCCATATTGAAGGCAAACTGTATCTACATCATCAGCTGCACAGATAGGCAGTGAGTAAAAGCATTAGGAAAGATAATAAACATGAATTCAGGAAACTTGTATTAAATTTACCTCCAGGTTACTGATGGCACAAGCAGCAACCCAGATCATAAACTAATTGTATGTCTGGTTATGTTACCAAAAAAATCTAACTTTATATAAAAATAGTAATATGACAACCTCAAACAAAATAAATGTAGTTAACAGAATGTAAAGAACTTAGTCACAGAATCATTTAGGTTGGAAAAGACCTCTGAGATTATCAAGTCCAACCTTTGGCTGGTCATCACCTTGTCAGCTAGACCATGGCACTAAGTGCCATGTTCAGTGATTTCTTGAGCACCTCCAGGAATGGTGACTCCACCACCTCCATGGGCAGTCCATGCCAAAGTTTAACAACACTTTCTGCAAAGAAATTCCTCCTGATGTTCAACCTGAACGTCCCCTAGTGCAGCTTGAGGCCATTTTCTGTCATGGAGTCACTTGCTGCCTGGAAGAAGAGGTTGACTCCCACCTGGCTACACCCTCCTTTCAGGCAGCTGCAGAGGCTCCCCTGAGCCTCCTTTTCTCCAGACTAAACAAACCTGGCTCCCTCAGACGCTCCTCACAGGGCTTACTCTCTAGTCCCTAGTCTTCTCTAGGTCTTTTCTTCATACTCAACATAAGGTTTAAATTGTAAAGCTGCAAAAGCAAAACTAGAAACAAATTTTAAAAAATAAAATGCACACAAAATTAAAAAAGAGCATTTTAAGCATAGAGCAAGTGCCTTCCATACAGTGATGAAATGCCTTCAGCCTTCCACCTGGAAGCAAATTGAGAAGCTCACTAGCCATCCCACTTCTCCCAAAATGCTACATCATTCATAAAAGCACAGTCAAGCCACATGGAATAAACCCATATTTATTACCAGACAATCCCAGCTATAATCTTAAAACCACAAATCAAGATAAATATAAGCATGTGTAAATACACAGACAAACTTTGAAGTGGACAGGCATGCCCCTCTCACATCTCCAAACTATCACATTTAAGAAGAAGCATAAACATATATGCAATAGATTTCTGTAAAACTGGGAATTTTTTTGTGTTTCCATCATCTCTACATACAGTTGTCAAGTTACAGACCAATTAAGCTTCTGCTTAATTCTGAAATAACCTTCTGCTAAAGTCTTGAACACAAACCAAAGCACAAGGACGATGCAAAGCAAGTGTTACCATCTTAGCCAATTCACATGAAAAATGACTGTGGCAATATCATCACACTATAGGAATCCTAAAACAAAACAGGTCATGTTTTGCTTTTTTTTTGTCACAAGAAAGGCAAATTGATGCATAATTAACAATTGGCTGATGCAAATTCTTTTACATCTTTTAATTGGTGTTAATTAGATTAGAAGTAAATTTTCTTTTATCTCACCATTCTAATGCGAACTAATCTTCTCAGCAGCATGTCAAAGTTTCCCTTTTAATTAAACTTTTCAGCTGGGAACTTCGGCAGCACTCAGGCAGCCAAAGATATAATTTAAGGCACGAGAATTGTGCAGGGTTTTATGAATGGAACATCAAAAATTTAAAGCAATGATTAAAAAGGCTCAGCAGAATTTCAGAAATCTGAATTTTGTGGAGGCAACAGTGAACTTTTAAAGCTGCTTCAAGAATGCACCAGCAGTACTCTCCAGCCACCCTTTCCATATTCAAATCCATCTTTTTACAAAGGAAAACTACCCCCAATGTAAAACATCTTCTGTGAATTAACTTCCCCCTTTCATACTGTTTCTCCCGAAATATTGCAGCTCCTCTAAAATTGTTAACGTGCAGAATAAACCACAAAATACATTTAATATCTTTTATGGGAAGTTGACCTAAAATAAAATTTTATGTAGTTAAGGACTTTTGATAGTTCTTCATCCAACTTTTTTCTCTCTCTATGGGGCAAGGGTGATTGAAACCTAATGTGGGCTGCACAAAAAGGCTATAAAATGTTTTACGCAGAAGTAAAACAGTAGCCATTAAGTTTTGCTATGATGTTTGAGTAGATATGCAGCATGAAAACATGATAAAAGAGCCATAAACTGATTGTGATCAAATGCAATTACAATGACTTCTCTCCAATGAATGACATGTACTAAATGCACTTACAGTTCCTTGCAAAATTACTTTGGGCAAAGGACCAAGAAAACACTATATCCTTTTTATGAACGGCAGCTTGCCAGGGAAATCGCAAACACACAAGCTTTAATATCTATGGCCAAAAAGCACTTGGGAACTCATTAGCAAAAGGTTTAAAAGACTCACTTGTGAAAGACAGCTTTTTTTTTGTGATCAGAGCAGCATCCTGGAGAGTCTAGCATTTGGGGTGTTGGGAAGAAGTGCTCCCAGAGAAAGGAGAAAGGGGCCCTAGGCAGAGTGGGTACCCTTTTTCCTCACCATGTTTTGTTCCCATGACAAAAATATGCTCCGGCAAAAAGCAAATTGTTTTGCAGTTTTTTCCATTAAAGTTTTATACTATGCCCTGACAGAGGACTGGTGAAAATGGCATCATAGCCTAACAAAGATTTTGATAGGAATATTGTCCTTCAGCATTGAATAACTAAGATAGAAGCTGACAGCTTTGAAATAAGATGAATCTGATGACTCTTAACTGTGAGAGTGGTGAGGCAGAGGCACAACCCAGAGAAGCTGTGGATGCCCCATCCCTGGAAGTGTTCAGGGCCTGGTCTAGCAGACAATGTCCCTACCCATGGCAGGGGGGTTGGAACTAGATGGAACTAAGGTTCCTTCCAACGCAAACCATTCTGTGATTCTATGAGTCTGTGAAGTGGGTTCTTTTTTGAAGGTGAATAGGAACCAAGGTCTTGGGAACTTCATTCCTTTTATTGTGTTTTGAAATTTTGATAAGATAATCTGATATAACTTTTACTTCTCCAAAGGACTTCTGTATTTTGAGCAGTTAGATCAAACCTCTGGATTTCCTGAGGGATACACACCAAGGAGGAGACACACTCAGGCATTTGGAGTGTCAGAAGGTGGTGAGCAATGCCAGGTCACTCTGTGGCTAACAAGATTTAAGGAAGACGGTGTAGAGATATTCCAAGTTATCTCTGTGTCAAAACCAAACATGCAATATTAATGTGTCAACAGCAGTAATTTTCCTCAGAGTGAACTTGTCGTGAAGTATTTTGAAAAATGCACACCTGGTAGCACTTTTTCTATAGTACAATGATTTTCTATATCTACCTGCAAATAAAGGGAATGGAAATCCGGACTTTCCCATGGAACCTAAAGCATTTTTCTTTATACAGGAAGGACAAAATAGGTTTGAAGCTAGAGTTTAAATTGACCTGTGTTTCTATTAAATAAAAGAGGCCAAAAAAATTCACAAAACTATCCCTTCCATTATCTAAGAAACTCCATATATTACTATATTATATTTTAGGGGCACCTAGAAAGTGCAGAAGTGACTGCTGATGCTTAGTACAGACACTTAATAGGCTACTGAAACTTAGGTACCCAGGAGCAACATGAGTAGAGAACTGAATCTTCTGAGTGAAGAATAAGTTCCCCGCACACCACTGGGATTCACTTAATGGAAACTTAAGATTTAATTAATTTGATTTTACTTGATTTCATTAATTTGATGTTATTTACAGCTTTTAGAGTTGCTGAATTATTTATTAAAATAAAAAATAGAAAAAAAGGAATACTAACCAGAATTATTCTAATTTAGTACTAATTATGCAGAGCAGATTTTTTAGAGTGGGGTTAGGTTAAGGGCTTATCCATCCATGTTATATAAACTGTAAGTTTATAACTCACATTAAAATTTATCCAAATATTTCAATGCTATAGAAGGTGTCTTTGTAAGCACCTCTCAGTACACTGCAGAGTACAAATCAGAAAGGACCAAAAAAAATCCTTTCTAACCCTTAGCCTGTCTGAAAAATGTCATGCTAGATACCCATATTGCCAGTAAGAGAGTGAGGAAGCATACAGTAACTTGAACTCCTTGCCCATAAAGCCAATAAATCTCTCCTCCTAAAAACCAGAGCCTGCTCAGCCTTCTCCTGCCTTATTAAATCATAAACCACACCAAAAAAAAAAAAAAAAAAAAGAGAAAAATCAAAGCATTGCTGCAACTTCATATAATTACTGTAAGACCTCCTAGAATGTGTTAGAAGATGGAAGGAAAATTTGGACATGAAAGAGGGGAAGTTCACTGCTCCAGAAGCAATGCTATGATGCAGTGCTGGGCTTTGGTGGTGAGGAACTTCCCTCCTCCAAAGAGCTTTCTTTTTTAAATCCTATACATTAGCTTTTTAATATTAATTGTCAATTTTGCAACAGTGACACCAGTCAGTAATTACTAATGGTAATTAAATTCAACCGGAATGTAACAAGGGAGATGTCTATTCCAAGATGTATCTGCTTGTGGAACAAAAGCCTACAGCAGCAGTTAAATAACAGAAGCTGCAGTATCGAATCGGGAACATTCAGACTGACTACACTCTCCCTCTCCTTTTAAAGTGTATTGATTTGGTGAGGAGCAGTTCCTTTTCTAGGTTTTCGAGAAGAGCCCAAACTCATCACTGCTACATTCTACACTTTAAAGAAGTGCCAATTGCTCTTGAGCATGAAGTGGCCCTCAGCAGTGGCGTGCACAATGGGCAAGACACAAAACAGCGGCGTGAACAGTTTAGACTGTGCAAGTAAAGACTGTGTGAAGAAGAAGTGACACAGCCTGACTCTGACCAGTGTCCACCAGCATGGGAATAGTTGGACATTTGCTTTGCTGGTGTTTAACATAGCACAAGCACCACAATTCCTTCACAAAGGGGACAGAAGTCTTAGAAACTCTGGTTAACTTAAGGCTGGAGAAAGGTCCCACTTCTCTGGGTTTTTTGAAACTGCACTTCCACCTGCACCAAAACCCACACAACCAAATGAACAATATACAGTAACATCCAAGAATAACCTTCTGGTTATTCTGGTGGTTGCCTAATGGTGCTCAGTCAAAGGGCACGGGTTCAAGGATTTTGACAGGCTATATTGATGTCTACTGTAAAGCTGGGGTGGCATGGACCACACAGCATCAGTTCTTCCCTCATTTCCAAAATTGAAAAATTGATGGCAGCCATGAAAATTAATGCAAGTGTTGGACTTGCAAATAATAAACTCTTCCAGAAAAATAACTACTTAAAAAAAAAAACTCAAACAAAACCCTCTGGAGCAAGGCCTGCTTCTTGGTGAAAACTCTTCAGCTTTCTCTTGCTAAATACCTGGCCATTATAATCTTGGCCATGTCTCTAATGTCTGGAGTTAAAATCCTGAGAAAATAATGTTGGCATGTATCAGGCAATAAAAAATTCCCTTTTGATGGGAAAGAGAGGATTTGGTGAGACTGAAAACTTCGATAGCGAAAATTCCCTAGAGAAGCTGTAAAATGTCCAGGTGAACAAAAACTCCGATTTACTTACAGAAACTTTTTGCTCAGCTGCTGTCATGGGAGGATGATACAAGGAGCACCGTGCTGCTACCTCCATCATAAAGTGTCTGCTGGGTGCTGCTCACCACCCACTCAGCCCTCACCAAACTACCTACTCCAAAACGAAATGATCTTTGGCACACACGAGTAAATTGCTGCAGCACAGACATATCTGGACAGTAATTAATCACTCTGAATGCTCAATGTGTTTGGATATAAAATTAAGAAAGTCGGGTTGTTAAAAAATGACAGATTTAAGCACCATCTGGGCTCTGTGGCCACAGTGGCGCGAATTCCAAAGGAAGGCTTAACAGTGCATGATCTGAGAATCCCATCTGTCTCAGCTGAAATGAAACAAATAAATAAATAAACCAACAGCCTCATTTGCAAGGTTTTCTCAAGTTTTCAATCTAAAAATCATCTTGCAATAGGAAAGAATACAGACTTGAAAGTATTACATCTTCAAAACGCATCTCGTACCTTTTACATACATTATTAAAGTATTAGACCTCTAGGGAGAAATCTCTAGAGAGGCACACCTATATAGATCACACATTGTGAGACAGCATTCCTACCATGAGTATGTTTTCATAGAAATAAAGTGATAGTAAAGAATTTATGTGATAGGACTCTTCCATTGATTGGGAAAGCCAAAGTGCCATTCTGGCACCCACAACCTCCTTCCTTTCCCAAGCCATGGCTCACCTGGACCTGCCCCATGGCAGATCTGCCTGTGGATGAAATGCAGCCTCCTCAGTTGCACCTCACTCTGGCCACCTCTCTGCAAGGGCAGAAGCCATGCAAAACAAGAAGTCACCTGCAACTAGTTAACCTGCAGGATGCCTTCAGTAAAATTTGCCTGGCATGGGAAAGGTAAATAAGTCATCCAGGACAGAAGAACACTGTATATGAACACAACTATTTGCCTAGAAAAGCTTAGCCAGGTGGATTTAAGTATAGAGGTGAGGAATACTCTGGTGTAGCTCCTGGGAGTCTGGTCCAAGGCCTCCCTCCACTCAGCTGAGCACCAGGCAATGACTGAATGGTCAACATCTGGTTCTCAAACAGAGTTGTGCCTCAGTGCTCAGGACATTGCTCTCTATACCATGGTGCCTCTTTTGCTCTGCAAGAAAGATGAGACATTCCATCCTTGGCAGCTTCTGCCCCTGGCACATACATGGACCCCCACACTGGCTCAACCTGTGTGGAGCTCACCCAAAGGAAGAAAAAGCCCAAAAGTGGCACCCATCAAAGCCTCTCTTCCTCCCCCAAAGCCACATGCTCATTTTCCCTACTGTTAAGGGCCAAGGTAAGATTTCTGGGGACATCTGTGGGTATTTTTCTGAGGTCTTAGGGAAAGGGCTTCTCCAAGGGGGGTCAACAAGTGACCACCACGTCTCTTGCATAGCCACTTTTTACTAAAACTGACTCCTTCTTCCCATCCTGCCTACTCCAACAGCTGCAAGAGGCTTGCCAGACATATCAGCAGGAAATATGACCAAAAGGTACTAGTTAGTAGTTTTAGACTTCAATAAAAGATAGCATCATGCTGTATAATGTTTTAGCTTCTTTCAAATAGAGACATTTGTATAAAGGCTAAATCCTGGAAAGATTTTTTTTCAGTATCTTGATTTTACCTTCAGTAGATCTCTTTGCATTGTAATATGGAATATGTGGGTACATTCTTCTGGATCAAGAATGTAGCACTTCTTTGACCCTGTTCTTATGGTGCAATTTGCAGTGCACAATTTTGTATGAGAATTATTTGGACCCAAATGGCAAGCAAATGGATAATATATTCTGTCATTTAAATTGCTTTAAAATAAGTGGCACTAAATTTGCTTGTTCTTTCCTTTTAAAAAGAATAAATTGTTATGTAATTTGTAGGGGTCTCCTTTCAGTGAGCTCATGCAAACTCCTGTGGGCATCATTGACAGCTCATCGAGATGACAATAGAGATGATGAGTTTCCACAAAGCTCCATATACAAAACTTCCACACATTAAAAGTTAACAAACTGTGCTATATTCCTCAAAATAGGAATTTGCTACAAATGATGAAAAATAGAAATAAGAAGGGGAAATGTGGTTATTCTTAAATCTTCTTTCAGGAGATTTCTAGAAGGAAGATGATCTCTCTATAACGAGAGAAATTAAGGAACCTGGGAAAATCACACGTGAGACCAAGCTTCTGTACAACAAAGTGATGCCAGGGCTGATGCTGGCAAGCAGCAGGCAGCAGCCACCAGTCTGTCGAAGTCACTCCATGGGAAGGTCTCAGCACTTCTGATGTTTGGGTGTGGTGCCCCGTGAAGGTGAGCCAGCAAGGGCTGCCCTGTTACCCTGCACTCCTCCACTGCTGTCAGTCTGCTACTAAAATAAATGAGATTTACCATCACAATAACAGAAGCACAGTGCCCTAGTGATGGGGATAGCCAATGCCAAGCACAGCACTCGTGTGCAGAGGGTGACCTGCGGAGCTCACCCAGGCATTCCTAAGCAGCTTTCCTAGGAGCACTGCTCCTCTGAGACACTTTGAGATGCCTAGATTTTGGAAAATCACAAAAAGCATAAAGTACTAATGTCATTTTTGTAATGCACCATTTAAATCAACAACAAATATTTTCTCAATAAACAGTTAATGAATTTCCTAGGAGTCAGACAAAAGACGTGTTTGTTCTCTCAGCAGATGTTGCGTAAAAATGAATCTGCTTCCCAAAAATGGGCATTCATTTTTTCTCTATAAGTAAATTAGCACATACTTATAAATTTTTCTTTGTTCATGAGTTTCATCAGCTTCATCGACTTTAAAATAAGATGAAAATGCATCTTTTTTCTGTAGATTTTTGATGTAAAACCCTTGGAGTGCAAAAATAGGCACATAGCAGTTCAGATAAGCTGAAAGAAAATATTATATTCTATATATTCTCATAGTACTGTACTGCCTGTTAAATATAATATTTTTGCAATACAGTAAATTAAGCTATACTACTAATAAGATATATTTCTTCCTCTGTAATTTAGTCTTTATCACTCTGGTTCTTTCCATATTAAGACCATATACTGGGTTTTATAAGTACAAAACTTATAGTTGCAAAGTACAAGTTTCCCTGTGAGAGAGTTTTTGTACTGGTTAGTTAAGAAAACAATGAACTCAATCCTTGTCACTGCACACCTTCTCAAGGACACAATCTGCAGAAAGGGTAAACATTTTCATGTGTTGTGGTGGGCAAGCCATGCTCGGTGTGCACCAGAGTGGAATCAAATGGCCCACAGGCTACCAATCCATTTGCATTGCATTTGGTATCATCTCCTCCGTTTACAGAACAGCTGTGTAAACTGAAGGGCAGGGAAGGGAGGGCAGCAGGGATTTAGGCTGGGGTTTGAGGGTGAACACACACAAGAGAGGAAGGAGACAAGTAGGGCCAGGCAGTCCAGCTGCAGCTGTGACACTGGACACCAAGCATCCCTTTGCTACCACATGGAAAGCAAAAGCAGAGCACCTTGATCTATGGGATGCAGGGGGACACAGTGGGAGCCAGTACTGGGAAGCCCAAGGACAGCAAGGGAAGAGCACAGTCCAGTTTGGCCAAATTACTTCAGAGAGGGCACAGTATGAGGGGCTGGCAGAGACAAAACTAGAGCTCCAGACAGCAGCCTTGGGACACAGAGGCTGCCTGCTTTGGGGCACCATGGAGCGCAGGTACTTCTCCAGCAAGCACAGTGGGCAGCTGCAGGGCCAGGGAGCCAAGTGGGATGGGAGTACCAGAGCTGGGGCAGCCTGTGTGGATGACTGAAAGCACATGGGGCCTGAGTACCCCAGCAAAAGGGATTACATTTTCCATTTTGGGCTCGAGAATGTTTTGCAGTCCTTAGGTGAACTGCAACCTGTCTGCGCCTTGCAGTTTTTTGACTAGTAAAAGGACTTGAAATGCATGGCCACCTGGTAGAGCTCTGCTCTTCTAGGAGGAATTGTAAATACTTGGAGATTCTTGGAGGAAATGAGTAAAAATATAATTACTATAAAGGAAAACACTTAAGACTTCCCCATAAATTTTCTATGCAAATTAACCCAAGATAATTCTAGCCACATGAAAAAATTTAGATCGTCTTAAATGTTTGCTTTGCACTGAATGCTGAAATTGGCTGGGCGACGCTTCTGAAGAGTTCTATTGTAACAAAGTAAAAACTCAAGCAAGTAACAGGTAAAACAAAAGTCTTTCCTTAGCGCTGAGCCCAAATGATGGTGAAATCGAGTTAAACAACAGCATGTGTTGGTGCTAATTTCCACTCTCAGAGGCAAATTATTTCTGAAAGTCCCCAAACTCGCTGTAATTACCCAGCCGATGCTGGCTGCCTAAGACCAGGCACGGCACCATTACAGCGACGAACCATTATAGAAGAGGCAAAGCCATCGAAGTTATATGAAGATTAATAGAAATCTGAACCGCGCTACATCTAAAATAAACAAAAGCTTTTGTAGCCGCGCTGAAAGGCCCATAAAAGTAAACTACAACCTCGGCAAAGCCTTTTAAACTGACAAAACCGGACGGCAGAGGTCAGGGAGGCAGGCGGGTCAGCAGAGCCGTGCCCGCAGGTTTGGGGGTCGCTCCGTCTCCCCGCTCGCTGCCTCGCTCGCTCGCTCGCTCGCTCGCACGGGGGCCTCGCCGGGGCCGGGGAGAAAGCCCACCGCCGCTCCTCCTCCGCCGGAGCAGGAACACTTGAACTGCCCTTCTGTCTCAACAAAACTTTAGTTTGCTGATTGGGCACGAAACAAAAGAAAGACAGCGGGACGCGATTTATAAGGGGGCAGGGTAGGCTGACATGCTATTGTACTCCTGAGGTATCCACAAGCTGTTAATTCCATTTTAACATTGTTAATAAGACTGTTAACACATCTGACTTTGTTTAGAGACTTTGAAAACATCAACAAACTGAAGAAAAAAACCAAACCAACCAAAAAAAAGAAAAAATCAAGAACCCCACCCGCACTAGAAGTAAAATATGATCTTTTCAAACAGCATCAAGCATCCAAACGTGACGCTTCTGCCTGTCCGGACCTGGCAGCGAGGAGGAGATATAGCAGGGATGCTCAGGGACGTGCATCCACATATTCCTCATCCTCTCGTTAGCCTATTTAGCTATTCACATTTTCCAGGTTAAATTTAAAGGACTCGTTTCTAACACCACTGCCGTTTTGAGAAGGAGAGGGAATAAACCCGGACTCCCCCCTCCGCGCACACCTCCTCTCCCTCGCTAGCACTTGCACGCAGGCAAATGTGCAGATTTAATCAGTGTGGAATGTTTTAAATGAATAATTGGGTCTGACAGATTTATTGCAGTTAATTTTGCAATAGAATGGAAAAATGTTTGGATCTCAGCCTTTAAAGTATTAGGAAAACAATTAATCCATCACATAACGGAAATTCCTGTATTACACCCTCATGTCCAATTAAATAATGTCAAGTAATCTTACATTGTAAAATGCTGAAAATTGAAGCTCAAATAATTGAGTGGGATATGTTTTAATTTTTTAAACAAACTTGAAACAAAAATCACATCAAATTAAAATCAGATGCTTCGAAAAAACGTTTTTTTTGGTTTGTTTTATTTGGAGGAGGAGATGTTTTAAATGTAAAAGAAAAAAAACCCCAACCTTACTAAAAAAAACCCATTAATTTATCTTTTTCTCTCCAGTTTTTGCATCAGGAACCCTGCCTTAGCAAGGCAATCTAAAAGCAAATCAAAAGCTTTAGGATGAAGTCTGTGACAGCATTTTAAAAGACCGCATTCTTTTAAAAAACTTTAAAAGGAGACAACCAGCACTTCTCTTTTCCTGCAGGCAGAGGGGCTGATTCCCGGGTACTTACTCAGACACAACTCTCCGAGACTTCAAGCCGTGTTTCGCTTGAATAACGTCCCGTAGGATCGAGTCCCCAGTTTAGGACCGACTGACAGCAAACTTCTGAGCCTGAAAGTAAGCGGGATTCGTTTGTTTTTGTTTACAGCCCAAAGCTGCTAATGCTGTAAAATTGCTTAATGTCACACTCCATCTCCTTTTTATTAAAAGTAAGGTAAGAGGGAAAAGAAAAAAAAAAAAAAAAAAAAGCCTGCAAATCAAAGAACTTTTCCAGAATAACAAAACCATCGACTTACAAATGTCTTGCCTGCCCCTGAAATTTGAAACTTGGCAAATTCATCTCATTCGGCTGCTGTACAAAAGGTCCCTGAAGCGTGTTACAGTAGGGACCCGCGAGCTTCCCAAATACTTTGACTGTTTCTAAACTAGGGGATACGGGGCTGCGGTTTCAGGGCTCCCTCAGCTAGAACGAAATGAAAGCGGGTGGTGAAATTTTAATATCGCGGAGGTTTAAGGGGAGTACGTCCGGCTGTTTTTACAGGGGGATTGCCGACGGTCCTGTGGCAGGCGAGGTAGGGAGCGCGGGGACAAAAAGGGATTGGAGCACGTGTCGCTACAGAAAGGCAGAAAAAAAGAAAAGAAAAGAAAAAAAAGTTGGAGGTACTGAAGAAGGAGTAAATATAAAACACAAGGAAATATCCTTCTAGTATGTCAACGGCAAAAAATAACAGACTGTAATCTCAGGTCGCATTTAAGGGCAATAAATACTGTAATGACTTGCTGGCACCTTCGCTAAGGCACTGTCGGCATGGCCGGACAGAAGAAAATGGGGATTACACTGAATGAAAGAAGTGTAAGACTTGGCCACCATCATTCAATTTGTTTTTCCAAATACAACACGCTTCTTATTTTGCTGGTTTCTTACAATCTTGACGTTCTGGATACCCACATTACCACCCAACTATTTCTGTTGCCATAACAACATCAGAAATTTGTTCCTCGATGCCCTTTTTAATAAATAATTTTGGGATTTGGGAGCTTTCAAAGACGGGACAGTTTCCCAATTTAGGCAGCTCACACCTTTCTCACAAGGAACTTATTTGTTTCTGTTTCCCTAAAAAAAAAAGTAATTTGAAAGCGATGGCCCCTCCTTCCCCCCTTGACTTTGGAAACAGGCCTGTTGCTATAAACAGTTTTTCTGGGGGACTTAGATTTTCAAGAAACAGGCAACCTACAGCAGCCAGGGGACCACCTCCTAAGGCTTACAGAAAGGAAAGAAGTACTGTACATGCAGCCCAGCGTCTTAAATAACAGCCAAGTTTTCACCATCTATCCACAGGATGGGTTTTAAGATCTTCAAAAATAAAATATACAACCAAAAATTACTAAGGAAGAGTAATAACACTGTATATTTTGTATGCTGTCATTTAGGAGACCCTCATCCCTCTCTCAAGGCAACTAGAGCTCCCTTTGAGAGCTGCTCCTTGGCCATGACAAGGAGCAGCTTTTTTTTTTTTTTTTTTTTTCTTTCTCAGATCAGCTCAAAATGAGTGGAATAAGAAAAACAAAACCAAAACCAAAAAATCACCAAACAACCCCTGGCTCTTTACCATTAAATAAATTGGATTCCCAGCACAAACAGCAAAACAATGGCCAAGAGGATGTGACTAACAAACGCCGAGGGAAGAGTCAAGCTGCCCTCTCTTTGCATATGCAGCCAAACAGAAGTCACTGGGGTTGGGATTCTTTCCCTTCCTATTTAACATATCTGTGCATTTCAATAAATTGAAATGAACAATGCCCGGCTTTCAAAAGTTGCAAATTACTGGGAATATATTGCAAAACGTGAATAACCCATAACATAGGAAGATGTTTAAAAATATTTTTCTTCGGTTTTTGTTTTGCTTTGTTTGGGGTTTTTTTGTTGTTTTTTTTTTTGTTTGTTTTTGTTTTTTGTTTTTGTTTTTGTTTTACGTTTTGTTTTGGTTGAGTTTTGCTTTTGGTTTTTGTGAATTTTTTTTTGTTAGTTTCGGTTTTTTAAGTGAGAAAAAGAAGAGAGAGAAATCACAATGCTCTAGGGAAACAATCCTAGACTGGGAAAAAGTATGCCTGTGAGATATGCAAGAAACTTCAAGGGATAAAAATTGTTTGAGTGTGTATTTTGTAAAAGAGCAAATATTTAATTATCTCACTGGCTGGTTCAAGCCAGACAGGGAGTTCCTGCTCATGTGCATTGATGATCTTTAGCAAGATGTAAATATTTCTTGTCCTCGCTGCCGATGGCAAGTGGACACCGGCACACCTGCACCTCGAAAGGGGAAAATTTCCCCTTTTCGTTGTTACTGGTGGCATTTCCACACTTGCTAAAGCAGCGTGATGGGAATCGCGCCCTTTCCGAGCAGCCGCTTTGGAAGCACAAGTCGGAGGGCGCCCGCCACGCTCAGGAGAAGGGAGGGGAATGCTCCCCACGCGGGAAGAACTCGACAACCCCCTCGGTAAAAAAACCAAAACCAAACCCAAAACGCCAAACCCAAAGCACCCCAGGCTTTTGAACCGCGCCGTGTGTCTGTGGAATTGTCTCTCCTTGGGACACCCGCGGCGTGGGACGGTCACGGCCCGCTCGGGGGTCACCCCCCCCGCCCCCGCGCCGCGCCGGGAAAGCGGGGACGGGGCGACACCCACCGGCCACCCCGCGAACTGCAGCCGGGCCGCCCGCACCGACGGGCACGGCCGGGCAGGGAGCCGGGCACGGCCGGGCAAGGATCCGGGCAGGGAGCCGGGCAGGGAACGGGCAGGGAGCCGGGCAGGGAACGGGCAGGGATCCGGGCAGGGAGCCGGGCAGGGAGCCGAACAGGGATCCGGGCAAGGAGCCGGACAGGGAGCCGAACAGGGATCGGGCAGGGAGCCGGACAGGGAGCCGAACAGGGATCCGGGCAGGGAGCCGGACAGGGAACGGGCAGGGAGCCGGACAGGGATCCGGGAAAGGACCCGGGCAAGGACCCGGGCAGGGATCCAGACAGGAGTGTACGCTGTGGCAGGCAGTGCACTCGGAGGGGGTAGCGAAGGGGCGGGCAGAGATGTGGATGGGGCAGGCTGGGATTCGGTCAGGGTGCGGGCAGGGGCAGAGAGGAATGTGTGCAGGGGTGCGGGCAGGGGGCAGGCAGCAAAGCCATCAGCTCAGCATTCCTGGCTGGCTTTAGATCTCCACAATTGTTCCCCCTTCCCTCCCGGCGGGGTGAGGAGGGAAGAAACCACTTCAAAGAGGAAAGTTTCTGCATGAGGCAAAGACGAGAGTTGTGTCTCCGTTACCCGGACTATTACTGTCCTTAATATTTCAGTACTCTCGTACCTCTCTTTCTCCCCCCCCCCCACCCTTTTTTTTTTCTTTTATTTTCTTTTTTTTCTTATTTCTCTTCTCTCTCTTTCTCTCTCTCTCTATTTTTTTTTTTTTTTTGTCAGCTTGCTAATGAAGCTGTTGTTATTCCTGGGAAAGGAGAAGGCAACATGCGGTGAGGGAGGCGTGCACACCGATAACTCCCTTTTCAATTTGTTTTCTCCCAAAGAAAATGGAAAATATCTCCGGCAAAGGAATTGGCCAGCAGCTCCCTCTGGATCCTCGGCTCCCGTCCTGGCCCCGTGGGGCTCTGACAGCGGCAGGGCTCCGGGGTGAGCCTCTTCAGCCCCAGGCCAACCCGCAGCACCTTCCAGCACGTTCTGTTGAGCATTTTCAAAGGGCTGCACAAACACTAATTAATTACCCGTGCTCCGTATCCAGGCAAACGGGGACCCGGGGATCCATTTTACAGATGGGGAACTGCTTGCACTAGGAGAGCCAGTGAGTCACCGCACTCGAGACAGAAATTAAAACACCAATTTTCTCGTCTTTAAATATACAACCTATTGACCACTTTACCATTCCAAGGGAAAGGGAGAAGACAGGCTGATGGAGAAATTAATTCCCCATCTTGCATTCAGCCCAAAGACACAAAAAGCCTAACAGAGGCATAAGAGGCAGCTCCTCTCACATTCACTCCCGTTTGCAATGTTTCTTTTACCCTCAAATGCTTTACATAGTCAAAACAACACGAAGAAAGAATTAAAAATCATTATCAGGAGAGGAAAACTACTCATTTGAAAAATATGGGAGAGCTCATAGCTGCTCAACTGAGCTTTTAACCAGCTGAAGAGCTAGTTTGGTGGAGAGAAAGGAGAGGGATGTCCCTGGTGTTAGGAACTACAAAGGAGGAGACTCCAGCATCAATACAGGCCAGAGTGCAGGAGACAGAGACAGAAGACAAATATTCATGGGAGCCGTGGGGGTGAGGTGGGGTGGGATGGTGTCACAGAGATAGATGGGGACCAGATTTTCCAGGGCAACTGAAGATGCAGACAGGCACCTGGCAGGATTTTCAAAAGCAACTGAGCAAGATAGGTACCTAAATCCCACTGATTTCAGTGGATGGGAGGATGTCTAACCTGCTTATGCTCTTTTGAAAATCCTATTAAGTGCCAGCTGCATGTTTAGGAACCCAAACACATTCGAAAATTTATCATAAGGCTCCAGGACGGATAAATTTTAAGAGCAAAGTGTTGTTGTGATGATGTCAAGAATTAGAAAAACAAAGCCAGATTCCCGCTCTGTCCAAAAAGGAATCTGGTTGTTAGGAAATAAGAGAGTACTTCTTTCTCTTTAAAGAAACAATTTTGCATCTTTGCATTTAGCCTTCCTCATTTCTAGCTCCTCTTTGTCTTTTGTAATAAACCAACTGGAGAGAGTAGGGATTTAAGGCAGATAACAAGTGATGCTGCCAGGCTCCTGACACAAGTGTGCTAGTGGCAGTGCTGGGGGGACACACAGATGGGTGTGGGGAGGGACAGGTAGTGCTGGGCTATGCAGCGAGGCAGCAGGGCTGCAGGGAACGCTGCTGGGACAGCCATGTGCCGCTGCAAATGCGGGGAGGCAGGAGACAACAGGCAGGCATCCGGGAACAGCTCTGCCATCACGCTCAAATGCAAAACAATGTGACTGAGGACACCCGGACACGTCCCTTTAGTTTCAGGGTGTGCTTTGGGGCAACTCAGATAAAGCAGTATGTAACCATGAGATAACTGTATATTGCATGTACCTCGTTAAGAATTTCAACATTGATGACAGATGGATTATTTTTTTTATTAGAATCAAGGTGGTTTTGACAGTGTGGATTTTTCTGTAAATTTTGATGCTCTCATTTATATTTTTTTTGAAAACTGTTAAAACGGGATTGTTGAGGGACCGCCAGAATTTCCCATGAGTTTGCTTTAAATATTTAGGTAGCAGCTGTCTCTTGATCACTGACAAACTTTAAAATTCGCAGAGTAAAATCTCAACAAACAATTCTGTAAAGACAGACTTTCTGAAAGATTCTACAAAAAAAAACCCGCTATTTTTAAAGCATCTTAGCACCACCAGTTAAACTGACACAGCAAACCCATTGTGTTTTGCGCCAGTTTTGTTTTGCTCTATACAGCTGTGTTTTCACAGATGCAAAACCATGTGTCTTCAGCAAAAGGTCTACTCTTCCCTTCAGATGTGAGTGAAGATCAAAGGTTCAAACACAGAAATACAAGCTCCTCTTCCCTTTGGAACGTGTTTTTATTTTTTGCAGTGGCTCTACACCAGAATTTCCATCTGTTGTCCTTATGCAGTGTACAGGTTAACCTTAACAGCCGGGTTTGTGACGCTGTTATCTCAACCCAGAAGCACAGAGATGAATCACTCTTGCATGTAGGCTCTGAACATCTCACCGAGCAGCACAAGCAGAGCTGCCTCAGACAGACATCATTTCATGGAGGAGGAGGATCAAGGAGACTTGCTCCTTCCTTTCCAACAGAAAAATTAGGAATTTCCTGAATATTATATTAATATGTTCACACTTAAAATTGTCTAGCCCTAATTTCTGTTGCAATAGTACATTGTGATTCCTTTAAATGGCAGCGTCTCAGTTTGTAACACAGAAGACTTCGGCCTATGGCTTTTAGACAGTGTTACTTGACATTTTATCTCTGCTTCTCCATCAGGCCGGCCGGAATTAATGTTTTACTGGAATCACAGAATGGCTTGGTTTGGAAGGGACATAAGAGATCCTGGCTGGTTGGAAAGAGCCCTGTTTCTGCGCTGCTGTTTCTGTGACTGGCAGGGAACAATTACCTATACTTCACAATACCGCGGCATTTAATAAATTAATAAATTAACAAATAGGGAGATGAAGAGTAAAGCGCTGGCGGCAGCTGCGCCCGGAGAGCAGCACTGAGGTGCCGGCAGAAGCTGCGGGCTCCGAGCAGGCCCCGGGCCGGGCGCGGCCGCTCCGCCGGGCCGGCACTGCCATCTAGCGGCACCCCCTGCCCACCGGGCCGGGCCCACACCAAGCCGCGGACACCTCCGCTCCCCGGCCTGCAAAACAACCAGCAGCTGCGACAAGACAGCCCCGAAGCTGCAGGTGAGGCGCGGGACAGGGCCCGTGCCCCGTCCGGAGTGAGGCAAGCCCCGGCGAGGAGCTGGAGCAGCCCCTGGCTGCCTCTCAGCACCGCACAGCTGCGCAGGTGTTTATGGCGCCGCCGTGCCCCAGTTCACACTGTTCCAGGTGTGGGGCGCACACGGAGCCAAAAGAGGAGTCGGCATCGCAGCTGCCACCACCGAGGTCACTGGGGCGGTCGATGGCCGCCGCGGCCCCTCCGTGCTCTCGGCAGCACTCATGCCGTCAGGAGAAGCCACAGCTGGTGTCGCCGAGGCGTGTTGCTTTATGCACACCGTGCCTGTGCCACTTTGGCAGAGGCTCGCCTGAACCCTGGTGTACAGTGCGGGCAGCTGGGCGGCTCGGCACTTACAACAGGCTGGGTAAGTTCTTGGCCCCATGTAAAGCAAGGGCAGTGCCATGATTTCACCCATTGCAGAGACTCCTCACCAGACTGAAATGTCAGGTGTTGGGCCCCACTCCTGAAAATCAGGGCTGGTGGGGGCACAGCCCAGCACCTCTCTGGCACAAGGCAAAGGGCAACCCTGGCATCACACCAGCCCACGCCAGCTGCTCCTCGTGGAATTCCAGCCACATGGCGTGGGCAGCCTGCTGGGGTGGGAGCATCATCATCAGAGCTGGACTCTCATTCTGTTTGCAGCTTTGGCAGCTAGGATTGCTGCCAGAGGATAGATGCCCCTGCCCATGGTGATGGGAATCTTGTCCGAACTCCCCCTTATGCAGTGGCAGCTCTGTGATAGCAGGATGCACACCAACCCCCTCCTTCCACAGCATGCCTTCCCTGGAGCAGCCCAGCAAGTGCAAATCTGCACATTTTATGGGCCTGCATTGAAGGCACATAAGGCTTTGGATTAGACTTGCTCAGTACTTTAATGAGTATTAAATTAGCTTTGGCAGCAGCAGAAACCCCCAAAAGCATGCTATGCAAATTACTCACTTTGAGAAAAACACACGCCAATGTTGTTGTTTGGAGAAACCAGCACAATCATGGAAGAATAGCTCATCAGTAACTCTTCCTTTGAAAAACATCTCCAATGGGCACAGTAGGATTTAATTTCTACTTTTTATTGGAGAAAAAAAAATCAACAGTTAATAGACTTTAGCATTGGCAAAGATAATTGCCAAGTACAGCTTTTGTGAAGTTCAGCCCTTCTTGTTTTCTTCTGCCTAAGTCCCTCTAAATATGCAGGACAAAGACAATGCCACAGTTCCAGAGCAGAAAAAGAGCGGAAATTAGTGTTTGCCAAGGAATCAGATGGACACCTGTATTTTTGTCACCAGATTTTCAAGTTTTTGTAAATCCTTTAAAAAATACTTTTGTGAAACCCAGCATGTACTGCCATTTGCTAACAAAAATCAAATTTTACAAGTCTTTCAGAAAAGAGATTGCAAAAGGCATGCTCTTTGCTTACTCTGTGCACCTCCAGTTGTGGTTGGTTTTGCCCCTTACAGTAACAGCCAGTGTTGGGGGGAGCAGTAATTCCACATTTCACAAGGGGTATGACTTCAGCATTGTGTTTCCCATGACTGCTATGCAAACCAGAAGGGTACAGCCTTCAAACTGCTGCTACAGAATCTCATCCCCATCTTACTGCTTACGAACAATCTCCAGGAGTACTCTAAAGCCATCACTCACTAGGACTGGTTGATTTTTTAATTTTAATTAAGAAAGAATAAGTTTAAAAACCCCAAACCCACTGTCAAAGCTATTTTGCTATTCCAGTCAAAATCGGGAGGCAAAGAAATACAGGCATAGCCTGATCTATTGTTTTCATTTCACTGGCTGCCTATTTTCAAAAAGTCAACTAAATATAAAAATGGAAATAGGAAAATAAGAAAAAAAAAAGGGAAGAGAGAGAAAGAAAGAAAAACAAAATGAAAGAAACCCATTAATTTTTCTTTAAACAACAGATATATCAAAAGGAAAAAAGCATCCTTTTCCAAAACACTGGATACTTTGCTTTATGTTTTTCAGTCAGCTTGAATGTTAACTAAACAGGAGCTTAGTAGAGATGTAGCACATCAGTCAGAGGATGAATTTGCTCTTCATGGAGACGTGTAAAGAACAAACACTTTTATTATGATGAGGTGTTTCCATTGACTGAGTACCCATGTGGGAGGAAAGCCTATGCAGTTCAGCTAGGGAGAAGGAGAAGAGGAACGTGAAATGCTTTCCAGGGAGCTCTGTACTAAGCAGAGGCCATAAAATGTATACCAGCAGGACACCTACTGCTTTCAGTGATTGAAGGCTGCAGGCAGACGTCCTCTTCTGAACCTAACCTGGGATGGCATCAATCTGGGGTGCTTGGGATCAGGCAGGCTGGATGCGATTGCTTCCGGAGCCGCGCTGCTGGGAAGGGGCTGCCTCAGTGCCGCCGTGAGCCCCATTAGTGTGTATTGAACTTCTCCCAGGCACACCTATGGGAGCCATCGCCTCTCCTGGAGCGGCACGGAGAGGGGAACAGTGCCACTCTCAACCTGCATGGCTGGATCCAAAGTGCACAGATATGACCTAGCTACCAGCTGCTGTTCCAGGACATCAGTTCCAGTTAACAAGCTCGAGCTGAGCATTTTACTCCTAGGCCATGTTTTTGCACAGCCCAAGAACAGTTTTCCTTGCTTTCTCTGCAATAATTAAAATTGAGCTGTGAATTCCCTTCTCTCACACAGATTCATTTTCATTTCAGTACCAATTAGTAAAGGCTCAGCTTTAGGGAAACTGTTGCACAGCCTAGCACCAAATGAAATTCCTCTGTTTCTTCTAATTCAAAAAGAAAGCCTTAGTGCCTCTTTGTTGTGAGAGCAACCTAGATCAGAGAAGTGACAACTCATCTTCACAAAGACAGTAATGTGAGAGCCCACTATCTGAACATGAGGTTGTAATTCAACATGATTAAACAGCCTTTTTGCTGTAGAAAGATGTAAACAATTGTTACAATCATGACACCCGTGTTTTTCCGCAATTGCAGACTTCTTGTGTGCTAATTTGTTAGTCCAACACTGTGGTGTTCCAATAGCAGGGGGTCTGCATCAGCAGTCCTGGTCTTTTTGTTAGCAAAACCCGTCAAACCTCCACATTTAGTGAGCTCTGCACCTGAGCACTGGAGAGGGATATCATTTCCTACAGCTTGAATTCATTTTTCTAAAGTTCTGGAATTTGCAACCTAAGCAGACTGAAAAAATAGCCGTTTTTCTCCATGAAGTCTGCAGAAAGTTTTGTTTCTCCATTAGCACAGCAACATCATTCTCCACATTCAGCTTCCCTCGTGGAAGTGGGCTATCTACAGTAGGATCGTATTGTAGCCTAAGTTGCCATATAGTTCTCAGTTTCAGTTGCATGCTATTCTCCTCCAAGCAGGGAAAGGAAATGCCATGGCTACATGTCCACTTTGGGGTAAAGTTCTGAGAGGTTTACAGTGCTAACAGGCAATTTCAGAGAGTGAGATTCTTCTGCAGCAGAAAGCAGCAGATCACCTGCAATGGCCCTGCTGCACTTGGGCATCTTTAGTTGTAGAGATTCCCCCCATAAGAATAATCCAGAAGAAGTGTCATAGCTTCACCAAGTATAACTCAGTTGTTAGACAGTAAATGGGACTCAAGCAGGCAGCAGCTCTGCTCATAGTGGGGGCTCAGACATTGTGAGGAAAAGCTGCTGCAGAAAGGGGCCCTAAGGGCACTGCAATCCCCATTTCCTTGCACTCCCTGCGGTCTTGTTTTCTGTCCCCCGCTCTTAGGAGGACCAGGCTCCTGTCTCCTGCCCTGGCTCTGTGCTGAAGAAGCAGTATGGCAACCTCCCACCCATGGATAGAGCTGGGTATGGACCATGATCTGGGGACAAAAGTGACAGGGGTGGTGGCTCAGTGACCCCAGGCCCCTCAGAGGAGACAAAACACCTGTGCAGAGGACACCAACAGCGTATCAGTGCCCAGTATCTTGGTACCATATGCATATTGGTCAATGAAATATTGCAGCACTACCTGCACATTGGCCCCATAGCTTGGTGCTCTCCAGCTTGGAAGTCATGCTGACAAACCATGGGGGATCCAGTATCTTTTCAGGCTAAAATCTCCTCTTAGCAATCTGCAAAAAACCCCACTAAAATATTTCTGTAAATACTATGAGGCAAGCTAACAGAAAGTTAAGAAATAGCCAATTTGACTTTTCTGTGTAATCCAAATTTTGCCCTCGGGGCACACAGTTTATGAAACTCTCTTCAATAATATATTCCTGCAGAGATGTTCTACAGGACAGACCTTAATCAGGACTGATAAGGAAGATTATTGTCTGTAGGAATGTGAGAGGTTTTTTATTTGTTTGTGTGTCCATTTTAAGGTTTTTTAAGGTCTTGCCCTCCTTGGTGGACATGCTGCTCACTAGCACACAGTTACATATTCACTGCATCTGAGGGGGATGATCCACAGAAGCCCAAGCATGACCTTTGAGGACAGTTCAAGAGACTCAACCAAAAGCGTCTTTTTTACTGTAACCAATACTTGATTAACATTAATTACTTTGTTAACTAATTGGAGCAAGGATGGAAGTGGGTCTGCCCCCTACCAAGTGAATCCCTCTACCTATTCATCTAGAAAGTCATGGTTTAACCCATTACTGGCTAATGCAGTGTTTTGAAAATACAGGCTTGAAGAACCTCAAAAATAAAAATGAACTCATACCATTGCTCCTTATCACTGAGCAACGTCTAAAGCAAGAGGACATTTCTGTCAACATTTTTGTTTCTGTCCTCTTCTGGAAGGGTCTTACCTAGTTAAGTCAAATTCCAAACTGCTTTTGGATGCAGGAGTTTAGATGAGTGACTCTAATATAAGGGGCTAAGAGCTCTGAGTCTTGAGTAGAAGAAACAGCTTTCATGAAAGCCACAGTAAGGATACTAAATCCATGAAAAGGCTGTGATTTAAGGAATGGTATTCTGCAGTACTTCCCCTTGTCTAGGTTTAGGTGATTCCCTGCTCACTTAGAAGGTAAGTATTTCCACCTCTTCTCAAGTCTAGTAAAGTCAACTGCTGTGATGGTCTGTGAGTCTTTTTAGAAGTTTCTACTTGGCACAGAATTAAAATTATTTGGATGTTCAAAAGTAAAAGAGTGGAGGTGAAGAGAGATCTATACTTCTTTAACTGTAAGCTGACAATGAAGCACCCATATTTATGGGACACTCATGACTCTAGTCTCTGTATGACTTAGCTGAGTATTTGTAAAACAGAAGTATTACCAGCCCTTTTATCATGAGGGTTTTCTGAAGATAAATTAATTAATGTTTGTTAAGCATTCAGATATTTATAGCAATAAGTGCCATAGAAAACCTCATAAGGAAATTACCAATTCTGTCTTCACAGCAGGGTTTCAATAGTGTGCAGTAAATAAGGCCTAGGGCTACACATTGAAAAATTAGGAGAAAACAAAATATTGAATAACTGCTCATTAACTCAGCATCGTCCATCTTGTTCACTAGCTGAGGCAGGGGTCCTGTGGAAAAAGCTATGTATGATCTTGATTTTAAAAGACTGTGCTACCAAGTAAATATATAAGGGGACTGAACTTAACTGCACCAGCTATCTTAATTTTGACATTTCCTAACTCCTGAATATTTTACTCTCCAGCCTTAATGAAGCTGCTTTGAGCTGCTGCAAGACTTTGCCAGCTCCCCTTATAAAAGAACACTTCTAAGAATGCTGTGTATGGGGAGATACAGAGACTGAAAGAATGCCAGAATCATAAAAGAAAACAATGTTAATAATATCAAAAGAGAACTTCAGCAAAATTTTGCCCCAGTCTTTTAAAAGGCAAGAAAATATCAGTGAATCAGCTTACATTTCACAACAATAGTATGCAGCTAATGGGAATTTCCAGAGGAAATGTGGTCAGAGAAAGTATTTACACACTGAAACCAGGTTTGGTCATCAGCATTCAACAACACAGCCTTCCATGCAGTTGCTTTCTCTATATCAAGATTTGGATGTGAACTGGAAGTTAAGTGCCTTTCCAAACATTAGGTGCTAGAAATCAAGATTACTTTAAATAAAACACTAAGAGCATTTAGAGCTTAAGGATTCCTTATCTGCAAGGGTCCATGGAAAAGGTGAGTGGAATATTAAGAATATGTTAAGAGCAGAGCAGGAGCATTGCCCTGGCAGGAGTGCTTCTGGGCAGCAGGAGGAGGACTGCACAGAACAGGCTGGAGGGAAGTTCATTCTTAGAGAGGGAAATTTGTGAGGACACACAGCAACAAAAATAGTTGTCTGTTGGACAGAAATCACCAAGCTCTAGCTGTGACTGCTGTAGCATCTAATGTGACAGTGGATTTATGTGACATCACCATAGCTAAAACAAGACAAAACAAAATTTAAAATAAATTGAATATGTAGCCTGAAAAAAAAAAAAGAAAGAGGAAATAAAATTGCCAAACAAATGTATATTCACCTATTGGCAAAGTCCAGTATGTTTTATGTTTTTTGCAAATACATAATCCCACAATGAGTTTTTTTTTTTTTTCAAAAAAGAAACGAGTTAGTTTAGGAAAAAAGACAAAACCAAACAACCCCAAACCCAAGACTTAACAAAATGTTACATGCTGATTTGCATAAAAAAGATTAGGTGGGAACACAGTGTATCTTGTGAAAAGAAAAGAAACTCTAAAAATAGTGTGCATAGTAACAAATTCAAAGCTATGAAAAGAAGGGGGCAATGGGAAAATGGCATTTTTCATTCTTATGACGCTTTGCATCTGCATTCATTAACTAAGGTTTTCTATTTTTTGGCTATTTTTTTCTTCCATCAAAAAAAAAGAAAGAAAAATTATGAGGAAACCAAAACATACTTGTCATGACGGTAAAATGTTAATTCTGCGAGAAACACTTGCTTATTCTTTCTATCTTGAATATATAAACCTGTGGGGAAAAATCTCGAGGATATTTTTAAACTGTGCACCATAAACGTTTTAACATTTGCTTGTTGAGGAAATTTTTGCAGTGAAAAGTTTCTCTAGAGAGATTATTTACAATATTAATTTAAGGCCTTACTTTGTAATTCCTCCTCAAAGGAAAAAAAATAAATCCCATTGGCTTCAGAGCAAGCAAATTTAATGCATATAATGAGATAACTGCAATGAAGATTCAAATGATACACTTTTGCCAGGGATTGTGTTTCTTTTGTACTACCTTTCCAGAATCATGCTAATTAAATGCTTACTAGAATGTCTTTCAATTAATTAACATATTCTCTCATATTCCTCATTTTACAATGGCTTTTAAAAATAATTAGGTATTAAATTCAAGATCCTAGGCACCTGATTCAGCAGCAGGTTGCATTGTGCTGAGCCACACAATTTCTTGTCTACACTAACAGTCATATGAGGAGTGAGGGAACTGTGCTGTCCATAGCTTTTTGGGTTTTTTTTTTTTTTTTGGTCATATGTACTTTTTGTGGTGTGTCAGCCTTTAACTGGTCTTGGAAACCCAAGGGGGAAATCCCAGACAACCTGAAGCCAAGGGGGATCTTGCATTGCCTTCAGCCACCCTGTGATTCCATTTGCCTCAAAGCCTTTTCACTTCAGAGACTATGTTGCTTTTAGCAGCACCAGACACCGTCCCCAACCACCAGACAAGATGTTAAAGATTTCTTCAACTGGACTTCAGCCTTAACTGGTGTGACTGTCCAGCTTTTCACACAGCCAAAGTCAGCTTGGCAAAGCACCTGGAAATGTCAAAGCAAGCTCAAAGCAAGGCCTTACTGGCCCCAGCCGCTCCCAGCACACCATTGTCTTGGGCTGGTGGCAAAGCAGCCTCCGTGGCAATAAAGCAGTGCTGGCAGCACTGCAGCGTGCGGGGAGTGAGGCTGTGCAGGTAAAGCAGTGCTGGCAGCAGTGCAGTGTGCAGGAACGAGGCTGTGCAGGTAAAGCAGTGCTGGCACCAGTGCAGCATGCAGGGAGTGAGGCTGTGCAGGTAAAGCAGTGCTGGCAGCAGTGCAGCGTGCGGGGAGTGAGGCTGTGCAGGTAAAGCAGTGCTGGCACCAGTGCAGCATGCAGGGAGCAAGGCTGTGCAGGTAAAGCAGTGCTGGCAGCACTGCAGCATGCAGGGAGCAAGGCTGTGCAAGTAAAGCAGTGCTGGCAGCACTGCAGCATGCAGGGAACGAGGCTGTGCAGGTAAAGCAGTGCTGGCAGCAGTGCAGCGTGCAGGGAACGAGGCTGTGCAGGTAAAGCAGTGCTGGCAGCAGTGCAGCAGTGCAGGGAACGAGGCTGTGCAGGTAAAGCAGTGCTGGCAGCAGTGCAGCGTGCAGGGAGCAAGGCTGTGCAGGTAAAGCAGTGCTGGCAGCAGTGCAGCGTGCAGGGAGCAAGGCTGTGCAGGTAAAGCAGTGCTGGCAGCAGTGCAGCGTGCAGGGAGCCAGGCTGTGCAGGTAAAGCAGTGCTGGCAGCAGTGCAGCGTGCAGGGAGCCAGGCTGTGCAAGTAAAGCAGTGCTGGCAGCACTGCAGCGTGCAGGGAGCAAGGCTGTGCAGGTAAAGCAGTGCTGGCAGCACTGCAGCGTGCAGGGAGCAAGGCTGTGCAAGTAAAGCAGTGCTGGCAGCAGTGCAGCGTGCAGGGAGCAAGGCTGTGCAGGTAAAGCAGTGCTGGCAGCAGTGCAGCGTGCAGGGAATGAGGCTGTGCAGGTAAAGCAGTGCTGGCAGCAGTGCAGTGTGCAGGGAGCAAGGCTGTGCAAGTAAAGCAGTGCTGGCAGCAGTGCAGCGTGTAGGGAACAAGGCTGCCCTGCATCACGCTCGGCGCAGGCACACGCGGCCCCGTGCGCACAGCCCGCTCCGTGCTCCAACATGGACAGACTGAGGAGCATCTGTGCTGGGGGGGATGTGGAACAAATAAGTAATTGCTGTTTTTACTAAGTAAAGCAGAAAATTACAGCATATTAACAGCCAAGTGTGTTTGTTGCCCAGGAAGAACCATTTGTGTTCCAGTTTGGGCTTTTTTACTCATCTGAAGTCTGTGCCTCAAAGCACATTAAAAACGTTTTAATTATTGTGAGTTTATGTTCTCATATGGATTTAAAGTGTATAAATATTATGGGGGATGGGGAGAGAAGAAAGTAAAATAAATACATTCAAGAAAATGTTGTGTATTTTTAGCATCCACTGTGGTGGATGCAGTTCTGAATTAGCACCTTAGAAAACATATAATTCTTTTTAGAGAGCATTTATTGCATTAAAAATGCGTCCTGGTTTATCAGGCAAGTGTGTGGCTATGTGTATGTTCTCTTAGCCACATTGAGCTCTCTTCAAAAAGACATCCAGCAGAATAGCACTCTTTAGGGACAGTGTTTCAGGGTTGACAGGAACATTAAACCATATTATAATTATCTCTTCAATGAAAACACGGCTTTGTAGTGGAGGCAATGCATGGTCCTCAAGGCGAGTGTTATTAGGCTGTATGTGTTTTCTTGGAAGGAGATTCATGGAAAGAAAAAAGCTTTTAATTTACTGCAAGAAAAAAATACAGAGTACATGTCATGCATAGCAAAAGGGATTTTACAAAGAAGGCACTAAGTTGAGTGCCTCACTTATCTTCAAGAATGCTTCTACATAATAAGTGTGGGGATCAGTTTAACACAAGCCACAATATAGATATAACACACACATACAATTCCCTGTGACCGTTCATATAGATAACTGCAAAAAAATTGTCTGTAATGTAAGGTAAATATAAAGCAATTGCCTCCTGTGACATAAATGGGTTCTGTCTCATTCTTTGAGAGGTCACCACTGAACAGAATACATTCTTATGGCAGTGCAGATAATAAAATCTGTTATTCTTAATGTGAATAGAAGGATTTTCCAACCCATCTTCCACATTCAAAATACTGTTTTCTCAAATTAAAATTATAACTGAATTATAATATAAAATTATAATCTGAAATTATAACATAGGAGTTCTGAAACAGCAAGCAAAGTTACAAACTGCACCAAGAAGATTCTAATATGTTCATAAATGACAGTATTTAATATACATATCTTACACATACTATCCACACGTGCACATTTGGATTTATTTATTCACATTTAAAAAAAAGAATACTCTGGATTTTTAATACTTTTGTAAATGCCTGAATTATTTTAAACCAAGAATTTTCTTCTTGTTTGTGAAAATGAGATTGCAACTTTGTTTTCTTTAGCATGTTGGCAAGTGGATAGATTTAAATTCCTTAAAATTGAATTAACTAGAAGAAAGAAACTAATAATGTTAACCAACAGTTACATATATTCTGAACACAGCAAACACCAACAATATTATGAAAATCTTGTGTTAATGGAGAATTAATTTTAAAGCTGTGGCATTTCAGTTGCGTGCAGGCAGGTCCAGGCACACGCAGGCATAAACACAAAAGACAACAGCCCCACTAAACAGCTACCAAAATATACCCAATTGGCCTAATACTAGACACAACAGCTTGAGCATTTGTAGGAAAAAAAAGTCAGAAACTCACCAAATCTTGGTTTTAAAAGCATGCTAGGTATCCAGAGAGGGAGCATTCGGAACAGTCAATTACTTTCACATTTTGTCCCAGGACTTTAAAAGTTAAAGGCATAGTTCTGCCAATTGTGAGATGCCCCATCCAGCACAGACCACCCACAACTACTGATTTTCCATCTGGTGAACAAAACAGACATCTCCCTAATTATTTTTAAAAAGGTTTTTTTTTCTAACATACTTCTTTTATTTGTCTGTGACCTGGAACTTAATGGAAAACCTGGTAGATGCCAACCTCATTTCTTGTAATGAAGCATCTTATTTTCCCTACTTTAACCATGCTTATTTAAAGGCTATTTAATAGAAAGTTATTACCTAGGCTGATCTTTGATAGGACCTAAATTACTAAATAGTTTGAAATTAGAACAACTTTATATCAAACCCTAAATATTCTAGTTAATATTTAACTTGTTAAAAGACCTTCCCTTAAAGCAGCATATTAAAACAGGAAGCAATGAGGTTTACAGTCTCATATGCTGGGTTCCCATATTGCCAGTGTCAAAATTTATGCCTTTTTTCAGCAATATGGTTGCCATTGCCAGCACCACACTTATAAATGCCAACTGTAATTAAAATCTGGCACCTTATACAAGCATTAAACATACTTACAGATTTTAAAAAAAAATCTCTATTTTAAAATACTCATTGCAGCATATGCAGGCTTAAAAAAAAGTTCTTCTTCTGCCAGTTTTAGAAACATCACAGGAAAAAAATTTAAGGTCCAAGTTGTCCTGAAAATCGGTCCAGAGAAACCTAAATACTGTGCTAAATTTCACAGTGGATGTATTTGGGGGAGAGATGGCAAAATCTGAATTTTCACTTGAAAGGGGCTGCAAAGAAATAGTGTATTTAAAAGTCTGGAGCCTTGGCAGACACAGAGGGCAGGTAACACACAGCCTTTATCTCAGCGCCCTTTACACTGGCGGTTACAGTTCAATAAAGATGTAAAGCCTCGTCGCTGTCGCGGTGAATGCCCAAGTAGGGCTGGGGATCCCACAGCCCAGTAAGGGAGGCTGCAAAGAACAGAGGCTGGGATGAACCCATAGCCTGTTCATCTTAATAGTTTTGGGGATGTAAACACGATCGTCTGGGCTTTTCATCCTTTAAACACCCATCACTGGTGCATTGCTGTGCCTCCAGTAGTGAGCACCAGGCTGGGTGGCCAGTTAAGAACAATTCTCTCCCAGGCTTGTCAGCAACAGAAGTGATCAGCCTTGGGGAAGTTGGGGAGCTGGGGGAAACAGGCCATCCTACCCAGCAAAGAGTCCAGCATAAACTCCTTTTCTATTTACTAGCGTGCTACTTCTAAGTTACACAGCTCTCTTATGGACCTGCTGGAGATTAGGAACCCATGTTCATGAAAGCTCAAAACATAAAGAAGCTACCCAGGCACACAGCACCAGGTGCACAAGTGGGGTGCTGCAGTACCCTGAGATTGCTTCTTGGTGTGGCAGCACTGCACCAAGCACTGGTCTGTACTGCTCCAGTCATTCACCTTGGCTAAGAGGTGAGGAAGAGTCATCCAGCCACACTGTCAAGTAAGTTGCTGGAGAAGGACCACCTCTCAGAAACTCAGCACC
This sequence comes from Molothrus ater, assembly GCF_012460135.2. Classification (NCBI taxonomy): domain Eukaryota; kingdom Metazoa; phylum Chordata; class Aves; order Passeriformes; family Icteridae; genus Molothrus; species Molothrus ater. The sequence goes on from NC_050479.2 coordinate 39,872,022, forward strand.
ACCTGGGGACTCTGCTTGTGGGGAATTGCCAAAATGATTTTTAAACAGCAACTGAAAGCAGTGTTTTTTCAAAGCAATTTGATGACAGGTTACAAACTGGCATTTACAGGAACAGCTTCCAAAGTGACCAGTAGATGGAGAGGAACCATGGTGGCTCTGTCCCAGAGCTTGGGACACCACGGACCAAAGGCAGCAGGACTCAGCAGCGACTCTGCCGCAAAGGCACGATGACCAAGATGCTCCATCGTGTCCTCTGTACCTCATTGTGCTGGTGCCTGAAGCAAGGTTTTCTCTCATAATCCTACCAGCAGAAGAGGTAATTAAATTTCATTGTGGGGTGTCCCATGTACCAAATGTTTATGGACAGGACTGAAAAATTGTATCCTCATATTTTCTTGACATCGCTTTCTTGGCTGAATTCCTGAATCCTTATGTCAAGTTTGCACTGATGGCTAGGTTCACTTGCAGGTACTTCTGTTATTGATGACTTTCAGCAGGATTTAATCTTTCAAGACACTTTTCTTAAACTACACTACCAAATGGGAAACCTTGAGTTAGATAATTAATTTGAAGCATGTTTTCCCATGTAAAGGTTTTAGTTATTTTCTTGGAGAAAGGTTAATTCTCAGTTTGCAACCACTAAAGTATGTTGCTTTGTAACTAAATATAGCTCTTACACTAAATTTGGCACTTCTTATTGCTAGCCAGAAGGACAGAGTAGCTTTGCTGATATATATTTAAACTTTTCTATACCTCATTATACATTTTTTCAGATTAATTTTACTGTTTTTATTAGAAAATCATGTATGGCACAATTCTTATTTACTAGTTGATCTCTTTGTGTTTACTTAGGATTTATGTTTCTTTGGATGAAAACTGGAATACAATTTAAAACGTAATGGGATGGCTTATTGCTTGCATAGCACTATCTGAGAGAGGCTGGACTTGTAAAAAGAATTTGATTATATTTAAAAATTTATCTATTAATTAGCTAGAATTAGCACCAATCTAGTATTTGGTCTTAATATCCTCCAATATTGTAGTATTAGCAAATCTAATCCTCTCATAATTAGCTTTTATTCACAGACTGGTAGAGAAGAACAAGCTTTTCTGCTTCTTTCAACTCCCAATTGGTCAAGTTTGAATAAATTAGTCATTTAACTGAGCTAATTGAATATATTGAAGAAAATATTCTCTTGGTACTTGCAGAGGAGGCCATTGATCTCAAAAGCCGACACAATACTTCAAACACTTCGGGCTTCCAGAGTTTAGATTTTGACTTTCATCAGCTGAATGGTTTGATCCACAACCTGGAAGCAATGTTTCTGTTTTGGCTGGGGGTGGGGGATTATTATTCAAACAGATTACAGTAAATTTAGAATTTGCTGTAATTTTATTAGGCAATTAGGCATATTTTTAAGAATAGATATACCCAGCATAAATTTTTGAAAACTGTTTTTCTTATTTATTTCTTGATCACAAAGTTGTTGCCATCTCATTGATTTCAGCTCTCTGCTTATCATTTAGTTCCAGATTTTTTTTTTCCTTTAATGCAGGAATATACCAGCATTACCATTACTGGTGGCAGAAAGCAGCAAGACCTACATCTCATATATTTTATATAAAGATGCCAGAACATAATTTTTATCAGTTGTAAACAGGCTGCAAGTGGTCTGAAAAAGAATCTGTCAGTGTCTAAAGTGCTAAAAATTTTCAATGTCTTTCTTTCGTAAACTAATTCCCTTCATGGTTGTGGAGTGAAGACATCCTGAAGGCCCCACTCTCCACACTGCAGACCTTGTCAGGCATTGCAACAGATCAATCTGGCAAGGGGTCAGAATTCCTGTTGCTGAAGCCAAGGCCTCTCAACATATTTGCAATCTGCAATACCAGAAAGGCCCAAACTATTGCTGGTTTGCCCCAGCAAGTTTATGCTTAGGTTCAAAACCTTTAATTTTGCCATTACCATTGCATAATCAATGTCATTTTATACAGTCATAGATTACAATGCCAAACCTAAATGATCATGTCTATTTTTGTTTCTTAGATTCTGCCATTTGTTGGTCGTGTTTTCAGGTTAAAATACCATTTTCCAGGCAAAAGAGTCAAAGAAGCTGATAAAAAATACCCAAAGCAAAAATGCCCAAAGAAATGCAGCCATTTGAGAGCACATTCATTTTCTGGTTTATGTTGTTCAGGAACACCAGTGCTGAGTTTCTGTGGGAAGACATGCTGCCAATGGCATGTGTCTTAGATGATGATACTGACATTAAAGACAAGGTTGACTTAACTGAGGTCTGTATCATTTCAGATATACTCAAAGGAAATCCATTGTGACTGCATAAAGACCACAGTGCACTTCAATTTTGTCTTAGAAATTACAAATCTGGAAATCCCAACTCAACTTTCACACCCTCAATGTGTCCTTGTGCAAGTAATGTGTCACTGTGTTTTCCTTTTCTTTTGTTCTTTTATTTTTTAATTTGTTGTGTATAAGACATGGTTCTATTCATTCCAAATTACTGGATCTAGGCAAGATTTTCCCTATTTTAAGGTTCTCTACTAGAATGAAAAGAAATGTTAGGAAATGCCACACCACTCTTTGGTAAGTCATTTTCATTTCTTTCCTACATTTACCTGGCCAGATGAATGTGAAATGGGGCTTGAGAGCACTCAAAAGGGAAGGAAGCATTGCTCAGGTTCTGTTTGGCAGAGAAGGTAAAGTATGTAGGTGGAAAGGAGCCCCTTTGATTTTTAGCCTTAGAAAGTTTATATCATCAAAAGCCCTAATTCCAGGCTTCCTACCTTCAGACAGACATGATCCAATGCTACCAAACTTCTCGAGAGTCAAGAGTTTATGTAGATCCAGCATTGCAGACAAAAAAGAAACTTTTCCTCCTAAAATGAGACTCTTACTCCTTAGGTAGAGAAAGGGAGACAAAACCAAATTCAACCTGTACCCTCTCTGTAGGGCACCATAGCCTTTACCCTAAGATGGGCACTGTTCAGCATGCTGTGCTTCATGTGCTGTGGAAGCAACTGGTGTATACTGGTAAGCAAACAGCACACATATCAAACCATCCACACTGAAACACACAGATGTGCTTAAAGCATGACAAAAGTAAAGAAACTTGTGGCAAGAGAGGGACTGTCAAGCTGAAAGAGTGTAATGGGTGAGAAAACATACAACCAATAACAGAAACAAAGGGGGAGGGGAAAAAAGTCCCAGAGGAGCAGAGCCCAACCCACTGAGGAGATGGAGATTTTTGGCATCAGTCTGCCTTTTGTAGAGCAGTTACTGGCTCCACCAAAATTTGGCTGACAGACTTCCTTACAGCATGTGGATGTACCTTGCACAACAGCCCTGCTGGACTGATGGGTGAGTAAAATTGTGTGCAAGAGGGCAAGAGAAGAAAAATGCAGAAAGATAGAAGCTTTTCTTACCCAACACCCTTAACTTTCAGAACTTCATTCAGAAAATAACTAGAGAAGACTCCTGCAAAGACAAAACTGCAATCCAAGGGAAGGATCATCTTAGGAGGAAACTGCAGAATTATACCTTCTGGTTGATGTGATACCTGAACCAGCCAGGCTAAACTAGATACAGTGCTCTTCATCGTGAGATAACCTGTCTTGCAGCAGGCCACCACAAGAGGTTATCCTGTAGCTCTAGAAACATCAGCGTCACAATGTGTAAGAAAACAAAGCCTCTAATTAAAAATGGCATTGCACATTTTCATTATTTATGGGTGCTGTGAAACATGTATCTCAAGGAGTAAGTTAAAGTAGGGCACAGAAGGAACATGTGCCTTTGGAAAATCATGTACTACCTCTTCTGCACTGCTTCTGTGGGGAAGTACTGAAAAGATCAACCCCATGGGTCTCGGGCAGAGGTGGCACATCAGGAGAAAATACCATCCATGCCGAGTTGTTTAACACAATGTCACATCTCTTTTCCTGTGAATTAAGCTAGAAAAATATTTACTCCATGGTTTGGAATCTGGCTGGAAGAGAGAGGGACTCCAGAGCAGCAGTCCCTGCTCAGTGCACCATTTCATTGGATTGCATCAGGTAAGTAGCACCTACAATTTTTTATTTTTCAACAGATGTTTGCTGGTTACAGTGAAAGTATCCAGAAAGGTCAAAAACTTGCATGTTCTTACAAATTAAATTGCCTTCTCAAACTCATCATTATTACTTATCTCTTCTAGGTTGAGAGAGGGCTATGTGGAAAAAAATCTTGGCTCTCCGTTGCCACTGAAGCAGTGCCAATAACAGACTGCAAAGGGGGTGCCCAACTGCAAACTTTTACAAGCCCTAAAAACTTATACATGAAATTTCAAAAACTGAAGATGGAATTACATGTTTTGTTTTGCACAATGCCTGTATCTACTTCTAATACTACTCTTTTTATAAAGCTACTGTTGTTCTCACCACACAGCACATCAAGAATCATTAAAATCTGAGGAAGTCCTGTTTGTTGTTTGACATGGTTTATCTAAGATAAATAATATCTATTTATCTAAGCCCACGTGTTCCCCAGGAGAAATGGCAACACATTAGTTCCCTCCTGCCCAAGCAAAATACAAACACTTTGTATTACATTACATTATATCATAAACTTTGGTAACCAGTATTTCCCTTCCCAAAAAAACCACACATGTTGCCCTCTGCCTTTAGCAGGCACACGTGGGTTCCAACTGCCTGCCATTAAGTTTCAGCTTTTAAAACCTGCAAACAAATATACAGTAGAAGTTAAAATTATGCACTGCTGCTAAATTTGCTGTGTGTACTGCAGGAGGATAGTCTGAAAAAAACATGTTAACAGTTCAACATTTAAACAAAAATGAACAAACTAATTAAAAAATAAAAAAGGGATGATTTTAATTTGTATTTTCAATCTGCTACATCTCATTTCTCCTCATTTAACTATCTGTCCATACTAAGAACACAATCAGCCAAGCCTTTGAGTGAACAGGATCAGTGAGATACCTTTTGGGACACAAAGTAATGGGAGCCTTTTATTTCTGTTCCAAGCGGTAAAGCTGCTGCAGGGTGAGGCGGGAGCAGGCAGCAAAGCCAGGGGGTGTGAAGGGGACTGGCCATTAACTTATCAGTTCCAGGCCTTAGCTTTCTAATTGACAACCTCAGGGCTACTTTCATCACTTGTCGACTTCAAACCCACACTCAATTTTTCCTTTAGATAATGATGCAACTATAACATAACGGTGTTTCTGACATATTGCAGCATGTAGCAGTAGGATGATTTCCTCAGTAGCTTAGTTTAACAGGAAAGTAAAAAAAACCCCAACTGTTAAATGGTTTTCACATCTATCAACTTCTAAAAAAAAACAGTCAGTCAGAAAACAGATTTTATACTTCCAGTATATTGAAGTCACTGTTTGGTGCTGACCCAACCCAAAGCACCTTCAGTGCTTTAGTATCACTAGAGATTTAACAAAACAAGTGAATGGTTAAGGCAATAAGCCCATAAAACATGCATTCATATATAAAGCCTCAATAAAGCAACCCACAGAACTCAGAAATGTACTACAAGTCAGAGAACTTGAACAAAAAATTCCCCAAAAATGTCATTAGAAATGTATTACTGATATGATATCTAGAAACCTTAGTCATTCACAAAGGAAATAGAGAAATAACAGGAATGCTGTAGTGGACACATCCCTACAGAGAGCCAGAAAAACCTGACTCACATCCCCCACAGAAATCTGAGTAGTGGCTGAAGGCTGCTGAGCCATTTACACAGAGTAAGGTCCTCAGGTAAGTATATTCATCACATTTGGATCACAAATTTAAAAAATACTAAATTTTGTCAAGTAACAGCATGTCCACAGGCAGCAAAGCACCTGGCTGTAACATAAACAGTCACATAACTGCCTTTTAATAGTGGTTACAAAGGTCTGAGTCCTGCAGTCGGCTCTGCAAAGGCCTGGGGTCACAATGAGCTCAGTGCAGTGTCTGGGGCCCTGAGCACGGCAATCCAACAAAAGCAGTGACAGAGAAAGGAATAATACTGATGTGCTTCCAAAGTGCAGCCATTCCACTGGCTCCTACGTGATCCATGGGTGGAGGGATCACAGGCTGGATACCACACTGCACAGCCAGGTGCTGCTGGAATAGGCGTGCACAAGTTAGTTCCTAGGAGTGGAACTAATCCAGATTAACAAAGCAAAGACTCTGGAGGTAGACTTGATGTGCAGTCACCTCTTGTCTCCACTGCATTTGGGCTCTGACAGTGCAAATGGGCACCCAGGTAACTTCAGCCACAGGACATTAATGTGGCCATGAATAGTTGGTTTATTCTGGCCTGACTGGAAGAGTTCAGCCCCAGCCATTTCAGATTACAGATATGGATGGCTCATTCCAGGCAGCAATTGCTACATTTTGGTCATGAGCTTTAAAACAACAGCTCCAGCTCTTATCTGAGGATTAACAGGGGAGCAGGTAAGGAAAGCAGTACCTGCTCTGGGAAAAAATCACTGGGTTCAGTGTTTCCTTGGGCTGCCTTTCAGGCTTTCTAAATCCATAAAGCATATTGTGAATTTTGCAGATTACATTGCCTGTTCAGAATTGTAACAATGGCATATTACCATATCACCCCTTTCAAATGCTGTACATGCTGCTACTCCTTCTCAAGCAATAAGGAGGCAGGAGCTCTCCCTACAAAATGCCTGGCCCATGTCATGGGCCAAGGTCACTAGTTGCAAAATATTATTAAAAAGCCAGGACAGACTTATTTTATAGCCAAATTAACAGCTCAGCAAAACAGTGGGCTGTAACAGGGAAGACAGTAAGTCCAACAGCTGGGCAGTTCAACTGCTAAGGTTTTACTGGAATCACTGCCTGGGATGTTTTGGGGTTGTTATGGGAAAAGAGAGTTATCAACACAAGAAGTGTGAAAACTCAAGTTATTACATGAAATATTAAATGCACATGTTTTCCCATTTTTTTAAACCAAACCCCACCACCTTTGCAATTTTGCCACTCCGAGGCTGCAAGCAGCAGTACAAACCGGTTCCCTTTCAGGGTTTGGAGCATGGGTTTTACAAGCCTGTTTTGCCTTTCTGCAGGCACTTTGAGCTTATAAATGGCACCTTTCAGTGTCCTGAATTACGAAGGGCAGCTAGTCCTGAATTCTCCTGTCGCTTAATGATCTCACATAAAATGAGGTCCACAAAACTTTTACTACCGCTGCAGTTCAAATTCGCAGGTGAAGAACCACCAGGGAAAGGATGTGGACATCTTTTGCTTTCCTAATTTTCCAGGTGCAAGAAAGTTTCCCACTTGCACTTGAACAATTAGTTACTCTCAAAGCAAGCCTGATCTAAATAAAAAGACTTCAGTATGTTCCCCTGATAAGCACTGAGAAAATCCAAGGGGAAACCACTTGAAAACAACACACAATAGCACCATATTTAGGTAAAAAAAAATAGGTTAAAAAGACCCTATCTAAGTATTTATTAGTCTTTTCTTTTGCACCTAATATTTTTCACTTATCACAACTAAGTATATCTGACACTCAAGGATTATAGATAATATTTAATTAAAACATTGATTGGTTCTGCTCTTATTCTGGTAATACTATCCAGTGTTTGGAAAACATACTGCACCTTAACAGTATGAACAAAAAGTCAAAAGAAAGTCTTTCCAAAAAAAGAAAGGATTTTGTTTGTTACAAATTACTTCTGCATTTATATAAAGATTTAACGATTCATGGCATGCCAAATACAGTGCTAATGAGGTTTGAGTTGTGTTTTTCATTTTTGTTAGATTTTTTTTCTTGCTAAAAACAATTATTAGAGGCCATTCAAATGCCACTGCATAAACCAGGAAACCTAGTAAAACTGCAGGTAAAATTGGTATTTTGTTTCAAGTGTGGCTCAAGAGTCCAATTCACTTGTTGGTGAGCTGCATATTTCAAATAGCACCTACAACTCCTTCAAAAATGGAAGCCAGGTATGATGCTTTTAAAAAAACCTATTTATAACATTCATTAATGAAAAACAAAAATTAAAGAGTGTAAGCTTACCATTTAATTCCTGCCTTGCAAGGATGAACATCTTAGCCTTCCTGCTTTCTTCTCCACTTACCAATGAAAGGTAGATAAACAAGCAGAAATATAAGCTCTTAATTCTCAGCACCTCTTAGAGGACACTCGTGCCCATAGGAGCTTAAAAACCTTCCTGGGGAGCATTATTAATCTTGCTGCCAACAGCACAGAATTTTTAAAGCCTATTAAAACACCGTCTAGTCATAGACATGCAAGTCTTGCTTTTTAGTGACCTGGTTTCAAGAAACAAACAAAAAGTCTGGAAATTATGCCAAATTAACTTTCATCATTCAGTTACACGGATCACTGCCCACCTCAACTACTAACTAGATACCAAACATTGGCCTTCAACAACAAACCTTGCCATCTACCACACAGAATAGTTTGAGCCAGAAAGGACCTTTAAAAGTCAGTTAGTCCAATGCCCTGCCAAGGCTAGGGCCATCTACTATACTCGATCAACTACTCCACATGTTGATGCTTCAGTCTAATGGAAACCCTGCTTTGACCTTGCTTCGTCCTTGACCTTGCTCTTCCACCTCTGCCTTTGGGCCTAGGAATATTTTCAGAAATCTGAAAATAATTCCAACTGCCTTCTTCCCAGGGTAGCACTCCTGCCTGGCTGCAGCCAAGCTGCTGCCCATTTACACCACTGCAAGTCAAGCCACTATTAATCCCTTGGACTTCAGTCTTCCAAGTAACATGTGCATTACTCCAAAGGCTTTTAGATGACTTTTTAACTGAAAACATCCAGGATGTTGGGGGTTTTAACAAATCATCATAGCTAGTGCCCAGCAGCTGATAAGGCTGAAGTTAATTAATGTTGCCAGGAAATAGAAATATAGCTGTGATGAACTAGTCTTGTTATGCCCACATTCAACATTTCCTCTCCTTTCCTTGAAGAGCATTTCACCAACTTAACAAAAACTTAAAAGAAACAAACAGAACCCCCCGACCCAACAGGCTGGGCAGATGAAAGATATTCACACTAACTAACCCCGCTCTCCGGTTCACAAAAATCCCACTGACAATATCAAGAGTGGGGAATCAAACCCCTTTATTACCAAGTCCACAGCAGATAAAGCAGCAATTGTGCTTATACAGTAGTGGAAGTGTAGCTACAACATAGCGTGACAGCTTGTTAGTGTTGAAAATATATAAGCTCTTTGTAATTGTGCCTTTGGAATGCCATCTGTCTCGAATTAACGTCCACCTGGGATCATGTTTCGATGACCAATATGGACACATTACTGGAACTTTAAAACCTCGCTTTCTTTGTAATTGACATTTAAACTGTTTGAAGTTTCTCATTAAGTCCTTTTTTACAAATTAGGTGCAGATGTATAAAGCTAAATGTACAGTACTAAGGGAAATTAGGTCACATGAATGCTCAATAATAAAATGTATCAACTGCTTAAGTGCAATGAGTACATTAAAATTTAGAGATCAACTTTATGCCCCAAATTCTTCAAAGTTTCATCGTTCCCCTTTCATTGCTGCAGAGCCCCTGATGCCAACCATTTTTTAATTAAAAAGGCAGAGAAGAAGGCAGGTTTGGCCACGCCTGTCCCACAAAGACAGCCCTGTCCCACAAAGAGCTAGAGAAGGCAGGGCAAGCAGCCACAGAGATGCCCATTTCACAGGGACAGGCAAATCCTATTTACACCAGTGATGCTGGGAGATTTAAAGGGTACAGGGAGACCTGAGAAGTAAATATAGATCTGACCAGAAAATAAGGTAAAACATATGAAGGAGACTTGTTCAACATCCCAGGGCTAAGAAACCACAAGCTGACCTCCAGACCCACTTGCAGTCGAAGTTCTGCAGACCTGCTGTGCTCCTCCGCTTTGTGGGGTGGAAGAGGGAAGTGCATAAAAGGGCAGTGGCTGGAGAAACACCTCCATGCACAGCCCAGCTGACAAAATAAGGGCAAATTGAGTGTTTCCCCTTTCCAAACAAGGAGATTCAGAACTTGGGGAGGTGTGAGAAAGGGGTCCAGGAAAAACCACTACCAGAAACTCACATGATGTGCAGAGGACAGGAGGAGATACACAGGGGTTCATCAGCAGAAATTCTACAAAGCTCTTAGCATCAAGGGGCTTTTACCTGTCAGAATGGCTCTTAAGGAAAGAGACCTCAAGTACAGCAGCCCAATCTCCCCAACAGGTATGAAAACTCCAGGGATCCCACTCACCCAGCCTTTATGAGTAGCCAAGAAATACTGCCCAAGTGTGTGAAAGCTCAATGATGGAAGGCAGTGAGCACCCACCAAGGGAACACACGCCCTCCTTTCCCATGCAGGGCTGGCACTGGACCTCAAGATGCCACCCCGCAGCTGGCAGTGTTTAAACTCAGTGCAGTCACACACACAGGTTTGGTGGAAGGTCCATGAACTTTCTCTTCTGGAGAAAAGTCTCTCACTCCAAGTTAGGACACCATCTACATAAAATGCACAAATTCAAATCCCTTTGGCACCACAGCTAGCTCGTTGGTTCTGGAAACACCAGGATGCATACCCTGGCTCTCTGCTTGGAAGCATGGAGCTGCAATGAAGAAGCAAGTCTTCTCTAAAAGCTGCTAAACCAGACTAATACTGTGAACCAGATCTCTTTCTGTCTGCTTAGACTTCATGTGTGTGCTTAGACTACTCTTAAACAGAGTGTCTTCAGTACCACTACTTATTACAATGATTTTAAAAAGCTTTTCTGCTCACATCCCCTTAAAACCCTATTCTGGTAAGCTACTAAAACTCTTGGCAAAAGAAGTGTAAACTTTTAACTGGGTATGTTTCTGCTGCTTATGATAAACACCCAGGCAACTCTGCTGTGAAATTGTCCATGCTTCTTCGTTGCAAGATGAACAGCAGGCCCCTACTGGTATCAGAACAGGAGATTCTGGTTTCCTCATCCACAGGCTCTTTCTCCAGTATTCACACACATCTTCAGTTCAAGGAGGAATTCAGATAAAAACTGCGTATTTTTAAAAGAAATAAAAATTGGACCATATGTAACCAAACCTCAACACCTGAGAGAGACTAAAACCTGACTGATATAACACAGCAAGATAAAAATATTTTTCCGGGACAGGCCAGCCCAATTCATTTGCAAAAGGAATGAGACAGAGGAGTAACTCATTTTCCATGCATATCAAACAAGAAAGGCTGCTAAGGAAGATGTATTTGTACCCAGTTCTTTTTGCTCACACATTACAAATACTGGCTTTCATTTGGGTAATGAGTCTGCAAGGGCAGGTACAGGAGCACACAGGACTGTCCAGAACAGCACAGGCTTTAGCAGACCAGTTGAGGTGCCAGTGGTGATTAGCTGGACACACCCAGCTTTGCACCCTGCTTCTCATTAGCATTAATTATCCGTCATCATACCTCTGCTGCTGCCAGGATGAAAACTGGCTTGGGCAGTAGTTTCACAGTCCTTCATGCCAACTGTGGAGTTGCCAGAGTGCACAACAGGGACCTTATTTGGCCCCATGTCTTTCTGCCAAGGGCAAAGGAGAGCAGAGACCTGGTTGAGCAGAAAGCTAGAGCAGAGTGAACAGGTAATACCTCCTTCACTCTAAGACCTCTCAATGTAACTTTAACCTGACAAAAATGTTTGAATGAATTTGAAACACCAGAGCTAAGGCTCAGTTTTGTAACGTGCTTCACCTGGCCTAGCAGTGATGGCTGATGGAACGCCTCATCCTACACACATTCCCTTGATGGAATGCCCTCACACACAGCCCAGAATGCAAGGTAGACTGAGGCTCCATCAGGTCCGCCCTAGAGACAGGATCACAGTGCCAGGGACTTGATTAGGGGTGCTCAGGGTATCCCCAATGGGTGCCCTCCCCAGTGTGAGCTGCTATCAGATTCTCACCCCACTAGCAACACAACAATATTCATTTCAGTGAACCAAAGTGACCTTGTAGAAAAGCAGACTCTGCACATGCAGCTCAACAATTCTGCCAGATAAAGTGTTTTTATCTCTAGAAAGTCACACTTTCAAATAATTTTCACCCCGAGGCCATAATCTCAAAAGACACACTTAAAAATGTGTAGAACATAAAATGAGTGATTTTTTTTGATTGAGGTTAAGGAAAGAAATCCCTCACAGACATAACACTTTATTGATATTCTTGGTCACAGCTCTGCACACGCTGAACAGGATCAGCTACTGGTAAGGACCACAATTCATGTCTTTCCATTTAAACCCTGCAACAAAGAATAAAACTATTTCACAACTAACAAAAGAGAACCCGTTAATTTGCAACAACAATTTCAGCTCCCATTGTATTAGCACCCTCCAGTGTCCAATACATGAAAAACAACATCTCCACTAATTTACCAAGCAGACGCAGACTTGGAGCCTCAAACACAAGACACAGGAGTGGTGGACTCCTGGGAGGGAAGATGATGAGAATTGATGACGAGAAAAGAAACTCCCAATGCTAGAAATTTTAAATGACACAGGCAGAGTCTCTGAAGAAGATCTGACATGGGGTTAGTACTTGTCAGGCTCCTTTGTTCCTAGCAGGCATGCCAGTGTCTGCACCTTTGGCACAACAGGCTCCACGTGCCCACACTGTATATTCCATACTCTGCAGCATTCCACTGAGATGTGGATGCTGCCTTTGACTGATTTAGTACAGGCATGTGGGTATGGATCTGTCTGGGGTATGCCATGTAAATGAATGCATGTAATAAAACCCTCTTGTACATGGGTGACGTGCGCTTGGCTGGCTGAGGGCAAACAGGTGACCTTGCTTCAATGTGCAATGCTCCTCTCTTACAGCATCATCACCAAGCAAAGAGAGAACAACAGCAAAAACAGCTGCATTTGCTACTAAAAAAACAGCTGGATGAAGGGTTTTTTAACTTTTTCCAACACAAAAAATCTTTCACAGGCAGAGAGAGCCCAGTAGGCTCTGGAACATGGCAAATAAGAAAAACCAGCTCTGGGTACCTGCCTGATAATAACACAAATACTCGGTGCTCCTTTTCTGGGCAGCACTGCTTCCCCCCAGCCTCACAGGGGCAGCAGCACGCCCATGAAGGAGGAGGGCAGCAGCTGGAAAGGCAGCCACACCACATGGGAGGTACCTGCTGTAATTAGGGTCCCAGTCCAACAGCATGGCAGAGAGCTCTGTGGGACACAAGAGCTAATTAAATCCAATCAACGTGTTCATTGATTGTTGACACTTGAAGTCATCCCTGTATTTTCTCTCCCAAGTGCACACAGTGAGCAAGGACTCCTCATGCCTCATCCTGCTGTGGTCTCTGACTGTTTGGATGCCCAAAATTCTGTGGTCTCTACTTGCCCAGTGGCCTCTTGGGCTCCACAGGAGCACTGATGACAAGGAGCAGTCAAATCCCACCACAGGGAGGCGATCACATCTTCTGGGAGTCATGCAAGGATGCTGTGATGCCTGGCAGCCATGTCCCAACCCACGGTAGCACCAGCCAAGGAAGCCCCTTCTGAGCCACAGCTGGAAGAGAGCAGCCTCACCATGGGCATGCAGGCAGCCTCCTCTCCCAGCCCTGAACAGGTGCTGCATCAGGCACATAAATGTCATCACCCCTGCCCTCACACTGTGTAGATTCCTCTTCCCTCCACAGTATGAATAGTTACAATTCTTCATGACCAGAAATAGCAAGGCATAGCATTTATGATTCTACACCAATATGGAGGAAAGGGGATGAAAACGAGGGGAAAAAAAGGCATGTACGTGCATGCATCTTCCCCAGAAATTGGCTGTAAAAGCGTGCTGAAGGAGGCAGGCTGGAAAAATGACCCTGGGTGCTAGGCAGGACATTACTGTGGGCAGGAATGACTGACATGGACTTACTGGGCTCTTCAGTGTGCCTCCAGCACAGCACAAAGCACTCCAGCTGTCCCTGAGGCTCCCCAAGAACACCAGCATCAATATTGCATGCTCACAGTAACATCTACGTTACAGTTTTACAGACCGCATAGGCTTTTGTCACTCAGCTATAAAATATTTACAGAACCACGGTCTCAGCAGAGAATGTGAGAATTTAAAGCTTTAAATATTGATAATAAAATGAATTAACACTTGATTGCCACCCTAATATCAATACTAAAAAAAAAGTGTTCTCCTTCTAGCAGTGCTGTTGAAAACCTGCCTTAAAAGAGCACAGACCCATCAATCCCTCCCTCTGGCAGAAGTCACTCCCTGCCCACCGGGAACAGGCAGGCACACACCTGCAGGCAGAAAGCTGGACATGAAACCTGCACACTTCTCCAGCAGGAAGGTGCAGCGGAGCCTTTATCTTCCTTGGCACTTGTCACTCGGAGCCTGATCCTGCAACACTGACCTGAACGGCGATCCTCTATTTAAAGCAGAGCTTTTCCTAGCATCCTGCCGAAATCTGTGCTATTCCTGACAGCTATTCACCCACCTGTGGGAAAGCACCGGGTGATTTGGGGCCCTTGACAAGAGGACATGCGTTGCCTACACGACCTTCCCTCATCCAGGCACTGCAGGAGCAGTGTCCCCCCACAGCACTATTCCCCCACAGGAGCACGGGGACTCCGCACCCCCCGGGCTCCCAGGGGGCTCTGAGGATATCCCAAGGATAAGGGATGCTGGGGGGGGGGCTTTGCTTGTGCCCACATCACCACCTATGCCGGGCCATCCATCGGTGGAGCAGGCGGCACAGGATGCTGTTTAAACAACGGGAAAGCCCCCGGTGCGGATCCGGCGCGCCTGGCCCCGCTCCCCTGCGGGAAATGGGGCACGGGGCCCTGAGGAGCCCGCTCGCTCCAAGGCCGGGCGCACGAATGGCAAAGACCCAAGGTCACCCTCCGGGCAGGAGCTGCACCAAAGCGGACAGCCGGGCAAGGGCGACGTGCCGGTAACGGGAGCAATCACGGAATAGCTCGGGTCGGAAGGGACCTAAAGGACCACCTCATTCCAACTCCACTCCCGCGGGCAGGGACACCGTCCCCTAGAGCAGGAAGCCGACTGCCATTCCTACGTTGCCCGTGCCCGAGGGCAGCCCCGGCACACCCGGGGGGATCGGGGGAGCCCCGCTCGGGCGCGGCTCCAGCGGTGAGGGGGAGAGGAGGGGGAGAGGAGGGGGAGGGGAGGCGGTGCCGGGGGTCCCGCGCCCCGCCCCGCCCCGCGCGCGCGGCCCGTCACTCACAGTCTCCGCCTCCCCGCGCGCAGCCCGGCCCGCGAGCACAGCCCCGCCGCCATCGCGCCGCCGCCACACGCCCCGCGCTCCCATTGGCTGCGCCGGGACACGCCCCGCGCTCCCATTGGCTGTGCCCGCGGCGCCCGCGGCACGCCCCCGCCGCGCTGTCGGCTGTGACGTCAGGCGGAGGCGCACTCCCGGGCCCCGGCGGCGCTCCCGCTGCTCCAGCACATCCCGGCTCCGCAGCCCGCGGGGACCGGGATGCTCCAGCTCCCCTCTCCCCGGTGCGCCTGTGACTGCCGCGAGTGGGAACGGTTCGTTCGTGCAGAGGATGAAGAGACAAGACCGAAGATAACACAGGATGTAACAGTGGGCGGGGTCGGAAAGAAACAAACTTGAGAATAAAAGGATCCGGAAAAGGAAATAGGGATTCTGATTCTGTTTTCCATCAGTCCAAACTTGGACTGAGCATATAATATAATTTTCTTTGCCATGATGCTGGAATGTGCCAGACCCACAAAGTATAATCCCAGCAAGTTCTCCAGTATTGTAGATATTTCAGCTTCATTTCCAAAGGACACACACTTTGATCATGCCACCTCTCTGTCCTGTTATCTTTCATTCCTGCCCTTCCACAACTGCTGAACGTGTTGCTCTGGCCATGGGAGAGAGATTCCCAAGACACTCAATTGCAGTAGCTTTCCTAAAAACAGGAGATGGATAATGAAGCACCCCAAACCAGTGCCCCCGGTCCTTTGAAAACCCACGTTCACATCCACGTAGGTTCATCCCAAGTCTTCATGGAAGGGCTTTTTCTTTCCTAGGATCATAGAGTTTTGCCGTATAACTTGTTGTTTTCCTGACACACAATTGTCTTTCCTTTGTCAGTGAGCTGTGTGGAAATTTTCCAGTGTGGCTTAGCATCACTTTACTGGGGAAGTGGTGTCAGCAAAGCATGAGCTTCCCCTCCTAGCAGAAATAAAATCTGCTGTTTTGCAGAGCTGTGCTGAACCGTGAACGTGACCTCGCTCAGCTTCCCTCCCCCACGTAATCTTGTGTGCAAGTCATGGGTGATACCACTTGAATCTGACACACTGAGATAGCAAACATTTCCTTATCACCAACAGCATGACAGAGTTAACCCTTCTCAGCACAGGTCCACTGAACTGTGTGTGGCAGAGACTGCTCCTTCTCCCTCCTGTCACTGTTTCCTCCTTTGCTCTCTCTTCTTTCCAGCCTTACTTCCTTGGGGAACTTCCTCATGAAGGATGATATTGCACAACATGCTGGAGGAGAACCTTGGACTTGTCTCCTTGCCCCTCTCTTATTTCTGTAGGGACAGATTTCCTTCCTGGCACCTCTCTTGTCTTTTCCCCTTCCAGCTCCAAGACTCCCAGGTGTACAAAATGCTCTCCTTCCCCACTTCACTGATGAGGATGGCCTGCAGTGGGGAAACAAAAGAGATGTGTGATACCTCATAGACCCTCTTTGCTCTTGTTTCTTTATGGCTGCCCACAGAGAGAGGAGAGCAGAGCAGAGCAGAGTAGCAGTCTGGATAGGATGTGAGCAGGGGTACAGCCAGACCAGGCAGAACCCCTGAAATGTGCATCATGGAACCATAGAATGTCCTGAGCTGAAAGGGACCCACAAGGATCATCAAAGTCCAACTCCTGGCCCTGCACAGGGCATCCCAAGAGTCACGCCATGTGCCTGAGAGCATTGTGCAAAAGCTTCTTGAGCTCTGTCAGGCTGGCGCTGTGACCCCTGCCCTGGGGAGCCTGTTCCAGTGTCCAACCACCCCCTGGGGGCAGAACCTTTCTCTAATATCCAACCTAAACCTCCCCTGACACATCTTCCTGCCTTTCCATCGAGTCCTGTCACTGGTCACCAGAGACAAGAGAAGAATCTTCCTTGCAGGAACAGCATTTAGTGTGACATCAGGGGGAGGCAGGATGCTGTGCTGACAGGAGCAGCTCTCAGGTTTTGTCAGAAGTCCAAATAACCTTTCTTCAGCATTAGCAGCTGAGCCTGGGTTTTGCATCAACCAGTGCTGGCAAACCTGGACTATCCTGGCCTGTTGCGTCCCTTTGACTTGTAAATGATCATGGGAACACAGGGACATCAATTAAATCTCATTACCATCTTTTCCCTTCTGTATTCTGGGAAAAATACTGCATCTGTCCTGTCCTTTTAAAATGGGAAGCCTTTTAAAGATGCTAAGTTTTCACTTAATTGGATTAAGGCAGTGTAACATTTTCCAGGATGCTCAGAAGGTATTTATGAGCCTAACTCTCAGTGCCATCCTCAAGAGTTAGGTATGAGGTACTTTTGAGGATGTGAATCCTATAGCAGCAGTATGGTTGGGGTTAAGACACCTGGAGCTGTGTGTACATGAAGAATACGTGCAGAAAAGGGTTGATGAGCTAAGTCAGAACTGCTCATCAGAATTAGGATACTTCTGTGGGTGCTTTTGTGTTTTGTGTCTCCTTGCAAAAACTCATGTGCACAAATGTTTCAGCTCAACATGAGATAACTGCAAACAAATTAATCAGAGGGAGGGATCCTGCAATTTCTCAGATAAACAATAAATTATGAAGGTCAAATGACTCATGGACTGTGCTGGTGAGAATCATTTAGCAACTATAAAGGATTAGGAAAAATATTCTAAAAAAGGATAACTTACCTATTAGTTTTTCTTCTCATATTTCAATAAAGCATCACACCAAATACAGTATACATTTAATGTACAGTATTTTTTTAAATTGCTGGATTTCAAACACCTTATTTGTAATCTTGGTCTATTATCTTTTGAGATGTTGAACGAATAAGGTTGCTACAAAAGAGCAAACCAAATATTTTGGTAGGATATGTGGTGGTCCTTGTTCAACAAGCATTTTGTAATTCTGTGATGATCTCTTAATGGTATGATAGTGACAAACCCAAGTATTTTTTAATAAGAAAGGGAAAAAGAAGCAGTGTACTACTGCACTACTGTAGAACTATTAATAAACCATGCTGATAAAAAGATATTTTTTATTGGCATCTTATTGGAAAAAAGAGCCATGCTGCTGCCTGAAGCTATTGCATGTCAGTGTCCTCTTGACACTCATTTACTTTGATTTTCAAGAGAGAAATGAGCATCATAACAGCCAAGGCATATTGTGCCTTCCTCTCTGTGTTTGTGTGAACACAAAAGGCTGTCCTCCTCAGCTCCTGTGCAAGAATGGGAAACAAATAACTGTTGGCACGAATCTGGCTGAGGCTCCGGTGCCTCTCTCTGACAGGCACTGTTTTTTGCTGGCCAGCAGTGTCACAGTGCTCCTGTGGTGAGCGTGCTGCTTTGGGCCTCAACTCCTACCTGCACAAGTGTCTGCTGCCTCCCAGCTTGGAGACCATGGATCACCCAGGGAGCTTTGTCCTGCTGTGCCTCCTGTGCCACCAGACTGGCGGGACCCAGGACATTCCTCTGGCTGCC
This sequence comes from Molothrus ater, assembly GCF_012460135.2. Classification (NCBI taxonomy): domain Eukaryota; kingdom Metazoa; phylum Chordata; class Aves; order Passeriformes; family Icteridae; genus Molothrus; species Molothrus ater. The sequence continues at coordinate 39,890,724 of NC_050479.2, forward strand.
CTGGGTGATTCGAGACCCTGGCAAGAGGCTCAGAGACCTTGGCATGGAGTCAAAAACACCCTGTGCCTTCAATTTTAGTCCATGGAAACAATTACCAACTTTGTGTGAAGATTTACAAGCCACAAGAGTTTGAGTAGAATGATAGTGAATTTATCACTGGGTGTAAAAGTAGAATTTTGGTTTTTAGAATGGGGGTTCAAGAGGCAAGATGGAGGAATCTGGGTGTGTCCTGTCCTTCTTCTCCTTCTTCTTGTCCTCCATCTTCTGCTGTGATGGTGACACTTCTGGATTGGTTCAGAGTAGAGACAAACTGTCTAACATAGGTGATGGGTATTGGAAAATTATTGTAAATAAAGTACACGTAGTTCTTAGTATAAAAAGTTAACACCACCCCAAGGGTAGGGGCTGTGCCTCCACCCAACCTGCTGGACAGATCTCAGCAGGACAGAGAAAGAATGTAATAGGTAAGAGAAAATAAACAACCTTGAAAAGCAGAACCAAGGAATCTCCACTACTTCTTCTTCGGTTGCAGGGCTGGGAAAAAAGAGACTTTCTAACACCTCAGGGGTCATCTCAACCACAGAAACCTGAGACCAGACAGCACACAGCACTCCCTCATGTCACACATCTCCTCCTGTAGGATGAGAGCAGGAGGTATGTGCCTTCCAGCACAAAAAAGTTTTGAGAACCTCCCCCAAAACTGTGTTATCATACTACTGGAAATAAGTCAGCATTTTCACGATGAAAATTAATTGCCCAGTGTCTATTCATTGCACTGTTATGTTCAATGGAATTGCAGTGTGTGTTGTATCCCAGCAGTGCAGAGTGTTTTAATCCACCATAAATCCATGTAGAGAGTACATCATCTGGGGCATTTAGAGTGATGGAAGGTGGATTTTGGTGAAAGTGCATTGAATAGTCCTGGTATATTGAGACAGGATCTTTTTGTCAGGAAAAGCTTTCTCTGTGGTCTCGAAGCTTCCCTTTTTCATCTACCTCAGAAGCACCACTCAGGCAGCTGCTTCCTTCACTTGGGAAGGGCAGAGAGCCCCTGCTACCATCATCCTGTTGAACCAGGGGAAATGCACAGCTTTATGCTCTTGGATCCTCTCCAGATCTCAGGAAAGGTAAATACCCCTGCTTACCTGGGGTGTTCTCTGGAGGTTGCTTGTCCAAGTCTGGTTCTCCACCTTTGAAATCAAACTCTTCCCTTCCCCAGTAAGCTGGGGATACTGGTAAACACTGTTAACAGATAGAAAAAGAAAGTCAAAAAAGGCAGAAACCTCTGGAAAAAACAAAGGGCCAGTAGCTGAGGTGAAGCTGCAGGGAGTATAAACTAGGAAAACTGGTCCAGCCATAAATTGAAGAAAATGCTTGATAAGAGATTTGAAGAATTCCTGTTTCCAGGCATCAGGAGGACATTACAGTGAATTCATTGCCATACAATTCAGATTCTGTTATGTACTATGCAATTTTGGGAGGAGATTATTGATAAGTAGCTCCATGGAATCACTGGAATTCAGAAAAGTCACAACATTTTCATGCTGGGAAGCAGAACACACCCTGTGAGCTCTGTACACTGGCTGGGAAGATTAGAAGGTGGGGCGGGCTGGGGAAACAGGGGAAACAACTGGGAAACAAGAGTTTGGAAGAGGCTTTGGAGAGGTGTGCTTGCCAGTTCTCCAGGTGGGAGCAGGTGATCTGTTACACAAAGAGGTGTGGTTTCTGCACTGGGTTTCATATGAGCTGGCAACAACAACTCCTACTCCAGCAGGAGTGTGTCCTTTCCCTGACCGTCCCTTTCCCTACAGGCAGAGCTTGGGGAAAATGACCTTATACACATGGTGACGTTTCCAGGAGAAGTGAGTGGTGGGGACACTCCTCTCCTTTGCACTGAACCTCTGCTCAGGCACTGTGGTTTGACTTAAAGCGAGGCGGCTACACTGTAGTTCAGAGCAGAAATATAACAAACCACGGGGCTATTTGGAGCAAGTTAATTAAAAAAAGAGTGAAGTGCATCATGATGGGTGTCCTACATGAAATACTGGTAAATTGTGAGAGGAAATGAGGATGCCAGGAGAAAATTATGATGCACATGTTGAAAAGGAGTGGCCAAGAAAGCAGACTGTCCTTCTTAATATTGTTGTTTTGACAGATTTCAAAACTCCAAACATTCTGTGTATCTTATAGTTGATTATATAAAAATGTTTGTTGGTCATTATATGATCACTTTTATTTCAAAGTCCTGTCTCCCTATAGATTTGATAATGTTTTCACCTTTCTTGATTGATTAAACTCGCTTTCCTGCAGGATGCTTTGAAAGTCAGGAGATAATCTGCAGGCTTGTTGACACCATAATGCTATGATGGCTTGTGTCCCATTAAAATAGATCACAAAAATGTTCATCTATAGAACCTGAACTCAATACATTGTGTCAGTATACAGTATAGATCCGTTAATCCATAGGCTATTATTAAAATAGTGGATTAAGGAGTTGTTTGGGATCAGAGCATGCTGTATGTGTAACAAAACAGTTTAGCTGAGATTAGTACTTATTACTCAATGCAAAATTTGATTGAAGGATTCATAGGTGCTTATAATATCATAGTTTTTATTTTATCACTAAATTACTGACTTTTTGCCGTACAAGCTCTTGTTAAGACTTGAGAATTAATCACTGTATATGGCAACAATAAAACTGAATAACTGACATGAACCTAATTAAAATATTTTAGTTTCATGCAAATATAAAATACAGTATGTAGATGTTTAAAATGCATTGTATGAAAACAGGCATGGAAAGGACGTTCAGACTTCAAAAAAAACCAACTTGTAAATTAAAAAAAATTAAATTAGTTCACAAACTGTTACACAGATCAGTGTCAATCTAATCTAAGCCAAAATGAACTGGAAACCAAAAGTGTTTTTTTTCCTATACAATCTTCTGTCGACAGTATTGGTGAACTTGTCAGGAGGCAAAGTTTTATGCAACCATGTGGTGAAGTTGAACTGAGTAAGATAGTGGCAGTTTTACAGACTTGTCCTTAGTGCAGCAGAAGGTTGTCAACAAGCCTTTTTGGTGACATCTCCTCGTGACAGTGGCGAGCAGATGATTTGAGGATTACCAGGGTGCTGGACAGGTCAGCCAGCATCTGAAAAATCTCTTCCATAAAGGATCAAATCTGCAGCCAGAAGCTGTTTACTGGCTGAAGGGGGAGGGAAATGGGTGCGTCTGAAAGGCAGAGACCCTTGGGTTTGTTTGTTTGTGTGTGTAAGTGGAGCGGTGTCTTTAAAACTCACTCTGTGTAAGGGAGAGCTGAACCCTGCTTGACACTCATTTTCAAGTAAACTAGGAGGCAAGATAAAATTTCATATAAAGAAAATATTTGTGCACAGAAATCATTATATTTACCAGATAAGTAGAACAGAGCCATTTTTTTTGCCACAAGGTGGAACATGTTTATACTAAATTTCAGTTATACTGCAAGTAATATAATTTTGTTTTAAATCACAGTTTTAGCTGTGGTTTTGTTTGGTTTTATTTTTTTAGTCCCATTGCTGCTAGTCCAGGTCCCTATTGTACTTTGCAGAAGAGTCTTGATATTTCTGAAGGGAGGTTCAGACACTTCCATATCAAGCAGATTAAACTCCAGTGAGCGTGCCTGCACTGGAGATTTCTGTTCCACAGACTATCCACCAGCTGATCATCTCTGTTAGGTTTCAGGTCCACTTCCTACATCTGCACAGCCTCTGGGCATGTGATGCTGTGGTTTGTAAGGAGGTTATGAAACCCCAAGCAGTGGGCACAGCAAGTGGAGGCAGCACAAGGCGCCGCTTTGGCAGCAAGCGTGACTTGTGAGCAGGGATGGCTGTGGCACTTGAGGCCATGAATGCTCGTGCCCAGGGCTGTGCTGCAACTGATGCCTCAGGTTTTAGCTTTTATATTTTTCAGATTATGTACTACTACAGTGTGTACTTCTGAGCTTCATATTAAGGGATAGGAAGCTCTCTTCACAGAGTAGGCAGACAAAACAATTCCTTCTCTCACTGGGGACCCAAGTACAGCTGATCCAGATCCAGACCTGAGAGCATAAACAGTGGCAGAAGGAAGAGAGAAAAACAAGAAGGATGGGGCTTCATGGGCTAAAGCTGTAATTGGACAATAACTCCAATATGCTAATGGACCAAAACTTACAAAAATGTGAGACCCCGTGACTGGTCATCCATTTGGTGACCATTTTTGGATTCATCTTGGGTGTAGCCTTGGCTGGGCTCTTGTGCTGCCCAAGGTGTGTCCATTCAGGCCTCCTAATAAATACCTACTTTATTCTTTAGCTCCATCTGGTCTCTGTTCCAGGTCAGCCTTCACAAGGCACCACAGGGACTGGGAACCTGCATATCCTAAAAAGTATCACGTGAATCAAAATAAAAGAAAAGAAGGACCTATGGCAGCCTTTCAGTGCATCTCCAAAGGAGCACTTGTGGCCAAAGAACTGGGGAATCAGCTCTGGGAAACTGGAGGAGAAAATAGGTAGAAAAAAGCTGACTTCATTTACTTGCACACCTCTCCATGAGGCAACATTTAAGGAATGTTCAATTTCTATCTAACTCTAAACTAAAGGTTTGTACAACTTAGCCTTTCCTTCTTAGTTAAAAAGTGTTATAATTTAGCCCTGTGATACTAGCCATTTAGATTTGGTTGCTGCTGGCTTCAGAGATTATGCTCCACTAGAGGAAAAGACAGAAAGATGAAAAAACATTCAAAGAAGTCCCTGAGAACTTGAAACTAGCCATTCTACCTACCACTTGGACTGACTTTACATAATTTTTAAATATTTCTGAAGTTCTTATGTAAAAGATTATACATAGTACATTATCCTTTAATGCCAAAAGGTAAAAAAGCAGAAAAAAGAAAACTAGGAAATAGAGCTTTCACTGATTTCCAGTAAGATTTTCTCAACCAGTAAATTTGCTGAGATCAAAAAGGTAGGAATACCTGTTCTGAATACAGTGCATATTTGGAATATGTTATTCTGTTTATAGAGCCTGAAGCATCATTTCAATGCTGCTGCTTTCTGTCATGTCAGAAAGCAGTGGATCTCAAAATAAAATAGTTTTCCAAAGGCTGGTGTTTCACTTCAATAAGGTAATACTTCAATAAGGTAATATCCTCAGTTTTATAAACAGAAAAAAAAAAAGGATTTGGCAAATGTGGAATTGGAATGGATTAGATTTTTTAAATGTTTTTGATGTGTGAAACATCAAATGAAATAAGACAGGTACCAGAGCATCCCAGAAAAAAACAGGGACTCTTCATCAAATGAATAGTGGGATGATTTGTTACACTCTGTCCTCAAGCACATACCATTAATGCTGGCAGCAGAACTCCTTCAGGATCCTTACAGGTGTTCAGGAGGGCTCAGGACACTCAAAATACATGGAATTTCTTGCAAATTTACAGAAGCACCTTGCCTCCCACGTTCTGCCTCAGCTAGAAGTTTAATGACTAAATTTGCCTTTCCCCTTTGCATGGGTTCAAATTGTAGGGTTTTGTGATCATTTCATTGGGTAAAGTTGCCAGGTAGCTCCCCCACTGACTTGTGCCAGTGCTCCATGCCATGCCACATGCCACAGCAGGATCAAGCTGGGAGCTCTCTGCAGCTCTTCATGTGGATAAGGCAGATGCAAATTTAGTGCTGGTCCCAGATCCTGAACTGAATATCTGCTGCCTTTGTCATCCATGTTTATCATGCCCATCAGGAACACAGAGCTCCTGCATCTCAGCAGCCTCAGAGTGACTGACATTACAGGAGTACTTTGGAAATACACTTTCCATTTAATCTCTATTTAAATTTATTCCAGTTTTGTGACTGACATGGTGTGAAAAGTAGTTGTCACAATGATTTTAATGACACATAAATATTTTCTGCCATCAAGTAGAGCACAATCATCCATCATTAAGAGATACTGCCATATGGCTATCACATAGCACGAAATACATCCTCTAATAACTTGGGCTACCTTTAGATCAGTCATGACTGAAAAAATTGCCACCTTAGAACCCAGACGTAAAACTTGGAGAGCAACCTGAGACTTAAATGCAAGTAAAGGAGTGCACGTAGATGCAGAAACGTCCCACCTCCTGTATCTCACACATTTTTTACAGGGAAAAAGAGAGCTGTGCTTTTAGCAAAGCAATATAGAGACTGCTTCAGGTAGATTTGCTCCAGTTGTGGTCATAAATGGCCTGCTGTGACCTGCCAGACCTCCTGAGCTGCCTGGTGGGTGGCTTGAGAGAAGGGATGATTTATGATTCATACCCAAGGTGTTTAGTTGAAATCAGCTGGTTTAAGTAGGAAATCTTGGCTAACCAAGGGTGTTTGAAATGAAATAAGCTCAGGATGGTCACAGAAATGTTTCAGCCTGCAGATCTAACTGGAATGTAGTCTCTCACTTACCATGTTTGGGAGCAAAGCCCCGTAGCCTGGCCTTGCAGGGCACTGCCACAACTGGACAAGGACCCAAATTCAGATTCTGTAAAACAATATTGGTTTTACCAATTTAACAAATGCTAAATCTTCTCAAAGGGGGAATATTTACCAATATACCTATTGGACTAAAAACTGGGTCGACACACTTGTTTGTATTCCTCCCTGTGCTAATGATCCAAGTGACTATAAAGGAACTTGGCTAACAAAACACACCACACTCACAGATAAGCCCACAGGCCAGTTATGCTTGACAAAAATACTTTTGACAAGGAGGTATAATTCATTGTTTAGAATCACTGAAATGTATTTTATAACTGTTATTCTCTGGCATTCACCCCAAAGGAGTAGCTGTGTTGCTTATCCAGCTGCTGAAGGCATAAGGAAGGCATCCACTATAGATACAAAAGAAGCGAAAAATTTTGTCAATTTTTTAATATGTCTATATCACACAGGAATTCCCTACATTTATGTCATATTAACTTGGTGTTTCCTATCTATATTTTTAGTTTCACTTTCCAAATTTCAATCCCATTCAAATAACTTCATCTCAGCCCTTGTTTTTTCCTTCAAAAACTCACTGCCATATGGAGGAAACATTAAAATTATTGGATCCAAAGTAAAAACAAAAGCAGCTTAGTGTTAGTGCAAGAGGCTTAAATCAAGACAATTAAACCTAAGTTAAACTGAAAGTAAAAATGACAAATAATTTTGGCTAGATGTAGACCACACACCAAACAGAAAGTCATTGTCATGCATGGTGGAAGCACAGAGTCTTCAAAAGAAGATCATCACCTTCAGAAATAGTGAAATAAACTTCCAAGAGATATCCATGCTCTAAGCAGACAAGAAAAATCTCTAGTAGGAGTAATTTTGAGAAGAGGCTGCCTTCCAGAGTTCCACCAGGGGATCACTTATGGCCACGCAACCAAGTGATTGCTGACCATTTTGGGAAGAAGGTCAGTGGTGTTTTCAGCATGGACAGGACCCGGGATAATCCTTCTGCAGCCCAGCTTTCCTCTCCTGTTTGTTATTTTAATGCCTTGGTTTATACTTAATGCTGCTGTGAGTGACTGCTACTATGACAGCCGCCTGTGCATCTCCCAGATAACGACGGCTGGCCTCATTAACCACTGTGGCGTTGGGATATTCAGAAGTAGCCTTCAGTTTTTCAGTTTTTAACAGAAGAGTTGAAAATGAGATTGCTACACTTGGTGACCATAGTATGAATTCAGTCTTTTCCACATATAAAAATCTTGTCAGTGTTCATTGCCAGGAATAAACCTGGCCCCTCAGAAATGTCAAATTTTAGATATTTGATTTGTAATGTTACCGATTTGCTGATAGCAATCCATGATCCTCCACCACAGCCTCAATGCTGCTTCCCAAAGACCACCAGGTGGTGATTGCTGAGACAGACCTGCAGGTTCTAACTGAAATTTAGACAGCAGTTCCTGTCACAATGAACAACAGCTAATGGAGAGGAGGAAAAACCCCAACAAACACCTGACCAATTTGTTGAGCTGCCAGGGCAGGCAATGAGATGATGGAATAAATGGCCCAAAGTTATAATGAAAGAGGTGGGTAATAATTATTTGTTTAATAATTATTGCTCTCTAATTTGTTAGCCCTATCCAACTCTTACTCAGCTGTGTATTATTTACTTCCACTTACACAGCTGTGGACGTTGTCACTGCTCATAAGACACAGAGGCAAATACCTGCTTCTTCCTATGCCTTTACTACTCTGTTGAAGCTGTGCTAAAAAGTAAAAGAGAAAGAAATATTTGCATCCACACAAATAAATGTGAAGGGCTGGAACATGTCCATACCAAACTGGACCCTCTGGCTTGTGTAGCATCTGCACACAAGCCCTCTCCTTTCCCTATCACTCCAGAAAGACCAGATTTTCTTTTCAAGCTTAACTGTGGTAAATATAGTTATTACTATTGATTCTTATAAACCTTTTAAGAGCATATTTATTTGTTTTTCCATGAACTTCTGGTGTGACAAGCCCAGACTTAGATGGATTTCTCCTATATACTGTATATGAACTAGCAGTGCTGCAGCTTTATCTGTATTTGCTCAGGCTGTGAGATTCAAAGTTGAGTGAAACTGCAAAAGGGAGTATTTGTCCTTCCTGTCATCTATTTGCAGCGCAAGAAATTAGCATTTTTCATTACATTTCTGTTTCCTACTTATCCCCATTTTTTGGGGTTTTAGGTTTTTCTTTTGTTACATCAAACTCCATGGGTTTCTGCTGGGTATTTATATGAACATTGTGCACTTGGAGCAATGAGAAGTGTATTTCTGCATCAAAGTACATGGTAGATGGCTTGCTCAGGTTATTTTACCAGCAATTCTCTGAAGTGTCAGGGATGAGTGGGACAGGAGACAGTGTCCCATGCAACAAAACCGAGATTGCAAGTTCTGTCCCTTCTGGACCTTCACAAACCTGTCGGTAAAGCTGTTTCAAAGGACAGAAAGATAGATGCAGTAACCTTAACATAATCCATTGGTCAAGAAAATCTCTGGGGATTTAGTCACATTCTTAATCTGCCTACATTTGTCTGCTAGGCTTAGTCTATTGAGAAATTCAGTTCTGGATCTAGGATGGTCTCTTCCAGAAAAAAAACCCCACTTGAAACAGGTAACAGACTAACAGAAAAGACTTGAGTTTAATAAACCATCATTTTCCTGATGCATAAGTCAGTTCTTTGTTTGGACTCTGCCCCTTGGGTGTGGATATTGTTCTTCTTGAAGGGAAGGAAGCCTCTCTCTAATTTTTATCCAGTGTTACTACAGTCACCCAGCTTTCTGGGATAGACAGCAAATTTAAGGCCACCTGCTGTTTCTCCTTTGCCTTGCCCTCCACCTGCCTTGGGGCTGCCCTGATGTGACATCCTGCAGCAGGAGAACACGTATGATTTAGCTCTGTTGCTGTCACTGCAGCCTGCAGAAGGAGACAGAGCAACAGAACATCAGTTTCTTCTCAGCTGCCTTAGCAAGACAACCTTCCTCCAGTGGGCAGAGAAGAGCAGTTTCCAGCAGGAAAGTGGAGAGGGCTCCTTGTGAGAACTTGCAGAAAAATGTAGGAAACAGATCTGATTTTCTGGCTGCTCCATTTTGTAGCTCCTAAGCAAGGCTGAAGAAGTATCACAACACTAATGCTTCTTGTATCCTTGGGCTACCAAGGGAGAGGATGGGCCATCCTGGAAGCCCACTGACCTCCTCAGTAATATCCCAGAGCAACTGATACTGGTGCATGCAAAAGGTGGGAGCTGAACACAGTCCACCTGCCTTTTCCAACCTCCAGAGAATGAGAAGTTTGCTCACCTTCTGCAGCACAGAGGGAAAGCAGAGGCCAGACTGTAGATGTGCCTGCTCTGCTGGGATGTCACTTCTCTTTCCCTTCTTCACATCATGTAGTCAAGGCAGTTTAATGATTTCATACACATCAACCAAATGTGTAATTGTAAACAAATCAAAAGGCAGTCACGGGAAGTTGGGAAAATATCAGGAAGACTGTCTTCTCTACCTGAACAATTTCCCCAAAAGAGAGATGAAATTGACTTGATATAATTACTGAAAAAAACCCAACACATCTCTGAACAAAAGCCCACCAAACAACCCTGCTCCCCCCACCCCCGGAAAAAATAACCCCAAACCCCAACCAAACCACCCACACAAGCCACATCAAGTTTTGAGTCTTGCAGCAGCATCAGCAAAACAGCAGTTGTGCTGAATTGTTTGAAGACAAGGAGGTAGCACTATTGAACTGAGAAGCTGGAATGTGCCATTCTGCCCATCTCACTGCCCAGGCTGGACAGCCTCTCAGGACACCCTGTGGGCCCCTATCTGAAGCAGCCTTTTGTAGTGAACTTAGAAAAACTGTTTGAAGGTATCAGAATAGGTTCCTGAATAAGGACAATTAATCCTTATAAAGCAAGGCTTTACAAATCCAGTGACTTCTAGAGGGCCCTTGCTAGCAGCGTGCCCATACTACATGCAGGAGACACAATGTTAGCACACTCACCAGTGAATTATTTGGTTAATTACTGTTATTATTCTTTGCCAAGAATTTTGGCTGTGCATTTCCAGAAACTTCAGATCATGCATGTTTGCAGATCGAATGCTAAATCCCTCCAGTAGACTGCTTAGTCAAACCTTCCTGTCATGCCCTTGCCTCTGCTCCTGCACCCTGTACTTGTGTGTGCTGTGGCCAGCAGGCTATCCTCAAATAGCTCGAGGCAAGGGAGAACTTCAACTGCATTTTCATTGCAAGTCCTGGAATCCTAGCAAGTGGCAAGAATGTGTCATCACCCAAACATGACAGGCTTCATTTGTAATCTTCTGGCTTATCTGATTTACAAGAGTTAACCACTCTCATCTCATCAACAGCAAGTTCCAGATGTTTCACATAAGAGGAAATAGTGCATGATGGCAGCTGTACAGTAATCAACTGATAAATTAAGTCTCTCAGTAGTCCCTGAAGGTTTGTGCTTTAATCTGAAGTGTCACACACTTGTGCAGGCACATATACCCAAAGTAATTCTTTAAAGTAACAGGAGAATTATTTCACGAGTCTGTTGAGGAAGGCATATTTATGGAGATATGGAAATAAATAGATCACTAGTGGCTGACATAAGGAGAAACAGCAGGGTACTGAGAATAAAAAAATTAAATTAGAGGTGAATTGTAGGAAGCAGTGTATCTGGGACAAGAACATCTCTGCACAAGTAATCTCCCTTCCTTTAAGGGAATACATGGCTGTGATAGGCTGATGGAGCTGGAGATACAACTGTCCAGAAATGAAGGTGGTGTCCAAACTGTAAAGATGCTCAAACAGAAAGAAAATGGCCTGTAACTTCATGGCAAAAACTCATGGACATGTGTGTCCCACATCAGCTCAGCTTACTAAAGTTCTTGCTCAATTCCTGGAGCAGATACACTGAACCATGCACTGTGCTAAACCAAACACTCAATTAAAAGGAGGAAAAAAACAAAACACCAAAACGCACCCCCACCCCCCCAAAAAAAAACAACCAAAAAGCAGGGTGAGGGAAAAGTATGTTGGACTATTTTACCATTCTGTGATTCTATGCTCACTGCTGTTCTTTATCAGCCATTAAACACAAAAACATCTACAGCTCTTAAGGATTTACCAGATTTCCATTACAGAATTTCATGTAACTTCTTACCTGTGACACTCAGGATCCCCATCAGGTGAGTAACAATTCAGTGAGAAACCCCAGTTTTGACTTAACTCTGCAGCACCCATGTCATCAGGACTGGCTGCAGCAGCCCCTCCCCAGCATTCTCCCAAAGCTTTGCAGAAACATTTGGCCACAATTTCACTCCATGGACCAAAGTCATACACACTAAAACCACTCCCTTTCAAGGTCTCTCACTTCTTCCCTACCTTGCCTGAAATATAGTTGTGCTCCAGCCTACTTAGAGATTGGTATTTTTGTCGTTACCAGTATTAGCAGAACATTTAACATCCACATTTCACCTTTTTGATTTGTACATCAGTTCAAACAGGACTTGGTTGGTGCCTCCCAGCCCTTCCAAACAGATACTCAGATCAGTGTAACTGAGCACCTCAGGTGCCTGCCAGAATTTTGTAATTTTACCTCTTGTCCTCACTTCCAGACTTTTCCTGAAGTCATTTCTCACTGCCTTTTGCCTGAAAATGGCACAAAAAGCATCAAGACACTATGATTGGTTCACAGTCAACTAATATTTATAACATTGCTTACAAGATCCAGCCAAGCAGCTGAGGGCTCACACAACCTTGTATGACCACAGAAACCTGAGGGCTCACACAGGTGTTCAAACACAGCCAAACCTTTGAATAAGAAGGGAAGCTAAAGATGAGCCTGCCATGGTGAGTGACAGCTTGCCATAAAGCTGCTTTCTTATTTCTTCTAGGGAAAGAAAATCAGGACACCAACTCCCATATCACATTTTCAAAGTATGATTTGGACTAAGGATTCCTTTCAGACTAAATTTGACAGTGATGGCCACTCTTTTCAGACTCTGAACAATAAGTTTTAAAATTATTTATCAGCCACCAAAAAATTGACACTTCTGTGTTTTGTCCAAATTTGCCCTGTCTTCCTACAGCTCAGCAATTTGTCCTACCTTGTGATGGCGTTCACAGGGGTTTTAGGATGAGGGGAGAGATAAGGGTCTGACTACATGTTTCAGAAGGCTTGATTTATTATTTTATTATATATATTAAAACTATAGTAAAAGAATAGAAGAAAGGATTTCATCACAAGGGTAGCTAAGAATAGAATAGGAAGAACGATAACAAAGGCTTGTGGCTCGGACTCTCTGTCCGAGCCAGCTGGGCTGTGACTGGCCATTAATTAGAAACAACAACATGGGCCAATCACAGATCCACCTGTTGCATTCCACAGCAGCAGATAACCATTGGTTACATTTTGTTCCTGAGGCCTCTCAGCTTCTCAGGAGGAAAAATCCTAAGGAAAGGATTTTTCATAAAAGATGTCTGCGACACTACCTCTCTACCCTCCTTTTAATTTACATTTTCTCAGACTTTCATGCTGTAAGTGCAATTTAAGAAAATACTGGATAATACATTAAGTTTTTAGAAAAGCTCAGTATTTTGAAAGTTTAGACAAAAAAAAACAGGTCTCCCAAGAGGAAAACAGATACAGTATACAGTAGAACACTTAAATGCCTTAACACAGACAAAAAACCTAAATTCTAGAAAAACATGTAAAATTATCTGAGGCAGTGTTACAAGGGCAAAAACAACTTTTGAACAGCTCTTCTGTAAAATCTGTGATGTATTAAACTTTCTGAATTGTCTCACACTGAAGTAGTCCACACTGAAACATTGCAATTGCAAAACAGCTGCAATTATTACAAGGCAAGGCTGCTTGAAAAGCTGTGTATGCAGCAGGTTCAGATTCCAGAAGATACTGACACATTTCACAGACTGCCTTTAGAGCTGGAAATAAAATACTTGAGAAGCTGCCATGAATTGTCAACTAGTCTGTAGAAAAATCCCCAGGAAAATACACCCATCAGTTTCAAACTCACATATACACCACAGTGGTTTCATCTAACTTCTATTAATCTTTTTTAAACAGCAATTGTAAATACATCACAAAAATCTGTTTTTTTGAGTTTGAATTTCAATAGCAGACAATTGATTCATGTTTCTCAAACTAAGTATCCCTATTTGTGTAAAAACTACTGGTGATTTCAGGCAGTGACTCTACAGTAGGTGGTCACAAAACCAGGGATATGAAGACTATTCTAGTTTTAAACATTTGAATCAAGAGTCACACTACAGATCACTGCAGTAGTAAAGAGCAAACACTTACCATACTCACCCTTTTCCTCTTTTGAACACAAAGCATGGAAGATTTACCTAAAATCAGGATTTCCTAGTGACTACATGCTGGGAGGGGCACAAGAACAAACCTGTGCCCATCTGAGCAGAGCTGTGTCTGGCAACAGGCAGAGCACAAGTGTTGTGGTTCATCTGGGAAGGGATGAGGAGCACTGCAATTGTGGGAATGCCTCCTGAAGCCTTGATGTGCCAACTTTTGGGAGGTTAATAATGACAAGTTACCTTAACCAAGGATATTTTTATTGGGTCCAATATTCAAGCATCATCAGGTTAAGGTCCTATAGAAAAGTAAACTGGTAAGAATAACCCCCCCCCAACCTTATGAATGGCAATTGGTATATGAAGTTTAATTTTAAATAAAATTTTACCAGCCAAACTGTGTTGTGAATCTAAAACTATCAAACAAGGCTTGAACAAAATACTCCATTTCCAAAAAAAGGCAAATATAGGTTTAATGCCAGTCATCCAAAATTGACATTAGTCTTCTAATATAAGGCAAAAATAGTAATTTTCTTTTATTTTTTAACCTACATTAAGTACAGTCAGCAATAGTTGTTCTCTAGAATATGCATCATTGAGATCTAAAAGCAAGATCAGCAGAGAATGCTGACTCATGCCTTGTAAGATCTTCTCAACATAGTGACAATCCCATAGCAATCTCTGGGTGAAGGACTGGATTAATGCTGCAGAGAGCTTTTGTTAAATGGGTGTATAATTTAGTTCCCATGCGCCACAATCACATGTCCATGTTATAGCCATTTAGCACAAATAATAATTCTTGCAGATCTAAATGTGTGTCAATATACATTAAACCATAGAAAATGCCATAAAATACTCTATGCAATCTTTAAGCATCTGTATTCAATATAATTGTATTTACATATTTTTATGAACTTCTAATATGTAATAAGTCAATGAAGACATTTTTACAACTTTTATTGGATTATGAATTTATAAATTCAAGGACTCAGAGGCACATAGTTTAAAAGGCCAAGAACACCAAAACTAATTAAGTCACAGAAATCAGAATATTTATGGACGTAACACCAGTAAAAAATAAAAATCACATCCAGACTAAAAGCAACACCTCTTAAAGAGTCATCCTTCAAAGTTAGCATAATAAAAAGTTCTCATTTCCCTCAAAGAAAAATAAATCATCCCACCTACCAAGCTAGAAAAACCTATTTACAGTTGTACTTTGATCAGAAGTATCATTAAGTTGTGTAATACAGCCACTTCTATTCTGCCATTAGAATTTAACATTTCTTTCAAAGTATAGTTGTATTTACAAATGCATAAATATTGTAACTCTGATCTTCATTAAGGTTTGAATGAAAACAGGTTGTTAAGTCACAATACAAACGTGTTAGTGGAAAAGTAGGTGCATTTCAGTATCATTCTCAAAGAACAGGAAGCCAATACTTCTGATAAAGCTCAAGTTCATCAACGAGACCAGGTTTTTAAGTTAGGTTAATGAAGATTAAACCTCTTCTCTGTTAACTCTTTACATCGGTTTCTTCAGTCGACTTTCACTACACTGTATATTTTGGTTACAAACCAAAAGCATGCAAAGAATCCAATTGTCCCTAAAAGAGAGAAAAAAGAAAATGATGTGTTAGAACACTGACACAGGAGACACTAATTTCTATCCATAGTTTATAAGTCAGGATATATGTATATGTGATCTGCTGTCCTTAGCCTTCAGAACATCAATCACATCAGATAATGGAAAATTACAGACAGTACTCAGACCTTAAAGGCATAAACTACTCTGTAACCTCTCATTATTTTCAGGAGCACAGAATAGATCATGTGGAACACTCTAGTAGTAAGATGTTTCTGTTTACTTTTTTGTTCTTCTTGTTCCAGTATGCTGCAGTCCCACTCCTTCACACTGCTCCATTTCACCCTTTCTCAGTGACTACTCACACACACTTTATCTCATCTGCTCAGCTGTCAGAACATTGTTATTATGTTTAATAAACATAATAACATCAGAGTTCCCATTACTTAGCAATACTTTAAGGTCTTGGAAAACTAGAGCACCACCTTTATTTCTCCACAGACTGAGTTAATACAAATTTCAAACCATAGTGTAGTTACTACACAACTTGTAGTCCTACTGAAAACAGGTGTTACATACCTTAAAAATAAACACTTCTGAAATACTTACGACAGTCAAAAGGTACACACAGATTTGAACTAAAATTGGAGGATGAAAATAATTTCCCTGATTATTTATCCTTCTAGCAGAAAAAAACCAGTGGCTTCATCCCTTCTTTTTGTGTAACTCCAAAAGAAACTTTTCACAAAAATATTATTTTGAATGTGAAATAGTTAATATAGTTGGGCTTTGTTAATCTAACTGGATTACATCAAAATTCAGTCTCAATCAGAATGATACTGGATTAAACAGCAGCTCAGAACACCTGTTACAGGAACCTTAATTTCCCACAAAAACTAGGACAGGAAAAAAGCCCTGAAGATTATCTGATCTCTGCCCAAGTACCTCTTCTAGAATTATATCCTGAATTTATACAAGCATCAAGAAGTTCTTTAGAGGAAAAAAACTTCCTTTGTTTTAGATTTGGTAAGAGGGGCAACAAAAGTTGTGTGGTAACTTGTTGTCTATCAAAGCTTGAAAGGAACTATGAATGATATCATGGTCATTTTTTTTTCACTTTACGCTTGCTAAACTACTGATGTTTAAGTGATTCATTTACTATGATACGTAGTTGTGATCCCAGCTGTGAATCAAAGATTTGTCATGTAGCTCCCGGTATTGTGCCTGCTGAGTCTGATCAATGACCTGGAATGCAGTATGGATGCAAGTGCCTGAAGCATGTGTTACACTGACATAGCAGCAGGGCATCGTCAAAACCCTTCCTCCCCATCCTGACAATTTTTCACAGATGAGTAGGCAGCAGCAGAATAGTTTTCATACAACAATTATGACTTTTTCTTTTTAGCTTTTTTATCATCCTGACATGGGAAGTCAGTTGCCTTTGGGAGCAGTTTTTGCTAAATTGCTAGTATGTTCTTTTGTTTAAAAAAAAAAAAAAAAGGAGAACTGCCTGTACCTTTACCCTACCTCTGATTTCTTCTGTAAATCCTTATCTCAGAGCACTTCAGTAAATCTCAGAGAACTGAACATAACTGCATTTACATTCATATCAACCTAAATGGACAAAATTCTTCTCAAATCTTAAGAAACAGGATTATTTCCCCAAATTAAAAGGTAATTTGCACTTAATCTTGAGGGAATTAGATAAAAAATTGTTAAGCACAGTGTTTTACAATTCTGTGTAATTAATTACCTCAAGTGTAACCTCCCCTGATTTCAACATAGAAATTGAAAATCTAAAAAACAAAGAGCATAAAGACTGAAAACTGAGTTCTAGTTGCACAGGATGACTTGCATTTCCACTGTCCCAATTACAAACAAATGACTACCACAAAAAGCAGCTGAAAGGGGATGAGAATAAACCACCTCATCTTTGCAAGCTTATGAACCTACCCTAAAAATTTGCTGACAGGTGTTGTACAGCCACTCGGTCAACTGAAAGTGAACACGTGAGCAAAGGAAAAAAGGGGATGCAGTGGACACATCTTAATGCCTCTAGACAATGCCATGTGACATGACTGACTTGAAAGAATAAGGGCAAAAGATGGAAATTATATGGGTATCTGAGATGCAAAAGGCAGCTAAACCATGTCTCAGCAGAGAAAATTATTGTAAATCCCCTTTATCTTGAAGGAATCTGCTCCAGAATTAG
This sequence comes from Molothrus ater, assembly GCF_012460135.2. Lineage (NCBI taxonomy): Eukaryota > Metazoa > Chordata > Aves > Passeriformes > Icteridae > Molothrus > Molothrus ater. Next base: position 39,908,380 of record NC_050479.2, read on the forward strand.
TGCACACAGGCAAAGTGTGAACAAAGGAGACAGGGTAAACACAATTCTGGTTTTGGGCAAAACTGTTTACTATTACAGGCAGACTTGCTGAACATCTGTTGGAAAAGCTGGTGAAACTAAATTAATGGTCTTTACACTTATGTAAGGCCTTACTGTTTTTCACACTACTTTGTAAGTCTGCACTGCATTTAAAGTTGATCTGCATACAGCAGTACACATTCATTTCCAGTTGAACAACCACACATCCTAGGATTTTTTAGTTCAATGAAACTATCAGTACACCCAGACCAGAAGTAAAGGTTAAGAGAAAAGTAAGGTGAGAAAGAAGAAAACCTGAGCAAGGGAGGCAGAATCTCTGATCTAGGCATTTCAGAATGACTTGCAAACTGGTACAGAAATGTGAATAAAAGCAGAGATGCATAAATTACAAACTACCTGCAAGCAATGCCAAAATACATTGGACTGACTTAAAATGAAGGATGGAAGATAAAACTGACCACTTCTGGGACACAGCTTGATCACTTTTCAGTGAGATTATATAATGCACTCAAGTCCCATTTCTTCCTTTTAAACAGCAATGACCCAAGAAAATCCTTGCAGGCCATTGCTCCCATTCATCATCATCTGCATTCAATCCACAAACAGCTTCAATATTTTCTTAGCTGAAGTGGACATGTCTTTGAAATATTCAGTTATACTTAAAATGAACACCATTCTTAGTTCTTTCTTCTTTTACTATTTTTGTTCCCCTAGGTTAAGTGGAAATGAAAATTCTACTTAAAAGTCATAGTGTGATTTGTATTAAAAGCTCTGATGACAAGCCATTTGTAGTCTATGAGGCCTCAAAAGATAGTGTCTATACACAGATACATATCCAAGACTGTGGAATCATTAAAAGTCATCATCAACATGAAGCCTGAAATTATTTAAACCATTGATCAGTTCAAAGTAGTCTCAGAAGTACTGCTCTGTAGGGCAGAGTATACAAGGACTGCATTCTGCTGCAGCAGAACACAGAATTTTTAAGATTTTTGAGGAGTTGGCAGTTGCTGCTTTCTTGCATCAGTTTGAAAGGAGACTTCTTGTATTTTCACTGCCATTTTCCCACCCTAAACAAGGGCTATTTCTGTCTGACTGAAGACTACAATGGAAAATTTTGTGACCTCATCTCAATTACTGAAGAGGAAATTGAAATGCAGCACCTAAGGACAGATGTATTTTCCGAACGCTCACAATGAAGATTACAAGGTTCTGACAAGTCTGATAAAAAAAAAAAAGTTAGAGAAATTCTGTCTGCTTCCCATGCCACTTCAATGCAATTGGGATACAGGTAAATACATTCCAGAAGAGAGTAAATTTTAAAAAAAGGCATTCTTTGTCTACCTTTATTCCTCTCTCTTCCTTCCAGCTATTCCAAAAAATCTGCTGTTTTTATCTTGACACTGTAAACTTTATACTTGATTGTGTGTGATTTGAAGTGTGCTTTTCCAAAGACAACTTATTTTTAAAAACTGAGTTTGTCATATGACTATCATAAAAATAAAATCTGGAAAAGTATTTATCACATATTTGTAGACCTAATGATAGGCCACACTTCAAGTTAGCAGTAGTTTTGCCTCATCCTCATTTATCTCTTTTATTAAAGTTTGTAAGCACATAGTTGCAATATGCTACACCTGGAAAAAATCAAAAGGCATACATAAGTTTATAATTCTGTATCAAGATCAGTTTTGCCAAGGATTCTACTGTGCAAAACTAAAGGCAGATTCAAAATTTAAAATTCAAGTTCAGTACACTTACCTGTGAAAAGGAAGAAGATCAAAACCATAATCATGGTATAACCGAAGTATAAAATGGTGCTAGCTGTTCCTGTGATTTGCAGTTTAGAAAAGAAATAATGTATTGCATATATTAGGAAATAAACTGCAGTGAAGCCACTAGTGAGAAATGAACGCCACTGCCAGTGATAGTCCTAGAGTGAGAGAAAATACAAATGGGTGAGAAATACTGCGTACACCTCTAGTCCACTGATCCTACCAGGGAATGTAGAGCTACTTTCTCTATTATCACTTTATCCAAAAGTAAGTTTTTGTAGGGTTTTTTTATCTAGAGGGAGAAGAACTATATATAACCAATACTGCTTTAATTACATCATTCAAAATTAGAGATAAGTAACCTTAAGATCAATAGCAAATACACAAAATACTAAAATCCCAAATAAGCCAGGTGTACTTATTTTCAGCCACAGAGATTTTTTTTCCCCAAGGTTGGGCATGTCTGAAATGCACTCTGATTGAACAAAATTAACGGATTAATTTAGCACCTTCAGAAAACAGGGAGTGAGAATCTAAAGATGTGACATTTGACTCAGCAATACCCAGTGCAAGGTTTTAATATTTCTTACAAGAGTTGCAAAAAGTAGCCTGCTTCACTTTTTAAAGACATGGTTTAAGTACATCTCATCTAGCACTAGTGTTCATGCTGAATTCTGGAATACTTATTTTCAATTACAAAAGCAATAACATTTTTGGAAGCATTCTTAGAACATTATCAGGTTTGAAAACAGAGGAAATATTTCCTACCTCTGCACATAGATGGAAGTAGCAGAGCAATATTGTAGCCTCAGAACATGTAATAACCAAAATAATGAATACCAGAAACAGGAAGCCAAACATGTAATACATCTGGTGGGACCTATAAAAGGGAGTTAAAAAAAATTTAAATAGCCATTGTGCTATTATTATTTCTTCATAGGTAGTAACATCACCTTCACCTTAAGTATTTTCCCTTCCTATTGAAACTGTCAATTGTGCAGCCATACAATTGACTAATTTATTTTCTAACTAAAGAACAGCAACCTTGGCAGCTTGGTCTGAGAACACTGAGAAAGCAAGGCCAAAGCATGCCCCTGGTTGGGATTTTAGAGAAATAAATGACTAAACATAATGGTGAAATCACAGTTCCAGTGAAGTCAGCATGACCTCTTCCACTGACTTCAGAAGAACCTAGATTTCACCTCACATTTCAATCAAAGGGGCAAAGCTCCAAAATAACAAGAAATGTCAAATGCTGTAGCTGTCTGTGTTGGGTAGAGGCACCTATTCAAGGTTCAGAAACAGTTTAACAAGATCCAATAACTAAATTGTGCCAGAAGGAAGACAAATTCCTCACAGTAGATTAGTTTGTCAGTGAGCTCACATCAAAATTCACTTCTACTGCACTAGTCTATGGGGCTTTCTTTTTAAAAATCGTTATTCTTTTTTAATAAAGATTTCACAAGAATTTGTTCTTGGTTCTTTTCTTTCCTCCCAAGAATAGTAATACTTTTCTAGCCTAATAACAACTACCAAAAAAATCTCAAGTTTATTTTAATAAACTTTACTACTGTCAAGTTATATGCTATATATCAGCTTCAGAGCCACTTCCCCATGAAGTCGCAAGAGTAGCATGAGAAAACAACAAACTATCTGAAGGTAGGTCAGCTGTAAATTGCTAAGCATATCACAGCCACCTCTCTGCACACCCCAACAAGCACAACAGGCACCGAGTATTATTAAAACATAAAAAAGATATTAACATTTAAATATTATTGAACCAGTATGGTAACAATGCATCCTCAAATAATCAGGGAAAACATCTTGAAGAAAAACTTTCACAAAGAAAGATTTTATGACAGAGAAAATCCAATTTATGGTGAACTTACCAAATACTATTGAGAATGAAGAACAACTGTATAAAGATACATCCAAAAGGAAGAATCCCTCCCATGATAATACCAGGTAATGGCTTTGTATAGAACGATTGCTCAGGAATCTGACGTGGAATTTGATTTGTGCGAACAGGGTGTTCAATAGCCTTTTAACAAAAATAACAAACAGTTAAATAAATAAAGTATCAAACTTTTTTGCTTTCTTTTTGTAATGAGTGGTGGCACAAACTCTACTCTTTATTTTGAGCATGTGCATACCCAGCTACACTACATTTGCTTTTGCTCCAGCTCGGTTACCAACACTTGCTTGGCAAACTTGCTAAAAGACAGCTCTTACTGAAAACATAGTGACAGATATTTTGGACTTCCCTTTCAATGTTTGCCCATCTGTTACAGAGCCTGAGCTGATTTACCATATTTCAGCTGGGGTAGTGGTGGTGCAGATTGCTGCTTTCACCTTCTAAAAATTCCTGCGTGCTGTCTTTCAGGATTTACTTTAAAATTGCACTAGGATAAACTTACTGAAAGGACTCGATCTGGCAATTTAATCCTAATTCAAGACACATGCATGGATCAGCATGGTGAGAGAAAACAACGTAAAGCACTGTAAGATACATCCATACTCTGTATCTTTTGGCTTTCATAATAATTACATCAAAAACATCAACAGATACTTCCTTTCTGATTTGATTTCCAAGTTTTTGTGACACCTACCACATTGCCTTATTAGCTTATCAAACCTTCCTTCCTCCTTAAAAGAAGATGTACACACCTGTACAATGCAGGGGAACTCGATGGAATTTCAACATGGTTATCAGAAAAAAAAACCACTGAATTAAAAAGAGCCTACTAAAACAATATTCTCTGAAGGTATTACAAGAGATCTACAGAGAGACAGAATCCTGGCTTCCTATGCAGGAGAAAACCTACAAATGTATCTGCACTTATAGAAATTTATTTGTGGGGGACAGTAAATAGTTTTTTAAGAAAAAAAAAAGAAAAAAAGAACGAATCTCATTATTTATTTGGTCACCAAATTATTAAATGTTTGGTCACAAAGAGCCCTCATAAAAATATGTAAAATTGATTCGTTTAGGAGTAAATCACAATTAATGTCTGCCAAGCAGAGATAACCATTTACAGAACACTTATGCAAACAGATTTCACAGAACTCTAGCAATTTGATCAGGAAACATCCTCAGTGTAGAGGGCAGACAGGAACAAGAAATACATGACGAAACCCAGAAATGCAGAATTTGCTTTCCCTCCTGCTTGCTGGGTCAAGTACTTGTTTTAGTCTATGAAAAAGATGCTAATTAAAATAAAAATGCTCATATCACTTATTTATCTGTAGCAGTCACTCAATTAAATAGAATGACAATCCAATTTGCTGCAGAGAAGTATCACTGCCACCAATCATGTGTCACAGCCTTGGAATACCAAGACTGGTTCTCTAAGGCAGTTCTAAAGCAACTGAACTGAACTGGAGCCAACAGTGCAACTAGCTAAGGTGCTACCTCAGTCATGGCCTATACAGAGACAAATATTTGTGTGTGTTTATGTATGTATATACTTAAAAAAACAAATTCTCAGAAACACTTACGTTTTTCTTAAACCCAAAATAGGCACCAATAAATGTCAGTGGTACAGATATGCAAAACCAGAGTGCCAAAATAGCAACCAAGGTACCAAACGGAATAGCTGCTGAAGAGCCTTCTCCCCAGAGAATGAGGTTCATGATAAAAAAATCTGCAAATACAATTCTGAAAAACACAGAGCACACTTAGAGCACAGAAATACTTCTGAACATTCAGTAACCTTGACAAAACAATGGCACTGTTTTGAGATTTTAGCATAAATCTCTGCTAAAACCAAATGACACACACAAAATATGAAAACAAAGAGATCAGACAAGCAATTCTTTGTTAATCTAGTGGGACTGAACTCCAGCAGGCACTGACGTTCCAACTAAGCTATTTCAAATATATGCTTGTCTTAACTACACTTCAGGGTAAGACTGCTTGCTGTGATTAAGTGGAAAAAATTATCAGAGTGGTTATACATTATATGACACTATATAAGACTGACTACAGTGCAGTCAGAATAGTGCAGTCCAGAGAATGAAAGAAAACAATGAAAAAGTGGGCCTCAAACTTATTACTATCATAATGCTTTTTCCTAATCAACCTTTTCATGTGGTGAGAGTAAACAAATGCTTACAAAAGAAAAAAAAAAAAATCAAAGGATGATATGCCACTAACCTACTCATCTTTGTCAAAAGTACCATGATACTCTCGTAGCTCCCGGAATAAAGGGACAATGTAAGATTTACTTGTATAGCTGAAACCTAAAAAATTAGCTATGCACATCAGAGATGCAATTTAATTCTCTTAATCATGACAATATTCTCAACTTACCCAGGACAAAGGAATGATGTCAGCAGGACATTTGTTTTCCATTTCTCACCTCCAAATGCTGTATTTTAAAACATTTGACAGAGATTAAAACATGCATTAAGTTCAACTATTAATTTTCCAGTCCATTTACCTGTTCTACTTAGCTTGCAAATACTCAAATAATGTGCTATCATGCCCAAAACCAGTAAACTAAATATTCAGTAATAAAATTGGATTTCCTTATCCTATTGCTTAAGCACAGAACTTCAAAGCAAAACGTCTCAGACCAAGGTCAGGAAAGGTATCCAACTAAAACTGTGTTTCTGACGACTTTATCTACTAAAAGGAGGGAGCAGATTTGCAATATTTCTAAATCTTTAAAAAATGTTTTAAACCTGGAGTGATTAAGAAATTTAAGCTTTCCAGCATTTGACTGCAGGTTTCAGTAGGTAAAGATACATAAATATGTGAAAACCAAGCTTAACAGTTTTCTTGAAATAATTCTTGCCTATGAATCTTACAGAAGAGTCAGAACTAACACGCTTACAGAAGTAGTGATGTTCTCTTGAGTCTTAACAGCATTAAGCAGTGGTGATACCAAAAGACCAAAGATAGCTTTTTTAAGAAAATCTTTATGAATTTGCACTATGCTGATAAAAATTCTAGTCAATATACTTTCAAATGAAAATATCCTGCTGGAGTGCAGTGAAGCAGATAATTTCATCTGAGCACTGCCATAATGACATGCTTCTTTATTTCAAGAGTCAGAAGTGATTATGGTTAGAATGATTTTAATTAAGTTTCTATTTCTTCATAAAAACTTGGTAGAATGTGACAGCAGTTATTAAGATTAACCATTTAATTTCAACTCATGTTTCACTTTTTAAATGCAATTTTGAAAAAAACCCCAACTTTTAAAATTGGATATCTGTTTCAGCTGCATTTTGTTTAATACATCACATTACTTTGTGTACTATTAACAAAACCCCATTCATGTTTACATGCTCTAATACAGGGTATAAACCACTTCCTGTTATAACAACGAAAATATCTCTGGATCAGTCATTCACTATCTTAGTAATTAAACACAACATTCAAGTATCAACTAAGTGATTACCAATAAATAAAATATTAAATTTTATCCTTAAAAACTACATTTCCCAAAGACATAGGATTCAATTTACCATTAATACACTTCAAAATATCCTTCAAAACACACAGTATACACCAGAATATCAAGAATAATTCTATCCTCAATTATGCTCTTAGTACTAAAATTTCCTTCTGTTTAAATCTTAACTGGCTTGGATATTAGGAATACTTCATTTTCATGTCACCACCACTATGCAAAAAACTCCCTACAAGATACAAACTCACTTTTCCCACAGTTTTTCCCCACGTGAAAACTACAAAATGGTAAGAAGGAAGATCTCTAGTATCTACTGCCAGGCTGAAGTTCTGAAATAAACTTCTCCTGTAGCCCCATATATTCACAACTAAAGTAGTTCAAAAGATCCGTTTCTCTCAAGTCAAAAAACCTTTCACCTTGAGTAAGGTAATTACAACAAGCTGTATGTGACATGCCATGCTTTTTCACCTTAAAATAAATCAGACAGTAAAGGGGTAAACCATCTGAGGCTGGCAGCCAGGCAGGTCTTGAAACAATGGCTGGGATCAGTGAGGGAGAACAGTATCAACTAACTCCTGTCAGGGGCCCAGACACCACAGGGCTGGTTTCTACAACTACAGAACAGTCCTTCTCCCCGTGCTCCAGCCACAGTCCAATAAGCATTATTCTCCAAAATACCTGGGAGCTAGCTAAAAAAAGGTCACCAATCTCAGGCATGCAAGAACTGAGGTTCACAATTTGGGGGTGCAGGTGTGTGTTACCAAGCAACATCCACAGCTAAAACTCAATGCAGGTTTACACAGTCCCCACATTGACAGGAAACAGAAGCAGAAAACAGTCTGATGTGAAGATGTAATGACCTTAGTACTACTATTATTTAATTTCACAAATACACAGCAGCAAGAGCAATTCAGGGTCTTTAGGCATGATTACATCAAAACCAGTGTAACTATGTTAAGTGTTCTATACATGTATATTCTGTTGTTAAGGAAAGTACGTTTCCCCACGTTGCCCTGAGGGAAGCTACAAACAGTGCAGCAAAATAAAAATCAGTCCTGTAATGATAATTTATGTTAATGAACTTAAGCCTTGTCATTTTCAGTAACTATTACTCACATTTGTAGAATCTGGCAGCAACATAACCGGCTGGAGTTCCAAGCAGCACCCACAAAACTACAGCACAGGTCATTAGAGCTCCCCTGTTAGCAGGTGACAAAAATCCCAGGCAAGCAAAAACTGTGAAGCAGAGATGCACAATTTTAGAAATGATGTTAGAAACCTTAGACTATATGTTTGACTTAAAGCCAGTACATCAGTTATCTTACAATTTGTGTGTACTAAGTTGCATGTCTACTACATCAGCTCAGCTGTTTCTAATGACTTTAATGAAATTTCTAGACAAAATGATACTGCTATTTTTACTAGCACCATGCAGTTAGCAGTGAAAAATCATGTACAATCAACTAAATCCTCCTCACTTTACTTACACAGGGTAACAAAAGTCATTATTAAGATTTGTGTGCCAGAGCCTAGAAAAACTGACAACAGCATTCCTTTTCTTGGGGGCCTGAAAATATCACCATGAACCAGTTTCCAGCCAAATTCTTCTTGAGCATCTTCCTGTAAAAGAAGTACATCTATTTTAATACAATAGATTACAACTTAAATAGCCTGTTACAGCTACACATTTAACTGGAAAAATTACATTCCAAATAAATTTTAGGAACTACATTTTAGACTTACAGTGGAATCCATTTGATTGTATCTTGCAATATCTTTATGGAGTGTCCTCAACATAATCATAGCTACCATTCCAGACAGAAAGAGGACAATCACCAGGGAATTCATAATACTGAAAAGAAAAAAAAAAAGAAAAAAAGAAAATTAATGAAAATCATCATTCAAACTGCAATGTAAACACTGCAGTACAATAAATTTCCTCCTTACCTAAACCACTGGATGTGAGTGTGAGGCATGGATTCCAAAATATAATCCCATCTTGATGCCCACCTGATATTTTTTTCTTCCTGAAAGAGTAAACACATGAACATCAGATACAGTCAGTATCCAACTCATACATTTGAAAGCTGATGTTTGTGCAAAGCAATCTTAAATCTTGTGACTAATTGAAATTTCAAGTTTCATACTTTACAGGGAATACTTCAATAACAGCTACCAAGAGCAAACCTAAGATTTGACCATAGAATCTAAACCAAAATATTTTCTGAATTTGAGCACTTGTGTCTTCTTAAGACATTAAGGCTTACCAAATTAATTTAATTGTGCACCCTCCCTTCAAGGACTGTATTGGTTCATCTGGAATGGACTAGCAGAATAATGAAAGAACACAGATTTTTTTAGCACATGTAAGTCCATATATCAAGAAACTAAGCTATGCTATACAGTCTCCAGATGATATTTCACTCACTACATCATGCTCTGTCCAAATTATCCTTTGCTTTCATACAACCTCATTTCAGTACCAAATACCAATCCCATTACAAACAGCTTTTACTGCAGGACAGGTGGGGAGACAGAACTTAGCAGAGGGAAGCAAATTATTCCTCCAGGCATTTCAACAGATTAAACTTATTCAAAATGAACATTCATTGATCAAAAACACTTCAAAACAACATTTCTTTGTTTTATTTTGCAGAGTAAACAGGAAAAAAGGAATAGACAGTGTTAATCAAGGTGATGGTGGCTATTAAACAAACCAATTAACAAAACTGGCTAGGTGTCTGACAGGCTGTTATTTCAGTAATTTCTAACATACAAGAGCAAGAGCGCTTTTCAGTAAAGCCAGATTTTGAAAAAAATCCAATGGGTTAAAAAATGTAGTCAAGATCACATATATAGTTCACTGAGATAATAAAACCATGTCTCAAAGGAAGCAACAAATTTCTAAACCAGTATCAATGACTCTAGGACAGAACTGCATTCTTCCTCATACCTAAACTGCCTTTTTTTTCTCTTCCTGAGATGACCTGGTCTGCCAACCCAACAGAAATTCAGAAGATTACCTCCAATTGATGTAACACTGTGCACAAGACAGGTGCACACACACAGCTGGGCATGTCATTTTTAAGGCCAAACAATAAAATAATATGAAGCTGAGGTCACTCTTAATTACTAACTTCTCACAGGTTTCCAGAAATACTTGCTTTTCGGTATACAAATTCATTTCAGCACCACAACTGATATAATATCTGAAAATATCATTATATAGTATATACATAATATAATCCCTCCAATATCATTATATAGTATAGACATAATATAATCCCTCCTGAGTATATTTCTTATACTATTTATTGTATTTTGAACTCAGAGTGGAAACAGTTTGAGAAGGAGTAGGGAACTTTGATAAACAGTTTGTCCAGCAAACTCCATCTACGGAAAACCAAAACAAAACCAAAACCTCCCTCTCTTGTCAGCAGAATGAGAAACATTCAGCTATCATTGCTGCCTGCAGTTGCCTGATATACTGCTCCTCTGCTTTTAAATAGAGAGCAGTAGAACAAAGACTACCAGCTTCCTACTCTTTTGAAGGATTCCAGGGGAGGAAGACCTTAAAGAGAAGGCAGCTTTTGCAGCAGAAGGGCAGAAAACTATCAGCTTCAACCTACCTACATGAAACAATTTCTCAGACCTAAGAACTTGGATTGAAAAATAATCTACCAGACAACCTAGGCAGATGTGGAAAGTGTGACTCTTAAAAACCACATACGTGTTTCACATCTACTTTGTGTGTGTTGGTATGCAAAACTGCAATGTATGTGGTCAAATCCCAAGCCACCTCTGACATTCCAGTTCAAATAAAGTTTTAAAGCTACAAATTTACTATTCTGAGCCAATTTTAATTGTCCATCTTTATAATTCAGAGTACTAATGCATGATTTTAAGAGGTAACCACCACAGAAATCTTAGTACTCACATGAAAAGTAACTGAGTATGTGTATGCAATTTTGACTTCTCCACTGGCCTTATTACTTATATCCATGGGCACTCCTGAGCAGTCAGGGTTGTCTGGATGAGTATGCTTGTAACTGCAGGGAGACAAGACACAGAATGAAAGCCACTTCACTGACAACATTCTTAAGAAAGAATTCATTCATCTTAGAAAAGCATACCAAGGATTCTTCCCTTCAATATAAGAATTGTACTTAATGTCTCATAAATTTCAGGACTCATAAGGAACATATCCTAAGCTCAGGAATTTTTGAAACTTGAACTTCTTAAACAAGATTTGTCTCTTCTAAAAAGAGCACCGTCTCTAAAGCAGAGTACCAAAATTGAAAGAAGCCTTAGTATTGCTATGAACTTCCAAAACATTTTAAAAGTTACACCACCAGAACTACTAACTTCTCTCAGGAAAAAATACTTTCAACTCAACCAACAATGCGAGAAGCTCAGTTATACCATGAAAGACAAGATGCTAAGAAATAACACAACAGACACCAATTGTACAAAAGCCACACAGACACCAGGACAACTGATGAGTGTATCTGTGAAATCTTTCTACACAAATCCTGATCGTTGAACAGATCAAATCTTGCACTCCAGTCAAGCCTGCAACAGGCACTGGTGTCCTGTTCTGATACAAGACAGAATATTCCCTGGTAGGGAAATTAGGGTTCTACATGCATGGACACACACACTCATCACACCCCAAAAACACTTACAGGTTTTATTTTATCTTTTCTTGGTCCAAGTAGGAAAAAGTGCAGCAAGGTCCATCAAATTACAAAATTACATTAGACTGTCCTAACTACACTACATCAATCAACAGGAGAGGTAATCTGCAGGTCACATATCTGAAAGCATTTCTGACTAGCAGCAGGTTCCCAGATCAAAACAAGTGTCTCGGGATGGATGACTTTTTGATGACAAGTTACTTTCAACTACTAACCTTTTTGGTTCAAGTTTAGCAGCAACTAGTCTTGCTCCCAGAGCTTCATTCTCCACAACATGGTAATAAATTTTTATGTCAACATGGTTGAAAATATAAAAGGTATCCTTTTCATGAAATTCTGACTGCAATGAAAAAAAGTTATATTAAACAATCAAAAAATATAGACATCACAAAGCCTTAGACAGAAGTCTGCATAACAGAATTTTAGACTGCATATAGTTTTTCTGTCAAGAAGCTCTAAAATATGAATGTGAGATACTGGAAATTATAAAGACAGTAAGTGCCTTCTTGCATTAAAAACATAAGTTAGAAAAGTTAATGCTAAGAACAGTCTAGTAAAATTGAAAAGTAGAAAAATTAATTTAAATATTTAATATATATATATTTATTAATCAATTTAACTGAAAATGTCCTATTTTATTTAAGTAGCAACCTGAATAGATAACTAAGGGACAACTTTTGTTATTAGAAGCATTTCAAAAGCATCAGCTATTTTAAAACAAAGAGTCTATTTTTCAGAAATTAAACAGAACCTCCCAAAACAACGCAAATAAATGCTCACTGTGGCAGAACAACCTTTGAAATCAAAGATGCACAGGGATGAACAGCAAGCAGCAGCCAAGAATGCTGAATGCAAACCTCAGGTGAAGGGAAATATCGCCTTGGAATTTAGTTAGTTTAAGAGGTTGTTAAACTCACAAGTAATTTAACAGTTATGTCTACTGAAATTCAGTTAGAACCTCTAAAGTGTTCTATCCTCACCCTTTCCATAGAGCAGCCCCACTTATAAGAATAGTTACATAAATGAAATGTTCTTCTACAGTACATCAGTTATTTATTCAAAGGTTATTTTCCTTTAATTACAAACAAGCCTTAAAATAAGATTAAAATAATATTGCCAGATTACATATTTGATCGTAAATGCATCCATTCACATGGAGACCCTGAAACCAACTCATTATGGAGGCAATTAAACAAAATTGGCAACCACAGAAATTGTTATCTTTGGTAAGATCGATTCAATAAAACCAACCACTCTGAAAAACCCCAAAAACCTATCCCAAGTTCTCAGTGACCTTGCCATGGAAGAGGTCTGTGGTAGGCAAAGACTGGCCTGGACTTTCTTATCTCCATAATGCTTTCAGTGCACTTATCTGGATCTCCACCATATCAGTGCACTTATCTGGATCTCCACTATATGATCTATCACAAGAGAATCTTTTTCCATCAGCTCCCAGTTTTAGGAAAAGCAAACCTTCCAAAAGTACGCAGAGGTACAAACACACCTATGCAAATCTGCTTCCATGAAAACACTTCTATCCCACAAAAATTTAAGTCCAAACCTTCAAACATTTCCATTTCTTAGGCAATGAAGGATGACCTTCACCCTCCACATATACTGAATGTTATGCATGTTCACCCCCTGATCTTTTAGAGCTCTTCTGTACTATGCAGCATAAGAGACAAGGTTCTTAGGCTTAGATCAGGCTTTCAGATTGAGGTACTTGCAGAGACCAAAACACTCACCTATCTTTAGGCAACATGTAATCTTAAAATAGCAAGGACTCACCATAGAAACATGACACAGGAGAAATGCTGGTCTCTAAATTAGTAAGAAGTAATATATATTAAAAATATATATAATTGCATAAACATACATTAATAACACAGGCATCTTTTGGACGGCCATCTTCTGTAATGTAACAGCCAATAGGAAAACCAGGATTACAGAACCTCTGGCCATCTTCCACATCGTAACACCATGTCACAGGCATGTTGTCCACAATCCTGTAAATGACATAGTGACACTTCAACATTTTTCAAAATACACAGTGTAATGGAAACAAAACCAGATTAACATTAATCTACTTTGCTATATTCATTACTGGAATATTGACTACAAGAATAATACTATCCATGGAATGGCACTGATTGCCAATCCAAGTTCCAAATGAGTTACAAGCATGGAGCTCTTCAACTGAAACCACTCTATTCATGGCACTGCTTCATGAAGTCCCCATGCAAAAACAGCCCAAAGCCAAAAACTCACCCAGTCCAAATTTGTAACAATTTAACTTATTATTTTGTCTTTAAATAATGGCCAAAATAATCAAATTTGCTGAACCAGCTAAAATGGACAATTTCAAGTTTAAGACAAAACAAAATTTTTTTTAAAAGCCTACATCACAAATTATTAATTCTCCAGCTTCCTCATTGCAAAATACATTTTTCATAGCACTCTTAAAGCTTTTTTTTTTGCTACTTAAGTGAATTCCTAATCATTAACCTCATTTATAGCTACCAAAGAGTATGCAACATTTTAATTAGATGATTTGCATTACCAAAAATTGTAAGCCATCAAACAACTGTTTTTGTAAGAACTCCCATGTCTGAGAGAGCCAGTGCCAACTGGCTCCAACAGACTCCCTGCTGGCCAAGGCCAGAGGCAGCACCTCTGGGAAACAGATTAGAAAAGGGAGAAAAAACTCTTCACAACAGCATCTGCAGCTGGAGAGAGGAGTTGGAATATGTACAACTCTGCAGACACCAAGGTCAGTGGAGAAGGATGGGGGAGAAATGCTCCCGGCACAGAGGCAGAGATTCCCCAGCAGCCTGTGGTGCAGCCCATGGTGAGTCAGGCTGTCCCCTTGCAGCCCAAGGAGGACCACAGGGCAGCAGATATCTGCTTGCAGCCCATGGAGGACCCCACATCAGAGCAGGTGGATGTGCCCTAAAGAAGGCTGTGATCCCATGGGAAACCCACACTGGAACAGGCTCCTGACAGGACCTGCGGCCCCATGGAAAGATGAGGCCACTCTGCAGCAGGTTTGCCAGGACCTGTGAATCCATGGGAAACCCACACCTGGAGCAGCCTCTTAAAGGACTGCATCCCATGGAAGGGACCCCCACTGGAGCAGTTCCTGAAGAGCTGCAGCCCATGGGAAGGACTTGCACTGGGGAAGTTCATTAAAAACTCTTCCATGGGAGCAACCCCACAAGGCCAGGGTGTGGAGAGTCCTGGTCCTGAGGACGAAGGAGTGGCAGAGACAACGTGTGATGAACTGACCACAATCCCCATTCCCTGCGCCCCTGTGCAAAGGAGGTGGTGAAAACTGGAAGTGAAGTTGAGCCTGGGAAGAAGGGAGTGGTGGGGAGAAGAAGTTTTAAGCTTTGGGTTTATTTCCCATTACCCTTCTCTCATTTGGCTGCTAATAAATTAAACTAAATTCCTCAGTTTGAGTCAGTTTTGCCCATGACAGTAGTTGATGAGTGATCTCTCCCTACCCTTATCTTGACCTTTTTGCTACATTTTCCCTCCCCTGTCCACTTGAGGAGGGAAGTGACAAAGCAGCTTTGGTGGGCACCTGGTGTCCAGCCAGGCTCCACCCACCCCACAGCTGGACTCAATGATTTTAGAGGTCTTTTCCAACTCAATCAATTCTGTGCTTGTATACTTGAAATTTTATCTCCATAATGTATGCTAGAGAGATTGCTTGCTTTTGTTAGTGTTTTCATCTCCTAATCAAAACAAAGCAACATTAACATATTGCAAGTAGGTTTTGTTTGGGTAAAGACTTTCCTTTGCATCTATGCAGCAAAGACATCCTGAGCTGCCTTCAAGCAGCAGCAGCAATGCCAGAGCAAATTGGTAGTTTAAGAAGCAAATCATTTTTCACAGCTAATCTTCAAATTTAAAATGACTTGAAGAGATTATACATGTGGAGCAAATATGCTATTCAACAGTGTTCTTATATGTCTCTCAAGAACATCTGGTGATGAACAGTCAGCCAAGATATCAGTATAGCTGTTGAGTCCAATTCAGTATGTCAATTCCTAATCTTATTAAGTGGCTTTTGAAACCTTAGAAGTATTTTGCACCATCTGTGTTCCCCAGGAATTTCATGATAAATTGAAGCTGGATAATAACCCTCTACTGAATCCTACTTATGCTACCTTGTTCATCCCTGTACAACATACCTCTGTACCATACTCCTGGAGCACGCATCATTAATCACAAAATCCAGCCACGGCCACTTTGTGAAGCTGTGGCTAAGGAGGACTAACAGACATAACCAGGGATTTTTCACTGGTCCCTAAGTTTTAGGGCAGTGGGCAGAGAAAAAAAACTACAGTAAAAATGCAATTAAAAGAATTAAGAAATAAATTAAATTTCAAGGGAAGTTTTCACACTGAAAAACAGAATTATATCTTACTTAAACCTCTACTTGAATACACTAATTATATTTTTTAAACAATTTAATCTACAGGGAAAAAAAAAACCAAACCAGTCTGAAGTACTTTTTTGTATGATTAATTTTACACAGCTCTGTTTCAGCTTCTATCAGCTTAAGTTATGGGTTTTCCTAAAAAAAAACTATCTTCTTTCAAGCTTCGTAGTCTTGGGAAGCTATTTTTAAGTTACACACCAAAACATACACAACCTTTTATAGCTGAGCCTTTTATGCCAGACTCACATGCATTACTGAAATTCAAAGTGGTGCAAATATTACAAACATATGCAGTATTTAAGAGGAATATAATCAAGTCCAGCATGTTTGAAGCTCCACTTCTTTTAGCATTAGGCATACACACTTCAAATCCCTGCAAAAGTAGCTGTACATTTCAGAGTTTCTTTATGGCCTCCTTGTTCACCTACCTGAACATATGACTCTTGCCTGTGAACTCTTCTGACATAACCTATCAAATTCCTACTATACTCATTTTCAAGAGGCTCCCAGAACATTTACATCAGTGAACCACAGTTTACCCCCACAAAGGGATTTCCCATATCAGTTCTTGAGAGCAGTAGAAAATGTACTTGTTGCCTTTCCAGCTGTTTCAAAATTGAAGGAATGGAACGTAGCATTACAGAAAAACAGTTAATGACAGTGGCAACATTCAACCTGCATTTTTACTAAAATACCCAAAAAGTTTAAATCCAAATAGATGAAGACCAACACATTTGTTCCCACAAAGCAGGAGGCCCATATTTGGAATTAGAGCATACCTATGAGTGACACCAATTAATGATGCTCATGCATTCCTTGCTAAGACATGCCTCAGGAACTCATGCCTAAGTTGTTCCTTCTATTCTTGCACCTGAAAGCTGCTGTTGGCAGAGCCTGCCAACATGTAAAGCACTAAACACTGATAACATGGCTGGGACATTTCCAGTGTCAAGACTGAGCCTGCTGATAAACATTTCACAGCTCTTGGATGTGGGTGCAGTGTTGGGAAACTGAATATCTGCCTGAGATTCAGCACACTCATTCAGCCTTGCACCACCCTTAATGCCCATCAAACAAGGATTCAATGTCTGAGCTCAAACAGAGCTCCAAGGTCAATCAGATGGTTACAGAGAGGCCCCAGAGAATAGGAAAGGACCAAGCCTTTATGCATTCCTCAAAATTACTTATTTAATTAGTTTTCATTGGCCACCTTTCCCTTTCACATCCATAGAAGAGAAATAAACATTGCATAAGAGTCTTTCAGAACTGTTGATCCTGTCTCCTGGACACAGCATTTGAAGGCGAGTGCGAGGCCTCTCAAGGAAAACAAAGACAACATAGCAACAGAATAAAGGCCCTGTAAGACTCTTCTCAAGCTAAGGCAGGACTAACTTCTATATTTACAGGTGAAAAAAAGCAGCAGTATTTTACAGTAAGCACAAAGCTTTGTGTTTAGAAACAGATTAATTTCCATTGCTCTTCATGCCTATCCTTCAAGTGACAGAATTTTTTTAAGAAGATAGCAAACAATATGACATTTTATGCAAAAAGAGAAGAGGAAGATATTAAGCGCACGTATCTAGTGTTCCATCTGCGTTAACTTGAAAATACAAAAGTATAAACTAAATTATCACCAACATACTACACTAACCAATCTATGAATTTTAGACTTACCAACTTACCAGTGATGTTGATAATTCAGTAGCATACTTTTTTTCAAAAAGTCTAATTTCTGTTTGTCTTCTGGCTTTGTGGTATCATATGTTTTTGTACAAACAGATTTACATGTCTCCTTCTTGTTGAATGTGAACTAAGAAAAAGGAAAGACTCATGAGCAAAAAGGTTGTAACAAACTGTCTTATTTCAGTACATAACAATTTATCCTATACATTTCATTGCCTATACTATTATAATGAAAACACCTAAAAAATTACTGAGACTAGGTACATCAACCCTCCAGAGGAGGTTTTTGTATTGGTGTGTGCTCTAAACCCCTCCCTGTGCTCCCTGTAGGAGCCCTACAGGAAGAGCTCCTTGTTACTAACTAGCACACATTTTCTGCCACGATTGACCAGATAAGTCATTTGACCTCTCAGCAGCCATGCTGTCACAGGCAGCTTCAACTGGTAACTTTCTCTCCTACTACCTCTGTAGAAGAGAATGTGAGAGCTTCAGTCAGCAGGAAAGACCAGCAAGCTAACACCATTTATAATTCGTCCGTTTTATGGCTGCAATATTTTCAGATCTGGTTCTAAGAAACAGGAGTGCTGAGCAGCAATAATCAGGTTTTGTCAGATCCCAAAGAGAGAAGATAACCTGCAGAGCATTTCAGGGTACAGCCCCACAATGCAGAGCATTGCAAGTTACAATTACGTTAAACTGACAGATTTTTATCGTGTGGAATTTCAGATGCTGAAGTTTCTCAGATAAAGCCCTTGTGAAAATCATCTTCAAGATTCTGATCTCCTTTGGTTACATTTGAATGCACACATTAGTGTCAGAGAACCAACCCTGTAAGGAGACGGTTCTATCCTCTCCCCAAACAAGACTTGGCCAAGGTTTTCAGATGGACGCTTCTTTCCTTCTGCTTGACAAAAATCAAACCTAAATTAGAGAAAATATACAAAAATGAATAAAATAGTCTCAGCTGCAAATAATGTTCCCAAATCAACATGTTCATCACAAGTGAAGGAGCTATACAGCTTTCCCTGTAGATAACAGTTTCTTCATTTAACCTGTGAAGTGTGAAAATCACTATCATGGTTTGAGAAGAAACCAGATGAAACAGAACCAACATTGAAGTCTCTTCATCAGCTATTTCAGAACATTGTAGCACAAGTTTCTTTGAGTAATTGAAGTTTCCTATTTGAACAGGGATTTTAGACAAGAATTAAATCTTCATCTAGAGTTTAATAATGACTCTCAGAAAAAAAGCATGCAGGCCAGATTCCGGAATTTGAGGGAAAATAAAAATAAAAAAGACAGAGACAGCTCCTTTACAACAAACACTATTAAACAGGTTATTACAGTTTTATTCACCAACACATTTAATAGCACATCCTCCATGTTTTTCCAGTCTGTTTTTAAAAATAGCACATTCGTGTTCTTTAAAGTGTAGACATAACTGGTGCTTAAGCTCTTCAATATTAACAGTTAAAATATTCTTTATAGCAAAAACTTTACATAGTTGTACCAGGCACTGATACATTTTGTGCACTCCTATGATGTGTACAAAGAAAACATTTAACACCTCATTAAGATAATTGATGGGATGTTCGCACCTCATTACCACTTTAACTCATCTGGCATCGGCTACCAAAGACAGAGGTAATACTTTGATCTACAGTGACAACTGATGCAGTAAAGTATCATATATTTATACACACATATTTTAACCTTCAGTTACACTACAACAGCGATTCAACCTGCATGACGGCCTATAAATCCATGCACTGAAGTTATGAGCAGAGAACAGACAAAGGAAGCAATGCAGGCATCCATCTGCTCACTGAAAATTCTGTTATTTGTAAACTTACGTTAGCAAAATAAATCGCCATGCCTCGGTGGCACACTGCTCTAAGTAGTAGATAATACTATAAGGTATTTCCATCTTTTTGGAAAAAATGACAATTAAAATAGGACAAACGGTGTAATGTACTTACGCAGTGTATTCATAGGGGAGGACAGACTCTACTGAGTCAAGCCTGTTCACAAACAGCTCGATTCCAGACTGAAAGAGCAGAGATAACCAGCAGTTACATTTAAAGTACTCCTTCAATTCCCAAGGATATATAAAAATAGATTTGTTTGAATAAGGTTAAGGAAAGCTGAAAATGCAAGATTTGTGTAATGGTACATCTTGATGTGTAATGAACTGTATCTGCTGGGAGCACAAGTAAGGCACTATCTAACCATCACAAAAGCAGTGACCATATGACAAAAACACTTAAAGGCTAACATAACCACTCCAACTACAAGATAGCAGGAAATCATGCACAAAAATAATATCATTAGCACAGCTGCCAGTGTTTGAGTTTAATGTACCAAGTTAGAGTCATATTAGTCATCACCACAACTTTTGTGTAATAGAAGTCTTAAAAGAACATGAAGGAAAGTGCAGATGAGACCAGTACTTCTTCCTGTAATTAAGGATGCTCCACAATTTTATATGTGTAGTAACTATAAACTGAACTACGATAATTTCAACAATGCATTCAGACTGATACATTTTAAGTTTCAACAGAATCTCTTTACAAAGAGAAGGCAAGGATACCCACATTTATCTTCCTATAGAAGTTTTTCACTAACTCTATCAATTCGAGTAAGGACCTGAAATTCAGTCTACTGTGGTTTCAGACTAGTTTAATCTATATACATTAATTACAGATGGGCTACTCCGCTTCTATTGAAAGGGAGAGGACTCTCACTCTACCCTCTTAGTCTCAAAATCCCTTCCCTTATTCTAGTCTTGCAGTTCCAATAAATTTCAAATGTTTGCTGTACACTGCTTTTGGCAGTTATCTGCTTGTACAGTAAATCAATCTAATGGGCTTAAACAGCAAAAGACTTAAACGAAAAAGTTTTGAAGAGCAGTTCTTAGTATCATAGCAGGCTGTCCTCACTTCAGCTGGGACAGAATTTACTTCTTAGTAGCTGGCACATTGCTGTGTTTTGTATTCAGTGAGTGAATAATGTGATAACACATTGAAGTTTTAGTTGTGGCTAGGTAGTGCTTACCCTGAGTCAAGGACTTTTCAGTTTCCCATGCTCTGCCAGCACAGAGGTGCACAAAAAGCTGGAAGGGAACTGGCCAAGGGGCCACTCCATACCATGGAACGCCACACTCAGAATATAAACTGGGAGAGTTGGCTGGAAGGGGACGATCACTGCTCTGAGATGGGCTGGGCATCCATCAGTGGGTGGTGACCAATTGTACGGTGCAACTTGTTTTGCCTGGGTTTCATGCCCACCTCTCTCTCTCTCCTTTTCATTAAAATTATTGTTATTGTTAGTGTCATTAGTAGTAGGAGTATTTTTTTCCGATTAAACTGTTCTTATTTCAACCCACAAGTTACTTTTCCCCCTGTTTCTCCTCACCATCTCACTGGGGTCAGCAGGGAACAAACAGCTGTGTGGTTCTTAGTTGCCAGCTAGGGTTAAACCACAACACAAACTGAGCTGTCTTACTGTGTAATCAGACAAAAGCTGAAGAGCAAAGCAAAGGTGAATGCCCTCAAGAACAAACCCTCTCCCTTTCAACAGCAAGCCATCTATTTTCTTACCAACAGAAGAGCATTTCCTCCCTATGAAAATTCACTCAAGTTTAGCCAAACCAAGAAATTCTGGAGAAAAAGAAAAGCCAGAAATGTTCACATGTATCTGTAGCTCAGATACTTCAGCTGGGTACCGTGTTTTACTGATATGACTTAGCTGTCCATGTGCAAGTCAGGATGCAGTCCTGGGAGACACAGGAAGTTCTGTGAGCTGTTAGCATGACCCACTAAGTGAAGACACACCTTCAGGCTCATCTTTCCCCTGCCCCAAGCCATGCAGACCTGCTGCTCACCTCTGGGTAGTCTATGCTTGCCATAACTCTGTAAGTCACTTCAACTCCCAGACACAACAGGAAACTAGACTGGCAAAAAGTTGGATAGTTTCCTGCCATGTTAAGCTCAAAACCACAACAAGTAACACAGCTGAGTGAATGCAGAGGACAGGAACACATTGCCCAGGGGAAGGCAGCAATGAAATCTCTCACTCTCAGCAGCAGGGAATTAGACTGCCTCAGCTGGCCACAGAACCATGGCCTTAAATCAGCTACTTTCATCGGAGGAGATTTACTGAATGCTGCAATTTTTCCTAAGAATTACATGCATGATTGCAGATCAGCATATTTGATAAACCATTTCCCATACAACACCAAACCCTTTTTGGAGCAATCAGGATTTTTTAAAACTGAGTAAGGATTCTTAATCTTTAGGCAAGAATTACTATTTAAGTCTGCATAGATCCCATTCCATTTCTGACAGTATTCTAAACAAAACCAGAAGAAGCAGCCAAACTGAGTTTGCCCAAGCAGATTAGCAGGAAACTTGGAGATAGGGGGAAAGCCACAGGTCTCACTGTTCTTAGCTACATGCCCCATTAACAACATCTCATCCCACCTCACCAACACAGGACAGGAGATCACAGGGATCATAACAAACAAATAGTAGGTATTGAGATCTGGCATGTGGATTGAAATCCTCAGGCAGAGGAAAATGCACTATTACTGACATTGTAATTAACAGTGAGAACTGCAAGAAACCTGTGAGAAATGAAGCCTGTCCAAGGAAGCTTAATTTTATCCACTTACATAAATGTGATACAGCAATAATCCAATCATATATTGTTTCTCCTTACCAGGAACCAGAGTACATTCAGCTGCAGACTACATGGAGAGAATTAGATGTGAAGAGTGCTTTAGACTTCTCCATGTGCCTACATCTAATATGGAAATTGCAAAGAGGTGGCTAATTGCAGAAAGATTTTTTGCACTACTACAGCTGTCAAGGTGTTCAGCTGCCTGCTGGTGGTACATTTAAAGTACCCAAGTACCTCATGTCACATTTATTAAATGATAAAATCTCAGGAGAAGACAAACATTTTGTACATGTTTTATGAGGAATAAAACTGCAGAGATATCTGAGAAAGATCACCCCATAAGTGTCTCAGATTGGTTACAAAATGCAGTAGGCTATGAAATCCACCTGACTTTAAAAAATAAATCTGCCTTCTACAAGCTTAAAACAGGAATAATCCAAACATTGTAATGTTTTTCAGGGATGTGAAAAAACACAAACTGCAGCTTGAAAGCTTTAGCCTGTATTTGAAAAAACCCATTCCTTAAGAGGGTGGTGCAGCACTCTAACAGGTCACCCAGGGAGGAGATGGCTACATGCTTGGATGTTTCCAAAGCTTGCTTAAACAAAGGTAGAGCTGAGTTGATCTAGTGTTGACAAGAGTGGTGCTTTCTGTCCTCTCATGCTCCATACTCATGAGGCTTGCAGTATGTGACCTGTTGAGGTCACTTCAAACACCATTTCTGTAGTCCTATAAAAGAATGTCCACAGGACATTTTACTACTACAACTGAACTGCCTTCATTGTGTGCTTAGTTTATTCCCAGCTCGGCTGATTCAGGACAGCAGAAGGATAAAGTCAGCACATGGTATTTACCAAAAGCATACAGTTTTAAGCAGGCTCTTATTCTGAAGAATTATGAACCAGTGTTTCATGCAATGCAGAAACTGAGAGCTCAGAAAGTGCAAGACAGCCGCTTTCTACAGTAGTAAGACCATGGATCATAAAATTGATTAGTCTTGAACTTTCTCATTCAAGTATTAAAGCATAGTCTGCTGTAATTTCCATCACAGCAGCAGGAAACAACTTCAAAACGTGCCCCAAAGGAGCAAAGATGATTTTTCATCAGAGGAGATTTACATGAATGCTCCCCACCAATATCCTTACAAATGAGTTACTTGGTTATGCAAACTTTGCTTGTCCCTTCTGCAGACATGAAGGTAAGTTTAAGCTTCACTTGACATTCCGGGCCCCGGCAGCCCCTACACTTCAGGTTCCTGCAGCCAGGAAGACACAGCAAGGAAAATGTTACGGGATGTTTACTTTGATATCTGCTCCAGCCACCAGCTGCTCGCTCCTGCCAAGAATCACACACACACACCCCTCGGCATGACCTGTCACTGCCATCCTTTCTTGCTGCAGCTTTCCTGCAGGGATTTGAAAGGACACAAGAGATAACCGGCCGGAGCTTCCTACTTTCCTACTTCTCCGACGTGGCCGTAACTCACAGGATGAGCCGACAGCTCTCTCCTTCCCTCGGAGGGATCGTGGTCATCCAGCCAGGCCGGAGCTGAGCCAGGCAAGCACCTCTGCCATTCCCCTGGGTCCTCTGTCTCATCAATTTCCTTTTCAAGGAGCAATGGTCATAAACTAAATTACAAGAAGTTTCACCTCCACACGAAGAGGAACTTCTTTACGCTGAGGGTGACAGAGCACTGGAACAGCTGCCCAGGCGGTCACGGAGTCTCCCCCTCTGGAGACATTCAGACGCGCTCCTGTGTCACCTACTCCCGGTGACCCTGCCTTGGCAGGGGGGCTGGACCGGGTGTCTCCAGAGGTCCCTTCCAACCCTAACAATTCTGTGAGCAACTTGAGCACAGCGGGAACGGAACCACGCTCGGGGCCCCGGCGGCCACAGCCCCGGTACGGCACGGCGAGGTGGCTCCAACCCCTCCGGACAAACTCCACCACGCAGCCCCGCGGCAGGGGGACAACACCCAGGCCGCGCCGCACCCGGGCGGCCTCAGGGGCCTCCCCTCAGCGCCCCCCGGGCTCACCTTGCACTCGGGCTTCTCCTTGCCGGCCTCGCAGAAGTTGACGGGCGCCAGGCCCGGCAGGTAGAAGGCGGCGGCGGGCGCGGTGGCCGCCGCCAGCGCGGCAGCGATGAGGAGAAGCCGCCGCAGAGCCATGTCCGGCCGTGGGACCACGGGGCAGGGGCCGGCGGGGCCGGGGTCGCTGGGCGGCAGCGGGGTCGCGGCTCCGTCTCTCGCCCCCCGCGCGCGCCCTGACGCGGCCGCGCCGCTTCCGGCTCCCCCCTCTCGCGCGCGCGACACGTCGTCACCCGCCGCGCGCGGGGCCGCCAGACCGAGCGCCGAGGGGGGGGCGGGGCCGGCGCGCGCGTTCGCTTCCGGGGTGTCTCGCGCCCCCGTTACCACGGCAGCGCGGCCCCGCCCCGCCCCGAGCGGCTCGCGCAGCGGGCGGGCGGGTGGGAGGGAATGCGTGAGGGGAGCCCGGCTAGCGGCCAGGGCGGTGAGCCTGCCCCGCTTTTCAGGTCTGGGCTCCTCCGTACGAGAGAGACGGGAGCTCCTGGAGTGGGTCCAGCGCGGGGGGAGACAAAGATGATCCAGGAGCTGGAACATCTCTCCTCTTACCAGGACAGGCTAAGAGAGCTGGGCCTGATCAGCCTCGGGAGGAGACAGCTGAGACGGGACCTCGTCCATGTTTATCAGTGTCGAAGGGAGGATGCCAAAGGAAGGAGCCAGGCCCTGCTCGGTGGTGCCGAGCAATAGGACGAGAGGAATCGGGCAGAGACCGATGCACGGGAAGTTCCACCTGAATGTGGGGATGAACTTCTTTACTGTGCGAGTGACTGAGCACTGGAACAGACTGCCCGGAGAGGCTGCGGAGTCTCCCTCACTGGAGATACCCGAGAACTGCCTGCGCACAATCCTGTGCCGTGTGCTCTGCGATGACCCTGCCTGAGCAGGGAGCTTGGACCAGATTTCCCACTGTGGTCCCTTGCAACCTGTCCCATTCAGTGATTGTGTGAATGTCCACAGGTGATAGACAGGAATGGTGCCCAGCTGCCATTTGGGACCCCTGCACCTGGGCAGTCAATCCCAGCAAAGCCTGGATCCACTGATCTCAGTCAGGCTGCACTGCCTTCATGCCTGTCCTGCAGTCCTTCCTTTTTTAAAAATACATTTTGTCTTTTTAAAAATAAATCTTGTCTTCTAAAAAATAAATTATTTTTTTAAAAAAATAAATTTTGTCTGGTTTTTTATTTTTTGGAGTTTTTTTCTAAATTCTCAAGGGTTTCACTGGGAAGAGGGTCCTGCCATGCCCAGCCCCTGTTACCAGCACCCTTGAATTCCCAATCATTTTCCGTTCAAGAGTTCCTGAGTGAGGAAGGGGTTATTAGAATATAAAGTTAATTTCAAAGCACTGAAACAAAACAGGAGCTTCTTCTAGATGCAGCAGAATATGGTTGTTATTGGCAAGGAGGGGGGTGAGGCTTTTTTTAAAAACAAAAATAAGAAAAATTTTATGCAAAATATAATCTCTTTAAAATAGAAAATCCAGTCTTTATTCCTCACTTCTCCTCCCATGGGTTCTTGTGGGGAATTAATGACCGACACAGCTGGGCAGGGAGCAATCACTCCTGAAGTCTGGGTGGCCTCCAGACTCAGGTGTCCTGTGACCATGGCAGGACACTGCCCATACCAGACTCAGAGCAAACAACATTCCTGTCTGGTTTTGGTCTTTTTAATTCTCATGGGTTTTGGGTTTTTTGATTCTCATGGGTGGACAACTCTTCACGGTTTTCAAACCGAATTCTTGGGGTGAGGCATACTGCTGGCTGAGTGGAGCTGGGGAGGAGGGGAGACAGACAGACAGACAGATGTTAGCTGTGGTGGCTGTCCATTGCAGCTGAGCATTGAGAACAATCTCTGTCCTCATTCTCTCCACGTCATCAATGGCTGCTGTCATATAGCACTGGTAAAAATCTACTGGAAAAAATCCCCTCCAAAAAACCCCCACCCTATAAGAGAGGCAGACATAAAAAGTCTGTTTTGATAATGTAGGAGAGGACATTGCTCAGCTTATAATTTTACCTCTCCCTGCTTCCTAAAGCATTCCATCTGTTTGGGTGTGTGCAGCTTCAGAAGCTCCAAACAACACCCTCTTTAGAAAAACTATTTTTGTAAATGCTGCAGCATTTCCACTAATTGCCTTGGTTCTCACAACATCTTTTATTTCATTTCTGCTGTTCATTACAGGGCTCAGGGGTCACACCTGTTGATCACACAGTCCTGCAGTAGCCAAAGTGTCTAGGGCAGGGTGAAGCTTCAGGTGGGTCAACTCACACAGCATCTAACCAGATACAGGATTGAGCATCTAAGCACCTAGATCACCGAACATAGTCCTTAGGCAAGGTTATTTTAATAAATGTGTATGAATTTTCAACATTACACAAACCATTCTTCAAGTTTGAGATGAATGCATGGTAATTTATAGCATATGCATTAGATATTTTTGAACTCTCCCTATATTTAAAATATAAGTTGTTCATCTCCCTTTCTCATTCCAATTTCTACTTGTCTCATCCTGCAGATATCCTAAGAGCACAGTTATAAGATCAAGCCTTATGACAAGCACAGCTGGAGAAGAAATCCCAGTTGCCTCTTTTTATTTAAAATTACTCATGGTTAGGATAATCAGGTTGTAAATGACCCAAGTTCAGTTGCTTTTCTGCCACAAGGGAGTTCAAATGTATCTCCCATTTCCCAGGTTAATATTCCAAGCAAATTACTTTTGTGGGCCTAATTCCATTCCTTTGCATGAGAGAATATTTAAAAGCCTTTGCCCATCTAACCCTCCTCTTCCTTGAGAACGCTCCAAAAGCTGCTCCAGGAGTAGGAGTTGCGGTGTGTGCATCAATGCTTTGTGAGCTGCTTCAATCTCTCCCCTTGCTCTGCCTTCGTGACTGCAAAACCTGCTGACTCAGAGCTATTTTAAGGAGTGCTCTGCCAGTCAGTCCAGACAGCATTTCTGTGCATGTGGAGCCATATGCTATGCTCCTCACTGCTCTGCAAAGGTGATGTGGAAAAAACTGTTTCTAGGCTGTGTTATTTTGGAGCAGTTATAATCATGGGTTACAATCCCAGGAATGGTCATGGTCCTTGAGATCCAGTTTGAAGCTGGGCAAAACCCATCCTCTCTAATTTAATGAGAAATTCAGTGGGAACTTGCTTGATCATTTCTCTTCTTGAATTTCCCTGCTACGAGTCTTATAGCCATAGGTTACAGTTCAGGGGGTGTGGTTTTAGTACTGGCAGAACAAGTATCACAGGTTTTATCATCAGAAATTTCAAGGTTATGCAAGACTGTGAAATAAAATGCAGGAAAAAAAAACTGTGTCAGACACTAATGAACCAACAGAAGCCAATGTAAAAGGACATTCTGTGTTTTTTCCTGATAAATTATTGTCATAAGAAAATACAGAGATAAGAATATAGAGCAGTTGGAAACTTCTGAGGAAGGAAGTGTCACTCCTTGAAAAGTGCTACCCCTTCTTTTTATCAGAAAGTTGTGAATAACTTTTGCTATTCTTGTAGTGGTTCTCACATTTTGCTGCTCATGTCTAGGCTCCAAGGGGTGCCTTCTTCATCTGAGGATTCACAGTTCCCACAGTTCAGCTCTTTATTTCAGAAACAAAGTCCCAAAATTCACTCTTATCCTACAGCTCAGTGTCTAATGCCTTCTCCTAGAGTATTCCCTCCTTTGCCTGAGTGCCTTAGCAGCCCAACTGTGGGGCTGTCCCACTTGCTGTGGAACAGACAAATAATCCTTGTTCTGGCAGGTGCAAGCACAGAGTTGTTTCCCCCGCTACAGGTTGCAGTTCTGTTCCAATTTTAGTACCAGAAGAACAAAATAATGCTCTGTTGCATAACTTTCGGGGTGCTAACTGGATACAACTAATGTCCATTTTGCTGCTAATTGTCATTTCAACTTTTTAAAAAATATAAACGATCTATTTGCAGCCTGGAACCTGAAGCAACTAAATTACAGAGTTTTGTAAATAAGTGCATTCTTTTTCTCTCCTGAGGCAACCAGCACTAACAATGACAAATTTCATATTTGTTGTTCATATTTGGGGGGAAATCCCCTGCTGTTAAGTAGCTCCTACACTGGCCATGTTTCTATAAAATGAGAAGTAATGGTGAAGATGTCATCAGGGCTTGGTGGCACATGAGGTGTGATTCTCCTTCAGGTCCAAGTAGAGCCTGATGGGCTCATTTTTCCTGGGCTCAGGAAAAATGTGTCCTTTCATACAGAAGCCACATCATTACCTAAGTAAACAAGGCAGTGTTCTGAGTAGTCACAAGGTGTGTGGCAACTCATCTGGTTGTGCCATTGCAGATTTTGTTTAGTTTTTAATGACTTGCAAGTCTGGTTTCCTGGCACTTTTTTTTTTTAAATCTTTGTTCAGGCATTAGATTTGGCACTTCCTGTGATTTTATGACCAACTTCAGATTAATATTTAACATAAATCCTTTCAGGCTTTTGGTATGCTGTGGAGATCTATGTCCTTTTTCCCTTTGGAAAAAGGGAAGGGCCCCAGAAACATGCAATCAGTCCAATGCCTGACTCTCTAAGTTAAAAAGAGAAAGGATTGACTTAATAAAATAGGCAAAGAAGAGGAGCTCTGTCAGGTAAAAACAGCTAATGAATTACATCTAAAAAGAAAATGCTGAGACAATTACAATATTACAAATTACAATTACAATATTTAAAGCTAAATTCAGCTTTTAATATACTGTATTTGCCTGAATTTATTATTCAGCAATTGCCTGAACTATGGGGCAGAGCCTTTGGAGAAATGAGTGTGCCAAGAGGGACGTGGTGACGCCTTGCAGCAAGCACAAGCCAGACTCCCCCGGGAGGGAGAGGGGACACGTGGCACCAGCCAGAGCAGCCTGCACACTCTGGGCCTTGGGAGCAGCCACGTTTATGACTTGTTTCAGCTGTTGCTGTTGGTAAGGTTTCTGTGAGGTCCCTAGTGAGTTTTAAACCGGCACAAAAGGAAGTGTGGGAAGATTGCTGCCTGCCTGGCTCACATCTCCCATGTTTGGAGCAGGTCTGGTTCAGACTGCACCAATTAGTGTGTAAAAATATAATGTTGTTAACATCAGTAAGAATTACAGAGACTGCAAAGAAACAAACCCTTATACCCTTGATATGTTTGTGGATAAAACAAAGGGAAATGCTTTCTTTTTATAGCTCTGTGACCCCCAAATCAGTTGAGCTGGTTACCTGTTCAGCAGTGAGCATGGTCAAGTAATAGTTTTACTGTCAGCTTAAATGTACAGGCTTATTTAAGTTTTCAAGTTTAAATCACTCTTAGTAGTCACTGATTTCTATCAACTGGGAAAAGAAGAATCTGCTGTAGATTTTTTTCCTCCAAGAGACTGCTCAAGATCTTTGACTAGAGTTAAACTAGACCTTTCGGGAAAAAAAATTTAAAAAGTGTTATAATCTGTTTCTAGCTCATAAATGGAAACACACAGAGACCATCTGCTAATTAGCAGTTAACCTGTGGTCACATTTCTGAAGTGTTCTGTCCTTGCTCTGTATCCTCCCATGGAATGGCAATAATCATACTTGTAATCGGCCATTGATAAAGGTTTTTATGAAGGCCAGTTCCTGGTGGTAAATTTTGCACTTCAGATTGTGAGAAGCCTTTTGGAACAGCACAGTAAAGGCTTCAGAGCTGATTTGAGATGCACCTACTGGAAATCTAGACATGAAGGCATTGAGGCAGTTAAATCCTTCTGAGACTCCTATTTTTCCACTAATTTCAATTGAGAATTATGTTCTAAATTAGGAGATGGGTATTCAAGTACATTGAGTTTGCACTGCGCTCCTTAGGTCTTAATTTCAGTCCTCGAATTTTGTAAATGGTGTGATGGGTATTTAAAGAAAGAATATTTGTAGCAATGATTTTCCCCCACCAGTGCTGCAGGAATTGCTTTGCCACATGTCTGGCACTGCCTGGTATTCAAGTCTCTAACAAGGACTTTATAGCACTGTTTAGAAAGGGAGTTTCTCAATAATCCCTTCTGTTCCTGGAATTTTATGCCCTGAAGTATGAGAAAGGTGATCTGTTGGAACTTTTAATCTTGTTTTATCCATGTGATCTAAGTAAAATTATGACTGTTCTCCTGAAAGACTTAAGCTTTTTTATATTTCAAAATATTTTGGTCTTGGGTATGAAATAGTGTCATTACCTTGTTAAATACATGATGAATTACATATGAAAAGTTTGCTTCTTTATTTGTTTTTTCCAAATCTGGAGATTCTGAGTTTCATCCCCTACTTCTAGTATTGAAAAAGGGGTAGATGGCAGAGCCCAGTTTCCCTACTTTGCATCACCACAATTCTCATATGACTACTCCTTACACTAACCTGTCTTGGGAAAAAGATCAATCCTGGTATTTGTCAGGTTCTGAGGAACATTCCTATAAAAAAAAATCCTGAACTGGCTAGAATTGTTCTTTAATACACAAGATTTTCAAATAGTAAAGGAAGCAGGACTTGGGGCAAAGCAATTCTGGAGAGACAGTGAGAGTGAGACCCCCTGGGATCAAACCTGTGTTGAAATGGAAACCAGCAGCTAAAATGATGTATAGATTGTCTTAAATGACATAGGGCATCAGGTTGGTACCCTACAGAGATGTTACAGAAGCATCTATGAGTTGATTTTGTCCTGTCAGGCAGTTGCAGTGGTGACAGCTCTGTGGGACTGTTGCACTACATGAAGGTGTGGGTGGGACTGCAAACATCCTCCCGAGGATCCCCCTGGTGGGAAGGTGGCCTGAGCAGTCCCGTGCCTGGGCCAGCCTCCAGCCAAGCTTTCCTCATTTGGAGCACTTACCTGGGCTCAGCCCCTGCCTGCAAACACTGGGCTACATGGCTGATTCCTGCCTCTCCCACCGGGGTCAGA
This sequence comes from Molothrus ater, assembly GCF_012460135.2. NCBI lineage: Eukaryota > Metazoa > Chordata > Aves > Passeriformes > Icteridae > Molothrus > Molothrus ater. Next base: position 39,940,106 of record NC_050479.2, read on the forward strand.
GCAAGTGGTGCATGGCAGGAGACAACTGAAAAGGTCAGGAAACAAGCAGCTATTGACTGGTGACTTGTGCTGGGAGGCAGCAGGCGAGTAACCTTGCTCCATTTTATGGTAGTGCTTCACCTGCAAGTGCCCGCTGTGAGTGAAATTGCCTGGGCTGGTGCTGTCCTTTATCAATTTCACTCTCAGCAGGCTCTGCAGGTGAAGCATTTCATTGTAGGAATCAGACTCTGCTTTCTCCTTGACAGCCTGAAATAGAAAGTGGAGAAAGGGAAAAAGTAATAAGTGGAGAAAAGCAAGACAGAACCACAAAAAGCAGGATGTGTGTTAAATGGTAATGGCAATGCAGTGCAACTAGCCCTTTAAATTGGGGAGAATTTGACACTGAAGAGAGTTTTGCTTAGCTCTTGTAAGCTTGGCACTTAGAAGTAAAAGAAGTGAAAGGACATTGCAATTAGAAGTGAAAAATTACCGTGAATAATATCATGTTTAAAATACCACATAAGATGATGTGGGTAGAACTAAAAGATAATTTTCTTGATCATCAGCCCAGCAGAGAATTTTTGTGGCTGTTTCTGGGAGAAATCCAGACAAAAATTCTTTTTTCTTCTTTTTGTGAATTCTGCATTCCAGATTTATATGCCTTTCTTTTTGTGGATTTTGTTGAGGTTTTTTTTGTTGCCCTTTCTTAAGACAATGTGTGTGACTTGCAGCGTTGCTGGTTTCCTGATGCCACTTTCCTTGGCTTCAGAGAAAAATTCAGCATCCAGGATGAGAACTACAAAATTGGTATCTGCATCTGAACATCTGACTGCCTGTTACTGGGGAAAGAAGTGCATTGGTTCAAGGACAAGGATGCCAACACAACTTTGAAGTTCCCAGACTCATCTCTTTCCAGTCAGTTACATCCCAGGGCTTACTGGGAGTGGGGGATAGCACAGAGCCAAAGCATTGGAGCTGGTTCCTGGTTCCTAGTGGAATTGCTTGCATAGAGACAAGGAGTCTGATTGCAGAGCCACGAGCATTCTTCTTTAACTGCAGTGAGCTTATACCTTCAACCAGATCCCTGTGTGCAGCAGGGAACGTGGGAAACGTGATGCCTGTATTTCCTGTAGGAGTTCCACAGCACTGGAAACTTTGTCCTAGATATGTGTTCAGGAGGCAATTACAATGTCTAGCCCATCCCTGAAGTTTTGTGGATAAAGAGCAGCTTTTTGCTGCAGTGACATGAGGCATGTGCAGCTCTACCTGGTGGCTTGTGGTTTGCTGCTGGTTAATGTGGGAAAACTGGATGAGAGGCTGCTGCTGCTGAGGAAGGTGTTCTGAGTGGAAAAGATCACAAATCAGCAGAGGTCTTGAGTTTCAGGAGAGGAGGGAGCAGAAGCAGTGGACTAATGAACTTAAACCAGAAGACTTCAACACACTCAAAGAATTGGTAAATGCAGTCTTGTGGAAAGGAATTTTAATGGGAAAGGGAGCCCTGGAGAACTCTCAGCTCCTAAAAGAGGCGCTGAAGATGGGATGAAAAACCACTCTGATTCAGGAGGCTCCCAGCAGGAATGGGGAGAGGCCAGTGTGACCACCTAGGAAGATGGCCTGACAGTCAAAAAGATGCTATAAAAGGTGGCTTGCAGGCAGGCAGTACAAAAAAGGTTTCTGGTGCTGTCCCATAAAACACTCTGGGGTAAACTGGGGGCATGTGGTCTTCATTAAACTGCTGCAGAGTGGGGCAAAAAGGAGGGAAGGGATCAGCCAAGTATGTGGAAGATGGAGGAGGAAGAAAGGTGTGGAGAGAGAAGGTGGCACAAAATGGGGGAACTTTGTTTCCTCTAAGACTAACAAAATAATGTCCAGACGAAAAACTTAGCACAGTTTTGCAGATCTACTGTTGCTGTTTCATGCAAATGCCTTTGCCTTCTTAGCAATGGTGTGTGACTGTAAACAGAACGGGATTTGCTGGATCAGTAAATAGAAACATGCCCTAAGCAGACAAAAATATTAAGATCCTTTGCATGAAGATTTTTGTTTTCCCAAGTGAGGGAGAAAAACAAGCAAACCTACTGCAACTCTTCCCATAATTAATTCCCTTTTATATTTTAGAGGGTGGGGTCTCTAAGCACCCAAATTTGAATTATTAGAAACAACCAAGAGATGCATTTTCCTACTGGGCAGACTGCAAGAGGTGGTTTTGCCAGCTCCCACACACAAACTGGTTTAATAAAGTTATGTGGCCTCATTTGCAAATAAACTTCTTTCTTAGGTGCCCTTATTACCCTTTTCAAAGTGATGTGTTAGGAGTGCTTAGATATTTCAGGGGAAAGAGTGCACCAGGAGAGGTACATCCCCCTATAGATTTTTGTAGAAATTGTCTGCTGAGATAATGTTTAAAGAATCACATGCTTTAATTTTTTTTTTTTTTGTAAATACATTCCAGTCAATAACAGGATGGAGGTTAGTGTAAAACTTAATTAAATTAGCAATCAATGGGATTAGGATGACAAAAATTTATGTAAAACACCAGGTAGGGGAATTATTATCTCTGCTATTCTGTATTATTAATTCATTGTAAACCAGAGGAATGCTGGATATTTTGAATTACATGCTGATTTATGTCTTTCATATCTCATAAAAAATAATACGATTATGTAAAATACAGAAAAATGCAAAACTGCCTCTTCGATTTATGATTGGTGGGTAGAACATTGTTCAGATGTGAAAAAATCCATGCATGTTATTTACACAGGAAAGAGATAGAAATGCTTGGGAAGTCCTGGTGAAATGAAGATGGCTCTCTCAGTGGCCTGTTCTCTCTGGAAATTACAGTATGTTCCCTGGGAGGTTTACTTACCATGAGACATATGGGTCACTGTGCAAATAGGCAGGAGCAGGAAACAGAGGCTGTAATGAAAAGAATCACACCTGACATGTGAATTTGCTAACAAATCAAGTATACCTGTAATGAAAATCATCTCTAAACACTCCTAGTGGTGGATAGGTCTGAAAAGGTTACGTGGCACTGCTCAGAAAGAGGTGCTTGTTTGCCATTCTTGGCTTTGGATGAGCAGGAATACAGAGCAGTGCTGCAGAGAAAATGGAAAGTAACACAACCCAAAATCTGTCAACACCAAGAATTTTGCAAGTCAGCTTTCTTTTTCAGTTTCAATGGTCTCAGCTTTCTTTTTCAGTTTCAATGGTCAAGTCAGCTTTCTTTTTCAGTTTCAATAGCATGACATTGCAATGTGCAGAACAGTTATACTCCTAGATTAAAATAACAGAAAATTTAAGTGGAAAGGGTAATTACTATTGTGACATTACATGGTACTGCAGCTCTGTTCACAGATACTGAAACTGGCTGCACTGGCCAGTATGTTGTACGTTGGATGCTTCACAACACTGTTTCAGCAAGGATCAGCTTCTGTACTGTTCCTCCTTCTTATAAGTGGGTAAGTGCAGAGTGGTAGTCTGGAAGGCTGACATTGCACTTGACACAGCAATCTATGGTTTGTAAGACCTCTTGGTCCTGTATTTGTGTCTGAAGCATGTTGAGTGCTTCAGGAGTTTTGCAAGCCAAGGAAAGAAAGAAAGAGCAATCTGTGCTGACTTGGCCTGCCAGAAATGGTGAATCTGGAAGCAATTACAGAAAATCAACAGCTGAGTCTGCTAGTGCCTCAACACCTTGGAAGCAGTGGGAAAAGCTTCTTGAAGGACACAACTATATTTATGTGATCTGGCTGAATGGAGAATACATGCAGCTGAATATGCAGCCTGTGCATTCATTGATTCAGGCTGGGTGACATTTTTGGATTGCAGCAAGCTGTCTATGTAGTGTTGCATTGATTTTTTGCAACCTTTCCTAAAATGGCATCTGTGCTAGTGAAGTAGGCAGTACCTACACTGATAACTTTATGCCAAGAAATGAGATCATAGAAATGTTGGTTGGATGAGACCCTGAAGATCACCCCAGTCAAAGCAGGACTACCACCACTGCTAGGTCAGCTGTGCCCTTATCCAGCCAAGCTGTGAAAACTCTCCAAGGCAGGAACTGCAACCACTTACCTGGAGCATCTGGCAAGGAAACCTTTCCTAATAGCAAGCCTGAGCCTCCCCACCTGCCATGTGTGCCTGTTGCCCCTTGTCACATTCTCTGAAACCACCAAGAATCTGGATCTGTTGTCTTTGTACCTTCTTTTCAGGCAGACATAGGCTGCTGTTCCATCACCATTTGGGCTCCCTTCACTGGGAAAAACAAGCCCAGCTCCCTCCCCCCTCTTATGCTACATCTGTACTCCAGACACTGGGCCATAGTGGCACCCCTTAGCTGGACCTTTCCAGTTCATTTCACATCCCCCTTGAGACAAGAGTCCCAAAACTGGATGTTGCACTCCACCTGCAGACTTACCAGTGCCGTGCAGATATCCTGTTCAATCTGCTGGCCATCCTCCTCCGAGCACTCTGGCATGCAATCTGCAGTTAGTTAGCTGCAATAAGATCACATTCTAGTCTCACACTTCTCTTGTCACCCACCATATCCCCCAGGTCCTTTCCAGCTGCTGTTACTTCACAGCTTGAGGTTATTCTGTCCCACACCCAGAACTTTTTAATGTCTCCTTGTTGAATTCCATAGGATTGCTGAGATTGCTGCTGTGGTAGAGGTACATAGCTCTTGCACTTGCTCTTCTATTTTCTCACATTTTTAGAGAATACTGGTGACACAGCAACATAGCTCCAGGCACTACCAACTCTTTCAGTTGCTCAGAGCCCCCAGAAGTCTCTTTGCTCCTATCAGTGAAACAACATACCTTGATCTCACAAGGACACTGAAAATCCCTCTTCTTTACTTTCTTGATTTCCACACCCACCTTTGTTTTTCTTAACTCTCACACATTCATGTTCATTCATTTCTTTTTTATCCAGATGGATTTTTCCTGAATGGTACCCACTTCTGCTGGCAAGCCAGTCCTGGCCCTCTCTCTGTCACTAGCATGGAGTATTAGTGCTGCAAGAGCAGCTCCTGTGGGTGGGGGAGTGTTGAAGTTTTAACCAAAATCCAACAGGGGAGTGCCTGTGGGAGGTCATGGCCATGGCCCACTGTCCTCTCTCCTGCTCTTTGCTCCCTCTCCGAGCCAAATGACAAAGCATTTGTTCCTGACAAGCAGATGGGGATGAATTGGCAAGGAGCCCGGATTCCTTATAACTTAATTTCTGTCTACTCAGCTGTAAGTAAAGAGAGTTTTGTCTCAAAAGAACATGATTTCTTTGGCTTTGCCACCAAATATTTGCTCACTGACAGATTTTTATTCTCACACTGTTTTCCTGAGAGGAGACATGGGTAGTTAGATTTCCAGCTACTGTGAAAATTGATCCTTGGGTAAGAGAGGATGGATAAGAGGCCATTCACTAAAAGGCAGGTTACTTCTGATGAGCATGTTGTGCCCATTACAAGGTTTTTTTCTCTATACAAAATGCTATCCTACCTCAAATATTATAACAAAAAGAATTCAAGGCATAGAGAACGTGGTCTTCCATTTACTCCAAGGAAATCATGTTGAGCTAGATGAGTTGAGGAATTCACATAGAATGATTATGAAGTTTCATGGTAGGCTGCTCTGAGGAGTTTTGGAGACTATCTAGAATTTTTACTACATTGTAAAGGCCATTTTGGTAGGAATGGACAAAAAATTAAATTAACATTAAGCTGTCAAGTGACATCATATTTCAACATGCAAGAAATCATAATCATATTCCTTCACCTAGAATATAGCAACAAACCTTTAAACATCCATAACCTCTTTCTTTGTCAGACAAAGTGCAAATGATCATTTAGTTTTTCTCCCTTGACTGTCTTTTTCAATTCTTACAGAACTGGAAGAAGGAATGGATACATGTAACTCCTGCAGAAGCTACAGGTGGAATGTAGCCCAAAATCCACACAGGAACATGACATGTCTTCCTCCTCCCCAGCTGCCCACTTTTTGAATAAGTTGCTGAGTGAAGGGGTAAGCATTGCCTGGCAGTGAGTAATTGGTAGGTACAGGGATTCTACTACCTGCCATCAAGCCAAGGCTGAAGTCAGGAACCTAATCATACAAATACATCAGATATTCCCAAAATGTCCTGAAAGTTTCACAGCAAAGGCAATAGTTTCCATTTTACCTGCCTGTATAAGATTCAATACTTCCCTGCCAAGAACAGAGAGCTCCCAATAGACCCATCCTAGGTAATGAGTGAGAACAACTGCAAAAGGAGTCAGGCTCTGAACTCATGGGTTTTACCCATGTTGGCTCCACCAGGAGCCTGGTTTCTCCTAGAGAGGAGTGATATTTTTTGCTCAGTTGATTCAGGAATGAAGGGGAGGACAGCACAGGGCTGGCAGGAGCACAGGAGAAGCTGGCTCCATTCCTGGGACTGCATGCTTTTCCTGTGTGCAGCAGGAAACCTGCGGTGTAAATTATCCATGTGTCCCAGGCCTGAGATCAGAGGGCACCAGACAAAGCAAAGATCAGGTGCTGGTGCTGCAGGTAGGCAGACAGCAAAGACCCAACCACAGAGGGCAACCCCCCATCTCTTTCTACTGCTAGTCAGGGCTATATTTAGAAACTTTGGTTAATGAGTAAAAGATATAAGAGGAAAGAGCTGCTCCTGCTGTGCACTGGAACTGTGCTTGGTGGCACTCCTGAGGCCAAGGAGCCGTGCCTGAGGCTATCATGCTCACTGGTGAGTGTGAGCTCCTTGAGCACCGTGCCATGGCTGTCCCCTGCTCCAGCACTGCTCCTGCACAGCCTCAGTAGCCCTAGCAGAAGGAGAAGGCTTCCCCAGCCAGTGAGCCACCACCTGCTTTAACCTCGGCCGTGCCTGCTCAGAGTGGAGCAGCCGTGCGTGTCCGCCCCGTGCTACCAAACAAAAGGCTGCCAACCCACTCTGGGCCTTGGGCTGGCCCCTGAAGTGCCTGCTGAATGCTCCCTCACTGCCAGCTGATCAGCTCTGGGGCTTTGCAATTCCCCTTTCCAATTACTGGCCCTGCTCCCAGCTCTGGCTGGGCCTGGTGTGTGCCAACAGCCAGGCAGCGATGCAGGGACTGTAGGGCTAAGAGTGGGAAGAGATGGGAGAAATGGTGAGCCAGAGCAGGGACTTGCATCGGTCACTGGGAGGGCATCTCCTCCCAGCTGCCTTTTCAGGAGCTCCTGGAGGTGCCTGCTCGACTGAGGATGGAGTGATCCGAAGGGGCCATGCAGAAGCAGCCCTGGTAAGTGTGGGGACAGAAACTCGGTGGGTATCCAGGCAAGGGATGTGGTGGCATGGGGATGCTGAGGCCAGGTGACACACAAATATCTTTCTGAAGTGGCTTGGGTATAATTGATCATTTTGGGAGCATGGAAACAGAGAGGGTGAGCCCTGCTACCCTTTTTTCTTTACCTGCATTGCCATATTGCTAAAAGAGGCTTGGGAAATTGTCCATATAAATCTAAAGATTCAACAGTTAAATACCAACACTGCTGTTCCAGGTACTGTGGGTCTGATGTTTTCCCCTATCATAGGCACAGTGTAATTTCTATAATATCCTTGTAAAGTGGCCTGAAGCTCCAGAACTGACCTTCTGTGACTCTGAGTTAACGAAAAGTGATCCTGCAGTCATCAGGTATCTGCTGGCTCACTTCACAGAGGCACCAACATGAAGTAGTGTGCCCACTGAGGATGTCTGGTGGAAATTCCAGCTGGCATAAGACTGGAACCCTCCTCTCATCTCCTCCTGAAGCAGGTAGAGTGCTACTGTGTGCCAGACATCCCTAAGGAGTGTTTTGTACCTGAGACTGCTTTGCAAGTAGGACAAACCATGGTGGAGTTTGTGCAGCCAGAATCGCTCACCAGGGATGGATGAGCAAGCTGTGGAATGCAGAGGGCAAAAGTGGGGAGTTTCCCCACTTCCTCAAATTCCCTTTTCCTGGGAGCTGGGCTTCCTCACCCAGGCTGGCACTGAGGTTTTATTGGTGTGAGACTGAAATCCAGCTCAGACTGCCACTGCAGGGACTGCGCTTCACAATTAGCTGAGAAGACAGGTCTCCAGAGGGACAAAGGGCCTCTCACCAGGAGAAAGAGCTCTCAAAGTGTCAGTTCAAAAGCAAATCCTATCTAAGTTGAGAACAAAGAGACTGCTGAGACTGCTGGATGGGTTATGATTTTTAATGCTCCAAAGAGACACCTTTCTGAAAAGACTTTTATTAAAAAAACCCAAAAAACAACCACAAGTGTGAGCAAATCATGAAGATTCAGTCTTGGCCTGAAAAGAAAAGAGGTAGCATGCATGGCCCAGCAACCATCCTAAAACCCCTGTGGCAAGCAATAATCTTGAAAAAGCCAGTGCAAGCCATGTTTTCAATTTATAAATTAAATGTGTTTAAAATTTATGAACTTTGACTGCACGAGTAACTACTTCATTAGACTTTAGGGCTGCATGTTTCCTTGGCTTTTTTCATGGTAAAGTAAAACACATTTCTAATAAACATGGAAAGAGATTCCAAGCTAGAGTCACTACTTTTATGTAAAGGACCCTCCAGACTCATTAAAAAAGTTTACCACCTAAATAAAGCAAGCACATTGTAATTCTTTAACTCATAAAGTTGGTAATATACAAAGAATATTGGCCTACTCTTCCATGTACACCGCTTGGTATAGGTGAATGACATACAGTAAGGGGTTTACTGGAAGGAAATTAGCATATAAAACTATGTTTTGGTAAGTCTTAGACTGAAAGATGAACTTGAGGAACAAGAGGGAGTAAGTTGGGCTCTGCTCTGATTTGCTGAGTAAGCATGGAAAGTTTATACAGATACTGAGCCAAAGCTGTAGCTGTAACCAAAATCACTCTGTTTCTCCTAGTTTATTTCAACTGTTTAGTCCCCTTTGACAGTCAGCAGTGGAAATAGGGATGGAGGTACAGTGGTGTCTGCACCATGCATTGGCCCACAACACAAGGCTGTGGCTCAAGCATCTGGCACCATGCACTTCCTTTTCCCAGCACTGGTGCATCCACAGCTGGAGTTTTGGAACTTCTGCCTCAAGGGGAACATGGAAAAGAACTGGAAAAATCCAACTGAGGGCTGCCACCATGGCCCAGCATCTGGAGTGCAGATGCAGCAAGAGTGAGGTGGAAGGAGCTTGTTTTTCCTAGTGTAGGGAAACCCAAAGCAGATCTCCTTGAAGAGCAGGTACAAAAAGGACAAATCCAAACCCTTCGTGGTCATGTCAGGGGACTTAACAAGGGACAACAGGCACTCATGGCAGATGGAGATGTTCAGCTTGGCCTTTTCCATCAGATGCTCCAGAGAGGTGATGGTGGCTCCTTGCTTGGAGGCTTTTTATGACTTAGCTAGATAAGGCTAATATAATGTATGGTGATTGTGGTAGTCCTGTTCTGACTGAAGATTAGACTAGGTAAGCTCCAGCAGTCTCATGCAACCAACATTCCTGTGATTCTGCAGTTCTTTTTCCCAGAGCTACAGAGAAGCATGTCCCAAACCATCAGCCAGCTCACCTGGCCAGAAGAGAGGGCAGCTCTCCCAGATTCCAGCTCCTGAGGGCTGATCTCAGCCTAGCACTTACAAGTATGCATTAGTCTGTGCTGGGATTCAGAACCAAGATTACAAACAAACCTGTCAGCCTTAGCTAGCCAGTGTCTTACAGTCATTGATATCTGACTTCCACATGGTTGTGCCTTGCAGTAGTCACAGCTCAGTGTATTTGTGCATGTCAAAGCAGCACACTGGCAGATTCTTGGCTCTTCAAAACTCATCTTTCAGCAAGAAGTCACTAAATTTTCAAGTCCAGTGATGAAAAATCCCTCATTGACTCTTACTCTGCTTTAGCAGACACTTTGGCCTTTATGTGAAGACTTGTATGTGTAATTTGCATTCAGCTCTTCTCCTGCATTGGAATTAGTCAAATGAGAATCACAGGCTTAGCTTTTTCTGGTTAAAACTCTCCTCTGCAGAAACCCTTTCCTGGGTGTCCTTAGGAAGGTGTCCCCAGTCCTTCCATAGTCTCAAAGCTGTCACAGCCAGTTCTCTCCCTACCTCACAGCTTCTTTCCTTTTAGGCTACAGGGGTGCTGAAAATAACACTGGAAATCTCACATCACAGTTTCTTGCATGACAGCAAGCAACAGAAACCACCCAAAAGAGCACCTTTTCCTGAGCCAACTCTCACATGTTTGCAAAAGGGGTGGGGTTGCTGAGCAAACAGACCTGTTCCCTCTCTGATTACTTTGATACTAAGGCCATATGGGCCTCCGAGCTGGTTCCTACTCCCTGGAGATTTTGTCTGTGGATATTGCAAGTTCTTTTGCAAAAAAAAAAAAAAAAAAGAAAAAACAAAAAAAAAAAACAAACCCAAACCCCAATGATTTTACTAAGTGAAACAAGCAGGTACAGTAGTGCTGCATATGGTGCTAGTAAAATTGTAATAGTGAAAGTTGGCAAGAGTCAAGCAGCCTTTGTATTAATTCTCTGGAGTTTCAGGTAGAGCCTAATGTAATTACTTGCTTTACTTTGTAGCATTTTAAGAGAGAAGTGTGTGTTTTAAAAAGTTATATTTCCAAATAAAGTGGTCAGGTCTGGAGAAGACAAAGTGCCTGATTCTGGTCCCTCTGAATTCAATAGCAAAACTCCCATTGCCTTAGAGCAGGATTATGTCCCAAATCTAAGAAATAACAGCAAACAGCCCTGTGCAGTTTTTTAATTCACTGTCCAGGCTACTGGTTTGTAACTTTTTCCTATTTTCTGTCCACTTAAGTTCCAGAAGGTTTGTTTGTCCTCAGCTCCACTCTCTGCATCTGAATATTAGAGCTGATTTTTTTTTCACATGAAGACAGCTACTTTGCAGTATCTCAGTGTAAGTGGGTGAGTCCAGAGATGCCTAATCTCACTCACACAGACACAATAACTTCATTCAAGAAACAATTGTGTCATTTTTTTTCATAGAATAACAGAATATCCTGAGTTGGACAGGACCCACAAGGATCATAGAATCCAACTCCTGGCCCTGCACAGAACAACCCCAAGAATCACACCATGTGTATGAGAGCATTGTCCAAATGTTTCTTGGGCTCTGTCAGGCTGGTGTTGTGACCACTTCCCTAGAGAGCCCATTCTGGTGTTCAACCACTCTCTGGATGAAAAATCTTCCTAAAACCCAACCTAAACCTGCCCTGACACAGCCTTATTCCAATCCCTTGAGTTCTGTCTCTGGTCATCAGTGGGAAGACATCAATGCCTGCCCCTCTGCTTCCCCTTGTAAGGAAGCTGTAAACCACAAAAAAGTCAATTATTTCAAAATTCCCCAGTTTGTCAAAATGCCACAAATTTAATTTTCCTAGGTAGATTCAAAAGCCCAAAAAATTGAAGTCACTGACATTGCTCCAAGAAGAATAAAGTGTTTGAGTGACTGCTGGGAGGAGCTTTTGATTTTTTCTGACTGTTTATTTTTGTGATCGATTGAGGCATTAACTAGGATTAACTTTCTTGTTGATAGCAAGCCTGTGAGCTTTAGGACCTGCCTCTAATTAATTGAAATCTGTCAATCTATGTTGCTTGCAAACTCTCATCAAAAGTTAGGCAAGGCTGGAATAGGTCTTACAGCAGCCTAACCCAAACTGCAGTTGATAATATTAGTAAAGACTGACCACTTGATCACCAAATTAGAAAATAACATGGATCCATTGCTTTTATCTCTCAGGTTTGGTATGTAACATATAAAGACAGCACTGGTGGGAATCCTTTTTAACTTGGATGTCCAAAATCATCTTACTGTACATTTTTTTCTTTAACTAGCTTGTCATTTAAAACTTTTTCCACTGTAACCTGCTTTCTGAGTACATGTATGTCTTCCTAATTTTCACTTAATGCCTGAATAACAAGGCTGAAATGCACCAAGATCCTTGCTCTGCCTAAATGTTGGCTTAAGAATTAGTCCCCAGATCCCCTTCTACAATAAATGGTACATGAAGGAGCCTTCCATGGCCATCTGGTGCCAAACAGAGCCTTCTATCAGCTGCAGTTCACCTTCTCCTATGGTTCCTATGAGGAATGGATTTTCCAGCACCTTGGCTCACCCTCTGTTTTCTATTCAGGTGTTTATGGTCTCTAATCAGCACCTAACTTGCCTGTACTGGAGTTTATCCCAGACCTATAGTGGGGTTTTCCTTAGGGCTTCTCCTGGCCTGCTTTCAATCTCTGGAGTCATGTGCTTCCAGAGCAAGATGGAAAGCACATTTTATTTATTAAATGGACAAAAACCCCAGTAAAGCTGTCCTGGCTTTGGGTAATTTCAGTCCATTGAACCACAGGGCTTATTATTGAAGTTTTCTTATTGATTCTCTACAGCCTCTGTAGGAGATTCCCTTACAAGATGAGGGAAACAGTGTCCTGAGCTTGAGGTGCCACCTGCTCCAGATGAGACTGGTGGGAGCTTCCCCTGCCTTGGCTTTGTGTGCCCTGTCTACGAGACCTCCTCCACACCTTAGGAAATGCATCAGCCTTGACTTGGGATGTGTCGTCTGGGGCTCTCCCACATCACAGGGGCTCTAATGAGAGGTGACACCTTTAAAACCCAAATACCCTTACGTGTCCTCCAGGAGCCAGGGCCTCACTGCTCTGACGCCGTTTTGCTTCTTCCCATTGGTTTCTTCCTCCCTCCTCCTCACAACCAGCCTTGTGTAAGGAGGACTGTCTCTGAAAATAAACTGCAGCACCTACACCAGTGCCCTTATTTTTACTAGGAAACAATGTTCCCTCCCCTGACGTGTGCCGAGGAGCTGCTGGCAAGCTGGAAGGCTGCACAAGTCCTTGGGACTGCCTGTACAAACAAAGGTTGTTATGATGTGCCTGCAAAAACTTGTGAATATGCTTTGGGAACATGGAAATGCCTGCTGGTCCCTGGGGTTCAGAGAAGAAGAACAGAGACATAAGGGTCCAAAAGCACCCTGCACCAGCATCCTCTCAGCCAAGCCTTCCACAGTGCAGGGCCCTGAATCACTTTCTCCCTCTCCTCCTGCAAGCCCAGACAGCTGAGGAAGTGTCCGGTAAGTAGGAGCTTGGTGACCTGTTTACAAGGATATGTAGTGATAGGACAAGGAGCAATGGCTTTAAACTGAGAGTGGGCAGGTTTGGGTTAAATAGGAAGAAATTTTTCACTGTGGGGGTGGTGGGACACTAGAACTGTCCCCAGAGAAGCTGTGATGTCCCATCCCTGGAAGTGTTCAAGGCCAGGCTGGATGGGGCTTTGAGCGACCTGATGTAGCAGAAGGTTTCCCTTCCCATTCAGGGGGGTGGGAATAAGATGACCTTTAAGGTTCTTTTCATCCCAAACCATTGTGGTTCACTCAGAGCTGTTTTACACACTGCAAAGGGAAGGATTTGCCTCTACCTGAGGTGCCCACCAGCATTATGGTATCTGCCTACAGTGGCAACATCAAGGCAAAAGGTTTCTGCTAAACCCTTACAGCACAAGGAAAATGCATTTTTCTGTGGAAAATTTCATGGGAAGAGCTCCTGAGGGCATCGCCCTCACAGCCCTGCAGGATGTTTGCTTTCATGAGGATAGATGTTTTAAAGTGGCTGCACTATATTGACCAGGTTTTGCTTCCTGACGCCGTACACCCATCACCTTCCACTGGCCAAAAATCCCAGTTCTCCTTATTGTGTGGTATTTCCCAGGCTAGTGCCAGGCTGGAGGTCCAAGTCCTCCCCAAAAGCAGTGTCACCAGAGCAGCAGCTTGGCAGGGGGTGCGAGCGTGGAAAGTGAGAGTGAGTTTACTTCGTGTCACTGGTGATTGCTGCCGGCATTTCCGCCAGCTAAATATGGGGGCAGCCACTAAAAACAAATCCCGAAACCACTGAAATTGAGGGGGTTTTGTCTGGTTTCTGACAGGAGCAATAATTGCCAGCATCAGCTCTGAATAATTTCACGCTAAGTCGAGACGTGCAACAGTCCAAGGTTTGAGAACACAAGAGTTAGCCCAGAACCTTTTCTCAGTTTTGCTTTGAGGTAAGTTGGTGATTCAGAGCGAAACCTGGCTAAAACCATGATGGTTACATTAACGTTTAGTTTTAATCATTACCCTACCCAGGAATATTTGGGGCTCGTCAGTGAGAGCTCTCTGTGCCCAAAGAGACTGAAGCTCACTTCAGGCAGGAGAGCAAACACCCAAGGAAGGACATGGGGGAAGCTCTGGGGGAATCGTAAGTACTTCCCTCAGGCAAGTTTAACACCTCATTTTCTTAAATGTCTTTAATTCATACACACTAAGAAGCAAAGATTTTAAACAAAGATTTTGGTGCAGCAGCTGGGACCCCATTTCTTGCCCACATCCTCGCTGTTGGGTGGAGGTGAGGAAATGTGAAGATGTGTTTGATGGAGGTGCCAGTGTGGGAGACACTTGGCACTGAAGCTGTTGGAAAAATTCAGCTTCCAAGCGCTGTGCTCGGGAAGGTTTTGCATAGGATGCTGCGTGCTTGAAAAGCCGTCTGGAGTTTCAAAACTCAAACAAACAAACAAACAAAAACTAAAAAAAAAAAAAAAAGAAAGAAAGAAAAAGAAAAAAAGGTATTTTCCATCTGATTTCTCCCTCCCTCCTTTACGTTAATCGTGTGTTCTAACTCCGTGCCCTTCCACAGAGCTTTCCCGGGGCGCTGGCAGAGGCACGGCCCAGGCTCTGCCCCGCACATCCCCGCGCTGCGAGGGAAGCGCGCCCGCCCCGTCCCGCCGGGGCCGCTCCTCCCTCCTTGTGCCGGGGACCTCTAGCGGCACCGGGAGCCGCCTCTGGCCCGGGCCGCTCCTCCTCCGGGCACCCACCCCCGAGCTGCCGCCATTCACCCCTGCAGCCGAGGAAATGAAGGTGGCAGCAGAATGGGCTCTGGGTCTGGACTTTCTGCAGCCAGGTGCGCACACAGCCGCTCCCTGTAATTTGTGCTGGGTGTGTAGTGGGGATGTTTCCCCGGTATTGAGCCTGCTTCCCAGGGCAGTGGGCAGCAGATTTCACCTCCAGGTATCCTAAAATGTAGCATCTGAAGATTAAAATCTATTTTTGCTTTCTCTCCTTTTTCCTAATTTCTTGTTGTAAATCGACATTTCTTTGGCATTGGTGACTATGGAGAGGATGTGGTTTAGGGCTTAGAAATTCAGTTTCTCTTCATATCCCCTCCCTGCTCCAGATAGGCCCAGAAAGAGAAGAGAGTCCCCTCCTTCTCCTGCACTTCTTCCCACTTCTTTCCAGCACCCTGCTGACACTTTCACACAGGACCAGACCCCTGGACAAAACCAAGCTCCTGGCCAAAATGGGCTGATGAACTCAGCCTCATCTCCTATCTGGGCATCCTGGGGTGAGAAACAAGTCCCATGTGCCCCTGTCCCATCAACATCTTCCACACAGGGCAAGGAGGCTTCCTGTCCCCCAGGCCAGCTGCTGTCACCTCAGCAGCCCCTGGTCCCAGGGCCAATGGCTGCTGCATGGAAGAATGCCTGAGTGGCCTTTGCCACGCTCCATCTGCACCAAGCAAGGCCTGTCTCAAACCCACAGGTGAAGTGGGATGACACATTTTCCCCCCTTACAAAAATCACTTTTCTTCCCTTAAATGTGTTTTTTTTTTTCACCAACTCCTCATCCTGCCTTGCCTGTGCAGGGCAGGCTCTGTCATGAGCCCCATACAAGGCTTCACAACTGGTGTGCAGCAGCAATCATGCAGACATGAGAGCAACCACTTCCTCCCTCCACCAGCTCTGTGAATCCACACCAGGACCTGCAGACAGTTCTGCACACCCTCCTCAGCTCAAGCCTGGAGAAACATCTGCCCTCAGAAATTCAGAAGTCACTCAGCACTTCTTCCCTGCTGCACCATGCACACACAGCAGTGACATTTTTCCCCTGAGGCCTCTGGAGCATCTTATATTGGGAGCAGCAGCATCACTGTGGCTGTGGTAGGCTGGGGTTCCTTCCTGTGCCTCCTGGAAGCCCTGGAGGTGTTAACACATCACCCTGCTCAGGGCTGAGTGCCAAGGCCCTGCACCCTCCCTCAGGGGGCCAGAGAAAGTTCAACACCACCTGAGAAAGGGGAACTTGCCCCTTGGCAAGCTCCCTTCCTCTAGGAGGAAAGGAAGGAAAGGAATCCCAATGTGCCATCCCACTGTGGCATTGCCCCATGCCACCTGGCTCCTCACCAGCAGGCAGGACAGCAATCTCACCCAGCTGCACAGAGGCATTTTAGGGAAGGCTTCCCTGCAGGAAACAATCCTTAAGGAAACATTTAGATGGACCTAAGGATATGGTTTGCCACCTCTTGAGCTGAGTGGCTCAGCAGACATCCATTGAAGCTGCCCTCTGGACCCGGTCTCCAGTGGCCCAGCAGAGAGCATGATCTGTCTGCTCAGGGTTATATCTGTCACAGAAGCCCACACTCCATGCATGAATTTGCATCTAATTAGCATGTGCTTAGTGGACCTTACTCAAGGGCCTCAATGTGGTACCTTTCTTTTACCTTGGACTGGTTTTTGATGAAAACTGGGTCATCCAAGTGGTAAGCACTGTCAAGTTTAGTATATTTTACAAGACCTTCTCCTTTCACAAGAATTCCATGTGAAGGTACACGATCCCTTGGCCCAGCCAGCCACGGGGAATCTGCCCACAGATATGCTCCACCTCAAAGAACAGGATGAAAACATTCACATCTCAAAAAGAAAACGTGTTTCTGAGCATAAAACCACCTTCTCCCTCATCCTCACTTCAGTCAGCCACTAAAAACATTGCAAATATTAATCACATTGTCAATACATATCACACCAGAAAACGTGTTTGTGGTTTTTAAGTAACAATCAACCATACAAATCAAATACTGGGAACAACTTGTCTGCAAAATAAAAAGCATGCAAGCAGTGAAATTGAGAATGATTTGGGTGTTGGGTGATCCAGCAGCATGAAGCCAGTGGGCAATGCCCACCTGTGTTGGTGAGTCTGGCTTCAAACCTGGCAGCGAGGGTTTGGTGGGTCCCTGGTGCGTGCAGAGGCTGGAGTGAGGCACAGCTTTGGCAGTGGTGAGGCAGTGGGAGCTGTGTTGGGAAGCACTGGGAGCCCTGTCTGCCTGTGGGAGGATGGCAGGACCAGCCAGCAGGCCTCCCTCTGGAGCCAGGCTGGCATGGCTGTGACCACACCTTTTGTTCCCTGTTAGGAGAAAGAGCTGAAGGCAGAATCTGCTTTTTCACCTCGAGCATTCTGTCTGCCAGCCATGGCCAGGCCATTAATTCATGAACCAGTGTGGGAGGGGAGACTGTGCATATCCTTATCTACACCTTCCGAGGAGTAGCAAAGTCAGGCAAGTGAAACTACACTGTCTCCATTTCTAGTAAATAACTAATTATACTCTTCATAGGGACTGGCATTTAAATCAAATTAGAATGATTACTCTATTGTCCCAGACTAATTGAATGCATTAAAAAAACACAATTTAAAAAAACAAAAAAAAAACCCAAAAACCAAAAGGAAAACCTAACCAAACAGAAAACCCCCCAGATAAGACCACTGTAAAGAGGTGCCTTTGCTCTCTTTGTGAATTGTATAATTAATGGTCAAAGCCAGCTGAAATCATCAGATGACTATCACACTGGAGAGATGGGAAATTACTGGTCTCCCTCAAATTTCCCCCAGCTCTTGAAAAAAAAATCCCCTCTGTTTCTTGCCCTTTTAGAAATATTCTTCCTTATTCCAACTTTCTATCAGCCAAGCTTTAACTCATTCTGACACCAACCATTTGCAGCCACAGCAGTCACTTCCCCTCCTGAGCAGGGACATTCACATGGTTACAGGGAGCCAGTGGTTGAAGCCACACTTAGGAGGAGGAGAGCTGAATTCCTGCTCACCTGAGGGTAGCCAGCAGTAGATGATGTGGGACCAGGTGCTCTCCATGTGATGGTAGCACTGCTGTAAGAGCTGGGTAAGGAAGGAGACCTGTTCCTGCACTTGAAAACTATTTCAAAGTAGCAGGATTTTAGACATCTTCTAGATCAGACTTTGATTGTGGGTGTGAAGAACAAAACACTTCTCTCTGACTGCACCTCTCAGGATGACACATTTTAACAGCACCAAAGTTCCTGGGCTGCTGCAGACAATTAATGCTAGTTGAGAACCAAACAACAACAACAAATTAAAAAATAATAATTGTCACTGTCCTAATTTCTGAAAAATCTCTTTGCCCAGGATTTTCTCCTAGGAAGCTGAGAAGCCTCAAAGAAAATTGAAAACAATAATGATCTGATTTGCTTCTTCTGTGTTTTGCTGCTTTAGAATGTAGTTTAGAGATTGTTTATCCAACATGTGAATTGTTTTAACTTAATGACCAATCATGGTCAAACTGTGTCGGGACTCTGGAAGGAGTCACAAGTTTTTCATTATTATCTTTAGCCTTCTGTCTGCATCCTTTCTCTATTCTTTAGTATAATTTAGTATAGTATTCTTTAATATAATATATTATCATAAAATAATAAATTAGCCTTCTAAAAACATGGAGTCAGATTCATAATTTCCTCCCTTCATCTAGAAACCCCAAAAATACCACAAATAATCAGAAATTTGTTTCCACAACATGCAAACATCACAAGCAAAATACCAGGGGAATAACAAATGAATGATTTTAACAGTCCCTAAATATTTCCAGCATGGCTCACAGGCATGGTCCCTCTTTGGGATTTCTGGCTTCCTGATGCTAAACCCTACAACTGCAATTTGTAAAGAAACCAATCAATAC
Organism: Molothrus ater; assembly: GCF_012460135.2. Classification (NCBI taxonomy): domain Eukaryota; kingdom Metazoa; phylum Chordata; class Aves; order Passeriformes; family Icteridae; genus Molothrus; species Molothrus ater. Next base: position 39,958,884 of record NC_050479.2, read on the forward strand.
CACTTAATTCCCTGCCTTGGATCCCTGTCCATGAGATGCAAATCATTCCTCTGTCCCTCATGGCAGAGGTAAAATCTGTGCAAATGCTAGGGCGGTAAGCAGGGGGGATGCTTGGCCCCTGATGGAGAGGAATTATCCCTGCTTCTGCAAGTGACTGCCTTGGAACTGCTGGGGCTTCCCACTTGTGCAAAGCCTTCCCAACAGGAAGGAGCTTAGAGCCATGGGGCCTTAAAAGGCAATTTTTTTCCCTCTGTGCTGAGGTCAGGCAGGGGCCTCTTTTGGCCTGGCTGAGCTATGGCTCATGGCTTTGTGGGGTGGCTGAATGTGATGCTGAGCAGGCTATGCTTTTATGTGTAAAGAAGGGAGTTTGTTGTTTCATGGAAGGGTCTTCCCTTAAGCTAAGATCTGATTCTGTTTTTTCCTAAAAAAAAAAGCTTTCTTTCGAGGCAAATTTTCTATATCTCCCATGTACATAAAAAACTCCCCTGAAAATGAAAAAAACTTGTACCATTTTGTTTCTGGTTTTTATGGAGCGCTTAGAGTCTTTCCACTTGCAATTATGTTGACAGATCAAACCCTTCATGATCACAAGTCATTTAAAGCATGAAGCATCAGATGTAGCTACAGTACAGCTCAGAGACTCAAGAGTTTTCAATAAATGCTTTCAAAAATGCTGCAGTCTTCATGAATACTTTACTAGTAAATGAAACCCCAAGAAGCAAAATTTCCTCTATGAAGAAAGAATTTGGCAAATATATTCCCAGGCATGTAAGGGAGGAGACCAACCTCAGCTTCGACTCAGGAGACAAGACTGGAGAAGCAATGCCATGTAATAAACATATTAAAATAATATTTAGTCAGCAAAACTTGAAAGCTACTGTTTAAGGTGGAAAGGATCTGTCTGGTCTTACAAGTAAGCCCTAAAAGGTAAAATTTGATGGCTGTAAAATAAATTCTTCCATATAATCCTTTTACAGCATATCCAAAATTCAATCTCATTGAATGCTTGGGTCTAGGTCGATCTGCTTTATGCAGTACATTTTCTTATGGAGACACAAAGAGTTGCAACACAGCAAAGAGAAAAGGAGCAGAAGGTGTGGAGGGTTTGGTGAAGTCCCTTGCCCATGGCAAGTGGAACTCGGGAGATCTGCTAGGGAAGGGAGCTGCAGAGAAATGTAAACCCAGGCCCTACACAGGAGCAAAAACAACACCCAAGAGTCACATGAGAGACAACTGCTCACTTTGAAAATTTAAAGAGGTTTATTAAACCTTAACAAAAATACAACAAAGGACTGCCTAAGGAAAAAGCTGCAATGCTGGGAACTGCCCCTCGTGCATGCCACATGGCTAGTTCATCTTCAAGATGGATGCTCAGTTTTTTATACCCCTGGGGGTTGCACCAGCCAGCCCTGGCCCCTCCCAAAGTCTGTCAGTCAGCTCTTCTTTGCCATTTTTCAATGGAGACTGCGTTATTGTAACTGGATTGGAGGTGAGATGTTGCCATGCCTCACGCCCTAAGCACCAAGCTTTTCCATTCCCAACTGCCCCATGCAAGGGCCACATGTGCAGCCTTCTTTGTACCTGTCCTAGACAGCCCAGGCTGTCTGATGGTCACAATACAGGGGTGGAAAAAGGAACTATGGGGAGAACAGAGGGCATCTAAACTACAATAACATAACTATACATCACTAAAACTTTTCTTAATATTCACACAATGGTTATCCCTTAATTGCGAGAGCCAATCATCTCGTTATCCATCTATAACAGCCATGTAGAAGTTCTGGCCCTATAAATGAAGACCTTCCTGCATGAGGGGTGTCTGTCCCAAGGCAGCCCAGGTCCCGTGCAGGCACACAGCATGTGCAGGGCTGTGTGACAGCTCTGGCTGGGTGGCTGCTGGCTGCTTCCTCTTGGCACTGCGCCCTGCTCGCACTCGGCGCTGCGTGGGCCACTCTGCGGCTGAATCATTGCTGTGGAGCAAACAGATTTGTCTCTTGGCTCTGCCCTCACCCAATCTATGCTGCAATAGCCACAAAAGCCAGACTTCACTCTGATCACCACCTTTGTTAAGAAAGGTTTTCATTAACCAATGTTTTTATTCCGCAACAAGCTGGTCCCACCCTACCCAAAAGCCACAGGACTCTGCAGGATCAGGGCTCAGGGAGGTGGAAATACACACACAGAGGTGCTGAGTGCTTGGAGCTGGCTCTGCACCTGTTGCAGGCACTCTTTGAGCAAGCAAGAGCAAACTCTGAAAAAAGATGAAGTGCCAAGATCTCCAGCTATTCACTGCTCACGGTAACTTCTCTGAGGTTTCCTTTCCCACAATAAAGCACAGAGCACCCTGCTCTCTCACATGCAAATGCTGGGTAGATAAATCAGCAGACAAAGCTGAGGTATTGGGGTGGGTCGGAGAGTGCACAGGCAGGCCCAGAGGGTGAGGGTGGGCAGGACAGGTTCTAGTTGGAGGCCAGGAACTCCTTGTGTGCCCCAGGGTCAATACTGGCTCCAGTCCTGTTCAATATCCTCATTAATGACATGAACAGAGTGGCAGAGAGCACCCCCGGTACATTTTCTGATGACACCAAGCTGGGCAGAGTGGCTCATATGCCACAGAGTCGTGTTGCCATGCAGAGGGACCCTCACAGGCTGGAGAAGTGGGCTGGCAGGAATTTCATCAAGTTCAGCAAGGAGAATGCAAATCCTGCACCTACAGAAGAACACCCTGCAGGCAGCAGTACAGACTGGTGGCCAACCTGCTGGAAAGCAGCTCTGCAGAGGAAAGGACCTCAGGGTCCTGGTGGACACCAAGCTGAACACCAGGCATCAATGTGGCCTTGTGGCATAGAAGGGAAATGACATCCTGGGGTCCTTTAGGCAAAGTGTTGCCAGCAGGTTTGGGAGATGATCCTTGCTCTCTGCTCAGCACTGCTGAGGCCACAGCTGGAATCCTGGTTTGGTTCTGGTCTCTTCTGTACACAGAGACATGGACATACTGGAGAGAATCCAGCAAAGGGACACAGAGATGATGAAGAGACTGGAGCAAATCTGAGAGGAAAGTTGAGATCTGTGGCTGTTCAGCCTGGAGAAGGCTCAGGAGGATCTCAGTGATGTGTATAAATTCCTGCAGGGAGGGTGCAAGCAGGACAGAGCCAAGCTCTGTGTAGTGGTGTGCAGTGACAGGATCAGAGGCAACAGGCACAACCTGAAACACAGCAGGATCTGTCTGAACATCAAGAAAGACTTTTTCACAGTGTGGGCAATGGAGCACTGGCAAAGGTTGCCCAGACAGGTTGTGTCTTGCAGATATTCACAAGATGTCTCGACACAGTCCTGGGCAATCAGGTCTGGGTGTCTGCTTTAGCAGTGTGGTCAGACCAGCTGCTCCTCAGAGGTGCCATCCAGCCTTCCACTCTGTGATTGCCTGAGGCATTGGTGCATGGAACAGAGCACCCCATGGCAATGCTCATGAAGATGATAACTTTTGCCACAGGATTTCCCTGGTATGTGTTAAAAGACAGCCAAAACCTGGCCATAACATGGCCTAAACATTGACCACAAAGAATAAATGGAAAAGACTCACAAGTCACAAAATATGAGGGTGCCCTGCCTAAAAAATTGTTGTATAGGATCATAGAGATCCAGACTGAATGAAGATGTGCATTTTGGCACTTTTTCCATCACAAACACTCATTTCTGTGGTTTGTGATCGTCTTCTACGTCGGTTGTTTTTTGCTCATGTTGTAGCTGTACGTTATGAATTTGTGTGTGCACATATAGCACTTGTGGCCCTGGAAAAAGAAAAAAAAAACAGATAAAAATAGGACTTCAGTTCTCCAAATTTGCCTTATGATTGTGTTTTTTTAATAAGCATTTAAACATTGTTTTTAACCACAGAAATCAGATACCAAGAAAACTTTCATCTTATTCCTGCAAAAGCAAAATGGAGTTTCTAAGTCATAGCGCAGCGTGGGAGAAAGTGTGTTTCATGCTCACTGGAGGAAGTTATTTTAGAATGTGAATTTCTCTGGTATTTCTCCTGCTAAGGTGCCCTGACCCTCTTGACTAAGAGCTGCCCCTGTTAGCACAGCTACCCCCTCTCTGCAGCCAAGCTTAACAAAGCCACAGCCACATGGAAATAGTGGTGGTTGCATGGCCCACCCCCAGGGCTCCATGCAGGCACATTTTGGGACTGGGGTCAAGGGAATGTGGAAGGAAGCAGCTCCCAGAGCTGCTGCCATGTTGTGCTCCACTGCTTGGGATGTTGAAATGAGCTGTGCCACCCCTCTGACTGTCGTGACTTGGTGCTGCCCCATCATTTCCAGAGCTGGTGCTGCCTGTGCAAAACAAAATCAGTCATAACATGCAGAAGCAGATTTCAGCTGCTTTGTAATTCAGTATTTCCCACTTAGATTTAGGACCAGATTAGGTTTCAAACATATCAAAACTCCAGTAATTGTTTTCTTCAGATTTTTATCACAAATTCATAGGAATCTTCAGATTTTTATTCCTCTACAATTCCCAGGATATCGAGTTAAAGCCTCTAAAACATTGACCTCCCCATGCAGATGCTGTTACTGAATGGATCAATGTCAAAATCAGGGATTCTCCTAATTTCTGCTCTTCTGCCAGATGAATAATGGTGACCTGGGATGCAGGGGCTGAGCTGTGGAAAATCCCTGCCTGTTGCATCAAAACTGAAAGCATCTGGAGATTTTGGTGTCTACACTCAAAGCTTCCTGAAAATGTTTTGCACTAGAAGACAGAAAATGTAACCAAAGCCAATGGGGAAAGCAAGAAGAGAGAGGAGATGATGATACAATGGAAAGAGGAGGCGCAAACTTCCTGCTGTCTCTCTGTGAAGGGGCTCTTACCTCATTTGTTGTGCTGCCTTGCCCTCAGAAAGTCCAGCTCCAAATCATCTCTCAACTCTGGGAAATCCCAGAGGTGTAAACAGCTACCTGAGGGTGCCTTTGCAGACGAAGCAGCAGCCCTGGAGGGAGCACAGTGATGGATCCTCAGCACGTGCCTGCAGGTGCAGCTCCTCCTGAGCTTCCCTCGCCAGCCACAGCCTCCACCAGGGCTGGGCTCAGCTGGTGGCCTCAAGGACCTGGTCCCAGAGGAGCTGCAGCCTGGCTTTTCTGCTGGGCTGGGAAGCAACATCCATGGCAAGGTCTCCAGCAGCAAAAGGAGGCTGCAGGGAGCCTTTGTGGGATGGCAGAGAGTGGTGTGCTCTGAGGATGGTGTGAGAAGAGCCACAGTGACTCTGAGGTGCACATCTGTTCTGAAATACACAACATCTGGTTCTGGAGGTAGCATGTGGAGGCTGCCAGGCAGGGACCTGGCTGGAGACATGCCATGGTCAATGACCATAGGGCACATTTCAGGAGAGAGACCCTCCATGCCAAGTATCTGCACAGGACTCCCCCAGAGGTGTCCCCTGTGTCCTGGCTGGGTCCCTGGCAGCAGGGACACCCCAGGGACAGCAGGTCCTGCTCACCCTGGGATGGATACCTGGGCTGTGGGACTCTGCTTGCTCCCTGCCAGGCCCAGGGAAGTGTCTTTATGCTAACATGGACACAAGAAAGCCTAGACCCAGCTTTGAAGTTGAACCTCACTCCTCCAATCCCACTGGGCTCAGTCAAGGGCGAGTCTCCTCAATGAGATGGCTGCAAACTGGGTGGACAGGGCTTCTCTACCCTGTCTGAGGGGAGATCCCATTTTGGCTCATCCAGGGCTGCAGAGGCAGGGAGTAGGTCCCCACAGGTGGGAAGAGGATCCCCGCAGTGCCCTGCCCCATGGAAAGGGCCTTGCCTGCTGTGCAGTGCGGGGAGGTGCAGCCGTGCTGGGCTCGCTGGAGCCGTGCAAACGGGTGGAGCTGGGCTGCACTCCTGTAGCGCAGCACCTGCTGCACACAGGGCAGGAGCGTGTTTTGCACAAAGAAGAACCCACTTCCTTTGTTCTGCACTGCAAAAAGAAAAATAAAATCAGGTGGAGAGCATTGCTTTCCCTCTGTCTTATTCCCAAGGCCCTGGGCACAGGTGTCACCCTGGACACGGCTGTCCCTCAGAACTTTGGGCTCTTCCAGCTGTTTTTGAGGTTGGTGATGCCACTTGGTCATCCTCCTCCTCTGGGGGAGGAGGGGCTGAGACCCCACCGACCCTCCTGTATCCAGACCCCCTTTACACAGGGCCGGCGCTTCCCGCTCCCGTGGGCTCCATGGGAAGCCCCCATGCCCAGGGCAGGTGGCAGCTCTGGGCCATCAGCACATGATTCCCCGCCTGGGACCTGCAGCTCTCCTTTGAGAGCCTGGCGAGCCCAGGGGACAGGAGGGGCTGTACAAAGGGCCTGTTTGACTGCTCGGAAAAGTCCCGGGCCTGAATTTGCATCACAAACCTCCCCATCCATCCCTGCCACGCACTGGTGATGCCGGCCGGTCCGAGGCGCTGCGGGCCCCTGGGTGGAAGCCAGCGGCATTTTGCTGAGCTTCATCCAAGTGTATTTCCTCGACGGTGTTAATTTGTGGAGATAAAACTCTCGTGGGGGAGACCGTGATGAGGGTGGGCAGGAGCTTTGCAGCGGCGGTGCCGCAGTGAGCCCCGGATCGATGGGAGCAGTGTTTGTTTGTCTCAGCTGCAGCTGTTTGTCCTGCTTGTCAGGGCTTTTGGGAGGGGAAGGGACGGTCCTGGGTCCACCCGCTGGGGTGGGCTCAGCATTTCTGTCGATGTAACAGCTCTCTAATGTTAAATCCATTGGCTGTTTTCACTGTCACGATGAAACAGCTCAAGAACATTCGAGCCCCACCAAGTCTGATTAGCTTAACTAACTCTTGACAGATGTGCAAGTAGAAAACCCCTGTTTTACTAGGGAATATTTTTAATAATTTACTCAGCAGTTATTCTGTTATTAGCTGACCTTTCCCTCTGTGTAATATAAACCCTCGAGCAACAAAAGAATCTCCATTAACAGATAAACTTGTTAGCCAATTTTCACTATTACTCTTGCTGGGTACCTTCAATTTCTAGTAAATTCATGACCATAATGTGTAATTTCCATACAAATGACTCACAGTACATGAGTACACAGATTAGTACTGAGTTTAATGTCACTGTTTTAAAACATTAGAAATATTATGCAATTAAATAATTAGTGGAGCTTTACTGACCCAGAGGGAAATATGGAAGTTTAGCTTGACTGTAATCTTAACCTTTGTATTTCTTGGCTTCAGTTTTTCAGTAGCATCCTGAATGCCCCATGATGGGAATTTCCTGGTTTATTAGGAATTTTTTTGAGGGATAAAACCAGACACTAGCAAGATCATCACCACCACCACAAAAAAACCCCAAACTCTAGAACCATTTAAAAAAGCATAAAAATTCCTCTTGGGATTTGAAAACCCTAGTGGTCTCCAGTAAAAAAGCCACCATGGGGAAGGCCATCCTGCTGGCCACAGGGCAGGCTGCACTTCTGCAAACATTTGGGAAGTGCTGGGAAGGAAAGTGCTCTCTCCATGCTGTAAGACGCACACATACAGGGCTGAGGCAGAAATGACAGCCCTCCACTGCTCAGCACTCTGTGGGGACAGAGCCCGCCATGAGAGTTCCAGCTGGGACAAGGGGCTTTGCCCCACTTTCACAGCACAGTGTGTCGTATTAATAACAAAAATATTTTTCCACTAAGGGCAAATCCTTTCATTCAACTCAGTCTCTGCGCTAAGGAGCCGTGCCTGGTGATGTCTATGTGTGTGTGAGAGGCAAATCTGGGTTTCACCATAGCCACAGCATGGCTTGCACTGGCCACAGGCACAATAAGCTCCTTTGAAGATTTGCCACAATTTATTGTAAAAGCTGCCGCGGTCTGATCGTGCTGCTGTGGCCATGTGCATGTGCCCGGGCTGAGCACTCCGGACCGCACGTGAACCAGAGCTGAAGGTGTTTTCGACGTTCAGTTGCATTTTGCATCCTTGTAGAAGTTTTCAGAGTAAAACCCCAAGTCGGCTCAGATGCCGGGAGCGATTGCCGCGCAGGTACAGTCATTTATCTTCTCCAGAACAGCCACTGCTGAGAATATCCCCCGCGGCGACAGCGTGCCTCTCACATACCGAAAGAGAAAAAAAAAAAAAGCCCCACCCAGAAAGAACACAGTTTTACTAACCCTAAGGAAAAAAAACCCCAACAAAAAACAACAAACAAAAAACCCCAAATCTCACGGTGCTTTTATAATGTGAGCGAATCCCGGGAGACGCTCACACTGCCGGGGAGCCCCAGTGCCGGACGCGGGCAGGAGGCTCCGCGCTCGCTGCCCCCCAAAAGTCGGGCGGGAGGAGGAGCAGGAGGAGGAAGAGAAGAAGGCGGCGGCACCGTGGCACTCAGGTTGGAGCCCCTGACCTCCCTTTCGTGCTTGTGGGTTTGAGCATCCCAGCCCCTCGGGGTCCGCGCCGCCGGGGGAGAGAAGAGGCAGCGCTGCGCCCGTCCCGTCTCGTCCCGTCCCATCCCGTCCCGTCCCGTCCCGTCCCGTCCCATTCCGTCCCGTCCCGTCCCATCCCGTCCCGTCCAGTCCCATCCCGTCCCGTCCCGTCCCGTCCCGTCCCGTCCCGTCCCATTCCATCCCGTCCCGTCCCGTCCCATTCCGTCCCGTCCCATTCCATCCCATCCCGTCCCGTCCCGTCCCGGTCCCGGCGGTGCTCGCGGCGGGCGGCAGACGCGTCCCGGGAGCTGCTGCAGCCCCGCAGCCGAGGGGACACCGCTGTCACCAGGCATGAGCCCGACCCCGTGCCCAAAGCGGGGAGAGCAGCGGGAGGACGTGCGGGGAGCGGGGTTCGGTGCCGGGGTGTCCCCAGCTCCCTGATCGGACGAGCAAGGGTCACGGGATTTTTGGGGAAGGTTGCGGGGTTTTTTGGTGGAAAGCTAGTTTTTTTCCTCTCTTTGAATTTCTTCAGTTTTGTTGCTGCTTTGGTCCTGCCCGAGGGTTGTGAAAGCGATCCTCAGCACTTCTGCCTGCCGGTCCCCCAGCCCTCCCAGTGCCCGGCTCTCCAGTTCGTGGGCATTTTCTCAATGAAGCCCCCCATTCCCCTTGCAGTAACAAGTAAATGATATCATTGCCACCAGATGAGTTTGGGACCTTCCTTGTGCAACAGGCAATTCCCCCTCCCAGCACCTCCAGTCCTTTCTCGTATTGATTGGACTTGTGAAGAAACAAAATTAAGAGTAGCTCGTGATAAGAAAAGAATGACTCACAGCTACTCTTGAGATGCTCTCACCAAAATCACAAGAGAAGCATTTTTCCAAATGACTCGAGCTGTGTGCTGCTGGGAGGGAGCAGGGGACAGGGCTTTTGCTTTGTGATGAGGGCCAGCTCTAAGAGTGCTGCTCCTATTATCAATAAGCTGCAAGTTTCACATCTGTTCTTATTCCAAGGGAGAGAGCAAGAGCTCGTGAGGCACCATGGAAATGGCTCTTGTGGAGGATGTGCTCCTGCCCACCAACCTCACCTCCAGCAACCAGAGCAGCTGCAATGTGCACAACCACCACTTCTCAACCAAAGTCACCTTCTCCCTTTTCTACACCATCCTTCTGGTGTTTGGTGCCTGTGGGAATGTCCTGGCCCTCTATATCACTTTCCAGCGCAGGAAGAAGAAACTCAACTCCACCAACCTCTACCTGGTGAACCTGGCACTCTCCGATGCCCTCTTCACCCTGGCGCTGCCGGGCAGGATCGCCTACTACATCCTGGAGTCTGACTGGCCCTTTGGGGACTGGTTCTGCCGGATCACAGCTTTCCTTTTCTACATGAACACCTACGTGAGCATCTACTTCATGACCTGCGTGAGCGTGGACCGCTACGTGGCCGTGGTGCGCACCCGGCACCCCGGCAGGATTCGCAAGATGAGCCGGGCCAGGGCCATCTGCGTCCTCATCTGGTCCTTGGTGTTCCTGCAGACAGCTCCGCTGCTCCTGCGGCCCATGACGCGCAGGATGGGAGACAAGCTGACCTGCATGGAGTACTTCAACTTTGAGGAGATTCCCAATCTGCCCTACCTGCTCCTGGTGGCCTGCATGCTCGGCTTCTTCCTGCCTGTGGGAATCATCTTGGTGTGCTATGTGAGGATCAACCTTAAGCTCTGCCAGACGGCCAAGGAGAACCCGCTGACAGTGAAGAACGGGCACCACCACCGGGCCTTCACTGTCATCCTGGTGGTTCTGCTGGCTGTCCTGCTCTGCTTCAGCCCCTACCACCTCAACATTGTCCAGTTCATGGTCAGGAAGATCCTCTACCAGCCATCCTGCCATGAGCAGCAAGCCTTCAAGATGTCCCTGCAAATCACGGTGGCGTTCATGAACCTCAACTGCTGCATCGACCCCATCATCTATTTCTTCGCCTTCCGGGGATACAAGAGGAGGCTGCTCCGCATCTTCAGGAACAGCGGCTCCCTGGCCACCTCCTCCACTGCCAAGACCCCCTCGGAAAGCAACAGCAACAGCCAGCAGCCTGGCTCCAGCTCTGTCTAGTAGCACCAGCCCCTCCCTTTGCCCTGGCCTGTGACTTATGGACCGTCCCTGATGGCAGGAGGCAGAGTCGAGCTGCAGGACCAGCACCTTCAACAGGGCCCATGGCTCCCCTGCCTGGAGCCAGGGGCTCTCACAAAGCCAAGCTGACAGGGACAAAGCCCTGCCTGGCTCTGCATGCCTGGCTCTGTGTGCCTGGCTCTGTGCTCAGCACTGCTGCACCTGCCAGCCTGGAGCATGGAGAGGCTCCTTTTCATCCCAGCCCCAGAGGGGCAGCTCGTGCAGCTGCCCTGCCTGGCACACCTGGCTGGAGGTGTCCCAGCACTGCACCCCTCTCCCATGCCTGTCTGCACCCCCTGTGGGGCTGGGGTGGGCTGGTAACCACTATGGGTGTCTCTCTGCCCCCGTTCCCTGCACTGCCCCTGGAGCACTACAGCAGCATCCCTGCAGGCTTTAGGGCAGGCAGCATGAGGAGATGGACTCAGGGCACTCCAGGGAAAGGCTGGGATGTTATTTGCATGCAGAAGATGGCCTACAGCTCCTTTTCCACACCGACAAACAGCAGCTCTGCTCTCTGCCTGCCCAGCATCCCGCTCCTGCAGCAGGGCTCTGCGTGGGGCAAGCAGTAAGTGTGGGGAATGTGGGAGATGCTGGAAAAGCTCTCTCCTGAGCAAGAGGTGTGAGGATGTGAATTGTAGACCTCCTGGATGTGCTGCTGCCTACATTCACCATTGGGGTGGCTGCTTCTTCCCCAGGGTGCCCTTCCTCGCACCTGACCGCACTGCAGTCACCCTGGGACCCACTGCCAGGAAGGGGATCGTGGGGATGGCCTGGATCCCAGCCCAGCTCTAAGGCTGCAAACCTGCCCTGGATGTGCTCATGGGGCAAACCTTCCCACTAGTCCTTAGCAGAGAAATGGGAACAAGAACTGAGAGTGGCCTTTTGTGACCTTGACCGGCCTAGAAGCTCGTGCCCTGAGGAGTCTGACAGCCCTTCTATGGGAGTTTACTTTTGACTATTCCCAGAGCAAGAGAAGGAACCCTGGGACATCAGGTTCCTGTGCCTCTCAGACGAGGAGAAAGTTGGCAGCAGCCTCCTCAGCTCTTTGCTGAAATCACTAGACTATGATAAAAAACCCACACATAGGATTTCACAGTTCCTGGCATGTCTAGTCTTTTCTTTGAAGTTGGAAGGGACAGACACACACACACAGACATGAAAAGGAAAAAAAAAAGCTACTTGTTTTACTGAAAAGTATACCTGAAAATGTTTCATGAAGAGACACTTGATTAATACAAATCATTCTTTAAGGTAATAACCTTTTTTATGCCTAGAAGGTTAATAATAGTCACATGCAGCCCTTCATTGTTTTAAATGCACATGAACGAGCTTTTGGACAGCAATGGTTTTACTTATGGTATGGGTCTGAAGGCTGAAGGCATGCTGAAGGCTGACTAAGAGGGCTGCCTAAAACAACTCAGGTAGGAAACAGACTTCAGTAGGTCCTTTCTGGAGGCTGAGCCCTCCTCAAAGCAGGTTTAACCTCAGTGCTGACCTGCAGAGGGCCTTTGTCCTGAAAAGCACATTACAATGGACAAGAAAGAGCTGGGATGCAATAATATCAGGGTGTCAGTGGTCTGAACACCCTTGAAGGAGTTTGGCTAGGTTGGTAGTTGCTGTACAGTTACATTGCCCTATTAATATGTCTGGGAAGTGATGGCTGGACAGGAATCTCTGCATCACCATCCAGCAGCCCACCCAAAGCAGGACTGTGGCTGGCACAATGTCAGGCTGGACATGGCTTCATGCAGACAAGGCTTGGAAACTCCAAGCAAGGAGGGTCCCCTCGCTGAGGCGACAGTTCCACTCTGCATTGCTCTCTGGATAAAACCATTTTTCCCACTGTCGTGTCTGAACTTCCCCATCCACATGTGGTGGCTGTTGCCCCTAACATCACCTACTCATGCTATGAAGAGCTTAGCTTTGCCATCTTTGTAACACAAATTCCACAGGACTGTGTTGGGGGCTGCCAGTGGTTCGTAGTTGTTGGTTTCCATGTGAGCACCAGAGCAGTGGCCAACCCTCCTACTTGAGGTCAAGACATTGAGATGTTTTGCCAAGCTGCAGCCCACAGCTGAGAAGAAGCCAATCTATGACCAAGCCTTCTCAGGAGAAGGTGGAGTATAAACATAGCCTCGTTTGCTCCTTATTGGACTCTGCTTTTCTCAGAAGTACTTTATTAAGAAAGGCACCTCCACCTCTTGCCACCAAGTAGGAGCCTTTGGAGTAGGAAACAGCTGAAGAGTTGGGTGTAGTGATGCACAATACAGGAGGGATCTGGCCTTCCTCCTCTGGATGGACACCAGCCTCGGCTACTTTGCTTTTGAAAGTACCAATCTGGGGACAGCAGGCAACTAGCTGGAGCTGAGGGAACATCCATGAGATGGAGAAGGAAAGGACTTGGGCAGAGTGGGTCAAGAGGAATCGGGGCATAGAAGAACTCTAAAGAACCCTCTATTGCCCAGACTAGCTTACCCACCTGTGGGTGCTCCCTGTCTGCTTGCAAAAGGAGCATTTCTCTAAAACTGAAGAGAAACCATACATATTTTGTCCATAGCATTTTGTCTAGAGGCACAGTAACATTTTTCTACCCTTTGCTGTTCACCTGTTCAGTCCAAGCTCCTTGCATTGTTCTTGCTGTACGCTGCTAGCCCAGTGCTGCCACACTCAGACCCACCAGCGATGCCTTGGGATCACAAAAACGCATTAGCACAGAATCTCATTTAGGTTGGAAAAGACCTCTGAGATCATTGGGACCAGCCATTAACCCAGCACTGCCAAGGCCACCGCTAAACCATGTCCACAAGTGCAGCACCTGCCTGTCTTTTAAAACAACCCTCCACGGGCTCCGCCCGGCCGCTGCTCCTGCCGTGCCCCGGCTCCCCCGGCTGGGGGTACCCGTGGCGGAGGAAGCCCCGACCGTGCCTCCGGGCGAGAGCAGCAGCGCCGGTTCCCTCCAAAAGAGGGAGTCAGTCGGAACCTTTGCTCGGTGTTAGAAATATGCCCATGGGTTTAAGCAGACGGTGACAGACGGGGCTGTGCTTCCCCCACGCGTCTGGGCCGCGCAGGGATGCGGCGCCGTTCGTGAGCCGGGCGCTGGTGGCGGCTGCGGGAGGCACCCGGCAGCACACGGGGATCGAAGGCGTTCCGTGCAGAGGTGTACCTGCACAGTACACCGGTAATTCCTGCTTTTCTGCAGCCCATTGGTGCTGTACTGTCTTCTAAGAGAAGATTGCACTTTTATCTGAGGGCAGAGAGTACCCTTTGTGGACACACACACAACAATAGATAATACACACACAGATATAGGATATAGAATATACTGTCTGCATTAGAAGAATATCCTGGGCTGCATCAAAAGCAGCATGACCAGCAGGTCAAATTAGATGATTTTGTCCCTATATTCAACTTAGGTGCAATCCCACCTGGAATACTGCATCTGGGGTCCCCAGAACAGGAACAACATGGACCTGTTGGAGTCCAGAAGAGGGCCACCAAGATAATCCAGGTTGTGGAGCACCTCTCCTTTGATGACAGGATGAGAGCCTTGGGATTGTTCAGCCTGGAGAAGGATTCAGGGATACCTTAGAGCACTGAAAATGTAAGTAGCTAAAGCTTCCAAGGCAGCTGGAGAGGGACTTTTGACAAGGGCCTGTTTTGACAAGAGCCTCTAATGACAGGACAAGGGGGAATGTCTTCAAAAAGAGGGCAGGTTTAGATGAGATATTAAGACAAAGTTCTTTACATGGGGGTGGTGAGACACTGGAACAGGTTGCCAAGAGAAGCTGTGGATAACCCATGCCTGAAGTGTTCAAGGGCTGGGTTTGATGGAGCTTTGAGCAACCTGGTCTAGTGAAAGGTGTCTCTGCCCTTGGCAGGGGCGCTGGAGAGAGCTCAAACAGAACAGCTTTTTTCCCTTAGCCGTGGTTCCCAATTTACACACCTCTTCAGTCTGTGCTTTAAATTGTCCTGAACTGAAACTACTGCATGTTATACATAATATCTACAAGCCATCTTTGTAAGCCAGTAAAATATTGTGATGTAATTACGCACAAATCTACTAAAAATAAAAGCTTCTCGTGGCCAAGTAACAAGCCCTGGTGTGATTGATCAGGCCAGGAGATGTGGGCAACTGTTTTCTCCTAGAGGTGCACCTGTGCCTCTGCCCTGCCCCCAGGCAAATGCCCAGAAGCAGTGAGGGGCAAGCACTAGCTCTCAATCCACTTCCCTTACACAGATGCTGTGCCCTCGTGGGACAGGGAATTATAAATCACCTTCCATGGGAAAAGCTGCAGGACCTGCGAGGAGCTGTGTCCTTTTTGGAGGAGGTCTCTCCACAGCTGGGATGGAGAGGTGCCAGGAGAAGTCAGGTTGGCAGGGCTACCTGCTTTGGAAGCCAGAACCATCTGCATTCTCACATATGACTGGCTCCAGGGTTTGCTGCACTGCCCAGCTGCTGGGATTACACTGCTTTCTCACTTGCCACATGTACCACCTCCTGCAAAACTGACCAAATAAAATGTGAGGATTCCTCTATCAGACACCCCTAAAAAAAAAAAAAAAGAGTGGGTTTTCAGTACGAGATTAGCCACAAACCTTGCATATTTTTATTTTCCACATGACATCCTGCTAATTCTTTTAAAACTGAACTAAGTGCAATGCAACACTCTGTCCCTTTTCTCTCAGCAGACAAAAGGGACAGTGTTCTCTCTTCACTCTGTCCTCAGTTCTCCTTTGCTCCTCTTTCCTAAACTCTCTCTCTTTGCTCAGTTCTCACCTGCCTCATCTCTCTCCTTTCCTTTACTAATCTTACATGACACTTATGGTCCCTACCTATCCTCAGTCAAAAGGTTGGATCCTGCAATTTTTCACTCATTTTTGATGTATATTTCTGCTTTCTCCACTGCATCCATTCAGGTGTAGAAACAGCCTCCTACAAACAGGTATGAGTCAAACTAACTTCTCCTTCCTCTTAAAACTCTCCTTTGGAAAACAAAGATGACAGCTGAACTCCCAATGTGTTGAGATTCTCAACAGTCACACCCGTTTGTCCAGCTCCAACATTCCTCTGCTCCCACCGCTGGTGTCTCACCTCATATTTGCACCAAACACTGCTGGAAGCACACACCCTCTCTGAGCTTCAGAGTCCACTTTCTGTGGTGAAAGAATCCCTTTACATATGGAAACAAGAGGAATGTAATCCTACTAAAAATTAAACTAGTATTTTTTAAGTAAATGCATACACATTATATATATATATATATATATATATATATAAATAAACACATACAGTGTTTGTGTGTTCATGTGACTCTCCTAGTAAAGCAGTTCATTTGCTCATTTATATAAAATACTGATTACTGTGGCCACACAGTTAAAGAAAGATGATCTCACGCAGGTTTTTCTTGTGGAAGAACACACAAGAATTTCATTGCAATTTTCTATCAAACCCTCCTATCAGTTCAAATGAATGCTGTGCATTTATTTATCCTCAAACAGATGCAGTTCCCCTCCTTGCATGGGAGTTGTAGTTGGAGGTGGTTCCAAAGCTTGGTGCCTTTGCAACTGCACAGATGCGCCAAATACACACGTTTGAGAGAGGGGGGTCTTTGAATACAGACTTTTAATTTTCTTTTAACAAACTCTTAGCTCCACTTAAATTAATTTAACCAATACATAAATATTCTGACCCACTCCCTGTATATATACACATGCATACACACATATATGCATATATATAATCATAGATATGCATATACATACAAACAGGAGAGCCAGAAATGTTGCCCTTTGCCCAGTGCCTTGCAGTAAGTTTTTCTGGCTTGTTCTTCTGTTCCAGACAAAAATAACAAGATCTTTTCTCCACCACATATTCCAAAAGGCACTGGCAAGTGCTAGACAGCACAGGCTGGTGTGTGAACCAGCTGCAACAGTCCCTGTGCTCTCTCAGTAACAGGCAGCCTTTAATGCTTGTTTTGAGGGAGAAAAATGGTTTTGGTAGGTCTTGAGACAAATCAATCTCCATCTTGGCAAAAAGTTAAGGCTTGAGAACCTGAGCCTGGTGGCTTATCAGGTAGATTTACACAGGTATCAACCTCACTGTGGGTGTGTTTCTAAGTGTTATGTAACCATTTAGGAAAGTCCCCAGTAAGTTACTCCAGTGCTGTCTCACAAGATTATATTCCCTGTCTACTAGGGAAATTTTAACAGCAGCAACTACTTTTATTTCAAAATATCAAATCTTGGCTTTACTAGAACTAGAATGAATTTTCTAGAGACTTGAAATCCAATACGTAGAAAAGTATTCTGCCTTTTTCATGGTGCCAAAAAATATGACTTGTGTCACACAGAGATTAGAAACTGTGTGATGAGACATTCAAAACTGTATCAGACAAACCCAGCGTAGGCTGTGAAGAACACGCTCCCCACATTCCCAGAAACGGTTCATGAAAATTTCACCATCAAATGGAAACTGAGTTGTTTTCCAGCTCTAATGTGTGAATCTTTCTTCTATGGTTCTTGCATGAAACAGGAACTGTTTTCAACAGTGTCTCAGACCCTTCTTTTACCACTTCTTTTTTTTTTTTAATTGGAAATCACAACCCTGGAAGCATTTTGAACACAAACTTTTCTCACAATCAACTGGAGTATTCAACTGACATCACCAAGACCTGCATTTTACCCCTTAGGTTTAACCATGTTTTGCAGAAGGCCCAGCAAAATGGAATTTTCCAAGCAACCATGGCATTTGAATACCCCTGTACAGGCAACAGTGAGAAAGGATTTAGACTTGGAGAATATCCACTTACATACCCCATATGCCACTCAACATGTTTTAAAATTCCAAGGAATACTCTTTTTGGTTGTCCCTACAGCAGGGCAATGTCTGAAAAGGACATGTTTATTTACTCTGGGATAGGTATTTCATTTCCTACAGACAAAATCTGACTTATGAATTAATTTACCAGTCTTTATTGCTATTTTTGGATAAAATATTTGTGAAGGAAGAATCAGTATGGTTCAAAATAAAAACCTGTACTTGTTTCAAAACATTTAAGTAGTCTGCATATACAGATTATGGTAGGACTTCTTTTTCTTACATGTATGCTTTGCTTTCCAAGACAGCAGGTTTCCAGAGTTCCCTGGCCACAGAAATGTCTGTGGTCTACACACACACAGCTTCAGCTTCACACAAACAAAACCTTTCAACCTTTTTTAAAAAGCAGACCCTCCCTAAATAATATGATCACAGAAACAAGCTAAACCCTGAAGGAGATTGATCAAAGCCCAAGAAAAACCACTGTCATTCCAGAACACTGACTTAATTAAAAATTATATCATGTACTGAAAGCTGCACAAATTTGATGCAATTTCTAGATAACGACTTGTATGCCCAAAGGACTTTATTCAGTTTTATCACTCAAGTAAAAAAGGAAAGAGAAGTATCTCTCTCTCCCCCTAAATCTTGTCCTGCAGTTTCCTGATATGTTTTCCAAGTGAGGCCAAGTGAGACTGCAAAGATCTGTGCTGTGGTATGCAGTGTTCATCTGGATTTCTAAAACATCCCCTACGCACCTGTTATTGCCTCTGTTACACTTCTTATGCCCTATGCCTTATTCTAAATGTATACATGCCTGTGTGTATATAAGCAGACACATATGCACATGCTGCACACACACACACAAGTATGGACAGAAACATACATGAAATGTTTAAGATACACGTGTAGATTGGTTCATGGAGTTGCACTCTGGAATCCTGCATTCCTTCAGATTGCTTTTATAGAGATGTTCCCCTCTCTGCACCCCACCTCCTGCAACTCCTAAGGTGCTAATACTGAGCACTTCTGAGAGTCAAGCCCAGCAAGCTGATTCAGGAATCAATCTAAGCTTCAAACCCAGCATGGTACAAACTTGGCACTTCTGTCCTGTTGCCTCCTGTGCCAGCCTGGATCATTCCTAATGTTAATGCTCCAGTGGTCAACACAAAGTTGACCAGACAGTGAGGATTCAGCAAATGCAGGGCCATCCTCATCTCTGACACTAGAAAACTAGATTTTTATGTAGAAAAGTTAGCTCTTTTGTAATTTCCTTTTAAGACAGTATATAGCCAGCTGAAAAAATTGAAAGCAGCACATAGGACACTGTATCCATCCACTGTTCCAGAAGTCATCTCTGAGTTAGCCATGGAAGTCATTCACATCATTCCAGTTCTGATCTTATTGCATCATTCAATTCACCTTTATTGCTTCCAGTGAGTGTCTTCATGACCCGTATTTGAACAGCAATTCACTCTGTTTGTAAAAATTCAAATTTACAGTGGTCACTTGCCATAGCTCACCATACACACATGAATATTCTCTCACCCTATCTGTCTATGATGTGCTGAATGACAACTTTTATTCAAAAAGAAATTTGAGAAATAAAATATTACAGGCATTAACAAAACTTTGCAAAGAATGACATAATAGTCCCATAACCCTTTATTGAGTTGAAAATTAAGTGATCTTCAAACCTCTTATTACTGTAATAAAAAATCAAGTTCTGTAAAATAGCATTTAAGCTAGAGAAATTAGACTTGTAAATGAAGAAAATATGATTTTCTTGACAGGTAAATCTAGTTGTTGTAGTTGTTGGAGCTTTTTTTTCCTAGTCATTAAGTCTGATAACATCTAACAAAGATTTACAAGAAAAAACCCAACTATTTTATTTAAAAATAAATTTAGGTTATATCCAGTAACAAGTAGAAACTAAAGTTAATTTGAAAAGGATAACCAGACTAGAAACCACCAAGTGATCCAAAGGCTTGGGAACAGTTCACATCATCTCTTAACATGGCTCTGAGTCACCTGTCACGTGGAGCTGTGTCTCTCTTGCTCTTGCAGGCTGACCTTGGTGAGTCTGCCCAGCAGGTGGCTTTGATCCTCTCCCAGGCAGGAAGAAACCCATCGGTTGAAGCTCCTTCACACACAAAACCATCAGTGCTGCAGTAGAAAATTAGTGGCTACATTTAAGTCATTATTTGAAGCCCTCAGAGCTTCTAGAGCATCTCCTCTGGAAAACCCCATTTCCATAAGTCGTGCGACCTGGAAAAGAAATGAAGTAACACCACTTTAAAACCAGAGTTTTGTTCACACTGTGTGCACATTAGTCAATAATGTCAGAAATTACTTTTCCACTGATCAAATATCTATCAGGGACAGCGTGCTTCAAAACCTTGCCAGAGATGACTGCTTTCTACCATTTAATTCAAAGCTGATTGCAGAAAATGCCACACCTGCATTTTCCTGGCTGGTCCAGTTTTGAAAGAAGAGTAAAATCCAAACCCTGGTACCACATATGGTAATTACAGTCTGACCTGGGGGCTTGCTGCTCTCAACAAGAACAGGATCTCAAGAAACCAACACTGACCAAAACACAAAATTATAGAGCAGATGAGAAAACCTATCCAGAATAAATCTTCAGCTCTCTTCCTTGAAAAGATCTACTTCTCCAGAGAGCATAAAAAAACCCCTCAAAACTATTCATTTCAGGTGTTGGATTTTTTTTAATAAACCTTAAAGTTTATTAAAAAAAAGTAGAGGAAGAATACTTAGATTGGTTTAGGAAAATTCTCGGAGGGCTTCTACATATACTGAAAAAAGCAATTTTTTTGCCAAAAACTTCTGCAAAGCAAAAATCAATAACATCTGACAGAAGAAAAACATGGAAAGGGGCACATTAAGATAGTGACTTTGTTAAATCAATAACCACTTGACCAGCCCTCTTTATAGTATCACATACTTAACACCTAACCTTTGTGCTCTGTGTTAACAGATATTTAAAGCACCACGTGTAAAAAGACAATCCAAATTTAATATATGGTTAAATACTAATTTAAATTACATTTAAAATCTAAAAGTCTCACTTTGGTATGATTTAAAGTCACAATATAACTCATTCACTTTTTAATTAATCTTCCAGAAGTGGAAAAAAGGTGTGGGAGGGCAGGGAATGGCATGTAAAAGTAACTCTGGCTGCTGGCAGCATAAAGCATTCCTATTCCTGCTTCAAAGGGTCTTATGACCAGACACCACAACTCTGAACCTGGAAGTCCTGGGCTACAGAAGCTGTCAGAGAGCTACTGCTACTCCTCCTCTTCTGCCTGCAGCGAGCCTGCAGCAGCAGAGTGAAGCAGGAACGCAGAGGAGGCTGTACACATCTCAAGAGGAATTTTCCCAGGGTGCAAGACCAATGTGCAGCACTAGCACTGAAAGTATTTTTAAAAGAAAGTTGCCACCAAAAAAGCAGCTTTTCTTTCCTCTAGGACACCTCCAGAACTTTCAGTATTTTTAGTCATCTCTGCTTTGGTGACTTCCTGAGAAATATACAAGTGCCAAGTTTGCCCAGAGGCGCAGGTCCTCCTTTTCTTAATATAAATACACCCCCACAACACATTTGAGAACAGCTACCTTGGATGTCAGAACATCAACCTTACAATCCACCACCACGTTTCTTCAACTTCTCATAGAGAGAGAAATGAATTGTTACTTTCAACAATTCTGCAGCAACAATTTAAGTCCAAACTCAATTTTGTAACCTGTAACTCTTATTTTTCATCTAAGGTCGTGGTTTTTTTTATGAGAAAAAGGGCAGGCAGAGGAATAAAAGCTAACCACAGAAACACACTTCAGAAAGTAAAGCTTTAATTGCAGTTGCCATGAATTCTAACTTTAAGAAATGATGGATGGAATTTGCAACGTTCCTATTTGCAGAAATATTCATCAAATACCACAGGGAATAAAAAAATCCTCCTTTCATCTGAGCACATTTTAACCACAGGAAAGGAATCTAGGTCCAGGAAACAGTGTATAACTGGCAACAGTAACTAAAGGTGCTGAAACTCCACAAGAAATGCAGAGATTTTTGCACCACAAGAATTGCAAATGCTCACAAACTTTAATGTGATGAGCAGATGAAACCCTTGCATTTCTGCCATTTTAAGACAACTTGTGTCATTATTAGTACAGTCTTGAAAAACCAAAGGTGCTTTAATGACTTCTTCTTTGCAGGGTAACCAGAGAGCCTTGCAAATGACAGCAATCAAGTGAGCACTACATCCTCAATGCATCAGAAAATATAAGTGCATATTGCTTTCATAAATCTGGGCCTTGGGTAAGAATCCAGACTGGCAACTATTTAATTAGTTTTGGCCCAAAAATAGAAGTCCCCATAAGCGGAATTGCCAGTAATTAAAGGAGCAAGCCAACCCAGCAGGGAAATCTTTTGGTCCATCCCATACTGGCACTGAGTAGACCTTCAGGACAGCCAAAACGAAGTTTCTGGGCTTTGTCTCAGAACGTGCTTTTTCGTGTGGGTTTTTATTATTATTTTCTTTGTTGTTGTCGTTGTTAGTTGGGGTTTTGTTGGTTTTTTGGGAGTTTTTTGTTGCTAATGTTGGTTTTTTTCCCCTTTCTAGGTTTGCAGTCAAAAGTGCAGTAAAAACTTTTGAACATTTTGAACACAATCTAACATCCAAAGATAGAAATCAGATCATAGAAAAGACTTCTGTTTGGGAGAAGCTCAGATTAAACTAAAAATGACATTGCTGCTACCAAGTGTTGACTTATCTCCTTATGAAAAAGGAAAAGAAACGTAATCTTGTTCAAGGGCAGCAGAGACCTTAAACTATAAAATAAACTATAAAAAACTGCAGCTAACTGCAGATAGGCTACAACCTGGAGAACTTACTGCATGCAATAAATTCTGAATGCAGGAATAACACTAATCTTAAATTTCTGAGTAAATAATCATCTCTTTTGAGAAAAAAACTATCAGAAAAAAGTCTAGAAGTGTAAATCTATACTTAATAGAAAGGACACAGTCTTGTATGTGGCATCAGTATAAGGAATTAGTTGACCACATTATTGAGGGAAACATCCAAGTTTTAGCCCAAGTGTGTTTTGCATAACATTTTTATTTAAAAAAAACCCAAAATTACTGAATTGGAAACTTAAGCTGGGGACTTCAGCGAAGATGATTTCTACATGACAAATAATGAAATTTATTTATCATTCTTCTTTGAAACATTTATTTTATCAGATTTGAATAGTTTCCACTACTGAAACCATCAACATCTTTAAATACAAAATACAAGCAGTAACACATAAAAGTAGAAACATAAAAGTAGAAACTCCCAAGTAGCTCTGTAACTCTGGTTTGGATAGTAATGATGATATGCTGTCTCTGTATTGCAACCATTACCTTATATGCTCATTTTTGCTGCTATAGAAACCATTAGAGAAACCTTGTAAACAGATGATAAAAAATTAGTAGAGATTAATTCCTAACCATTTAAAATGCCATTTTAAAATAGAAAGTGTTTACCTGCTCTTCAGAAACCTCAGTAGGTGGAGGCATGCCTTGTTCAGATGGGTGATCTTGATAATTTGCATTATGTCTATGACGTAGAGGAGGAAACAGTCTATTCCAGTTAATCATCCCACCCTGAAAGCAGACACTACTGTCAGTCTTTGCAAAAAGAACTACAAATGTTTTAAACAAAAAGATCATCTGTACCACATTATATCAAAGCAGATGTTTAAATAAAGTACTTTATTTTAAAGAACAAGAACTGCTGTAGTCTCCTGTGAAGCAAAAACTGGACTGGTTACTTCTTTACTTGTTAATTGAAGTAATCACTGCAAACTAAGGAAAAGAAGGAGGAAGGGATGTTTCAGATCCATTGGGATAGATCTGGTTTAGTACAGTGCTAGGTTTCTGAGGCTGAAAGACAGCTGTCTTTACTAATAGGGGTTGTCCTGGCAAGAGGGGCAACAGCAGGTCCTGCAAGTACTTTACAAAATTGCTGCTGAAGTTAATGAGGGAAAAAGAGTACAAGAAATAAGTAAGGGAAAAAAGCAAAAGGGGCTTCTCAGTGCATCAATAAAATTACATCAGGAAACAATAAACCCAACCTTCAGGACACCTGGGACTTCCATGCAAGTGACTACTCCTGTGACACTGGTGTGACTTGCAGTGACCACATTTACCTAACTTCTGTGTATGAAATATTGTTGCAAAACCTGGCCATGTACCAGTGCCAAAACATCTTGTAACCACATAGTAATAATGCAAATACACAACAGTAACATAGGTATGGTGCAAATCACAGAACTGAAACTTCCTCTTAACAACCAAACTTCAACTCTTGTAATAGCAAGATATTTGGAACATAAAGAAGAAATACTAAAATACAAGCTTTATAATTGTCCAGAAATAATTAATCTTCATTTCTTTAGCTTAAACAGACATTTTTGAAGGGATTTCAAAGCCCATAGATCCCATAAGCAGGTAACAGCAAACCCCAATCTCTCTTTTCTATAGTTGAAACATCTTTTGCAGTCTGTCAGTCTGTGTTGTCCTTTCCCTCCTCCCCTGCTCTCCCTGTTACTATGGAGAAGATCCCCCTCCCTTTCTGTATATATAGGACACGGCCTTCCTTCCTCCAGTTGCTCTATTTTAGTTCTATAACGTTGTTTCTCAGAAGGCCTTCCTCTTACAAGAGCTTTTTCTTTTCTTCTCTCAGAGAGCTCTTCCTGCCTTTATGTATCCTTAGAGCATTAAATACCCTCTGCTCAATCAGATCAACAACAGCTAAATGTGCTCACAAAAAAAAAATATTTAGCATTCCTGCCCTTTCCTTTGTTTCCTTCCGTTCTGTCCAGAGGAGACCCAACCAGCCCAGACACCACAGGGGGCAGTACAATGGCACACTTAAAAAAAGCATTTGAAGAGTCATGAGACTTGAAACATCAGCTTGAGAAATATTCTAGTCCCTTCTATACCAGAGTACATTTTTCCCTGTGAAGATGTGAAATAGCCAGAAGCCATCACCCATTTTCAAGACATAGATCCCACTCTTAGTGAATTTGAATTTTAAAAGTATGTGTCTACATTTCCCCTACTGTATAAAATATTTGCTTAACATTCATGAGGTTTTGATCAAAGGATTCTGTGGAAGTCTCATGTTAGTCAAACAGCACAGTGTAGTAAAAAGGAGAACTGTTTTGGAGCATAAGCCTAAGGAGAAAGAGGGATCAGATCTTCGACTGACACCACTGCACTACCTCATGGTCTTGGGGAATCGCCTCCTGTACTTCCCCGCATATAATTTCCCATAACTAAGAATTACGTTGAGTTTGAACTTTGAACTTTGAATTTCTCAGAGTCTACTAAGCTCTACAGTTCAGTGAGAGCACTGCACTAATGCTGCTTTACCTGTTTTTACTATTTAGAGATGACTTGAGGAGAAAGCAATGCTACCACAAGTCATTCACACTGAATTGGTAAAAATACTAACAGGACTATGACACATCCCTCTGAGGCACCGTAAGTCATACACAATAATGTATATCAAATACAAAATCTACAATATACAATAATTTACCTTTATCTCAGTGTATCTGAAGACCAAAATAAATATACCTTTCCAGCAGTGCTCTGAGCTTCAATACTGAGCTGCCTCTTCCAGTTTGGTTTTGCATCCTCTCTGTCCTGTGCTCTCTCACCTAACACTACAGACTCGTCTACTTCCTTACCTTAAGCTTACAATATAGTTTGCATTAACATACACAGTATTCATTCTTTTCAATAAGAACTTCCATTTCCTTACAAATATAACTATTTAGTTTTGAAGGTTTACAGCAGATACCTTAATAAATTACAGATGTTGACTGAAGCATTCAAAAGAGTTTCACGTGAAGACCCCTTCCCAGAGAAAACAGACTAGACCAATTAGATCAAAATTGAGTATTTCAATTACCTTTGAAAACTGTGGTAAACATAATGTATCAGCTCTTAACTATATTAACGAGAGGAAAATAGCCAACATTTAATGGTATGTGAACACTGATGGTTAGGATTAACCCCGACAGTGGTGCACGACTAATCTGTGTACTCTTTTAAACTTCACCAAAACCGGGTGCATTAGGATCATTTATCTTAACTAAAAGAAAATTGTTTCCCTTCACAGTCTTGCTTCTAATTAGATGACACACATCCACAAGGTCAGGCTCAAAAGAGCAGGGATTCAACTGCAGCAGGAACTATGGGACTGGTAATGTGGTCAGTCTCATAAAAGTAAGGGAAAACTGGGAAGTGCAGCAAATGTCTTAAATCCACAGAAGACAGAGATCAAGGCTATGTATTTACAGTATGGATGGTGACTGCAAAGACCTTCAGACAACCTTAACTATCACAGCAGAAACATGAAGATCTGTTTTAAATTGAGCCATACCAAGCACCCAATATCACAAATTCCAGTTTAAAAAACACACAGAAGGAGATTTTCAAACCAGTATTCATTCTTGCCTTACAGAAATTATTTTGCAGACCTCCCCTTCATAATTTCATGATCATTTCTGTAGCACAGTGGTTTTACACTATGCCACCAGACTTACTTATGAGAAGTCAAGAAGATTTCACATGAAGATATCCAGTCTGATTAATCTATGTAAATGATGCTTCTAAAACATCTGAGATTTCCTCCCGGGAAATCAGCAAACCGTATTTAAGCATTTCACACCATACTTCACCCTCAGCACAGAGGAGCTCACACCAATCTTCCCACTCTCCACAGAAGCCTTGTCTCAGATAACAGAGGTCTCTGGAGTGCTCCAAAACACTAAGTAGTGGGGATGCTCCAGGGTCGACTATGGGAGCTCCTTTCCTGAGCAGCACTTTCAGTGATAACACTTTCAGTGTGCCAGTCTAATCCATTTAGTGAAATCCAGGCAGTTCTTATGTGATTCCAGTTGGCAGTTTGTTATAAAAAGAATTAAGTTCAACTCTACATGGTTTGGGGGCTGAGACCTAACATGACCCAGGACCAGGTAAAGAGGATGCCTTAAGCCTCTTACATTCAGAGCTAGATTCCACAACTGATACACTTGGTAGATCTTGCACTGAGATTATCTCAGGCAATATTTTTCTTGGTCCTGATCTTTGGTGTCAGGGAGGAGCCAGTACAGGTGTTCTGCTAGAGAATGTGGAGCACTGAAAAATTCTAGACCATGATTCATAAAAATGCTGTGCACAATTTGGTGCCTGGGCCCTTATCTCTGTTCCCAGCTTAGTCTTTGACATGTCATCAGGAAAAAGATTTGACAGAAGTACTGCTTCATTAATTATTTGATGAGAAGGGTGACAAGACAAACCTAAGAAAGGCCTGTAAGACTTTCTCCCCCCTTTAATTCTATGCTGTAATTTTTTAGAAAAAGTCAGAAGTTTCCTTTTGTTTAGCAGCACAGACTGGGTGAATCAGTTGATTTTAAGTTCTTTGTTACTGCCTGATAGGAGACAAACATACCAAGGAAGTAATTTTACTGGTCTCTAATAAATCACTATTGGAAATGGATTAGGAGAACACTGATGATGTTGGAACTTCTGTTACAGGAAGACAACAAACTCATCGTAAGTTTAGATGACCAAAGAATGAGATTTACAAATGGAGTGAACTAAAGAAATGGGGAAAATAGCAGCTCTTCATTACAGAGAAGGTTTTAAGGAAATGCCATATTGATGATTTACTCCTGGATAGCTGCCAAGGCTTTACGTACAGAAGCTGAGCCTTCTGAAGTCACATCCTTGATTTTGTTTTTCTTTTTTAAAATTTGGGTTGTTGTTTCTTTCTTTTAATGGTGCCTGGGACAATTCTGTTTACAGGAAAGACGTATCCTCCTTTCCTGCAGAATAAGGAAGAAATATCTAGAACTAGCAAATGTCTCTGACTGTACAGCCTGCTAAAACCTAGCTATGCCACTTCTTTTCAGATAATCTCCTTCTTCTCTGTTTTGAAAAACAGCTCAACCTGTTTCCCATATACACACCTGCCATGGCATATTTTGTAAAAGCACTTCTTATCCAAAGCTTCACAAATGAAAGTGTTGAATTATGGACAATTGACAAATATCTAGTTATGTAGCCTTCAGATATGCACATATTTTACTTACATTAATTTCAAAAGAAATTAAAGGCTTTTAAAAAATCCTCTTGAAAGTGATGCACGTGGTTAAGATATTTTGATAATGTTATCTCCTGTACATGGTTAATGCCAACTTGCCATCTACTTGCACAAACAGGAAGTACCTCCTAATATGTCCTGTTCTTAACATAATAACTACAGTAAGAAAAAAGAAAAAGGAAATTGCTTTGCATTTCACCTTTTAAAGTTACATTTGTAAAATATTCCACTCTGTATAGAAACCTTTACTTGATAAAGACATAAATACTGTCTTATTTTTTTCTCATATAAAGCTTCGTAACAAAATTTACTGAAAACAAGAAACACTGACTTGCTTTTCTGGCATAAATTTTTCAACCATGTATTGACTCCAAAGTCCATATACTGATGATATAAATAAACAAACAAAAAAAAGCATAGCCTTGGATGACATGATGTCTGCTGCCCTAAACATTGCATAAGAGAGAAAAATGGTGAAATTTCCAGTACACTTACTCAAGGTCTGGCCTGTCTCTTTTTGTGATGATAAAACTCTTCTGTTTTTTGGTTGTTTGGGGAGACTTTTTTTGGTGTTTTTTTTCCTCTTACTTTAATAACTTCCCTCTTTTAAAATGGGGTAGAGACATAACAGTATTAATGTTGTAAGCATTGTTCTTAACGACAGAAAGAATTTTTCACGAAGTAAAGCACTCCAGCAATTTCTTATGATATTCTAATTTCCTGGAAATTTATCCAACAGACAAGTCTATTCAGCCAAAAGGCTCTGTTTCCAGTTCTTAGTTTCTGCATCCTGAACTTTGATGCCTGCATTGTCCCTGAGGAGCTCATATGTCACACAAGTTCAGAAATCCACATGTGGTCTTTTCTGAAGCCTGATCAGCTATTTCCTTTGAAATCTAGAAGGAACACCTTAATCTGGCTTCTGAAGCTGCCTGAGAGACAATGGAAGGGATTTCATGCACTGGGAGGTTCCAGTATTCCAGCTGCTGAAGGCAGGTCCACCAGCATGAGCACAGAGTCTGTACTTGGGGAAATAACTTTAGCTCTGTATTAAATATTTTGCACAAAACAGTCAGTTTTAATCCTTACCCCATGGCTCTTTGGATCTGGACTTGTGACACTGAACTGGTATTGAAGCATAATGATTAGATAGATAATTCTTCACTCACCTTCTATGCAAAAAACTTTTCAAAGAGTAATAAGGAATAAGAAGAGACTGGAACCAAAGTGAGAAATCAGAGTTCTAAAATTGTTTTGATTTGACAAGCTGAGATAACAAACTCTTGGCACAAAGGAAACTCAAACCTAAATCTTTCAAAATACTACAGAAGCACATCCCTTAGTATATAAAAGACTAGTCTGTGATGACATAGGGAAAAGAACAGATCAGCATCCCATTCTGGGATGTGAAGGTTCAAGTTCTGTCTTAGGCTGCAAATAGGATTAGCTTCCATTTATTAATATCTCAAAGTCAATATTCAAGGTGTCAACACTTTGCACCTGTAGCACCTCTTAAGGTATCTGTCCTGATTTCAGCTGGGATAGAGTTCATTTCTTCTCAGCAGCTGGTAGTGCTGTGTTTTGGATTCAGTATAATGTTGGTACTACACTGATATAAGGGGGTTTGCTAAGCTGTATTTATCTTAAGTAAAGGACTATTTTTTGTGTGTCTCATGCTCTGCCAGTGAGGAGGTACTCAAAAAAAGGCTGGAAGGTTGCATAGCTGGGACAGGTGAACTGAACTGGACAAAAGGACATTTCACACCACAGAATACCATGCCCAGGATATACAACTGTGTGAGTTAACCAAATGGAGGGCTGATCCAGTTTAGGGAATGGAGTTTGGCCTCTGTCAGCCAGTGGTGAGCAATTGTATTGTGCATCACATATTTGTGGGTTTTAAAAATTTTATTATTTTTATTATTATTACTACTACTATATTTTACTTTTTTTCAATTATTGCACTGTTCTTATCTCACCCTAGTTTTGATTCACTCCACCAGGGTGGCAGGGGAGGTGAGAGTGGCTGTGTGGTGCTTGCTTGCTGGCTGGGCTTAAGCCACCACAGCAGCACATTAAGGAACAAGGGTGGAACCAGCTCACAGCTGTCATGTGTAAGTATCAGAGTTCAAATCACAAATCCTATATATTAAGGAGGACCATGTACTATCTGAACCACAGGCTTCTTTTTTACTACATACTATGGAAAATGGCACTCTGGAAGAAGAAATTGGCCATCAAGACTCCTTAAGTGCAGATTGGAAGGACAATAGAAGCAGACCTGGAATCCAATAACCAACTGCCCCCAAAACAGATGCCTTATTTGCACCATGTTCATTAGAAATGAAGGGACAGGTACACCTAAAAAAACCCTGCCTTCTGTAAACAGAACTTGATTCAACAGCAGTGAATTAAATACTCTGGAAATGTCTGGAGCAATTTGTTATTTCATAAGCGCTTTATAAGAAATTGCCTCTAGTTAAATTTCAGAGGAAAGGAATATAGACCAATCACATAGAGAATAAAAATATTCTATTTCCTAAACAATTTCTTTGTTTTGAAATAAAACAGTGTTTTGCTTTATGAAGTTGTCCAATCACTGCTTCTCTAGGAAAGCTGATTACAAATATTAAACCAAATTCAAAGGCTATAGCTCAAAAGCTGAGTCAAAATGAAAGAGAACTTCATCATTCCAGTCCAAAAGAAAAAAGGATTGTTCAATATATGAGCAGAGTGCTACCAATGAGTAGGAGATAGAGAAACTCAGTCTTGTGATTGTGACAGCTGGCTGTTAATGAGACACACTCAGCTTATTCTAGTTGTACTAGTGTCTGCTGGCTCTAGTTCTGTCAGCTTGTGGAATTGCCAACTTCCATAAAAAAGACAGAAATCTGAAGTTTCTGTGCTAGTCTGTCGAGGAAATAGTCATGAATTGTTCATTACCTGAAAATTCAACAGGAAATTCAACATTTTTAATTTCACACCTAGAATCCATGAAAGAAGTCATACAGCAAAATAATCCAGAATGTCTAGATAGCAGTGGGTTATCAGTTGCTGCAAATACATTACTGAAATGAAACTATTAAAAACCAGAGTTCAGGCATGCCAACATCAGCAGCATATGCAGTTTTTACACCCCATACACTCTTGATATAAATACAAGTTTATTTTCAACACAAAGAAAATAGTTTTAAACAACTACAGAGAATAACCAAGGCTTGAAAAATGCCAGAAGAGCACAAAAAAAGCAAAGGATGAATTTAAGACACACAGGTCTGAAGGAAAAGATATTGTTCTCCCTACAAAACTGGAAGCTGTCTGTTATTTCAAAATGTGTCCACATGTGTACATTGGCATGCAGAGGAAGGGAAGAGTGATGGAATACTGAGTCTAAATTTAGCCACAGTGATTACTGTTGCAGCATACAAGCATCATTCATGGGCTGAAATGAATCTGTAAATCACTCACTGGTTAACAGAATTCTTAAAAAATATGATGTCAAATCCTGTGCACACATTTCCCTGGAGTCTAGGCATAAAAGCTTTTTTATTCTATTGGTACCCTACATATCACTGTCTTTGGAGTTTATGCAAGTGTTGCTAAAGGCAGTTTCTATTCAAATATGTCACAAAATCCCAAAGAAGCCTTAGTAACACAGACTGATTGGAATGGAAACTAAATTAGAGAAAAGACTTGGTGTGACACTTGGCTGAAAGTCTCACCCATTTATTCAGGGTGAAGCATTTATCAGCGTAAAGCAGTCTGGTAGTTTTCTTCCTGACAATGATACATACATACATTTGTGGAACAAAATGGAAAAGCTGCTTCCATCTGAAGTCCTGGCTGTGACAACAAGGGGTTTTGTCGACTTGGCAATGTATAAAGGTTGTAGAAGGTCTTCATGGTTCAAAATATCTGTTGGAAGGGCTTCTTGCTGGTACTCAAACTTGTGAAGTGATTCAAGAAAACTTCATTGAAGTGCCACCTCAGTACCAATAGAAGAGCTAAAAAATAAGCTTGGGTCTAGCTCTTCACTTTGAAAAAGCAGAATTGGACTGTCTACGAGTATATTCACTGGGGGATTTCTTTTCTACCCTCCTGAATGAGTATAACATTCCTGAGAAGAACTCTTGAGCCAGGAAAACCTTTGCTCCATTAATCTACTTTTTTCCAAGGTTGGGAGTTTATTGCTTAGATATAACCAGAAGGTAAATTACCAATCTAGACACACAGTCCTTAGTTGACAAAATCTAAAACTTGCAAATTGTTCAGGATATGAGGCTCCCCATAATAATAAAGATACTCAGTGTGCCTACCCACAGAACATCTCTTCTGTGTCCCAGGAGAAAGACATCTAATGAACAAACAATAAGAGGAAGTCCCTTTGTTATAGAAGTCTGGTCTTTGCAAGCAGCAGAATCTCATATATGATGAAGATGAGATATACATATGAGATACCATGTGGTATCAATCTTAAGAGATTCTGGCCTCAGTGAAAATTAATGGCAGCTGGAAGAGAAGAACAAGAATACAGGAGGGAAAAGACAGTGTAAGCTTGAAGTGGCCAACAGGGTGGATAGAGAGGTAATGAAATGAAGATTTCATATATATATATGGCTGCAGGCTTGTTACAGTCAGAGCAACCTGGAGAAGCTTTTAAGTGATACAAGACACTTAAGAGAATCCACAAAGAAGGTAATATGATGTCCTTAACATGTTCAGCTAAAATGCTCAGATACATGTTCAGCAGATACAAAACCCATTCTTTCAAGATGAAGGGACTGAGGCTGATATGCTGCCCATCTCAAATGGGCACAGCAAGGAGTGCTCCAAGGAGTTATACTTAATGCCAACACAAGGTGCTCCCCACCTTTTTGCAACCTTCCACCACTTCCACATCACAGTCTGTAGTGACATCAGAGTAGCAATACCACCTAGGCATGGAATCTTCCCTATCTATGCACAATTTGGTTCTCTGCCAGCCTCCCTCCACGTTCTCAATGGGAAGTGAAAGTCAAGTTGACGCCTTGATACTCACACTGGTGCACAGATGCTGCAGTTGCTTCCCTTTTCCCACCGGGGTTTTATTTGGGTTACAAAAAAGATAAACTTTTTAGAAAAATACTAAGAAATAAAAGAGATCTAGAAATAGAAACATCAGGAGAGGAAGACCAACTTTTATCAACATTACAGTAGCAAAAGGATAAAATAGCAAATGATTACTGGTGGTAATCATTTCTGATTACAGACATGACAGGAGAGAACTTCCCCCAAGGTGAAGAAGCATTTTATATAGGAGAAAATACAAAGTATGGGAAACAAGAGAGATGAAGGTGAAGAGGTGACAAAAATGTAGAGGAAAATGGCACAGTGGGGAATGAAAATGTGACAGTGACATGAAGGGGAACAGAAAATCAGAAATGGGGAAAAAAAGAAAAACACGACAAACTATTTGCAAAATAGGATAGACAAAAGAGTGTGAAAGACAATAACTACGAAAGCAAAGTTTAAAAAGCAGCAACAAAATGGCAAGCTGGTATTTTCAGGGAATGAATACATACAGCACACATTTTATTCTACTGCTTTTAAAGGTGAATGCAGGTGATGCTATGTAATTCATTTGGGACAAGATTGTAATTTCTCAGCAATATCCACAGGAGCAAATAAAGAACACAAGATCTAAAAAGATCTAGAAAGTTTTCTAAATGAACACTACCATGTGTTTAAGGGCTGTATCCACAGCAACTAGAAACCAACACAAAACCAGTCACCATTTAACCACACTCCCCTGAGAAACTATCAACACAACAGCTTCTAGCAACAAATTCAGACACAGTGCCCTCAGAATATTTAAGAGCTAAAATAAGGTACATCAAGTAATGAACTTGGTGGGTTTATTTTCAAATTCTACCACACACTCAATCCACTCATTGAATTCAAGGGTGTTTGACAGCCCAGCACTCACACACACAGTTCCATGCTTCAGGTTCCTCCAGACCAGGAGATTTCAGCTAGAAAAAGACTGGAAAAGGTAAAGCTCAAAGAATTGCAAGCAAATAAATTCTGGGGTGATTGTTCCTTGCTTTTTCTTTTTTGTAGAAAGCATCCAAAGTGAATTCTGCTTTGGATAAAAGGGTTTAGTGAACAACAGGGGAAAAAAAAAGATAAAATTATTTACATCTCAGTATCATAGAGGTATACTACAAACAACTTTTGAGAAAGGCTTTCCCCCCAGTTTCTTCCCTCCTCCTGCCCCCCCCCTTTTTTTTTAATTTAAACTTTTTAATGTTTGTTTACATAACCTGTCAGGCTCATGTTCTTCAGAATTTCTTGTAGGGACTCTAAGAATAAACTTACTACAAAAAGCATCTATTTAAGAGAAGGGCCTCCCTTATGAGAGTCTGCCAACGTTGCCCAGACAATGGAGCCCCATTAGAAGCACTGATCTTCTCCTTCCATAATGCTACCAACATCCTGGGAAACTGCATTGTCTCATTTCTCAAACAGACGAACTGAAGAGTAAAGGAGCGGGAAGAATGAGCAGAGCACCTTCTCAAGGGGCAGCTGAACAGAATTCTTGCACTATGGCATAGAGAAGAAAGTTAAAAGTTCACTTCCCTCACCAAGCAAAGCAGAAAGTGTGAGAGAAAATGTTAATTTATCTCACCTATGGCACACTACCTACAGACAGCATATTGAGACTTCAGAAATCCACACAACATTTACCAGAATATAATTCAAAGTCTGTTTTGATGACTGACATGTACTTCACAGCTTTCATTATTTTCAATTTCACAAAAAAACTATCTAAGAAACTGAGCTGCATTCTTTATAGCTTCACTCCCACAGGTAAAATTATCATCTAAATTCTTTTCATCTCTAGCATGATCTCTTCCACTCCATTGTCTTCAAATTACACCTTGCCAAATTTCTAAAGGTAAAAGAATTGCCCAAGTACACCAATCCAGAAAATGGTTTTCAACTTTTCAAATATTATTTTGAGATTGAAAATAGTCTGTTTTTCATTATTCCACTGCACAGCAACATTTGTGAGTGATGCTTTTTCCGATTTAGCTGATGACCAGTAAATTCTGTGAATGAGTCATTAAAAAACACCAGGTGGGTCAAAAGCTTTCATGACACACCTTTTCTGCAGAGCCTCTATGGAACATTCATACATTGATCCTATGGCCTTCTGATCACGGGTTTCACAGATTAGCACCAGTTAAATAAATGCTGTGCTCAAGTTAAAGGCTAAACATGAAGGTAACTTGAAAGTGTTTCAGCAACTTGTAAAGGGAAGCATCTTACTGATGTTCAAATAGTGTTCCTGCATTTTAGTCAAACCCCTCCACCTTTTTAAAGAATTCTATTTGAAGTCAAACATGAAAATACAATTTTCACTTTCATTGTTCATAGCCTAGGGAAAGGACAAGATGAGAAGAAAACGTTATCAACAGTTCTTTTATCATTTACCATTCTGAACTTATTTACCACTCGTTGTAATTAAAGAGATATTAGAAAGACTGTCCTTCATAACTGGAAGTGTATTCTTTCTCACATCTGAAGAAACCCGGCTGCAATCCTCACAGCTGTTTGTAGTCCAACATACAGTTTCAATTCATTTTCTATTACAATGGCAACATTCAAGAATTGAGTAATTTCTAGTTCAGTTCTTATGTTAAAACTGATCAGTGTTCTAATAGGAATGGAGAAAAATAGATTAGAAGTTTCTGCTTGAGAAATAATTTCATCATATTGAAATGTTAAGGAAATAAGAAAAACCGAAAAATGTTATCAGGGACTGGAAACAAAGATTCATACTCCAGCTGCAGGCCAAAGCTTTATGCCATTACACCTCTAATTCTGGGAATGCATTAAGGGTAACACAGCTATATCTGTTTGCACTGCACTACTCCCAACACAAAAAGCACTTGTGTATCAGTACAGAGCTGTGTTTCAGGCAAAGAAAACTCAGTGAAGACAGTGAACATATCTAAGATACAGGAATTGAGACACCACCTGCCTTGTTTTGCTGCCCTACAACACAAAGACTGAGAATATCTGGATTTGTTAGTTTGTATAAAACAGAGAAAATAAAAAGAATCTGCTATTCTCTTCAATAGGGACAGAGGATTAAACCAAGAGGATTAAACATGGCAAACAGAGAGTCACTGGTGGTTTACCTCTGTAAGTTAGAGATTTTAATTTCTGCCCTTAAGAAACAACCTATATACCTACAAAAAAAGGAATTTCATAGAAAATTTTCAGCCTTTCTGAAAAGGCTGCTGACCAGACAGATACTCAAAAGAGTAAGGAGCATTTTGACTTTCTAACTTTACACAATGGCTTTCACTAATGACCACCAAGAAGCAATCACTTTACCTTTCAGCCTCACTTTTTGTGACAGAATGCCAGGAGTACTGATATCCCCACAAGATTGTCTGACATCCTGCTCCCATCTTGTGAAGCAGTTTTAACATACAAAGCTATACAAACCACTTAAATGGCTATCAGCAGTACAACAGTGTATGAAAGACTGATGGAAAAAAATTAAAAAATAATTTTAGGAAACAGGAAGAATGCAAAATCTATGAACCAAAAAAATGTATTTCTTCTAACAATACAATCCTTAAAGAATGTATAGCAATACCTGCTGTTGTCTCTGCCGCCTCATTTGGGCAACCTGAGACATCATGATTTGACGATCCAGTAACTCCATTCTCTGCTGCCTCTGGATGTCAACTGTGGCTCCCATTCCCACTCGAACTTCATTCGTTGGCTCCGCAGATGAGAAGACTGGTTCAAGAGTCCATGAAAATATCTTTGCTACCCATCTGGGTACACAAAGAATTCGATGAACTTTTAACATACTGCTATTGTAGCAAATCCCAGAAATCTAAAATAAAAAACAAAATGTTAAAAAAACCCTGAAAACCAAAAAACTGAAGTACACCACATTTACTCTGAATTTGGCTGCAGGTAACAGTTGGGTCTTTCTGGTTTTTTAAGTGCTTTTACTGTATTTACTCACAGTTCCCAGTCAAGAATCAGAGAACAAACAGGGGATTTCTTTACTTCCCTACAACTACAAATTGCTTTTTAAAATCTGTGTGGTGCATTGCCTGTGACTCATAAAGTTGCAAGGGGCTTTTTGTTTGTTTTGGAATTTCAGCCCAAGCCAAATGACCCTTTCTAAAACTGGTCAAAATTAAAATAAAAGTTTAATTTCTAGTAAAAGACCTGGTCAGGGAATGCTGCACGCTGACCTGAGAAGATTAAGACAGCTCTTGAGGATGCTGAAGCACTCTACACACCCCTTCAAAAAAAACAAAAAAAACCCAAACCCTCTTAAGGCTTCTGTCCCCACCACCTGAATCTCTCCTTGTAGTAAAAACAAAAGCAAACCAGTGGAAATGAAGTTAAATACCAGCAGAAATGTAGTTAAATCTAAGACTATGCACACACTCATTCCAAAAGAAGCCCACCTGCCTTACAGGAGGGAAAAAAAAAACATTTGAAAACCAATTCATTAAAAACTGTGATACTGAAAAAGCCAGTTTTTGCGAGGCCCTTTTCCTACCCATGAGAAAAAACCACATTCCCTGTGTTCATGCTTGCCTTGGGGCTTGATTTCATTTCAGATTCTGCAGGAGAAAGAGAAATCATGAGCCCCATAAATGGAATTACAGTCATCCCTCAGCCATTATTTTGAATGCCATTGTGAAGCCACAGCACTTGAGCCCAAAGCAGTCCCATCTGCATTCTGCTTTATGCCACATTTCAGCATTTGTGACTCTTTGTTGTCTGTTATACCACAAGAATTATGCTGTCACAGCACATGAACAGGAAGAGATCTGAACCTCAACAAATCTGTAAACATACCCCAGAAATGAAATTATGCGAAAAGTAATGTAGAAAATCTGAATCTGATTTATTTATTTATTTATTTATTTGGAGCTATTTGTTGTATCTCACTGACATTTGTATAAAGATACTAAATGCATTGCTGATTATACAAAGGGAGACAGTATAGGAAAAAACAACGTTCTTTAGGAGGGGGGATATTTTTCAGATTATTAACAAGGTTATTGTTAAATATCCAGTGAGGTAGTGAGACTTCTAGCAAAAACACATTCTGCTTTTGGAAACAATGATTTATGTTTTATATTACTTTCATTTTATGACTCACAGTTGGATGTACAGCCCAAGCTGCTGGTTGCTTGACAGCACAAGCACAGGCTGTCATTCTAAAATGAGAAAGAAGTGTTTTAAACTACTCTTAACCTCTTCAGTCTTTCAGTCATGCTAAAAGAAAGGAGGTAAATGCTATAAAGGCCATAATCACATCAGAGTGAAGGCTGCCTTTAATTAAAATTTTCTGTATTCAAAAAGGTCCTAACTGGACAGGACACTGTAACAGAAGCTTTTTCATGACCTCAAAGATTCTTTTCTCAGCTCTAGTGAAACTGTTCCAGATGACTGTAAACTCATGACTAAAACAGTGCACATCAATTGGAAATTAAGATATAGCTATAATCACCAAAAAACAAGAAGAAGAAAATTCGTATCACTTCTGCAATTCACCCGTTTTTGGTATGTACTGCTTGAGGTGTCTGCCTGGCAAGAAGGTCCCCCAGAAGCAAAACCCCTGATCCTGAGGGAGGTAGGTAGACAGGCCCCTCACCCAAGAAAACCTAGATTGCACAGTAACTGAAAAAGCAGTTTTGGGGGAGCGAGAATTACTAAACCAGATTGCAAATATTGCATACACATTCTTCAATGCAAAATGCACAAGCAGCACCAGAACATACAAATTATCTCCCTTCCTCCCACCTTGTTAGGTGTAGGTACAGGTAGCATCATTAGGCTATGGAGCCAGGACCCCTTTTCATTCCAGGGATTCTGCACCTGATTGTACAGGTGTTAACTAGGCAGGGAAAGAAGTCCCACTCAAAATACTTTGTCCAACATCACACCAACATTCCTTCACTTCTTTCAAATGTCACTCCTTGATACTGATCTCTGCTCTCTCTTACCACCTTTGAAAAGGTCTAATGTTTTCAAAAATCTTGAGCGGGTTCAAAAAGTCACAAGAACAAAACAAAGCAAGTGGTGATAGGAAAAACTACATCTCCCTGAATATATGACAAATCCAGACACGTGTCTGAACATACTAACCACAAAGATAATCACTATTTATCAAGTCAAGACAGAACATAGAGCAATGAGAAAACAGCAGCCTGTCTTTGGTGTCAATGCTTTGGTACTTGTTTGTCTCAGTAGGGAAGGCATACTGCAAGCCTCAATTAACAGCTGGATCAGTAAAAGCATTCTTGTATTTTTCTTAGTGGAGATGGTTGGGCATGGAATCATTTAGGTTGGAAAAGACCTTTAAGATCATCAAGTCCAATTGTTAACCCAGTACTGCCAAGTCCACCATGTCCTTAAGTGCCACATCTACATGTCTTTTAAACACCAACAGAGATTGTGACTCAACCTCTCTCTGCCCTGGGCAGCCTGTTCCAGTGCTTAATGAACCTTTTGGTGAGTAATTTTTCCTAATACTCAATCTAAACCATCCCTGGCACAACTTAAAGGACATTTCCACTTATCTTACTTGGAAAAAGAGATTGACCCTCACCTCATCACAATTTCCTTTTAGGTAGTTGTAGAGAGCAAGTCATTCCAGAGTACTTAATCAGGAGAAAAGGCTTTATAAGCCTAAAAGTTTATGGACATGCTAAAATGAAGAGCTATTACATGGAAGTATAAGAAACTTTAAAATGCTGTGGTCAGTTATAACAAATTTTCAATAAGTTTCAATTAGTGAGGACAAGATAGCTATTTCCATATTTCCAATAAGCCCAGAATGCACACATTTGTAGTTAAAAAAGGCCTTGTGATTCAGTCTGGCTCAGTGTCATACTTTCATCTTAATGTCAAGTATTTCCAAAGAACTTCCTCTATAGCTGATTCATATGCAGAATTTGATAGATATCATTTTATAAATCATAAGCTTTGACAAAGTAAAAAGCAACTTTTTACACTGTTTTTGTTACTGACATTGAGTGAATTTCTAGTGTTTAAGAACATAATGCAACATTGTTTATTCAATGAAGATAAAATAACCTCATTATCTTCCAACTTCAGCACCATACATCAGATTAAAGGGCTACTTCCCCCAATAGAGGAGCTTCCACTGTATTTTAGCTGCCAAAAGTCACCACAAAAAAACGTTGTGGTTATGTTCACACCGTTAAAATGGAGAATTTGTGGCTAGCAACATAAGGTGCATCTCAATTTCTGTTAGTCACAACATCTTCCACCATATTGTATGTGGTACAGTGCTAAGAAGAGGAAATGGAGGATGCTGGAAATTCTCTGGCACACTGCAGAGAATCTAAGTGTGCTTAGATATTTTCAGTTTCTTA
The DNA here is from genome assembly GCF_012460135.2 of Molothrus ater. NCBI lineage: Eukaryota > Metazoa > Chordata > Aves > Passeriformes > Icteridae > Molothrus > Molothrus ater. Next base: position 39,998,884 of record NC_050479.2, read on the forward strand.
ATGCCATGACTTACTACTGATTCTTCACATGAAGTTTCCTAACCTCGTTCTGCTCCCATATAAAGCCTGCCTTCCCCTCCCCTTCCCTTAAGTCCTTCCAAAGTTGTACATTTTTGAGAAAAAGGAAGTAGCTGTAGTTTCTCTGCAATTAGGTAAATCAAACATAGAAGCTCTCCAGTACTTTACATTGCAAAGATACATATGCTCCACAAATTTTTTGGTGTTAATCAAGTACAGTGAATTTCAATATTTAAATTTTAAATTTAAATATTGAAATTCACTGTACTTGATTAACACCAAAAAAGGAAATCAAACAGAAAAAAAGAAGACAGACTGGTGTAGAGAATTATGTTGAAAATTATTTTAACTAACAAAACTTGACATCAAATACTTGATTATTTTGTTCTGAAAAATGTAAATACATTCATCATACATACTCAAGACTTGGCTATTTTCAGATACCAACAAATGAAAAGCAAATAGTTTTCTTAAGGTGAAGTGACATTTTTATATCTATTTTATCTGCTTAATCCTTAGTATGTTCTGAATTCTAAAAATTAGAATCAAAACATGGGTTGAAATTTGTGTCAGGATTCTGTATTTGTCTTCATTAGCAAAAGCATTTATCATACCAAGAGGGTTGTGTGAAAACCACCCAAGAAACAAAACTACGCAACAAATAAATGCCACTACACACATATTTTCAACTTCCGTGACAATTCTAACAGATTATTTTGTTTGGGTTTCCTTTTTGGAAATTGTTGCAAATACTATAAACAGCCTTTTGTAAAAGTTACCTTGAGAGAAAAATAAGATTATAGAGATACTAAAATATTTTTCTTCAATTTTGTTTCCCGTTGATTTGGCTCATAAATTTTCCAGATACCTTGAAACTTTTTTTCCAGAGTTTATCAGTGCTTCATTGGTCAGATGGAATCATTATCAGCTAAAAAACATTGTGTATGTGCAAGCATGACTGTACTGCCATTTCAGCACAGTACAGCTACTTTTAACTTGTACTGGTGTCCTAAGCATAGGTTCCCTTGGTCTCTGCCAGCATTCTGTAGGTGATGATTAACACATTGTTAACCAATGTGTTAATCATCACCAATGTCAACCAATGTGTTAATCTTTAATTAAAAGATCAGGATTTCATTAATCTGACCCAACATAGATATCTGTAATTTAAAAGAGTACTTAATAAGCTGCTTATTTAAAGTTAGTGTCATAGTCACCAGAGAGAAATGGGCACTCTTGGGATGTAACTCATCCTTTGGCAGATGTCTCCAAAGAACACACACAGCTGAATTACTCTCATGGATTCCTTCTCTGAAAAAGGGCAACACTGCTGCCAAAAAAAGCAAACACTGATAGAATAATCTAATTCCTAATGAACCAGTTGGTATAGTTGATCAAACAGACCATAATTTGGACACAGAGACTCTTCCTCAGATCTAAGAGAAATTTAGAAGTGAAACACAAACTGAAAACCAATATCCATTTTTCTACAGAAGCCACAGATATTACAGATAAAGTGCCTTACGACATGTTATTACCTTTTCCTGTCCTTTCTCACTACTTTCTCCTTCTTCCAGAGCTGGAAGTATCTGCATTTCCCTCCTCCCCAGACAGTTACAACCTCACTTCCAAACCAACATCCCCTGTATTCCAGATGAACCAACTTTTTTTTCTCAGATGCATTAACTGATGCAGGAGTAAGTGCTGGTAGCTTAGTCAGCTGTCATGTGTTCACATCTTGACGTGGGCAGGGTGTCACAGCTCCCACCACAGGGAGCATTGTGTCAATAAAGTCACCAGAATGTAGTGACACTCAGATCAAGTCACTTACAGTCACCCCTAAACACTGAGCACTGTCCACACACAAATACTGCACATTAGTTTTGGGCAGGATTCAGCACATGTGTTAACGTACATGGACTTGCTGGAGCAAGTCCAGTGCAGGGCCACAGGGATGATCAAAGGACTGGGAGCATTTTTCCCATGAGGAAAGGCTGAGAGAAGTGGGGCTGTTTGGCCTGGAGAAGAGAAGGCCCAGGGGATTTTACCAAAGTAAAGAAATGCCTGAAGGGAAATGAAGAGGACGAAACCAGGCTTTTCTCAGTGGTGCCCAGCAAAAGGAAAAGGGGAAATGGGCACAAACTGAAATATGGGAGGCTCCCTCTGAGGATCACGAGACATTTTTCACTGTGAGGTTGATTGAATACTAGCACAGGTTGCCTAGGGAGAGGGAGGTGGTAGAGTCTGCATCCTTGGAGATACTCAAAAGCCATCAGAACATGGTCCTGGGGCCAGCTGCTCTGGGTGGCCCTGCCTGAGCAGGGAGGCTGGATCAGGTGCTACCATCAAGTGATTCTGTGAACTGAGTACATGCTCTTTGGGAGGTAGTTCTATCAGGAAAGGGGAATCACATCTGTTATGCACAAAACACATGGTTTTACTTAGGTAAGTACTTAAGCATGGGCAGAATTTTTAGTATGTGAGAAGTCTCACTGATATTAGCAACACTACTGATATTTATACTGTAATACCAACGTCAGATATTCAGAAATTAACTAGATCCAACATTTAGCAAACATTTACCTGAATCCACTTACAAGCACAGTTACAAAGTGTTCAAAAATCATACTTTGACTAAAGTCCTACATGAGACTGAATGTGGATGACTGAAGGATATCCAGACTAACTGGAGAATGAAGGACAATGAACAGCAGGACACAAATGTGGAGGTAACTGCATACATTAACACACTCTGACCAAAGATTCTCTTTGAGAAAGCACATATTTAATATGAATTTTAAGTATCTAGAAGGGATGATATTTTAAACATGAACACTATACTGTGAGGTAATACAAATGCAAATACAAAATGTTTTAAAACAACAAAGAATTCAGCATGCATTCTTCAAAATCACTTAAGAAAGGTGTGAGAGAGGAAGAAAAACAATAAGAAAATCAATGATTCCTGATCAGTTGATCAGATCTGATCTGATCAGATATTAGCTACATAGTTCTATTTTTACGACAGGAACTAAAACAATTAAAGTCTGGTTTAATTATTTTGCTCCCCTAGCTGAATCACTTTTTATCCTATATATGCCAATTCTAAAGGACATGAATTCACTATACAAAAACACCTCAGCTGGATGAACAACTAACAGACATGATGCATAAAGTTCATAACAAACAGAACTCAAAAGTACAATCCAAGTACACTTGGGAGCATTTAACCGCATCTATAGTCTATGTAAAACTAAGTTAGCCACTTCAAAATTATGAATAATAACTAATGTACTCAAAAAAACAGATCTGAAATTAAAATCATGCACTCAACACTCTCTGAACTTTCTATCTTAACCTTAAGCCATTAAAGTACAAGCTCTAAATTACAGATTCTCTACATTTTCCAATATCTAAATATAAAAAGCACAACTTTTCATACATTCTGAGAAAAATAAATTCCAGCACAGCACAGTAACAATGCAGAAAACTGTTGCATTCTGTTTAGTGAAATCTCCAAGTCAGGCAGGGTTTTAGAAACTTCTCAATTTCAGTTTCCTAAGGTTTGAACTGAACTCTACATAAATTCAAGGCAGCTCACAGGAGACTTGGTGGATTCCAAATTTTGAACTTTATGCAGTGCAGGTCATCTTGAAAACAAATAAAAAACTAACACGAGGTAAGAAGAAAGGCTAGAACACTAAAATCACAGAAAGGGCCTGAAAGGCCCTTCCCCTTATCAAATATAGCCCTAAGCTACTCAGAAAAACCCATGGCCTGTGATCTGTCTGATGACACTATCCTAGAAAGTGGAGGGAACTGCATGTCTTCATGGGACATGTCTTCTGCTGGTCACCAACCTGAGCTGATTTCTTTAAGCAGATGAGCTCAAGCTATGACTGAGCCTTGACACACCTCTCAAATTTCAATCCTACAAAAGTATGGCAAGGAAAAATGTAAAGTGGGAATCCAAAAGATCTTAAAGGGGTGGGAAAAAAAGGGAGAGAAGATGTCTACATCCAATGACTATTTTAAAGAAAAAAAAAATAGTGAAGAAACTGTTTCAAGCCTTCACTAAACTGAGTGATATGCACTACATGGAGGCACTTCCGTAAACAACTACTGAAAAGAATTTTGGGCATCTCTAGTATGTTTCCTAATTTTATGGCACAAACCCCAAAAAACTCTTATCACATGAAACAAATTTGGTCTGTATGCACCAGGCATCATATATTCCTGGCAAAATAAATCACAAGAAACTAAATTAGTCCTATCAATCATAAGATGATTACAGATTACTGATGACATCAGATTTGTGAATTTCTTTACAGTCTACTTCATAAATTCCATTTTCCTTATACATAAGCATCATGTATTTAAACAGCATGTTTTATACAACATACCAGCAACTGACATACCAAAACCACAATAATTGATTATCCAGTTTCATGTGAACAGTAAAGAAACTGCCTTTAAGACCACAATCCTGTGCTGGTTTAAAATTAGATCCAGCAAGATATACCTTTTCACAAAGACAGACACAGCAGACCTTCTGTATTCCAATAACAAAACATGAGCTGTAATTTCTGCACCTGAGAAAAATTCACCATCAAAACTACAAATTGTGAAAAATTCCCTATCACCAGGCACATTACATCAATGCCCACCCTCCCACATAGACTCGCACATGCATATCTGTAATGATGGCATCACTCAAAACTACTGAAAACAAGAACTCAAGGCAGTACAGTTCCCAGTACCTCTATACCCTGCCTAGAATTCACAAGAAGGTCTCATGACACTTGCAAGGATGTAACTAGAAAGTCAGATCCCATTTCATCATGTTCAAATATAGACTGTGAGAATTTAAATAAATCTAAACCAGGAACACCCTGAACACATAGTGGAAACTGATAACAACTCAGATATTGTGCTGGCACCACCCATTTTAATATTCCACATAAGCAAAAGTGTAACAAAAGCTAAATTACAGAACAGCATCATAATGCACTCAATATGACTGCCTAAGTGATCTTCAGTGCTTAAAATACAGTGAAGTGTCTACCAGGCAATGAACTAGTGACTAAATATTACACCTATCTGACTTGATGCTCATCCTTTCTGTACAAATACCTGAAAATTTGAGTCCACAAAGACTAAGGCAGTAAGCTAGAAAAATGTTAAGACTAGTAAGAATTACATAACATAGGTTGTCAGAATGACTTAACATTAACTTGACAATCTGTTTCTGTACATATTGTACATATACATATGTTATCAACCAACTACACTTGTAGTGCTAAACGGCACCTTTATAGTGCTGCATATCCTTCCTCAGATTATCTAATATACCATGAAACTTTATTGCTTTATCAAGTTTTTGCAAAAGACACCAAATTATAATTTCTAACAGAGGAGAAAAAGAGACTTCTTAATCACAGAATGTGGCAGATATGCTATGCAAAAGAAATGGCAGAAAATCCTAATATAAATTTCTTTTCAAACTGCAGCACTTCTTACAAAGTCATGGAGTGCAGCTCTCTGCTTGTTGCAGAAAAAAACTGAGACTGAAAACACGTCATAATTGATGATGACTTAATTAATGCTGACTGAAGCAATATGAAAACTTGAAATGATTTTTTAGCCATCCTGTGACACAGACGTAACTCAATTTAATCCTATGGATTTACATCCAAGTAAAACATACTGTCAATCTTAAATTTTAAAAAAAGATAATTTATAAAAAAGATTACTACAGAAGTTCAGCAAGTTTCATTATACAGAAGAATAAAACTTTACATTAAGAAGGAATTAAAATAAGAACTGTATAATGTATTATGAAAAAAAAATTAGCTACTCTTTATATGTCTGTATAATCAAGTATACACAGAGCTTCTGTCATCAGGAAAGAGGGAGTAAAAATGCCTTTCCATTTCTTTCCTTTCCTTCCCTCTCTAATGAACACCTGTTGGAAAGGAAGGGCTATTAAAAGAGCCAGCAGAGTAACAGGAAGGGTAGTGTATTTGGAGGAAGTCACAGATCCTTCAGTGGGCACAGAGGCTTGGGCTGATTTCCAGGGGAGATAGATTCTGATTTGTTAGTTGCACTGCTTTCATCGATATTTATAGCAAGATCAGATCATGAACAGACATCACAGTTTGCTGCTCTGACACTCCTGTTATTAGTTATCCTAGAAACTCACAGTCAATGCAAATGATAAGAGATCAAATCACTAAGTTGTAGCAGCATTTCCTTCTGAGCTCAACCCAAATTCAAATTAGTAGGTTCTATACAGCAAGGGCATAATTTGAGTTCTCCATCAACTTAATAATGAGTTCCTTTGGAAGTGGCAGCACTCCCACTGTTGAAAAAGGTTACAGTCTTTTGGGCCAAGAAATCAGCCTAAGCTCCGAATTTCTAAGTCTGTAAAATTTTAAAAGAAGCTTATCAGTATCTAACAATCTGAAAGATTTAGTACAGTTTGTTCCAGCACTAAGCACTTTACCAACAACAGAGTCAGAAAGGAAAAAGATCACAGCTCCTTTATCTGACTGATGTGGAACGTGATTTTGTGCCCTTACTGCCATTGTGAGAAACAGCTATATTATAGATCTCCTTGGAGAACAGCAAAGCATGAAAAACCTTCACAGCAAAGTTATTAAAACCTGAGTTTTGGAATCAAAGCTTGAGGCTTGCTGAAAATGGAAAAAACAAACCTCAACCTGGGGTACACATTTCTACCATTTCCTCAATAATCTCATTTATAGTTGTGGGTGTACAGCTATATCCACGGCAACAAAATTAATTTTATGCAGGGACCAGCAGCACCCTGAAAACATCAACCACCAATTTTGTCACCTATCAGTTTATCACCAGCTAGTCAGTGCTTTACATATTTAGAAGTTGAAGAGGAAAATTTTCTAGTTAGCAACATAAAATGTTACTTAACTTCTGCTCTTTTTGAGTCCAAATATACTGTGCTGCTCATATACATAACAGAGTGTTTTAAGGAACATATGATTTTTATAACAGTAACTTACCAATCCACTTAAGGCTAAAATCCAGATGTAGGAACCAGAGGTTAAGAGCTAGAAGACAAGAGCAGGGATTTAAATTTTTATTTTACAAAGTTCCGCTATATGGACCACTAAGTTGCAATATGATATAGGCTATGCACTCATCATGACAATGGGAGATGTCAGACTTTTACCTTTGTTAAAATTCAGTTTACCATTAAAAAAAAAAGTATTCCAGAAGGAGCAAGTGGAAAAAACACAGGGATCCAACAATTGTTCTCCTTCTAGAGAACAATACATTTTATTTTCATATAGCTTACTAAGTATAACAGGATGTCAGTTATAGGGTGCACAGAAAAACAGGTCTGAAAGATAGACTGAAGCAAAGGAAATGACTCAGCAGCAACAGGAGAGTTCCAAGCAGGCAGGCACTCCAAGTGAAGCTCTCAGACATGCAGCCACAGACAGACTAAGCACCAGCATCAAAATTAAGGAAAGAAAGTTCTTACCCAGTGACATATTTGCTGACATGAAATCACAGAAATAAGTTGGAACAATTTTTTTTTTTTATCCTGATAAGTCAACATGGCAGCCCATTGTTTCTAGCAAAGTATGTGATTAATCACCTGGAAAAGGTTATTACCAACTGGAAAAAATGGACTGAAAATGGTGACTAAAATGTTTCTGCATGATGCTGACTGAATCATGAGAACACCTTCCCTCTTAGAGTTCAGACTACAGAAACAGCAACTTGAGATAAGGGCAGAGTTTCCAAATGAGAAGAAGGCAAATGAGTCTCCCCTTGGGCTCTGGGTGATGGCAGCAAGGGTTCAGTGCTCAGCAGGGAGAGATCCCGCAGATACAGGGCTCAGTGACAGCACTGATCCGGGCTGGACGTGCTGTGTGCACGACAGCAAAAGGCAAAAGACCCAATGGAAAACAGCCCACACATTAGCATGGCTTTCCCAAAGACTGCAATAATAGTGCAAGTGATGGGCTCAGAAGAGAGGAAACAAGATTTCTGAGAGATCCAGAAAATAAGGTGCTGGAGCAGAAACTGAAGGAAACCAAAGGCTGAACAGGAAAGAGGATGAATGAAATGTTCATGTGGAGCACAAGTCAATATTCTGAAACTGATTTCTTATTCTAAAATACTCTCTTCCATATTTCACATAGCTATGGTGTATTCCCCGTTGCACACGCCAGAGCTACTTTTGAATCCCTAGAAAATATAGAAGTGAGCCTAATTTCTCATAAATTTGCACATCTCATCATTCAGGTTGTGACACAAATGTTCCATTCATTTCTAGGCTGCTGGGTCTTGGGGTTTTTTAATTGTTTTTTGAATAATTACTGGCTTTCTATACCAAGTAGCTATATTTTTCCAGTCATATTTCACAGAATACTATATGATGTTGCTGTGCTCTATGTTACAATATTCTAAATTACCTGTCACATGGCAATGCATGATATACAAGTAAAATTAATTTATATAAAAGTGAAATTGAGACAAAACCTTGATTATTTACTAACAGTCTTACCACAAACTAGAAAGGTAAAAGATAAAAAATGCTTTAGGATCAGGTTCCATTTTAATCTCTTTTTGTCTAATTCATTTTACTGACCAAAAAAAAAACCCAAACCTGTGGAATTGTCTATTATATTTTCCCATGTAAGACAAGGTAAGAACAGATCACTTGCTCACCACTTCAGCATACTAGAAATACGATTCTCTATGTTTTAGCTGATGGGATAGTTACTACCTAAATGTATGCTGAATCATGCATGTGGAAGTATTAAAATTCATAGACAAACAGAAATACTAACTACTAACAACATTATTAGTTTATTAAAAGATGAACAAGCAAGTACATACCATACCTGTAAACCCAGTATGTAGACCAGAGACTTGTTTGTGATAGAAAAGTAGCCCAATACTTGTGTCACCTGCACTCTTGGAATGGAGGAATAAAATGGAACAAACAGTGCGAACACAGGACCCAAGCTGCAAAAAGAAAGGTACAGATGGTTATAAGAATGATACCAGCAACAGTAGTGTCAAACAATCAAAAGGATTTAATTTTAAGTACATAACAATCAAAATGTTATATCACCTTGCAAACAAAGGTATTCCTTGGGAACCAACGCTAGGTGACTTCTGGCATTCAAGGTAATAGATTCATTAGCAAATAAGAACAAGTGACAAAAAGTATTTTATTTCCAATGTTTAGGACTTGAGGCAGAAGAGAAGGCAACATATTTCATCTAATAGCAGATTCTTTCCATAAAGTGCAGCACACAACAAGAACAGCAGCAATCTCCTACATCAGAATAAAATACTATTTGAATGGACAAATTGTAAGGATTTTACTTTTCTCAAAAGGTTAAGGAAACCACTTCACTTATGAAGCTAAGCTACTGGTATTTACCCAGACTTAATGTGTTAGAGGATTGCCAATAGAGTACAGCATCTAAGATGGGAATACTGACAGTTTGATTTAATTTCCTTTTGCCAGTGACTTTCATGGCCTACAAATAAGCCTTCCTTTAGGGTCCTCATCCTACTCACAACACAAGATGGTTTTTAAGTTTTCAAACCATCACTGGACAGAGGTTCATAGAATCTAAGACTTCAAGCACTTTTTACAATGACTAGATGCCTAGACTGATCTTGTGAACATGACCTAGTGTATTTCATTCAGACACTCAATTTTGCATATAATCCTTTTTACACAAACAAAATACACCTGTATAAACAGACACAACACATTCTTGAAATAAACTGAAATTACTGAAGCTCTAAGAGTCAAAATGCTATAAGAAAGCAACATACAAAAATTATCCTTCATCTGAAGTTATTCGTCTGTAGACAATATTCACTGAATAAATCAGGTTTTACAAGTGAAGATAGAAGAAAAACAAAGAAAAAATATATTTTCTAAGAAAAGTAATTTTAAATTATTTCTCCCTACTCTGACCAAATTAAGAGAATACCACAACTGTGGCATGCTTTTCAGGTTTTATTGATCCTGTGATAAACAGTGACTCAGAGACAGAGATTTCACATGCAAGAGTGCACTCAATCATAAGATGGGAAAGTACAAAAAGGCATTTCCCAAAACTGCAAGTGCATTTTACAAAGAGATTAGAGAATGCTAAAGGTTCCCTAAATGTTAGTACTCACCAATTATGTCAACAGAGACCACAGAAAGCACCACCCCAGTCCAGAGTAGCTATCAGCTAAATTCAAAGTCCAGTGTCTGACACTGCTCAGTACTCAACAACCTAGAGGAGCTGGAGGAAACTGAGTGATGGGCCTTTTCTGCTATAACAGTACGTTCATGGGAACTACAGAAGTATGCTCCTAAAGGAATCAGTGTTTGTTTTTTAGACAGAGCTCACATCTAATATAAATAGGTATCACCCAAATATCCATTCAGGTATCTTTTTTTAAAATGTGAAAACTGATGCCCTTCAAAATGCTGTGTGAAACTCATTTGTACAATTCCACTATGTGAAAATTCATTCCAGTTAATTTTAAACTTTCACCCTCAACTTTCTTTATATGATTTTGTACTTGGAAAATTTCCGTTTATTTTCTGTTGTCTTTCAATAGTTTACTAATGCCTTTTTTTAGAATATCTATATGGGGACACTGCTCTGTCAGCAGCTCTGTCAGACAAGTCATCCACAGAATAATACTAGAATGTGGCTGACACAGTAAAGTACAACAAAAGGATGGTCAAGGAAAATGTGGACAAAATGGTGAAAAAAGTGACAAAGGACAAGAAAAAAGCCAGGACATTCAATGTCTTTTTGGGTCAGTTTTCAATGGTTAGTTTTGCCCTCAGGCCTTGCAGGTCCCCGAGTCTCCTGTGGGACTGGAGCAAGACCTGCTGTGAAGGAAGACATTTTGGAGGCTCTTGAGCCCAGCTGATCATACAGGAGGCAAAAGGACCAGATAGGCTGCACCCCAGGGCTCTCAGGGAGGTGGCCAATGCTACCTCACTGGAATATCATGGTGATTAGGACAGGTTCCTGACTGGATAATTACAAGTGTCCCAACCATCTTCAAGGAGAGCAAGAAGAGGATCCTGATGGCTTTCTATCCCTGGGAAAGTTACAGAGCAAAGCTCCTAGGAGCCATTGCCAGCTACACAATGGACAAGGCAGCTGCTAATATCCCATCTGGATTTACCAAGAGTGACTCCGGTGCTGTGGATAAGGAAGGGGAAGATGGCAAATGTTGTACACTCTGACTTTAGGATGGCCTTTGACTTGGTTTCTTCTTCAGCCCTTAAAGAAAAACAGGGAAGATATGCACTGCATATGGAGATTAGAGGGAATCTGGCTGCACTGCAGGACTCAATTCTGATCAGCAGCGCCAACTTTAGGGGTAACCACTTACTAGCAGCTTCCCTCAGGGATCCATACTGGGATAAACACTATTTATTGTCTTTATTAAACAACCTGGATTAAGGGGCAGAGTGCACTCCCAACAAGCTGCTGAGTGAAATCAAACTGGAGGGAGGAGTCAATACTTTGGAGAGCAGGACCACATTCAGCTATTCCGTGATGAAAATGGGCTGACATTAGGAATGTTAGGGAGTTCAACAGAAGTAACTGTGGAGTCTCCATATGGGTTAGAACAACCTTGTGCAGCGGCACAGACTGGTTAGAAAACAGATTTGCAGATAAGGAGCTGGAGAATCCTTTGAGTGTTAGTCAGTCTTTGAGTATCATTTTATCCTTGCAGGAAAGGTCAATCACATACAGGGCAGCATTATCAATGTGTTATCATCAGGCCAAGAGCAGTAATTGCTCAGCACTTCTGAGCTTAAACCTAAATCACTGTGTCCACTTTTGGGCTTCATGCATCAAGAAAGGTATTCATATACTGGAGCAACTCCAGACAGGATAATGATGGTCCAGTATTTTACCAGGCTGGCCAGAGCTACAGTCTCCATCCTCAGAGATACAGCCTGGACACACAGCCCAAAATAACCCATTCTTGTTGGACATGTTTTGAACCCAGGGTTGAAGTAGACAACTGCCACAGATCCTGTGAAACCTAAGCTACCCTATTGCTCAGTAGCAATAGGGTACCCAGAAAACTCTAAAACCTGAAAATCAAAGCCTCAATCCTGAAGCTCAAGATCACTGGAGGAATTTCTGTTCCTGTATTTCACTGGACAGGTACAAACACCCATCCACATACTGTAAATAAAAGGACTGGCTCTTAACTCTTTTAGTTATGTTAATTAGCTGTTTGGTACCATATATCAGATTCAACATCTTCAAGTGGAAAACATATTCTTATTGAAAGACTACTTCAGCATTTTCTTTCCCTTCACTTCTTTCTTATCCTCTTGTATTTGCTTTTCCTCTCATCTCTTTTAGTCTCCTTTTCTGTGCTTTCTTTTTGCAGAGACCTTCACCCCAGCCCTTCGTTCATTATACTATAAGAATATCACAAATGTCCTTTCACATGCCACGATTTACTTCTACTAGACATCTGTGATGTCTGTGTGCAAAGAAGGGCTATAGACACAAGCATATTCTGAGTCTGAACTGAGTTTTTGCCCACTTCATATTTAGGAAGTTAATTTTAGTCACATGGTGTGACAGTGTTCACAGGGGTTTTCAGATGAGGGAAGAGACGAGGATTTGACTCCATGTTTCAGAAGACTTGATTTATTATTTTATGATATATATTACATTAAAACTATACTAAAAGAATAGAAGAAAAGGTTTCATCTCAGAAGGCTAGCTAAGCTAAGAATAGAAAGGAATGAATAACAAAGGTTTGTGTATTGGACAGAGAGCCGAGCTAGCTGGGCTGTGATTGGCCATTAATTATAAACATCTAAGATGGGCCAATCAAAAATCCACCTGATGCCTTCCACAGCAGCAGATAATCATTGTTTACATTTTGTCCCTGAGGCCTCTCAGCTTCTTGGGAGGAAAAAATCCTAGCAAAAGGATTTTCATAAAAACGTGGGTTAGAAAATGAAATTTTCAAACAACCCAGAAAACTCTAAAACCTGAAAACTGAATTCTAGAGTTTGAACATTCTACATGTCCATCTCAATGATGTACTGCAATAGCTGTCTCTATAATAATTACATCCCCATTTTGAAGAGCACGCTAAATTTCAACATTTGAAGTGAAACAGAAACACAGTGACAAGATAGGAACATTCTACATCATATGAATCTATGAGATTGGTTTTGTACAAAGAAATAAAAAAAGACATATACAAACAGTATCCTTGAAAAAAATAAGTCAGAGATGTAAAAATTGTCTGAGAAGGAAAAATCAGGGGCAGATACATATTACAAGAGAAATATACTATTTAAAGTCTAAAAGAGGGACTATTAAATGCAGATTAAAATAAACGATTAGCACTAGCAAATATATGCAAAATACAGAGGAAAATATATACAAAACAGAGGAAAAATGGTTCTAAAATGCATGAACAAAGGGTTAGAAAGCTAAATAAGTGTAGCTTCTGCAAAAATGCTTGCTACTGTCAATAGAAGTTCTGTGGCATTAAGTTTGCAGAAATAACCTATTTTATTCAGAATGACTCACTACACTTACTAACTGCTGTGCTGTGTTTTTCTTCATTCAAGTTCTCCAAAACACCATTAAACTGACAAATTCACAACCACATATTTTTGGGGGCACTAAAAATATCACCTATAAAAACAACTGCAGATAATACAGGCATGCAAGCAGGGCACCTGCAATTCAAGTTACTAAGTAATTTCAGTGACCTGCATTCCTACAGTCAGTCCAAACACTGTCATATTACACTTAAGGTTCCAGCCTTTATTCCAAAGATGCTAAGTATTCACAATAACATTCCTTAAAATTAATGAACTCTGTGGAATGTGACTACCCTTGATGTGAGTATCCCTCTTCCTGCTGGAGCCCTGGACTCAAAGGACTCAATTCTACTGCACTCAATTCTTTCACTGCACAAGAGCAGGACAGCTCACTGCCTGAGGTGTCTCAATAGCAGCAAAAGCAGTAGGCTTTGTTATCCAGTACTCACTAGCTAAAGCCAACATTTCACAGGAAAGCAGCAAGAATGCAGAGAAAAATTTAAAAATGCATCTGGAGGTGAAAAGAAAGGTTCCTCCTGTCCATGGATATCCCCACAGAATCCGTGCAACTTGGAGTTCATGAAAATTTGAGACTAACCATCTAACCAACAGTTTACAATCCCCTCATGAAGGCACAAGTCAGACACCTATCCTAAAGTAAGCTTTAGTTTTTAATGCCAAGACTATCCAACAATATATTTTGTAACCTGGGTTCCATGTTCCTCACCTTGCCTGCCAAAATCTGAACAGTGTTTGCACATATATGGAAAACACAAATGTATGTCTGCACATATATGGTAAACAGAAACACCTTCTGAAACACGGCAATTTCTTAATTTACATGTTCAAATCCAGGAGCAGTCACAGATATTGGACCAACAGCAGCTGTATCAGAACAGAAAACAAACAGCTAGAAGGATAAACAGTTAGTGAAAGAATGCGACCTGCACCATTTAATTTATCATCATGCTAGCCTGGATTGGTAGCTAATATGCCAGTTTGACTCAAAGGGTACCATCTAGTACTGTATCTTAATCAAAAGAAGGCAATATTTTATCAGATCAAAGCAGGAAACACATACTGCCGTTGTTTTATAATGATAAAACAATTCTGAAGCAAACATTTCCTTTAATAAGAAGCTGGGGTACTATGTCAGTCATGACATGACTGCGTATCTCAAAATTTCCCATTTCTATAGCAGACCTTAGGTGCTGGACACGGAACCACACTGTGGTATTACTTTGCGTACATATGAAGCAAGTTCCCTGTGCAATTTCCCTTTAAGCAGTCCTGAATTCTCATGACTTCATTTAAAGCAATTTGACTCTCTGATGAAGCTGAATAATTAAAAAATTATTCAAAAACAAGTAAGGAAAAAAAAATCCAGAATAAGACTGGTAAGTTTTCCCAAAGATTTTCTGAATGTGATGTTAGAGGATGAATGCTCCATTAAGACTGAGGAGCTGAAAGCCCTAGATAGAGCCTTTCTCTAGGCAGCTCTTTGGCATCCAAGGGGAATCAAGTCATGTGTACAGTGGGAGTTCAATACCAGAAAAATCAGTGTACAGTCTCAACCAAGTAAGTACAAAAGTAGCTTACAAGGCTCTATGTTCTGCTATAGCAAAAACATTTCCTATAAAACAAAGTACCTTTGCCATTAGACCTGTGTTTACTTGAGATTTTCTGATGAGATGGATGTGTTAGCAGAGATCCTATCTCTCTACACACCTTCACCACTACAATGCCATCCAACACCTGTGCTGTGAACACAGCCCTAACATTTCCAAAGAGGCATCCTGCTCTCTGTGTGGGTTGGACCTGCCAAAATAGCCTTATCATGCCTTGTTGGTTGTTTAAAATTAGGTCACCAAATGAGGTCATGAAACAGTCCTTTGCAGTCATGAATGATCAGTATCAGTTTTTGGGGAAAAGCCCAGGTAGCTCTCAACCACAGCCTCTAACAGCAAACGAAAGGATTTTCCATCTGCCTCTGAACTCCAAAACCCTCTTAACAAACACAAAATTTACCTCTTACATTAAAAGTTCTTCACCCAGAAACAAGGTTATTTCAGGTACAAATAGGTTACCTCACAATTTGACATCCCATTCCTTTCCTACTCCCTAGCCACTCATTCTTGTCGATATTTTAGGGGAATCAGATTTGTGTTTTAGAAGCCTTTTATCTTTCATGTATTTACCTTACATTTTTCATTATTATTATTATTATTATTATTATATTATTATTATCATCATTATTATCATTCATCATCATCACTGCTTAAAATGTAATAAACAGCTTACAAAGGCAGACATTCTTACTAATCTCTCAAAGTCACAAAGTTCTTTAACTCCCTCATACATTTTTGAAAGGCATTTCTGTAAATCCTCATCATTATGATACTAAAACCGTGCTGGGAATGTCCACGGGCATTTGAGACGTCTGCTTTAACACCACATCACGGTATGTCTCAGTTTTGAGGCTTCCTCACGCTACATCAGATCTCCTTGGTAAGAAGAAGTTCTAAGTATGTACTGATTACACAGCTCTTTGCTGTAAATTAAGGTATTTTTAAATGCAGATGGCACATAAACAAAGTTTTTCTCATATGAGAGAGATTTTAGTCGGGCAACAATTAGTCAAGTAAACCTCTGGGTAAAGTCCCTTCTGTGAAAGTCAGTAGTGCGTAACTTCAGGGGGGAGGTGGAAGTGTTGTTTCTAATTACTCTCTTTGAGCAGACTAATTGCAAAAGGATCTAAAATAGATGCTTTCACATCCCATAAAACAGCAGGCAGCAAATCAAGACCGGCATTCAAACAGGGCTGGGTTTTTGTTAAGCACTTGAAAAAACCCTACCCCTCCCACAAAAGACTCACGTAATCACTCTTGAGAACAATGTGCAAGGGTAAACCTTCTCAGTAAGGCCATCCTTGTTAATGCCCTTAACTGCTCAGAGGATCCAAGAAGCTACAGAGATGTAAGTACAGAAAAGAACTAACTTTTAACTTTTTTCTTTGCCACTGAGCAACAGCAAACAATTCCAGAAATATTTCCTTTTTTGCATTATACTGGATATTTTCATGTGGTAGTAAGGATAAATGAGCTTTGTATGGGAAAGGCCCATGGAAGAAATTCTCTGATATTTTATATTCCCATATTAATATGCTGCTAGTCACTTAGAGGATCTGTTGATCTACAGCATCAACAAGCTATTCCAACTCATTTCTCATAGTACAGCCTTCTGACAATCACAGGGAAACATTTCATACTGCCTTAACTTCGACAAATTTTTAGCAATGCTGATTTAAATTATACTAGTGCAGAAGTAACTACTGCAGAAGTAGGAAGGGAAGCACTGAAGCTCTAAAGTCAGTGAACCTCACAGAATAATAGTAAGAGAGAGATTTGTTATAAGTCTCTCATATTGTGTTTGTGAATGCATAGCTTGCTTTTATCACATGCATTTCTTGTCTATGAAAACAGCCTTTATTATCAGCTCAAAAACTTCTCACTCTTCTCACGTCTGAACATTGCAACAGAGCATTTTAAGAGGTCAAAGCTTTATGAGCTAATTCCTCTTTTAACTTCTAGTGCACATTTCTTTCAAGGTTTTTAGAAAGCATTCTTCTTCTGAATTGCAATGACCAAATATCCTTCTCCTTATTACTGATCTTTAGATATATTACAAGTGGTATGATTTTTGTACACCTTCCCAATTTAAAAGGATACTTTTTTCCTATTATACTGGCAAAACAAGACAGACTGTGCAACAGACAGTAACTAAACTATCTTTTATCTTAAAAAGTAAGAGAGAGTACATGCCTTTGAGCATAAAATACAAGAGATCTGTCTAACATTTTCATGGCTGCTCTGAAGAGACAAGGCAATTGAAAATTTAACTGGCAATTAGTTTTTAAGAGCTCAAATATATTTTTTCTTTTCTGGTCAAAAGACTCAGGAGCATGTACAGATAATAATAAACTTAATACAGAAGCTATAATCTGAAGCTGTAAACCTTAAAATTAAATATTATACCTGTATGGGTTTCATGTAACTCAGAAAAAAACCCCAAACTCAAATAGGTGTGCATGTTTTCTAGTACTAAAATACAAATCCTCATTTGAATACTTTTTTCCTCTGCTAGAAAGAATGTAATTTTCAGTGGCTCACACTTTTATTCTGCTTATTTGCTCTAGTTTTAGGCTCTCTCCTTTTTACATTTGGTATACCTAACAAGTGTAAACTGGAGGGAAGTTAATCATCTCAGCATCAGCACAGATCTTCACATCAGTATGTATTTTAGGCAGAGATGATTTATGTTAGATAAGTCTCACACTTTTTGTAGAACACATCATCCTTGTAAAGAGATGCAACAGATAAGACCCTTCAAATGAATTCCACTTTTTCTTTAATTAGTTATGCACTTCAACTCAACTCCTTTTATTTCCATCTCACTTACTGTAGTTTATATTATTTTTTAGCACCAAATATAACTGTCATACAACTGTCATGCAAAATCTATAGTAATAGACTATAGACTATATAAAGATCCCACAGTGTTGTGCACTTGCATATTCTGTTAAGCAGCTAAAGAATATTCTCATTCTTTATAGCCACTGTTGAGACAATTTATGACACTGTTAAGACAATATTTGGGATTCTCTGATGTATTACAAATTTAGTTTTACTATGCCAAAAAATTTGGATCTATATCAAAGAGGGATAAAAGCACTAGCCTGGAGACTCTGTCATCAAAATTAGTTGTGGGTTGTGACCTGAGGACTCAATCTTCAGGTTATTAGGCTGACTCACCGGCCTTTAGAACACAAAACTCAACAGCTTTTGAAAAGAAATTAACGAACAGTACTAGAAGCATATGAGTGTTAAAGTGTTAGAAAGAAGGAGG
The DNA here is from genome assembly GCF_012460135.2 of Molothrus ater. Taxonomy (NCBI): domain Eukaryota; kingdom Metazoa; phylum Chordata; class Aves; order Passeriformes; family Icteridae; genus Molothrus; species Molothrus ater. Next base: position 40,017,434 of record NC_050479.2, read on the forward strand.
AAGCTTTAGGACATGTCTGTCTCTCACCTCAGCTTTTATTAAACTACATGCAGTCTCCAGTTGCCAGTACACTCATACCATATTATGTGCCTTAGGTATATGTTCCTTCTATTTTAACAAGGTGTTCTGCTATGCAGTGTAGCACACACACTTTTTAATACACATAACTTAGCTTTTCTAAGGCTTAGAATCAAGCCTTTTTCTCAAACAGAGAGCACTCTACAACAGAGATCACCTGTACGGTAAAACAGAAATACAAACAGTAAACATGACTGGTCAATGGAAAAAAAAATAGTTTTGAGATTAAGGAAAAAATTAAACCTACAAAAACACAGCACTGCATATTTCCCATCTTCTACTGTTTTAAAACAATGTAAAACCTACACAGATTATATCTATAGAGGATCAGAGAATCAGATCAGAGAATCTTGCACAGAGAAGTCTCTTTCCTGACCATTCCTTTAAAATATTTTATATTCTTTATGCAGAGAAAAACAACATTAACTCTCAATATGATTTGTTAAGGAAATATTGTCCATCTCATAGTGATTAAACCATACTATGTATCGAGAGCCAGTAGAGATCTTTCTAATGAACTGCTGTGCCTTTCCAAGAATATAATTAGTATCCTTAAATTAGCAACTGGACCAGGGACAAATGGACCAGGGATTCATCTTCAAAGAATGAAAATTATGAAGAGACACAGAGAAATCACACATTAGATTACAATAGAGTAAAAGCCTTCTACATGTCCCCTGTTCTGCTGAAAAGGCAGATGGTGCTCCTCAGCAGAAGCAGGAGATGAGAACAAGAATAAATTTCATTTAGCAAACAGAGAGAGCTTTGTACCACTGCTTGCACACAGTCCCAACCCATGTAATCCAACCAAGTTGCAACCCTGCAACTGCTGGCTCACAGCTTAAATCAATTCTTCTTAACAGTTAAATGTATGTAATATTATGATACTACATACAAAGCTCATCACACAAAACACGTCTGTGAAGCAGAGGTTTGGATTACACAGTACTTTCAGACTGGGGTCACCATCCTGTTCATCAAACACCTTTTGCTATGGGGAATAAACACAAAACAAATGTATAAACATAAAACAAACTACTGATGCTAGTCAAATGTTTTCACACAACATGAATCTCCCACACAAGCTATTTTTCCTTCTTTGATGAGATTACAATATCAGTTTACAAAGACACCTGCACAGATTTCAGACATGCTAGATTTTGTAAGCAGCTTGCTATTGTGCTGTGAATTTTTTCCCCAGATGGATACTATGGCTGTGAAACATCAAGAACCACAGAGAACAGACTAGCAGCTGCCTATCTAACAAACCTCATAAGTAACTGACTAAAGAAATTCGCTGGTCAAAAATGCAAACATAGTCCTAAGACTTGAAAATGGCAAGGGAAAGAACATGATAGAACAACCTGCACTGGTTGCAAGCCTGGGCATAGTATTTAACAGTAAAATTAATTTTAAACTCTCCCAGACATAAGGTCCCTCCAGGTCAAAGCAGAGAGCAATGGCCATGCCCTTACACCAGAGATATCCTATGACAGAGTGAATCAGAAATACTCCTGGAGCACAGTGACCTAACTCCACAAACTCCCAGTGCAATGCTACACAACTCTATGTTGCATACATAATGCACTGGGCAGAAAAGGCAGGGATGGAGTGGTGAGTTTGCCTCCAGGCACAGTAATACCAAGAGGCATCTGGAACCCCAAGTCCTGTGTGGGACACAGCTGCAGGTTAGAACAGACATCACAGGATCATTCCACCTTGTAGTGAAATATTTGAGAAACTTACCTTGAATTGCCTAAACCATGAGATTGTGTAAAGAAACTCAATGAAAACAGCAATTCCAAATTAATTTTAGAGACATATAAGACAGAGACACACATTTTTTTAACAGAGAGGTACTGACCAAAGACTAGAGTACAAATGGGTAATTTGCTTTCTCTTCAGTTCTCCAAGACAAACAGCATCATAGAAAGTATGCTTCAAAGAAAAGTTACCAGAATCCATACACAATAACTAAAATAATATAATCTAAACTACACAGAAGATTACATTAACTGAGTAAGTGGTCTGTGTCACTGAGTGTTTACAGACTCAGAAAATGTGAACACCTAAACAGCCTTCTTTACAATACAGATATACAGACAGGAATTCTCAATACTTTATACCTTAACATTTTGGCATGTAACTCTAAGCCAAAAACCAAACTGGTAAGGGATATTAATATTATCTTTCTTCCAAGTATATAGTTCAAAGTAGTATAATTAATAAACCTAGAAAGCCACTGGAAGGGTCTTTAATCCAACAGTCTAGAAGAGCAAAAGTTTCAGTAGTGATTTAGAGTTTTAGAATGATTCTAAGTTAATTGGTGCATCTGGATTTGGGACAGTAAATGGCCATGTTTGCATGAGTTATTCAGGCACACAGCTCATTAAAACAGAGTCATGTCCAGCTAATCTGAGGTTTGCAGCAGTAAGGATGTAACGTTCTCCATTTATTCTCCAATAATACAAAACTAACAAACAGTATTCAAAATGTTCTTTTTTTAGATACATTCTGTAGAGGATGTCATATGATGTATGTGTAAGTGGATCACTCAGGATTGCTGCCAAGAAATAAACAGCAACCTAACACAAGGAATAGGTTTTTTAAAAAAAATCTTATCTTACTTAATAGTCCAGACACCTTTCAGAAAGAAAATGTTATTTTTAATGAAGCCCTCTCCAAGATTGCCAAGAAAATGTGAAATACCTGCTGAGATGAATGGAGTTCATCCAACAACAATTAGAGTTCAGAAGTACAAAGAAGTTATCACAGCTTGGGTGATGCACATTATGATGGATGGTATCAACTTTATCATCTGTTTGGGCCACAAAACAGATAAAATCTCTCCTTTTTTTTTTTTTAATGAATATATTCAGGTACTTTAGCACCTAAACACCTTGGTGGCTCTTAAAAATGCCCATACATACCTACAGGTAGACAAAACACTAATAGTAGTCTACAGCATTGTAAAATGTGTTCCCTACATTAACAGTCAAAATATTTTGGGGTTAACAGAGGATGAAAAAGAATACTTTTTGCACCCAGGGCTGACTCCCACAGCAGGCAGAACAGCCTGCCAAGGAGCACAGCTTGGCTGACTGCACACTGCCCTGGAAGATCCATGAGATGTGCTTCTCCAGCTTTCTCCTCATCCATTTGTGGCCAGTTTGTCCTGCCATGGAACTGCTCCCAACATATATCCATGCTAGCACCATGGATAGACACAAACACTTGTCTCAGCTGGGACTCCTTCTCAAAACAGCCACACTAATATGTGAGGATGAACAGCCTATTTTGAACAACAAGTTCTGGATTAATTTATTACATTAAAGATCCAACTTCATAGCACAAAATTAGGTAACATGCAATTTATGAAATTCTACTCTTGATGTAAAAAATTACACATTTTACTGAATATACAGGTTTCTTCCTAAACTATGGTTCAATATATTTGTATAATAGATATTCTACATTTTACTAATGTTTCTAGAAAGACATATGAATGGATGGGACAATTATGTGCACTATTTTTGAACCTAAACTATTACAACTTTAAAGCAAAAAAAAACCCCCATGCACTTAATATGCTGTAGCTAGTTACTGCAATTGAACTGTTTATCACAAATCTTAGATTATCCTTTCCTAAATATGTTGACAAAATTATTTTAACTAAACTTCAAGAAAGAGATTAATAGAAGATAGACGTGATGCTGGGAATGTGAACAAGAATTAGAAGCATTTAAATATAAGAAACAAAACAAAATACCTCACTGACTCATATACAGGTACCTACACAAACCCACACCATTTTATGCAAAGCCTGTTACACTTAGGTAAAACAAAATCCATCCTAAACACTTCTACAAGGGAAAAATCATGGGAGAGGAGGAAATCATACCAGAACTATCCTCAGGGTAATAAACACTGCATTAATCAATCATTAAACACACTAACACCAAGACAGCATGAACAATGCAGAATTAACTAATATAAAATTACTGACATTCTTAAACCTGCACTACAGCTGGAGCTGTTAATTACCAGATTGGTTCCTTTATTCAAGGCACAGAATTCCCAATTCAGATTTGACATACAACCCTGAATAGAGTATCCCCCCATGTCTTGAAGGACAGCACTTACTTTACAAATACCTAAGAATCAGAACATTGTACATCTGTCAGTCAGAAATTACTCACCTGTCTTCCCTCTTGCCTATGGAATGCAGCAAACACACGCTTAATGTACCACCTGGAAGTCAAATCTCTTCCTTAAACATGTAATGTAACTAATTTACGTATTTTAATACACATCATCCACTATCTGCAGGTTTATTGTTTACAGAGAACCATTAATTGTGAACATCCTGAAATAAGCAGGACAATCTCCTCAAATCCTGAAAGAAAATACTAACCTTTAAATGCTTTTACAAGTTAAGACAAGGATAATGAATGCTTCCTAAAATGTGTGATTTAAATCCCTTAAAATTGAGAGATATTTTCTATTCCCAGAAAGACTTTTTGCAAGTGCAACAGGCTACAGTTGCTTGTAAATATTGTGTGTTGAATGACAGATCCTCAGAAATAACATAGATATGTTTATTAAAGGTACAAGACAGACTCAAAATTCTAATTACAACAGCTTTTATCTTCAGGTAGTATTCTTTGTTAAAACAGAAGCAATCTTGTTTTGATTGCTGTTTAAATTCATAAATGGTGCCTCTAAGAGGCACCCTTTTGTAGAACAGCTGCCCGAGGAATAGCATGAGATGCCCCATCCTTTCTGAGCTTCATGTTTACACCACACAACTGTCAGGTAACAGCAGACCTAGGAAATGTTTGCACCTTGAGCAGTATCAACAGAATGGGGTTCTTCCCATTTCTGAAATTCTGCTGGATCATTTTAAAATATTTTTCAGCCCCCCAAATCACTGCCACTTTGCAACTCTTCTATGCTACTTGTTACTGTACAGATGGAACAATTTCTAAAATCTACCAAATTGATAAAGTGTAAAATAGTTCACCTGCACTACCTCTCTTTAGCAAGGTCACTAAAGAGTGATTAAAGTAGTAGTCGTAAGAATTTATGTATGCAACAATATTTGAATTAGATTCCAAAAGCCAATTCTTAAAACTAGAATTAAACAAGTTGTTGTGGTTGGAGTCTATGATCTTAAAGGTCTTTTCCAACCTAAATTAATCTGTGATTCTATTATAATATGGTAAGAGTGCTGAGAAAAAAAAAATGTTTCTCTAAACAAGTTAAAGCATCACAGTGTGAATTGTTAGGAACAAAAATTCCCTTAAAATTAACTAAAACACATTTAAAACATTTTGTCTGCTTGTCTGATCCTTTGGGACTTCATTTGATGCTTTATCACATAGTTTCTTCAGACTCTTTTTTCCCCTCAAGGTGCTTTAAACAGTCTCCCAAATCTTGAGCATCTATAGGATTTACTTCCAAATATATTACATCCCACTTTTATTACACTGTCCCTGTCTGATTTTCTTTATTAGAGAGGCAGTTGGGAACAAGACAGAAAAGCCAAAAGGAGGTCTCTGTTTGTTTGTTTTCAGATAGAGTCTTGAAAAGTATTTCACAGCAATGAAGTTTCATTTCATTTTTTTAGTCTTATTTTGCAACAGAGGCTGTCCATTGTTACGTAGAAGCAGTTTCTCTACATTTCTTAGAAAATGTTCCCTTTTGTTGTTTTTTTTTCTCACGTTAGGTCTACTGAGCTTCCTGCAACAACATTGGTGGCAGAAATGGACCTTTTCACAGCCTCTGAGACCAACATTTCCACCTGTGACTTATATGAGCACAAAGACACAGCACGGATATTATTGTCTGTCTTCTACGGCTCCATCTTGATCCTTGGGGTGCTTGGAAACACCATTGCCCTCACCGTCATTTTTAAAAACAGAAAGAAGATCAACTCCACTACCCTGTATTCAACAAACCTCGTCTTCTCTGACCTGCTGTTCTGCATTGCCTTGCCAACCAGGATCGCCTACTACGGCCTGGGCTTCCACTGGCCTTTTGGAGAGGCGCTGTGCCGAATCACCGCGCTCCTGTTCTACATCAACACCTACGCAGGCGTCAACTTCATGACGTGCCTGAGCATCGACAGGTTCTTCGCTGTCGTCCACCCCTTCCGATACAAGATCAGAAGGATTAAATATGCCAAGGGCATCTGTGTCTTTGTCTGGTTTCTTGTATTCAGTCAAACTTTCCCATTACTTATTCAATCCATGTCACAGGAAGAAAATGAAAGGACTACATGTATGGAATATCCAAACTTTGAGAAAATAGAACATCTACCATTTATACTTCTTGCTGCCTGTTTAATAGGGTATCTTATTCCCCTGGGGATTATTCTATTTTGTTACTCTCAAATCAGCTGCAAACTTTTTCAAACAGCCAAGGAAAATCCACTGACGGAAAAATCAGGGATAAACAAAAAAGCCATCAATACAATCATATTTGTAATTATAGTGTTTATAATCTGCTTTACTCCTTATCATGTTGCAATCATACAACACATGATTAAGAAACTTCAGCGAGAACCCTTGTGCAGTGAAAGGAAAATTTTCCAGAAGTCACTCCACTATACTGTATTTCTGATGAATTTTAACTGCTGCCTAGATCCTTTCATCTATTTCTTTGCATGCAAAGGATACAAGAGAACTGTACTGAAAATACTGCGACGACAAGTGAGTGTATCAATTTCAAGTGCTGCCAGGTCACATCATGAAGAAAGCTCCCGGGACGCAGGAGAAACGCAAATGACGGTACTTGCTAAATCTTCCAATGGAAAGCTACCTGAAAAATAAACTCTGTAGTACACCACAGTGAACCAAGACTAAAAATCCAGGGCCCATAGCAAAAACTCTTAGTGGTCTCCTACAGCAGCTTAAGTAAAATTCTGTTTCTCAGGATGTCAGAGAATCAAGGAGTGATGGACTGAAAAATATTTGTCATGGGACAGCAGGAAAACTCAGCATTATAATCTTCCTGCTGTATCTTTTTGACTGATCTCTTATTTTTTCCAGGAAATATGCACCATTGAGGATGTTCAGATTCCATGCTGCACATACATATGCCTGGATGTTACTAACTCAAGCAGAGCCAAATCACAGTTAGGATTGAGCACAAATATAGCTTACAATTCAACCAACTACAACCAGAACATCTGAAAATTTTAAGACCTCTAGCTGAGCTCCAATTAGAGCAATGGTTTTGTTGGCCCAGTCACACAGACAGAGGAAATAAAATTTTGAGATAAAATGGACAACTTTGCTCATTCGACTAAGACAACTACTTATAGCTCTTTGGAGGTGAAACTACATTTTACAATATTGGGAGCAAAAATGCCTTATTGGACAATTCACATAGAAAACATTGTCAAATATAACACATGAAAAGCTAGTGAACTGTTTGGTTCTCCCCAACACTGAACATCTCCTGTATGTAAAATCACTCATCTTCACAAGGTGTATTATCTCTTTACTCCTTTTCCTAAAGGAAAACTTTCCTTTTTAGTGTGTATTGTAAAAAGTCTGTCTCTACTCCTGTTGTATATAGATTATTTATAAACACAAATTGAAGCAAGATACTGTAATACGAAAACGGCACCATTTCAGTTAAAAGAATATGATACAGTGTTCTTCAGAACTTCTGCTGAAGTCAGACATGGACATAAGACAAATGCTTTAGAAACCTGAATAAATGTTCATAGTTGAGACCATTCAAAAAGTAAATTAATGGATTAATTCTGATGGTGTGAGATGGCTACCTCTCTTTAAGCACTGTTTACCTGAAAGATCAATAAATGAGAACAGCAGAATTGGCTTGGAAAGAACAAGTTTTCCCATCATGCCTTCATACAGCATATCTGAGACTCCTTTAGGCATGCTGAAATTGGCTCAGGAAATACACCAAATGACTTAAACACATCCTGCTGGAATCAGCTCAGAATCCAGGATGAGAATCCAGGATGCAAGCCCTGGGTTCCTGCTGATGTGCCCTTCCGTCACGTTTCAGCTTCCTTCCCTACCTTATTCCTGGCCCCTCTATCTTTTCTTTAGTGTTCTATCATTAGTATGCCTTCACTGGCCAACACAACTTGGTAACTCAGCCAGGAGGTTATGACAGAAAATTAAAGAGTGCCTGATAATCATCAGTAAAGGCTATGCCACATGTTAGAACAAATTTTATTTATTTCAGCTGTATCTTCTGACATTGAGGTTGTATTGGAAGTCAAACAAACATATTACATTTGTCATCTTTGCAATTCCTTCCTTCCTCACATGCTGACCTCTGCCTACCTGCAAACACGGAAAGGATCATACCTAATGAGCAGTACAGAAACATTAACAATTAATTTTTTATGGCAAAGAAACCACAAACCCCCCTATATTTCATACCAGTTAGACTGCCAAAATTGAGTTTCTAATTCTAAAATACTAATTCTCTATTTTCTAATTATAAAAGACACTATGAAGCTTCAGAAAAGCAGTGTAAGAAGAATAACTTTTATCAGGAGAAGTTCTACTTAATTCTGTATGTTCTAGAGGTTCTGTTCTTGTCAGCTTTTTTTAATAAACTATTTTAAAACATTATTTAAGAATGTGTTCCTATTGAATTAAGCAAATGGTAACCAGATAAAATCATAGACCACTCATGAACACGTAGAATTGGTAGAAATAAAATATATGTATTGTTAACATTTCACTAAGTACAGCTTATTTTATCCTACTAATGTCTAGGCTTTTTTGAGTTTTTAGCATGCATTTCATCTAACTGTGATTATAAAATCTTAACGACAAGAAGCCTTTTTTATATTTGTCTGTAAAATGTAACTTAAGTATGTATTAAAACACCACATACAGCAGGTAACTACGCTTTTCTAGGTGAAGATTTCTACTGAACATCTTTCTCTATCCCATTTTCTCACATTAGCAATTCTGTTATTTTCAATGTTGGATTTTGTTTCTAAATCACACCAGCATTCCCAAACAGCTAACTTTACCTCAAAATACTGCTCTACCCTGAGTCCAGTTAGATATAGGTTTGAGAAAAGCTACTTTTTTCTCTATTTAAGTGTTTCTCAAACGAAGAAGAAATCAATAAAATAGAAACTTTGAAAAGCTAAGATAAACTCAGTTTCCTGACAAAAGTCCTGCAAGCACTGACATACAGATGGACAATGCCAATTCGTATCTGTGGCTGCTGATGCCACTGCTCCTCCTCACTCCTTGTAAGGATGCACTCACAGCTCAAGCACACTTGTGTCAATGAGGAGACTCTTTTCTGTCATCTGCCAAAAGCAGCAGTGAGGGATTCACTTGGCTTGGGACACTGCACTGAGGCAAAACATTTAGAGAGCACCTGTCCTGCTCCTTGTACCAGCTGTGGCATGGGGCTGGCAGCCATCGCCAGAGAGATGGTAACAATCTGCTGCATGGGATCAAAGGAGAACAGTGAGAGTAAAAAGTTACAGCTGTTCTCAACTGGTTTCTTCCATGATACCCTTATCTAACTTGTGGCTTGAAGTAGTGTGAGCTTTGCAAGAAAAAATAAGCTTTTTCTTTAGGGGAAGCTTTTCATACATTCTAAGCATTGTTCCTTTCTGTGTGAAAGGCTGGTAAATGGTCACATAGACCTGGGACTCCATCATGCTTTTCACATACAAATAAAGTAACTGACAAGTTGCAATAGGTTCAAATGGCATGCTCATTGTGAGGATCTGACTGGAGCATTTCAGAAAAACTGGGTCTCTATTTGGAGGGTGAAGTCTAGTCAGGATCTTGAAACACATGCTCTTGAAAAAACAACAGAATCTCTTTTATCTCTAAACTTTGGAGTGTCAGGCCAGGCGGTTGCTAACTCCAACTATGTGGAGTCCCAGTTTTAATACTAATACTGCATGTCCACTGCTGACATCTCTCTCTAAACCTACCAGGTAGGGAATGTGACAGAGCATATAGGGAGCAAAAATTATGATGGTGGCCAATTGGTACATTTTGGCTGTCTCTGTCCAAGTACAGAAAAGAAAGCTGGATAGATATCTACTGTTAAACATATGATAAAGCAAAGGTGCACCATGTGAAAAATCCCAAAACATGCACACTTCCAGCAGAAGAGCATCTAGTACCTTCATCTTTTCTTTCACTGAGAACACAAAACTAAACAGTAATAGTGCAAGTACCCTCAGCTTCCTTGGACTCTAAGTTATTGAAGACTAACTGAAACTGTGGAGATAAAGAAGGCAGACTTCTGTGGCTTACAGTCCCAGCAGAAGAGGACAGGTGTTTCCCGGGGGATTGCTGTCTGACTGTGTGGCCTGTGGCTCTCAAAGTGATACGGACAAGGAAACTGTAAGCAGCATGGTCATCTAGCAAAAGACAGTGACAGCAACTGTCTGAAGTTGTAAACATGCTACCACAAATAACACAGTTCTTGATAGTGGTTAGTGACTCCTCTTAAATCTGCAAACTCATTAGTGTAAAAAAAAAAGGAAGGTTTTGAGCTTTTTTTAAATAGAATTCCATTTAAGGAAATTTTGTTCTGAAATTTAAAAGCTTTTACATAAGTAAGGAAAGAAAAGACTCCAGTAAACCAATGAGAGAGTCTGCAACATAGGAAAAATAAATAGCATGCAGCTGAAGAGAAAGAGAAGGAAAGCTCTGCCTTATATGACCACTTCTGGAGGAACTGAAAAGCAGTGACATACTCTGTTCTCTTCTATCACCACATCTGTGGTACAGAGCAGGGGAACAACTGGAGATAAAATAAGGTTTGTATTCAGCAGTCTCCCACTGTGTTGGCTCAATAGAGAGCCAGTGTGTCAACAGACACACGAATTACTTAAAAAACAACAAATTCATCTGAGTGCAATATTTCCTAATACAGTCTTGGCTAATCCGCAGCCTGCAGACTAAGACTGTGGTACAAAATAAATACAAAAACTCTGCCAAGCTGCAACCCTTCTCTGAAGAAAAATGGGCATTACTGTTTGTGTAGTAAATGCTAAGATATATTTCCTCAATTTTTTTTCCCCTCAGAATACTCCTTTGGCTTCCTGCAATGTCTAAATTTGGACTTCCTGAGGCAGATGTCTCATCTTTGCACATGACAGCCCTCAATCAATGTTTTCTTCCATCAGCCTGTCTGGTCCCTTTTTGAACTCAAATAAAATATCTGCAACTGCAGCATTTTGCAGCAAGAAGCTGCACAGAATAACTACCCATGGTGTCTGGAGCCATTTTTGTTCACTTGTGACACCTGTTAGTTTCATCTGAAGTGCCTTGCTTCTTGTACCAGAAACGAATGAACACAGTAACTCCCTATTTACCCTGTCCACAGTACTTCGGATTTTACAGACCTGCACCAAATCCCCTTCCCTCATGTTATCTTGTCTCTTCACCCTGAACAGTCACATAAAAGCTGTTCACCACTTCTTTCAAACTCTAAAAGAAGGAAAGAAGGCAAGTATAAATAAAGAATGGGAATCTAGCTGTGTTTGGGCTGTGTGGCAGAAGAGAACAGGGTATCTCTATACACACGAGATCAATGGCATACTGATCTACTTTTCCTACCATATTAGCATAAAGATTCTCTAAACTAGGATCTTGCCACATGACTGACAAATTTGGATAACCTTGCTGCAGGGCACTAAATAAGGAAGAACTGGACCTCAGTGGATTGGAAAAATGGACTCACATGAGCCTCATGAAGTTCAGCCAGCCAAATGCAGAACCAAGCTAGAATAAACCCCCACAGCAGTGGAGGCTGGGCATGACCTCGTTAGAAAGCAGACTGGCAAAAAAATCTGGGCTCCTGGTAGACAGGTTAAAGAGGAGCTAATAGTGACCTCACACCCAAACATGTATGGGACTGTGTTTAAAAAGAACTCTTTCCCCTCCATTTGATACTTGTGAGATCATGCCTGGAATTCTGTACTAAGTTTTGGGTTTCCCAGTAGAAGAAAGATATTTGGCATACTGGAACAATTCCAGCAGACTGCCACCCAAAATGTGGAAGGAGCTTGCAGCACATGTTACTGGAGGAGAGGCAGAGGGAACTGAGATGGTTCACACTGAGAGATGTTACTGCTATCTGCAACTGCCTAATGGGGAGGGATACAGAAAAGATGGCAACACCCACTCACAGGCAAAACTTGCATCAAGGACAATTAAACATTAAGAAGCATTTTTTCATCATGAGGTTAGCCAGACATTAGGAAAGGTTCCACAGAAAGTCTTTGAAATATCTGTCCTTAGAGATACTCCAAATCTGATTTCACACAGCCATGCTGAAATTGGTACTTCCAGGGCTGGGCAACATAATCCCCAGTGGTTCCTTCCAACTTGCCTCTTTTATGACCAGCAAATTAGTCCTAGTTAGACAGGAAAGCAACATGAACCTCAATGGTCTTGCAGTAAAACTAGCAAATTACATAACTTTAAAATCTTCTGGTCTTGTCCTCCACTCATGCCCTTATCAAAATGCTGTCATTAGCACCCTCCTAAAATAAAAGAAAGGTCAAGACATTGCACAGATTTCTTTTAACAAAACTGCATTCATTTTTCCTCAGTGCAAAAGTATGAATTTCTCTTCTTCCTCTTTTGTTTTCCTCAGTTGTGACAGATGTTGTGCAAAGGGCTAAACTAAAAAAAGAAAGTTTTGCACCTGTTGTGGTTATCCTATCCCCTCCAGAAAAGTATGCATTGTCTTATACCATGCAAAAGGAGAGCTGTGTTCCTCCCTCTAATCAGCTAAGCTTAGCAGTTTCACCCTTCCTGTATCATGTAACTTTCAAGGGAAGTTGTGGTTAGTTTAACTCCAAGGCAGCCTACTTTAAATATAGAGATGCTGAAGACTGATTATTCTCAACTCACCAGCCAGGAGTAGCCAGATAGTGTTTTATTGGCAGCTACTGATACCAAGGGACTAGTATCAGTACTAGTACCAAGATATCTTAGTATCACAACTCTGAAGTATGCACAGTTACAGCAACTCTGTCTAGAAGTAACAATGACAGAACATTGTCCCCAGTGGGACAGGGAGAGATGAACCTCCCCAGCCAGCTACATGTGTGAGGCATTTTTGACAAACAGGGACAACTGAAGATTCCTCACAAGTTATCAGACTATAAAGACAATTCTGGGCCAATTCTTTGGTTTTGTCTTTCAAATAATATCAATGCAGTGTATTCTCAATGCCAGCTATTCAAATCAACCTGAATACCTACCAGAACCTTACTTACTTCATTCACTCAGATGGGGGTAACCCAACTATTTTAAATATGCAAGGAGCAGCTACCAGGATAATCAAGTCATCTGAAATTACTGACATAATAGATTACATTGTATTAATATCATTAAGCAAAGGTGTTTTAGACTTTAACTCCTTTTAAGCCAAAAGCTAGAACAGAAGCTCTACAACTAACATAGCCAGATGCCAGCACCAAAACTAATGACCACGAACACCAGGGGTGACTGCAAGACAAGCAGCTCACAACTCCAGGTACAGCCAGGGCACCTCTGCCCCTCCTTGCTGCTCCCCTGCACCATTCCAGCTGTTCAGCCAGCACCCACATCCCAGGCCCCTGGCATCCCCATACCCATGAGCACAGGGAGAGCTGCCCACAGCTGGCAAACCCAGAGGCCAAGCTCATGGCTGAGAGCAACCAGCTGAGGGCCACTGCAGGTGGAGAGCCCAGGGTCAGGGAAATGCCTCCTAATGTCTGAATTGGTTTTACTGCTTCCACAAAAGGTCTCTCTACATTTCCTCCACTGCTTGAGGAAGCTGAACTTGGAAAAATTAATTCCTCTGGCTACAGCCCTGCCTTCCTAATAGTGTGGCTGCTGGTGGTGTGGGACCACTTAACTGTGCAGCTCAGCGTCTCTATTCAAGCAGTCAAGCACAACTGCCATCACAATCCCCTTGCAGCACTTCTTGTGCTGCAGCTTGCAAATTCCTGATGAAATTAAGTGATTACTGATCAGATTTGTAATTTTTAAATACCCACAAAAATAATTTTTGGAACAGACACCAATAAAGAGTTAGTACCATAATGTATTTTAACTACAGATGAAGTCTCGTTTTCATATGGTCCAGATAAGGTCTTCACAACATGAAAAAAAAAAGGAAAAAAAAATTCTCAGAAATCTGATTCTAATGCTTTTTCAAGAAGTGCTACTTTCTAGCCCCAAACAAAAACAGGAAACAAGTGTGCCTCACTGGCCACAGACCCACAGGTAGAAAAAGGTTTTGCTACTCTCTTTTGACAGGGTTACTCAACTTTGTGAACATGTCAAAAAAAGGTCTAAGCAACTAAGAACCATGACTTATACTCCATTTCATCTGATGATACTACACAACCACTCACAGCAGGATTCCTCCATGCACAGGATGCTGACAGCACTGGCCTGGGAAGAATGTCAGGGTGTACCGGCAAGACACACCAACAACTGCAGAGCACCTCAGAATTATAAAGAAATGTTATTTTAGTTAAGTGACCTTAACTTAGAACAGCAATACTTCTTCAATTGATAAGAAAACATAAAATCAGCTGTGTTTTGAACCAAAATGTTGGCAGTTGCAGAAATAACCTTATAAATAATGATTTACCTACTGTAGCAGACAGCAGTGGACAGCTATTTTGTGAAGAGGCAGTGACCCACATAACTACTAGTTGAGGTGCAGGCCTCTGTATCACACATACTACATGATCACTACTTAATCAAGACACACCTAATCAATAGTATAATTAATCACTAAATGCACAGTCAATACATAATTACCCAGTGTGTAGTCAATGCACATTTAAGTATATGTGTATAATGTAATGTCTCGTTCATATGAATAATTATCTGCAACAGTTTTGTGACTGCAGCTTTATTAATTATATAAGAGTGTATATTGCTCAAGGGGGTCTTGAAAGCCATGTCCTTACTCCCTGCTGGGTTCTGCCAGTGACTGATCAATCTGTATGTGAGAAGACCCTGAAGGAATACAAGTGATGTCAGAGCTGGTGAACCTCACCACAGATGGGATCTGCACCGTGTGCTGCCCCTGACCTGAGTTCCAGCCAGTGCTGTAACATCTCATTGCTCCCAGCATTGGAAAAGATAAAGGATTTCATAACTTGCTATTGGCTTTTCTGGGCTATTAATGAACTGCCTTGCAAGTGTTTGTGCCTTTCTTACAGGGATCCAGTCCTCTCCTTGGTGCAAAAGACCTCCTTGGTCTTTTATTTATCACCTTTCCAACTGCAAATACCAGGAGGATAAGAAATGAGATGTAATTACTTTTCTCCAAGAAGTATTCTATCAAATCAAAAACACCAAAGCCACTGAGTTAAAAAAATTTAATAAGTTAATTTTTGTTATGAGGAAAAATGAAAAAACAAACTAATGATAAGGCTTTGTGGGAATAAAAAAGGAACAAAAACATAAGCAAATTACTAGTCATGGAAAACCAAACAGTGAGTGATCTTAAAATCTGTGAGAGACTCAAGCAGTGCTTTCTCTGAGAAAAACTGTAATCAAGCAGTGGTTGTAAGAAAACAGGAATTATAATATGAACTTGAAAAAATTCCCACCTTTTATGGTCTAGGGATGGTAAAAACACACAAAAATGAAATCACCAATTAAGCCTACATGAACCTGGGGAAAAATGGCCAAAATTTTTAGTGATTCCTGTGCTTACTATGTAAGAGCTTAAATATGGGTGTAAAAAAATTCACAAACACATCAGAAGCTAAATAAACTTGTGTTTTATTTTTTCAAAACAAACTAATGCAACAAAAAGCTCCTTAAAGACAAAAATCTAGATTTTACTATTTAAGAACTCTTATCTGTGGTTCCCAAAAAACCCCACTTGCTGGTCTTTGGTAACAACACAGGCAAACGAAATACTGTGGGCAACACCACAATTTGCTCTCCCCACTTGGTTTCAGTTTTAAGCTTTTAATGCTTTTCAATAAGCAAAGATTGCCAGCAGAGTGGTTAAAATTCTCTTCAAATTAATGTTTTCCACTCTTAATATCTACCTCCCTCTTACAAAAACTGTTTGTGTGGAGAAACAATTTCTGACTAAAATGTCAGGTTTTTCGTTTAAGTATATTATTACAGAAAAAAAAATCTGCTTTCATTTTTTTCAAGTTTTGTTGAAATACAAAAGATAGCAATTTATCTTTTCCCTTCTTTTAATTTTTTTTAGTAAGTTCACAATGTTGGGACATTGTGCAACTCTCAGGGGCAGCGTTCCCCCCCCTCCAGCCAACTCAACCCAAACTTCCTTACCATTTCTGTTTGTTCACACATAACAAGAACAAATTGAAACTGCCTCACCAAAGCACATTTCTTTCTAATGTGCCACCCTGATTTTAACAGACAAATACTAAATCACTCAGAGACATGCAATATCTCATCATAATACGCCTACTGTGGAGTTTCTTCATAACAACTACTGCTTCTAATAGCTCTTGTTTAAAATTATCCAGTGCAGAAATCCAATTACAGCTCATTTATCTTCAAAAAGAGTTTAGACAGCTGGCATTATTTAGCCAGGTTGGCTGAGACACATGTAATGTTTACCTCCATAAGCTGCTTACAGAGTACTGACCACAGAGATTAATCCTGCTGGAGGGCAGACCAGTTTCCAACTGGAATAAGTAGTTCTCAGTTCTCTAACCATGCTTGGTACTTTCCATCTAACAAAAGCAACTAAACAGTAAGTTTGAAAGTGATGAGTGCCTGCAATTACAAATGCCACTCAATACTCTGAATTTTAAAAGCACAGCTCATTTCAGGGAAGCCTTTCAAAGATGTTTCATCTTGTTTCCAGACATATTCAATCATTGGTAATTTTTTTTTTACTTTTTGCCAAATTACCTCCCACTGCTTTCATCCTCCAAATACTGCTACTGAACATGAGTGTGCCTGAGAGGTGCAATATCAGATTGACTTCCTGTCCCAACTGCAAGGCAGAGGTAAGTATCCTAATTAATGTGAAAATGGATCATTGCCACATTCAAGATCATCCTCAAAATCCTCAGCAAACCTTGACACCACTTAAAAAACACCTGATTATGCACTTGTTATTACATGTGATATCTTGAATGGAACAACTTTGTATAGGGCAGAGCTTTCGGATGATAATGACTCCTCTTACAATTACTAAAATCAGGGCTTGCGATACACCGCAGAGAACCCCAGATCAGAGGTTATGCCCTTCTGCCTCATCTACCCTTGTCCTCTGTCAGGGGTTATCAACTCTGCAGCAATGCGTGCCTTAACATCAGGCACCTGAGGCTGGGCTGATGTAATCAACTGTGAATCTTGTGTCTACAGAGCAATGGAAAGAGAAAGCCCTGCTCTACCTTCCAGCTACATGTTTCCATCACTTTCTTGCTCTGGTATTTGTATGCATCCACCCCAGAAGTGAGCAGGTTTAAAAAATTTAAGCTGGTGGGAAATGATCCTAAATGACAAAACATAAGGGTATATATGTTTTATTTTCAAACATTATCTCCTGATAACCACTGCCTGTAAGAAGTCAGATGACTTGTGCTGCAAGTGGTAGATAGGAAAGCACAGGTGAGAGCCAGCTGGTTGCTCTGTAAGCAGCAGCCCACAATTCAACCAGCTCAGCCCTGCTACAAAACTGCACGCACCTTCAGCAGGTGAAACCAAGCCACATGTGCTCGTTCTTGCTGCCTCCTGTGCAAGGCACTGGCAGAGGAGTGGAGAACATGGCTGGGAATAACCATGGTTATGGTTTGAACAAGTTCCACTCTTTCGATCAGTTGAATGCAAATCAGAGCCCTCAGTCCAGGTGCCTCAGACTCCCTTACACTGACCAAGTGTCACTTTGCATTCAATATAGGTTCATTTTTTTGTCTACCATTGCTGTCTCTTCTGCCCCATATGTTAATATCTTCCTATTTCCCTCAAGAGTCTGTTTGCTCTCATTTTCTGATCCTGCCCCCTTACTTTTTCAGCTCTTTTCACAATCAGCCCTATATTAAGCAGAAATTACTTTATATAAGTCCCTGCTATACATATTTGGCGCAAGATTTTTTTTTATGGGATTAATCAGTGACAATCTAGAAGTGCATTACTTAAGCAGTTAAGGACAAAGACATTTCAGCTTAATGCCAGAAAGGTGGACTCCTGACTGTCTACTCCCCTTGTTGGTTAAACATACTGTGAAAGGAGTGAAACACACCCTAAAGTTTCCATTTGCTTACCTCAAACTTCTGACACACAGAAGGATTTCAGAAGTAGATCTGAAGATAGAGATATGCAGACAAATAGTACATCCCCGTCTCCAGTTATAAGCAAGAAGTCCTTTTTTGCCTTTGAATGAATATTTGCAGGAACATTCACTGGAATTATTGCAAACACTCACTTGTTTTACCCACAGCCCAAAAAAAAGTTACTTGAAGAAGGAACGTAGTGATCCCACTGTGCAGCCCCAGCCTTGTGTTTGCCCCGAGCTCCCCTGCCACCTCACAGGCTGCTGTTTACTGTGACAGTCTGTCCAAAGACAGTTATTGCACTGAAGAAGCAAGAAAAACTCCTGAACAAACTTTAGAAATATAAAAAGAATAAAGTACTTGATGTCCAGGAGGTAAAGAAGTGCTCCAGTTCTAAAAAAAAGCGGCATTTAAATGAAACACCAGCAGGTTGATTTTCTGACAAGTGATACAGGAATGTGGGATGAATTCTGAGGAAATCTTAAAAAAGAAAAGAGGAAAAGCAGAGGATGTTCTACAGTTTCAGCTACACAGGCTTCAATCTTCTTTCAAACTTGTGGCAGAGCACACAACGACCAAAACACTATCAAAATGTGAAAAAAGCTGGTGATCACAGGCTGAAAGGGCTGTGATGTGAGGAAAGACTGCACCAAACAAACATCTCATCAAGAAAAAGGATCATTAAGTGAAGGCAAAACAAACAAAACCACCTCTCATCGAGCCCTTGCTAAAACCCCTGGTGACAAGAAATAGAAAAGCTCTCCACAGAAAAGCACAGAGATTAATGCTGAGTATCCCTTTAGGGAACTGATTTTATTAAGTGTACAAGACGCAGAAATAAAAAGGAAAAAAACTGAACAAAAGTTTTAAAATTGAGAAACGTATTTTGTCTCATACCAATGGGAAATCAGCTCATTTACAAACTGCAAAGGAGGAAGTGCTTCTTCTTGACTGTTTCTCACTTAAGGATTTAGTGGACATGCTTTACGAAGCCCAAAAGCCATCTGCAGGCCAGAAAAAATTTACAAAAAGCAAAGAAGTAGATGCGGTGTGACTGCATTGCTGGCTGAGATAGTCCTGAACAAAAGCTCCCTCTCAGATGGAATGCTAACTAACTCATCACAGCTAACTCATCTACATCCTGACCAATCTCTCTGTATCGTCAGAAAACTGGAAAAGGGGTCTGTAAGAATTCATGCCTGGCGGGCTGTTTGGGTCCAATCCAGCTAGCTGTGGACCCCAGCCCACACAATCTTACGCAGGACAAAAGGCAAAAAATGAGAAGCGCTCTTCTCCATGTGGGGACAAAGTCCTAACTCTATTTCCTTGATAGGAGACACCAGATCATCCAAGTGACCCCCCCCCAGGTGAAGAAAAGAGAGAGATGCCTCACGGCGGGAGACTTTTAAACCCTGGGAATGGGGGTGGAGGAAGAGGACCACAGCCAATGGGATACAAGTGAGGAGGAGGTGAGGGGAGGAGTAAACCTGGGACAAACCATCACCACCAGGGTTTCTGGGGGAGGGAAAGACCATGTGATATAAAAGGGGAATCCCATGAGGATACAAATATACTATTCTGTGCAATAATACAGAACCAGTGCAAACCAACTAAATAACTATTTAGTGCAATACAACAGGTGTCCACATATCTGACTTGTGCCAGAACAGAGGAAAACATTTTTAAAACAGCTCTGAGAAACCCTCTCAGATTTCCTGCTCAGGAAACACCCAACTTAAGCACTCAAAGTCCCTCTCAATAATTTGTCAATACATAAAGTCAGTTCCACCAAATGATCAGTATCCCTAACCAAAGCAGGAGTGTGATGTGTCACCCTTCATGCCCGATGGCACTGTCAGCTTTAAGCTGTACCTGGATGGATGAAGGGACCACCCAGCCTGAAGCAGCTGCCTAGCTGATATACAGATAGGCAAATTAAAGACACAAGGTCTCTGTTCCTCAAAAGATGTCCCAGCAGGTTCCTGATTTAGGCCACAGAAATCTGTGACTGCACACCTGGTAACAATGACAATAGGCTATAATCCCATGGGCACTGGCTTTACCAGCACTGCAAACTCTCTCTCAAACTGTGCCCATGTGCAAGACAAGCAAGGAGCAAAGCATCACCTATGGACACAGTGCCAAGGGGCTCACGAAGGCACTCACATACAGAAGGATGTGAGGCTGTACACCCCAGCCTGAGTGAAGTGCCTGCCCTCAGACCTGGACAGGGATAGCCTGGAAGCAAACTCATGCTTCAGTGTGGGACAGCCAAGCCTTTTATAATCTTTCTGAATCTAAAGAGAGCTATCTAGCAGATCTTAATGATCTTGACACTTATTCTGATAAACTGCCACTTGTGAGGCACTCTGCTGAATCAAGAAGAGGGGGCAACCGCATTTAAGAGAAGCACCTACTTCAAGAGGCCCTTCAGACACATATAACTTCAAAAGTAGAACCTTATACTGGGAATGATCCAACTTGTAATGGAGACAGTTTTTAACTCTAATACATATACTTTTATTCTGCAAACTTCTTGCCTTAGAGAAAAACATATTTGATAAGTAGTGATCCAAGACCCTGGCGTGTTACACACCTGAATTTCAAGGGTTATAATTTCATTGACTTGCTTTTCAACATTATTAGATTCACAGCTGTTCTTACTTCACCTGAGAAATATTTTCAAAACATGCAGATGCTACCTGAACTTACAGCTCCCATAGCTTCACCTAGTTAATATTTCCTGGAATAAAAGAAGTGCAGAGAACCACCTGGAGCATCAGTCTCCCAGAATTCTTTGAATGGACAAGTTTGGCTACATGATAACTGCCTGTGCTAGGGAGGGAGAGGTGAGCACCACACATGAGTGAGAGCTGTAGCCTTTCCTACCATCTCCTGATATCTGATCCTTCACTGCACTATGAGCTCCAACATTTCAGCACAGAAACCCTGCTTCTCTCTACCCTACGGATCCCACAAATGGCTCAGATCACCCAGGCCCCACCTGAGTATGTGATGGGATGAAGAGGGTCTTCACTCCCAGCTCCCATCTGATACAAGCATTAAATGATCTTATCAGGATCTGTATTTAGCATAATGCTTGGGCAGAGTGGAGCCGAAGTGGAGCAATTAATGTTGACCTATGTGGCAAAGCACATAAGCTATTTTTGCCTCATTTACTATGACCTATTTTCATGGTAGAGACAATAAGTTGAAGCTAAATACAGAATGTGACTCATATATTCCCTGTTCAATATTTTAAGAATAATTCTGTAGAACAATTAAGTTAATGGCTACTCCTCAGTCCTCTTCTACAGTAAATATTATTGGTAAGTGTTGTGCTGTTTTTTAGCTGAACCATTTTTTTAACTACTTTTGTACTCTTGGTAAAAAAATCAAATTTCTTCTAACCATTCATTATGATGAGGATATTGTAACAGACATCATAACACATCATCAAAGGCTGAAGACTAGTAAAGGGAGGTTTTAATGTTTATCTTATTCACACAGTTTGGCTTACTTCACAATACTTGAACATTAAAATGCTTCCCACCATTTTAGGGCTTTTTAGTCAAGAGACCATTCACACAATCATGGCTGTAGTTCGACTTTTCCAATGAGTAAGTACTGTAAGGCACAAGCTGCTGGCAGGAAACTCTTTAGCTTGTTCATGATAAAACAGAAACAAAATAGAAAAGCTGTAGCAGAGAAGTGATTTCTTTGCAAAACAAACTTCCCCATTAAGACCACTATATAACCCTTTTTCTCAACTACAGACCAAGGTATTTGGAGCAAAGTGATGACTAAACAAAAGGAGAGTATTCAGTAAGCATAAAATAAAGCAAAGAGGAAATTTTAAAAGATCTTGTTACTTATACCAAAAGTCTTCAAGGTCATTTAACTCTGAAAAAGAGACATTTTTTATTTCTAAATTCTTTAGAGAAACAACTGCAATACTTTTTTTACTAACTGTACACGATATCTTCTGTTTCATGCGCATTTGTTTTTTAAAGTCTCAGTCATACAACTGTACCTTCTTAGATACCACTGAACTTACTGAATCAATTTCTGTTCATTACTTTGGTAAATCAAGAGGTGTTTCTTTAAAGCATTAGTCACTGCAAGACCTCCTTTGTGAAGTTACTTCATTACCCTCCTCACCTGTCCTAGGAGAGCAATCCTAGCACCACACTCCATTTTGCAAAAGGCTACAACAGGCAGAGTATCTCCTCACACTAAGGATGTCTTCAACTGCTCAGAAGAATTAGTCATTCTAATTCTCACACTAAGGATGTCTTCAACTGCTCAGAAGAATTAGTCATTCATTTTTCTTCATTCTTCCTCCACTGCAATCAAATAATTAACTGCCCTACAAATACAGGGAGAGGGAAGAGATTCAAAGAACATCACTGGAATGGAAGCAGTTCATTCTGTGATGGAGGACAATACCAGTTACATGAAAGGATATCAGATCCTTAAAACAAAATGTAGCCAAGTATGCTCGTAGCAGAACTAGACAGGAGACAACTGATGTTTCTAGGATGCAATGACTCCTTTATGCTCGTTTCCCTTCAGATCAAATGACAGAGGGCACTGCAGTGAGCCAATTTGCAAACAATAGCTGAAATGGTAACTTGTACAGAATTGTTTGGCACAGACATCTACAATTAGTTGCAGGATTTCCTTTTAAATTCCAAAGGGACTTCCACATCCCTGTCTTTCTTTACTACGGCTGAGCATGACGAACAAACAAGGTGTTCCTAACTCCGGAAAGAGGAAGAGAAGAGAGGGGAAAAAACCCCCAGGCTGCCAGTAAAGTCAGAAAGAAAGCTTGATCATGCCCACGTGGACTGAAAATAACCTTCAAGGGTCAACTGCTGGGCTAAAAAGGAGGCCCCTATTCCCACATAGGAAAGAAGGCATTGTTTATTCTCATGAAATAATTTAATCATAAAACTTTCAGAACACTCTTTCTGAAAAATGGAATGCTGTGCAAAGAAAGTTGTTGCTATTGTGTCTTATTTTAATAAAGACATATCAAACAAATACAACGACAAAATCAGAAAGAGGGTAGCTTTAAAACACAGAGTTGCTTAATTTCTCTTATTAGTTTATATCCTTGTGCTATATAACAAAGCCAAAGAAGCATGATAAATGTTTCCAGTCTTTCTTCTCTTCCTCCACTAGGTGTCTTCTTATTCTTCACTTTTTCAGGGTAAACTCAGCCTATGCACAGTAAGAAAGTCTTTGTTTACAATTCATTCTCAGAATTGTATCTTAATGTGCAGAATTAATTAAACAGAAATGCAAAGGGGAGACTTGTATGAAATATAACTATTTGAGCAATAACAGAATTTGAAGTTCCACAACTATGGGAACAATCACAGCTTCCATGTCACATGGTATGTCCCTTTCATAGCAGAGACAAAGTGGCTTTCATTCTTTATAATCAGTTTTCCTGAAAAACTGGCTAAGTAGTGCAGGTGTATAAAGGAATTAATCCATCAGCCATTTCTGCCGTTCCAAAGATGAGTTGCTATGCTTGCTAAAGATCTGCAGATGGCAGCATTGATGCAGTAATTAGTCCTCACCACAGCAGAGGTCAAATCAAAACCATTTCACCCAACTGTTTCGTATTTGAGGCTAAACCCCATTTTCCAGAGTGAGAAATCCTAGCACCAGGCAGAACAAGCACTGGGCCAGGAACTGTCAGGCAGTTAAAGAGAAGCCAGATCCAGGATCACTACTACAAGACACTGTGTCAATCACTCAGTCAGTAACTGTGACAGGTTAGGCCCCATTACCTTGGAAATAAACTACATCATCTAGACAGTAATGAATGCTGTGAACCATGGGCTGCTGGTTCAGAGCCAGCCAGAACTGCTGTACAAAGTTCTTATGGTTACCTCCATATGCTGCCAAATTTGAAAGAAGGAATACAGAGATGTCCAACATCCTGCCACCTTTACTGCCCTTTCTTCTCTCACTGTTCCTTGTTCAAACAAGCTTTGCACTCCCTCTCATTTCTGCTATTTGTAAGTGATATGAATCTGGTGGCCTCAATCATCAGACAGCACATGGCTCAGTTACAAGCAAATAAAGGCAATGTCTCAGATGTTCTAAGACTAAGATAAAAAGGCTTTGACAGGCAGTATGATTTGGAGGCAAAGGATGAAAGTGGCAGAGAATATGGAACACACAAATCCCAGTTCAGTTTCACTGCTCCATCCTATCTTAAAACCACTTTTACCAACACAAACTCTACATAAGGAAAACAGCTGCTTAAATTATTGAACTTCAGATTTATGCCCTGAATTACTCTCCTGGGCCTCTTGTCATGATAAAGCTCAGGATTTTCAGCCCCTTCCCTTTAATATGTGTGTGTATTCTGACTGGACCTAGCTCTTTAAAGACAGTGACTGAAATGACCTGCTTGCAGTCAGCTCTGCTGTCCACCATAGCCAGCTCAGAGCACAAGCTGCCCTTGTCCTGGTGCTCTGGTGCACTGAGCACACTCACACTCAGCAGCTCTTTCATTTCCCTCCAAGGACAATGCTGAGCCTACACAACAAGCAAACCTGCCCAGCAGAGCCCCTAACCAACCAGATTCACCTCTGTGCAGCAGGCTGCTTTGTCCCAGCCTGGATTATGCCAGCCCCTTTATCATCCTGATGCTCCTCTTGTGTCACCTCAACGCCACCACAGCACCCCAGGTTTCACAACCCCAGCACACTGCTGCTGGTTCATCTGTGCCAGGGACAGGTGGTGCAGGCAGCACAGCATTAGGAGACTGTCACTTCTGCAAAGCAAGCTACCTGCCAGGGCTGGGCAACACACTGTAAGGTACCCTTGAATTTGAAGTGCTTATTCTAATTCACACAGCCCACTCTCACTTCAGGTACTTTTGATTAAACTCTTCACTGCTCTGCTAAAGCCTATGTAGCAATTTTTAATTGTTTAATTTCTGATAACATATACTTGGGCTAGATACTGACAGAGCTTGTCCAAACTCCAGAACTCTGGAGGAGTCAGAACAACTCTCCCTACTCCTGCACTTGACTTCATCAAAGGAATCTGAGTACATGCAGCTCCAAATAAGATATTTCTTTTGAAACACTAACTCTATACCTGGGAGGCATATCAAGTTTCAGAACAATACTTCTTGTGCACCTGAGACCTTTAAGAGCAGTTTAATAGTAAAAACATCACATACGATATACTTAGTAAGGAAAGAGTATTGGAAAAAAAACCTCTCCTAGACACTTCCAAACTGGAACTAACTAGCTCCTGACAATGCAGGTTTAAAAAAAGAAAATAAAAAAGGTGAGCATTCATGCCAGTTTTAAAAAACTATGAAGTATCTGTCATGAGAACTGTGCACTTTTTGAATTAGGAAAGCTGCATCCCAAAAAACAGAACACAGGAATTTGTCAAAGGCAATGTGGGGTCATCAGCAAGCATGGAGCTGTGTTGGTATTTGCCATGAGCTAATATTAGACAATGGACACTCTAAGGTTGCTGGTGTGTAAAAGACCACTGTCTCCAGCCCACTACCCCCTGTCACAGACATCTCAGAGATACAACTTTCACTTTAATTAATTTGTAAAGTATTGTTTCTTTCAAAGGCTGACTGACAGTGATAAACAGATGAACTACAAGCCAGATGCACTGTATATTTTTAGGCTATTTAGTGACACAGGGTGTGTCCTTGCTGTACAAGAGGTGGTGCAGGGGGGTGAAGGGAAAGGAGGAGGGGTAGGAAAAAACTGAAATGAACCCAGGAGAAACATGGAATGTTGATTTTTATTTTTCTTTTTAAGGGAAAAAACAAGATCTCCTTCCTCAAACCATACCATGTACTAGCAAAAGAGGGAAGAGAAAGCAAGCTATGACAGTAAATAAGACATGTCAGGTACAGCTAAGTAGGCTGCAGTTCTCTTAAGATGCTCCCTTTTCCATTCCTTCAGCTCTGCTGCAGACTGCATTTATGCCCCCTCACAGATGAGTGGGAGAGGAGGCACAGCTATGCCATGATGCAGCCTCTGAGTAACACACACAGCAAAACTGGAAACAACTGCAATAACTTTATGCATTCAGTGCCAACTTTTAACCAGTAGTTTATTCTTCAGTATTCACTATGGTGAACACAGTATGGGAATAAAAAATGAGGCCAGTTTTCATCAAGGTTGAGAACAGTAACCCAGAAGTGCACGTGAACTCACCCACACCAGCAAGTCAGTAAGTTAACAAAGTGACATGGGAGAGTTGCTTTCTGCACCACTGGTGCAGTGAGCCATGCAAGAAGCTTCAGCTCTTTCTTTTCAATAGATCCCAACGGTGGAAAGTTTGAAAGGAGAAGAAGAACATGAGCTCAAGCCAGCTCCCTACCAAACTGAGGCACAAGGGTAATCCTTCTGTCCCACTGTGTGCAGAACTTCTCTGTATCAGCTGGACAAAGCTTACATTACACAGTAAGTGAACAGGAAAAGCAGACTTTTCTGTACCATGACTAAACCACTGAAAGAACCAGCAGTACATTAATTCTGCAAAAGCAACAGCATGAAGGCAATCTCTTCAGTGCTGCACTTCGAGATTGTTGCAAGTGATCAAACTCATTTCTTCTGAGGCTTACTACCAGTTAGAGAAGGCACCATAACAGACCACATGCACTCTGCCCTATCCTCAGACAGGAAGCACATTGGCTTAGCTTTTAACTACTTAAAACTAGCTTTAGCACAACATAATGCAACTAAAATTACCTTGTCTACTGCTCAAAGTTCAGAATAGCAAAAGAAGACCCCAGATGGAACTGAGCATTTAATTTAGTAGAAGCTGGAGCAGAGGAAGTACTCATCCATCTGCGGGAAAACAATGCAAGGCACTCATTTCTAGCTGATAAAACAGCAAAGGAAATAAAAATAGAGCCAGGTGCTTCCTACAGCAGAAACCAAAGTAACAGGGGAATGTGGCACTGCAGAGCAGCCCACTGCCTCTCGCAAACCACAGGCAGTGCAACTTTTGACTTGGGTGTTCACCTCCAAATGCTTATCACCCTGCAGCTGCCGCCAGCTGAGCACCTAGACAAGGAGTATGCAACTGCAAACACCTCTTTTCAGCCTCCTGCTGCCAAACAGAGCTACCTCTCCATGCCTGGGGGAAGGCCTGCCAGCCTACAAGCAGCAGAGAGGTTTGGCTGCCTCTTCTCTACCAGGAAGGCTGTGAAAAGCCTGAGTGAAAGCAGAACACACACTGACATGCTGCAGCAAACCTGATGGATGGCTAACCTGCCAGCAAACTCAACTGGGCTGCTGCTAGCCACCTGTGCAAACTGTGGGATTTGATTCCAGCTGCCCTCACAAGGCATGACCTCCCTTGCAGGGTCAGAACATCAGCCACCCTCCAGACAAAATGACACAACTACAAGAGGTCACACTTTCCACTCTCCCCCAAGCAGACAACAAGCCTAGAGACAACTCACAGCATATAGGTTCTCTGATCCCAAATTCAACATCTGCCTGCTTCCCATTAAACCCAGAATCACTTTTGTACTTTCTCTTTTGCTAAGGAGGCACTGGCTGTCCACTTGCCTGTTTTGGCATAAACATAAATGCATAAACTGCATTCACAGAGCAGTTCAGCTTAGAAGGTGCCTCCACACTTCTGTATTTTTTCCCAAAATAAAGTATTCTTGCCCAGGAGAGTGCAAAAGTCCAGTTCTTCTCTTCCACAAGATATACATATGGCACTGAATTTCACTGAACAGTTGAAAACAGTGCTTTGTTCTGCTGAAGCATGCTCTGGAGTTGCTTTAATAATGATAAAGCCACAGAAGAGTTTTCAGCACTGGTTAGCCCTTTTAAGATACTCCTTAGTCCTAAAATATTAAGCGCTTTTAAATAAATTTATATTTCCCTAGGGTGATCTGGGCAGGATTTGCAGCTCACTGCATTTAAAAGGCCTTTGGAATGATCATAAAAAAACAAGTTTCATATTAGCTCACCTGAACAGAAAAAAACCCTAAATATTTAAAGGTAGTCTACACACCAAAAATCATGCCCAGGTCCCTCCCTATAATTACTTTAACAATCACACTGACCCATGCAGACACCTACATGGTAACACAAACCCATTCAGGCTGATATAAATTACATGACTACAGGAGAGAGGGGTTTCTTTTTCCAGAAGTTAGCTTGAGCACTAAGTGAGAATCACCCACCCACATTAGTTTTACAGTCAGTGAAGAAAGATGTTCCCACAAACAAACCTGATTCTGGCAATTTCTGAACTGCAGGACTTTGTAGCTTCTGGCACTAAGTGAACATCCTGGCAAATTCCTGATGACAGGTCAGGTGGAGACCAAAACATTATTGCTCCCCTAGTTAACACAGAGCTCTCTGCTAACACCTCCCAAAGACTGCCAGCCAGAGACCTGAAGCAACAAGCACTCTACAGAAAATATGGAATGATCTCCTTCTCCAAGTTGCTTTTCTAAAGGGTGGATCTTTTCTCAAGCTGACAAAGAGGAAACACAGGAAGTTAGTCTTCACCTACAAACCTTTGTGACTACTCCCATCCCATCTAAGATGTCTGTTGCAGTGACACAGCTGAGAAATTTTACTCTGTTTTAACACAGGCTAAAACCTCTTTTCATACAGCGTTTTTCAGCAAAGCTCTCAAATAAGCATGTTATTAATTTAGACAGCAAATAAAAAATAGAAATATTGCTGCTGTGTAAATAAAATGTTGTAATTACAGGCATAAACAAAGTTGTGTATTCAAGTGAATCAAACTTCTCATTTCAAATGCAGTGACTTTCTGTCACTTTCAGACTGACTACTATCCAAGGCAATATAAATAAAATGGGGATTTCCACAAAAAATCCACCAGACTATGCTCTACTGAAAATACATTTACATTATGCTTATTAGAAACTTATGCATAACCAAGATGTGTATTCTTGCAGATACCTTTTTATGGAAACTTTAACATAAAATATGCTTTCATTATACCACAAACATTTAAAAGCTGAAAATATATGTAGTACAACAGCCTAGTCTGACCACACTGGAAATATTACAAATGTTTGACTGCTGAAAGGTAATAGAAATACCAGTCCACACACACCCCTTCTATGTGAAATAGTAACTTTTAAGTATAACCAATAAAAGAGCTCAGCACTAGTGAGATTACGTCATTGTTTCCTGCCTGAGAAGAGGAGCTATTTTAGCTAAGCGAAGCTGAGCAAAGAAGAGGAAGTCTAAACCTTCTACAGATTTGGGGCCATGAAAGAAGCATCTCTGAAGAAATTTTGTAGCGCGCAAAAGGTGAGTAATGATCCCTTATGCTGTGCTAACAAAGTAACTTGGATTTCATACATGTTGCTAAGAGGCTTTGTTCAGAAGCAGAACATGGGCATTAATTCTAGAACTAATGAAAAGATATTGGATTTTCAATGCACTTTCAAAATATCAGCAGCATTCTATAAATAACATTTAAAGAAAAATGATTGCATTTGTAAAAGCATAGTACCATAAATACTGTTTAGGATTTTAACAAAAATTTTAAGAGTATGCAATAAATGAAAACATTGGTAAGTACATTTATCACTAAAAGAAAAATGTTCTGATTCATGTTACTTGGTGTCTCTGTGCTTCACTGAAAGCCATGTTATCCTTGGGGAAATGCAACCAGATATAAGGGACAAAGTAAAAAGGGAGATTGGGAAGAGAGATACACACATGACCCTTTAAATGGAACCACTGTTACCTAACTCACATTAAGAATCTGGAGGAAGAGATTTAATGGTGATTTTGCTGTCAACAAGGCACCTAGCTGGCCTTCACAATTCACATTAGACATTCAGAATGTCAGTTATCATTAAAAAATTAAAAGATTGATAAAATATACAGACAAACAACAGAGGAATCATTCAGAATTAACACAGACAAGTCTTCCCAAACCAGTGACTCCAAGGGGCTCTTCAGCAAGTGCTCTAATCAATACCAGTAAGTAAATGTTCCCATTATAAAAAATGGCAACTAGGGCAAAACCATCCACCCAGAGGCACCCAAAGATATGCTTGGGCTGACTGGGAGATATCAACCTGAACTCCATGCAGACAAGTACCAACGAAAAAGCAAAATATCTCCAATTGTGTATTAATGCAAATAGGTAACATACACTTTTCAAAAATCTCAATATTTCTTACCTACATAAATGCTACATTTTAGGTTCTTAAAAATTAACAGGCATGCATTTAAACTCACAAAGTTGGGAAACAGTCTCCAAAAACCAAGGAAAAAAACCCCAAAACCCAACAAACCCTTTCTGTTACAGCAGGTCAGTTCTTTGATATATCTCAAAACTGTCACGAACTTGAAATAACCAGCAAACAAGGCATAAAAAGTAGATCACACCAGACTGAGCTTCCTATCTTCCCATCAAAATCAGGCTACTGGTTATTTTGAAAACATGACCTGACCAGAAATAATTACAGTTACTGCAAGACCAAAGGAGACAAGAGCAAAACGAAAACTAAAATCCATGATGTTTCTTAATATTCAAGTGAATGATTCTACCTGTCAATTCACCTGCCAAATCACTCAGGATATTGAATTTGGTAGTTCTGCACTGTCAAACACAATGACTAGCAAGAGAGAAAAAATAACAGAACAAAAGAGGAAAAAAAACCCACTTACAATGTGCAAGGGCAAGGGGGAGGTGTATATTAAGCAACATTTGGACAATTTTGTGCAACAGTAGTGAAAGTGGAACAGTGTACCAGATAATATTTTAACTATGCTGCTAGCACATGCACAACATTTTTTAGTATATGCCATCTAACCTTCAATAAGGTTTGCTAGCATTATTTAATTATTTTATTTTTCTTATTTTTAGAGTTCTTCATGCAATGAGGAATTTGAGAGGCATTTATACAGATGCACCCCAAACTTCTTTTTTGTATTACATACATGGCTTTTCCCAAACAAAACATAAATTCTGTTGCATGTTCTAATGTCCTCATCTGAGCACAAAACATACCTTTTTTGTTTTGTACAGCTGAAAAAAAGACCTTGAGTTAAGGGTTAAATATTTCTATGCATAACTTTAATATGTCTGTAAACTGGAGAACTGTAAGAAAATTAGAAGCCCAAACTATATTTCAAGGCAGAAACGAACCTATATAAAGATTTAACAGGTCATATTTAAGTTAGTTACTCCATGGTACCCTTCTCAGATGCAGCTGGTATTTGCCACTGTCAAACCAGGATGCCAGATTAATAAACACTGGTTCAATCCCCTATGCATTCCTGTAGCACTGAGAAAGTATTTGGTAACATTACAGAGAAAGCATTGACCAGATGGGCAGTAACAATAAACCTGGGTTTCAATGCATT
Source organism: Molothrus ater (assembly GCF_012460135.2). NCBI lineage: Eukaryota > Metazoa > Chordata > Aves > Passeriformes > Icteridae > Molothrus > Molothrus ater. The sequence continues at coordinate 40,049,180 of NC_050479.2, forward strand.
CATCACTTCTGGAGATAAAACACACAGGAACTAGGCACCCTTCTGCTCTGGAGAACAGTTCTGGTGCCTAACAGAAACTGTGGAACTTCCTTGGCCGTTTGTCACAAGTGGGAAGATCAGACAAACAACTAACTTGTTCCTCCTCCTCCTCCTCCTCTTCACAAAGCTGCCACAGGGCTGGGTAAAAGGCCAGACAAGAGGAACCCTCCCACACAAAGTCATGAAACTGTGACCACACCAAGAGCCAGGAAAGTGCTGGGGGTGAAGGTTAAACAAAGCACTCATGCAAGCACCAGGTAAGGTCTGCCATCCTCATGGGCTCCAGAGAAAACCAAGGATCTTCTCCTCCAGCTCTCATCACCTCAGCTTGCAAAGGGACATTTCAGATGTCCAGCTCCTATGATCAAGAAGCTGGATGAAGGAACATAACTGTGCTCTGGGGTAGCTGGATACAAGACAGCAACTTTTCCCCCAGACAAATACTGTTCCCATATGGCCCGGCTGGGGACTTTGGTGCTTTCCTCCTTTTTAGTTTTTTAAACAGGAAGTCTATTAATCTATTAATTTTATTTGTAGGTTGGGTGGGTGGTTCTGATGTCCTGGGATTAAACACTAATTAAACATTAGAAGATACGCACATACTCAAAGAGTTTTTTTAAGTGTCTTTAATAAGCAAGCACCTGCTCTTTTGGGAGTTAAGTAGGTCCTACACAGATAAAAGGCAAAGTCAATACTCTTTGCATATCCAAATGTCACTAAATGCCATGCTGACTTGTTTCTATTCATAATTAGTTTCAGTCAAGAATTTTTTTAACAGAGACAGCTTGAAGAAATATTTTCTTTAGAAAGTAGCTGTCATAGCTCAAATACAACTATTCAACTATTTCAATCTACTTATCAGCTACTGATGCACACCTGGAATGCCAATCTTGACTTTTTGATTCCTTATATTAAAAGGCCCTGTAAGTAGCAAAAATATTTTATTCAAACACACTTATAAATACTATTTTCACAAGTCTGACAATACGTTTCCCTCAAAGGATGATAATGTATTTGCAGTCAGAAAAAGCAACAAAACTAGCACATTTCAGAGCTAAACAATAGTTTCATCACTAAACACCATCCTAAAACAATCTTCCTGTTTGTTTTTAAAGACAGATTTTATTTGACTGAGAATAACTTCCCATATTTTATCTAATTTTAGGGGATTTATGGAGCCCAACAACTATTCCTAAGTTCAATTAAACTATGACGCCAGAAAATTCCCACCCAGAAGAATACAGGATTGCATCACTGGTCTTCTACAGCTTTGTGTTCACAGTGGGATTGCTGGTGAATGCCACTGCACTATGGGTGTTCAGCTGCACTACCAAGAAGAGAACAACTATAACTGTATATATGATGAACGTTGCATTACTTGACCTGTTTTTTATCTTTTCCCTGCCTTTCCGGATAGTCTACCACGGGACAGAAGCGTGGCCTTTTGGAGATACGTTCTGCCGGATCCTCGGGGCTTTCACTGTCTTTTACCCAGCCATTGCTCTGTGGCTGCTCGCTTTTATCAGCGTAGACAGATTTATGGCTATTGTCCAACCCAAACATGTCAAAGAACTAAAAAATACAAAAAAAGCTGTGCTGGCTTGCACTGGAATCTGGATAATGACCCTCTCAACAACATCCCCGTTGGTGTTTTTACGATCTGATCCAGACCAAGCCTCAAATTTCACCACCTGCCTGAAAATGCTTGATATCATCCATTTAAAGGAAGTAAATACACTGAATTTTTGTCGCTTGATTTTTTTCTTTTTGATCCCCTTGTTTATCATGATGGGGTGTTACCTTGTCATTATTTATAATTTTATTCATGGCAAGACTTCCAAACTGAAGCCTAAGGCCAAGGAGAGATCCATAAGAATTATCGTTACTCTGATTGCTCAGGTACTCATCTGCTTTGTACCCTTCCACATTTGCTTTGCCTTCCTGATGCTGCAAGATGAAAATACAAGTTACAATCCCTGGGCAGCCTTTACCACCTTCCTCATGAATCTCAGTACATGCTTAGATGTTATACTGTACTACATTGTTTCCAAACAATTCCAGGCAAGAGTCATCAGCGTAATCCTTTATCGCAATTACCTTCGAAGCGTGCGCAGGAAAAGTTTTCGAACTGGAAGTGTAAGATCACTCAATAATATGAACAGTGAAATGATATAAAAAGAGAAAAAATGTCAGGGGACTTTTACAATGCAAACAAGGGATTCTTTTTCCAAATTCTAGCACTTGGCTACACAGAAGGATTTTCTATAACCAAAGGTAACAGATATATTTGTTGCATTGTAAATATGACAGAAGCAGAATAATAATTGGACCTCTTTTTATCTGCTCAACATCTTTTGTTGTTTCACCTGAAATGAACTAAAACCTAGCATCAGTGTTAAACTTTCCAATGCTTTTATCATCTCAAGCAACTATGAATATTGACAGATGTGAAAGTGACTATTAATATAATAAAGCAGACAACACTGAAGAATTATGATGAATTGCATATATGAATTTTTTATATTTGCATAATCAAATGCTCCTGAAACTACCGTATATCCCACATTTCTAAAATTAATTTCATTCTCTCAATATCAAATTCATTATGACTTAATGAGAAGGCATATGTAGGTAAAATTATATTTTACTTAATTAAAAACTCTTTGATGCAGATTTCTTTGTAACTGACTATATTCTGCAGTCATAAAAATATCATCAAAGGGTAAAATGGTCAGACTGTTCATTCCCTACCTGTGGATATGATGTGCACATTTATGACACCTTACTTTTGCACAAAGTATCTTTTTACATATAGGAAAATATTAATTTCTCCAGACACATTAGCAGCCTATGTCCTAGCAACAAACTCTAGGTAACAAACACAAGTAACTGCAGTAGCTACTCAAGCTTTCAACTTCTTTTAAATACTCAGACACTACAAAAAATATATTTTTATAATATCAAGCATATGCTTTTTGTCCCTTATATATCAGTCTTTAGATACTTTCAACAGATGCTCTGGAAAAGCAGAAATAAAAAAGAAAAGGTCTGATATGGTGTTTAATACTAAAAATCTTACTCCAAGAGCTTTTATATTACCTCAGAGTGTGCAACATATGGAAACTCAAGTCTGTGTAATCTCACCTGCCAGAAGTTTAACCACAAAGGGTTGCAAGCTCTGTGGTCCTACTGTAATATGCATATCTTTTATTAAGTGCAGAAATCTCAAACATAGGCTATGCAAAACTGAACCACTGAACACCTTAAATCTGTAAGAACTTCAGCTGCAAGCACGAAATGGAGTAACAACCTCTGGCACTCAATTTTTCAAAAACATACAAAATACCAATACAAAATGCATATGCATTCAAAAGTGAACATAAAGCACATGACTTACAGCTCTGTTGCCTTTCTGATTTAAGACAGAAATCAGCACAACCTGATTCCAGTTTTTACAAACTGAATGGAGCCAAACAATTTAGACTGAACAAATACAACAATAATTTGTGTCCTGCAAGCCATGTTGCAATCATGTTAACAGAGGAAATGAGACTAACGGATTGGAAACTAATCATTGTACAGATAAATTATAAATTAAACACAAATCATAGCTAAGAAATAAATGCTTGAAATTACAGTAGTTGTGCCAAGAACCTTTACACTTCAGTTCAAAAGAGGATAAATTAATTTGAAGTGATACATGAAGAAAGTTTTTTTAAAATGAAATCTTCAGAAAACAATCCCCTTGAAACTATATCTAAAATAACCAATTCATTAGAAGCTACTTACAAACCAGAAGGCAAGCTGTTGATGGTGATGCCAAATATATACTGAGTGATTTCTACAAGCAGAAGGTCAAACAAAGCTGAGAGCATCCAAGCGCCCAGTAAAAAAGACTGGAAAGAAAAAGGTTAATTTAAATCAATTCAACAGTTTGAAAATAAGGTTTTAATATACCTCTAAATATAAGAAAAATTAAGAAAACCTCTATAGTAGTTCAATAAAGACAAATTCAATCTTTAACACAACATAATTCCAGGTCTACTTGTCTAGATCCTGAAGAATCAAGAGTAAGATTGTTTCCAAAAGATATCTTACAAGTGATACAACTGCAAATAGAAATTAGAATAATCCACTGACTGCAAGGTCTTATCAATATAAATTTAAATTTATTAAAACCAAATTATCTTTACAACCCTTTAACACATTTCTATACAACACACTAGAAATAAAACTTCAGTATTCATCCAGGAGTACAAAACTAAACTGTATAGAAAAGTTTCTATTAAAAAACTCTCAAAACTGAACTTACTGAAAATTTTCTGCTGCCATATCTTCTTTCAAATATTCGGAAGTTGTAAATGAGCAGAGTGCTGCAGAATGTGTCTTTCAAATCAAGACATATTGTTCTTCCACATACAAGTCTCCAAATCTGGAAGGTTAATATCATCATGTTAAGCCACTCCTCCTTCAAGGAAATTCTTTAGAGAATTTGTGCTCAGAGAGAATGCAATACTGGAGGTATTGCAGGTAAGAGAAATGCAGCACAGTTAAGGAGGGAAATATAGAGAGTAGCATGTTATGGAGAGTCTCTTTAAAATATTTTCAAAGCAGATGTCTAACTGTTAAAATAAATAAACAATTGAAATTAACTCAAAACACACTTTTGAGGTTCCTAGTTTACACTTAGAAATAAAAATGTAAATCACAACCCTAGTGAATTTAGAATTATAAAAAAAAATTTTTGAAGCAACCTCAAGATACAAACTAATACAGTGTAACTGTTCTAAGAAGGTCTAACCAGATCAGCTTGCTCAGGGCCATGTTCAAGTTGAGTCTTGAACATCTTTAAGGATGGAAACTGTTCCTCTGTTCCATCAGTCTTACAGTAAAAACCTTTCCCTTTAAATGGGATTTCTTGTATTTCAATTCTTGCCCATTACCTCTTGTCCTTTCACTGGGCCTGGCCCCACCTTTTTTGCTCCCTCACATTAGGTATTTACAAGCACTGGTAAGATCTACCCTAAACCTTCTCTTTCCCAGGTTAAACAATCCCAACTCTCTCAGGCTCTCCTCATGCAGCAAATCCTCCAGCCCCTGACCAGCCTGGTGGTCCTCTACTGGAACTCTCTGCAACATGGCAAGGTCAATTTTGTACTCAGGAGCCCAGCACAAGGGACAGCACTTCAGACTGCCCTCACTGAGAGTAGAGATCATCACCCTCCAGGCCTCCTTGTGAGGCTCTTCCTACCTAATGCAGCCCAGGATACTGTTGGGCTTTTTAGCCACAATGCTGCATTGCTGTTTCATGTTCAATTTAAGCCTCCACCAGGACCCTCAGGGCTCTTCCTGTAAAGTGATTTCCAGCTGCTCAGCCCACAGCCTGTACTGGTGCATGGTGTTACTCTTCTCTGATGCAGGAGTTTGCATTTGTCCTTGCTGTACTTATGTTCCTATTGACCCTTTTCTTCCTTTTAACTGGCTGCAGAACTAGCAGGTGTAACAACTCCAAATCCAAGTTTTACATCACCCACAGGCTGGCTGAGAGAACGCTATGTCCTACTGTCCAAGTTATGAATGAAGACACTAAACAGTACTGGCCCCAATCCACTTCACTCACCATTCCCACTATCCCATGTCAACATGCCCAGTTTTAAATGCTAGCCTGAGTATGATCCCTCCTGAAGTCAAGACTGGCAGGGCCATGACCTTGCAGCTGAATATTTCAAGCACTAACTGAGCAGCTCTCACACAGACTATGAAAGGCTTCCAGCTTTACTGCTCTTTGCTTTAGCCAGCTTAAAAAAACACATAGATATGATGTAATGAAGATCTTTCACACAGCATTTTCACTGCTCTTGAGGACCGTCTGTATGGAGACAATGACCTTTTAGTTTTGGACAGCACATATTTTGCCTTCCAAATCGAATGTACTCTTCTTCAACTGTTCACTTTAATTTGTGTGCTTTCCACCAGATTTAAGAAGTGTTAAAATCCAACATCCAAAATGTTTGTTCATTCCTTGAAAAAATACCTTTCCATTAAACACATCCTTGCAGGTGAATTTATTCTAAACAAAATTTCTTTTAAGAGTTCTCATTTGAATAATAGCACCAGACAGGAGTTAAAAAATCTGTTCTCTCTGATCTCAGAGGTACCCAGTGATATAGTACATAGCTTGCTCCAAGGGCTGTGGCAATAAGTGAAACAATCTCATTAAATAAAAAATCCAAACTCACAAATTCCCCAAAGCACCACAATAAAAGTGTCATAGCTTGTACAGATACTTGCAAGTGTTTATGGTTAAGACACAGTAGAGATGTTTTCTTAGAATAAAATGCAGCTACTACTGTTTTTCAGCAGATCAAACATATGGAAAGACAGGTTTCCTCTGAAGACAGATCTCAAAACAAACAAATAAACAAATCCCAAATCCACACAATTTCCATTTAAAACTTGAATAGTTTCTCAGACTTTTTCATTCCCCTCCCCAAACACTTGGTAGTAACATTTTTTAAAGGCAGACATCATTTATGTATTTTCACTGCACTGCATCAGCAAGATACTTGGTAAATATGAGCAGTGCTCTTGCAGAGTTGTAATTTATTATTGCAATAAAGCTCTTGTTTTTGACAAGAAAGATTGCAGAGACCACAATAGCACAGAGCATCACTAGCTAGGTCTAATAATCTTTTAATGCTTACAGGCTACAGCTGGCATCCTCAAAGACATTAATTTGACTACATACCTTTTGTTTGATGCAATTGTAATATCTGTGGGGTAAGATAAACACAGAGGCATTTGCTAACCTTTCTCTATTGAGCGTAGTTTGCCACTTCCAAAAATTAAAAACATCCCAAAACAAATACCCACAGAACTTATCTAATCACTTTTAAGTGTATTATTTCAACATTTAGAGCTGATACTATAGGATCCTTAATTAAATTTAAAATAAAACATTACAAGATACAATATCTAAAAGATAGAGTATCTTAGTTTGAAACAGGAATGAGTATGAAATTAACCAATTCAGCCAATTACTGAAGAGCATGACAAACTCCCCCATCATCTGGAATTTTCAATTTAGAAGCAGCAGTTCTATTCAACAAGCAAAGTTTAGTTTTCCACAACTAACTACAACAGTTAGTTAGAGAATGAAAACTACAGCCTCTGCTGTTAAAATAAGTAATTTATAATCAGCATGCCTAATCAAAGTAGCCCTCTTCAGCCTCAAAAATTAGGCACACTAAGATACTGACATTCATATCAAAATATTTGTATTAATAAATGGGTTATGCCACACTTCATTCACAGCAAGTTTACAAATGCCAGTGCCTGAAAGGAAAAACAACACAAACCAAGTAATTTCCCAGACAAGAAAAAGAAATGAAAAGCCATATTAATGGTTTCAGATCACTTTTCTCATGTTTTCCAAAAAGTAGCATACTGGGGTTACATAAAAAAAGGTAAGAACAAGCTGGTCTACAGCAGTGAACAAAGGGAAAGAACCAGAGGACAAACAGACTGTGGGGAAAATTGCATAGAAAACCACAGTTTGCAGTCTCTTTTCACAGAAAGTGAACAGACTCTTACCTGAAAATCCTCTTTTACAGCTTGTAGGTTATATGCAAAGAACTTCTGATAATGTTGGAAGAGCAGAGTCAATAGAATCGAGATGGCACTTGGGACTAGTAACAAACTCTTTGACAAAGGCGCTTTATCTTAAAGACAAAACAAATAAACAATCAAACCATTTTAGAGATAAGTCTTTCACATTCAAAAAGTGACATATTTAAACAGGTGACTGCAAGACATAATAGCAGTGATACCACCTTGACTTTTTAGCTCAACAACTTCCCAAGTTCTCAAAAACTTGCAAATAGATAGGAAGAACACACTAATCAAAGGAAATGTTTAGAAATATTAATGACAGTTAAATATTAACCAGATATTTTGTTTCCAACATTGTCTCATGAAATTGGCTACAGCTAAACCTAAGTTCTTTGCATCTACTGAGGTCATGTCCTCCTATACTGCCCTCCCAAGGCTCCATTGCATTTCAGGAAATAAAATAATCACTCTTTTTTCTAGCAAAATATACAAGCACATCTAGTTAAATATTCCTGTTTCCTTTGCCTTAGGGATAAAGATCAGCTTTCTCTTAGGGGCTAGGAAGTAGGAACCACTGAATAAATGGACTTTCTCACCACTGCACTTAGATCCACCATTCAAGGAATCATATCTAAGTCAATTTACGGGACACTCATCTTCCTTCCATTCAATCATTACAATTATTCATGAATAAATTACTAGATTCAGAATGTTTGTGAAATCTTCCTTCCCTCTAGGGGCATGACGTTCAGAAAGGACATTCACAAGAAAGCAGGCAAAGAACAGCAAAATCTGCAATACACATTTCTCATTTACTAAAATCTGCCAAGTAGGATGTCCAGCAGGAGCATAGCCAGCAATTCACCCTAACCTGCTGGTGCAATTGATGCAATAAAACAAACTCTTGCCCAAAAACTCAAGCCAACACAGAGAATCTGAAATATTATTTTTTCTATGACTTTTCTCCTTTTCACAGATGTAACCTGAATTACATTTACTTCCTTTCCAAACACATCAGCTATGGCACAGAATCCATTCATTTTCAGACAACTGTTTTTGCATGGTACTACAAAAATCCATAGTTCTGTTGTCATTCTTCTTAATATAATAAAAGGAGCAATGAGATTACATTAAAAGTACTAATGGGGAGTAAAAAGCAGGAACACAGCAGGAACAAAACTGCATGAAACAGTATAATACAATAAACATTTACTACCTGTCCAGATTAAAGTGAGTATCATGAATGATTTTTTCAACATCTGCTGCGCACTAGAATAGTGAACTGCTAGAAAAAGCAGATAGCAATAGGCACCAAAGAGAAGATTTTAATTATGGCACAATCCCACTGCCATCGAAAATATGGCTCTTGCTACATAGTTTAAGCATGATCCTCATCCAAGTATTAACTGATGACATCAAGAATTACTTGGATGGGCACAGTTAGCTGTTCACCACCTTGAAGTCTGCAGTCTTCTGATGTTCACCATGGGAAGAAAACATCTCTTGTACTTAAAACTATTAATTCAGTCCACACCCATACCTTTTGAGTTCATTATTTAAACATGCAGCTTCCATTTAAGCAAGTATGGCCTTGAAGAACCATCCTTTTATAGAAATCAGGCAGTGACTTGGATCACAGATTGATGTTACTATGCTAAATATAAGCTCTACTTTTATGATTGCATCAGACACCAGTCTGATTTTAATGCAAGAAAACTGTCCACATTTCAATCTACTATCTTTCCTTGGGTTTGTTTTTTGTTTTTTTTCCTCCAAAAATAAAGTCTATATTCTTTACACATACATTTTTTTAATTATTCATTCCTCTAATTCAATAGGACTTTTCAAAACCATCTGAAGCCATCAGAGAACTGTACAGCACTGGGGAGAAAAAAAAGAAGCTGGAGCTTCCTGAAAGCTACTACACAGACAATGCACACAGATATTAATTTGAAACCTCAAGCAATACTCCCTGAGTTAACTTAGTTAAATTAACATTTCTTAATGTGAAAAGGTCAATTTTATAATCAGGATACAGATTTTTGATACTTGGAAGTACAGCCTAATTCAGAAGAATTGTAATAGTCACAACAGTACACATTTCTGAACCAAAGTTTGATAAAAATTGTTACTTTACTTTAAAATTGTATTTTAAATTTAAATTTTACTTTAAATTTACTTTAAATTGTTATTTTACTATATTTTACTAAATGCATTTACATTATTTCATTAATTTTAAGAAATTAATTAGTTCACAAGAACTAATTAATCCTATAAAACTTTTTACATAAGGATCACATTACCACAGACACACATGAGAACAAAGTCTCTAGCTATCCCACCATGACTATATTTTTCTATACAGGTTTCATATGTAGATTTTACTGCAATTTTTTTATTAGAACATTTTTACATTACAGGTAATATACACTGAAATACTTCATCCTATCAAGTTAATTCCTAATTTGAATGCTTTCAAAAACATGCAACCAACAGAACCTTATCTGTTTTCTCCAAAAGTGTGAGCACACATTTTTATTAAGAGCCTCCTTTTAGCTTTCAGCTTAGACACTTTAAACCCTGATACTGGGAAAAATACTTTTTATAAGACACGTCATCAAGTGAAAAACCACAGAAGCACCTAACCCATGAATCTGATTGTCACCCACAGGAAACATCACATGAGTGATGGAAATTTCTACTCTCCTGCTTCTCATAATGCCATCACGGTTGAGAAGTTTATTCTTGTCTGGTGAACTTGAAAAATATAATAACGCATCCTCTGAAATTCTTTTCCAAGTGTTTCACTGCACAGTGTAGCAGCTGCTTTATCCCTTTTATAAGAGCATACAGATCCTTCTTGAGGACTGCTGTGAGGTCATGGGGAAGGAACAACCTTCTTACTACTATGGAATGCCTCAAGCATGTCAGACCAAAAATGACAACAATGCCAGATTTTGCACAATTGGGCATTCTGATATCCAAGTCAAATTCCTGACTTACAATGCAAAGGTAAAATTTAGAAAGCAGAATTCTAATCGAATGAATGTGCAAGCATGGATAAGATGGAAATAGTTACCACGAACAGACCACGGCACCAGTCTGCTGGCAGCACCGATGCGAATGTTCACCAGAAGGAGAAAACACGGTGTCTTTATACCACATAGAGAAAGAAGAATGAAAGGATAAAAACTCATTTTGACCTTAAAAGTTAAAATATATCAAATACTGTCTTCAAAGATCTTGGAATAAATTTGCAATCCCACAGTGCTCCTTAGGTGGCATTTCTTCCAAACAATAGGCACTGGTGCTGCAACACATCTACTGAGCATCCACCTAAGTACCCAGAGAAGTGTTGGTAATAAGCAGCAGAATACTCTTTCAGTATGATGAAGAGCAAGGAATTAGCTTCCACTACAGATCTTTGCTTCTTCCTGGTGCAATAGAGAAGTTCTCCCCCAAAACTGCCCTAATAATCTCATAGGCAAGTGTCCCAACCTTCATGCTACCAACTGTGCAATGCGAAGCTGATCCCAGAATGTGACATAAGTGAGAAAACCACTTCTAAGCCTCCACATTCCACCCCTGCACTTACTACAAAGCCCACAGATCCTCTTCTTCCAGAACCTACTACTCTGCTGGTTGCCAGTGCCTCTTTTACAGCGCAGAGAGTGAAGGACACAAGTGTCCATCTGTCACAAACAGAGGGGGAGGTTTATGGCACAACTGCCTGAGTTGCAGCTTCAGAAATCAGCACTGCACTAATGGCAAGAATGAGAAGATACAGCAACAGCTACAGTTTTTGAAATTATTTCCTGTCCCTGCCTGTTCACTACTCACAGATGAAGAGACAGCAGATGGGCATAGCAAAACAGGCAGCCAGACCAAGCTACTGTGGCAGAAGAGCTCTTGCAGAAACAGCTTCACCCCCTGGACTGCTACTCCAGGCTCAGGACTCAAGTGTTGACTTGGTAGAGGACCTCATTGCTGGTTGATGTGAAGAGATGAGCCGGCTGACGAGCAGCGGCTGCAGAAGTTCAAATCAGCTCAGGGCAATTTCTGTGGGGATCCCTGCTGAGCTCACACCACAGCTGCAGAAAACATGCTGTGTAACAATTCTTTTTTTCCACTATCACCTGCAAATTTCTCAAACCCAGCTGCTATAAGGCAGGCATGTCACTTTCAAACAGACAATTAACTGCTGGGGGCTAATACAGAGGCACAAAACAAGTTTTGAAATGCTTATACACAAGATCTGTGAAGTAAGCCATAACTGATACACAACTGAATCCACAGTACTTCCCAAATGCACTTATGGAATCTGCATTTTGAGTGGTTGGTTTTCATGTATTAAACCATCATGCAGATATCAATCAATTGTATTCCAAGACCTGTCCAAGAACCTGCAGCGGTCTCACCAACCAGCAGTGATGTTCATTTGCAAGTGAAAACAGTAAGAGTATCACTGCAGGAACAGTTCTTCACCAAATGCTTCTAAATTCAATCCAGAAGCTGAGAGGTGAATAATATTAGTATTAAGAAAGTTAATAGAGAAACCTGTGATCATGCTTTAAATCTATTTTTAAAGGTACAGGCAAGACTGTAATCAAACTACTTGCCTATACATTTACTGTTTAGAAAACTGCTAGGTGTAGCCTAGGTCACAAACTATTAAAAAAAAGGAGATACAAAAAGAAAAAAAAAAAGAAAACCTTTGTTTCTAAAAGCAGTACTTGAAATAGAAACTGAATCAGGTTGAAATATCAAAAGTATTCACCCCATTCAGTAAACTTTTCTTCCTTCCAACCAGACAGAGCTGTTACCATACTACTTTTAGTATACGCTGACAGAAATATTTGATATGGCTACACCACAAGACCATGTGGAGATCCCCACACGAGCCTGAAACAAAATGAGCTAGCTCTGCAGAAGCAGAATAGCCACAGTTTTGTGGCCTTCAATGCTGTGCTGCTTCCAGGGCTCAGGCTAACCAGGCTGCACAGTGGCATGCTGTTGTACAAGCTAATTTGCTTTCCCATATAGTACTGTAGTGCATAACGCTGTTATGCACAACTTATGTATTCAGGACATGCTTCATTTTTCCTTCAGTCATACCACAAAGCATTAATTTACATCGTTTTATTATTTTTCCAACGCCTCTGCACAACAGAGTTCAGTCCTGCCAGTTATGCAAGCAGAGGAGCACAGAGATCCCTTCTTGCCTTGGGGATTTTTAACAAATTGCTAGCTCTGCACTACAAGGTTCACAGAGGTAGAAGCCTAAGTTGCACTAGCGAGTTCAAAGGGTTCTCCTCACTCCTACTACAAGAAATAGCTTGTGTGCAGTAGTCAAAGTAGTCAAATATTTTTCAGATATAATGAGTGTATATGCTTTAAAAGATGTACTCAAATTTTACATTAATAATGACCAACTCTTTAAAGACTTTCCTACCAGACTCCTGTGCAGTACATAAACAGCATGAAGAATACTGGGAGGGGAGAGTACAATGTCTGCAGAAAGGTTTCTGTTGGTCTAACTGGTTTAAACTGCCTTTGTAGTAAGGCCTTTGTGTCCTATAAGGAAAAGCCTTCCTATGTACCATACTTTGCTCCTGAGATGCAGCCTCACGGCAAACTAAGCAGCACTACAGTAAAGCAAACAGCCAGGCCATTCACACACTCATGTAGCCTTTGCAGAACTGCTCAAGTGTTTCAGCAGCATTGTAGACAGGACAGAAGCTGCCAGCAGATTGCAACACAAGCAACCAGCCTGGGTCTGGTACCACAGCCCAGCTGTCAAGCACACCTAAAGCCAGGTGCTGCCAGGACGCCCCCTGAGCACACTGCAATGCCCTTTGACAAGTCAGCTCAGCTGGGTTAGTGCTCTGATAAGCCATCTGCATATATCTGCACTGTCTCTTACTAGTACCCAGAACCACTGGCACTTTTCTCCAGAGCATACCAGCTCCTCCATTATTCCAGATAACAGAAACAGTTTCCACAGCAGAGGCAAACTATCATTGTCCTTTTAGAAGGTGGTGCCCTGTGTTTCCTGGCTTCCCTATCTCACAGTCGTACCATGTACCAGGTATGTTTATTTTTACATTTACATCTCCCCGTCCCAACATTATAGATGTTAATTAGTCTGTCAGAGGTGGCACAGCAGGCTGCAGGAGCCTTCAGTGCAACCTGCCATGATCATTGTTATTGCTGCTGAAACAGGTGTCCACTTATTTTATTCAGGGTCGCTGACACAGGTCCCATAGCCCACCAACACTGCCTTCTGCCAGAGGTTCCCAAGCCCCAGGGGCAGAACACACACACACACAGTTCCCTGATACAACACCAGGCGCCAACTCATTAACTACCTGAACCATCAGATTCTGTGCATCACTGACAGAATCCCACACTCCTGCTGCTACTACAGCAACTTCTGCTACACACACAGAAACAACTCTGAGGGCACAGGGACACCTGAGACTGCCACAGTTGTGCCCTAGGTGAGCATATGTCACTGCACCTAAATCCATGCCTCTACGGGAGTTTGTCAGTGCACCCGTACCAGCCAAGTCTTACTGCAAAAACCCACTTTAGGTCAACAGTAAGGTCAGTAAGAACATTTGCGTATTTATTTTTGAGAAGGAAAAAAAAGTACAACACTGAGTATGGAGCTGTATCAAGGAAGGTTTAGGTTAGAAAGGTTCTTTACCTAGAGAGTGACCAGGCACTGGAACAGGCTCCCTAGGGCAGTGATCACAGCACCAGCCTGACAGAGTTCAAGAAGCATTCAGACAATGCTCTCAGGCACATGGTGTGATTCTTGAACTGTCCTGTGCAGGCCTAGAAGCTGGACTTGATAATCCTTGTGGGTCTTTTCCAGATCAGGATAGTCTGTGATTTTCTTTCTGCAGAATGACATATTATCTAGGTTTTTTTCCTTACCATATATCTGTTTCTTATGACAACCATTTCCCACTCATCCTTCTGATGGATCAAACCTGGAAAAACTTGTAAATACTGACCATGACTTTCCATCCATTCAGTCTAACAAAGATACTCTTCCTCCTCCATTCTTTCTCATAGAATTATACAAAGACACATGCCATTAAAAAGTCCCTCTACAGTATCTGTTGGGGGGCACAGGGAAAGATGAAAAATCAGGAGCTGCAAATCAAGGTACGGTATTATCAGATCCATCTGAAAAAGACTCTTCCCTTCTTTGGATTCCTCATACAAAATACAGCTGCAACTGACATCCCTTTTTAAATGCTAGAATTATTCCCCCCTAGTCAGAGGGTGCTTTCACACTCAAATTGATTTCATAGAATCAATTATGTTAGAAAAGACCTCTGAGATCATCAAGTCCAACCTCTGACCAAACACTATCTTGTTGACAAGACCATGGAACTGAGTGCCACATTCCAGTCTTTTCTTAAACACTTCCAGGGATGGCAAATCCACCACCTCCTTGGGCAGCCCATTCCAGTATCTAATTGTCCTTTCTGTGAAGAAATTCCTCCCAATGTCCAACCTGAACCTCCCCTGGTACAGCTTGAGGCTAAGTTCTGGTGTTGTCCTGTCGCTGGTTACCTGCAAGAGGGCAACCCTCACTTTGCTTCCTTCCAAGTACTTGTAATGAGTGATAAGATCACCCCTGAACCTCCTTTTCTCCAGGCAAAACAACCCCAGCTCCCTCACCCACTCCTCATAGGACATGCATTCCAGATGCTTCATCAGCTCCACTGCCCTTCTCTGGACATGCTGCAGCACCCCAATGTCCTTCCTAAATTGAGGGGCACAGGACTGGAGACAGTACCTGAGGTGCAGCCTCACCAGTGCTGGGTACAGGGGGACAATCACAGCCCTGCTCCTGCTGGCCACACTATTGCTGATACAGGCCAGGATGCCATTGGCCTTCTTAGCCACCTGGGCACACTGACTCATGCTCAGCTGGCTGTCAACCAGCACCAGATCGTTTTCCTCCGGGCAGTTTTCCAGCCCCTCTTTTCCAGACCTGTAGTGCTGCCTGGGGTGGTTGAGACCCAAGTGCAGGAGCCGGCACCTGACCTTTTTGACCCTCCTACTGCTGGGTCTCGGCCCATTGATCCAGCCCGTTCAGAGAGCTCTGCAGAGCCCTCCTGCCCTTCAGCAGACGGACAGATGGACACTCCCTCCCGTTTTGTAAGGAGCACGCAATTAGTCAGCAAAGCTTTGACTTAGCATTTGTCCTCGCCTGCTCTTAGGACTGTGGTGCCCAAGTCCACACCGCAGCCAGGTCAGCTCCTCGCTGCTGCTTCCAGACGCTGCAGAGTCTGTGTCCTGTAAAACAAGCTCAGAGCCAGCCCCAGATACCTGCCAAGTCAGTTCAGGTAGCACCGGGACACGAAATTATTTACATGTGCCGTGCAGAGCTAGGGGCACGTTACATTTGCCTTATCAATAAACTGGATTTAAAAAATAAGTTAAATGTCACATTTAGAAAAGAGGGGTTGCTTGCGTTTTCTGATACGTATCTTGGCACGGAGATCTACATCGATGCATGCAAATACATATAAACACACAGAGAGACACGGACAGGCAGACACACAGACACATACACAGACACACCCGCGGCTCCTCCCGCCGTCACGCAGTTTAAAAGTCCAGCCAAGAGAGGACCGAAGCCAGCGGCTCCCCCGGGGCCGACGGCGGCAGCGCCGCCCGCACTCCCACCCCTGGCCGCCGCCCTCCCCGGACCGCGGCGGGGCCGGTACTCACAGAACCCGTTGGAGCCGGTGCTGGTGAACATGGCAGCGGCCCGGCCCGGCCCGGCCGGCGGGCGCGGCTGGCGGAGCCCCCGAGGTCGGGCAGCCCCTGAGGAGCCGCGGCGGGCCGGGGCCGGGGCCGGGGCCGGGGAGGGCTAAGGCGGCCGCGATGGGCCAAACGCCGCCGCCAGGCGACCGGGCGGCGCCCCCTGCCGGGCCCGCCGGGCGAGCGGGGCCGCGGGCGGCGCTTCGGCGTGCGTGTGTTATCTGTAATTACTCCTGTCTTCAGAAATGGGGAGAACTTCTCTCCACTGAGGGCGGCAGAGCACTGGGACAGGCTGCCCAGGGAGGGCATGGTGTCTCCTTCTCTGGACACATTCAAAACCCACGTGAGCACTTTCCCGTGTCACCCGCTCCCGGTGACCTTGCCTTGGCTGGGGCGTTGGACTAAACGATCTCCAGAAGCCACTTCCAGCCCTAACTACTCTGTGATTTCGTGGTTCAACACGATTTGAATTTTAAATTTGTAGGTGCCTTGAGGAAGCCTGACTCCTTACCCTTGGGAAAACTCTGGCCCTCGAGGCTCACCCTGATCTGGGGAGTCCAGCAGGTAAATGTCTCATTAGGAGCTGTGGGTGAGCTGTCATTGCAGCTAATAGAGACACAGCCAACACAGACAGCAGAGTTTGGAGAGCTTTTCAGGTGGCCCAATGAAGGTGTCTGCTTTAGGATCAAATAAATTCCTCCCCAGGCTCCACCAAGGGACCACATTGAAGAGATCACCACGAGCTCTAATGGCACATCAGACTTCAGCTCTCTAACAGCAAGGTAGGCACCCAAAATGAGGTGAGCCAAATTCCCGATTTCATAGGAGATATGGTATCATAAGAATATGAAACTATTAGGGCACCGAATTTCACTGACATGTTCATGAAAATGTAGAACTCAGACTTTACTGAAATAAATCATGCTGGGCTATTTAAAAAGGTGACAATGCTTTGCAGCACAAGGTGCGTGTGCTTTGTGTTTGTGTGGTGATGGAACTGTGGGTCTCAAAGTCACATTTACCTTACTGCAGTACAAGAGTGAAAACAAATGCCACTCTGGAACTGCAAAATGTGACTTGTCAGCTAAGTAACAATTTTTAAGTAGGCAACCAATAGTGAGAAATTTTAGGTAAGTAATATATTTCTTATATTCCATACATTTTGTTATATACCATAAAAATGGATTTTAATATTTGCATTCAAATGCAATTATTAGCCAGCATTCAGAAATGCTGAGTTCCCAAAACTTTATAAACATAATCTCTTAAACACTGCCAAGGGGACATAAAAAGACCTTTTGCTTTGGCTCACAAAGGCTTCAGCTAAATTCAGCATATCAGCATGTATTTTTCAAATGGCCAATTTCCAGCAGTAACTTCAGATTTGTGTTGCTCACTTGTCCTCTCTATACAAGGCCTGCATCAGGCAGGTGGGATTGGGAGTCACAATCCGCTCACAGAGCAGGAGGTATGTCTAAACCAGCCAGGAGGAAGAGACAAAGAGATGGCACATTGGAAATCCCGACTTATCCCAAGCTGAGGTTCTTTCCTCTGAAAAGAATCTAAATTGGATTCACAGCATGAAACCCATCCATACTTTGTGTCTTTGGCTAGAGACAACCAGCTTACTCTCTGCTGTTAAAGCGCAGCTGGAAGAAATGATTTGCTACAGAAATTTTCCTTCTTTCTTTCAAATGCAAATGACTCTGGCTGCTGTATGCTACATATGCAAACTCTGTCTTGCCAGTGCACTGCTGAATGCCTGTAACCATACAAAAGCGACAGGCAACCCTCATTTCTAAGGAATGGAAGGTAAATAAGGAGGTGCAAAGCCTGCAAAGCTTGTAATAGCTCCAGCGTGAAACCTCTTTGGGAATAGCTTGGGTGTCTCCTGAAGCTTTAGGGCTCTAATGAGGTACTCATGGGTTAATTAATTACCATTTTGAACTTTTTTGACTAACCGCCACTTAAAGTAATTAAGCCTTTTTGTGGATCTGGCTTTACTATAGGTGAGGATAAAACCTGAAAACTTTTCCAGTATTGCCTGTGTAATAGGTTTAGGAATGTTGTTTCAGTGCTGAAGACAAAACTTGCCTTTTTTTCTTTTCTTTCAGTCTCACAGAATCAAGTGACAGAGCAATCATTATTTAAAAGTTTACAGTCCTAAGAGCCAAGGCCTAGTATTTTTTGTTTTATAGGCTCTGTTTTGAAGGTTTCCCTAGATTGATGTCTGCAAGGTAATCACATTAGAGGGATTCTCCTCTGCCACGTCAGGTGCTAGAATTGGATTCAAGTCATAATCACTGAACGTACTAGAGACTTAGGCATGTATTCCACTCAATAAGGATGCATTTGGGAAATGTTTAAGGGCCTTTTTGAAAGCTGCTCTGTGGACTTGTTATCATTGACAGATACAGTGAAGCTGGATGAGTAGCAATAGCTGGAAAGCTTCTACCAACAGCAAACCAAAACCCTAGCAGATTTGTCAATACTGCTGGAATACAGGCAGCTGGCTCTCAATCTATTTGCTGCTATCTTATATATGTCTACAAATACATTACAGAGTCTGTGAAACCCCTGATGTTTTTATCCCTTTTTTTTTAATTATTATGTCAATATTGCTGAGATTACAGCAGATGAGATCCACTATGTATTTTTGAGAAAACTGCACACCCCTTGCTAATAATTATAGTTTCACATACTGATTGAATAGTAGAGGAAATGTAGTTTTTGCCCTCAGATAGAGTGCCAAGCAGAGAGGTATTTTTATCACAACACCATCGCTGTCAACTGGTAGTGTGTCATAAGAATTAAGCAAATTATTTGCATTGTTGAACCATACAGTGTTGACTACTTTGGAGTTAAATGAAATCATCAGTCCTCATGCTTGCCTTGGAACATATCCCAGAATAGGAAGGCTAGCAGTTATCTACTAATCTACTCAGAACAAGCTTAGAAGGCTTTGACACTGCTCAAATGTCAGCTTGAATATCTCTCATTTGTTTATTACATCTAGTTAGTGGGGTCAATGTGGTATGGTCAAAAGAAAGTTATTTAAATTTCCTGCTCAAAAGAAAATCCCAGGAGACTGGAATTTAGATTTCTAACTATTTTCTAATATGATTAGGTTGCTTTCTTCTCTGAACTTGCGATGTTTCTGAAGCAATTCTTAATTACTAATTAATCTCCAACAGTCAGATTCTCCTCTGGCATATAGAATGAAGGATAGCAGCAGAGTAAAACAGGATGGAAATGTAACACCTTGCTTAGGAATATTCTGACTAAACTCAATGCAGGTTAATGATTCTGCGGGTTAATTACAAATGTTCTCTGTCTCTTTGACATCTAGGGTTTCCATGGCATTCATGGTTAGCTCTTGCAGTTATTAAAATTACCTGGAATATTAACAGATACATAGAGAAGTTAATGCTAAATTTAATTATTTCAGTAAATTCTCCCTACAGTTTCTAATCTTTGTATTCAGTTACAGAAGATGTTAAGGAAAACAGCTGTGCAACACACATGCCCTGCAGAGGAAAATTCAGCAGCACTGCAGCTTGCTGATAGCAACTTGCATAGGAACAGGAGGAAGGACAGAAGGCAGAGACTCACTCTGCTGAAATCAGACTGATTTAACCTGTACCTTTCCAAAATTAGTGAATTTCTCTCACTCCTTCAGAAGTGAACAAGACTTTATACTGCAGCAGACCTCCTGTCCTTTTAAAGTCTAGTGTGATCATTTTATTACATAGTTTTGGGGGTTTTTACTGGAGCTAGAAGATGCAGAATGTTTTCTAGCTCAGTTCTTTCCATGTAGAGCTAGTAGGCATATAGTTAATAAGGGGCAATGGAGTGTCTGAAGGAACATTGGGCTTTGTTTATTATTTTTGCAATTGATTTTGCATCACACTATAATAAAAAGTTTAGAATGCTCAAATATGTTCCATTAGTTAAGGTGCTAAACTTAAAATGCCATGTTAAACCTGAATGCCACGTCAGTGTCTGGTAACATGAACGTGGGCAGCTATTGCTTCAGTAACTCAAACACATCACTGTCTTGTTTTTCAGCTGGACCTCCTGAATAGAAGGCAATGACAGTGCAGTAACAGTTTAAGGTACTGGCTTATCTGGAGCTGAGCCACATGCACTTTTACACTGCAGGTCTTAACCGTCACTTCCCTTTCAACCATCAGTCATGTGATCCCAAGCACTGGCACCAAATGCACCCAGATTTTGGCATCTCTGTGTTCAAGGTGCAGCACCGAGCACTTGATCAGCATCTTGGTCTCTAAATACTCATAAAACACTGCCTAAAGGTACTTAAATTCCGTGTCACATTTATTTTCAATAAATTTATTTCAATGAAGGTTGAGATCCTGTGAAAAACAAGAACATATGGCAGGCATCACCAGGAACCAGATCCTAATACAAACATATTGGGAAAGCAATGTTAAGATAGAATATTAAAAACTCAGATTAAAATCAACAATTAAGAAGCATCAGAATCAATCTGCCTATGCTCATGTTTTATTTCACTTAGATGAGACTTCTTGTGAGAATTAAAAATGCACTGGTCTGGCTGCCCTTGTTTAAGCAGCTGTCGCTGCATTTTAGATCACTCATTTGAAGGCCATTAATTTACTGCAAAGTAAATTGTGAAACATAGTAAGCATTAGCAAAATGATAATGTTTAAGCATAGTGCTCAGAAGACCCAATTAAGGAATCCATTAGGAGGGCAAATAATTATGTATAGCATTGCATAACACGATGTACTTTGCATATCTGTGTTCTCTGATGCATACAAGAGATCAAGTACTAGTCATCTATTTCAGACTGAATTTATGTCAAAGAGTACCTTTGAGATCTGGAGCATATGCTAAATTACCCAAGATAACTATCAGTGATAGCAAAAACACTAGAGCCTTTAAGATGCAGAAAAGTATTTGCATAGTTCCGCACAGGTACGACTGTGCTGAAATTGCCTATTCTGAAAATCAGATGTTAGAAGATATTTATAAAGTTTTTAAAGGCCTTCCTTATCTCTGATAGCTACCCATATTTCTCAGATATCCTCATCCTCTTGCTTCACATCCTTATTGTAATGCTATCTGTGTATCTCCACACAGTGCAAAGATTATTAATCACCTGTGTTTACACTTGGAGGCAAATCTGTGTTTAAGGGAATACCTGATAAGCCACATCATGATTTTATCAGGCCTGTAGCATAACACTGCTAAGAGATTAAAAGAACCAATAAAGATTTGAGCAGTTCTCATTATCTCATTTGTATTGGAGTTAAATTTGAACGAACGTGAAGGAATAGTCTTGTCTTTTTTTCACCTAATTACTGAAATCAGAAGAAGTTTGTGTTCATATAATTTTATTGAAATACAATGATCTCTCAGAAGACCTTGCAAAAGAGTAAAGGATGTTAATCCCAGCAATACACTTGCACAGTATTTGCAATAGAAATATGTACACCTACAGGAAATAAGCATTCCTAGGTTTTCTTTTCTCCTCCATAAATGTTGGTAATGGCAAAGTTACGTGTCAAAAAGCTTTAGCATACAAAAGTGTGAAGTTTTGCCCGACTGTGTCCTTTAAATTGCCACCAGAAAACAAAACTGCTTTTCATTATCAGAAAGAAGAACTACTGCAAAAACAATCAGTGTATTCATAAATAATGTTTAGGTATAGTACAGCTATTAAAATCACAGAAAATGTGGCTTATTACAATTATTCTTGATTCTTTGCTATACTCTTTCCAGTATGGATCATTATCTGTTTGCTGCTACAGTCATTGTAATGCTAGGTAGATTTCTAAGACTGAAGATTGGATCTAGTCAGAGACTGAAATATAAAACTCATTAAATGCAAAAATTGGCATTCTCACTGCATAATTGCCTTCTCTGCACATAGGAAGCATTTCTTGCTTTACTTGCTGAACACAATTTAATATACTTAATACATTTTTAAAATATCTAGCGTGCTTTATAATTTGGGGTACTATAAAAACCTGTGGTTGTGGGGCTAGTTGTAGTAGAAATCACCAACAGTGGCAAAGAAGACTTTCCTGGCATGATGACTCACTCAGCTGCCATTCTGGGCTCTTCCTCACCTCACCCAGGAGGTGGGACAGTGTCACTCTCCGGTCAGCTGGCACCACAGTGAGAGCAGTTTGCCACTGAGCTCCCAGGACAGAGTTGACTGGGGTGTTAAACCAGAGAAACAATTCATGTCACCACAATTTTCAAAGTAAACCCCAAAATGCCTGGGTGATGAAGCTTCCAGGGGATCTTCCCACATGGCCTTCAGGCTGGACAGACCAGCCTGGGCTGCAAGCCTCACGGCTCCAGGGTGGCTCCTCTAAGCAATTGCAGCTGCACTGAGGAAAAATGAAATAGCAATTGGGAATTCATTGCAAGAGGAGGAACTGGAAGGCCCTATTTGAAGAGTATTTTCCTTTAGTATTTTAATATTTTCTATTTTAGTATTTTCTATTTTGGAGCTCTTGCCACAGACTCCTCTGAGAACATAGGCAGTGTTGGGTAGCTGGGTAGCTGGAGCCCAGACCTGTCCTCCTGGCTTATATATTGATCTGGCAGTTGTGCTAAAGGTTGAGGCCATTTTTGGCCCTTAAGAAATAGTAATGAAATACTAAATCTTCTCATACTAAAGCTCAAGTTTATTGCTTTGTTCCTACTGTAAACTAAGCTAGCAAACTTCTCAAGTGGGAGAAAAATAAAACAGTAAAGTCAATACACTTCTTTATATGTACCAGACATGCATTCATTGCAGCATTTTTTCCTTAGGTATGTATTTGCTCTGAGTATTTATACTAGTAACTGTATATTTTCCACATAAGCTATGTTACACAGGTGACAAGAAAGGGTTAGTACACGTATTTCATGAGTATTGGATGGGACACTGCTGTTGATTAATTTTTTATTGTAATTTGGTATGCTGTTGTATCATTTTGTATGTGAATGTAAATTGTAAAGAAAGCTTTCTCAGCCATTCTCCTACAGTTAAATTCCAAATTTCGTGGTAGTTAGTCCTTCCACAACAGCATGGGTGAGGTCTCAATGAAAAATGATTTGAACTTATTGTGCAGTCAATATGAGTAAGAGCTGATATGTTTGTGTATACAGGAGAAGCAGCTTTTCAACTGAATTCAGCATCAATGATTTTGCTGGTGACATCTACATTTGGGGGCAAAAATTAACCATTTGTATCCTAGGCTGCCTCACACAAATCCCAGAAATTTTGCTTGCTTGTAAGTTAATTGCTTTCTTCTGAAGGTCGTTGTGTAGATAGACACCATGCCCAGGAAAAGCACCAGTTTGGGCCTTAAGGATCTGCATTTGATGCAACACTTGAGATGCATCAGTACATTTTGCTGTAAAACAGGAAAGAAAAAAAAAAGCAACAAAAAAAGAGCATGTCAGCCCCAGGTGATTTATGGCCTGATTCACAGTGCCCTGAATTCATCAGCCAGAAGCCTGCTATGTTTTCAGCAGACGTTGGCTCAGATGGGTGCACTTTAAACTTCCAAACCGCAGACAGTGCAGCAGCAAGCTGGGGCAGATGGAAAGTGGCCGTCACCGGCGGGATGATTCCGGGAGCAGATGGGCTCTGCTGTGCTCCGCCTTTCTGCTGAGAGGGGAGCGGCAGGACGCGGAGCTGACATCCACTGGGAGGCCGCCTTTGCTCCACATGGATGGCCATGGCATGAATGGAGATACCGAGGCCAGAGCAAAAAGAGAGAGGAAGGGAGCGGTCCGGGAGGAAGGCTGGGTGGAATGTGCGGAATTAGCACAGGGTGGAGCAAGAGACAGGAGAAAAAAACAGAGGCACGCTTGGGGTTATGCAATTTGGCAGGTCTTAACCCCTGACACAGGCGGAGGAGGAATCCATAAAAAGCTCTGAGGAGGAGAAGTGGTAGGGGGGATTGACAGGAAAGGTAACACCAATAGCATGGAGCCCATGGTCTGTGCAGGGTGGCATGATGACTAAAAAAAAGAGAAAGAAAGGATGAAAAAGAAAATGAGATGAAGGAAAATACTAAAAGCAGCATTACTGAATTATGTTGAAGAACTCTGGTAGCTTTGTATGTGGTATCCACTGTGTTTCCTTCTTTTCTGTGAGTTCATAGAAGAAAAGGTTTTTCTGAGCTGTACTAACTAGGGTGTTCTGTATTCTGAGTTGCTTCATATTCCACACAAGGCGTAAAGAAGTGCAAAAAGTGTCTTTCCTGTGTAAAATGCAAGTATTACGGGACCTTGTGAGTGTGGGTGTAGGCAACACACAGCAAAACCCTCCAAATAATGTGCAGGTAAGTAACTCTTCTTGGAGAGTACTTGCCAATAAATGTTTAGTGTACATGCACACAGAACTACAGTACACACAATCCATAATCTGTGAGCTAAACTCAGGAGGTGCTGGGAGGCTGCTAAAGAGATCAGGGTACTTCTCCAGCAAAAAACCCTACAGTTTAAAAAGTATTTTTGTCTACTGTTGGTACTTCTGTCATAGAAAACACTTAATGAAAACCTGGGCTGATCAGTGACTATGTCATAGTAATGGCACATGCTAAAAAGCCCTATCAGCAGCTTCAGCCTATGAGAATGAACCCTTGCCTGATATGAGCAGAAAAGAGACAAGATCTCATTGTGGTATGTTAGAAAAAAATCCTAATATAATTTAAAACTTGATTTTATAGACTTTGAACTGAAATTTGATGACTCACTGGTGTTTGATTACTACTAGCGCTCTTAAGGAAGTTTAAACGTTCTTTGCAAGTAAGAGGCGAATACTTTCTAAATCCAGGGAGCATGAAACTTGGCTTCTCCCTTCTCTGAAAGAAGCACAAGGAAGAAAATCAGTAAGTGGATCACTTAATTCAAGTGACATTGTGCAACCAGCTATGGTAAGAATGTGGGGTGGGGCCTGAGAAACACTATTGACGTGGAAAATTGGAAAAGGTGTGTGTGTCTTTCATCACATATTAGATTTCTTCATTTTGTCTTGCTGATATAGTACCAACAAAGATGATCTTCTCAGACATAGCCATAATTAAAAAGACATTGGCCTGGATTCAAGATAAGAATGCTTCAGACTTTGAGAACAGAACTGAGATCCAAAGGGGTAGTAGATTAATCACTGCAGAATTAAGAACTTCAGGGATTTAATTAGAGTGTGGAGAAAAAAATCATACAGACTTTCACAGTGGGTAGAGGTAAAGGTGGAGTATTTTCTCTTTCCTGGGTTGTCACATTTAAGAGGTAAGCTGAATTCATGAAAAAAAACCAGACATCTGGTTGCCAAAATCCAGGTGCTAATATTGTCTTGGCTAAACCACAGCAATTGTGGTCCCTCTGTCCGCACCCCACCTGGCTTTCCCACAGATCCGAGGAATGAAAGAGAATTGAATAGATTTACAAATAATAATTTAGCCAAGAAAAAAAAAAAGTAAGTATGTTTAAAAGGAACTCTAGATTTTGGCCTATTTGAGAAGATGATTAAACAACAGATGTTCCTGTCTCCTACAAAGCTTTACTGACCAATAAGCCTGCCCCCTTAAATCACAGTGTACAAATGAGTGTCTTGGTTTTTATTCACAGTATGATAACAAAATGGGGTAGCCTGACTGATAAATCACTTCTAGGCGTAGGAATCTTTGCCAACAGCTTTCATAATCAAACTGTCTTCAGACCCAAAAGGGATTATTTAATCTTTTTCCTGCTGTGACAGTTCTCATAATTTGACTAATTGGTTCTGCATATTCCCACTGCCCAAACATGAGGGAGCAGGCTGCTGATATGGCTCTGTCACAGTTTCTTTGCACAAATATCTGGTCTTTCAATCAGCCATGCTGCTCTATGGGAACAGGGAACCCTCATTAAACTGTGTGGGCTTGAAAGAATGAAAATGGAGGTGTGACCTCAGATGCTTATACCACTTTAGACACACATAAATGTATGGGGCCGGATGGGATCCACCCAAGGGCACCAAGGGATTTGGTGGAACTTGTCACCAAGCCATTTTCCACCATTTACCAGCAGCCCTGGCTCACTGGAGAGGTCCTGGTTAACTGGAAGTCAGCAAATGGGATGCTCTAATTACTAAATGTAATACCCATTGGCAAGAAGGGCTGGAAGCAGGATCTGGGGAGCTACAGGCCTGACCTCAGTGCTGGGGAAGGTCATGGAACAGTTCATCCTGAGTGCCATCATGGGCTATTACATAATTAATGTTACTGTTCTCCCTTGCAACCCTGCAGCAGGTTGTTACAGTCTCTCTGGTAATGGCTGCCAGCACCACAGCACAGCTGGTAGAAGAAACATGCAGGTTGGCTATTAGGAAAATTTTCTCCACAGAAAGAGTTGTCAAGCATTGGAACAGGCTACCCAGGGAAGTGGTTGAGTCAACATCCCTGGAGGTATTTAAAAGACAGGTCGATGTGGCACAAAAAGATGTGGTTTAGAGGTGGACTTGGCAGTGCTGGGTTAATGATTGGACTGAAGGATCTTAGAGCTTTTCTTCAACCTGAACCATTCTATGATTCTGTGATTCCATGATTCTATGCTCTATGACTTAAGTGCCAGGGGCCAAATGCCTCATCCACTCTCCTCCCATGTCAAGTGACTTTTCTTCAAGACTTCCTGAGTGGAAACTCTTGTGCAATAGCTATGAGACATAATTAGAGTTTAATTACTATTTAATATCTGCCCTCTGCATAGACTTTCCTATTTTACAAGAAAAGCTGTCTTGAGGTTTAGCATAATCTAACACAGAATAGCCTTTGCACACAAAACACCAGCAAGAGACTCAGTACTATCACTTGATGCACAGAATCTAGCACTTGTTGTTTCAGGCTTTTCCTTCATGTAAACACATTTAAAGAATTTTTGGTAACTTGTGCTCACCAACCAAGAAGATGCTGGGAACAAGGCAGTGGTGGTAAAGAGGCTGCTCTCCAGCCCAAGTTTACAAGTGGAAATCTAATGTGGGGCTAAAGTGCTCACTCACCCAGTCCACCATGACCTTCATCAATACCACCTCCAAGAGAAGCATCACCCTGCACAGGAGTCAAACACTGTGGTGCTGTCCTGCTCAGCTATTTCATGTCTTACACCACATGATCCATGAATATAGAACTCAGATGGGATTACTTCTGCATCCTGGGTCAACATCTTGGATGATTATATGAGAATTTCTCCTTGTCTGCTAGCCCCATGACTAGGTTATGTGCTGATTGTAGTCCCTTCTTTTCAGTTTTGGCTGTCCCTTCTGTAGACAAGTACTCAAAAATTATGCAAAGGTAAAGGTTTGATTCTCCTGTCATGTTAATGTGATTTTAGATTTTGTTTTGGTACGGGTGTGCATGTATACATATATATATATATACGCATATGCATATATTTTGCTCATCACAGCTTACAGCCCTGAAGCATAGAAATATTTGCTGGTAGGACATGTACAAACAAGCTGGTAGCAGAATGTGTTTCAGTACTGCCTTTGCCATTCTGCCTCAGCTCTGCAGGCACTGCAAAATGGAAAAGCAGCCCAGATGCATTACAGCATCCCTTTATTATGAGATTTAGTACCTTCTGTGATCTTTTATGTGAAGTCCAGATATTTTCAGAGAATTCCTGCTTTTATGTTTCTAAAAGAAAGGCTTTTGAGGCCTTGGCATTGCAAAGAAAGATTTGAAAAATGTGATTCAAGTTTGGCCCTGAGATTCAGAAAGAAAACACCAAAGCTAATAAAAGGCACTTTATTATCTCTGGAGGCTTACTCATGTGTTTTGGAAAATGCAATTAGCAGTATTTTGTAGGGTCACCTCTACCCTACTTCACCTATGCAAACAATTGTATCAAAAATAATAATTATACAGCATTACTACTCTTATTTTGGCAAAGTAGCAATGCTCTCTCACTCAGACCAGCTATGAAAGGATAAAGCAATGATTCTGTTTTGTTCTCTTGAAATTCTTGGGCAAACTGATAGTGATGTTAAAACACAGCAAGCTGACACAGCTCTTCTTTGGGGAGATCAGAAGGAGTCAGAAGCAGCAGACCAGAAAATTATTAATTATAAGAAATTAATTGTGGCTGTGTACATTAAAAATAGCCTGTGTATGCAGAAACCCTGTGCTCAGACTTTATGTTCACTTCTCTAGGTATTTGGGGCAATATCATCTTGCCATTGTCTTGGTGTGCACAGCTGACATCCTGCTTTCTGTGTGCCCCTTCTTAAATGGAGACAGAGAGGCAAGAACTCTTAGAAACAATGAAGGTGCCCATAGGGGCTGTGCACTCGAGAGCTGAACTCAAGGATCCTTCTGGATCCTTTCCAACTCAGAATATTCTGTAATTCTTCATGATTCTGTGAAGCAATTCAGTTAGGATAAAATGTCAGAAGGATGAGATACTTTTAAAACAAACCCACCAGCCTCACAGGATAAAATACTTCATGGCTGGAACAGAGGGCAGAATTGTTCAGTGACACGGAAAATGAAACAAAACAACAAATCTAATGAAATTGGCCAACAGTTTCTTTAATATGTAGGCAAGATTTCTTTCAAAGCAGCCATTCTCTCCCCACCTGTCAAAATGAATTTCAGAGTTGAAAGTGTCATATATTTGATGTAGATCATTAGATGGATTAAAAAATCTAGCTCCATCCATTCATTGCCTTAAACCAAAATCACTTTATTGCAGTTGAGGATTTGCCCTCTCCCTCCTCCAAAACTGAGAAAAGATATAGCTTCCTCTTATCACTTTATACAAAAACCATCTCACTTACAAAATGTGTGAGTTTTTTTAACTGTGTTAAAGTTCATTTTGTTTAGGCATGCAAATCTCTTTCCTGAACACAAACAATATGTGCAGCTATAATTTTTCCTTGCAACTAATTCACCCTCAGAGTTGTGGGTGATTAAGTGTCTTTACCACTTTTGATTGGCAGAGAAATAAGCACTTTCAGATATATTGTAATTGGGCTTTGGGTTTTTTGTGTTGGTTTTTTTTTTGTCTAGCCTTGTTAAAAGCTTAGTTACCTCTCTTGGAACTGACTTCATGAACACATTAACTAAATACTTCTCCAAGTCGTTTTGTGAAGCACAGCTAATTAATGCAGTGAAGTACAATTGAGTTAAGTAGGAGAATCACAGCTCATAAATAAAGATAGGAAAATTATAAGAGGTATGACTGATATGCATGTAATTACCTGCTTGGGAGGCAGCCTGATCTGGAAGAACCTGAAGAGATTTGGGAGGCAGGAAATCCTGTCTCATCATCCTCATTCCACCCATGACTTGTGCTGCCACAGGCAAGTTGCTCTGCCTCTCCTTCCCTCCACCACATGTTTGTCACTCAGTGACAGTCATGTAAGGGTTTATTAATGAAGTAGAAAAAGCAGCTGAAACCCTCAAAGTGTGATTTTGGTATTTGTGATTATTAGAATCACAGAATAGTTTGGGTTGGAAGTGACCTTAAAGATCATTGAGTTCCAATCCTCTGACAAGAGCAGGGTTACATTTTGCTAGACCAGGTTGCTCAGAGTCCCATCCAGTCTGACCCTGAATACTCCCAGGAACAAGGTATCCACAATATCTCTGGGCAACCTGTTCAAGTGCCTTACCAGCCTCAGAAAGAAGAATGTCATTCTCAAATCTAATCTAAATCTACTCTCCTCCTCCAGTTTAAAGCCATTCACCTTTGCCCTATAACTACAGGCCCTTGTAAGAAGTCCCTCTCCAGCTCTCTTGTACCCCTTTTAGGTACTGGAATGCCACTAGATGGTCTCTCCAGAGCCTTTTGTCCTCCAGGCTGAGCAGCCCCAACTCTCTCAGCATGTCTTCATAGAAGAGATCCTCCAGCCATTTGATCACATTTGTAGTACTCCTCTGTCCTTGCTCAAACACCCTTCTTACCTTGGGGACCCAGAGCTGGATGCAGCATTCCAGCTGGGATCTGACCAGAGCAGAGCAGAGGGGCAGCATCACCATCCCTCCTGCTGGCCATGCTGCTTTTGATGCAGCCCAGGATATGGTTGGTCCTCTGGGCTACAAGCAAAAATTGCCCATGTGGAGATTCTCATTCATCAGCACCCCCAAGTCCTTCTTCTCCAGGCTGCTCCATATTAAAGGAGCTGTTCCAAATTTTCTTTCATCATTCTCCATATCTCTCGAAAGGAGGAAACAGAAACTCATAACTTCTCCAGTGGTTGCTCCTTGAATGTCAAACAATTCTGACTTCTGTTATTCTAATGAATCATGACACAGGTTGCAAAAAAGGGATATTAATGGTAAGGTGCATGATCCTGAAGAGAGTGCTGCCAGAGAGCTGTCAATAGCACAGAATCAAGATCTTATATGACTTTCAACCATGAACAAGAAATCAGTGTCAATCCTCAAAAAAAAAAAGGTTCATGTCTCAGTTATTGTCAACTAATAACCAATAAAACTGATTTTAATAATTTTATAATCATTTTATAATGCTATTTTAATCCATAATTTTACTCAAAAGCAATGTTTGTTTTTATATCTCAATGCCTGTTTTGTAACATTTCACTCCTACAATAGACAGAGGAAACAAAATCTGAAGATGGGGAAATCCGAGAGGAAGTAAACTGGAGGTTGAGTCAACACTGTAACCTTGCAGTCAAAGGGAAGGTGTAAAATCCTGAAATGCACACATCTGCTTCAATGAGCTCTGCTGATCCCAATCCACGTGCATTTTGACAGATGAGGGAGATTCCAGTCATTTCTTCAGCACTCCTCACTATTCAGGCCTTGCTGTGTGTGAGGTGTTTTAAAAACACAGCTGGAACCTCTGTGTTTTCCCATGTTACAAAGTAACTACCAAGTTGTAATACTGGTAATATTGTCTAGTTTAGTAACACTTAAAGTCTGAAAACATCACCTTTCTAATCAATTGGGGTTTAGAATGGACCTGGTGAGAAGATTCCTGTGTGAGCTCCTTCCAGGAGACAGTGCATAGGTTTTAGGGCACAGGAAGAGGAGAAAAAACTTTTTGGGTTCTTCACAGCACAGTCTGTAAATTATTTATCTTTTCAGTGTATTTAATTCAGGGAAGATTTTTACTTCCACTCAATTAATCTAATTTATTTAGCTTATGCAAGTCACCCTGCATGTGTGCCAGGCTATGGCACAGTGGCTTCTCTTGCCCCTCTAACTCTGTAACATCCATTCATGAAGGCTTGAATTTCCTGTTGGGGTGGATAACTGCACCTTTAGGAGGCTGGGAAACAAATAGGTTTACCTCTTTCATAGTTTTCTGTTCTGAGTCATCACTGAGCAAACAAACACTGTAGTGAAGAGAAGAAACCAAGAAAATGTCTGAGCAGGACAGAGAAGCTGCATATTGGTCCCTGAATGCTGAAAATACCAGGAAATGTAGAGGATAAGCAGGGACATTTTTGACCTTCATCTGAAAGTAGAAATCAGAGAGGTATTTGTAAAAAATGCTAATGAGAGGTATTTTACCTTTCTTTTTACAAAATTTATCTCATCCAGGTACTTGAAAGATAATGACTGTAACAATATTACAGCTGCAGCAAAATGGAAACCAGCCAGATCCTGGCTTTGTTTCTGGCAAGAGCTGAAGCACTTTGTACCTTTGATACTGTTCCACGAAACCAGGGGGATGAATCATGAAAGGCAATTACAGAATGTAAAAATGCAGGAGTTCAGCATTTTAAAAACTCTCTTTTCATCAGGAGGTAAGTAAAGAGGGTAAAAGACAGGAGAAGGTTGACTGATCTCAGTTGAACAGTTGACTCAAACAAAACAAGGCTATTTGGATGAGGAACATAAGACTGGAAAGCTGGAAGACTTGGGTTAAATGCTAACAAAACAACTAGAATTTGTGAAACAGAGGAAATTACCTAGCCCAGCTGGAGCATACAAGAGGAAGGACAAGAGCCTTCCACAGGTGCCAGACACAGAGATTTCAGAGCTCTCCAACAGAAAAACCAAGAACCAGAAAGACAAACACGGATCAAATTTCAAATCCTTTGAGGAAAAAAAAATTAAGGAGCCATACACATTGTAACAAACAACAGGAGCCAACACAATATCTGGCATCAGGATGGTGGCGTAAGATCTGCCCAGGATTACATCACTCAGCAAGAGCTTGCCAGCAGTAGCAGGTTGCTCTCAGCAAGCTCTGAGGGATGACAGCAGCCCTGCTGGCTCACAGGAATGCTTTGTGCTGTACAGCATGCCAGGGGAATGAATGAGTGAACAGAGCAAGGGAGGAAAGAAGGAAGCTTTGTTCGGAGAACAAACGGGATATTTGCACTCAGGTGTGTGAGCCAATGTGATACCAAAGGCCACTGCTACTCGGGAACATCTCCAGCAGTAAAAGGGGAAAAAATCTGCTCACACCCTGGCTAACTGGTCATCAATAGGAGGGATGCACTACCTTGAGGAGAGTGGCCTGCCAGAGACTCAGCCAGGATTATATCATGGTAGTAGCAAATCCGAGTCCCTCTCCTTGCAACAAGGACTGCAACACTGAAAGGCCTTAAGCAGGAGACTAGTGGTGTGTCTATTGATTTTTGCTGTTCACTCTCTCTCTCAGATGAATTGGGAGCCAGGCTGGTTGAACAGAATTGTTCAGTAACCGTGGTAAGACTGAGCACAGATTCCTGGAGGGAATTTTCCTACACGCTGCTGATGGCTCTGCAAGCATCTTCAAAGTTGGGGGTGGGCAAGAGGGCTGGCATCCAGGGACTGACTCCAAAATTGGAAAACCACAGGATTACTTCTGGCAAGAGGGAAATGCATAAAATGCCTACCATGATAAAGGTGCTTTTATCAGGGTTGGTGAGATTACAGTAACATTGGCAGGCCCAAGCCCTCAGTGATATTACTCAGCCAGGGCTAGGAATCCTGCGGACTTCACAGGATCTCGGGCATTGCTGTGTGCAAGATGTGGCATTTCCTGTATTTCATAGCAGCTGGCAGCTCTTGGGGACTGTCAGTAAGCAGCTTCTGCACCTAAGTGGATAAAGTGCACAAGTCATACCTGCAATTCAGCCAACCATGTGTTGTGCACTGTCTATCTGACCTGTGCAGGCCCTGTAGCCTTGTAGCCATCCAGACTGGCTCTGCATCCCAAGGCACTCAGCTGGCCAGGCTCAGTCTTCATTCATGCTGTGTAGACAATCCACACACATCCTACAAGGCAGAGAGGATAAACGTGGCCTTTGTGAGTCACTGTGCATCCCAAGAATGGAATCTGTGGAGAGCTTTTCAAAGACTCACAGTTATTGAAAGAAAAGCAAAATAACACTTTGGGATTTTTTTTTCTGTCCTCATCTGGATGTGAATGTGACCAGCCCTGGCTTCTGTCCGATGTTGCCTGAAACAAAACTATTTGTCCCATGAAGCCCTGTCTAAACTCATGCTATCAGAAGTATGACAGCAAACATTTACATTCATTTCTTTGACATACCCTTGGACTCTGTGTATCAACTGCTGACAGAGTCAAGGACCTGACACCTGTCTAGAGGTGGCCTTTCTTGCTTTTTTTCTTTTCTATTTTTACTATTTTAGTCACCTACTAATATCAGAGCTGCTAACCAAAGCAGATGTGAGTGTCTCAGCTGTCACTGGGATGGAAGTGGCATTGTAAATAACAGGATCCAGACCACATAGCACTTTAAAGATCCAATTGCAACAAGCCAATACACAAGTAGTGACAAATAGGAAGCCATTGCAGCCTTTCAAGCATCAAAGCAGAGCTTTCACAAGGACTATCACCATTGTCAGCTCTTTCATTCATACCTCTGAGTACCGTCTTACACGGAGTGTGCTGCAACAGCTCCTTCTCAAGGCTGCATGTTCAGCTTTAATGAGAAAAGGAAATAGGTAGGCAGAAACAAAGTAATTGAACTGCCACAGTTATGGCAACCCTAAGAGCAGCTGAATCAATGAGAAGGGAGAAAGTGTATAAAGGATAATGAAGACTTTCAAAAGGAAGAATGTCACTGAGAAGGGCAAGGTTAGAAAAGCATCATTAAAGCTAGATGTAAGGGTATAAGCAAAGGCTTGGTCAGCCTGAAAGAAATTATCTTCACAGAATTAAGCATATATTTAATTTGACTTCTAAACCAGCTTACACTTAACCAGTTTTCCAGTACAAATAGTAGCTGTTCTGATCACAGCACATATCCCCTGAAATTTAGTGTCAGTGTCCACTCTATGCCAACCAACCTGTCTACAGAAAACAGTTCTCTTAACAAAATCACTGGGCTTTTGATTTCTAGAGAAATTAAATAGAATATGCATTTTGCATATCTTTATCTATTTATTGGTGACTGATGACTACAGTACATCATCTGTTGGTGAGATAGTGTTTGAACAGCTAATTTATTTTATATTTGGACATAAAATGTTAAGTCTGGTTCTGCTAGCAATTTTAATACCCAAACTTTGCAGGTTTTAGGATTCTTACCATATTTTCCAACAAAAAAATTCATTTCAAGGGGGCTTTTCAGAAGCACAGCACTTTTTATGGCAAGTAAAACTGGCAATATTCTTAAGATAGACTTTAACAGTAATCAAATCACTGATTTTGCTAGATGACAGTGAACATTATATGATCTTTCATTAATTTATGTAATAACTTACAGTTTATTTTTCCATGTTGTGTTAAAAACTGTAAATTGAAGTGCTGTAAAGTTTTTTTGTGTATGGGAATCAAAACTAGTTCTGAGTAATGTCATTCTTTGACACTTCTGTTAAAAGCTTATTGACAACAAACTGTACTATATGAAGTCCTGTTTCATTTCACCAGTCAAATAATTGAAGTACATGTAAAATACTTTAGACCCTAATGATATTAAACTGTAGAAAATATGTCAACAATCCACAGAATTCTATTAATTCAAATACTAGCTTGAGTAACTTTCCTACATTTTTTTTCCTTCCCCCTTCCTTTCTAAAAATGAAATCCAGGCCTGATCTAAGGACTCCCAAAGACTACACAGCAAGGGTGTGAGGTTCATGTGTATTTCTGAGTATAAAACAGGAGAAAGTTTATTCCATTAGGTATATCCAAATGAAAAGTACAGAAAAAACCAGTTTGAAGTGCCTAAGGAAATTACTACACAGGAGGAGTTCAGACCACAATCCTGATTTGTTACCTGTAAGGAGCACAGGTAACATGCACTGTCCTTACTTCGTTGATAGAACTTTATCAAGAAGAGGAGCTACCCTGTGATTTTAATTTTGATTGTATGGTGTGAGCATGTCCTATCAGTATCCATGCCAAGGTTTCACTTTCACATTTTTGTCCTCCTCAGGCTACGGCTTGGGAGGGAATCTCACATAGGAGAGTGGAGGGGAGGAAAGTTATGCATTTAAAAGATGGATGTCCATATCTATACCAGTTGCATTTGGCTTCCTGTTGTACTGATGGTCAGAAAGAGACACCTGCAGAGAGCAGCTCATGTCTAAGGCAGACAGCTGAAGTAGATCCAACAAAGTGCCCTCTGGAGACACTTGTTGCTGCCTTTTATCTACATGGTGGGGTTTAGGCAACTATTTAGATGGTGAATTGTATGTATCCCAACTTTAATGTCTGTGTTGTTTTGAAAACAGAACCAAACCATCTAATCTACTGAGGCCCTTGCCCCATGGAAGTCACATGCAAAGCCTATGGAGAGATCCCAAGGTTTCTGGAAATTTGCAACTTTCTCAAGAATGCAAATGTAGCTCTCCAGGACTCAGCATAAACCCAAAGAAGCTCACACCCCTTCTAGCACACCCCTGGCTATTGTCATAGCCAAGATGGTCTCTGACTGTGCTGCTCTCAGGGAACTCTGATGGGGCACAACAAGGGCATTCTGCCAACTCTTTGCCACCTGAAAACAGTTTTATGACAATAAAAAACACAGCTTTAACAGGCTTTGTTTTCCATTTGTAGGAAGACAACTCACCTAGGCTGTGGTAGAAGCATGTCTGAAGTTGAGATTTTGCAGCATCCAACCACTACAATAGTTTCTCCTTAACATTTTTCACCAGTACACCATGTCTGGCACAACCCAGTGCCTCTTCCATGGGGTGCTGCACACCTACCTGACTTCTCCACACTAGAGTTTACCCTGGCATTGCCACACCTGAAGCTCAGCCTGTGGGAAGGCTGCTGGAGAGCTATCTGGGAATGACATGCTGTGGTGGCTGCTGGGGGATGTGTATTGCTGGGGGGAAGGATGTTGTGGGGCTGCCCTGGAGCAAAGCTCACATCCCACTAGGTTTCATTAGCTCCTCTGGCTGCTGGAGCAAAATATTCTCCTGTGTGGAAAGGCACAGACTGTTTTCTAGGACATTCAGTCTGCTCTTTAAATCAAAGTTATTCACTCTTTCCAGTCTAAACCAATAAAGAGTTGTGGGCAAGGGAAGAGTCAATTTTCAAAGCAGAGGTGACACAGGGTACGAGTACTATAACTATTTACCTTGATTCACTGGAGCTTTATAATAACCATCGAGATGTGGTATTATAAAAAAATGGACTAAATTCAGATTTCAAGTTCATTTTAACAGCAAGTAAAATGTTTGGCTTGCAAAACTTGCCTTTCTGTGGGCTGAATGTGCTTCCGTGCTAGCAGCTTCCAGGAAACTCTTAGGTTACAATTACAAGAAGTTAAAACTGCAGCAGCAGGATTGTTAACTGGAAGTCAGAATTTCCTTTACACCATTCCTCTTATGCCCCTAAAGCTAGCTTAAATACTTTGTTTCTTTTCCTTTTCTGTTACATTGTTTTGGTCTATTTGCTACTTGGTTATTGTTTAATTTTCTCGATCTGATCCTAACCTCTTAACTGTTCTTTGGTCTGTTTCTTTCACTTTACACTGGATTATCTACCTAAACCAGCATTTTCCAACAATCCTTTCAGGTTATGGCACCTTCTCTTTAAAATTTATTATGAATATGTCCAATTCTTGAAATTGAAATTATTAGGTAAACGAATACTTTGTACTCTCTTCCAGGTTTCCTAATTACATGGCCAGTAGTACAAAAAAAAAGAATGTAAGCAGGAAAAACAGTGATAAGAACAATAAAAATAGCATTTGTTCAGGGAAATGAAACCGAAATACATTTCATAAACTAAAGGAAGAGAAGAAAAGAAGATAATGGAGGGATTCAATTGAAAGATACAGGGATTTTTCTTAAAATGGTATTTTAGATAATTAAAAATTATGAGTGA
This sequence comes from Molothrus ater, assembly GCF_012460135.2. NCBI lineage: Eukaryota > Metazoa > Chordata > Aves > Passeriformes > Icteridae > Molothrus > Molothrus ater. Next base: position 40,086,866 of record NC_050479.2, read on the forward strand.
AGATAACTAGAGCATAATAGAAAATCTAAAGAAAGTGAGGCATGATTTAATAAGTCTCCCAAACATGGAATCTAGGGATGATGCTTCAGGACAGATGGTATCCCAAACAGATCTGTGCTCTGCAAACTTACATGACCCCTTTTCTTTAAATTAAGATGCAAGGAGATGACCCTGAGAAAGTGAGAAAGTGAGAAAGGGCAGAGATGGAATGCTGACTAACTGAGCCACAGGGACAGAGGACAGTTTGTTTGATCCTCTCTGATGCTATTTGAACATAGATCTGAAAGATGATAAGGGCTGAAGACACTGTCCAACACATTAGGGGTTTTTCTGAAAATAAATGCAAAGCTTGTTGAAAGCAGGAGCATTTTTATTTAGTGGAATTTTACTCACTGTTATAGGATTGAGCAACAATGCTGAGAAATGGAGACAAAAGTAGTGTCAGAACAAACACAAGGCTTTATGTTTTCTTACTTATCATATATGTAAAATATAAAAATAGCATATTTGTTTATATGGTTGCTTGCCTCACAAATGTGAGTTTTACAGATGATTTATCACTGCTGCAGCTCCTGGAACGTGCCAGTAAATCTGTGGCCCTGTGTCTCCTTACAGCTGCTTTTGTATTTGGAATATAAGCCATGTTAACTCCTGAAGGATTTACCAGTTTAGAGGACAGCTGCAAAGTGTTTAGGAGAGAACCTAAGGACAACATGGCCCCAAAATAAATCTGGGTTTGGCTGCTCCATCCTCTGACACGTGAGACTTCCCTGCAGAGAAAAGACTTCCGATGGAGGAGACAGAACCTTCCAGGGACCTCCAGCAATTACTTCCCCACTCTGCACCACAGGCTCTGAAGGCTTTTTTCTGTGAATTTCTCTTGTCTAACAAAAGAAAACAACATAGTATATTGGTGGGTGAATGGATGGAGTATGTGTTATTAAAAAGCAGCCAAAACATTCCAGCAGACGCACATTTTTCCATGAGTGAAAAAAAAAACCAACCAAAACCAAACCCAAACAAAAATGTATTACTCACATTGCTTAATAGGCTTCTGGAAGGCTCTTAGGCTTTTTGGTTGCTACAGATACTACTACACATAACAAGACAGCTGTAGTTTTCAAACAGACAGTTTGAACCCAGTCACTTTTTTGACAACTAATTCTGAACACACATGTGATTAAAATTAAATGCAAGGCCTGTTTGGTAGTTCTTGGGGGACAGAGAAGTGACATCTAAGTGATGTAAATCCTATATAGCAAGCAAGATCAGTTTTAAATGTAAATTTCTCTTCTGTTTGTTTGTTTGTTTGTTTTTGAAACATAAATACATATGAAACAGTACATCAGGAAAATTTAAGAAATCAAACCTAAAATGACCTTTTTCCTTTGTCCTTGCAAAGGAAGGCTGACAAATGTTCATGAGCTTCCATTCATCATGTTTCATAGGAAAATAGGAGACAGTGGAATCTGATTCATTCACTCACAGGGACCGTCCTCCAAGACCAATGTGCTTAACAGCTAAACAAATTTCAGCTCTCCTTCTAAGAAATCTGATTTTTATCCTAAGTCACATTGATCACTGGTCACATGTGAAAGGTTTCAAATAAGGATTTGAATTATTATTTTGATTAGGATATGTTGTTCTTAGGTAGTATTGCACCAGGTTATAAATTCAGTCTGTCATATAGTCCAGGATTGATTATGAAGTATTCAACTTCCTTAGTATTTTTATTTCTTAGAAAGATGTCTGACTTTTCTGCTTCTGTTCTGTACTAGTCACAAAAATTCCAGCATTCCATTTTACAATTTTCTTATTTACACCACATCCACAAATTCATTCTTGCAGCTGTTCCTCATGTGATTATTTCTAGTAGTGTCATTGTGGTTCCCCATGTGAATAAGGCTTATTGTTGTGGTATACCATCATAGACTACAAATATGCAAAAATTATAAAGGAACAGGAAACTTTCAAACCCTTTACATATTTTCTTTTGGTTTTGGGTATGTACTGTTTTTCAGGTTTGCTTGGCTTTTTTTTTTGTTTTGTTTAATTTTGTTTTAAGATTGCCCTGCAGCTATTTAAAAGTTGCTTTAAAAAGTTTAAAAACTGATTCCACAGGGTTACTTTATGTAAGCTAACCACAGCAAGCAGTTAGCAAGCAGTTTTAAAATCTGCCAAACCAAACCCTTGGCCAATAGAAATTAGCAATTGTGCAGTTGTTTTTAATAGCTGTACATTGTATTAAAATATAAATCTTTACAATAAAATATTCTATAATAATTTTATTTTATGACAGTGTACTGCATTTGTGACACTTATGACAGTGTTTTTTATTGTGACTGTGTTTATTATAGATGACAGCCAGAAGAATTGGCAAGGAAGAAAGCACAGGAACCAAATCCTAGCATTTTAGAGTATATATTTATTTTAGAGTATATATTTATACCAGAGAAAAAAGTTCCTAAATACACTACTTGAACAAATACTGGACAAGGATGCAATATACAGAAAAAAAAAAAGTGTTTTCTTTTTCTTGTTTTCATGGTGAAAGCTGTTCTCTGGTGCCAGCTGCATCAGTTCCTCTGCTGTGGAGGTAAGAACTGTGAGCTTTAGGCCTCACCTATAGTGTAAACAATCACTGCTCAGTCACTTTGCTGAATACAGATCATGTCCTATTACTTATTTCTCAGATCATGTCTTGGAACTGTATCTAAACTGACCTTGAAACAAGGAACACTTATCCAAATTCTTTGAGTAGGAAGAAGTTACCTACTCAGAATGGAAGAAATGTGAGCTATGTCAAACTCAGAGAATGAGCAGGCAAGTCAATAATGGAGGATTTGTGCTCACAGAGACTACTTTGAATTACAGTGTCTGCAGGAGGCCTTGCCAGTACTTTTATGTGTTAAGAGGTTATCAGCCATCTCCTCTACGTTGCTCTGAGTTTAAAGTGGGTTAGGAATCCCAAGCATTAACACTGCAAGAAATGTATTACTGATTGTGTAGTAAGGGATGTAGTCTCATCATAATAAATACTGCACGTGAACACTGATGAAGTGCCAGAATTATTCTGCAGTTTTAGTGGAAACATCGTTGACAACATCAAAGAAAGACTGATTACAGATAAGAAATCCAGGAATCAGCATATGGTCTGGCTTAGCTGGAAATCTCTATCCCCACTGAGAAGAGAAATCCTCTTCTAAAGGTTTCAACAATCCTTATGCTGATGATAAAAGAAAGATGTATCCCATGGTAGGCTCTTAAGCAGCTTCTGGTGGTCATGGCATGACATGAAGCATCGCTTAAAAGTACACAGCAATCCTAAACAGCCGTTCACAGGAAACTGTGAAGATAAATAAACATTTTAAATTGTAAAAGTCAAACTCTAAATAATTTAAAAATATGAGTTTACTGATACAAAACATGACACATCTATTTTTACTTTTGTTAAGTGTAGGCTTTTTTAACTTGGTCCAACAAAAACGATCTAAACTGAGTTTAGACAAACCAAAATAAATTAAAATAAAATCAGAGCAGCCACTCAGAAATCCTGCATCAATTTTCTATCAGTTTTAAAATCACACAGTTGTCATCCTCCATTTGATATAGAAGAAAATTATGTGGAACTAAGTTCATATTGCATGACTAACTCTCCAAAAGATGTCAGCAATACTCATGGGTAGAGTCTTACAACTAATGCTGAAGAAGGAATACTATGCCAGAAGCCTGAATGAAATTGATTGATAAACTGAAAGGAGTGTCATAATTGTCTTAGGAGTCAGTAGGAAAGATAGAAAGTGAATTATTTTGTATCCTTGTGAACTTGCATAGGAATACATTTACATAGAACTACAGTTATCCTGGTTGGAGTTCAGCCAGGTCATGGGAGGTAACATCACCTCTGCTTTTAAGAAAAAAAGAAGGTACATTTATGCTGTGCATCAGTGCAGAGAAATTTTGTTTGCTTATATTAATTCTGTAATACCTCTGCTGAACATGAGAAATAAAATTGGAAAAATGAGCTTTTAGAATTGTACATGAATAGGTAGGAAGATCATGTAATATTTACTTGGTCCTTCCTCAAGTTTCTATTGGCAGGGTTACAAGAACTAAGCCTAAAACAGAGTTATGCTGAAATTAATTACATCATTCTGCAAAGCAGGAATGATGTAGTCTTATGAACAGTAACATGCTGGAAATTACAGAGAAACTTCCACTAAATGCTCCTTCCTTTCACTTCATGATATAGCTAGATTTCCAGGTAGGGAATAAGCTAAACTAATTTTTGCATTTCCATTTATGAGCAGCAGAAACATGTGTGTGGTCTTTTTTACTAATATAACTGAAGGAAATAACCTCAAAGTAATTTATGGTGTATCTCCTCAGTGGAAATACATATTTATTCGATCTTACACTAACCAGCTGTTTTCAGGTATTTGCATTTAGGATGAACTTTGTAGACCTGGGGACACCATCTGATATTAAAAAAAAAAATTAAAAAAAGGTGTTATCTTAAAAAGACATACTATGGATTTCATGGGGGAGAAGAGACCAGTGTTGAATAATCAAAGTAATTTTTAAATGCTTGTACCTTTCTGTACACAAACTTTGGCATGCTCTTATGTTCCACTGGGGGCGGTGGGGAAGAACTAAATGCTGCTATTCAGAAATATCTGTGTGGATTGCTTGTATAATATTTGGAAGGGTAGATTAGCTGTATCTGGGACAAAGTCAGTCTTAGCCAGATGCAGCAAAAACACTCCATTATTCTTTTCAGGCTCTGGGAGTATTTTAAAAAGGAGCTCAAATGAACCTACTCCAGCGCATCATTGAATTGGTTAGTATGTTTGAAGATGCTAAAAAATCTACCTATCAGCAGCATTGTTTTAATTTAACTTTTAGAGATATAGAAAACTAGTAAATATTTTTAAATTACTGATAAAATACTATAAAAATGCAGCTTTTTGTGTTGATGCCTTTCAGACCACCAAAAAAAAACCCAAACAAAACAAAAAAAAGCTGAGTTGGGCAGGACCCACAAGGATCATTAATTCCAACTCCTGGCCCTGCACAGGACATCCCAGGAATCACACCATGTGCCTGAGAGCCTCTTGAGCTCTGTCAGGCTGGTGCTGTGACCACTGCCCTGGGGAGCCTGTTCCAGGGCCCAACCCTCTGGGGGCAGAACCTTTTTCTAATATCCAACCTAAACCTCCCCTGACACAACTCCAGGCCATTCCCTCAGTCCTGTCACTGGTCACAAGAGTGAAGAGATTGGTACTTTTGGTGACCTTGAGCTCAACAGCTCTTTCCCAACAGAAAGGATTTTCAGGCCAGAAAGGTTATGATCATCTTGACCTCCACAGCAACAAAAGCCAAGAAATTTAATAATGTGAGCTTTGCTTTGAGTCCATAACTTGAGGGATGACTTAGATCACAGGATTTAGAAAAGCCATTGAATCTTAATTTAGAAATTCGGAAATAGAGCTTAGTGGGTCTTTAGGGATAATATCAAATTACTCTTCTTGTGGCTAAAAGAGAAGGATGTTACTCTACATGAGTATAATTTCACCTGCCATTTATTGGTTCTCACTGTCATCTTAGCTGACAGATTAAAGGGACTTTTAATATTTGAAATTCTCTTATAAATCCTAGTACATTATGATCAAGGTTTTGTATAAGCTAGACAGATGCTTCTTCATTCTCTTGCTGCAAGGCAGATTTTCCTGGCTTTTCCAGTTTGTCAATCATTTGTGTTAAAATGCAATCCCACTATTCCAGTAAAAGTTTGATGAATGCCATATATAACATCATCATTACTTCTTCTTAATATTCCTTCACTTTTAAATCCAAAGTTTGTACTATAAGCATGAATCTTCTTGAGTTGTTCATAACCACACCACAACACTTCTATAATTTGACTTTTAAATATTCTTTGTACTTAGATGACTTTCTTTCCTGCATCTATTTTTTTTTTCTCAGATAAAGCTACATAGCAAGTTTTGTATAAATATATTTTTAATAGAATATTAGCATTCAATAGAATATACATTAATGTCTTCATAGGAACTCATAATTATACAGTGACCCTTCCCAGGTAAAATACTAATCCCATTAAGCAACAGGCCGAAATTTCAGCAAATCATGTTGATATTAGAAACTCAATAATTCTTTAATTTCTACATGTGATTCTTACTTTTGACTTTCAAGATTTTGCCAAAGAGTCTCATCATGTTATTTTAGCTTCAAACCCCCTTTGCTTTACACTTCTAATGGACACCAAGTCAGTTTCTCTTCTTCATTCTGGAAAAAACACAGGTTGATTTTACCATGAATGATTTAGAATCCCATAAAACTCTGTGCCATAACTTAGTTGGTCTTGAAAGTTTAAATGTTCTAACCTTTACCAGTTGCTCTTTAGCATCCTTACTAAGTACTGATTGAATAAAACATTTGCAATTACATCCATGAAGTATTACTGCATTACCCAGGTTTCTATTAAAAACCAAATGCTTTTATGCATTGGCATTGTTACTGAAAGTTGTGTATTCCAAAGCAGTAGGGAAACTGTGCCATTGTCTAGATTTTTTTTCTTTTTTGATCCTGATGTTTTAAAAAAAATTATTCCCCTTGCCCTTTAGGCAATGATCCAAGATTTTTCATTCCTATATTTAGCTACTATTAGTCATTCTCATTGTTTCACAGCTGTAATTTACCATTTCTGTTTACCAGCTTTCATATTTTCCTTTTGTTTTATACACAGAATTGTCACTTTCTTTTTTTTTTTCTTTAACTGAATGTGTTTAGCTGAAAAGAAACTCTGATGATTGTCATAATCTATTTTTTTTGGTATTCTGTATGGTTTTCTTAAGTAAACTATCTTTTACCAATTTTCCTACATATCTCTACCTATACAGGTGTCATTCAGTTTTTTCAGACTTGGAACACTGTCTTTTTTCCAGGAAAATACATAATACATATGATAATTATTTATAGATAACAAACACAGCTAAATTATGCAAACATAGTTAAATTATTCCATTTTACATTCAAGCAACGGTTAAAATCTCTAGATTAAACTGGTTTTATATTGGTCAGAATTGTCAGAATTTAACCTGAGAACCTGAGAGCTCTGAAAATAACAAATTATTTAATTTTAGAAAATAATCATCTATTATTTATATAAAATCTAGGGCATGTTTACTTGTGGAGGTTGGAGATCTAGACATATCCTACAGATTGAGATACAAAAATTAAAAAGATGATCATAAGATAACTCATTCTAGCTAAATGTTTACATAACTGCTGATCCAGTTGTGTATTCAGATAATCTCTCTCACCAATATGCAATTTTCTGATTTATCAGCCTAAATATTGACTCATAAACACACCAGGCCTTGGACTTGTGATAACAGAAACTCTAGTGATCTTTAGTGAGCCTGGCAAGTCCCACTCTCTGCACATTATATCTTTCTTAAGGTATAAACTAGTTGGAACACTCAAGTTGTGACAAACATCCTAGTAAAAAATCCCAGCTCATGCATTTGAATAAATAATAAATAAATGAGTCTTTGCTGCAGGTCTGCAGAGTATCTGTAGCAAAGATCCTTCAAGGACAAGAACTCTGTGTAAGATACATATTTGTGTGTTTGAACATTTTTTATCCTCTGTCTTTCTGAAGGAATTACCTCAATTACTTGGAATCTTATTAGTTACAGATGTATCTGTGAAGCAGCCAAAAAAGTAGGCCCTTTATCCAGCAGTGTGTGCATCCTCACACATAAACACTTTGTGCTATTTTTTGTCCGCCTGAAAGCCCCCTTACCCCTTGTCCACAGCACTCAGACCCTCAGTCCCTCCCTCCCTCAGTGGTAAGCTCTATATTCAGTGTTGTTGAGAAGTGTTGTTAGTTTATATAAAAAGGTGCTTAAGAAGATAAAGGTGCACAAGCTCTAATGCTCTCAAATGCTCCAGGCATTTAAATGTGTCTAATGCCTGCATACCTTCCAGCAGTGCTGCCAGCCAGGCTCTCAGCAGGAACTCGTGGTAATTAAACTTGCTAGAGGCATTCACACTTTTACAGAACCACAGAATCAAATTCTTAGGGGTGGAAAGGCCTTCAGGAGATCATCTAATCCACCCCCCCTGCCAAGGCAGGGTCACCTGGAGCAGGTGACCTCCCTGGGAAGCCTGTTCCAGTGGTCTGCCACCCGCAATGGAAAGTTCTCCCTTGTCTTGAGGTGGAAATTCTTGTGTTTATGGCCATTGCTCCTCATCCTGTCACTGAGCACCATGAAGTGTCTGGCACTATCCTTTTGAGACCTGCATTTGAGACATTTATATGCATTAATGCAATTAATATTCAGTCTTCTCTTCTCTAGACCAAACAGGCCAAGCTCCTTCACTCTCTCCTCCTGAGGAATGCTCCAGAGCCCTCATCACCTTTGCAATCCTTACTCAAATAAGGACATGTGCAACTTTACCTACAAACAGATACAATTTGTGAGGGCAAAAAAATTAAAAAGGAAAGCCTCAGAGAAAAAGCTGGATGCATGAGCAGCACACATGCTCTTACCACAAAACATTTCCCAAAGTTTTGGACTCTTTCACTTATACAGCTCCATGTGCACGTTTGTCTATGGGTACAGAATAACGTAATGGCAAGGTTGGAGGGGACAAAGTTGGAAGGGACCACAGTGGGATGTCTGGCCCGACCTCCCTGCTCAAGCAGGGTCATCCCAAGCACAGGGCTGTGTCCAGGAGGTTCTTGAATCTCCCGTGAATGAGAATCTTTAGTCTCTCTGGGCAACCTTTTCCAGTGCTCAGTCACTCTCACAGTAAAGAAGTTTTTCCTTATATTCAAGTGGAATTTCCTATGCATCAGTCTCTGCCCGCTGCCTCTTGTCCTGCTGCTCAGAACCACCGAGCAGAGCCTGGCTCCATCCTTTGGCACCCTCCCTTCGACACTGATAGACGTTCATGAGGTCCTGTCTCAGTCTTCTCTTCTCGTGGCTGAGCAGGCCCAGCTCCCTCAGCCTGTTCTCACACGAGAGATGCTCCAGTCCCTCATATCTTTGTTTCCCGCCGCTGGACCCGCTCCAGGACTCCCCTGCCCCGTACTGGACACAGCACTGCAGATGCGGCTGCACCAGGGCTGAGTAGAGGGCAGGATGCCTCCCTCCCCCGGGCAGGTACAAGCAGCAGTAGCAGCAGCAGCAGCGCGGGCAGGCAGCCCCGGCCGCGGCACCGCCACAGAGGAGCCGCCGCTGCCGCTCCCGCCGGGGCGGGGCCGCTCGCAGGCGGCAACTTCCGGCTCGCCCCGGCCCCGCCCCGCCGCAGCCCCGGCTCCGCGCCGGGCCAATGGGGGCGCGGAGCCGCAGCCGGGCAGGTAACCCGGCAGCCAATCAGAAGGGCGCTGCGGGAACAGGTGGGCACGGCGAGGCCCCGCCCCCCGCCCCGCTGGCGGCCGCGCCAATCGGGGCAGGGAGGGAAGCGGGGAGGGAGGGGCTGCCCGCGGCTCTCGGCGGCGGCGGCAGCGGCGGCGGGGCTGCGCTCCCTGCCTGCCCTGCCCGCCCCCGACGGCCAGCCCCGGCTGTCCGGCTCCCCTGTCCGTCCGTCCGGCGGCCACGCCGGGAGGGCTGCGGCGGCCCCGCGCCGAGGGAGGGAGGGAGGGAGCGCGGAGGCAGCAGCCATGGCACTCGTGGCTCCAGAGACTCGGAAGTTCACGCGGGCGCTGAGCAAGCCCGGCACGGCGGCCGAGCTGCGGCAGAGCGTCTCCGAGGTGGTGCGCGGCTCCGTCCTCCTGGTGAGTGCGGCGGCGGCCCAGGCGGGGCTCCGGCCCAGGCCTGGCGGGGCTGCGGCGGCGGCCCCCGGGAGCAGACGGGCCCTTTGATCCTCGCCGGGCTGTCACGGCGGCGGGCGGGCGGGCTCTGATCCCTCTGCGGCGGGCCGAGGTGCGGGGCGGGCGCTGCCGGCCGCGGGGGATGCGGCTCCCGGCGGGCACGGCCGGGCGCTCCCGCCGCTCCCCGCAAACTTCACCTGTGGAACGGGCGGGAGCGCCCGGCCTGACGGGACACGGCCGCTTTCGCGTGTGTCGAAATTGCGGCGCGAAAGTGATTTTTCATCTCGCTGCTCTCTTTACAACTAAGATGCAGTTTTTCGTTGTGTCGTGCGGAATGGAAGGTGACCGCTGGCAAGTGCAGCAGGGATGTTTTGGTGTGTTGTTTATCCCGCTGTCCTGTACCCTGCTCGCACATGGTTGCTGCTCTCTCCAGTGCACAGTTGGGCGCGTTCATTTAATTGAAACTGCTGAAAGTGAATTTGTGTAAATAGTTGTCTAAATCGGGTGTTTCAGTTTAGAGATGGCTGAGAGGGTATCTTATCTGTGCATATAAATATCTCAAAGGCAGGTGTCAAGAGGATGGTGCCAAACTGTTTTCAGTGGTGCGCAGTAAAAGGACAAGGAGCAATGGCCATAGACACAAGAATTTCCACCTCAAGATGAGGGAGAACTTCTTTCCATTGAGGGTGGCAGACCACTGGAACAGGCTTCCCAGGGAGCTCATGGAGTTTCCCTCTCTGGAGACATTTGAAACCCACTTGGATGTGTTGCTGTGTCACCTGCTGCAGGTGACCTGCTTTGGCAGGGGGTTTGGACTAGATGATCTCTGGGAGCCCTTTCCAACCCTAAGAATTTAATTCTGTCAGATGCTGTACTGAGGCAGCAGGTGATGACATCTTAAACAGCCTCAGTAAGACTTTCCAGGGTTTCTCTCCTGGGACTCTTATTCATGGTATGCATTTGTTTTCTTTGTGGTTTTGTTATCTCCAAGGGGAATGTTTCAGTAAGCATTTAACTCTTCGAAACTGAAGAATTTTTGGTGCTGGCGTTCCTGATACTGGAAGCTGATCTGTCCTTTTTTATTAGCTCTTGCTAAGTATGATCTTGTCTTTTTTTAAACCTCCTGTTGGGACAGTGTCTTGTCACAGCGGTGTGTTTTGAGAGTAACAAATGCTGTAGCTGTGATTGAAAGACAAATACCTTTTTTTTAAAAGACAATGGCTCTAAAACGAAATTGCCCTTTATTCATCTATGCATCACAGAATTTATAAAATATGCAGAGTTTGGAGTCTTCCTGGATGCTGACATCTTTCCACAAGGTGCTAGCACATTTACATGGAGCAAACATCCAAATATGTTAACACTTCTCCAGGGATCAAGTACTTTTTGGCAACTGTGGAAAAAGAATATATGCATTTTAAAATATTTTTCGTTTTGGGGGGGGCACAAAAAATATTTAGGTATTTTCATGACCTAATTTTTTTTTTTGCAGTAGTTTGCAACCCTGCTATTCCCTCCTCTGCCTTTAGAAGGTTTTTCCTTTGTTCACTCATGACTAGTGTCAGTGAGTTGGAAAATATTTATGTGCATCTTTAATTAATTCAGTTTGACCATAATAATGGTGAACCTGGATTAATTAGATTATTAAGTACGTAATAGGGTGATAGGCACATTAGTGCCAGGTGTTTTTATGCTGTCACAACAGCATGTTCTGCAGAATTTTATGGAGATTAAAGAATTGATGGTGCGGAGTGATGTACTGTCTTAAGCTTATCCTGGATAAGGTCTTCATCAGCATTTTAGAGAGCAGAAGGGGTGACTTAACATTCATGTCAGGTTTTTGATCCTTTTATGTTAGCTTGATGCATGAAGCTGAATCCCCATCTCCCTCACATGCAGTCTTGTGCTGAAGTTCACCTTCCTATTTCAGCAGTATTTGGCCCAGGCTGCTATGTCTCTCTTACTATCAGTGCTGTTCTTTTTATCACTGAACTCCAATGTTCTTGTCCACACACTGTTTAAATAATGAAGTAAAAGGCTAGTAATTGCAAGTTTACATTTACATTTTCTTCCTCCTGTTAATATACTGTAACTCTTTTTGTTGAACATTGATGTTTGGAATGAAATAGTACTTTTTTAAAGGAGAAATTTTGATGGGATAGTATTGATTTTTGCTATAGAAGACTTAAAAAAAAACCTTTGCATCTCTAAGTTTGACAGACTGACCTGTTTCTTATCTGTTGGAGGTTCTGGGCTTTGTTATCTGAACAATCTCTTAGACTGACCTGGTGAAAATACGAGTCTTACCAGTGTTAGAGTAGTTGTGGAATGCTCTGTTCAGATGTGGGACTTAAAGTAAAGGAGACCCACTTTCCTTCCAAAGCTGCCTCTCACAGCTCTTTGATAAAGCACTTTCCCAGGATTTTTTCAACTGAGTTGTCAACAAATTGTCTTGCTTAAAACATAGTTGAGCACTGGTTACTAAAGGGATCTTACTGTCATCACTTGCCCATGAGCAAGTGCTGAGGTTTTCCACTACTGAAAAACTGCTGTTGGCCATTGACTAGTGGTGCAGTGTAGAATCTGGAGGTAGGAAGGAATTCTTTCCATCTAGTAGTTCATGGTGGATGATCTGTCCAGATCTTTACAACCAGCTATTACTTTGGACTGTACATCCCTGCAGCAGAACGTACTGAGCAGTGATGCAAAACATGCAGTCATTACTTGCAGTAGCAGATAAATGGGAGCTACGAATATTTCTGAGCTTGAGTAGATTCTATAAGTTGCTATTGTGGCTACTGTTTAACAGTTCCATCCATTTTTACAATCAACAATGTGTGGCTACATTAAAAAGGGAAAGAAAAGCTTTGCCCATATTTAATGGGGTTTATTAGATCACATTACTAAAATATGCTTATTTTTTTCTATTTTATTAATGTCCTTGAGATTATATTGATGAAAGAGAACTGAAAACAGCATGTCACCAGGGTAGTGTGGTATATCTTAAATTTTCAGATAGCTCTTCATTGGATCTGAAAGTCAGAGACTTTCAGCCAGCTGACAGACTAAATAACTTGACTGTGTAGTAAAAGAACATGAAGCAGATGTGGTTTGCCAAGCTAGTTTTCATGACAGAATGAAGCAAGCTGTCTTGTCAGCATTTGACATCTCATACGTTCTCTCTGTTGGATCTGTTGGATATAGTTTGCTGAACCAACAAGTACAGTTTGGTTGGCTGAAAGGAAATCTTGTTATTTGGCAATCAGCTTTTCACTGTGTTGTAAGGCACATCATGTATTTCTTGATTATTTGGATTCAGTTTTTATATTTTCTCCTTGACAGTAGCATCCTTGCTGAATATCCTCTTGTGCATTGTTGATGTTGTTTTGACTTCAGACTTGTCATGTGACTTAATTTGATGCCTCTGGCCACCCAAATACATTTATGTCTGAGAGAGAAGATTATGGGGATGACAAGTGTGTCTCTTAAACCAGCAATCTTGCCAAGAGCAGTTTTCAATGCAGTTTTAGTATTATGCATAATTGAAAGTGATGTCTTTAAGTGATGATGAGTTACTCAAAGCATGTTGCATACAGATCAGTGTCTCGTTCAGTAGTATGTTAATGATAACTCATCTCAGAGACAAAATTACTCTACATTAGGGTTATTTATAATAATATACCTATATTAAAGCTGGCATTTAATGATAATAAGCAATTAAGATAATGTTTGGCCTATGAAATTTGATCTGCTTTAGCCTAGCTGTGAATAAAATGCCTTTGTCAAATATGCAGATAATGAAAATGATTAAATATGCCAAATAATGCAGCAAAAGTTGTTTCCCCCATGTCAAAATTAATATTATTCAGAAGAAATTTGCGATATGGGAAATAGGATGAAATCTGAGAGATTCCCAAATTGCTCTATACAGTTCTTCTTTTTGATTTGGATATGTAAAATAGGTTTTAATTATTTAAAGGCTAGAACTGTATCTTAAGAGAGTCTTGGTTTTCATACATTAAGTTCAGATACCTGATGGAGCTGTTGAGTTCTAAAACTCTTCCAGAAATTCAGCTTTTCAGACATGGTAGAAAATCAGTATATCACAAAGGCAATGCTTGGACCTCCTACTGAGTCTTTGATCTCAAATTCATTGGTATTCCTTCTTTTCTTTATAAGATAATTATGTCAACTTGGTCCTTCCAGTCCTGATCACTGCTTCCTGTGAATCTCAACTCCATAAGATAAGATGATGAGGTGCACTCTATGCTGTATTATTGCCAAGTTTTTAATACAGTGTTTCCCCAAAAATGGGGAGGATTATGGGAGGAGGATGTAATATTTATTTTGGGTTGGCACTTTCCTTTCTGATTCCTGTATCATTTCATATGCTGTGTGCACAGAGGGCTTGTGTGCTTCTCTCCACAGCAGCTTCTCTGTATGTGATGAACAGAGTATTTGGATCCTCATTGAGTGCCAGATTTCAGTTGTAGTGTGTCTAGAAAAGAGGGTTGATGGCTTCCTTTAGCCAAGTAGGAATTCAAAAGTGGTATGTAATGCTAAAGAGATGAGGAAGGACTGGGATCTTTTAGAGCTGATGGGTACAGAAAAGCTGGAAACATGGGTGAAGCTTGATCTTTCTGTATGTGGAATTGTACACATAAAGAATTTGGAAGCAGCAAATTGTTATGAATGGATGAGTGAAAGCAGGGAGATGTGAACTGACACTCAAGATTTTAAAGGAAAAATCGTTGCTGGCAATGAACATCACCATAACATATTTCATCTTGTAGGAACGTGCTAAAAATGGTAATGCTCATTCAGTCACTCTGAACTGCTGAACTTAGTTTACCTGGGGGAAAAAGCCTAATCCTTGACCCTAAGAAGTTATTTTAGTTTATGGTACATACTGCTTACCTTTTGTAAAGGAAATAAAAATTCTCAGAGAATAAGGTATTTTTAAAAAAGTGCTAATTTTATTTTTGCAAAGTGCAATATATAAATCTTTTTGATTGGATAGAAGATAGTAGTTAGAACACTTATTTCTGGAAAGTCTGATACTGCAAAAGGGACTCACTGGGTGTGATGGACATTTCTGTGGTTGTAAAGATTCAGAGGCTGGACTAAAATTTCTGTTAAGAAATACTGTTAAACTTATTTGAATCTTAAAGTTCTTGCTCAGGAAGGCAATTTGAGAGACAAAATACAGGACAGTTGAGTTTCTATGTGAACAGGTAGATGTTTAAACTTTCAACAACATTAGATCATTCTTGTAAGGTGCATTTTCTTTATTATTTTCTGGAATTTTTTCTTTCCTGCTAGACAAGGATAATTAAGATAGAAGAATAAGTGCTTTATATAAGTAGTTGTTTCTAATGCAGCAAATGTCAGATACACCTGATGCTGGTTTGGGTTTTCCATCTTACTCAATATGGGATACCACAGCATACCTTATCTTTCCTCTCTTCCTCCTACTCATGCCCTTTAATCCTCAATCAGGATGTTTCTATCTCAATGGAAGTAGAACTCATTACACCTACATTTAAACTTGGGACTTTCACAACTCTGTGATTATTAATTTTTTTAAGATCTTGTGCAATAAACTTAAAAGCATGTATCTCAATTCAAGTCATTGGTTATGCTACATTATGCTTCAATGCAAATGCTTCAAAAAGGTCTGTAACCACTCATCTTGAAAACTAGACCCTTAGTGTAAACTGTCTTTTCTGTTGCATGGGTGTAAATGTTCAAGTAATTTTTAAGCCTGTGTGGTCATTGGGCACTCTTGTGAGTACTGTGTACCTGAGATTAGATGACCATCAGAGATATGAATGTGTGTGCAAGATCAACAATTTGTGAGCTTGTAATTTCTGCCAGATATTTGTATTTTTTAGGTAACTTGGAGATTCTGCCAAATTCATATGGATCTGCTCTAAAAATAATGAGAGGTTATTCAAAAGTTGTTGAAGCAAACAAGGGGAGGTCAGTTTTCAAGATGGCAAGCAGCTTGATTGTGGCCTCCTGAGAAATGTACAGCCTATATTGCTTTATTTAAGAATTTTTGTAATTGTTAGAGCTGGTTTGATACCACTGGTTCTTTATAGAAATAAAAAGTACAATAGCATCTTCTGTGCTGGTGTTCAGGGAGCTCTCATTTAGACCTGAAGTTTCTGATGGTGGCTGAAGAACTTACTAATGCAATGACTTGAAAAAATAATATGTATTAAAAGAACACATATGTAAAACTTCTTTCCTTAGCTAGTGTTTCTTTTTTATTTTGAAATTGAACACTCTCCAGTACTTCATTGGGCTTGGGTACTCCATAATTTTACAAGAGTAAAGACAAATCCATTTGTCCTTGCCCCTCCTTAGACTGTCTGTGTCTATGGAGAGCATTAATTATGCAAGGCAGAAAAGTTGCAGAAGTAGTCCATGAATGACACAACACTTTTCTCATTGAAGTATTTTTGAAATAACTTATTTCTAAAGACAAGAAGATACTCCAATAATTTTGGTCATGTAGCTTATTCAAGACCTTAATTTAGAAGGTGGAGAGATGGATAGAGAGATTGATTGATTGCTTTGTGAAAGGTGACTCATGTTCTGTCTTAGTCCAGAGGCAATGGTGTCTTTGGTCTCTTAAATTTAATAATCTGTGAGGTAGTGGTAGGTATTGCATCTTGAGAAAGTTATGGGTTTTGTTCTTTAAAATTTTATTTTATTGTAAGTAGTTCTTTTTGTGAGAATGAAACAGGTATTATCTCAAAATAGAGATTTCTTCTGGCACTAAAAATGCAATAAATTAACACACATTGAAACCTAACCCTTTTAACATTATGGACTGGATTTCTTGTATTAAGCAAGCACTAAAATTTCATTGGTGGAATGGAATCTGGAAAAAAAAAAGTGTTCTAGGTTATTTGAAGCTCTTCAGAAAGGAATCAGAAGCTCTAAACAAGGTTTTATGAAGAAAACTCTTGTGGACCACAAAGGTTTGGTCAGAGAAATTCAACATCTGTTGCTGATGTTGTCTTCTACTTGCACTCCCACTGTGACCATTTGGGAGAAATAGCAGCTTTGGTGCAGTTACATTAAGAAAATAAAAAGTCTTAATCTGACTGCAAAGAGTGAGGAATGGGATTCTCTTTTAGTGTAAGGCTGCATCTGTTACAGCAGTTTGTCATCTCCTCATCTGTGCCCAATGAATCAGGTATAAAAGGAGGAATGGGGAATCCAGGCTCTGTCTTCTGCATTCTCCTGCTGTGTCCAGAGATTCCTGGCAGTTCAGGTGAGGGGAAAAATGAAGAATAACAAACCAAAAGCCTTTGTTAAGAAGTCTGGATCTGGCTCCTCAGGCTGGTGAAGCTAACCATTGCATTCTGTGACTAGGCAGTGTTACCTTGGGCCTGGTGATGAATATCCAGAATTAAAAAAAAAAAAAAAAAAAAAGGGCAGCAGGTAAGATGTCTCCAAGGGATGGGATGCAAAGGAGTGCCATGGTTCTGTCACAGAGTTCCAGGCTGCCTGAGCCTGGAAGGGACCTTTGGAGGTCATTTGGTCCAACTCTCTGCCTCAAGCAGCGTCACTTAGAGCCAGTTGCCAAGGCTGTGTCCAAGGAGCTTTTGAGGATCTCCAAGGATGGAGACTCCACAACATCTCTGGGCAACCTTTCAATGCTTGGTCACCCTCACAGTGAAAAAGTGCTCCCTGATGTTCAGAGGCAGCTCTTGTGTTTCAGGTTGTGCCTGCTGCCTCCAGCCCTGTCACTGGGCATCCCTGAGCAGAGCCTGGCTCTGTCCTCTTTGCACCCTCCCTGCAGGTATTTAAACACATTGATGGGATCCCCCTGAGCCTTCTCCAGGCTGAACAGTGCCAGCTCTCTGATTGTTCTCATGGGAGGGGTGCTCCAGTTCCTAAATCATCTTTATGGCCCATTGCTGTGCTCTCTCCACTGCATCCGTGGCTCAAGCACATTGCAGGCTCTTTCAGACTGGAGTACTTGTTGGTGTCAATGTTAATGGAGGCTTTTTCTGCAATTCTGGTTTTAAACCTCTGGGTCCAGGCCAAGTTTTGGGTTGGGATCTTCTCTGAATAAAAAGGACCATTCCACTAGAGAACTAGCTAGAAATTTTCTTCAGCTCAGTAGCTGATGAAAAGAATACCAGGTAGCTTTAGAACAACATTTGTAATTCAATCCCTGCAACTGTGTCAAAACAACAACAACAAAAAAGAACATGAAAGTTCATGATCATTTTTCAATCTGGAGACTGGGAGGAGGAAGAGGTAAGTCAGCTGAGGCTGCACATTGCCTAAAAAATCAGATTCACAGTATTTTTATGGAAAGGTTAAATGCAAAGCAGACCTTGTTTTGTGCAACATTCTCAGTAACAATAGTTCAGAAAGAAAGTGTCAACTTTATAATTCTGAGCAAGTCAAGGAAACATGATTTAGACTGGCTTTTTTTTTCCTAATTGTATTTATAGTACTCATAGAAAATTTCTTCTAGTAACAATTCTAGGAAAGAATACTGGAAAAAAAATGTAGGACACTGACTCTACAAAAGTAGTCACTTTTCAAAATGATACCTTACTCTTCTAAACTTGTTTAAAGTTTTCAGGGAAGAATGAACAGTGTTAGTCCTTACAAGTCAAAATTAAATAGTCCCTTCTGAAGTTTCTTCTGCTAAGAAACATATTTTTTTCATGCAGTGGAAATATCAAGTGACCTCACATAAAATTAGCTAAGCTAGCTAAATATCCTTTAAAACACAACTTTTCCCCAAACCCAAATATGACAAGAGAAACAATGCCAAACCACCCAAAATAAAAAAAAAACCAAGGGAGATGAACACATAAATGTAGTCACAACAAACCTGAGAAGGAGTAATGCTGATCCATAGCTGCTAGGGTTCAGAGAAGCCTGTAATATAGATCCATCAGTGTAAATAAATAATCCTTAGCTGCTGCTTTGTGTTCTTCTGTGTGTTTTTTGATACTCAGGTGGAGCTATTGACTTAAGAAGAAATGGCACGTTGACAGATACTGATCTGGGTTTGGAAATTTGAGGCATAGATGAAACTGTTTTTAGTAGTTCCAGGTACTCTGTGGGTGGGGAGGAGTTGCTTGTTGAATTCAGAGATAAGACAGGAGCTTATATTTTGACTACTATAAAATTATTCTCCCAACAAAGAGTGGGAGAATTTAAATCAGAATAGATAAAACTTGCATAATTTGAAGTAGAGAAAGCATTTAAAGATCGGGTTACATCAGTGCAGGATGTAATACATTTCACTTGTTTTAACACCCAAATTGTAAAGTAGTTAATTTCAGGAGCCTGGAATTCAATGTGACTGAGTTTATAGACATAAAAATTGGTTTCAGCCTCCAAATCCAGAGCTCCCACTGCCTTTGGATGCTTTAGTTTTGATATGGAGATATATGATCTTGCTACCTTACTGGTTACCCAATGCACAGCTGCCCTTCATGGGCTGGAAGGAGTGCTGAACCATACATGAATGAGAAGGTAGATGCTCCACAGAAAGAGCTGGGTGTTTTCCATGGAGAGGCGAATGTCAATAAGATAGTTCTTGTTTTCATTTTAACAGGTTTGTCAAGAAATCAAAAGTCAAATGGAAATGCTGTCAGTATCAATGTACAGAAAAGAGGCTTGAGTTTTAAGGCGATGGAACGGTTGTCATCCATTTTTCTAGTTTGATCACATTGACAATACTATTTCACACTGTGCTCTTTAATGTTGCATAATGGTCTTTATAACCTTGGTTTCAGAGGAGTCCTGTCCTTCACCAGGGTGCTGATTCTGACAGAGAATCTGCTTGCCCTTCACTTCATGCCTTTCTGGGCTTGTTTGTAGCCATGTTGGTAAGGGATACCAGGCAATAGAATGATACAGAACTGAAACTTTGTGAAAATAAGATAGAAAGTAATCTCACCTAGCCCATATCTCATTTTTCCCAGTACAGTGATGTTGTCAAGTGGCATTTCAGATGTCTTTCTGCCAGGTGTATCTGCACCCACTTGCACTGGCACTTATAAGTGCAATGTCATGTTATCTAATCTGATAGATGGTTTACATGAAAATTGTAGTAGTATGTTTGTCTTTAAGAGATGTTCAAGGAGGCCACACTCTCACTGTTTGCTAGTCCAAAAGGGATTTTAAATCTGTGTTGGTCCTCAAACGTCAGTGAGTTTAAAAAGAGCATTCAGGTTAATGAATAGATGACACACATCATAATTATTTGAAGGATGCTATTCTAGTTTCCTTCAGAAATTATCCTGGGATTCTTGCTTGCCAGGCTTGTTATCACTTTGGAGTTATTTGCCTGGTATTGCATATGGCTTAATATGGTTGTTATATTATATTCTTCCCAGCCAGAGCACACAACATGATCCAGTAAGTTTTTCCTCACATTAAATATGAGGTTCCTATTAGGAAAGAAAAATCAACTAATCCTGCTGTATGCAGTCTTGCTGATAAAGTTCAAGGGACAATACACCCAGCATAATATTTTGGCAGCAATTCATCTCCTGTCGGGGAAGTTGGAACTTGTTCCTGGCAGAGCTCGGAACAAAGGAAAGGAGAAAGACCTGAACCTGAATGACCTTCTTAGACAAACTAAAAGTAAAAAATTGATGTCTGAGCCTGAAGTTTCTGCTGTTCTTACCTGAATACAGTAAGCTTGATAAAAAACTGGATTTTTTTTCCCCCTAGTCTGCTGTATTGTTGACCATTATTTATTCCATCATGGTTTCATAATAAAATAATATCCTGTAATTGCTGTCTTGGTTTGTAGCTCTCTGATGGAAATAATATTCTGTTATGGTTATTGCATCAGCTACTTAAAATCCCAGAATAATCACTTTAAGTTCGGAAAGCTGAAAGTTACGTGACCACTAGATGGAGTCCACTGAGCATATTTCAATATCAGAAATTCTGTGTTATGGCTTGCAGAGTTAAAAGGGGTAGGTGTTTTGTGTCCCATGCTTAGCAATAAATGCTCATTTATTCAGTTTAGATTGGCTTGGTCAACTTCCCAAAGTTCTTTGGGTTGTTCTTGGTATGTCTATCCTCAGGGTATGTTTGAGTTAAGTTTGAACTTAAGGCACAGAACTGGCAGATCCCATTGCTCATCTGTGGATCAATGTGTATTACTCATGTAAGAATGGACCTGTGAGAAGATTGAGCTTTCTGCAGCTCTCAGCTAATAGTTTTAGGTTTCATATTTAAGATATTTAGCATTTTGCAGCTAGCAGGGCTATAAATCTGTGTGCATCTCTCCATCAGTGCCTATATAATACCGGTCATATGTGTATGTAAGGTTTGAAATAGCATTTCTGAGATTGCTTCATTTATGCCTCCTCACTTCTCTAAATATATAAAAGGCATAATAGACCCAAAAAATACCTTGTACAGGTAGAACAGACTAAATCTTCCTCCAATTTTCATAAGCATTTCCTTTTACTTTTGATCCTTGACATTCGTGGCATCTTGTATGAATGATAAACTGCCTCTGGTCTTCAACCTGGTGCTATACTCAGTATTTCTAATGTCATGGTAGCTTTTGTTTCTGTTGGATGAACATCTCTTCTTAGGGTCTTACTGAGTGCCTAGATGCTCAGTCAAAATTACTGGGAATTTAACCGTACTGTCCTCGAGACTACTCCTGGAGTAACTACACTGGCTTTCTTCTGAAGGATGAAATTCTTTTGGAGCTTTTGTCTTTCTGTTTCAGTGGTTAGTGTGTGGCTATCCAGTTTACCACCACAGAATCATGGAAATACACTTCCTGAAATGAAGATCTCTAGAAGTCACCTAGTGCAATCCCCTGCTCAAAACAGATCTGGTTAGAGCAGGTTGCTCAGAGACTGTGACAACCTGGTTTTAATATCCACAAAGATGGAAATACTTTAACCCTAGTAGCTTCATGGTTAAAAAGAAAGTAAATAAATCCTTTTATGCAAATGGAATATTCTGTTTCTGTTTCCTCTTGTTCTGTGACTGTATCTTCAAGAAGTCTGGCTCTTCTCTCTAGCTTCCCATTAGGTTTTGCAACAGCAATAAGATTTCCTTTTAGCCTTCAATTAAGGCTGAACTATGCAAGATCCCTTAGATTTTTCTCATATGTGAAACACCACGATGGCTCTCCATTAGTCTCAGTCCAATATATCAATGTCTTTCTTGTCCTGAGGAGCCTGCTCAGCATGTTCAACTCCATGTTCAGCAGGATGTCATCCTTATCCCCTCATCTATCCTTATCCACTCATCCAGACCACATCTAGCTAATTGGGCTACAAGGATGCTATGGGAGACTGCCCAAAGCATTCTTTCACTAACAGTATTCAGTGTCCAATGCTATCTCCTAGTCCACAGAGCCAACCATCATATCACAGAAGACAAACAGGCTGATCAGGCATAATTTGTTCTGAGTAAATCCATGTGGTCTGCTTGGAAGTGATATACATCTCTTACTGTCTATACATCAAGAAATTGCTTCCAGGAGGGTTTGCATCATAATTTTCCTGGAGGTTGGGGTGAATCTGACCAGCTTGCAGTTTTCTATATTCTCCTTACCATTTTGGAGAGCAACTATGAGGATAACTAAGGAAAATCCATATTCAAACACGTCCTCTGCACTAGTTTTGACAAATCAAGTGCTTAAGAATTTTAAGACATCGTAAAACTCACTGTTGTGGCCACAAAGAAACTTTCAGCATAGTTCCTTCTTTCTGAAGAAACCTTACTTCTTGAAGATAATTACCTGGTAAAACTCTTCTATGAAATCTGCATGCAGCAGTCATTGCAGAAACAGTATTTGCAAAAGGAATCAGTGTCTGAACTTTCTGGTCCTCTATGAGCACTCCTATTAAGTATGAAGTGTTTTGATATACACTTTTTACTCTTGCAGGGCTATTGGAGCTTCAAGTCTTTTCTGCAGCACAGCTTTTTCAGGCAGAAACGAATGTGTTGCCTTTGAAATACTGTCATTGGCTTGTTAAGGCACTCCAAAAATGCCAAGTGATATTGATTTTCACCTCTGGACTGAGGAAGCTTTAGGGCCCCATCTCTAATGTTCTGAGCCAATGTACAGGCAGCTGCCAGATGAGAGGTAGTGCTCCTCCACCTACAAATGCTGTCATGTTTTGTGAAAAGTGGAATTCAGTCAGGATGTGTAAGATCTCTGAGGAACCCGACGTTCAGTCATGTGAAGATGGCGTTACTTTGGGCATTTTAATGTCATGGACAATTTTGTAGGTAAAAATACAAGTACCTGCTGCTAATGTTTCAAGAGTTAAGGATGTTTTTGTGGCTCTTATGCTAGGACTTAGGTGCTTGAATCCTCCCTGAAGTATGCTCTCTTGCAGATAGGGGGCTGTGTCTCTATGAAGTGTTTTCCTTTAGTTGAGGCTTTTCTGAAGACAGAAGTATGTTTTGTAGTAACCCATTCAATTGGAAGATCTCCCTAGTTTGACCTCTACCCTCTTAACTGTTCAATTTCTGTCCAGGAGTCTCTAAGTTCTCATTTTGATACTGAGAATTTATAGCATGAGCTGAAGATTTTATATCAACCCAGGTTGATTCCCTAACCTTCGTATGCATTAAGCATTGTCAAATGGAAACTTGTAAACATTGTTTAGAACTGTCTGATTGCTAACACACATTTAATTTGTACCTGTGTCATTATGCTTTCTTGGAACTCATTTGGTTGGCAAAGGATTGCTTAACATGTTGATTTGAAATCCTCTATTTCCCAAGTACAAAGTGATTATAAGTAATTTACTGTAATCAGAGGAGTGGTTTGGTCCTTAAAACAATTCTGTTTTTTGGAAGGAAACTATAACTACTTTATTAATTTTCCAAAAGAATATGTCTCAAAAATGCATGATTCTGAACAATCTGGAGCTAACACACCTAAATAATTTTTTTGTCCTCCTGGTGCAGTCAGTGCAGATTGAATATAGTCTGTAGCAGGGAGGAGCTTGTTGTTCCCCATATAAATGAGTGGTTTGGCTTAGGGGTGTAATGTTGGCAATGTATACTAACACAAAGAGCTTGTAAGTCTGCATGCTTTCTGGTTGATGCCCTTTTGCATAAACCAAGAGAAGGCAGGCATTAGTGTTGTCTCCTCCCTGTAGCCTTACATTCCTCCCCTTCACTCCCTGCCTTATGGAAAAAGACCTTTCCATAACCCAGGCTCAGCTAAAGGCAGTTTGCAATGGGTAGTTTGCTGCTCATATGTACAGTCTGGACTTGTTCATATATTGATTTGTTCTGCTTTGGTAATTTTACCATTGGATTAAGACTTTTACCTACCTTGGCCGTCTTTTAGCTCTCTTCAGTGGGCAAAGTGCTGTCAGACCTTTGTAAGAATTTTTCTAGCCTCCCATTTGTCCTGGTTTTGGCCAGGACAGGGTTAATATTTGCAGTAACCAGGAGGGGCATGGCTTTTTCCCAGAGGTCACTCTCTACCACCTTATGTCATTTTCTGGGGACAGAGAAAGGGATCTCTTGCAAGTGGGGATAGTGTGATGGTGGTTCTGGTGTTACCAGGGGCATGTGGTGAGCAATTGTGTGAACCATTCACCTCATTCTTGTACACTCTTATTAGTATTGCTGCTGTTACTGTGTTTTCTTATTTAATTGCTGTTTCCAGTAAATTGTTCCTATCTCAGCCTGTGATCTTTGTGCCTCTAGTTCTCCAGCCAGCCACATTGTGGAAGAGCAGGGGGCAATGAATGAGGAGTGTTTCAATGGCAACGGTTTGGAATGTTTCAGTGGGGACACTAAATTGGGGAATGCCTTTACTAAGCCATGACACCATTTCACTTTGAGATGTGAAACTGAAGTGAATAATATTGCATTGTGCCACATTGCTGCCTGGATGATCCCTGTTTGTGCAGTTGCTGATTACAATTCAAGGAATCTCCTTAATGAAGCTGGAAACTTCCACTTTGCACCAAATTAATAAAAAGTCTGCTTGTTGGCAGACTTCTTTGCATTGTATACTATTCAGATTTCTCCTGCTCCCTGTGGTTTCTTCCTACTCCAACATGTCCCCATAATTATTTCCCTTTCAAGCTCTATTTGGAATCACAGAATCTAAGCTGAGTTGAATGGGACCCACAAGGATCTTAAAGTCCAACTCCTGGCCCTGCACTGGACCATTCCCAAGAGTCACACCATGTGCCTGAGAGCATTTTCCGAACACCTCTTGAGCTCTGTCAGGCTGGTGCTGGGACCACTGCCCTGAGGAGCCTGTTCCAGGGCCCAACCACCCTCTGGGGGCAGGAACCTTTTTCCAATATCCAACCTAAACCTCCCCTGATACAGCTCCAGGCCATTCCCTCAGTCCTGTCACTGTCCAGAGAAGAGATCAGTGTCTGCCCCTTCTCTTCCCCTCATGAGGAAGTTCTAGACTGTGATGAGGATGCTTTTCATGGTGGTGTTACCATTGTGTTGATCCATGTCAGTTTCAGTTGCTGTTTCTAAAATACTGTAGAAACCTGATGCTAAATTTATTCAAGATATAGTTGGAATAATTTTTCTCTTAAATGGTTTTGAATTAGAACACCTCCCAGGGTCATTTCCAACCTGAGTTAGATTATGGTGTTTTTATTTTCAAATTAAATTTTTTTTGTCTTCCTGTTTCTCCATAACCTAGCTAGTATTTTACAAGTAAGGTAATTTTCTAGACATGTGGAAGAACTGTCTAGTGCATGATAACTTGGTGTTAACTGACCTGTTTTTCTCATACTCTCTTAAGGTGTAAACTACTTTTCTTTTTTCTTTTTTTTTTTTTTTTTTTTGCTAGAGGCATTTGCTATTATAGTGTCTTTCTTTGCAATTGCATGGAAAACCCTCTAATCAGTGCTTCTTTTTAATGATCTCTTAACTTTTGATGCCGTGTTTGTAACCTGAACTTTGTCAGGTCTCTGTAATCCTACATTTCAGATGGGAGCAAAGTGGGCTTCTGCACTAGAAACAGTTAACTTGAATATATTTTTGGGGAATGCCTTCTGTGGTAATTCCCATGACTGTTTTCCCTTGCATGTTTGTAAGGATGTCGTTATCCAGCCTTAGTGAATGGAGCACTGCATTTCCCTCCCTGACCTACTTCTTCTTTTCAAAGAGGGTAGGATAGGTAGGGAGATGTTGCTGTGCAAGATTCATGGTTATGTATGAAGTATCTCTGTCCTGCATAGCAGAATTTATGCCAAATTCTTCACCATGACCTTCTTTGTTCTCCCTTATGATAAAGCTGTTCATTATTAGCAGAACTGCCTTAAAACAATTGGTATTTCTCCCAGTACGAGAAGTGGTCTAACTTCTGCCTTTCTGAATATGGGACTGACAGGAACTACTTGGATCACTGTCAAGTATTGTTGGGGTTTTGGGGTTTTTTATTGATGTGTTTGCATGTTATCATGTTTTATCTAGGTTAGAAATTCAATGAGAAGCATATTGACATGTATTAGCTAGGCAGATGTTAGGGAAAAATGCTATTAAGTCTGAAATATTTCTTGAGAAGTATTATTATAGCTTGCAAATATTTCCTTGAGAAGAAAATTTTCATGGGGACAAATCTGTAGCTGACATCTTGAATCTGTTTACTCCCTCCCTTCATGCTTTTAATTTAGTTTGCTTTAACTCCACTGCAACAATTGTTTCTGTAAGTTCACTTTTGCATCCAGTTTTACAATTTGGTAAGTAAATAAGTGCTTTCAGTTTAGCAGAAATATAAAACTCACCAGTACTCTCTGACAGGGTGATACAGCACTCTTGTGATGTGGATTGGGACAGTTATTTTTTGCAAATTGCTTGCCTTTAAAGTAGTTTTAAAAATTTAACATTTCTTCTCAGTGTCAGTTAAAGATATTTATGTGCTTGTACAACAGATACTGTTGCAGTATGTGAACTAGTGTCCTGTAGTGATAAATTCAGTCAGCACAGATGTGAGTCACTATAAAACCAAGAAATGTATGTATTTTAAATTTCATTCTATATTTTGGTTTTAGAGGTGGATGTTGATTTGAACTAGATAGTCTTTTTCTTTCTTTCTTTTTTTTTTTTTCTTTTTTCTTTTGTGATATTGATTATTTACAATCAAGGACTAGTAAATTCGGCTTTTGGCAGGTGGGAACTGACAGATCACTTTGCATGTAAGAAAGAAAGGGAAAAGTGAAGACAGTCTTCAGCTCCCTTGTGGTTTGCCTGAACTGATAATAGCATGCTCTGATGTACAGGTTTGATTGAAAGAAGTATATATAGCATGCTGTTTTCTTTGCATAGCAGCAGTGATTTAGTATTTCCCCCTCATATTTTCAGTGTTTTATATTGAAGCTTTTTGTTTCAGACATTAAAAAGCACATGTAGGTCAAGTAAAGAAGTGTTTGCCAGTACGAACTCTGTGCTAAGCATTCTGGGAGACTGCTTTCTTGCAGCAGATGAGGATTCTTTGTGGCTGGCAGCAGAAACTGCAGCAGTATCTTTGCAGTTTCCTTTCATCTTTGATTATGTTCTGAGGATCTCTGAATACAGGAGCTCTTTCCATAACCCCTTGGAATATCTTTTCATCTCTGGTGGAGTGCAGCACATGCTGAAAGCCTCCTGTCTTCTACAGCTGAGGTATCCTTTGCTTTTCATCGCCCTCTGATTTTTTGTCTTCAGCCGCTGGATTTTTGGCAGTATTTGGCTTAAGCAAATAGGATTACATTTCAGTAGCTGATGGTTTCTAGTCGAGGAACGTACTAAATGTGGGACATAATGAGGATTGTACAAAGAAATATTTCTGTAAAGCACAGGAAAATTACTCGAGTCGAGCAACGGAAGAAGACATTCTGCAATTGCAATCAGGGCTGCTAGAAATGCAAAATTCAACAGATTGGGAATGGGTTGCACGACAAGTGTGATTCTGTTTAAAGGCATTCGTACAGTTTTTGAGAGAAACTGTGGTTATATATGCAAACAGCAAGGGGAAAACAATGCCCTTGAATACACAGCATTCAGCTTGCCAGATGAAGATTCAGAAATATTGATTCATTCATTCCTGGTAAATAAAAACTTGTTTCATTAATAATTTTAACTGCTAATTGAAAGCTAAACTAAAACCAGAATAGCATGTTTATTTAACATCTGCATGTACAGACATGGATATGTATCTTGTCCTGAAATTGTAGGATGTTAGTGCATGTATGTGGCATGTTATGTATGTGTGCATGCAGCTGTAATGTTAAAGCTTAAGATTCATATTCCTTGTATCATTTAGATTTGTATTGATAGCTCTGAAGAGTTTCCACTCTGTAATTGTTGTAGAAGATTGTCTGCTCTTAGATCTTTCTAAACATACTCTTGGAATGTATTTGGCACTTGGACTGAGGAACAACTGATGGTTATGTTGTTTGAAAAAACTAAGGAAGGCATTGTTGAGGAAACAGTAACCCAGCATTTAAGGTTTATTTTTTTCTTATGGATTTGAGTGTATTTTTTTTCTCTGAAATGGTTTAACTGTTCTATTTCTGTTTAACTTCCTGAAAGGGATACAGGAGCATTCTAGAAGGAAAAAAAAATGGTTAAAGGTAGCAATAACTGTTTCCTGAACCTGCTTTGCTCTGAAAGGCTTTCTAGGTGTTTCCTGATGTAAAGAAACCAGGCTTTAAAGTGAGACTGTGGTCTTTGTACCCCTCAGGTTTGTGACGTGTTTCTGCGTCAGGTGTATTACATTTAGACTTCAGGGGGTGGAATTGCAAGAGCTAACTAGTGTGCATAACTTGCTTCACAATTGGGCTAGTGAGGGATTTTAATATTAATTCAATTCAAACCAATTTGAGTTTACTTGCTAATTGCTTTGTCACTGGCTTGGTAGTTGGGATGAGAGGGGCGTGGTGCACTGAAATAGCTGGACAGATTTTGAGCTTGTTATCTTGCTGGCATACCCATGCTGTGCAACTGCAGCTATGGAAAGTATTTAGAAATTTCACAAAGCTTTTGTTGCTCTTTGTGCTGTTCAGGTCCTTTTTTTTTGCTGAACTGAAATTTAAGGGAAAAAACAGGTGTGTGGTTGCACATATGTGTGAATCTGCCTACATACACATATGTATGTATGCACACATGTATATTTCTATTCATGGATACACACACAAGCTTCTAGGAAAGAACACAGAATAATCTGAGCTGTCTTCAGATGCTTTAAACAACTTATAGTATGTATATTACCCTTCATGATAACATTGCATTTGCTTAATATGGTTTGATATTACAAATAAAATGGCTTCCTCTGGGTATTAGAAGCCTTTTTACACTGTTAGCCATTTTTAAGTTAGCCTCATACAGAAAATTGTTAGA
The DNA here is from genome assembly GCF_012460135.2 of Molothrus ater. Classification (NCBI taxonomy): domain Eukaryota; kingdom Metazoa; phylum Chordata; class Aves; order Passeriformes; family Icteridae; genus Molothrus; species Molothrus ater. The sequence continues at coordinate 40,116,066 of NC_050479.2, forward strand.
AATTTTTTAAATTCTGTGTAATGAGTACTTTCAATTACTTTGGTAACCCATTGAATTTAAGACCTAACACCCTTACTGGCCTGGAATTCTACATATAGTTAGGTGAGTGAATGAAGAAATACTTCTTTTTTTTAATGTACTATGACTTACTGTAACTTGGAGTATGCAGTGAAATGTTTTTGTATATATTTTTTCTTTGTTTCACATGGTACTGTTCCAGCAATTATTTTTCTTTAATTTTGTCCTACAGAATTGATACAAACTGGCAAGATGTGCTTAATCTGCCATTTGCAAATGAAGTTCTACATCTATCTCTTGGGGGGGTTGAATTTTTTCCAACTCCAAAATATCTAGATGCTTTTAAATAATGACATTATTTTTTTGAATTTTCCTTTATGGCTTTGGTAGCTTGGTTTAACTGGAAGTAGTGGATTAAGATAAGATATTTTCCGGGGAAAATACCTGAATGTTCGTATGGAGGAGTGTGCGGAATCAAGGAGTCAGAATGACTTCCTGCTCATTGTAATGGACCAGTGTAGTCCAGACAAATAAAAGTCAGGGTTTTACAAGAAAAAAACAGGAGTTTGTTTAAAGGTCATGCTCTTGATAATCAGAGCTGGCACTGGCTATTGCTTTCTTAGGTGTTATCTGAGTCTGGGGAGCAATTGCTACAGATTTAGCCCTGAAGATTGGGAAGTGGGATTCTCTGAAGAATGGGGAGGAGAGGGAAGATACTGCAATCCTGGCAACAGTGACAAGTGATTTTATGGAACTTGTCGAAGTATATAAGACTTGTATCTCTTCAATTACTCATTTATCTCATTACATAATGTCTGTAGGCTTTGCTATGAAAGCTAGCTTGTCTAGCTCTTTCCCTTCCGAAGTGGTGGCTTTCAGGGGGACAAATTGTGTTTCTTCTCCTCCTCAAGAAGCTGTGCATGGAGGTGGAGGCTCCAGGAATCTCATCTCTGAAGAAAACCTGTATGGCCAAGACCAAGAGTGATACCAAAAGCAGTGTCACTTGCTTGTGTTGTTTTTTATTTTGGTGATTGTTGAAACAGATGCAAGTGGGCGTGTGGTTTCACCTCTTTGTCTGTGCTGTAACATATCTGAGCTGCAATGTCTTAGCTTAGCCTGTTTGGCTGTACCTCCTATCACGTCTGTTTAGCCACTTTGGATCAAATATCTCCTGATACAGTGCTACTGTCAAAACACCAGTGAATTTCAGGGACTCCTTTCAGTTAACAACACATTGATCCTCTTATCAAATCGATGTTGAAAACCTGAAAATTTCCAGTGAAAAGGAGACTCTCAGGAAGTAGCTCCACTTGAAGAAAAAATCACCTCTTCTGAGAAGAAAGTAAGGAGGCAGAGGCAGTTGATTTAGCATATGTTTTTCTTATTTAGCCTTTAACCCAGATGTCAGGAGGTTAAATCTAAAGTCTTTTAAATCTAATTTAAGTTTTATCTTAAGAGGACCTGCTCTTTTGATAGCTTGAAGGAAAGATAAAATGAAGCCCATGTGAGAATGTGTTCTCAGGAGTACAGTTTATTTCTGTCCATCTCATGTCATTCAAACTTACAATGAAAACTGTATAGCTTAGCTTCAGGCATATTTCTAACCTGTCACTTTGTATTGCTAGAACATGGGGTCTTGTAGGGTCTTTAGGTCCACATGTATAAGGATCTTTATTTTAATTAAAGATTATAAATTTAGTTTGAGATGCTGTTAAAATTGCACCAAAATTAATGAAATTATATTTTCCCCAAATGCCCATCTTGGGCATATTTATGTTTGGCAAGTGTTGAGAAAACATTTTAATGTGCTTAATTTTGTAGTAAGTTGAAGGATATAGAAGGATATAGTTTCAGAATACTAGCTTGAATGGTTATTTACTTTACTTAATTTTTCTCAATTTTCCTGTGATTAAAAAAAAATTAATCTGCGCAACAATATTGCACGTTATTTCTTTTTATATTTTTGTTCAGGGTTTTTTTTGTTTGTTTGTTTGTTTGGTTTTTTGTTTGTTTTGTTTTGTTTGTGGGTTTTTTTTGTTATCACTGTATAAGCAAACATTATCTCAGAGTCAAATGTCAGTGTACAAGTTAGGTCCTAAACAGCTGTTTTGGGTGGTTGATAAAGGTGGAAAATGAGCAAGGATAAATGATGTGGTGATAGCAGAACTAGCAAAATTTTAAAAGTTTGAGGCTTGCTAACAAGCCCCTTGAAGTATTTGGTGATGGAAGAAGCTGGGGGGAGTGGGCTACCAGCACCTATGGAAGAGCTAGAAAATTCTGCAGTGAGACAGACTGCGTTGAAGGACATTCACTTACTTTTTACATATTTGTCTGAAAATTGCAGAAAACAACTCCTTTTTTTCCCATGCTTGAAATGCTTTCTGCTCAGTTTGCTTTTAATGGCCTATCCAGTGCTGGCATTTCTCTCATTAAGCTTTAGAACCTTGTAGTTTGGTAAACCTACTTAAGTTACTGTGATGGCTGTGGCTTGTGCAAGATGGGGCCTGATAATTAAAGTAGTCTTTAAATTTGTTATGTCTGGTGTTGAAAATATCTGTTATTTAAATTGCTCTTACACAATTTCTGAAAAGAAGTGCAGGGCATTTTGAAATAGTACGTGCACAGCTTTTAATAGGGTAGATTTAGGTGTTGGCTGGAAACAGAACCTGCTACATTTTAGTAGCTGCACTGTCTTAGTCTGTGTCACCAGTTGACTTGACAGCAGCATCATCATTAGGTGTTCCTGAGTTTTTTGGTGACTGCTTTTCCTGTGCTGCTCATGAGTCATCTGGTTTATTAATAAACTGTAACATCTTTTAAGATACACCAAAGTCTGGGCATGTGGGAAGATTGACTAATGACAGCAGTGAGCTACATCATTCTGGAAATAACTCCACAGAAGTTGCATATATTTTGATTTAAAAATAAACTATATATGTATAATTTAAAAAAAATATTCTTCTTAATTTAATGTGTTGTATTTTAAATAAACCTTAGACTTCATTTACTGAATAGCTTATATTAAGGTGTGTTCTTGCTGTCTGGATTTGCAAATTAATATCAACTTCTTTGTATGAGATAGAAAGGTTTAGTAGAAATATATAAAAGGAGAGAGTTCTGAGGAAGTAATTGTGCTGAGTAAGTGGAGCTTGTTTTATTTTAATATGCTCAAACAGCTTATGCAGCAATTCTGTAATGGTGTGCAGACAATTTGTATGAGTTAGTCTGTTGTTACACTCTCATAACTTGCTTCAACTTGTAACTGTATTACCAGTGGCTTTTATTCATCAGCAAGGAGAGCATTAGGCTTCATTAGGCCCCTTAATGAGGAAGAAATAGATATGTATGAGTACAGCATCTCACTGTGGCATGGGGTTTTTCATGGGTCACTTGAATTAGAGCACTTCTTTTATCTCCTTTCATCTTACTGCTCTGGCTGAATAAAAACCTGGCGGCTGATGTGCTGACTTGTACTTTTGGCTAAATCTCCTGATGGTTTCTGTAGACTTCTTTTGTTTTGACCTTTCATTAGATTCCTTTGGGAAGAATGCTCAAATGTCCATCTCCTCATATCCCTCTGCGCTCTCAGCAGGGGAAATTGCAGCACATATTCACCAAGTGCGTAGTACCTGCATCAAATACACATCTTTGAAAGATGCATGAGAGGACTATCAGAAACAGGCTGGCAAGCACTCAGTGCCCTGGCATGTGGAAGATAAGATTAAGCATTTTATCTTCAGGAAAAAAGGCTTCAGGCCTGAGGATAAAATCAGGATAGTTGGTCAAGTCTACATGCATAATCCATTGTTCATCCATGACAAAATGTGTTGGACTAGCACAGAAAGATATGTGCTACCCAACCCAAAAATATGGCCCCAGTTTACATCCAGGTGGAAAACATGTTCCCTTTGAATGTAGCAGAAGGGTATCTTGTGCTGAAAGAAGTCAAAATGTATGGAGCTAAAAAAACTCCAAAGAGCAACACAACCCATCAAACAAACAAAAAAACCCAGACAAAACCAACCAACCAACCAACAAAACCTCTAAACCACCCTAAAAAACCCATACAAAAAACTCCTGAAACTCCCCTGTAAAGTTTTATATGGATTTAAGAAATGAGAAGAAGACTTCTGTGGTGGAGAAGCTGCACAGGTGGGGCTTTTAAGAGTAGAGTCTAGACTTCATGAGCATATGGAAAGGAGTTCACATCTCTGCTCCTCTTTCTTGGTTAATACTTCCATCCACTTGCTTTAGGAACACCCTGAATGCTCATTTGACTCATCTATAGATGTCGGTACCCTATTCTGTCATGAAATTAAATGCAACTAAAGTAAATCATAGAATCATGGAATCCTTTGGTTTGGAAGGGACACCTTCCCCTAGCAGGTTGTTTGGAGCCCCATCCAACCTGCGCTTGAACACCTCCAGGCACCTTCCCACACCTTCCCTTCCTCCCCCATCCTCAAGCTTGCTTGACACAGAACTACTTCCATTTGAGAGATTGTTAGACTTGGGGGTTTGATCCACTTTTTGTGTGTATGTTCTGCCCTGTTAGTTTCTGATAGTCATAAGGTCCTGTCCAGTTAGGAAAAAAGTCATCTTTAGTTCAGTACTGTTCCCACAGTCAGTCTGCTGATGTATGTCCTGTCTGTAAGGACATATGTCAGAACCACAGTTAATTCAGAAGTGCAGTTTTAATCTCGACATCTCCTATTTGTTTGATTTGTTTTCTTTTATTTTTTCATCTGGGATCTTAAGGAAGTCTGGTTTTGCCCAAAAACATTCCTACTAAGATGATTTGAAATTAAGTGCATCACAAGTTGATACATCATAGATAATGGTATGCAGATATGTGACATGGACAAAAGTTAATCTGTATTTTTTTTATCTTTGCTGTGATTTTACACTTGTTTTGGATTTTATTTGTCACCGTCTAAGAGTTCCCCAACTAAGCTACTGTATAATGAGATATGCCATGTCTGTGTTGACAACCTTAGCCAAACTCATATTCTGTGGAATAAAGCTTTTAAAAACTGCATTGTGCAGAATCACTATGGGTCCAATAGAGTTGCTCACTGCAAGAATCCTTTAACTTTATACTGTTACTAAAAGAAAGGCTTTTTTAGTCCAGCTTCTTGAGTGGTAGTACAGACCTCTACCTCATTGGTGTTACTTTTTTCATTGATGCAACCTACTCATGATTGAGATCTCTTCTGTGTAGTATCTCAGAATTTCTGTCCTATCCAGGCTACTTAACTCTCTCCCTAAAAATAGTGTTTTGAGAGTAATTTTCCCTGCAATGCAAAATTTAAGATTGTATCATTCGTACTGATTTAGAGATACCTCTACAGAGTGGTTGTTGTTCTCCCTGTTGTGAAATAGGCTTATTTCTTGCTTTGCCAAAGAAAGTGAACATGAGAAGTTGCATAATGTGTAGCACACTCCTATCTGTGTCTTACACATTTTCTTTTCTCATCCCTGTTTCCGATTGAGAATGTTCTTATTGGTGGGACTGCAAATTACACATTTGCAGTATTTGCCGTAGAAAGAGCCTTCCTGAGTTTTGTGTGACTTTTCTGTTTCATCTGAGTGTAGCATGGATGGCAGTGAATTGCCAGGTGAATTGCATGCTGCATTCCATCTGCTATCAGCCTTTTTCTTGAACTTGTGAATATGTTCTTCCAGGGAAGCACTTATGTGTTGGTCACTTATGAAACTTGGCAGCACTGAGATATGTATAGCTGCAACACTGAATCTTCCACTGACTTGTGAAATGTTAGCCTTGAATGCAGCTGCAGGGCAAGCTGCCAAGTGTGGGAGGGCAGTGCTGGAATATCTTGTACTAATACAGAGGAGGGCAAGAAGTACTGGCTTTTAATGGTCCTTGTCACACTGCTAAGGTGGGTCCATATTTTCAGATGAGCTATTGCCTTAGAAATCCAGCCCAAACCAAAACCCAACCAACCAAAGAAACCCAACCTTCAAAGCCTTAGCAAAACAAAGCATCAACCCCCCCTCCAGTTACCTATCCTTCTCATTTTTGAATTATTTTTTAAGAGATGCTGTGAGTTGCCAGGGAATTTAGAGGCACAAAGTAGAGAGTATAGCCACAGAGCAGAGAAGAGGTGTAGGGTTTTAGCAAATAATATAAAATCCTTCTGTTTTCCCAGATACAGGACATGCAAACCTACAGTAATATTATTCCTCCTTCTCTTGTTCCAGCACCCTGCCCCTCTAACTGCTATAGGTTAGGGACAGTTCTTTCCCTATAACAGCTTAGAGAGGCAAGTTTGGTGCCTGTAATTATAGCTAGTAGGTTTAGTGACCTTGATGCAGACTTTAAGTAGGACTTAAAGCAAAAGAAGGGCCATCAAACCAAACTACTTAGATTTTAGGCTGTTCCTACACGGAGGCTGGGTAGTCATCTTTTCTTCCATTAAAGTTCAAAGGAAGTTCTCATAGGCTGCCTGTTCCCTTACCATCACTCACTTTTTATTATGTGATATTGTGCATTAGCTAAGTAAGTTCTTGAACTGAAAAGTGATTTGAAGGAATCAAATCTTTTGTCTTTTGCACAGCAGATTGGCTGGATGAATCACTGGGGTATGCCAGAACTACTGAGAACTTTGTTGCCTATGTAATTTTGTAATTAATTAGGCTATTCCTTAGGACTGTATGATGCAAGAAGACAGACAAATATTTGGCTGTTGGAAGTGGTGTGAAAACTACAGTTCCTAGAGTACCATGTGAAGTCCTTCAAGCCACAATGTTTGTAAAAAGATGAATTGCATTGTTTCCATAATAATGTGAGTTATTTTGCAGATAGGTCTCTAGCTAGTAATTTCCTGCAGTTTTGAGAGCCATGTTGGAAATGCAGTCAGTTTTTGCACAGTGACATTTTCTGTGTGTGCACTATATTCCTGGATTTTCTGTTGATCATTATTGAAGTAAATGACTGATGCAACAAACTGAGTATTTTTTTAATTACTTTTTTTAAAATTGCAGTTAAGGAGGTTAAAACTACAGGTCATGTAACAAGATGATAAAAGTTTCATCATGCCTTAAAGTTCTGGTTTTCATCTTTCACTTTTTGAATTTTACTGTATTATTGGTAAATTGTTTCAATACACTACTTTATTAAAGTAGCTTAAGTATTTTGACTGTGTGATGCCTGGATAAACAATATTTCTTGGGATTTTGTTTGTTTGGTTTGCTTTGATATTTTTGCTGTGGTTTTTTTTGTTTGTTTGGTTTTTCCCCCTAAGTGTTTTTAAATTAATGAAATTCTCGAGGTAATCACTAAGTCCTCAACAGAAAATAAATGTTGGAAGTACACATCAGTTTGGCAGTTAAGGTCTATTTCATGCAGGATACAGTTCCAGAGGTACTGCCTCACACTTCCGTTTTTGTTACATGAAAGAACCTCTTCTACTGGTGTATCTGTGAGTGAAATGCAATCTAGAAATTACATGAGTCATTCATAAGGAAAAATAGCTTCTATATCTTTAAACTGATGTTATAAAAATGTTAGCCTGTTGGCTTTCTTCTTATCCCTCATCACATTTGGAGAAGAATAGGAAGAAGAGCAGGGAAAGAAAATCACATTTATACTGAATTAAAGTAATCCAGATGCATTCAGGAGAAGTACCTGAGTAGGGTAAAATAATGTTGCCATTTAGAAGAAGAATGCATTGTTAAATTAAGCAGAAATACTACTTGCAATGTATATAATTTTAAAGCCCTTATTAGTATGAGTGTTCACAAATGCCTTTTGCATAATAAGGTTGTGCATTTCTGGTTGCAGTTAAGTATAATTGCAGACCATCTCAATAAAACAAATTCCTGTTTGGCAGCTGCATCCTCAAGTAATGGTGTAATTTAGTCTAAGCTGTTCTGTGCTTCCGTTCTCTGGAAACAAAGGGGGCTGGTGCAAAATAAAAAGTGTAACTAAATGTTCTTGAACTATTGTGTACCTTGCTTTACACAGGAAGATCTGTTTTGTAAATTTGACTAAACTGCTGGTTTCCTTCTTAACTCTTAATGAAGCTTCATAAAGTACTGTTTTCTGGAGTTTGGTTTCTCAGTATGAGAGAGGCAGCTTAAAAAGTACATGAATTGAACTTGTATTTCCTAGAGAAAAAGTCAGAAACATAATCAATCATTATTGTCTGGGCAATAAATAAATGTTATTTTTTCTTTCTGTCCACTCTTTAGAAATGTAGTTGCATTGTGGACAGAATTTCAGACTTGTTCAGACTCAATTTCATGAATGGAGGCTGAAATAGGAGTATGTTACACAAGTGTGAGAGTGGAGAGAAGAGGAAGGGAGATCAACATCTTATATTAGGTCTGAAGAATGAGAAACCTGTGCCTCAAGTTGTGCCGTTTAAAGAATACTAGCACTAAAGTAGGATAGTTGAGCTTCTCCACAACTTCATCTGCTTTCTGCAGTTTAAGGTGACTTTCTCTTCTACTAGAGAATAGATAAAAGTTCATGCCAAGTTAAATTTAGGATGTGAGTTATATTGAACTGAGATAACTAACTGTCCCAAGAGAACTGAGAACTGAATGAAGGTGGTGGCTCAGTTTCCACAGCTGTCTGGTTCCTTAGTAGACAGAGTCTAAAATAAGGATGTGTTTCTCTGGGGAGTTGAATTTTCTCTCAGATGTATTTTTGCTTGGTAAATACAGCTACTGAGGTTTGTGAACTTGGAGGTTGCAACTCATTAGTGTTGAAAAGAAACAAAGGGAAAACCAAAATATTCCTCTCAAAACCTGGAGAAAACTGCTTATCACCATTCACTTTTTTTTCCCCCGGAGAATTTAGCTAAAACTGCTGTGTGGGGAAGTTGGAGTAGTCAAACCTTAAAAATTTCCAAAAATGTCAGCTAGGTTGCTTACAAAATTCCTTTGCAATTGCACAGAAATTAATCCAATAAAAATGCTGCTTCTTATTTTGCCACTGAATGTGTGTGCTGAACAGTGGCTGTAAGTAGTGCTATGGTAAGAGAGTAGGTTGAGTTAAAAAAGCAAAGTTGAAGCATGACTTGTCACCTGCCCGGGGAGGTGGTGGAATCACCATCCCTGGATGTGTTCAAAAATAGACTGGGTGTGGCACTCGGTGCCATGGTTTAGTTGAGGTATTGGGGTTTGGATTGGACTGGATGATCTTGAAGGTCTCTTCCAACCTTGTGATTCTGTGAATTCTGTGATTGAGTTTATGTTGTAATTAAAGACTGAAAGGAAGAGAGCGACCACTGAGCACTGTTGTAGCCTGCATATCCTGAGGCCAGGAGACATTTCTGCAAGCTGTTCACAAGACAAGGCTGACACCCTGCAGGGTTTTGTACTGGCCAAAGGCAGCGAGCGATGGCTCGCTCTTCTTCATGGCTGCAGAAGTGTCTTCTTCCCAACTGTCTTCTCTCAAAATGTTTGAAGATTTTGTTGCATTGTCTTCTCTGTGTTTTTGGATGTTGATCAGTCATGAACACCTACAGTGTTGAAGGGTTGTGAGGAATGAGGAATGAGCACAAATAATGTGCAATACAGGAGTGAGCTGACTGGCTGAAGAGAGGAAAGAGGCAGAGGGATACTGGTAGTTGAAGAGTTAAGTTTTTTGAATTTTATTTTGAGTTAGTATCTTTGTAGAGTATGTAAGATTTTTACTCTGAAGGCAATTTGGTGTTAAGTGAAACTTTTAATACAGATTTAGCACTAAGATAAAAAAGGTCATGCCCACTCTACCCCCAAAAAAAGAGTAGTGTATCTGTTCAGGGAGAATGTCCTTGGTTAGTGACGGATTGTTGATAGCACCTGAGTAAGTGACATTATTGTAAAAAAATTTAAAAAGCACAATACTTAGGGTCTTATGCTTCTAAAAAGACACAGTTGTCAGTAAGTCACTAATTCTTATACTGAAAATATTTTTGAATTAATGAAGGCTTGATTTTATACATGCTGTAAAAGACTCAGCCTGTTTTACGTAGTAATTTTAGATATGCACATTCTCTTTTGTGTTTGGCTCATAACCTTAAGGCGTTAAAATGGATCCACCTTTTTTTTTTTCCTTCCCCAGAGGAGTACAGCATGTTTAGGGGCTGGCCTTTGTCTGTCATGCATTCCCACCATAACAGATTTAGCAAACTGCAGCTGAGAAGTTAGACTAGTTTGTGCTTTGTGCTGCTTGTGCCAGGGAAAAAGCTTTTGTTTTCACTGAATCACTGGCATGTGGATTTCTTTGATGCCAAAAAACATACAGTTTTGCTGCTGTCTGTATTTTCAATGAAAGAATGCAGGCAAGAACAAACAGAAATCCTAAGAAAGAGCTTTCTGTAGAATCTCCACAGAAAGGCAAGGATGCAGGTCCTTGTGAAGTGCAAGTGGAGAGTCCTGTGCTTGTGCTGGTAAGAATTCTTTAAACAAGCTGTCTCTTCCCTTTAATAATTCCTGTCCTTTCTGTCAATGAAAAACTTCTTAATCTGATGCACATGAGAAGTTCCAGCATTCTTACTTGCGAATAATTTGCATTTAGGATTTAGGTTTGATTCTCTGTGGGTTGTCTGCCTTTTAAATTGATTTTTACTGTTCTAGTTTATCAGATCTTTGGTTCTCTTTGAGTGTGACTTTGGAATTTGGCTTTCAGACTAGCTGCTTTTCAGTCTCTTCTGTCTAGCATATTATACAGCTCTTTGAACCTAGCATGAAAACTACATATGCTTTAATACTCTTTCTAGCACTTCTGGTTTTTAATTGCCCAGCATATCTTCCAATTAATGTATCTTTGAACTTCCTGAAGTGTGTGTGTAACAGTTAAATTTTACTTAAATGATCAAAGAACTATCTAAATAATTAATGACTACTTCTGTTAAATTATCTATCTATCTGTTAAAAGACTTATTTTTCAATTCTTTCAATGCAAATTATTTAGGGATTTAAAGTTCTAAAATAGCTTCCAGTGAAGGAAAAGGAAAATTTTCTGTCTGTGGGGGAAATAATCAAATAAGAACTATTTTGTCTGAAACACTGCTAGACACTTAGTTCTGTTGGGGCTTTAATAGTACAGCAAGAGAACGTAGTAAGTGAGCTGCAATGAATCCACCAACTCTGTTCAAAGGAGAGTTGGTAAACTAGTACTTGTATATCAGTAGAAATTACTTTGATAGTTCTTACTAAAATTTCAACTTCATTTAGTATTATTACATGCTGAATTGCTGCTGCTGATGGTCCTCTCTTTATTTGTCTGCCTGTAGTTGAAGTTAGTGGGGTGATCCTCAAATTATAGTGTCTCCCCTCCCTCTTATTTGAGCTTTACACTATGTATTTAAGAATTGAACTAAAACATTTTGGCCATTTGTATTTAGCAATGCTCATCTGTAACTTTTTGGGGAATTGTTACTGTATATAACTGAAAGCTTACATGTGTGCTAGTAAGACAAACTTTCTTTCCCTTGTCACTGGTTTTTTTTTGGTTTTGTTCTATTCAGAGAGTTGTTAGTAGACTGTGGGATTTTTTTGGATGGGTGTGTTCTAATTTCTGGTCCAGATTTTCATCAGTACAATATGAGCTAATCTTCTGTGTTCTTTCCTGCCTTTGGAATGTTTAACTTTATTTAGAATTGTTTTTATTCCCCCATGAATACTCAGAGAGGATATTAGTGTTTCTGCAGATACTTGAAGTACTGCAGCCAATCAGCAAGGCACATGTACTTATTTAAGAAGGAAAAAAAAAGTATAAGACAATACTGTGTTTACTTATCACCATTTATGAAGTACTTCTTTATAATTTTGCAAATACTACTTAATTTAATGCTCACGGAATAATACATCTCAGTGTTTGCTCTCATTTTTTCATTTTTGGGTGAAGTGCATGCATTCAACACAAAGGTCAATATTTAAAGGGAAGAACATTTAGGTTTTGCATAGGTCACATTAAAAATGTCTTCACTATCATTTCAGTTACTATTTTGTTCTTAAACTGTTTACATATATATACACACAAGTGTATATATAACATAATTATAGATCCCTTTTGTCTAGTTATTGGGCAAAGCTAGATGAAGTGGTGCAAGTAACCTGCAGCAAGTGTGCTGCCAGGCATAAAGCAAAAAGTAAGGTGTGATGTTTCATTTGACATTGACATTTGGGTCCATTTTTGTTTCATTGTGCTGTGATGTTGCAGTAAATTTTTACTGGCCCAGTGAAGGTAGGTACCCTGTCATTGGTGCAGGGTGCACTGAGGTAGTAACCAAGACTGACAAAGTTGCTAGTTGCTGTAACAAAGTCTGAACAGCAGAACTTCTTATTTCCTGGGTTAAAAACCTGGGAATTACATTAGATAGCAATCCTCAAAAGCATATGGAACAGTAGGCTTCTGGTTTACTCTAGTAATACTTCTCATTTACTATTGTCTAAAATATTTTTTCAAGTGTGGATGTATTCCTTTTGTGCAAATATGATGTGATTTGCCTAGCATACAATTCAAGCATTCTTTAAAAGATGAGATAGAATCAGCTGTTGGAAGCAACAGGTTTTTTGTCAATTTATGTCATATTCATTTAATTTTTTTAAATGTAGTTCACTGAGAGTCTGTTGGAGTATGGAGGGAGCTAGGTATTTATAACTGGAAGACTCCCATGTGTTATTGAAACAATGTTATTTGATTGAGTGCTGCGCCAGAATTAACTTTTCCTGATTAGGTGGGTGGGTTCACAGAAAGAGTCATCTGCTGCTTTCAGTGCCAGTATGTCAGTATGTGTGTGCTCCTTTGTGTCCCTGTGATTTGAATTACATTGTGTCATAACTTTGCCCTTGAGGTTAACAAGCAAGAAGAGCCCATGGAAAAAAGCATTTAGATTTTCCAGGTGGTGCCTCAAAATACTGCTTGGGATGAGCTGCTGTTGTGCTAGCTGTTGTAAAAGTCACTGGATGAATATTCCTGCTGTCCAGTTGCATTTTGATAGTCACAAGTAGTAAGTGCTCATCAAAACAGATTATGTTTCTGGGAAGTTGGATCTTTTGGAGATCATCTTTCTGCTTGGACACTTGCTGGCAGTATAAAATGTAATAGTTAAAAGTAAGCTCTAGGATACAAATAATTTCTTGACTTAATTTTTAAAACCTCAGCCTGGGCAATTTATTTTCTGTTTATTATGGGGCAGTAGAATACATGGAGCTGTTACCCATGTTTAGTATTAAATAATCTTGCTGTATGTCCACAGTGGCTTTCCTAAGGCCACTATTAAGAAATACATAACACCTATTCATCTATTTATAGGCTGCTTCCTGCTAGTGCTTGTAGCTCCATTTTACTCCTTATGGGAACTTGTTAATTTGCAGGTGTATAAGCCAAACATGTTTTTATAAGGCAAATGATGTTTTGTAGCAGGAAGCTAACAATATTCAGTGTGCTTAGCCTTACCATCTTTTGTTTTCTGAGAAGAGAATTGGACAATAACAATTGTCTCAATTTAAGCATGCAAGAAAAACATGTCCTGTGGGGTTTTTTTCTGTAATGTGTAGTGTAGGTAATCACTGAACTCTTAGCTTAAAATTTATTTTATCTCATGAATTTTGACACTGCTTGTCCAAATATATACACTGCATTCTGACAGATTAAAATGTTTTCTGAGTGGGTGTCATGACTACTGCTTTGAAATATTTCCTATTTCTGATAAGTTTCCATGCTTATAATACTCAGACAAAACCCAAAGTGGTATGGCAGAAAATTTGCTCTTTTATCTTTCAGAAATAGAGCATTGGCTGGCTCGAGACCAGCCATGAACGCCTATGCTCTTAGCATTTTCCTAGATTACAGAAATAAAAATGTTGTTGGCTGCAGATTAATAGGAAAAGTTAAGCCTTATTGAAAAGACTGACTTTTACTGCCTATAAACTTGATGTTGCAGTTTGAACTGGGCAGAGTTTTATCTGTGTCTGCTGGTCCATAAATCGTATTTAACAATTATGTAACTACCCATCATATTTTCTTTTATATTACATGAAGCAATAGACCAGATTTTTTTTTTTTTAAGTGTAGAAGAGCCTGAGAGAGAATCTTCTTCCTTGTGCTGTTTTATGTCTGGCTAAATGCCAGTATCAGTGTGTTGTTTATTGTTTTCTTTTTTCATATCTGGTTCAAACTGATAAAACATCCTCTTCCTTTTGAATCTGACAAATGACTAAGAAAGAAATGAGTAACATTTAGGAGAAGCTCAAGGAAGAAAATTCTTCATTAATTTTTACATAAATGATATTTCTGTAAATCAAGTACCTCACTGATTAAGTAGGAGAAGTCTGTATTTAAGACCTCAGCTTCAGTGAGCTTTAGATTCTTTAAAAGCTTCTCATGAGGGAGGATTTTTCCTTTTAATCTTATATTTACAGCATGCAAACAAAATGTAAGCAAAGCTTATATTCTTTTAAGATTCCTTTTCATGAATTTTATAATTGTGGTAAGCCAGTTTTGTGACTACAGGGCAAAGAGAGGCATTTGCAATTAATTGGATGATTTTTAAAGCTGCATTTTTGGGTTTTGAATTAGCTGTGCTAGACAAGTGTGTGTATGTGTTTGCATGCCCATGAAATAATTTTAGTTGCATTTTCTTTAAAAGTAATCCCTTTCCTCTGGTTTTGCTGTTAAAATGAGAGAAGCCAGAGCTAGCTTTCTTCCAATCTTCACCTCTCACCTTCCCAAGAGAATTAACAGGATGGACATAGTTCTTCAGTACCTGGGAGAAGTGGATGAGAGTGCTGATCATGTGCAGCACCATGTAAAAGCCATTATATATTTGAGATGACAGCTTTCCCTTGCTACCAGGCTGTGGAATTGGGGCTGCCATCTATCCACTTGCTAGTTCAGATAGTAGCTGTTCTGCTTTGTGAGCTTTCTGACACTGTTGACCAAGCATGTGTTTATTCTTTCCTTTGAAAAGCTCCCCAAGTTTCTCCAAGTGGTCACACAGCGTCTGAGCAGCATTTCAGACAATCTGACTGGAAGGCCCCTGGTTGGAAGGAATTCTCTCAAACCAGATCACCTCCTAATCTCTCACAAAAGCTCTGCCTCAGTTGCTGGTCTTTGTGTGAGAAGGCCACTTCTCAGAAACATGCCACGAGAGAGGGGAAGGGTCCTTCTGGTGTCAGCCCTGCTTTTGATTGCTTTAAGCAATTGTGAAGCCAGACCTTCTCAGCTAACTGCAGAGACTGTCCACACAAATCAGATGGTCTCTCTCTGCACAGTTTAATTTGCATTATTTATTTTTGTTTCTCCTAAAGGCAGTCATACTGTACCACTCTCAAACCAACCTGTCACCACAACATGTTGTGTATAATTTCTCATGAGAAACTCTTGAGAAGGAGTGGTCACATGAGAAAGGCAAACTTGACCAAAAGGAGAGACTGGGCCATGTTACTCTAGTAGTCTCTAAACCTTTCTTTAATGTAAGAAAGAGTGTATTGCATAAGAGCTCAAGCTCAGTGGTTGGCAGGTGGGCGTCTTGCTTGCCTGGATAGGTAGAGAGAGACCTGTCACTGAAAGTGAGAGAAAGGTGAGCAAAGGGTGTTTTGTTTTCTGGCTGATGATGTGTTGCCTTGTACTTCACTTATAGACCAGTAAAGGTTGAAATGCTCTTTGTATTCTGTTATCTCTCTCTCTGTGCTTAAGGGAGAAAATTTGTAAAGGACAGTTATTGCCTTAGTGAATGAGTTGGAAGAGGTGAAGTTACTGTAGCTTATTTGGAATCAGAGCTGGTTATGACAATCTGTTGGAGTGGGGCTGCTCAATCTGAAATTTTGTGAAGGGGTAATTTTACACTGTGTAGGAAATGTTTCAAATAGTTGGGTGGACAAGGTGTTAAGGAAGTGTGGAGCACATAATTTCATTAGCTTGGGATTCACTGCAGCAGTCTGAGCACTCAAATGCGAACTTGCGAACCAAAATATTTTGTGTAAATTAGTACATTAGAGGAAACATAATCTTTTCTTAGGTTGTATATGCCTTTTCTGAGCTAATTGTCCAACCATTTAAGCTGCAGAAGGGTGCATGACATAAACTTAAGCCTTTTCTGATGGACACTGACATTAGTTCTTGGCTTTGTGATAACTCATGTTCATGAATGACAGGAGAAGGTGAGGCAGTAGCTGGGCTTCAGGTGAGAAGCTCTCCAAATGTGTCAGAGTACAATATGGAGTGAACTGAACAGCCCTTCTCCATCTCATCTGAGCAGAAAGATGTCAAACACAGCATAATAATCATGGCTCTAGAAGTTTTGGTCTGTGCTGAGTATGTTGTCATATAGCTAATGAACTTCTTGTAAATGCTTCCTGTGTGGTTGTAAATGGTAGCTGTTTTTCTTAACGAAGCCACATTTTGATCATAATTTTGGGTAGATTTTTCCAGACTTTGCTTTTTTTTGCCTCTTCAGCTGTTATGTTTTGTTATGTTTCCATATTTTTCTTGCCAATAAAACTACTGTGTGGTACATATGAGGGAATCTCAAATAGCTTTTAAATAGCCTGTGAACTAACCCTGAAAACTTTGGTGACTTTCTCTGACCAAAGCTTTCCTAATTCCTTGACAAACAAATTTATTTGATTCACTTTTGGATGAAGAAAACACCTGTTGGGTTTCTCAGGAATATTATTAATATACTAGTGATTAACAGCAGTTACTGATAGAGATGTTTGTTCTGTGTAGGACAATTAGAATTTGGGAGGTTATTATCATGAGTAATATAAAACAATATATAAAGATTATCTTGTTATTTTACCTGTAATGATGACAGAAGTTGGTCTGGCTGCTACAATTCTCTTTAGTTATCAGTGGTACTATAAATTAGTACCACTGATCTTGAGAAAGTATAATTTGTAAAGTCTCTTGTAATTGTTACTTGTAAAAAAAATGTAATTTTATGTCTGTTACTGTGATAGTGAATTTCAGTTGCAGAAAGTTCAAGCTGGATTGTAACCCCATCTTTGCATTAGTTTGCACACTCCAAGGCAGAGCTGCCTTGTTCAGAGCTCTGTCTGAACCTGCTTTGCCATCTGACCACTTAACAGAATGCTTGGCAGGGTGAAGGCTTTTCTCTGTCTGATTGTGCAGGGGCAGCTGTAATATCTCATTTGTGGAAAGGGGTTTTAATGTGGAATCAATGCACAGTTACTGAGGAAAGCTACATGTGCAATTAGGAGGGAAGTAGATGGCCTATGGGAATTTTGGAAAAAAAAAAAATAGAAGGAGGAATGTCAATTAGCTTGCCCTTGCTGCAGGTTACTGCTGAATTAAAACACAGCTCAGTCTTTGAGCTAAGGTTGTTTTCATTCCTCTTAAACCCAAATCAGAGCTTTCTGGGCTATATCAAGCAAAGGCAACCATCAACATAAGAGACTAGTAATTTTTTTATAATTTTTTTTTGCAGTGAGAATACATATGTGATTATGTTAATAAGCTCTGGCTTACTGGATTTTGTGAAATAGTTCTAAGGCAATCAGCATGCTTGTCTCTAATTGTCACTTGCACTTCCCCATATGGTGTAACATGACAAAGTCTGCATTTTGAATACTGTATGTTTTTTATGGAGATGCAATATAATCCTGCCAATCTTTTAAAGAGTAACTTCTAGAATAAGTCAATAATTGTAATTTTCCCTCATTATACCTGAATTTATTTTGATTTTTTCTTTTTTCCTGTAGGCAAAGCCAAAACTTATAGAACCGATAGACTATGAAAATGTCATTGTTCAGAGGAAAACACAGATTTTGAATGATCCTCTACGTGAGATGCTACTGTTCCCTTATGATGACTTCCAGGTAATTTAATCCACCCTGTTTTTGTTGTGGGGGTTTTTGTTTGTTTGGAGTTGGTTTCTTTTTTTACCACAGGTTTTTAGTAGTAGGAGCCATGAGGTGATAACTTCCTATTTCTTTGTTTCTTAACTCTCTTTAGCTTCAAAAATCCCCACAAAATCTTTGCTGTGAGTCCCATTACCCTGCTTGATTAACTCTTTTGGGTACAGAAGAAATAGCACAATTTCCTCATCAGACCATATTAGAAGATCTACTTCTGCAACTCAACACTTTTACTGCCTTTTGAAGTAAATGATCAGTCACTTGTATTCCCCGTCCCTCTCCAATGTAGGAAATTATGTGATGACTGTTTAAAAAAACATCAGCTTTCTTTAATTCTTAAACTGATTTTTCCCCCCATTCTTAATAGTGAAAGACATGAACCTCTTCAAATGCAGTCTGCCGCTCTTAGCTGCATCATCCCAGCCAAAACTGTTCTAGCAAAATATCCCTTACATAACAGAGTTTCTGACTTGATTAAGCCAGACTGAACCAAACTTTGTGATAATCTTGTTATATTTTTTTAATGACGATGTTTATAGAAATAAATAGTTTATTTCAGTACACTTCTTAAAAAATCTTCTTGTAGATCTTGTTAGGATAACTACCAAGCATCTTAGACACTGGGGTTGGAGTAAATAGTGAGGAAAGTCTCTTGTCCACATGCCCATACCTGTAATCAAAATGTCTATTTGAAAAGTATACAGACATCTGAACAATCTGTAAATTAATTTTATTCAACCAAGCAGTTGAAGCTAAGTTTGTTTACTGTGGGGAAAGTTGATGAGTTGGTATATTTCTACAGAAGGACATCTAAAATCCTATAAATTACATCTTGAATTTGTAATTAATTTTCTCTGGCCTAATAGAGTGTTTACCTGAATGCAGCTGGACTCTCTTTTTAATACAGTCTGGGGACTTCTTTTTCTTTGATTCTGACACAAATAACTCTACTTGTAGTCTTCCCACTCTCAGCTAAAATTTTTGAGTTTTGGGAAGCTACAGTTATTTAGAGAGGAGTTTGGGCTTCATGTGTTCCCAGCCATACATGGAAGTTTATAGGAGTAAAACTTCTTGAAAAGGAAGTTGTACTGAGACAAGTTTCGAATACAGAATCTCTCAGGATGATACCCTACACCTGCAGTTGGCTTCAGGACTGAAAACATGAGTAGGCTACACCACCAAAATCCCCTTCTGCAGTGTGCCTCTTCAGTATCACAGATCAAGAGGAATCCAGGTTACTTCTGCTAAGTGCCCTTATCTGATCGACTGGTTCACTTACCAGGGTCATTCCAGTGAGCCGCTCTGAATTATCAGTGGAGAAGAAACAAAGCCATCAAGAATATCCTCAGGCATTTTGTCTGAGCAGTCTGGGGGTATGGCTGAAGTGTTTAACTGCTATTTCTAGTGACCTCCTGCAATTCTTAGCCTCAGGCCTGGATGAATGAAGCTAGTCCATAGCTCAGTCTCATCCTTCAAAAGGAATGACTGCAATTTGTCATAAATCATGATGGCTTTTGTCATCCTTTGTTTGAGTTCTGTGGTCAGATTTTCATCAAGGCAGGCATTAAAGTGTGTGTTACACTGGAAGATTTCCTTCAAGTAGTCATAGTTTTAGAATATAGTCAGTTTTTCTGTTTCTTTATCCTTCATCAGAATAATACCTGAACAAGTTTTCTGGGTTCCCCCAGTTTTGGCAGTCTCATTTTATATGTGATTTACATGAAGACAGGTTTGTACTATCAAACTGTATTATCAAACTTTTATTTCCTTCGAAGACTTGCTGGCACAAACTAAGTCCAAATATTTTTGTTGTACACAGGACTCTTCTGCACTACTTTGATCTATCTAGCTTGTTTTCAACAACACAAAACGTTTAAATCTGTCATTCAATATATTAAGTAAATATTTCTAAGTCAGAGAACTGAAAACTCTTAACTGCTTATTGCTTTTATTTGAAAGTTAGACCTTTTAACCCTGTTCAGTTTTCCATAGCCATATTTACAGGTTTGAAATCACTAGTCATTATATAGTTGCCAGTATCATTTGAATAATTTAAAAAAATATTAAGGCATATTTTCTGTGTTTGCCATTCAGCTTCACATGTATTTTTTAAATTCCTCTATCTTGTGGCTGTCACTCAGTGTCTGAGCAGCTCTTGGGTAAGCCATGGCTCAAATGTTTGATAATGGCTTCATCCCCTTCAAGAAAAAAATTAAATAGTGAACTAGAGCATTTAGAACTATCTGTAAACACACTTAGGACTGTTTATAGGTGGAAATGCCTACCATTGTCTAGAAACCTGTTCATGCTATTTCCTTTCAGAGCATTCAGTTTTTATCTTTACAAAGTTCTTCCTCAAACTTAGGTTAAATTGATTACAATCTGAAAACCCTTGCCTGGAAAGGAAGCCCAGCAGTGCTAATTTATAATGACATTAAGAGTAAGGCTATTTTGTTCAGCATGGCCCTAAAACTAGCACTTAAAATGGCATGGGAAATACTTAGCTTGCAGTACTAGATATCACTTTTAGAATTTTTGGAAGATTACAGAAGAAGCTGTGTGTTTTCAAAAAAGCACCATTGATGATACCACCCCTGAATTTATGTTAAATTTTAAATTATTTAGAGAGAAATTGGAAAGAAATATTTGTGCTTGATTTGGATTTTTTCAGGTAATGCAGTTAGATAACTGAAAGTTAATTTATTAGGGGTGAGAAGCTATTATTAATGGAGCACCAGTATTAATTTTGAGTCCATATCAGTAGTGAAAAAGCACAGCAACTGGCTTTTTTTGGATCACATATAGCTTTCCTCTCTTCCTCTCTTTTTCTCTTCCTCAGATTAAAATTGTCTAGTGAGAGAAGGGGGGAAAAAAACAACACAAAAGTGGAAAATAACTATTTTTCTGTCAGGGATGACTGTTCTCTAAACATGCTGTCAGAAGCAGCTCTAAGCTCAAATCACTACCAAAGAAACATTTGAGCAAGAATGCTCAAAATGCTCAGAAAATGCTTCAGTCTTGGAAAGCTCATAAAGTTTGAAGGATTGTTCCTCAGCCAGCTATCTAGTTACAGGAACCTGTCCAGATTTCCACTTAACTGCATTTGCTGTTGTCCCAAATGTGGTTAGCTGAGGTTATGAAACCTATTTTCTCTCTTTTTATATATGTTTGATAGCAGTTCATTTACTTTTCATAAGAACATGATTTCTGTTCTGCTTTGTGCAGAGCTTCAAATCCAAAAAAGTTGGCTTGTAATTTTTTTCTTTCAAGTTTTTTTTTTTTTCTTTCATGCTATTATATCTAGATAAGAGCAAGATTTGCTTTTCTGTAGTTACCAGAAGAGCTCTTAATCAGCAAGTTCATCTCCATATATTGGGTCTTTTTAAATTTACCACTTGAAAATTGTTTCAGCTGCTTTTCACAAGCTCAAGCTCTGAGTTTTCTGCACTGAGCTCACCTATAAGGTTACTCCCTACCTTGTTCTCAACAAGTTTATAGGGGCAGACCTGTTGTGTTTGGAGACATGTTTTGCTGTTGGCATCCCTGAATTTGCTTTCATTCTTAGTAAGTGGGGTGTCTAAATTTTGTTCATGTTTTTCAGTCTGTTCATTTTTAGCTGCATTTTTGTCCTCTTTTTCATTTTGTTGCCTATACAATGTGTTTGTTAATTGTGATGGTAGAACCACTTTTCTGCCACCCATTGGAACATCTCTTGCTACTCTCAGTCACAACAATGCTGACAGATTTTCAAGGCTTTCCCTCTTCTAACCTCTTGGTGGGAAGAGCCATCTCCCTTGTAACAGTAAATTACTATATCCATTGGATACTCTTGTATCCAAGCTTGTGCCTCTTCATGGCTGCTTGTATTCTCACCTGAATTTCAGTAATTTCCTCAATAATGAAATGGCTTCATAACAAAATGGCATTAGTTTAAAACAGGCCACCTTCGTGGTAGTGGTCACGTTGAAGTCATATGCTCAATGACTGCAAAACTGATGATGTTTATTTTAATTGCACAGTGGTAAATTATTTAAAGGAACCTTAACCCAAAGCAGTACTAGTGTGTACTTGGCAATAAGTCACCCTTTATCTAAATACTTTTTTTTCTTTCAAAATACATACATTTTGAGTACTACCTCCATTTTTAAAGGAAATCATAAAACCATAGAAGGGTTTGGGTGGGAAGCAAACTTAAAGATCATCTTGTTCTAACACCCTGGCACAGGCAGGAACACCTTCCACTACACTGGTTTGTTTTCCAGCCTGGCCTTGAGCATCTCCGGGGTTGAGCATCCACGGCTTGTCTGGGCAGCCTGTTCCAGTAACTCACCACCCTCACAGTAAAGAACTTTATCCTAATATCTCATCTAAACTGCTTTCTTGCAGTTTGAATCCATTCCCCTTTGTCCTGTCAAATGATGCAAATTCAGGCTAAATTTGCTTGTAGCAAATAAAATGTGGGTGCATCCTACCCATATTAAATTTGTCTTTGCAAAGTTATCACAGTGTTATTTTGAAGGCAGTTTGGTGCTTTAGCTTAGATATCATTTCACCTTTGTTATTTCTGGGTTTGAGCCATTTGGATTTAACACACTTTCACTTAAAGCTCTCAGCTTTTATTTAATGCGAGTTAAGTACTTCTGAAAATAGATCTTGTGCCAACTTTGCAGAAGTAAAACTAAATCCAGGTCATTCTATGAGAAGGCATATCTTCAGTAGAGGAAAAGCAAAAAAAAAAAATCCAAGTAATGTCCTTATTTTAGAGACCACAAATTAAACTCCTCAAATAACTAATTTTGAAATGTTCCAAGTAATTTCTCTTTTACTTTTTCCCATTCAAATCTCTTTGGTGTTTTTCCTTAAGTCTTTAGCCAACTATTCTAAATCAATTTAGTTTGGAAATTACTTTAAAATACAGGTTCTGACACTTCCTATACAAAGGATCTGACACTTCCCATGCAAAGGTGAAGTCACTTCTGACACATGGTTATTTTAAGGGTAGGATCTCACAGCTTGCCATCTTTTCCACTGAGTCTTTTAGAACAGTTTCTGTCTCTGCATCTAGAGCATGAGCCTCTGTGGTAACAGTCTCACTGGCAAACACAACCTTGGGGCAGAAAGAGCATCCATTGCAGTCTGCTTTCCTTGTGGACATATTCACTATCCACATTCCATCAGGTTTTGGGTAGTGAGGACTCCTTGGTTGACTTGGGGAAATGTTCTTGCTGCTGTTCTCTTTTCTGAGACCTCAACATATCCTAAATCCCTGGGAGTCAGGAAGTTGTGTCAGTGAAAGTCTGTTAAGTGTGTGCCTCAGTAAGTGCTGTGACTCCTGGCTCGTGTTAAAAGTGGCCTTCCTTAGTTTTGACAGCAGACTAATTAAAAGGGTTTTTTAATTTTCTTTGAGAGCATGAGACAAACACTTTATGGTTCCTGAGGCTACCATAAATCAAATGATCACTCAAACCCAGAGAGTTGAAAAGTTTGTTTTCTACAAAACAGTTCAGCCAATGTAGTTGTGAAGAGAGTTTGTTGAGAAGACAATCCTTCCTTTCCTTATTTTTCTTTTGGAATTTAATGTGTATTTATGTGCATGCTTTCTTTTAGAATAGAATATTGTGGTGCTGCTTAAGTAATTATTTTCAGGAGTTTGCTCTAAATCACAGTACCTCACTCATTGCATTTCCTGGCTCTTTGATGCACTACTGCAGCTGATGGATGTGCTGAGAAGGAGACAGATGCACTAAGACAATTACTAATATGAACAAAATTGACAAGTAAGATTCTTCTGGTTTGTCACTGATATTGAGACAGTACTAAGAAAAAATCTCATTATGTGAGAACAGCTAGAAAAAAAGCCCTTAGTATTGTATTGATAGTTGTCTAGCAGGGTAACTGCAGCAGACATTTTAAAAGTATGTTCAGCAAATTCAATTTTACCAAATTATGCTACAGTGTTAAAATTTGATTGATGAGTTCATGGGTTTCCCAGGAAAAGTGCCTGGTAAGATGCCACCTTAGTCTCTGGTTTTTCTTAAAATAATATTCTTTTAGGAAAGCATGGTATAACTGTATGCTTGTAGAATATATATAAAACTGCATGTAATTTTTATACATTATATAAAGTATAAATAATTTCTCATAAAATATCAGACTATTTCATTGGAATAGTATCTAGAAATTCTGGTCTTAAGGAAGTTTATTATTCTAAATAGAAGTTTTTATTTCCATAGCTTGTGAAAATGAATACTTAATATGATTTGAAGATATTTCTAGAATTAAGAAAACTTCATTTTTAAAAGCTGTTAGCATATAAATGTGTATCTTCTTGCAGTTTGGTATTTTGTCTTTTAACTGTAGTTTGCAAGGTTTATTGGTCCCATGAAATATTTTGGGGTTTGTGGTGTTTGTTTTTAATACCTTCCCACCTCTCCCACCCAAGAAGTCAGCATTGTCACTTTTAGTGCTCTAGACTAGATGAATGAGTTGACCATGACTATGGGATTATTTTTTTCCTTTTCAATCTTTACTGTAATTGAATGTTCTTACTTAAATACCCCCCCCCCAGTTAATGGAGTGAGCCTTTGGTAATGACCAAGATAATCACCTTATGGATCAGACTCTCAACAGAGATAAATTAAGCTAATGTACTTATGCACACTTTGTTTTTCAATATAACTTGGGGAGCTTTTTCTTGTCACATTTTTATCTGATCCTTCCTGGATGTGTGGAGTCCTGTAAGTAACAGTTGAGGGACCACAACCCCCTTCCAGGCCCTGGCTGTGTAAAACTCTCTTGCTCACCTTTGATGGCCTAAGCTATGAGATTCCTTTCCACATAGTGCAAAAAACTTCTATTGCTGTGTGGTTATTTTCATTTGTGGTCCAGAAGATTTTGTTAAGTTTTCATCTTTTTCACTTTTACAAATGTAAAGTATCCTAAGACTTACTTCAGCACAGGTCTGAGAAGCAGAATTTCATGGTCACAGAGAAATTTCCTGCTCTCTGGTAGCCTTCCTGTGCATCTCTGAGTTCAGACATAGGATAGGAATAAGTTCTGACTTGGTAGCCTAAAGTATGTATATACTTCAGTGACCCACACCTTCTCTCTAAACCTGCGAGTCTGAACAGTGCTAGTCTCATTTTTTGTTGCTTGAGATCTGCAGTTGAATTACTCTTTTATTTTGGTGTGGTTTTCTTACCTTCCTTGAATAACAGTTTTTATGTGTAGTAATAACACTACCTTAATGTCTGTCTTCAGAATGTTTGAGTTATGTTGTCATGGTGCAATTATTTTTTTCTTGTATTGTCTTCCCCATGTTGACAATGTAGTAGAAAAAACTGTCCTATGGCATCTATTCCTCACTGATTCCAGTCTTGCCCTTATTGTGAAAGAAGGAACATGTCGCTTGAACGAAAGCAAATTCTCACTAATTGGCTATTCTGAAACATCATATTCATAGGATGTTTTCTGCTGAGCTTCTCTTCATTGTAGTGGTGTAACTGAGTGTGGCCATAGTGTGTCATCTCCCCTTTAATTGCAATTTTCATTAATTGCTTTTGTTGTTTATCAGACAGCATTATTGCAGCGGCAGAGTCGATACATTCGGTCAACGGTTCCTGAAAATGCAGAGAAAGAAGCTCAGAGCCTGTTTGTAACTGAGGTAATACTGCAGTTGCATGTGACTGTGTGCAATAACAATATTATACCTGACTTGTTTCTCTTCTTCATTTACCATTTAAAACTAACAGAAAAGTAAGCCCTGGAAAAAGAACTAAATATTTATTGCCACTTGTCAATTATTTCAAGGCAAAATTTCCAGGAAAACCCAGTATTTAAAACCCAGTATTTTTTTCCATTGGTGGCTGGAAAAGAAGTTTTACAGGATAGATTTTAATTCTTTTGTTTGCGTCATTGGCTTTTGCAGATGGTTCTCCTCCACTTCATTATGCTTTTGGCTTTTCCAGATGAACGTGGGTGATTTCAATGCATAATATTGGATCTACAATAAATCTGGAATGAATCACTGTGACTTGTTTTTTCTGATAAAGTCTCTCACACTAGCCATTCTTACTTTGTTTCAAATAATCTTGTACAGATTGCTGGAACAGAGGTATCCAGAACTGTAAGACTTGTGGAGGCCAAAATTCATTATGACTGTTCAACTTGTATGCTATATGTAGAAAAAACATCCTCAACCCTAAAGTTTCTCAGAACTGTTTGCTTAGGTTGGCATTCCTTTGGTTTTGTGAGGCTGTTCTTCATTTATTGTCTTGTTGAAGCCTTTAAGGAATTAAAGGTTCAATTGTTTTTCTTTTTTTTTTTTTTGTGTTTTCTACTGATATGTTTTAAGCTGATATTTTAACATCTGAAGCAAGTAAATGTCTGTTGTAACTCTAATAAAACTGAAGGAGCTCCACATAGCTGAATTTACATCAAAGTGTTTTATCCACGCTGATAAATACCCTTAATACCTAACCTAAACATTTCTGAGATAAATTTGAAGAGGATAGACAAGAGGAAGGAGGAGTGTTAGAGGTAATTCATAGAGTTTAATGAGTTTCTGCTGAAACAATTGCTTGGCAAGTATTAAACTCGTGTTTTGAAATACAAAGAAAATATTTACGATTTATTGGATGCTGTGTTTGTGTATGTGTAGGTTTATTGTGTAACATAAAATTTTGTACGGAATGGTTTCTGTCAACAGATTTTGTCAGTTTTATGTTACTTTGTTCAAAGCCAAGATAAATCAGTACTTTTATGTTGTAACAATATGGGTGGAGTAAAATGGTATTTCCTGTGATCTAGATCAGAACTTAATGACATAATTGCTTTTCAACCACTGCAAGCATGCAGTCTAAATTTAAGTATTAATTTAATTGCACTGAAAGTATAAATTCAGGAAAATAGGTTTTTGGCTTTCTGTATCGCTATGTGCACAATTGAACAATTCTATTTTAATAAGGTGTCTGTTTCTGTGCTGAGCTGTCTTTGGGCTCAGTCATGTTTTCAGCTTCAGCAGAGTTTTCTAAAGACTTGGCCATGTTTTCAGCTTCAGCAAAATGCTGGTTTAACTTTCTGGACGACTGAAGATGGTTAATCCAGATGCTGAGTGCATTCATCATTTTCTGGTTTTATTAAATACATGTCTAGCATGGATCATAACATTCCATTGAAACATATAACTTGTTCCAAAAACCTAAATTGCATTAGACTATTGCAAAAGAAAGGAAGTGTACAGAATTTTCAGAGATTGATATGTAACCATAATAGTTCATAAACAGACATATCTTAAGAGATTTTCTTGTCCTGTGTCTATTGAATGCCTTTAATCCTCTTCCAGTTAATATTGATACTTGGTTTTCATTTAAACAGTGCATCAAAACCTACAATTCAGACTGGCATATTGTTAACTATAGATATGAAGATTACTCAGGAGAGTTTCGACAGCTTCCAAAGTAAGTATGTTACTTAGTTTGTTTAGTGGTATGATAAATTGAAATTGTGGAGGAATTTTGCATTTAATATAGACTTATTTATTAGAGAAGTATATTAATATGTATAATATATAAACTGAAATATGCTATATCCATATTTAATGGCCAGTAGAGATGATAAAGACTTGTTGGATGGAATTGATGAACTTGAATGTGTAATATCATGTTAAACCATTTGCTGGGAAGGTACTGTCATAACATTGCCTTGTTAACAGGCAAATGAAAACAAGACATTGTATCATTGACAATGTGACTTTGAGTATGATAACTAAAACAGGCTAATGTTTAGATGAACCTAAAATGGCAATATCCTGTTTTCATTGTTTCAAAGGCAGCTTTTGGAACTCCCTTTGGGAGCTTGGGGAATAGAACCTAACTGAGATGGTTGGAGCAGGTTTTCACAAGGATGATTCAAAGTACAAGCCTAGCCGACATCTGTTACAAACTTTCTAAACCATCTTCTAGAGAAATGTTTTCCCACTTTTTCAAAATTTTGTAGGAAGAGTATAGAGATTAGAACCTTAATTCAGAATGTCTGAGAGTGGCTAAATACCCTGAATACCCCAGCTCTGGAAGATCTATGTCTTCCCTGATTGCTCTCCTGCATCTATCAGTTAAGAAATAGTTATCTTGCCCTTTGGAGAGTTCTGATCTACTCATAGGTTTTGTACAAGGCAGTACCTGGTTTTCACTTGCCCTGAACAGCAACCACAATAGGAATTTAAAAAAATGCATTGTCCTGCAAGGAGCCACTGGTTGCAGGTATGAATTCTTACTGATAAGATATTAGGAGTGCAGTGAATGAGAAGGCATCTGTTCTCTGGAGTTACACTTTAGCACAGTAACAAACAGAGCAAAAAGGACATGGCTGCCAGATGTACAAATGAGGAAAATTGCTTTCTAAGAAGTAGAATTAATGAAAAATACATGCTTTTACTTAGTTATTCTTGTGCTTTTTCCTCTTCAGTAGGAAAAGAACATCTAAATTTTTTGTCTCAATAAAATATGTAAGTAATAACAAAGTTCCTAGTACTTCAGAAGCTTTTTCTTTTGTAGTAAAGGGACAAAGCCAGACAAGCTTCCTGTTCATTTATATGAAGTGGATGAAGAAGCAGATAAAGATGAGGTGAGATAATAGCAATTCCTTACTTTCTCTTGTTTTCATTAAAGAATGTTGGGTGTGTAGAGGTTGTGAGTTTGGTTAAGTGTTGATGTCAGTACATGAAAACAAAGATTAGCTTGAACCACCTTATTGGGAAACAAATCAGTTATTTTTCTTGTCTCCTTTCAAATAACCTTGTTCTCTGGAGATCTGTCAGGTGAGCCAGAAAAAGTTTTGACAGATAATAAAATTGAAGTTTTAGTGCTTGGTGACATATAATCCTTCAGCTGTCATAAAATCTTTTTTATACTGTGTCTATGTAGGCAGGTTTCCAGAGGGAGGTGTTTCCTGCAGTTTAATCATGGAATTGAATAAAATCATAGGTGAATCTGTTCCAGCACAACAACAGCACACACACTTCAGCATGCATGACAGTATAGCATACTGTGTGTGTCTGAGCTAAAATCAATTCATCACAAATATGAGCGCAGGATAAGACTTGAGGAGCTGTCATGGAAACAAAGGCTTTAAAAATTGACTAAAACTCCTAGATATGTTCTCTGGTGTTGTTGACTTAGGGAAAGGAGAGTTGTATAGCATCAAGCAATTTTCAAGTATATTTAGAATGCCAAAGACTTTTTTTTTCAGCAACTGCCTCTGTTATTTTTGTGATTTATTTATTTTTTACCACACCCTGTTCCAAAATATGTTTTTAAATGCCACTGTTACCTTTTCTTACAGTTACTTGAACTCTTCCATCTCAAACAAGAATGAAAATAAAAGAATTTTTCTTTTTTGTGTTTTTTTTTTTTGCCTCTTGGCAATTACTTTGCTTCTAAATTCCTGGTACTCAGAACTGCTGCATATGAAATGAAAGGATTAAATGTGAAGAAGTTGTTTGGGGAATTCATCTGAGTAGATAGATTCCCAAGCAGAGAGTCCCAGGCTGACATTTATCCAGCACTGCTATTAATCTGCACTGTGATATCTGGACAAATAACTTTATGTATCTATATCCAAAACCTCCTCTTTGTAGGATGGGAATAATTATGATTACTATTATACTGACATTTAAAAGACTTGGCATTATTTATTGTGATAATATTTCTGACAACAGAAGTGTATTAGAAAACAGTGAGTTAAGCACTAAAAAATTAAATGGGTGTATAATTGACTATAATTCTAACCATGAAATACATTATGGGTAGAGTTAGTGAAAGACTTGAAAAACTATAATTTGGCTATTAGCAGGTAGTATGTGTTTTATTAGGAAATGTAGGTAGAGAGGAGTGCCTGTGTCCTGTAAGAATAGGCAGGAACAGGGTATCTCTTTCAGAAGTACAATCACTGGAGGAGAGCTCTGCTGCTCCTTGAGGAACTTAGAAAATAAACACAAGAAAAGGACATGCTAGGAGGAAAAGGGAAGTTAGTGGTACAATACAGTGGGGGGACATAAATTCTTTCATCAAGGGAAGACCTAATGCCAGAGGTGTTTGTTTCAGACATGAATATCTTTCTATGCCAAAAAGCACAGATGCAAACCTTAGATTGAGAGTTGTTTGGTCCTTTTGTTTCGCTTTTGTTTGTGTTTGAAGAAAGCTGATTTATTAAGAGAATCATAGAAAACAAAAAGCTAAAAGTGATTAAAAATTGGAGGAAAATCAGATAAATATTAGTTTAATCATACATCATTAAAAAGGAGAAAATTACCTATCCAAAATTAATTCAGGCTATCAGGCCATCAGGTTGATGTTTGCAAATGGAATTTTTCAATCTGATATGGGATCAAGATACAGGATTGTTTTTGTTGAAACAGTTGCTGTTGAAGTAAACTTTGGAGCCAAGTTTGTGGGAAAGATCACTGTTAAAAGTGCAGCACAGTGTGCAGCAGCAATGATAAAAGTGAGGAAATTACCTTACCAGTTGGAAACAGGAAGTATGTTTTCAGTGTGAGAGTGGTGTGTTAACAACTGGATCCTGGGTTCCTTTGTATGAACAGATGGTCAGCTGGAAAGATTCAGTAGCTTTTTGGCTCTCTAGGCAGGAATTCTGCCTAACAGAAGAAATGCTGTAACTAGAGAGGCCCAAATGATGCTCAGTTCTATTGCTAGAAAACAGCATGCAGCTCAACAGAGTTGGGAAATTGTGCACCTCAGAGACTGGGAACTGGAGTCTTAATAGAGCTAAATCTTAATTTTTGTTATCTCAGGTAATGAATGAATCTTAGTCATGTGAGGTGATCCTATGCATGGTTTGTGCAATTACAGAAAAGCATTGGCTGTTTTGTGCCAAGTTTTGACAATAACTCATCATCTACTCATGGCCTTACACTTGTAAAGGTGATTTAAACCCACCCTTTCCTTGGAGATAACTCATGCTAGGGGAGGTGAAGAGTCATACAGAGTCATATTTGGAAACCCAGTGTTTTAAGTTGTGTCTGTGTCTTTATTCTTGTACAAGAAAAATAATTATCTAGGTAATACAACAGCAGTGGAGGCTAATGACTTGAAAATATGGAAAAATGATAACTGGGTTGCTTGGACAGTGAGACTCTTTGGGGCACATGAAAATTTACTGAGCATTTCTGTTCTATGCCTTTGACCATTATCAGATGCTATGATGATGACCATGTCATCCTTACTGGGCCTAACTTCAATAGTCCCAAGCTGACTATAATTTTAAAAGGTCAGATTGATGCATCTCTTGCCTTCTGTTCACAGTTTTTTGAAGTTCACATGTTCATATGCTTACAAATATGCAAGTTAGGCAGACCAAATAATCTGTAAATAAATTACCTAGTAACATTTTACTGTATGTTCCTTGATTCAGTTCCAGAAACAAATTAATGTTATTCCAAGATTTGGTTTAATGTTCAGTTTTTGAACTAGTGACTCTCTCCCCCTTTTATAATCAGGTTTTTTTGCATGTTTTCTTTAACAGCCAAGGAAAGGAATTAGAAAAATACTTGAGGTACTCAAGGATGTTTTGTGATTTTATTTTCAGCTGGATGCTCAGCTAATTCTGAATATTTCAGTAAAAAAAATTACCAGGAATATTTCTCCTTTATATGGATGAAAATCCTCCTACATGTCTAATTCATTAGTAGTTTTGTTTCAAAATGGGCTATATCAACTGGAAACCATGGTAACATCAGCTTTGTAGTCTAAGAGATTACTTGGAACTGGTGATTTAATATTTATTCTGTGGCAGTTATAAATCAGTCTTTTTGATCTGTTTTGATTGCAGAGGGCTGCTTTTTGGTAGTTGTTAACATCCTAAGGTTTTAGATGCAGTCATTCAGTTCCCTCCCCTGGCAGATGGATGTGGGGTACAGGCAGTGGGTGTGATGTGTGATGCTTGCATTGGATCTGCTGTTTGTGAACTTGCCATCACTGCCAAGTTCAGTCTTGTTCTCTCTGCAAAGCTTTGATTCTGATCTGTAAAAGGGCAGACCCAATTCAAGAATTAATTCTCTAAATTCTTAAGAAAGTAATGTTTTTGAAGTAATGTATGTAAAGCAAAATGGTTTGAGAAATCTTGATTGAAGTTTTGGATAAGCATGTGTTTGCATTGTTCTTTTTGGCAATAGAAATTGGTGAAAATTCTTACACTCTGTGAAAAAGGTTACAAGGTAAATGTAAGCAAATGTTTTAAGTTTTGACTTGTTAAGTTTGCTCATTCCCCTGTTTTATTGGGATTTGTCTGGACTAACATGTAGCTATCTATAGGCTGGATCATCCTGTTGGCGGTAGATAAAGCCTGTAGAAGTGGCCAGATTACATAGTAAAAGTTAGATGAGGTCAATCTCATGCCAGTTCTTTAAATAAAATAATGGAAAAGCTATAGCATTTCAGCAGGGACTCATGGTACATTATTATCATTATGTTATGACCATAGTTATTCCAACTTCTAAAATTACTTCTGAAATTACTGATAAATACTACACAGACTGTGATACAAACACTTACCTTTTCTTTTTTCTTCTTTTTTTCTTTCTTCCTTTCCCTGTATTCCTTTCTTCATCTCCAGGATGCAGCATCTCTTGGGTCTCAGAAGGGTGGAATAACAAAACAAGGATGGCTGTACAAAGGCAACATGAACAGTGCAATCAGTGTGACAATGAGAGTAAGTTTAAGAATATCTGACATATAACAAAAACCTGAGCACTGATATTCAATATCCCTGGGCCTTGGAGAGGTGAATCTGTTGTTTAGTTTTAAAAAAAAAACAGATGAAGAGAAAGAGGGAAGCTTGTATGTACTTCATATATCTGAAACCTTGCTTTTATTTTATGTAAATCAGAAAAAAAATCCATGAAAAATCTAATATGTGGGAGGAGTAAAATTTTCCTTACTGTACCCTTGTGTGATTTTAGTGGAAAAGGACTGTGTAATATTGATGGGAGTTTATTTGTTTGTATTTTATCTAAAACTATAATTTTTAATATACCTCTTATGTATATTATAGAGTCAGTTTTAAATACCTTTCAATAGGTCAGAAATAGTCAAATGATATAGTACAGTCCTGCTGCAGATATCATAACATATTTTTTTTTAAATTAATGGTTTCTGTTTTCTTTTCTGCAGATACTGACTATGTTATCTATAAATAAAAACTTTTTTCCTCTTACCTACTATTTAAATAGCACTTTTGGGTATATAATGTGAAGCTAATTGATACTTGTGTTGTCACTGTTCTTCCCTCCTTTCTTTTCACTAGTCATTTAAAAGAAGATTTTTCCACTTAATCCAGCTTGGTGATGGATCCTATAATCTCAATTTCTACAAAGATGAAAAAATATCAAAAGAACCTAAAGGATCAATATTTCTAGATTCATGCATGGGAGTGGTTCAGGTAATTATAATTATTCTGCCTGTTTGCCAATTAATTTGATATTTATTAGCAAGTGAAATTTTATTTAAAATATAGATTAGTGTTGTTGAATGTAGATAAGTACCTATTATGCAGAGAAACAAGTAGACAGGCTGCATCTTGCCAAAGCAGTGAACAATATTTCAAAGGGCAGGAGACTGAATTTTTGAAATCTTTCTGAAAAGAACATAAATTACTGGTTGATGTCAAGTATTTAGCAAACCAAATTCAAAGGCAAATGCACAAAGAACCCCAAACTTGGCAAAGTAATGACAGCACAAAATTGAAGTTTATTTCAGTTAGATTTTGTGCTTGCATGAGCTGTAAAATGTTTTTCATAGCTTCTTGTGTGGGATTTTTGTTGCAGGAGTTGTATTGAATTCAAACACCCTTCCAGATGCTTTCGTTTGACCTTTCTAATGTTACTTTTTTGTGCTTTTCTTTATTTTGAAAAGTTAAGGGCTTTGGTAAAATGTTTGTCAGTAGCAAGTGCCAAAGAAAAGATTGTTTTTCATTTTTTTTGTGATTCTGCTATGTACTTATAGTACAGCATGTAACTGTTCTGTTAGGCACAGCATACCTGGAAAAACCCCATGGGTCTTGGGGTTTTTTTTAACTTGCAGAATAAATAAAGAAATAGGCAAAGTTTAATAAAAATGTATTGGTTAAATAATATTTTTGTAACATAAAGTTGTTTGGAGATTTACACAAAGAGATAAAACAGCTTTACAGAGGATTTTTGCCCTGCAAATATTGTAATATTGTCTTTTGGATACACATTTAATAGGTAACTTCTATTAAAATCTTATAACTGTAATAAATTTTATCATATTGCAAGTTATATATATATAATTTTACAGGAATTATTTTGCCTTAGAGATATAATTCTGGCCAATTCCACTGAAGTGAATTTAATTTGTGTTTTTAAAACAAGCCAACAAACACAAAAGTGGTTCCTAAACACAGCTGTAGTCTCATCAATAAATACAAATACTGATGGAAGGTGCAAAGAGGAGAGAGCCAGGCTCTGCCCAGTGCTGCCCAGTGACAGGGCTGGAGGCAACAGGCACAACCTGAAACACAGGAGGATCCCTCTGAACATCAGGGGACACTTTTTCACTGTGGGGGTGACTGAGCACTGGCACAGGTTGCCCAGAGAGGTTTGGAGTCTCCATCCTTGGAGATGTTCAAAAGCTCCCTGGCCACGATGCTGTGCTAAATGGCTCTAATTGGCTGTGCTTGAGGAGGGAGTGTTGGATGAAATGACGACCAGAGGCCCCTTCTAACCTCTAACTCTTCTCTCATTTGAGATTTAAAACCTGAAAATCTCTTTTCCTCACACATACTTTCATGCTGTTCCATACTTTCTGTTCCGGCAGTTCAATCCAATTAACCTCAAGTTTCCTCAGACTCTGCCAGAAGCTTGCTTTTTAAAACAAACAATGCATTACTGTTTCTTTTGTTCTTCTGCAAGTAGGGCTGATACAGTCATCTCTAAGTAAAACTGTACTTTGGATGCTTTAAAATTTATACTTGGCTATGTCTCGTAATGCTGTACTGTATTGTACAGTACCCTCAGTGATCATCTTGGTACCTGGTCTTCAAAACTGCGTGTAAAAATTTGAGACTAGTTATGAATTAACATCATATGCAAATCAAAACCAGTTAATGCTCACTTCCAAGAAGCCAAGTAGTTATTCAGTGGCTAGAATAAAAGGGTTTGGAAATAACTCTTTTCTTCACTTGAATTTTTGGTGGGGAGCAAGTAAATGCTGATTTAAACTATCGAATATTGTCCCAATTCCAGACATGTAGTTTTATTGTCTTATATTATGTCCTGTATCCTTTCTGGCTGACGTTATTGTTTTACTGTTCCTTACTGTTGGTGTTGAATTAGCATTTAAAAACTCATATGGGAAGAAAGTGGTATCTACACAGTAGAAATTGCACTTCCATTTAACAGAAGAGGAAAACAAAGGAAAAAATGTGTAAGGATCCCAACCCTCTTACTTTGAAGTAGTCTGACGTGGAATTCATAGAAATGGTTTTCTTAGGTAGTTATGCTTACAAGATTTTGTTCTTGGAATGAAACTACTTGTTTCAGAGTCAGTCTTTTCAGTGAGGAGAGATTAGTTCCTACTGCATTGCTATAACACTCCCCTGGTCTGAGTTCATTCAGTGCATTTGCTTACTTATTATTTCAAAGACAGTAGATGCCTAAGAGAAAAATACTGACTTCACTTATAGACATGAAGTTAGACCAGAATATGCTGCTTCATCAGAACGTGTTTTAAGAGGAATGCTAAATTTGTGCAATAGTGGGGTTTTTATTTGGTTGGAGTATTTGGTTTGGGTGGATTTCTTTTTATCCCCAAACTTAAATAACGAGATTGAAATTCCCATAATTCTGTTTGGTGTTTTCAGACTTGGTTTTGGTTTTGTTTTGTTGGGTTTTTTGATTTAATACTAAATTATATAGAGACTTTTCTGATTATAGATGTGGAGCATCTATTCACACATTCAGCCATATGTGTAGGTATAGTTGATCTAATTCAGTGTTTTGTGAAATCTAAGATCTGTGACATCTGTCACATGCCTCTGTCAAGGCTTTATACTGTGACACATAGAGGTTTACTTTTCTCAGGATTTTCCATTTATTTCAGCACTGACTTCAGCTGGTAGGATTGCCTTAGGTCTGTCTGAAGTCCACACTTTTGTTTGTATGCTTGACAGAAACTCAACTTTGGTAGACAGTTGACTGTTTTGTCAACAAGTAGTTAATTGAAGAATCAGAGATACAATGAAACTTATATGTAATTTGGCATTTAATTTAACTTAAACAAAAAATCCCCCAACCATTAAGTCTGCCTTACTGTTAATTTTAATGTTTATCTAATTCATTATCAATTTGTAAAACTAAATTGCTGATAATATAGAATTTTCATTTAAGACTTTTGAATTCATTCCCAGAAACATGAGTCAGGCTAAGTAGCATTTGAAACCCTGGTTTAAATTGTGCAGAAAAGGATGACAGAAATGGTTGAGGAAGAAAAAGAGGAACTGATTCACAATTTTATGTATATCTATATGACTAACAATATTGGGGCATTTGAGGTTGCTGTTGGTTATAATTTTGCCTCCAGTGTAAAAGCCCAGTCTGAAAACAGTTGTCACTCAAATATAATAGCATTTCATGCTTTTTGTTTTCTTTTTTTTTTTTTTCAGTAGACCTTAGTTAGCTTCATTTCTAGGTGATCTGAGTACATAAAGATTTGAAAATGGGATCTTTTGGGTTTTTATAAAATGATTGCAAGCAGAATGATGACTGGAAACTGGAATACAGGCTGTTCTCTTTCCTACTTGCACTCGTTGCAGTGCTGTGAATAACTTCAAACGGTCATATGTTAGAGAGCAAAAAGTGTCATTATAACACATTTTTTCAAAATACCAAACTATTTTTGTATAGAATATCTGAAATATGTGTAACTTCCTCTGATAGTGGTTAGACAGTATGTCAAGTGCTACACAGGTCTTTTATTTTCTTATAGAACAATAAGGTCAGACGTTTCGCATTTGAGCTCAAGATGCAAGACAAGAGTAGTTTCCTTTTAGCTGCAGACAGTGAACTTGAAATGGAAGAGTGGATAAACACTCTGAACAAAATCCTTCAGCTTAACTTTGAGGCTGCAATGCAAGAAAAAAGAAATGGCGAGTCCCATGAAGGTAAGCAGGGTTTGCAGCAAGGCTGATGTTATGTGACCATGTCTTCTTACCTGCATTTTGGAAAGAAGGGCTTTCATGTGGCTAAATTTTTTTGTTGTTGTTGTTTTCTTTGGTCATAAAAATTACAGGTCTTTTCACTGTCCACTTCAACTGATGAGCATTTTAACCTTTTGGGCATTAAAACAGTACTGTTCTGTATTGATTCCAGTTGAGTCAAGTCCACAAAATAATTATGAGATTGATTAGGTCTAGAAAAGTAGAACCCACAATGTAGAATCAGGACTGAGGCAGTTTAAGGAAGAAAATAAACTTAGGATGGACTTGTTTTGGAATGTGTAAAATGCTGCTGAAAATGAAATAATCTGTTCTGTGGTCACTGTAGGTAGAAATGGTGGTTACAATATGGGGCTTAAATTTAAATTTAATTCCCTTGACCACAAATATTTCCTGCAAGTATTGAAATAGACTGCTTGGGTGTAGAATCCTTTCTGTTGGAGCCCTTTAAGAATAGGTCAGGCAGGTATCTGTAAGGAATGCAGTGTATGTCACCAGTATCTCAGTGACAAAAGGATAATCTAGATGTCCTCTCGTTCACTTTTCCTCTTGAGGGTGGATGGGGAGGGAAACTGGTGTGAACTCTACTGTATGCATATCCAAAAGAACCTGGAGGATATTATAGAAGGTTGTTTTTTTATAGATAGTTCAAAGTACCAAAAGGGATCATTAGAGTTTAAAATGAGATATCACAGTCTTCAAAGACTGTCAGAATTTAGTGTGATGTTTGCAACAAAAACAGATCTGAAAAGGAGAAGCATCTAGCTCTGGGAAAGACATTTTAGTCTGTGGTCCTTAGTTGACCTTAGCACTGCAAGATGTTTATAGCTAACTGAATGGCTGCTTTGTAAATCCAGTAACTGTTGCTGAGTAGAGCTGGGAACCTAATGAACAGAGGGAACTTGTTTTGAAATCAAGTTACAATGCATTGTGGAAAGAGTAATGCAAGTTTGTGCACTGAGCATCTGTTTGCCTCATGCAGATATTAAAATTAAAGATGTCTTCTGGTAAGATTAGAAATAACTGCTACTTTAATGATTTTTGTAACTAGTTACATCTTTCAAGAATCATTGCATCAAAATGATGCAGTTGTCCACAACCTATTTATATTAATGGTTGTCATTTTTGAGGGGGTAGGAGATTAAAAAAGATTAGATTCTTTTGCTATGGAGTTTTGTCAGCACATTTGAATTTTTATATTTATTTTAAACTGAGTTTTATAATTTCAGATGATGAACAAAGCAAACTGGAAAGCTCATCAAGTAGTTTTGATAACTACTATCCTGAAATTGCCAAGGTAATATATTTTGTAAATGTCAACTTGGGATATAAAGTATTAAACCTAAGTTAACCACATGAACTTTCAGTAAAGGTAAGGCTTTGGCTTGTAGCTTGTGGTGCTTGGAAAGCTTAGGAGCTCTTTTATGAGGTGTGGTTTTTGAGCTTCATTATTTTCTGCTTTGGAAGGAAATGAGATATTGTCTTGAAGTTTCCTATATAAATCTTAATATGCTGTTTAAATTCAGCATGTCTTATTTTATTAATTCGTTATATTTTGTATTGGTTTATTGCATTCAGGTAAGTGTTAACGTGTTTCTATAGAAATCTAGTTATACTAAAGTCAAATTTTATTTTTAGACTTAAAAATCCAGGGCAGCTGAATAGCAGTGATGAAGTGAATGTATTTTAAGATGTTTGTGTTTATAATGAACTGGCAGGTTAATGGATGTTTCCTGTGTTGCCATGGTTCTTGCTTTCCAATTTTTTTCTTAGTGAAGTGTGATATAAACAACCATGAAATAAAATGGAACCAAATAGAAAATAACAGTAACTCTTCCTCAGCCCATTTGCAGACTTTCAGTTAAATCAATGAATTCTGTGTTGCAGTTGGTTTTGTGAATTTTGTAAAGGAGAAATTTTTGTTAAGTCACCCAAGAACTTAAACCGGTGACCTTTTTTATTGAAGCTGCAGAATCCAAACTCCTTCCTGTGACTTTCTTACTCTTTCTTCTATGTGGTACAGCCTGGAGTATTGAAACTTTTCTGCTTGACCATTCTCTGGAATGCTCTCCCTTATTTTCCTGAGGATCTGTCTGACCTAGTAACTCCTCCTGAAAGTAGTGCAGCTTATGAGCTGAGAATAAGCAAACCAAATTCTATTTACTACAGTAGCTAAAACATATCAAAGGATCCAGTCAGAATACATTAACAAGCTTTTAGCACCCAAATTGGTTGGCTGACTTAATTCTTTCTGTTACTGCTTTGTAATCAATTCAGCACATGTACACAAAAAGCTGTTATGTGATAATCTAGCTCCAGCTATGGCTGTAATTGGAAGTTAATTTGGATTGTGGAGCATATAATCAAAGCTTCCTAGGAATGGCTGTAAGCATCAAATAGCATATTTACATGAGACCATGAAAATTTGTTTCAGAAATAAATACAAAATTAGATGCTCTTATTCTGTGGAAGATTTTTCTTTCTTCCCAGTCAGTTATTATAATGCTTATGGTCCATATTCCTTACAGAGGGGACTTTACTTGAGGGCTGCATATAGTTTTTGTACTCCAGCTGCCACTTCATGTTTCCATAACTTTTGGATCAGAAGCATGCAGCTCTTAAAGCTCGTTATTTGCTAGAATATTATTTTTGCTCAGTTCTTCAAGCGCTGGCATGTTTTATTATTATTATTTATTCCATTGTTATAACCATTTACATTTCTGTTTCCTTCAAAATATTTTTTTTAATTTCCCCTTCCAATTCACCTTTCCTAAACATTGCCTTTCAAAATAATTTCCTCTAATGTATTTTCGTAGCCCTTTTTTTCCTGAGGAAAATTACAGGGAAAACTCTGCCCATTTTCATTACTCTTTGTGTCTTAACTTGATTGCTTTAGATAAATGGTGTTTGTTTGGAGGATTTTTCTGTCCTCTATTCTTTCTTGCCTTGTCTTTTCAGCTGTTGTTTGGATTTGGTTCTTTTTTCCCCAGTGGAAGCCTTGCAGGGCATTGGGCTTTCTTTGAGAAGAGTTATAGTTGCTCTATTATTGTTGTTAGTTCTAGGAGGAAAATTTCACAATAGCTGACCTCATATCCTTATGAGGAGAGAGAAATTCCTTCAGGGGTGATTGTAGAGCACCTGACAGTGGGGGAAAAAACAGATTTCCTAGGAAAGGTTTAACCCTTGTGAGTACATATATCTCCAAGCCTTCCTTTTTCTATCAATAGCTGTTAGTTCATAACATAAACTAAATAAGATGGTACTTTGCACTTTAGTGCTTAGATGCACACACATCTGTCTCAATCTGTCTTTCCTACCTATTTCATGTTCCATTAATCTGTATTTTAACTACCAGGAGTGAATGAAGGGGTTTTGTAGTAGATTTTTTTTTGTGGTTGGTTGGGGTTGTTTGTTTTTGTTGCATTTATTAATCTTAAAATAAATTAGGCCTCTGAAGTAGCTGTGACTGTCATGATCAGTGTGCCCAAGCACCTCCTTAACCATTACTGGTCCCAGAATACCTTGAGGTGGGAAAATATTGTCTCAGTTTTACAGATGAGGCAATAAAATCACAGAGCCACTGATGTGCTGTAGACAGGGTTCATGGTAACAGGTTCCAGGTTCATGCATTTTCAGTTCTTGAGTTCTGACAGCTGCCCCTGTTCTGTCAGTCAAACATGCATATAATCATCTGGTCTTCCTGCACAAAACACTAAAGAATCTAAAACTATTCAAAATGCTTTAGCTGAAGCAATTTCTGTCTGGCTCCTATGGCTGGGCAATCTTCCTCCTCAGTTCTTGCCACTAAATTTTACCTTTGCAAAATATGCACACAACTTTCTTGCCACCCTTAAATTTTTTCACATTTCCTGTATTTTCCAATTATACCAGTTGTTCAACAAGCTAATTCTGACAGTACTGTGCTGGTATTGAGTATCTGGGTCGTCTCTTTCACAGCAACTCTCCTCTTTTCTTCTTTTTGTGTTAAAGTTAGAAAAGTAAAGTAAATGAAAACCATTGGAACATTTATATTCAAAATAGAACCTCAGAATTTTCTCTTCTGTTATACATCCTCTAAACCAAATTATTTTTTAAAATTCCTGTTATCAACCTAAAAATATGGTTATGAGCTCTTAGAGATTGTTCTTTTGTTTTCTTTTTTTTTCTTTCTCTTGAGACATAGTAGAAGTTGCTTCAGTCTCCAGCAAAGCAGATGTAGACAGTAGATCACTTCCTGCTGATGGTCAGTGATGAGCATTTTGGGTTGTAATTTCTTTTAACCCATACAGGCTGATCCAAAAAGAACACCTGCCTGTAATGTAATATTTTGTATCCTCATTTAGCCAGCTGCTACTTTAAGAATGGCATTTCTCCTGCATGGGTAATTTTAGCACATGTTCATTTGTCCTATCCTGTGACTTTAAAAATCATAGAATGCTCTTTAAATAATTCCTTTTTCAAACAAAGGTAACCTATGTACACAGTCTTCACATTCTATTTTGTTCCATTTCACTTTTGTTTTACTGTTAAAAGATAGTATCTATAGTATAGTATTTATAGTATCTATAAATCCCAGTGAACTCTGCAAGGTAACTTTTAAATGTGAGGGGTTTATCTTTTGGAAGTTTTTGGGTCTTCTCCAGCTGCCCACAGGAAAACCACTTCTTTGGCTGTAGAGCCCAAGAAAAGTTAAAAAAAAGCAACCAACAAAAAGAAAAAAAGAAAGAAAACTATGATGGTGTTTCTTAATTTAGGTGATCTGTTGTTTCCTCAGCAATCTTATGGTCTCAGGATAACTCTGACCTTTAACCTGTAGTCATAGTATGTGTTTTTATTTAAATAAAATAGGATTATGGAGGTTATTGTTTGAGGAGGCAGATATATAAATTACACTGAAGTGTACTTCTCATGAGCATGGAAGGTTATATGTTGCTGATGTAAGGTTTTGTACTTCTAGGGCTGGAAAAAAGCATTAGGAGAAGAGACTCTCACTTTGTGCTTAGTCATGTTTGATCAATGTAGGTACAAAGCTCAGCAAGGGAGAAATGAATGCATGAATCAAAAATGTGTGGAGCCTTGAACATCACAGAAAAAAGCATGAAATTAAAGCTCACTTTAATAGTGTGATATCAAGACCTTTTTTCTTATTTTGAACAGAGTACCAGAGAAGCAGAAATCAAGCTGAAAACTGAAAGCAGAGTTAAACTTTTTGCCTTGGATCCAGATGCACAGGTTAGACTTCTTACAAGGAAGCAAGGGTATTTTATGTTGATCCTTTTGAGATGAAAGCAAACTTAACTTAATATTTATTTTCTTTTTTTATAGAAACTTGACTTTTCTAGTATTGAACCAGAAGTGAAGCCATTTGAAGAAAAATTTGGAAAAAAAATTCTTGTAAGGTGTAATGATTTATCTTTTAATTTGCAAAGCTGCGTTGCAGAAAATGAAGAAGGACCAACAACAAATGTAAATAATTAATCTAATTACTTTCTGTTAATTTGGAAATAAATGTCCCGATATTTAGTTGGCGCTATCCTTAATGGCAGCGATTCCTTGTTGTGATTGAGAAATGTATATTATGGGGATTTTTGCTCTTTTAAATCACAATGAAGGCCTAAATCTACATAAAGTAACTTTGCTGCTAATATTTTTGTTGGGTGGTGGAGAGACAATCTTTTCTTTCAATGTCTTTTACATGTTGTCAGTAATACCTAGGGTGATGGCCATATGTGTTCATGAAAATATTACTTATCTTTTTTTCATACACATTTTCACAGTGATCTAGATGCCAGCACTGTCACTTGATTCTTTCTCTTTTTCTTTTTTTTTTAATGTCTAGGTAGAGCCTTTCTTTGTCACACTGTCACTTTTTGATATTAAAAACAACAGGAAGATTTCAGCAGATTTCCATGTTGATTTGAACCACGCCTCAGTAAGGCACATGCTGTCCAGTGCATCTCAACAAATGATGAATGGCAGTGGTGACAGCTTACACAGAATTCAGGACATTCATGAAACTGTCTTGCAATATCCAAAGCAGGTAAGAGCTAGGAACCTGAACTAGTAGGATTTTGGATGCAAGTTTCCTGCACGATTTCATTTGCTTTCTATTATGTGATGTAAAATTTGCAGTTTCCTTCTTTATTTCTCTCTTGTTTTATCTCTAGGGAATATTCTCAGTCACATGTCCTCATACTGACATTTTCCTTGTGGCTAGAATAGAAAAGGTGCTACAGGGAAGTATTGCACATTGTGCTGAGCCATACATGAAAAGTTCAGATTCATCAAAGGTATGTTATTTTCTTCTGTGGAGTGAAAAAAATGCTGAGGCAAACCAGATTGATTTCAAATTAATAGCTATAAATCAAAATCTTAGTTGTTTTATAGTAAATTCACGTAAGTGGATAATTTGATTTAGTAAGTTGTAGTTATTTCAAGTAACTATTATTACATTCTAGATAAAGGAACATTTTATTGGAAACATTCATTTCACTTTTTATAATTATGACAATGTAATTTTTAGAATGCCTTTAAGTAAACTTTTTTGACAAAAGAATATTTGACTTCAGTGTGAAAGTTGAGTTGAAAATTACTGAACAGTGAAATGTTAAATATAGATCATAACTGTATGTCTCTCTTAGTTAATGCATCTTACTTAGTGTAAGACAGTTGATGTTTTGTTTGTCTTACTTTTTGGTGACAACAGTTTACTGTAACTTTATCTGCACTCCTGCTGTTTTTTTTCTCCAGAACCATTGAGATCATTAAGCTTCTGGTATTACATATAAAATTCTTTGCAGATTTGATAGAACCTCTAGAATCACTTCTGGAAATTATCCATTGAAATATCTTAAGTTTCCAGGAATCTAGGATGCCATAACATTTTGATGTTCTCTGAAACAAAGCTACAAATGTTTTGTTAGTTGCTACTTCTTGTTTGTCAGTGAAGGAGCAGAGGTTCAATGTTTTTGATTTACAGTTATCCTTAAATAGCCAGACCAGCAAACAAGAGAAAAGTGTTTTTGTAAGCAGTGTCAGCTACTGTTGACATTCTGCCTGTTTTCAGCTAAGAAGAAACAGTTAACTTTCAGTCTCTGCAGGGCAACAGTGTTCTTTCCTACAAATTTGATGCTGGCTGAGCTGCATGTAAAAAACCATGTATTTTTCACTTGGTCTTAATATAGATCAACCTACTGATTTGTTTTTCCAGGAATGTGTGAGGGTTTTTTTTCCCCCAGCTATTGTTGGAAAACAGCAGCTTTGTATTTTAGGAGTCTGGTTTTGATGTTGACTGTTTCTGAGTTAAAATAAAACCTGAACTGAGTGTAGGTGATTTTGGTGTCCTTGCGCCTGAGCCATGTGGGGAGGTTAAAAAAGCCCAGGTGTTCCCATAATTGATGCTGAGTTCTGGACTTGTAGTTGCCCTGTATGATGGGATTGGACAATGAGAATGCTCATGGTTATATTAACTTATGCTTTCTAGCATTCAATCACTTACAATTTTATATAAATGAATGCTTAGTTTGAATTTTTCTTCTGTTCTTGTTCTTAGGGACTACACTATTAATCTGAAACAAATTAGAACAGTACCAGCTACATAGGCCTCCATGCGGGTCAATGTAGGGAGAGAGTTCCACTTCCCTGCAAAATT
Organism: Molothrus ater; assembly: GCF_012460135.2. Taxonomy (NCBI): domain Eukaryota; kingdom Metazoa; phylum Chordata; class Aves; order Passeriformes; family Icteridae; genus Molothrus; species Molothrus ater. The sequence goes on from NC_050479.2 coordinate 40,160,824, forward strand.
ACTAGTCTGGACAAGAAAAAGGGAAAATGGAAGCAGCAAATTCTACAGCCAAAAAAAAAAAAAATCACATTTTCTCCCCTTTAATGTTGAATACAGTGATTTAATGATCATTGCTTACTAAGGTTTTATGCTTCCGAGTGCTATTTCCCCTTTTTTTACAGGAAAGGGTAATGAAGAGTTCTCTCAAATACACTAATAGAATCAACTCTTTATAATATCAACAGCACAGATCAGGGATAATATTCAGGAAGTTTTAGTCTGTCCTTGGTTTTGCTCTGTATGAACAGATGGGAAAAGCTGATTTCTAGAAAAGAGAAGCCCAAGTGGTTCAGCTCAGTGTTGAACATCTCAAACCAGTGGGTTTCTAGTTTCTGATGGTTGTATTTGTTGGTTCTGTATAATGGAGTTTTTTGTTCATTTAAAAGTTAACAAAATCAAGAATTTGAACTTTTAATGAGAACAATGTTGCAGTGTCCATACACAGGGTTGTCCATGTGATCTTCATGCAACTCTTCCCCACAGTCTGTGTGGAAGAGACTTTGTAGTGGAAGATTTTGTAGTACAAGTCTTGCAGGATATTGTACCACTTATTCTGCAGGAATGTGTTCTGTTACATAGGATGAGTGCTGGATATAGGTGGGGGAGCAAGCGAGAGGGGAAATGTTGGGTTTTTTTTGTTTTTTATTGGAGTTGGAGCTTTATTTTTAAAAACAGTTTAATTTTGCTCTAGCTTTCAGTCTGTATTCTGTGTATAATAATGTTTCTCATGCTTAATTATTTCTTATCAGAAATGTAGATGGGTCTGTTTTCACCCATGACGTGCTGTGAAATCAGCAGGCTGTGCTTAACCTGAAATGAATAGTTAAGAGGCATTATCAATTGTCTTTTCCTTCACATACTTTGCATTAATCTATAGTCTTCTAAAGAAGATTTTCTAATTCATATTTGTGTCAATATGTGTGTTTTTTTCTTGAGTACTAATGGTTCAGAAAAATGTAACTTTTCAAATACGGCTATTTCTTTTGTCCCTTGTAGGTTGCACAGAAAGTTTTGAAGAATGCTAAGCAGGCATGCCAGAGATTAGGTCAATATAGAATGCCTTTTGCCTGGGCAGCTAGGTGAGGACAAATCTTGTCAATCTGTATTTTTTCCTAACTTTTCTCTAACATCTTTTTGCATCTCCCTTCTTGTAAAACTGAATGTGCTATTTAAATGATTTCCTCCTTTGCTGTCAATTAACCCAAGATTTCCAACAACCTTGCACTTCAGCTCTGTAGTAGGAAAGGAGTTATAATCATACATGATTATTCAAACTGTAGATATTGCCAGCTATTTTCTGTTGTCAATATTTTTTACATTATTAAGGATGAAATGGCTCACAGTTATTTGTTAGATTGAGCTATTTATATGTTAAACTCACCTACAATGAGTAAAATATTAAATGCTTAATGAATTTTAATGAAGGATGGTACAGGATATTCTGATCGGTAATAAAAAAAATTCCTGAAATGAATTTCAACTCTTTCATAAACTCAGCTAAAAGCAGGATTTTTACTTTCAGGACATTATTTAAAGATGCCTCAGGAACCCTGGACAAAAATGCAAGATTTTCTGCTCTCTTCAGACAAGACAGTAATAAACTCTCAAATGAAGACATGTTGAAATTGTTAGCAGATTTCAGGAAGTAAGTCTGATTTTGCCACTTGAAAAAACAGAAACAAACCAACCTAAAACCCCTCACTCCTAGCCCACACAATATTGTGTTATGGTCTTGAACTAGAGCATCTAATATTTTGATCTATGTATTTATACGTGTCTTTCACATCAAATATAGAATCTGTATAAATATAATTAAGGCCTTCAAACAAGCTACAGATCTGTCTTTTAGATGGTTTGGGGGCTATAAGCAGGACTGAAGTATAATCCCACATGTAACATGCTGTCATATCCTGAAGTATCTCTGTGCTGGGAGTTACGTTTGCACAATATGCTCATCTGTTTCTCAAAGGAAAACAAGTATGAGCAGAAATCATCTGTTCCCTGACCTTGGACAGGGGATGCTGGCTCTCAGGGAAAGGGATTCAAGCAAGACTCCAGTCCACCCTCCTTGGGAATGTGTGTGTCTCAGGATACCTAAATAACAGAACATTTTTACCAAGTATACTTAGAAATTTTATTGATTTGTGTGCAAGGTTTATAAATATTAACTTGAACAATCACTAAGCACAAAATGGGCTACAGTTTCTTTCTACTTGTTTAGCAAATCTGATAAGGACATGAGGTTTGCAATAGATATTTTAGCTCACTTTTAGCAAGTGGCTAAAAGTTTTGTTGAACTTCATGTAGCAGTGGCGTATACTGGTACTCTGTTGGAACTTTAGTTGTTGAGAATTTTAGATTTTTTGTGTTGTTAAGTACTGATTTTTAAGAGACTTATATTTAACTTGAGATTGTAGAGAAAATTTTTTAAATTAAATAGTAGAACTGAGATTATAAGTATGTAGTTTAATTAAAAGTGTGTGATATTACAACAGACAATAATAGTACTCCTTACCATACTGGTAATACTGGAGTTGAAACAGAGAGTAAATTAGCCTGCCACACTACTCTGTGAATTAAGGGAGTGCTTTTGGTTACTTCAGCATCCTGTTTGTGGAACCATGTACAGTATTTCACAGGAAATACAGGAGGAAAGGACTTCTAATGTCTAAGGCATATCTATTGGAACTGGAATACCAACTCTAACCAGAAGTTTGCTTCACAGCATGGGATTGCTTTTTGGGAAAACTTTGCATCGACTTGCCAAGCAATAATTTTTAAAAAATCATGCTGCTAACTGTCTTCACTAATAAAGGGTTCTGCATGGTTTTGGCATGGAAAATACTTGTACTTCATGTTTCTGAAGTAGCTACACCATAACATCTATACTTGGGTTTTGCAAGGTGAATTTGTTAGTCTGGAAAAAGGAGGAGATAGAAACTTGCTGATTTCTCTTCCCCCAGGTTTATCCTACTACCATGAACACTTATCACTGGCCACTGAGATTTAAAACTTCCTTACAGATTCCCTCTTGGCTACAAATGATAGTTGCCACGAGTTACTACATGGCAAAACTTGAATTTGAAAGGGTGTTTCATTTAAATTTAAAGAAAGAAAAAATCATGCTTTTCTGTGACCTTTGACACACTTGCGTCTTTTTTTTTTTCTTTTCCTGAGAGTTTAAAGGAAAAGAAAACTGTGCATCTAGGCAAAAAGGAAGACCAGATCAGTCATGCACCCTCAAACTACCTTTCCTCTCATATTCCTATTTCAGGATATTACTTTTGCCTCTGTTTCCTATTATCTTTTTTTACTGGCATCTGATTTGCATTTAGCCTGACTTTGAGAGGTTGTTTTTTTTCCCCTTCCTACAGACCTGAAAAGATGGCCAAACTTCCTGTTATTTTAGGAAATCTGGATGTTACAATTGACAATGTGTCACCAGATTTTCCAAGTAAGTATTAACAAACACTGTTAAATGGACATTCAGGCTTTTTCCTCTTCAGTTCTTTATTTGTTTTTTTCAATGTATTTTCAGATTACGTTAACTCATCATACATTCCCATGAAACAGTTTGAAAACAGCACCAAGACACTCACAGCATTTGAAATAGAGGAGTTTGTTCCTTGTATACCAAAATGCACTCAGCCTTTTACCATCTACAACAATCATCTTTATGTTTATCCAAAGCACTTAAAATATGACAGTCAAAAGTCTTTTGCAAAGGTGAGTAGAGGAAACCTGTACCACTTTCTTTCTCAGTTTAGTTAAGATTGTTTGCATATTAAGTTCTGTGATGATCCCTATGATTAATTGCTTGGGTTTATGTTTTTAACTACTGCTTTAGGCTAGAAATATTGCAGTGTGTGTTGAGTTCAAGGATTCTGATGAAGAGGATTCTTTGCCTTTGAAGGTCAGTCTTTTCATTTTTGTGGCTGATAGAAGTAAATAGTGAGCAGTTAGCTAACTAACAGTAGTATTGGATTAATTGATCTGGTTTGGGGTGGTGGCTTGAGAGTAACTTCTGGATTGCTTGTTCCTGATAGAAGAGATTCTAAAGAGTCCTCAGAGCATTTCATGTTTTTAATATTTTTTTACTAAAATTCTAAGAATAAACTTGTTGCAAACAAGGGTAGCTTATACCTGCTCCCCAGTAAGGGAAAACATTAAAGATTTATTTCAACTGCAGAGCCAAGCTCCATTTTTTGAGCTATCACAGTGTATAAAAGGTGCCTGGAAGACCAGAAGTAGAGAAATGTAGAGACATCCTGAAGTGAGATCACAGTGTCAGCTCTACTGCACAGCAGGCAGACTAAGCATCCTGTAAAGAAACAAAGTTAAACACAAGTTAAAATATTTCAGATTCTGGGTGAGACATCCTAAGCTGAGAGTAAAAAAGGATCACAGTGTCTTATTGTTCTTTTTTTCCTTTTCTGTGTTCTTAGTGTATCTATGGTAGGCCTGGTGGACCAGTATTTACTAGAAGTGCATTTGCTGCTGTTCTGCATCACCATCAAAATCCAGAGTTCTATGATGAGGTAAGCTGCCTTTCTGAGGAAACTTTACCAGGTCAGCTACTATGTAAGTTTCAAAATACAAGAAAATATTAGAAGATTGCAAAGTTCTCAGTTAAATCAGGTCCCCTTTCTAAGGACTCTTTATGGTTTTGTATGTTTGATTTGTGGTCTAGCTTCAAATACCATAAAATCAGGAATTATTCTTTTAATGTAGAGCCAGTAACACATGTCAGTGCTCTGGCTGAAAACTTCTACAGAGATTTCTTTGCCTTTCAGATTAAAATAGAGCTCCCCACTCAGTTACATGAAAAGCACCATTTGTTGTTCACTTTCTACCATGTCAGCTGTGATAATTCAAGCAAAGGGAGTACAAAGAAGAAAGATGTTGTTGAAACACAAGGTTTGTACACTAATGCCATACTTTAAGTAAGGGAAATTTTTTGAGTATGCTTATCTGGTAACCCATAATTTTTGTGATCTATATAATGCTTTCTAATTACATAGGACTGACTGAAAATTTTAATAAAATGTTTCTTCTAATTTAAATGTTTTAAATTTTGGTTTAGAGTGTCCATTGAATGTGCAGTGGTTTTTTTTTTAAATCAGTGACAATTACTTTGTGCTTTCAATGTTTTGTAGTTGTTTGAGTTCAAACCATTTGGCCTTTACAGTAACATTTTCTATTTTATGAATTACATGCCAGAATTATTTGGTAAGACTTTTGTTGTAAGGGTGTATGTGAAGTTTCATAATATTTAAAATTACTTGCCTTTCATGTTCTGTAGTTGGGTATTCTTGGCTTCCTTTGATAAAAGATGGAAGAGTGGTCACCAATGAGCAGCAAATCCCAGTGTCAGCAAATCTTCCCTCAGGCTACCTTAGTTATCAAGAAGTGGGTGTTGGAAAGGTATGTTGTAGAAAATGGCTCTAATCTTAAAAAAGAACCCAAACATTGTGGAGAGAAAGATTGGTTGTAATTCCCCAGTCTGCTGATAAGATTTAAGTAATTTTCCAATAGAATTTATTTTATTTTATAGTTGAAATGGAATGCTTAGCAAAAGTCAAAGTTAGTCCAACTTAAAAGATACAGAAAAACCCAAAGAGAAATGGGAGACAGAAAAAAATGTATTAGGACAGATTGAGTCAAATTCTTGTAAAAGTCAGAAAGTTGTTACCTACTTACTTCTGTTGTTATTTAGCTGATACAATTAAGACATGCATATGTTTAATTTTCTGTAGTAATAATTAACTAGAAATTACAGTAATTTTTAAACATTTAAAATTATTTTGAGTTTATGAAGGTATGCAAATAATCTGAAGTCCTTTACTAAATTTTTTTTAGCATTTCATGCTGTCTCCTTTCAGTAAGTCCTTTATTCCTGAACAAGTCTTATTCTCACATCTTGATTTTTGTGATCTCTATACTTCACAAGTAAAATTTATGGTTGTATTTTTCAAAGCAGAAAGCTTGCATAATTGTAGTCATAAAAATCATACCAAGGAGGATACAAAATGAAAATGTGATAGGGAATTTGACAAAGTTTGAATGCGGAGACAAAATTGACTAATTTTGGAGGAAGAGACCTAAAATCAACAGCAAAAGGTGCTGCTCTCCTCCTGTTTTACCAGCTGGTCTTTTTTAAACTCTGCTGTAAGCTTTCCAACCATTGTCTCCTTCACATCTTTCATCCTCTCACGTTGTAGGTGTATTCTTTATGCCTCTGCTGTTTGTCTCTGCTCATGCCCATGGGTAGAATATTAGGACCAATATGACTAGTGGTAGATTAAGCAATAAAATCTCTCCCTAACTGGATATCAGGGTCAGCATTCTCAGTTCTTTGGAAATGGGATGAGAAGGAAGGGCTGACAGTGTCACTACCTGTCAGTGACATATGTTAAGTTTTAAACCTTGTGAATATCTGTGGAAATCCTTGTGTTATTTTTCTGAGAAAACTAGTAAATATTTCTCTCTAGTCAGAAGTTTCTTTGCAGAGTTGTAGGGAAAACAGAAAATCTGTGACTTGCAGAAATCAATTTTGTTAGCCACCAAGGAAAATACTGTGGGACTTGTAAAGTACATTTTAATCTTCATAAATGCTTTTGGAAATATTGCCTGCATAATTTTGCTTTATTTATGACTTTATTCATTGCACACTGCATTTCTTCAACCTGTTTTTTTCTTTTGGAAAGAAGTGTTGTTAATGGTACTGTTACTTGTTTTATTTTAATATACTACTACATTATTTTACTTTTCCCCCTCATGTATGTGTGCAGCATTCTGGTCCTGAAATTAAATGGGTAGATGGAGGCAAACAACTGCTGAAAATATCCACTCATCTGGTGTCAACTGTGTATACACAGGTGAGTTATAAAGCAAATTTAATTAGAGAATTTTTAGAAATTATATCTGTTCATAGTATGTATATACAATATATGGGAAGCTTCTTAAACTCAGTGCGCTCATCTCTTTTTTGTCTCTTGGGCTTTTCTCATGGTCTGTTTCTTTTACATCAGATATGAAACACAGATCTTAAATTGAAGTTATTCAAACCACAAACCTTTTGTCTCCTGTCATCCATTCCAGTCTGAATTTTCCAGTTAGATGAGAGGTCATAGTTGTCTAAAAGCTGTTTCCTGGCATGTCTGCAAAGCAATGAGTCTTGTTAGAGCTTTTCATAGAAAACATATTATGATTGGTTGGGATAATGAAGTATGCTATTTTCTGTCAGTAGGAAGCAAATATAGGTAGCATTTTGTATAATGGGTATTCAAAAAACACTTAAAATTTTATTTTAAAAAATAAGACTTGATAAGTCTACAGAATAGTGCACTTCAGCTATTATTTTTGAAAATTGAATCTATGGACAAAGATATGTATTTATACATATAAATAATTTTAATGAATTATAGATTGTAATGTTGGATATTGTTTAACTTGTTGTTCTTTTTGTCTTTGACAGGACCAGCACCTGCATAATTTTTTTCAGTACTGTCAGAAAACAGAGTCTGGAGCTCGTGCACTAGGAACTGATCTTGTGAAATACCTTAAGGTATAAAATGGCAGTGGATAACAGATTGTGTAATTCATTTATGTTTTTGCAAAGCCTTGGAGCTTCAGACATTTTATAGGTCTCATTTTTCAGTGTGAGGATTAGTACTGTGACTATGACTCGTATTAATGGAATATGCTGTGAAAAAAACCCACAAAGATACTTTCTGCCTTAAATAAATTTACAATTGCAATGTAAGAGGAAACCAAAAAGAAATAATGAGACAGTATTGGTCAGAGTGGCAATTTCAAAACCCTAATGGCTTACTTTGTCAAAATAATCAAATTGAACTGTGTATGGAAATTGTGAGGAATCACAACTCTTGATATTTCTAAAATTTTGCTTAGAAGGTCGTCATTGTTGGGTCTTCAGTTCTCTTTTGGGATTAGATCAATAATGGTTTGCACTTCAATTTTTTCTGACACAGATCACATAGGATGAAAGACCATTTTGTCTCCTGAATAGTGTGGATGTGCAGGCAAACAGTCAGAGACAAGACAGCTGCCTAACACCCAACACTAAATGGAAACATTTGACATTTGTTATCTGTGTGCACGTTCAGCAAATACATTCTTTTTTTTCAAATTCTCTTTCATTCCGGGGAATTTTCTGGCATAATACTTTGTAGGATGAACTTCATGCACTGCCTTTTCTGTTAGGGTGGTTATGTCTGTAGGATGTTTTGCATGGTGTGCAAAATGTGTTGCATCACATCTTTTTGTGATGGAATGCAAAGGCATATCAGGAAGAAATTGTCATTAATAATCCACTGTCTGCAATTTCCATTAAGTAGTTAGCGATTTTAGTTCATCCTCAGTTTTAACATGGTTGCTAGTTTATTGTTTAGCAGTAACTAGTGTAATTAGTATTGCACTTAGCTCAGGCAAGAAATCTGCATGTTTTTGTAGAGCTTGTGTTTGCTAAATGTCTGCATTGGTGGATGAAATACTAAAATGTACCAATATCAGTCTCAGTGTGCTGTTGGGCACATGGGCAGACTTTTCACTGAATCATTACCTGCATTTCAATGGAAAAGTACAAATCAGTACTTCTAAAATGCTGTTAATAACACCAAATTTATATCCCTAATTTATTTTCCTGTAGAAAACATTTACTAAATATTTACATTGGAAAATATCCTTCATTACTTTCTATGCCATATTTTTGGTAACAAGCACCAAATGGTGCAAGCAGCTTGTATTTTTGGAAAAAGACTTGCAATAATTTTTTTTGTTTCAGAATTTGTGATTTAAATGCTGTTGATTCACAGGAGTGACAGTATTGCCACTCTCTTTTAGAGCCTTCATGCTATGGAAGGCCATGTGATGATAGCTTTCCTGCCAACTGTTCTAAACCAGTTGTTCAGAGTTCTCACCAGAGCAACTCAAGAGGAAGTTGCAGTCAACGTGACAAGGTAAAGAATTTTAAGTGGTTCATAGAGTCTACATGATGACTGGGTTATCACATAAATCTGTAATTGAGTGGCATTTTTACTGTTGCAATCAGAGCTTTCTTTATAGGTTTACTTGTTTTCTGACTTCTGTTTAGGGTTATTATCCATATTGTTGCTCAGTGTCATGAAGAAGGTTTGGATAGCTACCTGAGATCTTATGTGAAGGTAGGTAAAAGTAAATTGAATAATTCCTTTTTTATTTCCCTAATAAAGAATGTATTTAAATTCAGTTGCATCTATTTCATTTCAATTCTTTTGTATTATGCCATAATTTTGTATTTAATTCTGTTTTTCCTCCCCAAGTATGCATATAAAGCAGAACCCTATGTTGCTTCTGAATATAAGACAGTACATGAAGAGCTGACAAAGTCAATGACAACAATTTTAAAGCCATCTGCTGACTTTCTTACAAGCAACAAACTGCTTAAGGTATGTGTTGAACTGTACTTTTTACTGTATGTTCTTACCTAGTCATAACTGAAGAACAGGAACTAAGTGTACTGAAATAGTTGTTGAACAGATGTGGCAATCTTACTGAATTTTTCTTTCCTCTGCAGTATTCATGGTTTTTCTTTGAAGTTCTGATAAAGTCAATGGCTCAACATTTGATAGAAAACTCTAAAGTGAAGGTATGTCAACTTTTGCAAAAAAATATTCTAAGGAAGATCTGTATGGTCTCTTCTTTCTCCAATCACATGTTTTTTATTGCATATTAGAAAGAAGGGGAGAGAAAGAGGCAGCAGGAGAGATCAGTTTCAATATTAGACAGAAAAAACTAGAGGGCTGGATTCAACATGAATATAAAAGAATAGAAACCCTTAAAATCCATAGAGTAGAGTAGTCTGTGTCATCAGACTTTCTATTAGGAATTTGTAATCCTTGTGGTACGAAGAAGTTGGGAGCAGTAGATAACACTTTGATGTAAGCAGTATCCAAAAAAATGTGGGCTTTTTCCTGAGCAGTACTGTAGCTGTGATATTAAATGACTCTGAGAACAGTGAGTCATGAAATGTACAGTCTTCTGGATGTAGTAAGAAGTGTCAATATTTAATTTTGTGTAATTTCCTATGCTGGAAGGAGAATGCTAAAACTTCAGAAATGCATTTTTCTACAAGCTTATCCTGTGAGCAGTGTTTTTTACATTGGTGACAACTTTTTAGTGTATTTACTTCTGGATTGAAACAAGTCTTGAAAGTTTCAAGTATACAACATAGTTTCATCTGAATAACATAATTGTTGTAGTTGATTATAGTGATATTGTTATCACTATTTTCACTGTGTATTTAGAGTATAACTGGAAGTCTGAAGTACATGAGGGAAAAATAATTGTACAATGAGCAGGCAAAAAGCTTTATAGTGCTACACTTAATACTCTATGGTATCATCGGTAGAGTTTGAGTCCCGGTTCAAGGAGCCTCATTGTCACCTTCTCTGTAATGTGAATGAGAGAGGAGAAGAACTTAACTGCAGTTTGCAATTATTCTGACCCCTGAACATTGCTTCTTGATTTACAAGCCCCTTAAATATAAATTATTTAGCTAGATTTTTTCTGCCTTACTAGATAATGTAATAAATAAAACATATACTCGGATGTTTCCTGCTTATGATATCTGATAAAAAGATGCATTTCTATGTGCAGCAAAATTATTTCTATAGCAAGGATTATGTTTCATTACTGTCCAACAAAGACAGAGCTACTAGGGTGTTGTAGGACACTGGCATACCCACCAACACAATCTTTAGTTCTTATTTGTTACTTCTTGAATGAGTACTGTTTATATTGATAAAGGGATCTTTTTCAGCCTTAGTGTCTATTTTAATTTTTTTTTAAACTAAAGTTGGAGGTTTTGGACCACAATTCCAACACAAAAGAAGCAAGTTATGTAATCATTGATTTATGCAGGGCCTTGACAATGACTTGTTCTGTTTAGGAATGTTAGGAATTAGCTACACTTAATGTAGCTCAAAAAATATTTAAATAAAAGTACTTGGACATGGATGTTTTGATTTCAGTTTTCAAAAAGAAAAGAGATCATGACCCTGCAAATGAAACAATTTCTGTCAATGTCATCAGCCTCACACCACACGTCATTTAGTCTCTTCACACAAAAGAGAGAATCTTTAGTAAAGGTTGTAAGATGTAGAGAAGTAAAAGAAACTGTGCAGTGCCAAAAAGCTGAAGAGCACTTACTGACCAATATTTGTCAGAGTGTACAAAGTCATTGATGAAGATAATATAGGTGGTGAGTGGAAAGAAAGAAATTATGAATGAAGAGGAGATCTTTTAAGCTAATTGGCAAACTACCAAAAAGTAAGAGAAAGGAGTTCTGATTGTGGAAACTTAAAAACACAGAGTAAGGTTCTGATGCCTGGAGAGCTGAGATTTTGAAGTTGCTGAGGGAAGGAAGGAAGGAAGGAAGGAAGGAAGGAAGGAAGGAAGGAAGGAAGGAAGGAAGGAAGGAAGGAAGGAAGGAAGGAAGGAAGGAAGGAAGGAAGGAAGGAAGGAAGGAAGGAAGGAAGGAAGGAAGGAAGGAAGGAAGGAAGGAAGGAAGGAAGGAAGGAAGGAAGGAAGGAAGGAAGGAAGGAAGGATGGATGGATGGATGGATGGATGGATGGATGGATGGATGGATGGATGGATGGATGGATGGATGGCAATTTCCTCAATGGTGAAAGCAGTTATTACCATGATAGTTACAGAACAGTAAAAAAGGGTTTTTTTTCCAAGACAGGAAGGGCTGATAATGCAATTAGTATATGTGAACCATCTGGTGTCTGCTTTGGAGAGGAAGATGGGTGAAATTAAAAGATTCCCTCTTATTCTTACTCTTGGTTGTTTATTGCAGTATATAAAAATATTAATGCGTTAACTTAGAAGCTTTTATACATGTGGTTTATGTCATCAAAGACTGCCTTGCTTGAATTTCAATAATAAATGCTAGTTCATGTTTTCATATTTTCTTTTAAACAAATGATCTGTCATGCTAGAAAATGAGAAAGTTCGAAAACTGTTTCCTCTCTCCCTGTCAGGTTATCTCTATCTTATCTAAAGTAAATTTTCTGATATACTCTAGTGTTATAAACCATGTTTAATATTGTATCTGAATTAATTTCTAGCTGTTGAGAAACCAGAGATTTTCTGCCTCCTTTCATCATGCAGTGGAAACAGTTGTTAATATGCTAATGCCACACATCACTCAGAAGTACAGAGACAATCCAGAGGCCTCAAAAAATGCAAACCACAGCCTGGCTGCCTTTATAAAAGTAGGTACACAAGAGATTCGGACTCTGTGATTATTCTTTCAATAATATTGCTTCTGTAGGGATGTTATGGAATCTGAAAGCCAACTGATACAAAGCTGAACATGCATAAAGCCTTTTAAATATAGTTTTATGTCCATGTTAAAATGCTTTGAAGTATGATTTGCATCTTCTGTAAACAGGATGACATGTATTCAGAAATTTGGTAATTTAAGAAATGAATTTATATTTTATTCAAAATGTATTTTGATTTTCCTATTTTCTTCTTTTAAAAATATCATTTGGGCTGCCTTCAAATCCTGCAATAGTTTTCAGCAGTGCTTTGTTTGAATGCATTTTATGTGGAAAGACTTTCAGTGTCTTTAATTTTTCAGCCAATAATATCTACAAGGGATAAAAAAGGGTGGAAACTGAAATGGCAGATAAAACTTCTAGTGGCATGACATTTTCATTTCTGTCAAGACAGAGTTCTTTTCAAACTGCTTTTTATTTGTGATTTATGATCAGCACTCTTAAGGGAAAATTTGGTATTCATATGCAATATATATATTGTATAAATGTATATATATATTTAGTTGCTTTTTTACTGTTTTTTATATTCAAGCTGAAATATCAATAATGTGTTTCAAAAATAAACTTATTAAATACAGAAATATAATTACTGAATGCAGAGACAGTAGTAAATCAATTCTATTTTGGTTTTACTTGTTCTCCCTAGAGGTGTTTCACTTTTATGGATAGAGGCTTTGTTTTCAAGCAGATCAATAACTACATCAGCTGCTTTGCCCCAGGAGATCCAAAGGTACTCAGTGTTTTTAAACAAGCTATTTTTAAGTGTTTTCTCTTCTTGATACATGGGGATAAAGTCCTGCATTAAGTCTCTTCCCAGTTACATTAGAAGTCCCTGCTCTGTGCCTATAGCTTTTTTTTCCATCAAACCACTTTTTTCCTATTTTGATTCCCATCTTCAGGTGCAATTTTGTCACACTAGAGTGTGTGAATCAGAGGAGTAGTGGGGTATGGGGGTGCCAACTAAGCAGAAATTTTAAGCATGAGTGGAAGAAGTCTGAAGTTGGGAGAGTTGATCCTGAATATTGTAAGCTACGCGTACTGGAGTGGGGAAAGCATGTATCAGATGCCCAAGGAGATTCTGCTGTGTGTCCAAACTTTTCTTACATCAATACATAATAGGGTTGTAAACTTTGGACAATGGGAATAGTAAATAGGACCAGTTGTTAAGTATGAGTTATTCTGGATTTATTTGTGCTGACATGTGGAACTTTGACAGGTCTATATCCAACATAGTGCAAGACTGAAATGAATCACCCTTTTGTGTTAGAAATTTGTTTTTAATATGTTATTCAAATCACTGCATCCGTTGTTTAACTTATACTTTCTTTTTGCAGGCTCTTTTTGAATTCAAATTTGAATTTCTTCGTGTAGTCTGTAATCATGAGCACTATATACCACTAAATCTACCAATGCCATTTGGAAAAGGCAGAGTTCAGAGATACCAAGGTAAATTCTTCCAAAGTAGTAGAAGAATTTATGTTTCTTGTATGTCAGCTTTTTATTATTAGATGTGTACACTGTGTAACTTCAGGTCTGTGAGATGATGGAAATTGAAATTGTTAAATACAAGTCTAAAGTTTCAATCCTTTCATTGAAAGTTAAAGGAAGTGCTTAGGTAGCAGAGTAATCTTTCCAAAGAAAGACACAGTAAACTTTTTTCATATATTTATTCAGGTTTAAAGTCTGAGTAGGTCTGTAGCTCAGTTTTCTACTTTGGTCATGTCAGGCCTTCCTTTCTCTGGAAGTGCTAGTCCTTCCACAGCTGGTGTCATTGCAGGAAGTTTGTCCATCCCAGGTGCAGAATTTTGCATTATTCCTTATGGAATTTGATTGCTATTTCTGTAGAATCTAGATTCTTCTGAAATGCAACTCTGCCCTTTCTGCAAATGGACTGTACTTGTCCACAAGCTTCCTGAGGGTGTATTTCACCTCCCCTTTCAGGTTGTTGATGAAGTAGTAATAAGTAGGATAGTCCTTGGGAAACTCCTCTTGCAGCTGTCTCCAAATAGGGTACAAACCATTAACCTCCACCTCTTGAGTGATCCAGATAGTTATTTTTCAAATTTGGGTGTCTCTTCACCTAGACTGAAATGTCCCAGCTTGGATACAATGACCATGTTAACATCTGCTATTCTCCTCTTGTAGCAGACTAGTCTTAAAACATGATTTTCCCAGGGTAAATTTATTTTGGTCATTCCCAGTCACACTCTTCTCCTTCACTTGCTGAAAAATGACTTCACCATGGCTTAACAAAGGTGATAATGAGCAGTCTTCCAATAATATCAGTTAACTCTCTCAGCATCTCATCTGGTGGCATGGATTTGTGTGGCTGGAGGTCTCTCAGGAGATCCCTGACCAGATCCTATCCACTGATCTGATTGTCTTTCTTGAAGATAGTTTCTGGAATGTTAAGGCCTGGGTCTCATGTCAGAGAAGGATAAAGTGACAAAGCTATGGAGTACTTCAGCCTTACCCAAGCCCACTGTCTTTAAATCACAATCCCCATTTAGCAAATATCCCATGTTTCCCTTATTCAGGGGTTTAATGCTAATGTAGTGGTAAAAGCTTTTCTTGTTTTTATTGATGTCCATTACCAGTTTCAGCTGTATCCTGGCACTCTCCCTGAATACTTCTGTATTCCTCCCTGAATACTTCTGTATTCCTCTTTTGTAGCTTGTTCTTGCTTCCACTTCATGGTTCTGGTTTTGGGGGTTTTTTTGGTTTTGTTGTTGTTTTTTTTTTTTGGTGTGTGTAGGAGCTCAGTCATGAAAGTTCTGTGTAGCCCAGCTGGGTTCCTGGTACATCCAGTCTTGTGCCAAAACAAGTAATATGTTTGCTATTGCTTCTGTGGCTGTGGAGACACATTAATTTCTTCCAGGCACTGAACTACAGCAGAAATCACTAAACAGAAGCAAGGAAGGTGCTTTTACAAGGAACAAGTAAACCTCTCTAACATATTCTTTGTAGAATAGGCTATTTTTTCTGAAATATTTATTCAGCAGACTCTACTAGTTAGTAAAGTTGAATATCACTAATTAACACTTTTCTCAAGGTTGAGCAAGATAAAGCAAAGATTTGAGACCACAAGCTGAAGAGCTGCTTAGAGCTTCTTTCTGTCTTTGGCTTTTTCAGCCTTTGGAAGTGTCTTGGATAATAACACTGCATAAATATTTTCATAGAAAAGAGAGACTATGAGCTGCTGGCTTAGGGAACCTTAGAAAATAGCAAAATCAGAGAAGACAGTGTTTCTGATTGCACAATAAAGAGTATAAAATGCTCCCTGGGAGCTAGGAGTTCAGCCAGGAAAGAAGACCTTTATGAGAAGTGTTTCTGGCTCTGTTTTGCTGTGTTGAGCAAAAGATATCTCAGGTGATGTGGCTGGCTCTTAAGAGTGTTACACTTAAGAGGAATGCCTGTAGAATGTCTGTATAATGGCTGTGCTGTCTCAGATCTGCTTCTTTCTGACTTAAGGGATTGCCTTACTGAGAGGGTTCTTTGGAAAATGAAAGTGCTTTGAGGTTAGCATCTTGTTTTTGATCACTGTATTGAGCAATGACAGTGAACATGAGAAACTCTTCTACACCTCCTCAGCTGACATTGTAAACATATATATATATATGTTCTAATGAATGAGCCCTTCAAGCTGAAGTTTCTCTAAAGATGTCATATACTCAGTACATAAATAGACTGGATTATTTTATTACACAAAAGGTACTTTAAAGAGGGAGCAGTTTGACTTTGCTGTGTCTGATGTGCTGGGTTTTACTTCAGCCTTGATTGATAAATTGATTTAAATAACCATTCCTTATGTTAAATTTATATTTTGCTTTCAGACCTTCAGCTGGACTATTCATTAACTGATGAATTCTGTAAAAATCACTTCTTGGTTGGACTGCTTCTAAGGGAGGTGGGCAATGCCTTACAAGAATTCAGAGATGTGAGGCAGATTGCCATCAGTGTGCTCAAGAATTTGATGATAAAACATTCTTTTGATGATAGATATGCTACCAGGGTAAGTCTATTGCTATGCTAGTAGTAGAAAATAATAAAGATTAGGTGAGCACACATACAGAAAGTTTGTTCTTTCATAGAAGAAACCCTTGTTAATTTTCAGCAAAATTATTTCTGCCCAGACTGTAATGAAAACTGTATCGAGACCAGTCTGCAAATTCCATCTTTTTACCAAATTAAATGACAAAGCACCTTTTAATATAATTATGTGTGGATTTGCATTTTAGCACAGTGTACTCTTCCTGCTGTGCTTAAAGTAATCAGATTTTTATGAGTGTGTTTCAAGATCTTCATTTCATAAATATTAGCTCTTAATATTTTGAAGCTGTCCTTCCATCATCTATTATTTATGAAGTGGGTATAAGAAAACTACAAGTCACAGTGGTGAATTTTGAGTGATTTTTAATTTTCTGACTCTTTTTAACATCAGCAGTGCTGTAGAGAAGCCAAAAAAATTGTAATGAAAGGTATCATTAACTCATGGAGCTAACATAATATTAATTTACTTGGTTAGTCTTACTGAAATGACATTAGTTTTGGAGTCTTTCTGCATTTTATTCAGACAGTAAATAAAATTTGCTGATCTTTTGTAAATTAGAATGAAATACAGTGATGATCCCTGCTTTTGCCATTTATGAATATGAGCTCTGGCTTGGCAAATATTTATTAAGTGCTTTTTTTTTGCAATTTAGGAGTGAATAGATTAAAACTAGTTGATGATGAAAAAAATACAACTGTAGTGTTTTAATGAACTGTTAAACTCTATTTAGGGCCATCAAGCAAGAATAGCCACTATGTATTTGCCACTCTTTGGTCTGCTCATAGAAAATGTTCAGCGGATCAATGTGAAAGATGTGTCTCCGTTTCCTGTTAACCCTTCCAGCAATGTGAGTGACAATTTCTGTTTGGAATTCTGAATTGTTTTTATCATAATTTATTGGTAACCTGTATATGAAACACTGCATACTCCTGGCAAAAAAGGAGCTTCATAAGCTTCAGAATTCTGCAATTTTTCAGCACAGTCAGCACTGAAACAAATGGACCACAGAAAGATTGTTAATTTTCTAGAAACTAGAGAAAAACTTAACCCTAAAGGAGTGTGATTTTGAAAGAGCTATAGTGCAAGAGGGCTATAGGAGAATTAATTAAAATGCAATTTGTGAAGGGTATATATTGATATGGCTGCACACAGCGATTGAAGCTAAGATTTAATTATTCATGTATTTTACTTCTGTCCTTATCTTGTTGTGTTCCATTTAGTATTAAGAAAAAAAATCTCCCAAACTCTTCCAACAAGATAAATATTTGAGTGTTTGAATTAAAATAATGTGAGTCTTTTTGAAATATCTATTTAATAGAGTTTAAAATTCAATTGAATACTCATTTATTCAATGTTTCTGAGGTGTCTTAAGTTTTAAGGTATCCCAAGCTTATGCAAATATGTGAACATCTCCATTCTTTTGAGCATATTTAATAGAAATTAAATTTTAAAGAAGAAATACTTAACAAATATGTCTCTAGAAGACATGTCATATTCTCTAAGTCCTTAATGTAGGAAAATAATCATTTAATTTTAATATTTAAATTTCCTCTCTCTTCCAAACAGAGCACAAAGGATGATGCACCAAGTTTGCCAACTGCAAGTCAGTTGGTAACACCACAAAAATCAGGAAACACATTGGATAACAACCTTCCTAAAGATCTGTTTGGTGTTATCTCTGGCATTGGTAAGCACTTAAAAAAAGTAAAATAAAATAATTAAAGAGGAATTGTTTAATTTTTTCACTCTGTATGTGAAATCTGACTTTGGGATCTTTTGGGGTTTGCTTTTTTATATGAAACTAAAGCTATTTTCTGGAGCAGGGCTGCTTTTTTTCTCTGTCAAAGGTGATAGTTAAATAGATATAAAAAATCGGAAAAGTTTGTTGGTTTTTTTTCATTAAATAGACATGCTTCTTCATGGAAGTGTGTATGTATTGCTACATGTGTTTTTTATGCATGTACATACATAGTTGTACATAAGTCTGTGTGTATGTACTTAGTCACCCTAAGACACATATATACTTTGCTGAAATTCTGGAATAAGTTTGTCGTCATTAAAAATAAGTAAATGGAATTAATTATTTGCCTTCTTAAAAAATATATGGTGATTTTAAAAGTCTGACTGAGCTATGGAGTGACTTTGTATTTATTGTTTGAGATTTTTATGTTGTTTGAGGTTGTGGTTTTATTTTTTTTTAGCTTCCCCATACACCACATCAACTCCAAATATTAATAGTGTGAGGAATGCTGACTCAAGAGGTTCCCTTATAAGCACAGACTCAGGAAACAGTCTCCCAGAAAGACACAGTGACAAGAGCAATTCTCTTGACAAGGTAACAAAAAACAAACCAAGATAAATCCTAAAAGTGTATTTCTAAAATTTCATCCTAAGTCACATAGAAATTAACTTCTCTGATCTCCATTGTGAATGGGCTTTCTAGAATAACTTCAAAGCAGTATTTTATATAAATTTTTTGCAAAATAATTAGCTTGTGAACTCCTTTTGCATTGCATTTACCTAGTTGTTTCACAAAAAATGCAAACAGATTTCCAATGTAGAGACAAAATCAAGCAGTTGTTGTTTCCTTTGCTAGTGAAAGGCACTAGATGAAGTGTATTGATTGTTGCTTGAGAGGATTGAATTCCAGTTAGAACAGCTTCTTTGATTTTCTGGAGATCATCATTCCTTCCCTTTCTATGCTCAGTATACTTGGCATTTTTAAAACTTTGAAAAAACCAGTTTTTGTGCTTTCTCTGGGCGATTTCTTTTATCTTAGTTTGACTTTTCTAAACCATTTCTTTAAAGCTGTTACAAATTAGGAGCTCTGGCTGCGGTAGCTCTGAGGTATTCAGTCCTGTCTTTCTCGAGTTTGTGTCAATGCTGATCACATTTCATTTTCTTAGCTCTGGTTGTGCAAGTCACAACATGTTGACTTTTTCCCCTTGACTCTGACATGCCTTCGTGGGGCAGAGAGAGAAGCTTCTCAGAAGGCACTCTGCTCATGCTTTGCGCCCAGGCGGAGAAGAAGAGGAAAATTGTCACCCTCCAAAGAAAAAACGTGTTACTATGGATTTTTCACTTCTGACAATCCCAGCTTTGCCAGAGAACATTTTGCATACTACTTTCTCTCTTCAGTTACAAGAAGTATCTGATTTTTGTGCTTGGTATAGTTAAGCTTCTGAGTGAAGTGTGTGGTCAGTAGTTTTGCCGCTTCTTTGCAACAGTTGAATCTCAAACCCAATATATGCAATTTGACCATGTAAAATATGTTCAAATGTCAAACCTGGGGTACATGCACGTGATCTAGTTCAAGCATATAAAAAATACAATCAGTTTCAATAACTGCAGAATTTGAGTCTTGGGGTCTTTGATAGAACTGAAAGTTCTTCTTTGGTGTTGACCAAGGTAATAAAGAAATATCTTGGTATGCACTGTTGCTAAATGGCAATGCTGTCATCTCTTACTTAGTTGTTATGTTGTTAATTACTAATGTGTAGTGTTTTCACCAAGTAAAAGGGTTTTCAAAGGAGTCAACAGCCTTTGAAAATTCTACTCTGGTCTGCCAACTTAGGTAACAGAGGATTTATGTTTTGCATGCTGTTGATATTTTCCCCAAATAATCCTGGCTTCTTATTTGTTGCTTTCTGAACTTTCTTTCTAGTAGATCAGTTGTTCAGTGCATGTTATCTCCAAGTTTTTGCTCATTGCTTGATATCATTATAGTGAAGAGACATGTTTTTGTTCTAATTTTCTTTCAGAATCATCTCTAGTATTATGCTTGTGGAATCAGAATAGACTGGAAGTATATCAGTTTCTATTTCAATATGTGTAAATTTAGGTTATTGACATGATTCTAAATGAAATAGCTGTAGTCCTATTTTATCTGTGTGTATCTTCAACAGTCTTAGTGGGATTATTATCTAGTGCTCTGGGCAGTTTCTTAGAGTCTTGGAAACACAATTCTGTTTCTGCTTGTCACCCATTGATTGCCTGCTATGGCATCCAAAAAGCTGTAGAGCAGCACCTCCTTGTTCACCAGAGATATTTCAAAATAAACAGTTTTTGAGGTCTTTTTGAGGTCTTTAGAATCTGCAATAATTGAGCTCACAGAGGTGTCCACCTCCTCCTAAATTACAGTAACTTCTGGCTATTCATCATACTTTCCCTGTGCATCCATTCAATGACTAGTATGTGATTTACACATTTACTGGTATCAGATTCACAGATTGGTTTAGGACAGGAATTCTTTAATGCAACAGAATGCATAAAAAGGGCTCAGCAGTCATGGTTGCTTTGAAATGTTCCTTCATGGTTAGTGTGTCTCCTGCTTTCAGGTAGGAGTATGCCAAGAAGTGTTGTTTGAATGTCACTTCTTGCTTTGTTTGTGAAACCAAGTGCTTTTCTCCCTTGAGGCTACCCTTGTATTTGTAAATTTTTTATAGTAGGAGTTGTACAGATCAATTATACCAGACTGTTGACTTTACAGAAAATGTATTAAGTGTCTGGTTCATTTTCCATTTGCATAAGTGGCATATTGGACGTGAGAATTATGCACTATAAGGGGCATCATTTATACTTTAAACAAAAGTTTATACAGTATATCTATAAAAGCTTCAGACTGAGGATTTTGTAACACTATACTGTGTGGAAATCATCCTTTTACAAGTCTCTGCCCAAAGTTCAGTTTATATATTTTTACAATTTTTATTTTTCCTTTTTTTTTTGGTGCTATACATTTTGCAAGACCAATTATAGAGCTTTTATCTTTTTGCACAGATGATGGTATTGTGGGTTGCTGATAAACTTCCCACACGTGTAGGAATTACATTAAAAAGTGAAACAGGGAAAGGGTTTTGCTTTTGTTTAGGTTTTTTTGTTTGTATGTTGGGAGAGGAGGGGAGGGGAAGAGCAAGTTACTTAGTAGCAGTTAGTCTTCCAGAATGTATATTATTGCCCTTTATGTATGTTTTTCTTGAGGTTCTTATATCTTTAAGTGGAACAAATTTTGTAGAGGCAGTCCTGTCTACAGTTCAGCAGAAAGTCTCTTGAAAAGCAAAGGAGAATATATGTATCACCTAACACAGTAGCATTTGGTTTTCAAGTATTCAGTCTAAGCAGAAGGGGCAGGCTTGATTTCTACAATGTGAGTACCTAGGTATAATTAACTTGTTCAATAATCACTCCTAGGCGACTTTCCCTTTTGCTCCTAGGGGAAAAAATTATACCTAGAAGGAATTAAAAACAAGCAAAGCAAAGAGGCCTAATTTGGTATACTTATTGTGTGTAATGTGTGTTTTAGTGACCTGTCTCTATATGAAACACTTTTGTCTCTGTTCTGAGATCCTTTTTCTGCTGCAAGAATTATTAAAGCAATTGAAAACAATTTAGTTTGTTACTAGTTTAAGAACTCTTCAGCCAAAATACATCTGTTTGCTTTTCAGAACCAGCAGAGCAGCACTTTAGGAAGTTCTGTTGTTCGATATGACAAACTTGACCAAGCAGAGATCAAAAGTCTGCTCATGTGTTTCCTTCATATTTTAAGAAGCATGTCAGATGGTAGGTAATTCCTCCTGCTTTTTATAAATTCAAAGTCATTTGCTGGGTGTATGCCTGTTATTTCAATAACTTCTCCAAATCAGCAGAATATAGGTGTAGGTACCATGATGTGCTGTGTTTTACAAATATGTGTGATCACTCAAATTAAACTCTGTCTGAAACCTTGTAAGCATTAAGTACTCATTATTTATTCAAAGTGTGAGGTCAACTAAAGGACTTTTTAAGAAAGTGAATATTTGTGTGTGATGGTACAGTTTGGTTTGTAAAACAGAGGTGAAGAATAATTCATTGTTCTGTAAAAGTGTCTTGGGCTCTGTTCTGCAGAACTTGCTGTATTACAAGGAACCAAATTATTTGATTGTTGTATATATTTCCATTTCTGGAATATGGGGGTGTTAGTCCTTCTTCATTCTCCTGGGATGTTTGTGAGATGATCCATTGAATTTTTGAAAGAGTCATGTTATCCTGGAGAAGGTTACAGAGGTATAGAAATAGGGCACGAATGGCACATCTTACTTGTTTGTTAGGATCGTACATCTTGGAATCATCCCTGTCTGTGATCAAAGAAAAAAAAAAATTAATTTTAATTTAAAAAAAATGTTACAGACCCATCTGTAAAGAAGCAGGTTATAGGACTAACAGTCTGAAATATTCTGAAGTCTTACATTATTATAGGGCTGTAGGCACTACAGGCTACACAATTATTACTATGTAAAATATGAAATTGGATGGGAATGTTATGGGCTATTAATTAATATCATATTGCAGAAACTCATTTGGAGAATTGATATGAGCATTTGTATAATCAGTTTTAAGGAAAACTTCAAATAGTAATTGTTACCTTTTAAATTGTTATTCATTTTCCTAGATGCATTGTTTACATATTGGAACAAGGCTACAAAATCTGAACTCATGGACTTTTTCACCATTACAGAGTAAGTTTTTGTTGTGCTTGTCATGCAGCTGTATGTTCTGCTGTTCTAATAACAATTTGAGTGTGGATATAAGCATGTGTAAATGCTTTTTTGCTTGTTCTGTTGTTTTGTTTAGTTTTTTTTTAATAATATTGTCCTGATCTGTTTGGAAGTCCTTAACTTGATGTCCCCTGTTGCATGTCTGTCCAAGTCCGTGATAGTCTCTGGAATCAGGCTATACAGAAGGGATCTCAGGAGGTTCTTGAAGAACAAGTAGTGCTCAGAGTATTGCAGTGCTCATGGAGGAGGAACCAACTGTCTTGATACCCTTCTGCATTAAACTGTGTCTTGTAACATCAGCTGTTCAATAGCAAATACATGGTGGTGTAGCAAAACTGATTGAATTGCATAACTTCAGAACTGTGCTCCTAGCATTCCTCATGTGTCCTCTGCTATTCCCTAAGGGAATAGGTACAGGATGAGTCCACTGTTCCAGTATGAGTCCACTAGTCTAAAGACAAGAAGATCTCAGAAGGGGGAGTTGAGGTTATTTTGTGCTCAGAATGACAAGTCTGGGGAAGGCAAACACCATTCTGCCCAGACAGGTTGGAGACAGCTGAGCTACTCAAGGTCTCAGTAAAAAATGAAGCTGGGTTGAAGAGGCAGTAAGGCAGTCTGTTCTCTCATTCTCAGCTGGCACATGGAAGACAGAGCCTGAGAACTGGCTTTCCTTTTGGCTTTATACTTTAGAGAAGAACTTTTAGAATATCTTATTGGATCAACATGGATGTTGTGTTGTTTTCTGTATTATTGGGATAAATGTTTACAGTGTGAAAAGAGTAAAATAAAATCAGTATTACAGCTCCACTCACACCACTTCTCTTGACTTGAAAATATGACTTCTAGTTAATTAGTGTTGTGCACTTACCAGTAATATAGATTATTTTTTTAATGAAAAGTTTTGTTGTTAATTTGTCTTTGTCATCATCTTGTTATAAAAGCATATACCCTTTTGAAAATAGTTCTTTCAGAAACTATTATCTTGGAATCTGGAGACCTTAAATGAAACCCAACAAAACAAAAAAATCCAATTTGTAGCCAAGTGAGTTTAGGCTGTGGTGGGGGGAAACAAAATGTTTTGCCCCTATTTTGAACACTTACACACAATTTAAAAAGTTTGTGTAAATAGGCAATATCTGGCTATCTCTTTGCTTCCCTCTTCCATGTTAGTTGCCCTGTCTTGTTGGCCATTTGTAGATAACTGACACATTTACCTTTTCTTGGCTTGGGGTTTGGAAGGGAATTTTAAGGCTGGGAGAAATAAAGAACTTTTATGATGCAAGAGTTTAAAGTTAACAATAATTGTTGAATAATTCCAGTGTACATAAATCTGGAAAAGATTTTTTAAAGTGTGGCTTCTCTGACTTGTGTTCTTTGCAGAGTGTGCTTACATCAGTTCCAGTACATGGGGAAACGATACATAGCCAGGTACTGTGTGGAATTTAAATTTCACTGTCTTGTTTGTTAATAACTGCACTGTGTGAGGTATGCCTTGAACTTCTGTAACAAATAAACTGCACAAGTAGAAAAGTTATTGTGGAATGATGCGTAAGATTTTGAAGTAAGTAACTGGTTACCATATTAACAAATCTGTATCCTATCTGGAAGTCTGGTATTTGTTTAAGAATGTTCTGTGAGCTGTTTTTGAATGATGACTTCAGAAGCCACCCCTTAAAAGCTATCTTTTACAGCATTTTTTCATTGAAATAATTTCTTTGGGAAAGAAATTTTATTATGTTTTGTTTATTCAGTTGGCCATAAAACCACGTAAATTGAAATGTTTCAGAATTTCATATATTTAGTGTTTTTACTTGAAGGTAAGTAGTGAACATTCCAGCACTGCTGTTTTTAAATTTGAAGTCTGAAGAAAATCTGTGGAAGTCAGAAACCAGTATTAATTTATTTTTATATCTTTGCATTAATTTTTTTTTAATACAAAGTGTTTTTTAATGAAGTAAGAGATCCAACGTCTTTAGGCCTTATGCTGTGGTTGACATGGTAAAAGTGTTATAATTAAACTGATGTGGTTAAAATACTGGCCCTTTTGAACTCAGTGAGAAATTTGTTGCTGACTTTGGATGGTAATACATTCTAACTATAATGTTAGCTTTTTTGGTTTTAATTTAGATAATGTGAATCTTCTTCTACAGACTTGACTCTCTCCTTGGAGATTTTTCTGGGGGGCAAAAAATGGTTCACATAACGTAAAAAACTCAAAAATAAATCTGACTTTCTTAAGCCAGATTTTTTGATTGTAATCTTTGTGTTCAAATGTACATCAAACTCTGGATGCACAGGAGATTATAATTCTCAAGCTTTTTATGAAAGTTCTTCCAAGTGCTTTGTTTGATGAGTTTGTAGAGGACACTACTACACTTCTTTTTTGTTTGCTCATCACCTGGTCTGTGTGCTGCATGTTAATGTTGAAAATGCTGAGCTATGGAAAGCATCTGGTGTTGTGAATTTTCCCAGTAAATGTAACTTTCATGTCTTTCACATTGTCACTACACTGAAGTATATCACAGTCAATGCACATACTGTTAAAATACACAGATGACAGAGAACGAGAGGGAACAGGGAATTCTGCAGTTCAAGCACTGGTTTTCGTTTTTCATCAGCTCTGGTGGTGGTACACAGTAGGAAGTTAGCCTGTACTGATTGCTAACACAGATCACTTTTCTGTTTTCTTCATTTGATTGCTGCAAATTTAACAAAGTCTATGGCTCTTCTCCCTTCCTGCTTGGGTAAGAAGTATATGATACTATCTCAGTTAATTCCTGCTCTCCTGTTGCATGCATGCTTTCTAATTTTACTGCTGTGTGTCCTAACTTTTTTGCTATTTTTTTGCAATCAAAATAGAGGATTCAGTTTTGGGTTCTGAATATTTTCAGAATATTTATGTTTGCAAATACCATTTTTTTGAAAGCTCTGAAGTAAATTTAGCACTTCAAGAGTGACTGCTTATGTGCTTTTGCTTTCATGCTTTGAGGTTTTAAGAAAGAGTTTGCTGTGATGCTTTTTTTTTGAGCTACCTATTTTTGTTTTATAAAGAAAACAGTGAATAGGTTGCATTATAATTCTTTCTATAAAACTTCTTGTGCTTAACTAACAGCACTTCCTGTCTTGCTGCAGTTTGACATGTCTAACTTTTGCTTCTATCCCATTTCACCCATCTTGCAGGAACCAGGAGGGGTTAGGATCCATAGTTCATGATCGAAAATCTCAGACATTGCCTGTTTCCCGTAACAGAACAGGAATGATGCATGCCAGATTGCAGCAGCTGAGCAGCCTGGATAACTCTCTCACTTTTAACCACAGTAAGTCTCATGACATGATAACGTCTGTCATCCTCAACCAGTACCACAACACCAGAGACAGGTCCCAGAGCCACACCAGTGCATCCCAATGACTTTTACTGTTCCAGGTCAAACAAATAGCTGGAAGCAGTCCATGGTCTGTTCTCTGCTTTGTGATAGAGCAATCACTGCTGGGTGGTGCCATAACATGGAGCATGGTTAACTACAGTCTATCTTAAAACTGTATTTTAATATTTTCTTTTAGTTATGTATGCATCACACTTTGCTGCGCATAGTTACAAAATTGACTTTTTGTTTTTCTATTTGTTTTATTGAGCTTCAATTTTTTTCTTCTCCTATGTGGTCTTATAAATTACTAGTCTCAAATTAAATATATGTATTCTAACCATATCTCCATGTTTTGACATCCCCTGAAGAGAAATAAGTTTCTTAGAATTTCTACAAAGATTGCAAGCCCATGATTTAGTTTGTCTGGAAGTGAAAAAGCGTCCAATAATGAAGTGATTTTTCTGTTTTCAGTGTGAGAAAGATATCAAGTATTCTTGGAATTTCTGTAGACAATGGTAAGATTTAATCAGGTTGAAGTCAGCTTGTATAGACTGCTGTATTGAAAACTAAATCTGCTTGTGGCCTATCTTTTTAAACATTCTGCTTCTAAATTGCAATATACTGTATGTAAAGTATTCTAAAGCACCATTTCTCAAATTTCAGCTTCAAAAAACAATGAAACTGGTGGACTAATTCAGTAAAATACAACACTGGTATTGAAGAGTTGTGTGCAGTAAAACTTGAGTTAACTGTATTTTCACTGTGTTCATTCTTTGATTTCTCAAAGCATATCTAACTGTCCCTTAAAATCTTTTAGCTCTTTTTCTGTAATATAAAGCAAAATTTAGCCTAATTGCACAAGACTTATCACATTGTCTTGTGTAAAAGTGAAAAAAAATCCCACAAAACCTCTCTATTCATAAATGCATTATCACATCTATTTAAATGTAAGAAATGCAATTGCCTGCTTTTAAAATGTGTCAGGCAAGTATGTGGAAATTACTTTTTTTTCCCTTGCAATCAGTTTGCTACTGCTTTATCATCATAATTTCTACATGGTTGTTGATACACAAAAGGAAGCCTTTACACTACATGGCTACACATTTGGTACAGTATAATAATTTGCAGATAAAGACTGGTTAAAAAAAAAACATCTGAGAAACAGATAACATGTCCCTGTGCAAAGAGATTTCATGCTTTCAGAACTTGGCAATGTTTACTGACTTTTTAGGAAACAATGAGCTGAAAGATTTTAAAAAATGCATGCTTATGTAAAAAGAAACTTTCCATTCCTTTCCAACTGAAGGAAGGTGTCTTATTCAGATAACTTTGTCTAAACTGATAATAGGTGTTTTTTTTTAAATGGACAGTTAATAAATATCAGGATATTATACATTGTATTGACCAAGGTTTTACAAATCGAAAATATGTTGCTGTAAAAACCACATGAAGTATGAAATTGATTTTTATATCTTTGTTCTGTTGTTGTTAACATCCAGTTTTGTTTAGTTGTCAGTCTGCCTCTATCATGTATCCAAAATAGCATTCAGAGCTTGAATAATCTTGCAGATATTTTGTGTGGGATACATAAAGAAAGGAAGTGTCTGGTGGAAATAGTTGCTTTACTTGTTTCTGAAATCAAGATTCTTTGGCAAGATAGTTGTCTATTAGTGTAAATTATAAACTTATTTTCTCCCTTTCTACCCACCTAAGCTAGAAATGGAACTGAAATACTTTTTCATATATACCTTTTCAATATCTATCATCCCTGAAAGGTATGATACCTTTCATCTCTGAGAAATTTCAGTGTAGTTTTGTGCTTAAAGAAAGAACATATAAATCTAAAGAAATTGGTGGTTATGGGTATATGTGTGTAGTTCAGCCAGGGAAGCAAGAAGGTGCAGAAAGAAGTGGCCAGGTGTCATTACAAAGGAGTTTGGCATTTCTTCTGTTCTTTACTTGATCTCAACAAGTTTGTCATCCTTGTCATTTATTTAGTGATTCTAAGTTGTTTGTAAATCTGACATATAAACATGACCCAGACCAAATGTTTATAAAGCAGCCCAGTCACGTTTGTCAATCTGGTGCTTCATGACCAGTGTTAGGGAACAGAAGTGACACATTATTATCAGTGCTGAGGTAGGATATGTTTTTGAGATTATTAAAGTTCACTGTGGAGCTAGAAGTGATAGGATGTTTTTATTAAATATGGAGATATTGCATTGCATTGCTACAAGAGCAGAATTCATTACTGGGGTGGTAAACTGCATATAAGTATGGGATTGTATTCCTTCAACTCTTACTGTTTTGTATTTTTATCCTGATTGACTTGTGATTAACTTTGAGACCATTGTAACATCACTAAATTGCCAAAACTACATATTTTCAGCTGTAACTTCATTCTACTACAGTACTTACCAATATATGTGTGTATATATATATATAACTGTGTAGCTTTATGTATATATATACATTTGTGTCTACATGCACATAAATATGAAATATCACATAGTTTTTAACTGCTGTTTAATGCTTCTGTTGTTGAAATTCTTACTTAATATATTTTATAGTCCTGTGCAAATTATGTTGGAATAATTGTCTGACCATATTTGAAACTATTTAAATGCATATGAATTATTTTCCTGTATTGAATACTAACTTCTGTTAGGCTTTTTACTTGTTAATCTTTTCCTAGTTCAGCAAGTCTTTTGGAAATAAGAAACATTTAAATGAGTGTATCCAGCACTTACACTTCATTTGGAATTTCTGTAGGCTATGGCCATTCAGATGCAGATGTCCTTCACCAGTCTTTACTTGAAGCAAATGTTGCCACCGAAGTTTGCATTACAATTCTGGACACTCTGTCATTATTCACAATGGCTTTTAAGGTTTGTTCATGACTTGGTGCTAACTTTTCCCATAAGTATCTTTGTGAAGATATACTTTTATAAACTATTTTTTAAATTACATTTTTATAGTCTAGTTAAATAGCATTGCTAATTTTAGCTTCTCTAGCATTGTATTTTATTATTTTCATGAGAAAATGATAATATCTCACAGAAAAATGCTTTGGCTTCAGCTACACATCATACACCAGCAGTAATCTATGGGAAAAGCTCCCTCCTCAGCCTAACTTAAAAATAGTTCTAGGAGCTTTGGTCTCTACCTAATATTAGTGGTAAAAGTGGCTTTTAAAGGCCATGTGGGGTGAAAGATCTGTGGCAAAACTGTAATTGGATACTCTCAGACTTTCATATTGAACTTGGTTGCTTATTATAGTAATGCACTCCTTAATAATGATTTGTGTGTTCCTCTTCTGTAACTTTTTTCCATTTGTCCACTAATAAGACTTCTTTTAGTTGTATCAGTTGCTGTAGCTCTCCTGTGGAATCTTTATATAGCACACCAATTACTTCCCCCTCTTGGCTGTTTTTCTGAGGTTTTCCAGACTTTAAATTGAAGCCATAAAAAGAAGAGATGATAACTCTAGCTTGTTTCTCCTTTAATTGGGGCAGTGTATCCAGATTCTTGCTTGAAGATTCAAATTTAGTGTCTTATCTTTAATCTAGTTATGAAAACATGAGCTTATTTACAATGAGCTTCCTTTTTTTCTGGTAATTAATTTCGTAGAGTTTAGAGCCAGTTCTGTCCACAGATCTGGTTACAGAGTTGAAAATTAATAAACTAGCTGTAAAGATTTAAAAAGGAACGAACACTAATTAGCCTGTAATTATCAATCCATCATGCTTGGAATGACAATCCTTCAAGGTTATCTCTGTGTTGTATGTTGAGAAGGTAGGCAAGAGTATGCCAGAATAGTTTCAAAGAAACAAATAAAACAGGACAATCAGGAGCTTCTATTCAATAAACTGCACTAAAATATATAAAATCAAAGTCATATGGTTTGGGTAGTAAGGAACTTTCAAAGATGATCTAGTTCAACCCTTCTGCATGGCAGAGACAACTTCCACTAGGCCAGCTCCATCCAGCTTGGCCTTGAAAAAACCTTTCAAGGAATCGGGCATCCTCTACTTCCCAGGGCAACCTGTCCCCTTGCCTCAGCACCCTCCCTGTAGAAAAAGTTCTGCTTATGTCCAGTCTGAACCCAGCCTCTTCCACTCCTTTGGAGGCTTTATATGCAGGTTTGGAGGTTTATATTATTATTTGGAGGTTTATATGCAGAGATGACAAGGAAGAGTGGAGTGCACCTAGGGCGTATCAGAAGGGCCAGGACCTTGTAGAATCACATTGTAGTAGGAGATTCTGCTATGAGAAAATTCCCCTGTGTGGGCTGCTAAAGCCAGTGTAAGCAAAGTCTGTTAATACTTTGAATGTGCCCCTCAAAAAGCTATTAATAGTAATGGATTTAATTAACAACTGATAAAAACAATCATATTCTGTAAGTCTATTCAGAAGGAAACCCTTTATAAGCAAAATTAATGAAGGTTAGAAATACCTAGTTAGAATTCAGATATGTGTGTTATACATCTTGGTAATGCCATAGAGGTTATATTTTTTTAAATGTCTTGCTTTTTGATGATCTGTATATGTTCTTATAGTATAAATGTATTGCTGTACAAAACTCCTAAATCCTTGCTATTGTTTTAAAGAATCAGCTACTGACTGATCACGGACACAATCCACTGATGAAGAAAGTATTTGATGTATACCTCTGCTTCCTTCAAAAGAATCAGTCTGAAACAGCATTGAAAAATGTATTCAGTGCTTTAAGGGCACTTATTTACAAGGTAAGAAGTTTTTAAAAATTCATCATCAAGTACTTGTCCAGTTTTTTAGTTAACAATATATTATATAAGAATTTAAGAACTAACATACCAAAATAAAATTGGTGACTATGAACTGATCTGATCTCAACAGTGTGGAATGCTTGTCCTTTGATTTGCTGTAAAAATTGTTTTGTGTCATGACCTACTCTAACTCTTGCTCTTTCCACAGTTTGAGGATATGAATATATTTGTGTTTTTCTTGACATGCTTAATTTATCAAGATCTGACCCTCGTTTTAATGAATAAATTCTTTGTTTTCTTCTTTTTCCTCAGTTTCCTTCTACATTTTATGAAGGTAGAGCTGATATGTGTTCTGCACTGTGCTATGAAATTCTGAAGTACTGTAATTCCAAGCTGAGTTCAATTCGTAATGAAGCTTCCCAGTTACTGTACTTCTTGATGAGAAATAATTTTGACTACACAGGGAAGAAGTCTTTTGTTCGAACACATCTGCAAGTTAGTATATTTTCTTTTTGTTTTAATATTGTAGATACACAGTTGCACACCAGTGTGCAAAGCCCTGTCAGATAGACTTAAAATAATTTATTTGGGGTTCAAGCAAGGCTGGTACTAAGAGTAAGAAGATGGCCATAAAATATATTCAGTACAAGGAAATACTTAGAAACAGTTGGATGACCCTGTGTTTGTAGGAAATGAATTTTATTTGTCAGTGCAAACATTCTGTTTTGTAGATGTTATTTTGTTTGTTAAATGGTGTATCCTGTTGCATCTGAAGAAGGAAAATAATGCAGCAACAAGCACACAGAAGTCTAAAATAGTGCAAATAATTTGAAACTTGTGTGTCTTGACAAAGCTGGGAGCAGTAGTTTGCCAGTTTAATGACCTCTGGCTAATTCACCTAGCAGTCAGTCATGTGTCTTGAATTTACACAAGCCTGTTTTATCCTATGTTATTGTACAAGTAATTGGAAAAGAATCCCCAAACATTATTTTATTTAGGAGAATGATTTTTCAATTAAAAAGAACAAAACTTCCTTTGTAATTGCCTTAGAGGTACATCTCAAGGGTATTTAATGAAATATGCTCTAACAAGATGTTTGTTTCTGTCAAGGTTATTATTTCAGTAAGCCAGTTAATTGCTGATGTGGTTGGAATTGGAGGAACTAGATTTCAGCAGTCTCTTTCCATCATCAACAATTGTGCCAATAACGACAGAATTATTAAGGTCTGGTTTTATTCCTATTTCCATACTGTGGAAGGATGCTTGAAGACTCTTTCACAGCATCTTTTCCAGTTATGTTTTATCACTTTGTTGTGCAATGACTAGGAAAACACAGTAGTTAACCTGACTTTTCCATGTTTTAGCACACTACGTTCCCTTCTGATGTTAAGGATTTAACCAAACGGATTCGTACGGTGCTGATGGCTACGGCTCAGATGAAGGAACATGAGAATGATCCAGAAATGCTTGTAGACCTCCAGTACAGCTTGGCAAAGTCCTATGCAAGTACACCTGAACTGAGGAAGACATGGTTAGACAGCATGGCAAGGATCCATGTTAAAAATGGAGATCTTTCAGAGGTAAGAGGAAAAAAAATCAAATTAGTTGTAGCTCTGTAATAAACTTAAGCTTATCTTTTTAGAAAGGGAGTGTACTATATGTAGTTGCTAGCATGTAACATAATAAGTCTTTTTTAACAATTTTTGAATTGTTGCTGGATTGATTTCAATAGCTGATAAGTTTTTGTCCTACCCAAGTACATCTGTAAGTAATTTCTCATTATTAATGAAAGGAACATGTTTAACTGCTATAACTGACACATTACTAAGAATGGAATGCACAATTCAAGCCATGGAAGAGAGGTCTTTTGCTTAAAAATATCTTTGTTATTACTTGTTTAAACACTTAAAGCC
Source organism: Molothrus ater (assembly GCF_012460135.2). Lineage (NCBI taxonomy): Eukaryota > Metazoa > Chordata > Aves > Passeriformes > Icteridae > Molothrus > Molothrus ater. The sequence goes on from NC_050479.2 coordinate 40,193,824, forward strand.
ACTCCTTGAATTCTCCTCCACTTGCCTTTACAGAATTAGCTTGACTTTATTCCAAATTGCTTACTAAAAAACCTACTAATGTTCTTAAAACTGACAAATAATTTTTGTGTCATTTGAAAAAAGGAAAGCTTTCTGTTTTTACTGTACTCTTAAAATTGTCAGTTCTAGCAGAATTGGGGATTGTTATATGTCATAATGAGACATTAACACTTTAACTGGATACAGATTAATTTTGTCTCTTTCTAGAAAGTTTTTCCATCTGAAAGTAAATTGCTTTGTATGAAATCATTGCATTTCATAAACATCTGTTAAAATGAGCATCATGTGAGCAAGTAAAAATCTCCAAGAGATAGAAGATGCCATCTTCCAAACTCAGTTCTTAGTACTAGAATTCTCTTCTTCTACATGGTAACAACACAGAAGAAATACACATTACTCTGTTATTAGCTTGTCTTTTGAACTGAACAGCTTCACCTATCTGAGAATACAGAGTCTTTTAGTCCTTTTCAGTTATGTTTCTCATTTTTTTGTTAAAATATTAGAATCTTTGACTGTGCAACTAGATGAAGATGTCTGCAAATCATCAAGTTCAACTTGATACAAAGTATGAGTTCATTTCTGGCAGATTCTTACCTTTTTCCTTCACCCCTTCACCTTCATTGCTTGAGGTTGTGCAGCCTCCATATTTGAGCTGTTCAACTGATAGTTACTTTGCTGAAAGCCTAAGCCTTTTTAATAAAATAAGGATGTCAAATCTTTTTATTTTTTTGGAGAAAAGTGGTCAGTATCAAATCCATAAAAAATCTCAGATATCTGAAAATGATTCTGTCCCTCTTCTTCTTTTTTCTGTTTTTCAAACTGCACCAATTCCTTCAAATTCCATTCATGGGTTAGGTCTTTCTTGCTGCTCTCAAATGGCCTGTCACCGGTTTCTTCTGCATTTTTCTTGGTCAGGAGGCAAAAAGCAGACAAAACAGGTTAGCAGAAGGGCTACCAAATGTTGAGTAGAATCATTAATAGCTTAACACTTAAAATACCTCCCCCCAAAAGAGAGATTCACTTGTTTTTATCATATCATGATGTTCCTACCTTGTGATTTGTGACCCAGGGTCATTCTTAGATTGTGAGCTGCTGTCCATGCCACTCAGGGCTCTGGTTAAGAAGGAGTAAATGCACTTGCACAGTTATTGCTTTACATAAATAAGGTGGAGAATTCTTGCAGTAGTCATAGAATATCTCCTGCAAAGCAACAAAAAGGAAAACTGAAGAACCTGTCTCATACTGTTGCTCTCCATATATACCTTGTTTTTAATATTCCCATTTTAGTTGTATTTTAAAAGATTGTACTGTTTCTGTTTTAGGCAGCAATGTGCTATGTCCATGTAGCAGCACTGGTTGCAGAATATCTCACACGAAAAGGTATGATTTCAAAACCTTATTGTAATGTACTCAAATATATTTTTATTAGAATTTGGGAAAATAAATCATTTCCATGAGGAAGTTGTAGGTATTTCAGTTTTCACTAGGGAAAAAAATTCTGACCTAACCCGGTAGCAAACTCACATGCTTAAGAGTAAACTTGCATATCTAAGGGGCAGCATTTCAGGTGAAGGCAAAGCAAAATTTTTGGAAAGTAAAAATTTTAATTTTACACCAGAGCTGCTAATAGCTCAAATCAGATCCTTTCTAAAGCAAAGTTGTCTGTGAATATTCTTGTTTCTACAGTCTCTCACTACCTCTAGGGAAATCTGGCACTGCCAGAGGAGTCAAAATAAATTTGTACAAATTTTCAGATGTTCAGTGAATGACAATAGTGCTCAGGCTGTTTCACCTTGTTGTGGTATATTCTGCCAGCAGCTCTTTGTAAAAGTGGAGTTTGATGACCCTTGAGATAGGGTAGAAAATTACCTTTCATCTACAGGATCAGAAGAGTTCTCAGTCAGGGATTTCAGAGAGAGATAGAACTTAAATTAACAAAAAGAGCTCTCTTGAAGAAAATTTCAGGAATCTGTTAAAACTGATTATGATGTTGAGCTAGTGTTTTGGATTTGTGGGCGAATTCATGTTTGCATCTTTTTAGCTTTGCCTTTGCATGACAGTTCAAAATGAAGTAAAATCATGAGTGTAAAAGATGACTTATCTCTATTCTTGTTGTGCTTCTCACCAAATGCTTGTGCAGTGTATAGGCTATTTTCTTTGCCCCAGTGATTTCAGAACCTTCTCTGAGACCAAATCTGAAATAAGCTGCTTATTCAAATTACAGTGTCCAGTTGAAAGCCTGATGATACCTGAGAACTAGTGATAGTCTCTATTTATTTGTGAGTCCTTTGGGTGTTCAGCTATTTTTGTATACTGTCATATAAAATTGAGTTCCTCTCAGTAGAGGGTCAAACTCCTACCTGTGGTAGGAAAAGCCCCTTGTATTTGAGGCAATCATTCAATAAAACCTCTGATGGTCAGAACTCCTCATTGAGCAGCAAGAATCTTTGTAGGAAGAGTTGTAAAATAAATATGTGCAAATCCTTAAGCTTCCATAATATTTACTGGTTGCCCTTGAGGTTTAATTGATACAGAAAATCCTGTTTTCTTAATTCAGCAGTCTGATGTAATCAAAAATATCTAAACAGCATGAGTAAAAGACATGGGTTTCATGTTGGAACATTCTATACTCCATTTTTGTTAAGGTTTTGTTTTTTTTTTTTTTTTAATAAAGGAAGTTAGATTGGTATTTTGTTAGTTTGTCCTGGTTTTCTGTGTTTGAATAATCTGGTTTGCCATCCCTTGATCATTTTTTGATGGTTAATGTCATTCATATTGTTCAGACTGGAAAAAATTATGTGCCAGGTCCTGCCCCTGTACTCATGTCCAGTTGAGTAAGTAAACTTCATGGCAGTTTAATTAAATACTGTAAAAGTTACCTTGAGTACCTTAAACTTAGGGTGGGGTAGATTATGATCATGCAGTGGGAGGCTGATCTATTCCTTTATTTGGTGATAGGTATATTTAAACATGGCTTCTGCTTTATCCAGAATCACAAAATGGCCCAATGTTATCCTGCTGGAGAAAACAAAATTTGTCTTTATTTCTTTTTCAATGACAGGGATGTTTAGGCAAGGCTGTACTGCTTTCAGAGTAATCACACCAAATATAGATGAAGAGGCTTCAATGATGGAGGATGTTGGAATGCAAGATGTTCACTTCAATGAAGTAAGTAAACATAAAAATGTTAAAATTTACATACATGGAAGGGTTTTTGCAAATTTTATGTTTCAGTCTGGAGAATTACTGATACAAGGGATACAATAATTGTTTTCTGGTCTGCTATTTGTACCCTAAAGCTGAAATAAAAAATTTCTGTGAGGTGTCCTAGATTTAGAGAATTTACTGTAGACATGTATTTTAAATATAGTGCTAGCACATCAACTCAACTTTTATTCCACTTTTGGAGTAAAAGCAAATTGGGGGTTTATTCTAGTTGACAGGATGAACACTAATGTGGGTTACTTATTAGAGTTAGCAAAATCTGTTGTTTTGTAAAACTGACTTGGATTTTGAGTATTACTCCATCAGAAACCATGAAAATGTGTTCACTGGTTTTCTGCTGTTTACAATTTCCCAAAGCAAATATGCCATAACAATGAAAGTAGTTTTACTGACACCAAACTTGTGTCCATGTGTTTTTTCTGGCTTAAGTTTCACTCCTTGTGTGTTTGCTGATCCATCTGTGCAAGCTCTACAGTAAATTTTACTAGTAAGCAGCCTATATGAAAATGTTAATAATCTTGCTTCTGAAAAGCTATGTATGCACTCTGTATTTGCTGGTATAGTTGTGGCAGAGAGGGGCAGACCACAATTGGTAGCAGTTATGTTGGAAAACCCTCTGGTTTGTAAGTGTAATTGTACAACAAAAATATTTTTCTTTTGTGTTTTAATTAGTGTATGGTAAAGCTGTATGACAATATTATTTGACTGTGCAAATTGGTTTGTGGTTTGTATTTTTTTTCAATTTTTGTGCTGTCTTTTTAAAATCATTGATTCTTCTGATCCAGTGTGAAATGTAGCATGTTACTCAAAGCAAAATGCAAGCTGCTCTAAGTTATAGAAGATCAGGAATTCTAGGGACTACTGCTGATGGAAAGTTTTGTTGGAAATTTCTGTCACTGTTTTCCTGCCAGACCATTGTCAGAGTTAAATTATTATGCATTTAAAAAAAAAAATTGGAATGTCTTTTTTCTTTTTCTCATCAGTCACTCCCTGCAGAAAGAATATACTGATTTTTCTGGGTCATTGAACCCTACACAAATTTATTTCCATCTCTCAGTATTTCCGTGGAACGGAAGTAAGCCAAGAGTGAAAATATAAGCCTGTACAGCTTGCAGAAGGATCAAACCAAGCCAAATTTCATTTTTTCCCTGCATGCAACCCTTTCTAAACTTAACCATGTAGTACTCTAACTGATGAAATATTGAAAAAAGGTACTATTTTTCAGATAACTTCTGAAAGTTATCTGAAACATGGGAAAAGTAATAATAGGGGAGAAATGATAATAGTAATAACAAGAGTAACAATAAGGAAGAACAGTTTGGCTTCTGAAAATCCTTTCAGAAGTGCTTCAGAACAGGTAGCCCTTTTCCTTCAGGAATAGGAACATATCAAACATATCATAAATCGAGTGTTTCCTCAGTGTGTTCATAAGTTAGCAGAACTGTATTGTCTGAGAAAAAAACCAGGTCAATTGGGTGCAGAAGTCAAAAAGCAGAAACATCTTTCAAATTGTATTTTACTACTACTTAGCAAAATGATGCTCTGATGAGAATTCTTCTTATACATGGTAACAAGCCATGTGGAGTTTCTTCCCTTAAAACTAGTGATTTCCCTTTTTGCTAGTTATTTTAATTTCTAAAGGAGCATTTACAAGTATTGGAGGATAAGAGAATCCCTTCATGTTTTTAAAAGGGTCAAAATATCTTTCATATTCTCCAGTTTATAAAACCTCTTCCTAATTAAGTGAGATTTTTCTTAAGACTTACATAGATTCTCATTTTTAAGAAATTGAAATTTTGGGATTCTCAATTTAGTTCTCATTTTAAAAGAATTCTGTGTGAGGTCAGAGTTACCTAAGCTAGCCAAAAATTTAGTTTGGTATTTTGCTTTTTAACAAGGCTACTGTGTGCATTTCATCCAAACCGTTGTTTGCCTGTGACATTCCATGAGAGGCATTGTCCTGAGTTGCAGATGGGTAAATAAAGGAGCCTCGCAGGAACACAGTGTCCTCTCAAGGCTGTACAAAGACAAGTGCAAAGCCTTGCACCTTAAAAAAAAAAATCAGCAAAAAAATCTCAGTACAGGCCAAGCAGCAGCTCTGCAGAAGGACCTGGAAGTTCTAGTGGAGTGCCTGTTGAATGGGAATCATCAGCGTGGCTTTGTGGAAACAAAAGCCAATGCAGGTTGTGATGTGTTTGAGAGGATTGACTCAAGAAGCAGAGGGAAGGGGTTTTTTTCCCTTTTATGCTGGCATTTGTGGAACCCCATCTCTAACCTTGTGTCCAGTACTGACCCCCAAAAGTCAAGACAGGTGTCAACAAACTGGAAGAAGTCCAGTCCAGAATCAGACTTTGCCAAGAAAAGCACCACTAAGAGCAAGAAGCTGTGCTCACAGGTGTCAAGGTGCATACATTGCATATATGGAAAAGAACTTTTCCCTTGAGAATAGATAAATATTGAGACATGTGGCTCAAAAAAGATTGTGTCTTTTGCTCCTTCCTATCAGCTCTCCCACTTGAAGCTTGTGCTCTTCATGTTCTTTTCCTTTTGTAAACAAAATTTTACTTTTCTACATCTGGATGCCCTCTGGTGTCTGAATTAAGATTTGTGTCATAAACCAGTGTTTGTGGACAGCCCTTGTGGTCCAGCAGTGACACTGGTCTGTCACCACTTGGCTGCTGAGAATGGAGGTACTGAGGAGTCTGTACAGCCCCATAATGACTGGGGGAAAGGAGGAAATATTTTAAGGTGTTTTACAGGATAAGGGATAAGGGTACCATTCTTTAGTCTGTGCTTGCAGTGTTAAAAATTGATTTTCTTAGTGATGTCTTAAAGCTGACTTAGTCCTCTTCCAAAGGGAAGGTGGAATAGAGTAGCTTCTAAGCATGAAAGGAACTTTTCCAGCTTCTGGCTTCACCACTGTGATGCAAGAGTGGTAGAAGAAGGTCCAAAGAAGTTTCAAGAATATATAAAAGCAACATGCTGTTTGTAAATACAAGGAGTATGTGTGTAAACTCAGACCATTCTGTCTTGTTTTGTTTCCTTTTAGCATTTTTTGATTGCCACAATAACTTAAATTACAAAGTGTACATAATTCTGTTTTGAGGCAAGATTTCCCTTTTCACTGGGAAGAATTTTGGTATAATAATTTACTGTGCTTTTGATGAGTACTGAATTGTTTTACACTTTTAAATGTGTATCCAAATCTAGGATGTGCTGATGGAATTGTTGGAGCAGTGTGCTGATGGACTCTGGAAGGCAGAACGCTATGAACTCATTGCTGATATATATAAGCTTATAATTCCCATTTATGAAAAACGGAGAGATTTTGAGGTACTTAATTCATCAAAAGTAAATTTGAGCAAGAAAAAAACCCTGAATTTTCAAGTCTAACTGCATGACACATTGTACATCGCATAATAAGAGTATTGAAATTGTAACTGAAATTTGAATGTGTTGAAATGTTTGTTTTAGTTTTAAATAATTATTTTTTTCTTTAAATATAAATAATTAAAAATTAGTCTTACATATTGTCATCCTGATACAAGTGCTAAACCTGATACTACCATTCAATAAAAGAATGTTTTCTGTTGTTACTGGCTACAAGGGCATAATTTATTATTTTAAGATAGGAAAGTTGTGCTTTGTTCTTCTCCCTCATTATTGTTTTCTTTTGCTTTTAGAGGCTTGCTCACTTATATGACACCCTTCATCGAGCATACAGCAAAGTTACTGAAGTTATGCATACAGGCAAGAGGCTGCTGGGGACTTATTTCAGGGTAGCATTCTTTGGACAAGTGAGTGCTCCTTTCACTGGCTTGCTCTATGCAGTGAGAAAAACCTGAATTTATTGTACAAGGTTTACTCTTTCATCATCTGTATTGATACCGTGACATAAAAAGCACAAGGAATGTGTTCTGTATGAAAGAAAGAAACACCATCAGTAAATTATTTTTAAAACATTTATCAATTCCAGTAAAATTCTTATCATTTTCCTCAGTAAATTTTTTTGCCTTTTTTCCTTTTTTCTTCTTTTGTTTACTACCTTAAGGCAGCGGTAAGTTTTCTGTAATGTCAGTTTTTAGTGATGCATTGACTTAATGTCTGTAGTGCTACGGTGTGGTTTGCAAGGCTGCTTCTTAGATTGGTATGCATTAATAGCCATTGCAAGTCCAAAAGTAACATCAAGTTCCATTTAGAGAACAGATCACTCTTTTCTATGCATCAGTATTGCATGCTTCAAACCAAAGTTCTGGCTGTGTATTGGGCAGCTTCACATCCTCTGGTCCGTGTCTAGAATGCCTCTGTATCCCTATGGTATCACGCAGTATCCAGTAAAACACTATCTACATGCATAGCCCAGTTGCTTAATTGTCCAGCTGAGCATGGAGAATTGTAAAATACTCTGAGCAGTATAATTTCACATGTATTCTGTTGTCTTTTATGACTTTATAGCAATACCAGTTTACAGACAGTGAGACAGATGTTGAGGTAATTACAGTAACTGCTTACAAAGCAAGCAATGCAGTACCTACTACTGCATTTCACCTTAGTTTGGTGTGGGTATTTTTGTCAATCTAGCCTGTGTTTATACATGATATGTTGTGCTTTTCTATTTTGTCTGTTTTGTTTATGACAAAAAATATTTATTTTCTGGTTTCAAACATGAACTCAACATGGCTTGTTGTTTTAAACCAACGAACTGTTTCACTTTCCATGTGTTGTGCATTTAGGTGTGGTTTTAAAAACAGTACTGTGTGTAATAAAATAAAGAAGTAAATACCAATAGTACATCATAAAATTAAGATCTTTGCATAATTATATTTCATCTTGTGGAATTAATTTTTTATAACTACCTAAGGAAAAATTTCAGATTATTTTAATGTAAACTTCTGCCAAAATAGTCACTTGTGAAACAGATAGTCCTGTTGGGCAAGACTACCAATTTTGGCAAGTGAAACAGTGCTGCAAGTTCACTTTTAAGTAAAAGTGAAAGAAACTTATCTCAAATGCTTGTCACACCATAGAATTGCTACAAACTTTTAAAATTTAAACTCTGTGTTTCCATTATTTTTCGCTCATGTTGTAGTAGAGAATTACATTTTTCTGGGTTTTTTTTTATTCTCTTAGAAAATCTTTTTACTTAGATTTTAATTTCTGTCTGTTTGCTTGAATACTAATGTTAAATGTTTATATTTCCTTTGAACCACACACATTATATCCATCTTAGTAATTTCCCTTATGTTTTATTCCCCAAGATTTTAATTACTTTATTTTTTACAGGGTTTCTTTGAGGATGAAGATGGAAAGGAGTATATCTATAAAGAGCCTAAACTCACACCTCTTTCAGAAATTTCCCAAAGACTCCAGAAACTCTACTCTGACAAATTTGGAGCTGAAAATGTCAAAATGATTCAGGATTCTGGCAAAGTATGAACTTTATTCTCTCTAAAAAAATTATAATATACTGCTTTCACTAGTTTACTTGAAATACTGTGAGCTCACTGGCTGTTACTCATTTGGCACAAAGCATCTGCATCTAAAACTCTGCTGTTGGAAAGGCATGAGAGGAATGTTATCTCTCCTAAGTATGCTTTTTAGAGCAACCAAAAAGCTTAATTTCTGTAGTGTTACCTCTCAAAACAGTAATTGTATCTTAGAACAAATTTGGATTATGATCTTATTCTGGGTTAACTTTAGCTATATTTCTTGTGCATTCATGCACAATCATTCTTTGGAAGTTCTTCCCTTTTCCACACCTTAGACTTTATGGTGATTTTCTCCTCACCCTTAGACTTTATGGTGACTTCCTCATAGTATAATTTCATGGCTCTTTTTGTTCCTTGATAAGGATCCTTTTGAATCCTTGATTCAAAAATTTCTGTGCATTTTGGCCTTTAAGTGCAGCAACGGTGGGCATTTCAATATTGGAATTTTAAAAGGAGAGGAGGACTTGATGAAAGGGCTGGGTTTTATAATCATGAGCGGTTAAAAAACCTCCAAAAACCAAACAAACCAAAAAATCCACAGTGCACTGTAATGCATCTGGCTGTCTTTCTTCCTAATAGTTAAAAACTGAATACAGGAAACCCCTGTGAAAGCATGAACATTTCCCATGTTTTCAATAATTAAGAGGTTAAGAGACCAAATTTAATTTCTGGAAGTTGTGTGACTACTATTAGATCCACTTTATTCACAATGTAGCTATTTGATTTTTTTTGTCCTCTTTTTAAGGTAAATCCTAAGGATTTAGATTCAAAATATGCTTATATTCAAGTTACACATGTAATTCCATACTTTGAAGAAAAGGAGCTGCAGGAAAGAAAGACAGATTTTGAAAGGACACATAACATTCGTCGCTTCATGTTTGAGATGCCTTTTACTCAAGGTGGTAAAAGACAAGGAGGAGTAGAAGAGCAGTGTAAGCGAAGGACTATTTTGACAGGTACTGATGGAATGGAATGCTTTCACTGGAAGCATTAGTTCAAATGGTCTAATATTGTTCTGTATGGGTTTTTTCATTTCACTTAACTAAGTGCTTTATAGCTATCAGCTAAAATCCTTTTCATATTTTCGGCCACAACTAGGTTTTTCAGGTTGATTTCTTCAGTGAGGAATCCTCAAAATTATTATCTCCTTTTCCTTAAGCTTTCAGAATTCTGAATCTGGACTCTGGCTTTCCTTTTTCTTAGAAAAAGACTATTTTGTGTTTTGTCTCTGTTAAGTATGAGTTTCTGTATTAATATAGTGACTTTATAATAATAAAATGACTTTATAAGAAGAAGTGACTTTATAGCTGTCCATAGCCAGTACTTGTGAGGAAGTAGAAAATACAGCTTTGCTATTTTTGTTTCTTCTCTTCTTTGAGATTTGTGAATGTTAAGCAATTCTTTTCAGCGTTCTCCTATAAATTAAGTTCCAGTGGTTTATTTCTGGTGGTTATTAGTAGCAATAATGATAGTGATCTTTCTTTGCTGGAATGCATGTAAGACTGTGCATATTTACATTTCAGCGTCTTGCTTCCCCGTCAATTTGGTAGTATTTCTAATTATATAAGTTATTAAATTGGGCAGCTGATTACATCAAAATGAGATTTTAGCATAAGATTCTCTCAAAGCACACCTTATTAAAAAAATCTTCTCCTGACTGTGTTAAACTTGTTTCTGTCCACAGCCATACATTGTTTCCCATATGTGAAAAAGCGCATTCCAGTGATGTACCAGCACCACACTGATTTAAACCCCATTGAAGTAGCCATTGATGAAATGAGTAAAAAAGTTGCAGAGCTTAGGCAGCTTTGCTCTTCAGCTGAAGTTGATATGATCAAATTGCAGCTGAAGCTACAGGGAAGTGTCAGTGTTCAGGTAAGACCTTAGCCATGAAGTTCCATTTGCTTCTGTCCTTGAAAAATTATATAAGTAGCATTTTATGGTTGGTTCCTATTCTGCACATTCAACAGTGTCCTAAATCAGAAATATGCTCACTCTCTGCAGTTATTTCATGAATAGGAAAAGAAATAAAAGTATTTAATATAAACTCAGATCAGAGACAGTTGCACAAAAGAATTAAGATTCATCTCTGGAATATGTTGCATTCCAAGCCCCACCAGATTTTGGTGTAAAGCTGAAACTGCTAGAAGATAATAGATAAACCTGAAGATAAATTAGCATATTTTGCCCACAGTAGGTCTAGGACATTTTTGTAAGAACCCTATGGAGATAAAGAGTGAGTGATAACATACAGGAAGAAGATAACCATAGAAAATCTCATTGTGTGTGCCTTTTTGCCTAAGGCAGGCAGGAAGTGGAATGTATAAGGAAGCCATCAGATTCACCAGAATGGGGTACCTGAAGCAGGTGTATAATAAAGCCTCTGGTTGGCCTTGTCATAAGGCAGAGCAGTAGGGCTCAGGAGCTCAGTCCCCGAGTGGGGACCGGGTGCCCGAAGCTCGCTCGTGCCAACGCCGCGGGTCAAACCCCTGGCAAGCTCAGTGATTCTCAGCTCTTGTAGTGAAGGCAAGCTCTTAGGATTTCAGCCCTGCTTGCTAGGTAAGTTTGCCCTTGGCTTGAGGCTGCAGCAGATGGAGAGAGAGGAGAAGGAGAGGCGCAGGCTGTTCCACGGAGATGGCTTTATTCGGGGAGGTCCGTGAAGGGTCCCAGCGACAGCTCTTCTTCTGACTAATGGGGTACAGCATGCTTCTTTTACAGGGTTGGACAGGATCCAAACTTGACCAATAGTAAAGGTTTAGGGGTATCCATAAATGACCAATAGTTAAGGGTTAAAATGACATTGCCTTATAGGGTAACAGAGATAGGCTATGGGGCAGATGTCCATGGAGACAGGAACTTCTTTGGTGCCTCGGCATTCCTATTATTCAGATCCTCCACGGTGCTTTTCCTAAATCTGTGGGGTTTACTACAGGTGTAGCATGTACAAGTCAGTATGAAAAGGATCTTCAAAAATGCAGTGACAAATGTGCTGCTCTATTATTTTAAATTGATTGGAAACAAAGGAACTGTTCAGTCATCTGATATGACCAGCTGTCTCATTCAGCAGAAAACGGAAAAAAAAACAAACCAAGGTTCCAGAATCACTAAGTTGTAAGCTAGTATTATGGGATGAGAAGGGAGAGGCTCTTGTTGATAATATGAAGAAATAATAAGGATGAGTCATAAGTCACTAAAACCACTTCTCCTGTAGCTGCCCTAAGAGCACAGTTAAACTTGTGCAGGTTTTTGGAGAATTCTCAGCTTGCAAATCTGTTTTCAATAGATACACAGACCAAACAGTAGTAGGTTAGCTCATTTTCCCACCCTCATTTCATAACAGAGATGACAGATTGGCAATATCTGCAGTTACTTTGCCACACCATTGAAGTGATTTCTTTGTGCCAGGAAAGGTTTATAGCACTGGAGAGACCTCTCCTGCTTTAATGCTCCATCTTGAGTAGTTTTCTTGTTTTCTGAGTCCAGCTCTGAGACCTCTCCTGCTTTAATGCTCCATCTTGAGTAGTTTTCTTGTTTTCTGAGTCCAGCTTTTTAGAAATCAATGTATTCTTATAGGAAAATCAAATGCAATAGATGCCTGTAGCACCTGTTATTGCTAAGACAGTATGTCAGATATCTGACTGTTTTTAAATTCTTGTTCTTTTTAGGTTAATGCTGGTCCATTAGCATATGCAAGAGCTTTCTTAGATGACACTAACACCAAAAGATATCCAGACAATAAAGTAAAGCTCCTAAAAGAAGTTTTTAGGTATGGCATGGAAGGTTTGGGATTTCTTGGGGATGGGGGAGAGGGGAAAAAAAAATGGACCTTTTTCCCAAGACTCATAAAAATTCTTTTTGAAACTTTCAACTTTTAAAGTGTTCTGATCCATTAATAACATACTTTAAGCTGACATTTTAAATCAATCATTTGGATTTCTGTTTGAGAACTTTCTTATTTTCTCCAAATCAGGCAATTTGTTGAAGCCTGTGGGCATGCTCTGGGTGTAAATGAACGACTGATAAAGGAAGATCAGTTGGAATACCAAGAAGAAATGAAGGCAAACTACAGAGAAATGGCAAAAGAGCTTTCTGAAATAATGCATGAACAAGTATGTGCTGAAATTAAATTATGCATATTATCATTCAGAATGTAACTATAATGTGAAAAGAGTAGGGGAAATGTATGAGATGCTTTACACAAAATGATTGTTTCTTTTTATTCTTTCTATCAGAGTATAAGCCTGTCATGAAATTGTGGACCTTCATTTTTTTTGCTTGTGTATTTCCTTGGCACCAGCCTGGTTTTTTTGTAGGCAAGGAAGACTACAATAAAGATAAAACAATTGTCTTGAAATTAATAAGTATGATCTGCAAGTTTAGCCCTTTCTTCATTGATTTTAGAGGTATAAATAATTGCTTTTGCAACAAAGAGTTAAATGTCTTTCAAGAGGTATTCCAATACATCTTCTTGAGGGAAGTCCAATACTGACAAGCTAGAAATATGTGGGGAAAGAAAACCAGAACTTTAGTGGAGTGAGATGTACCACTCAGCCTTTGCATCTGGGTTCCATGGTAGAAATGTCTCATGAGTTCAAAGGCAAAGATATTATTTCCAGGAGGATAGGAAGAGCTGAAGTTCTTGATCCCTGCATGCTTGACATTTCTATTCATCATATTCATCACTTCAGCCCTGTTTTCTTTCATCCACTGTTACTTTTATAACCTTTTTCCAGAAACATTGAATGGTTTATAATTCTTAAGAGAGATTTGCCTTTGTTCAGCCTTTGCTTAGATGGTACCCAAAACTTTTAGGGGAACTTTTTTTCTGTTCAAAAATGTGCCACATGTCTAAAGCCCACTTCACATGCTTTCTTGCTTTCCATTATTTCCCAATGTGGTTTCTCAGGTGCTGTCTTCTGAGTAGCTCTGTGATATTATATAATTATGATGTGTGATATTATATAATTATGATGAAGCACATTGGCTTTATTTTCCTTCACCTATTTTGAAATCCTGTCACAGAAAAGAGCTTATGACATAACTCTTTAACTACCATCAATAGGAGACATTGTGAACCAAAATTTATAGGAAGTGATACCATTCCAGAATTATGTGGTTGGGTTTGTTTTTTTAATTAAAAACAGTAATAGAAGAAAACAGTTTTGAAAGATTTGTGGAACAGAAAAAGAATTTGTTTAGCTAGCAGAAGTGGCATGGTTGGACTATATTTCAATGTGATTTATTGATAAGCAGAGGAGAATTTGGAATGGAGGATAACTGATTGGAAAGCTGATTGAGATGAACAAGGTACATGAGAGAATTAGACAGCAATACAGAATACCCCTTTGGAAAGGAGAGGCAAGTGTTTTGGTCAAAGAATTTAATGATAAATGCAAGATTAGCATTTCCCTGTCATAAAAAATTTGTAAAAGAATATAATGAAAATTTCTACAGAAGAAAAACTACTTTGAAGTCAGTGGAAGATGTAGATGTTTAAAAAATGCTGACATGTGTGAGTTTCCAAAGATTGGTGATAAGAAAAAGCATGTCCTGGAACTTCAGATGTAAATCACATTGCCCCTACTTCTCTTGGTTTACATTTCGACAAACAACTGATATCCTTAAGATACTGTGAACAGAATATGAAAGTACAGCACTGACTGCAGTAATATATACTATAAGCCTACTACTGTGTTCTTATACAAATGTAATTAGTTGTACATAATTAAAACATGCCATGTTGTTGGTGGTTTTGCTTTAGGGTTTTGGGTTTTTTTCAATTAGACTGATAATTCCCCTGAAGGCTTAGAAACATGAAGGTCTTCACTTAAATCTTTTTAAATGTCTCCTTTATGTATCTGCCTATTGCTGTTTTGGGAAAAAGAGCTTTGCATCACTGAATAAACTATTAGCTGTAATGTAACCATACAAGGTCTTAACAAATGCAAAAAATTTGTGATAAAAATGCATAAAAGAATCTTACCAGATTTTTTTTTTCTCCTCTGCTGCTTGCCAATATGATCAGATGGGATGGTAATTAGTTTTCTCTACTTCTGTTCTATTAGTTTGTCTAATCTTTATATAATTCCTTTTTTATGGTATTTCTAATTTTAGTGTCAATTTGTTTATAGCCGTTAAGAATTAAATTTTTTTGGTGTTTTGATAGCTTTTTGTGAGAAATGCTCAAATCATACCTCTAAGTCAAAAAAAAAGGAAAACCAAAAAAGGGCAAAAAGTTAGCTTCTTGTCACTATGAAACTCCTTTTGAAAGTTAACAGGAGGAATGATGGAAACTGTCCAAGCACCCTCTGCAGAGAACAGGGTAATACCTAAGTTAGGAGAACTGATATTGGAGAAGTAACTTCTCCTCAGTCTAGGAGATGGCTGAAAAGAGTAACCATTTCCAAAAAGTTTTGTGCAGTTGAAAAAGTACTGGGAGGTTGAGTTGATAAGCAGCACATCAAGAAATTGGTTAGCTGTTTTAGACATGCCCGTGCCATTTTGAAACATAAAAATAAATACATAAATAATAAATTTTGAAACATTTTGGTAAATACATGTCTTTCATTTTAAGATTACTCCAGTGGAAGAAAAGGCCAGTGTCATGCCCAACTCACTGCACATTTTCAACGCCATAAGTGGAACTCCGACAAGCACAACAGTTCACGGGATGCCCAGTTCTTCTTCAGTTGCATGATTGTTTTGTAAAGGAAAGTACGTTTGTTTCTTTTGAAGTTTGTGGATTTGCTTCTTTGTGTGCAAACTCAGGATGACCTCGAAGCTAAATGTTGGGCACATGCAAACTGCGTAGTTCATACGAATGTCTGAGCACACTTAGCAAATAGCAGTTACTGGTAATAGTCTTTTAGAGTAAGGGAGGCACACATATATATTTTTTAATCTTGCTGGTAAAATTTAAAAGTGTTCACAATGTCATTGCAGAAATGCGTGTTGGAAAATTATGAAGTTAGCTTCTGTTTTTCGTTAGAAAGTATTATTAAGATGAATTGCACATTACAAAAAAAGTGTTGTGGGATGTAATTTTGCAGATATGTAACATTCAGGTGTTCTTTTTGTGTATGGCACATAGAGATTCCAAGTACAAGAACTATTTTGGGGCTAGACAGAGACACTAGTTTTTGGGGTTTAATGGAACTGACAATAGTAGTTTTTGTACCATTTGGCAAATTGTTGTGCTTTATTTTATACCTTGTTGCATTTTGGAGGTATGCGAGCTTAGGTCTTACTGAACAACTAAATACAACCAAAGGTCTGTATTAATGAACACTGAGTTATACTAAAATATCAATAGTAGTAAATTGTTATGTACATATTGTTTGTTAATACAGTCCGTACAGTCTGTACATAAATGTATTACATTTCTAAGCATTTTTTTAATATTCATACCTGCTCTTACCATTCTGCTTTCAGTTTCTTTTGAAAATTTGCTCATTCCAAGTATATGCAGACTTTACAGTTCATTTATCCCTGTATATAAATAAGTGCAATATAAAGATGTATACAGTCTTTGCTATGTTAGGTTTATATGCAGTTATTAAAAAATCTTTTTTGCCAAAGCAATGGAGTATGTAATTGGTAATCATGGTTACTGTGGTAAATGGTGGTATAATTTAAAGCTTTTTCCATATTCTTATTCTTTTAAGACATTAATTTAGTAATTTTATATTTGGGGAAAATAAAGGTTTTTAATTTTATTTAACTGGAAGCACTGTCCTGCTGTAATTAAACATTCTGTACTACATCTATATTAAAAGAAAAAAGGTAGTTACTTTTCCCACTGTGTGCTGCGTTTTTTTGTTTTAGATTCACCCCTGACATTTTGGAAAAACAAAAGCTTGAATTTAAAAAATGCCTTTTTGCATCCTGGGTATGAGATGCAGACACTTGTAGGTCTTATTTCATATTCCTTGTCAGTAAAGGCAATTAAAATATTAGTTGAGACATCAGTTTTGAGTCCCTTGCATTTCACTCTAGTACCATGTTACTGTAACTACAGGTTGTTATTCACCAGAACAGTTAGTATTAGGATGTCTTCAAAACTTTTCATCACATGGCAGTAGAAATCATCTTTTATTTATGACATAAGGTTTGCTGTCATTTTTCTGTATCACAGTGTGAAACACATATGTTGCCATTACTCATCAAAGGTTTTTTCTAAAGCAGCTCATCTTGGCAGTGAAATGCTGCAAATACTCTGCTTTCTCTATATTTCTGAAACAAAATTTCTCATTGTTTAAAATTCTTTCCCTCAAGAGGAAAGAAAATCATATGCTTCTAGAGAGTGAACTCACAATGCTGTAAGAGGCATTTTCTTCTCCTCTGCCCTAAATGCTTCACACCTCTGTTCATCTGTGGAAATAGGTGTAGGAACACCTACCTCAAAAGGCGTTTCATTATTGGGAGAATATAGAATATATCCTGTAAAGCTGTTTTGCCACTCAGGAAGACTTCTGTATCCATGTATTAAGAGCTATTGTATCACGATTGCTTTTTTAATTGCCTCATTTTTTCTGACTTTTTCCGCTTTGCCTTGGGAACAGAACTGACAGTTTCCCTTTTGCACTGAGACCTCACTTGGGTTAAGATGCATCTGACAACTAACCTATAAATGTAGTATGTATTCAGAAGTGAATATGTATATGTGTGTGTATATATATATATATGTATGTATATATATGCACACACAGAGGCACATATACATCTAAATATATGTGTAACTGCTTTGCTGAACCTTGGCCTATGAAAACCAGCAAGCTGTAGTTGACATTGCTGTAGGTTTACACAGGCTTAAATCATTTAAATCATTAATGATTAACACATAAATGACATGTCTATAGACTTAATCTCTTGTGATGCATTTCTATGAGGGAACACACCCTCTACTGTTTAAGCTTTATACATAGTAATAAATGTGGGCATTTTCCTCCTGAATAATTCCTTCTGTACTACCTGTACCCTTCTCTGTTGTTACTTCTGTAGCATGTAAATTAATTATCCAATGTGGGTTAATTTATTTATAAAGACTTGGGCTCTGTGCAGGTTTTTGTTTAATTTTCTTAACAGTAGCTGGTATGGGGCTGTGTTTTGGATTTGTGCTGCAAACAGTGATAAAAGAGTTGGCCTTGAACCTAAACTGTTATTTGGGCCCTGCATTGTTTCCCTCCCTGCACTTTGGGAACCATCTCATGAGGACAATGAAATTAGACATTTTCCCTTTTCCAAGAACCACTTGGTAGATGAAGGAAAGAACGGCGCCTTCCCCTTCTTTTCTTGTGGGGTAGATGTTTTCTCCCTTTCTACAATAACTCTTCAGTATCTTGGATACCCTTTGGTAACTAAGATATTCCTACTGGCATGTTTCAAGTATATTTTTCCAGCTTTTCCTAAGTTTAATTCAAGAATATCACGCAGGGGTGTGTCCCGAGGCAGTATGGTCATAGGCAGCAAGGCATGTGGGACAATACAGGCAGGTGACAAGGATTGTCACCTCTGGCAGTCTGGGACTTCACCACAGAACAAGTACAGGATCTTGAGGTGATCAAATATCTGACAAAAAAGGATATCTTGGCTATGGCAGAAACACAGCTTAGCACTCTGCCAGGGCTGACAGTTGGCTACCAAGCCCTGCTTGGGAAACCCCCAAGTTTCCAATTCATACTCTTCAAAAATCTTTTTTCAAGTTGCTGAGCGGGTTCTGTTTTACTGTTGCCAGAGTTAAATACACAACAGCAACTTGTAATAGGTCATGGGGGTCTTTGCAGTTGGGTCTGAGGATGGACATGGTAAGCAGTAAATGAAACTTAACAAAAATGTTACAATTATTGTTTTAAATAGTATTTAAGTAGAAATAAAATAAGTATTAAGAATAAGTATTTAAGTTGAAATACAATCATTTCAAATAAAACTGTGTCTTTGGATGGACCTGGCTCTTAATGAAAGCACCTAGTCTAGGTGCTAAGGCAGGGAAGGTTTTTTCTTATATCCAGTTTCTGTTATCTTTGATTTCTTTATGACAAAGCTTCAGTACAAAGGAGACATCTGAGTCACTGTCTGTCATGAAGGTTAGCTGTTAAAATTTATGAAGACTGCTGTTCTGTGGTTTTTCATGAACTGAAAAATTCTGTATTTAATTGTATTCAGACTGGGAGTCCTGGAGCTTCCTGCAGGAAGAAAAGAAGAAAACTTTGGCAGATAATGAAAAAATTCAATTGTTTTTATGATATTTTGAAAGTGACCATTTTAATATCTTTAAAATATTTTGATGGTGGGTTTTCTTTCCTTTTTTAAGTATCACAGTGAATATATGAGTTATTTAGAGTCTTTTAGACTCTAAATGTGCGTTCTGGTCTCAACAGAAATTAACAATTAAAATTATATCTAGAGAATAGGCAGTATATCATTTTCAAGTTAACTGGAATAGATATTGGGGCTTTTTTTGCTGGTATTTTCTGCTTAGGAAGGAGTTTTGTAATTTCTTCTCTCAATGCAAAACTTGCAACTTTTTTTTTTCCCTACAAAAACAATGTGTGATTGATATTAGTAAAATACCTTGGAAATGCTACACCTTGTTTTATTACTACATGTTGTAAATGATTAAAAAAGCACTGAGAGTTTTCTAGCTGTGTGGTTCTGTTTTGCTGTTTGGGTTGTGCTATGAAGGATTAGCTGGAAAGACAAAAAAAGGGAGGCTGGAGGGAATTGGGTAAATAATCTTTCACTATGAATCCTTAGAACATCTTTTTTTTTGTGTGTGTCTCTCTCTGTCCTGTAAGATTCATTGACACCAGATACCTGAAACGCAAGTGGAGCTTCTTGGGATAGTGATTTTTGTTGCTAGTGCTGTATAATCTGTTCATGTTTATCACTGTGATACCTGACTCCCAAAAATGTGGAAGTTTGATGTGACAAATTAAGATGGGGAACATGAAAATTGTGACGATAATTGGCAGAACTGCAGCTGAGGCCTTCAAAACACACTCATCTTCCAAAATAAAAAAATCTTTTACATTAGTTTTGTTTCAATTTAATATTTTAAGAATTGGTATAAGGTTTAAGCAGCTTTATACAAATATAGTTTTCAAATTAATTGAAGTAACACAGCAGATTTTTTTCCAAGTGTATGAGGGAAAGGAGATGCCTACCAGCCTAGAACAGGTACCAGACTTGATACAAGAAAATGCTGGTAGCCACTGAATAAGTAACTTCGAGTTAACATTTAATGTTTGGGGGGGAAAAAAAAGAAGAGGATTCTGAAGCCTGGAAAAAGTCTGAAAACAAAGTGACTGCATAATTTTCTTCCAGTCAGCATTATTAGCACCAAGATAGAAGTGAATCTTCTCATAGAGCTGGTAAGTACCTTTTATCAGTGTTTTATCAGGGTTTTTATCAGTGGTGTGGACTGTAAAAGGAAGAAACAAGAAGTTCCCAAGGATGTACAGATAACTGCAAGGAAAGGACCTTAGTTCAGCAAAACTGTTCAATTCATTGTTCACTCCATAACTCTCAGAACTCCATGAAAATTGCAATACTGACTATTCCATGATGAGCTGCACACCCCTGCAAATTCTTTATCCTTGTAACAATTCTTCCAATCTATAAAAAAATGAGTCAAAAACATCTATTAATATTTATAAATAACATGTAATCTGAACAGATGTAATTTGCCCTCATTTTCTTTAAAATACTTCAATCTCAATTCAGGTTGTTCATCCTTAAATAATGAATAGTTGTTATCAATTATTCCATGTTATGGACTCATGTCACCAGCCCCACTGAAATGATTGTAATCTTCCTTCCTAGGAGATGCAAGGAAACAATCTTACAGACCAAGCTACAACCTTTAACTGAGCAATATGTGGAACAATCCCTCCCGTGGAAGGATCATTACAGCAGGAACACACAGCCTGGGAGGTTCCAGCAGGGCACTGATGGTAACTTTTGGACACGGGTGGTGGAAGAGTCATTAAGGACCTGTGCTGCTGGACCTTGAACTAAGAAAGGACAGGTTTGGGATAGGAGAGCTGGGAGTAGTCTTGGTTGTGGTGACCATGAGATGGTGGAATGTAGGATCTTGTGGGGAAGAAGCAGGACAGTATTCTATTACACCTTGAAAATATGATTCTTTGACTTCAGAGTTTTGTAGAAAAAAGCAGAAATGGATTTCTGCATTTTTGTTTGCTGAGTATTTAACAGCCCTGCTGTACTCTGAGTTCTCGGAGAAAGGGAGCCTCACGGGGAAACTTTTATCCTATGAGAACAAATTCTGTCCCTCCAACAAGTACAACCATAAAATAGCTCCACAGTGATCAACCCTGTGGCATCCACTTACTAAAGGACTGCAGAAGCCAAACCGCCTCAGAAACAGCTGTGAAACCATTGTGTGTCCTTTTATCCCTCTCTGTGGGACAAATTAAACATTGAAAGATAACCTGAGTGAAAGCTGGGGTGATCAAAGTAGCTCATTTATCCCAAATTTTTGAGAAAACAGCTGTTTTTCCTTAACATCTGAATTCCAGTTGTATGTTGCATTCTAGGAAGAACATTAAAGGCCTCCTCTTTGTTTTCACTAAATGCATGGGTCTATATAAGATGTGCCTGGGAACTAACCTTTTGCCACCACTGGTCATGGAATGGGAAGTTGCCCATTATACAGGAAAGAAATGACATCTTTAATTCCATACTTTAACAGAAAATGGTGGTAATATCTCAATTATTTCTGTAGATGAATGAGCCATTGGAGGTTTCAGCATTCTTTGCTGCGTTACAGATTGCTTGTTTTGCTGGAGTAACCATAATAGAGAAACATAACACTGCCTGTGCTGTGTGGCCATATATGTATATCCCACTGAGAAGTGATACATGACTAGCATCAGCTGTGTCAGTGGAGCTTATACAGCAAGATTTATGTTTATTACTGGAGAACTTGCTATAAATATAACTATAACCACCTACTCACATGTTTTATCTGAAGAATTTATTCACTAATTTTTACAGTCAAGGGTACAGGTAGCTGCTAAGGGGTTAGAGCTCCTTTGAGTAGATTACCCCCATATGGATATAATTTAAGAAACCCAGGATCAGCCATAGCTCTGTATCACAGAGCAGCCTTTAGCAGCTGAAGTGCTGACTGTAGGTATTCCAAAGTGCAATGCATTGCAATGCTTGTTTGATTTGTACCCAAGACAAAATGAACCTGTTCAGCAGCCAGGTAATTATTAAGTGCATGCCATAGAAAATGCTATTGGATTGGTTGTATAAACTAGTGTGCCACTGTATCTTCAAGCCTCAAAGAATGAGCTCATTCTTCTTTCAGACTTTTTTTTTTGGTAATGCCTGTTATTGTTTTTCTGTATTCTGAGTTCATTCAAGCCTTAGTAACATGTAGCTTCCCCTAGCTGTTCTTCTGGCTCTCCTGCTCATGCTGAACTTCTCATGCATTTATTCCATGTCCATGGCTCAGTAAGGTGTGTGCATGAAATGTACATCATGCTGTATTGATGTGCATTCTCCCAGCTTTCCCTATGGCTTGTGGCACAAATGGCACACGGGACAGACATCTGCTGTGGACTGACCAAGAGATGAGTGAAGCGGGTCATAGAAACACAGACTAAGAGGATGGTTTGGGTTGGAAGAACTTAAAGTTCTTCTAGTTCCCATGTCGTGCTTTGGGCAGGGAGACCTTTCACCAGAGCAGGTGGCTCAAAGCCCCATTCAGCCTGGCCTCGAACACTTCCAGGGATGCATTCACATCTTCTCCAGGCAACTTCTCAGAAGCATCTGTCCATAGGAGCCACAGGTAGAGATCGTTAGAAACCGGTGGCAGCAGCAATAGTTTAGGAGATCTGTTTCCTTGGCTCGAGAGCAGGGAACGAGGCAGAAAGCTGCTCTCCACACAGCGTGTCTTTCCCTTACTTGCTTGCTAAGTTTTCCCTCACGCCGTTGACAAGGGAGGGACAAGGTGGAGCTGGCAGCAGTGCAGGGCGCTCGGTTCAGCTGATGGCCCTGTCTCGGTGCTTGCTGGCGGCCGGAGAGCGAAGCGAGCCCCGCGCACAGGTGAGAGCCCTGGTTCGGCAGCCGTGAGGGGAGCGGCGGCCGGGAGGAGCGCCGGGGCTGCCGGAGCGCTGCGCTCGGGCAGCCGGGGCCGCTGGCGGCGGCTCAAGGCCAGGTGAGCCCCGGGATGGCTCCCGGCCAGAGCGACCCGCTCCGCTCCCGCCCCGACACCTGCGCGGCGCCGCCCCGCAGCACCCGGGGCCAGGCGGGGCCCCGCCGCCGCCCTTAAAGCCCGGCCGCCCCCGGCAGCCTGCTTCCCTCTTTCTCTGCCTTCCTGCCGACTTCCAGCCCCGAGCGCTGCGGCGGGACCGCGCCGGCGACATGGGTAGGTGTGGCGGTGCGGGATGGGGCAGCCCGGAGCGGGTGGCGGCGCCCGGCCCGCGGGAGGGATGTCGGCCCGGGATGAGCATCCCTCCCGCCGCTTCCCTCCGAGCCGGCTGATCGTGCCGTGATCGAGCTGACAGCGTGGCCAAGGGGTCTCGCCCGCCCAGGGCAGGTTCTGCTGCTCGGTGTCGCTCTGAGGAAGTCTCCGGCGACTCTCGGGTCTCTACTCTCCCTCTGGGGCAGCTCTCCCTCTGCAAACGCTGTATCCTGGTTTATGCGACCGTGCCTTGAAAGCCGAGTGAGAGCCGAGAGCTGGTGCCTCGGTCTCTGTAAGCTCCGAGAGCTGAGCCGGTAAGGTTTATCCTACACTACACTTGTAAGGCATGTGGAGCTTGAGATCTGAGCACAAGTTAAATGTAGTGTTCCCTGCAGATGTTATATAATGCTTTTTCATTGGCAGTGTTTGCCTAGGGTTCACTTAGTGGTTTTTAAATACATAGATAAAGAGCTGGAAGATTCAGATATGGGCAAACCCCATCTATCTAATTAATCCTGAAGATTTTTTTCCTGTCTAAACTGGAACATTGAGTAATAGAGACACAAAACTGACTTTTTTTGTGACGGATGTCTCTGTTGCCTTTTGTTGGACTGTGGGTCCTGCAGTGTCTGAGTACATGGGTGTCTCTCACAGCAAGCAGCTCCTGGGCTGGAGAAACCTTATCTCACACGGGGAAGGAACCTGAAATGTCCACCCTCCATCCCCCCAAAAAATGAACCAAGAAAGTGCCATTGCATCTTCAGCAAGCAAATCTGTGTTCTGCGGACAGGCAACCGTAGTAATGAGCAGGCAGGACATGTCAATGGTGCTGCCAAGGGTCTTGCTGGCTTGGGCAGACAACCAGAAAACTGAAATAGTTCTCTGAAGAGAAAGAAATGGGATGCAGCTGTGTCTGCCCGTTGAATATCAGGCTTGTTGCTTTATGGATTTGCTTGGATAGTTTCTGTGTGGGTGTTTTTCTGGAGTAGCAAGGTGTGAAGCAGGAACTCCTGGAGGGGGATGTCCTGTTGGTAGCAGCATCCTTGTGCAGGTGCTGTTGGGCTGCTCCAGGGAGCAGAGGTAATAGTCTTGTCTGTGCCCCAGGTCAGGTGTCAGGACTGTAGGCTTGCTCTGGAGGCAGAAACATCCTAGGTGACAGTATGGGTGTGTACAGATTTATTGTGGCCACGGACAGGAAGCATTTCATCCGGGCAGAGTTGCTGTGATGGCTGCATGGAGCAAGGCAGTGTGCTCCCATCTCTTATCACGGACTGTGAGCTGCAAGAGCTGCAGCATCCTCTGCATCTCTGTGACTGCAGGGAAGGAACCACCCTGGTGGGAGGGAGCTGGAGCTGTAAGGCTGCCCCACCTGACCTGCAAGGTTGGGATGCAGAGAATGGCACACTGATAATCATTTAGATGTGGTGCTGAAGCCAAGAACGGAGTGGTTCTTGTCTTTACGTGTCTTAAAAAATAGTAAATGTCTTAAGGGAATACAAAGTGCCCAACTCTGATTTAAGCTTTGTCATGAAAAATGTGGGGCTCTTGGGTATTTTGGTATCATGAAAATGAGCAGTTCTGCGGGTCATTCTTTGTGGGGAAAAAATAAGAGGGGCTGAAGGTTGCCCCAAAGAGGGACTGCTCCAACATGCCACTAGCAAGCTTCAGATTTATCATGCAAGATGGTGGGTGCTCTGTGCTTTGTAGGTCAGACCCTGAAGCTGCCTGACAGTGGAGTCCTCAGTTTAGGTGCCTGTGCTGAAAGGTTGGCTTTATGCTATCTGGAGTTTCTCCAAGCCTCTCTGCAAAACAAGGATAGAGGGTTGAAGTCAAAATGTTTAGAAATAATAGTGTCTCTTAAACATTGAAGTCAGACGATGTTGTCTGAAAAAAATTTGCCTCCGTGATGTCCTCTGGGTAAGGTTTCTTGCAGAGGTGATACTTTTGCCATCAGGAAAGCAGAAAAAAACCCAAACCAAAGCAAGAACCAGATTCTAAATATTTTTTTCCCAAGGCTTAGCTAAGAGACATTAACAGCAGTAGTTAACAGCTGCCCATGCTGTTTTTCTCAGTGCATGTTGTAAAAAAGCTGGCAGTGGGGTGCACATGTGCTGGAAAGGCCAACAAGTGGAAATAACCAAGGAGCTGATATGAAGATGGACTATTGCTGACACCTTGATATCCTTCAGTGTATCTTCTCTGGTGGGTTGTGGAAGGGACACTGCCAATATCTCCAATAACTTGTGTATCAGTTTCTCTGGGTCTGGATTGAAGGCACCGGAGACAATAGTTCATGTTCAGACTGAGGTATTTATTATTTCTTATCAGTGAAACAGTCTCACAACCATGAGTTCAGCAGCCTTTCATTAGCAAGGCACAAAATGGCTAACAATCTCTTGTTACAAGGCCTTTTAAGACTAAACTGTCCAATTAAGAAAGAACACCTAGATTATTTTCCCTTTTAACCCAGTAACTGATCTCTCAAAGCCCACAATGCAGACTTTTCTGCCTAATTAAAAAACACCAGTCAAACCCATGAAGAAGGAAGAAGAATGTAAAGACGAACAACCCGCCTCCATCCTAAAACCTCCATCTTTCTTCGTATTTATTTCTATATTCTAAAACCCCAAACTCTAAGTTTTCTGCCCTGTGAAATTACACACTTCTAACCAACTACACACCTGTAACCCCAGTGCTATCAATCAATTTTGGAAGCCTTCTCCACAGCCTCACATCAAATGAAGTGTTCTCTTGTGGGTCTGTGCCTTTAAGCACAGAAAGTTTAATATTCTCAGCATCCAGGATTCCAACACTTGTGTACCTGCATGTGCCCTGAAATGGGTGTGTTAGCACTTTCAGAATGTTGCTTGTTCTCTAGGAAAATATATTCTTGAATCACCTGCATAGCTGAATCACTTGCAACTATCTCTGTTGTGAAGGTACTTGTCCACAGCAGTGAAGGAAAGAATTGGAATAATCTCTTTCAATGATTTCTGAAAATTACTTGATTTAATATTGTGTCAAAAGCTATAGTATTTTACTGTTTTTGTCTGTTGTGGATTGTGGAATAAATAATGATTTTCACAAATATACTTTTCCTATAGAGATGTATTATGGCCAGACTCGATTAACAAGCAAGGATTTCAAAGTTCACATTTCATACTTGTTCTTATCTTAATGAGCTTGCTCATGTGTTTTATGTAAAATCTTTGTGGAAATCCTATGTGGGCACAGAGCCTTTATCTGACACAGTGAAAGCTCAGCCTTCAAGCCTGTCTCCTGAGCTGGGGAAGCCCTGCAGGGCTCTACTTGGAGTGCTGCCAGGGGTAGAAGGCCTGCCAAGAGCAGCTGGAAGTGACTTCAGGGCTGCAAGCAGCTGTCTGCCCTCAATGGGACCCCTCTGCTCTTTCAGGTCTTCCCAGGTTAAGGGTTCAGGTTATGGGAGTGCCTGCTAAAGTGGATCACTCACTTGGGGCTTTATATTCAGTCCCCTATAAATCCCTTTTCAGGACTTGACCTCCATGCCTGGCAGGGCATCTCGAGCCTATTCTTTAATCTTGACTTGCCTTTAAGGTAACATCCCCAAGAGTGAGTTGTTACAGGACTCATCATCTGTGGGTGGCTGGTTTACCACCCCCTTGAATGATGTGTGGTGAGCAGCCATGGGATGCTTTGCCTCCTCAGTCCTTTTGAGCCTCTTCTGTGAGTGTAGGAATTCATGCACACTCTGAAGAACCAAAGGCTGTCAAGTGAAGTTTTGCCTAATAACTATGAAAAGTCTCCCTTTAATAAACTGGAAATTTAATCACCCTGACCAGGACTGTGTTTATATTTCATTCTTTATTTTGAGTTGAACCTTTTTTGTATCTTCCATTGATTTTAAGGGAGTATTATTAGTTGCAATTAACTAGTATTTTGGTTTTTTCCCTCCGCAGGAGGAAGAATTTCACGCCAGTCGGTAAGTATTATTTTCCCACATAAAGAGTTGCTCTACTGATTCTCTTTGGGTTACATTGTTATGGTAATGTTAGCAGTGCCCAAAAATCACCCTATAAACATACGATAAAGGTATACAATAAAGACTTACTGACAAATGTGCAAAAGCAGCCTAGTAACTTATTAAATTCTTGCTAAGCATTAATTTGCTAACCACCCTGAATCTTTCAACTGATAAGTACATGTGTCTTAGCAGCCCTAGCTCTGCCTTTGTATTTCTTATCTTACAAGATTTTACTCCACAGACTTTCCCTCAGCAGACAAAGTCAGAGCTCTGCAGCAGGATGGTGGCATCCCCAGGGCAGGGTGAGGTTACAGAGGGGATTATAAAACATATAAAACCTTCAGGTTACCTTTTGGTGGTGGATCTGTTGCTTCCTGACCAATGAGGGTAACAACAGAAATGGTTTTGGTAGATGTGTGTATGGGCACATGAACACTGTAATAGAGGACAGTATGGTGCAAAACAAGGACAAGCACACATTATATATTAGCAAAGATTAATTGTACAGTCGCCTGCCTGTAGCAACTTGGAAAAACAGAAGGCCTGTCACCTGGGAAAGACCCAGAAGCTTTCTCTTGCATGGCCCTGTCCATGCTCAGCTCCAGCTGTGACATGCAGACCCCCTCCAGTTTGGAGCAGCCACTAAAAAACGCAGCAGTGGCTGCTGTGCCAGCATGGGAGTGCAGGACAGCTCCACCAGGCACAGAAGCAGTGGTGGCTTGAAACAAAAATCTTGCCTTGCTGCTTGTGACCTCCCCAGACCAGCATGTAACACCCTCCTAAAGAATAAGGTCTTGTGTAGGGTGATGGCAAAACACTGGAGAGGTTTGTGACCCAAGTGGTCAAAAGATTTTAGTGAGCTTTTGTAAAATTCACGTGGAGATGGGTCCCACCAGTTCCTGGGCCAGGACTGCTTTGTCTTTTCCTCTGTAGGCAAGAAAAGACATGGAGAGGTCTTTGTTCTGCTTCAGGAGCAGACACTGCCTCCTCTCCACCTGGGCTATGTGTATTTGTTTTAATCACAGGTGCTTAAAAATAGCCCTGAGCTTCT
Organism: Molothrus ater; assembly: GCF_012460135.2. Classification (NCBI taxonomy): domain Eukaryota; kingdom Metazoa; phylum Chordata; class Aves; order Passeriformes; family Icteridae; genus Molothrus; species Molothrus ater. The sequence goes on from NC_050479.2 coordinate 40,222,059, forward strand.
AACTGGTGTCCTGCAGGGATTTGGTGCATTTTTGGTTGGCCTTGGGTTTTAATTTTTTGTTTTTCCAGAAACATTGGCTTTTTGCGTATTTTTAGATACCAGTCAAGATTGCTGTAAGGGTTAGGTGCTGGAGACCTCAAAGGTGCATAGTGCAACACTTGCAGATCATTTCTAGCATTGCTAAAGGTCTCTTGCAAAATGAGAGGTGTGCAGACCTCTGGGGACCAAGAGAGGAAAGTGACAACTGGCTCTTGGTTCAGGTAAACTGACTCTTGGTTCAGGTAAACTACTGTCATCCCACAGAAGCCTGTGCAGTGTACAGACCCTGAGTACCTACCACTCCCACTGAGTCCATGCTGAGCTTGCTTGAGCTGTGGGTTGCAGTGAAGAGTGTTAGTCTGGGTTGCACCGCTCTGAGCTCACATTTTCTCTTGCCTCCAGAGGCCCCGCTCTCGCTTCCCTTTGGGAGCCACCTTCATCATCAACAGTGACTTCTTCGAGCGGTTCTCCTTCTTTGTCACAGCAGGTATGTCCCTTGTCTCCTTGCGCTGAGCATGGCCCAGGCCTGACTTGGATTTGTAAGCTGTTGTTTTGATGTTCTTCCTACAGGTGTGCTCATTATATATTGCAAAAATTTCCTGCGCTGGGACGTCGGCTTCACTGCTGCCATCTACCACACATTTGTTGCTCTGTGTTATTTGACGCCGATCCTTGGAGCCATCATTGCAGACTCTTGGCTGGGAAAGTTTAAGTGAGTGCTTCCTCAGAAAGCAGCCAAAGATCTTGAAAGCTCACCTGAAACCAGTATTACTTAAATCATCACCTAAAACTGCAGCTGTGAACAACAGCTTCAGAGCTGGTGTTGCCTACTCCAGGATAGTGTGTTTTATTTCACCAGAGAATGAGGTTTTCACTGATTCAGCTCAGACTTGAAACTGCACTGTAAATTAACAAATGTTCCAGATCTGCTAGTTTGTTAAGGCTGGTAACATGCTTTCCCAGCATGCTGCATGTTTTTCCTCTCACCTGGGCAAAACATAAGCAAAACTAAAGAGAGTATTCACTGAGCTGTGAAAATAGATACTGGGGATTATAATTAAATAGGACAGTCTATCTACCTGTTTCAAGTGGCCAATGAAATAGTGAATTACTGTGTTGTCTGGTGTTAACTGGGCCTGAGAATAAGTTTTAAGTACTATGTGCTTTCAGAATTGACAGATCAGTGAGGGGGTCTTACTGAGTAGCAATTCTTTCTCTAAATGATGTCTTTAGTGTCTTTAGCTGCAGTCTGGTTGGTCAGGTACCACTGCAGTGCTTTGTGATGTGACCAGGTTATTTCCAACAGCTTTATCTCCCTCTGCTTTCCTGATGTTTTGATTCTAAAAGTGTTTACTTTGCCTGAGAGAAAGCACAGTAAAGATTTTATGGAGGGTTATGAGCCATGCATGTGAGCGGACTTGCCAAAGGTCTCCCAGAGATTAGAGATGTGCTGTGCAGTCAGCTGCACTGTCTTCTTCCTCTGTAGGGACAGCCCCTGGGAGCCCAGGGCTGCGACCACAGCCCTGTGTGCTCTGTGCAGCTGCTCTGAGCAGTGCAAACTCACTGTAACTAGCGGGATGTCTTAGAGATTGCAGCCTAAATATATTGTGCACTTGCTTGTCTAGATGCTGTGGATTCTTTTTAAAATTTATTTTGGCTTTTTCATGTTTTATCAAGATGAAACATTCCAGAGCTTGTATCTCTTATCCTTTGGCACTTGGATATGCCTGTGCTGCATCTGAAAGGGCCAGAGCTTTAACAGGAGCTTGTTAGGACGGCTTAATCAAGAGAAAACAGGCTTTAGGATATGCCATTAGGTATTAACACCCAAAAATGCAGCAAGGTGTCACGAGGAAGGCTTAAACAAGAATTTTTTTTAAAAATCTATGATGTCAAGAGGGAGATAACCTAGGCTCTGTTAAGGACCCTTAAAGTAGAGGCTCCAATCGTCCACAGTCCATGTACTTGGTGCAATGTCTGTCAAGAAGTGTGACAGGACCAGCTCACAGATTGTTGGATGTGAATTTCTTGGGGAAAATAGCACAGAACCCACATTTATTTTTTAATTGTCTGCCATCAATGCAGTGCCAATTATGTAAGTCTTTGCAGTGGGTTTGTAAGCCTCACAAATAAAACCCAGAAGTTTCACTCCTGATCAGCTCAGTTTCAACTTTAATTGGAGACTTTTTCCCAGGTTGCTAGGTAAATAAAGTAACTCTATGGAAGCGCAATTAAAAACCAAACCCATTAAACTCCATCTTTTAAATACCACTAAACAGCCAACTCCATGTTGCCCAACTTTATAGAATTTTTTTACTCTGCTACAGGCAAGGTCAATTTTAAGTCAGAGAAACCTTGTTTTAAAGTGAGGGGAACTTGGTCAATGTCCCTCTTGTGTCAGGGCGCTGCTCCAAGCTTGCTGTGAGGATCTCTTGTCTATGTCAAATAGTTGGATTGTTCTAGGTCTTTGAGCATTGTCCTTCATTCTCCTACCTTGCACTAGGTTTGGGACCACTCCTGAAAGCTGGGTTTGTAAATAATTTCACATCATTGCATTGTGTTTCTCCTGCTTTTCCTCCAACCTGGAGACCTGTGTCTGTGCCTATTGAACGGAGGCCCACCTTAGGAAACAAGTGAACATGGGTTAAACTTCAGCTGTGTACTTAAGGTCCAACAAAGTGAAAATGGAGAATGCTTTTACTTACAGAAAAGAGGACTGGACCCTAAAGCCAGGGTGGAAGACCTGGTGAATATGTAATATTGTCCTATGCACCTCCTAGCCAAGGTAGTCAGGCTGAAAGCCTGCCGCCTGCACTCTTCAGTGCAGCTCTTACTCAGATCTGAGTGTAAAAATGTTGGTAGACTTACAGCGAAAAAGGTGGCGTTATACAGTGTTTGTTCACAACAGTATTTCAGGAGTATTGCCATGTGTGAAGCAGATTTTTGATTTTTCTTTTTTTTTTTACTCCTGCAACTAAAATCTAAACACAGTGAATGCTTAATGATACTTAAATCAGTGTAAATTGCAGATTTTAGTTTTGCAGAGTAGTCTATTTGATCTTCAGCATATAAAAACATATGAAAATAGCATTCTTGAGTTGGTCATTAAAAAGGCAACCACTGAAGATACTGTGACCTAGATATTGTGACCTATAGAATCCATTTGTTATCATGTTATCATAATTAATTAAAGGCTACCTTAATTAATTAAAGGCTACGTAGAATAATGATAATAAAAGAATAGAAATACGGTGGCTGTGGCATGTGACCTGATTTTTATAGTAGCTTCTGACAAGTTCAGTCCATAACTTATTGTATCTGTTAGTTTTTTTCATTACCAGGAATCTTTAAAGTAAGCAGAAGTCTGCATTAGCTGTGGAATTATCTGTCTGTGTGTTAACATATCTAAGAAAATGTATCTCCTGTCTTGACAACAGGACCATTCTCTACCTGTCCATTGTCTATGCCATTGGGCAGACGGTGCTGTCTGTGGGCTCCATAAATGACCTGACGGATCACAACCAGGATGGCTCTCCCGATGCTATCGCAGTGAACATGTGAGTTGCCTTGTACACATTTTTTATTGCAGGCAGGTGAAAGATGAGACAACTTAAGTTTATGTTAGTTGAATTTCAACTCTCTTTCAACCAGTCTATTATATATGCTGTAAGAACTAACCCAAAATGATTTTTTTTCCTTTTCCCCTTTGTTCCAGTGCTCTGTCCATGGTTGGCTTGATCCTTATTGCCTTAGGTACTGGTGGGATCAAACCATGTGTGTCAGCATTTGGTGGAGATCAGTTTGAAGAAGATCAGGTAACAATGTCCTTCAGATTTTCAGTTATACAGATTCTCTAATGTTTGACTATTATAGTACTCTAATATTATACATGTTTAGATAGATGCATGGGTTTTCCTGAGGAGCTGAAAAAGGAGCTTGCTAATTATTTGTCTTGAACTTCAAAAACAGGTTTGATCTAGGCACATCAATGTGGTTGTGGCTAAGCCTTTCTAAACATCTTTCTCTTTTTACTGTAGGAAAAGCAAAGAAGTACCTTCTTCTCTCTCTTTTATTTGTCCATTAATGCTGGAAGTCTTTTATCTACTTTAATCACTCCAACTATCAGAGGTAAGGTCACATGTTTGTTGTCAATTGTTAAACACCAGAAAAGGTGCGTTGGATTGCAGTCCAGTCCGGCTAAAGTTCGGGTTCTGTTCTCTGACACACTGGAGTTATCTAGCAAATAGTCTTCAGTGTGTCATCCAGCTTCTCAGAGATGAGGTACTCTCAAAAACAAGCCAGTTGAAAGCCTTCATTGCCTTTAGGGTCAGAAGTACTAGATCTGAAAAGACATGCTGGGACTAGCAGCTTGCATGCCTACTGCACGTTTTAATTCCACTAAGGTACAAATGTGTCACATCTTCCAATACCTTGAAAGTATCACACTTGAAAGAATTGTATTGCTTCCTGGGAAAGGAAGGGCAAGAGAGAACCTTCTGCTCTGGAAATGTTCTCATGCTAAGTACAGAAGCATCTCTGCATGTAGAAATATATGAATCTATGTGACAAAGTAAATAATTTTTCATATTGTTAAATAAGAAAGTTATGTTCTCTTTTGCTTGTGAAGAATAGCATGATCCTAAACAAAACCCAGCATTTTGCTAACCTATATGCATATGGATTTCTGTGGCAAGCTTGCACAGATGGTGCTGTATGGGTGCACTTGCCAGCAGTTTCACAAGGCTGCTTTTCTGAAAATTAAGGAAAGGAGCATGTGAATTCTGGAATATCCCAAAAGCAGCAGGCTGAACTTCTGGCCTTTGTATTTCTCGACTGGAAAAGACTCTGTAGAAGAGTTTTAGGTGTTTGCTTAAAGCAAATTCTATACTTTCCCAAAAAAGGAAATAGAGATGCATGAGGCACAGCATGTAGCTTACTTCCTTGCTGATTCAGGGTGAAAAATTCCTTGGGAAAAAATGACAAAATGAGATAAGGGAGGTGATAACCAGTTTCTGCCTGGAAAGGTTTGACCAGAAGACTTATACAACTAAATCAAGACATGAGTTATCTGCAAGCTACCATTTTTTCCCAACCATATTATCTAATTCTCCTCTTAGAAGAAGTATGGAGAAGAATGTAATGATTTTGTTTAGTCTTTTATTTTATAGTGCTGAAGTCAGTGAGAGTCAAATCTGTGACTAATGCCAAGGAGGGGAGGGGGCTGGTGATTGTGATTTTGTTTCAACAAGCTGCACTTACGTCACTAGAATCTTTGTTTATGAACTTGGCCCAAAACTTTTGTAATCTAGTTCCTTTCTCACTAAGGACATGCTTTTGACCCTTGTAGTGTAATTCTTTATGTCTCAGTGTAAAACTAGATGTAAATTTCCTGTGAGGAGATCCTGAGAGGCGTTAGGCTGTTTGGTCTGGAGAAGAGAAGGCAAAGGGGGCATTTTATCCAAGTATAAAAATCCCTGATGGGAAATGAAGAGGACAGAGCCAGGCTTTCCTCAGTGGTACCCACTGTCAGGTCAAGAGGGAATGGGCAGAAGCTGAAATAGAGGAGGTTCCCTCTGAAGATCAGGAAACGCTTTTTCACTCTGAGGGTGATCAACAATTGGCACAAGCTGCCCAGAGGGGTTGCGGAGTCTCCATCTCTGGAAATACTCAAAAGCCATCTGGACACAGTCCTAGACAATTGCTTCCAGGTAGCCCTAGTTGAGCAGGGCACTTGGCCTGGATGATGCCCAGAGGTCCCTAACAACCTGAGCCGTTCTGTGATACATAAATCCCCTTTCCAATAATGAGAGATAAGTTGGATACTGATCCTCCACTCTGAGGGTGTCTGTAGACTGATTTGTTGTTCCCCCGAGAGTTTTCAGTGAATGCAAAGACCAGAAGCCATATGGAAAACATCAGCAGTGCTGACTGGGACTTTTATTTGATGTTATTTTTACTTCAGCTTCACAGTGTGGCATTCATAGCAAACAGGAATGTTACCCCCTCGCTTTTGGAGTTCCTGCTATCCTCATGGCTGTTGCCTTGGGTAGGTGAATCTCTTGCCATCCTGTTGCCTTGATAATTAGATGATAACAATCTCAGAATAATGGGAGTGTGATAGGAATTCCCAGGTATTGACCTCTAATACCTGATCATTTCTGTGATTTTTGACTTAATTTTTTTCTTGGGTGGGAAGATGGGTGGGATTAATCTGAAGCACTCACTTTCATAGAAGAGTCTGATTTGCCGGGAGAGTTGGATGGGGCTGGGCTGAGGCATGAACATCTCCTTGAATTCTGTCCATTACGTGAATTACTGTCAGTGTTTCTTGGATTACTGCTGTGTACAAATTGATCTTTAGAATGTAGGGTGAGAACTCTCAGAAAATGTGTGTTTTGGATATTATCTCTAGTCCAGGATTATAAACTAATTGTGACTAATAGTCCTTGAGCTGGAGAAATCCCGTATTTGACATGTCAGTACTTCTCAAACACCTGCCTTTTTACCAGCTGTGCTATAGGTCATTCCCTGAGCCTTACTGCTGCCCAAGAAACTGGGGGTGCCATTAGGTACTACAGTATCCCTCATGGTCCTTGTCATCCTGGTCCTGACTGGGAGCCCACCTGGCTCCCAGAGACCTCGCCTTGCCCATGAGCCCAGCCCAGGCTGGATGGTGGCTGTTGGGCTTTGCCTGTGTCCTGCCCTGTGTGTGGGATGATGAGGCTGAGCAACGTGCCTGGGAGCAGGGGACACCTTGGCCAGTCCAGCAGTTCATGCAGAACCTTGTGTGTCCCTGCATGATGTGAGCTGCAGCATCGTGAGCTCCTGAAAAGGAGCCCCTACAGCAAGGCCAGGGTCAAGGTCCTAAATACCCTCGTTTTGACCGTCCCTCAGTCGAGCAAACCTCCCACTGAGCACTTACTGTAAGAGTTTCCAGATTTAGTTTTTTGTCTTGAATAGAAGCAATCTGCTGGTATTAATTTGTTTGGTCTTACTGTATGATAGCATGTGAATAGGCAATTGCATTGCTTCTTGGGAGCCTTATTCCCACCCTGATTACCTCCTTGACTTGCAGTTTCCGTACCAAATTATTTGCCACTACTTTAGTTTAATCCTGAGTTGCTTTTCTGTTTGCATATTGTAGTTGTGTTTGTAATTGGAAGCAGAATGTACAAGAAAGTTAAACCACAAGGAAATGTAATGCTTGAAGTTTCCAAATGTGTTGGAGTAAGTACTGCTTACATTCCCCAAACCCCTGGCAGCCATTCCTAAAGCTGTTCTGTAAATGTGCCTAAATCAGAAATCTGTCTTAATATGAGGAAAGTTTCTGAAGGTTTTTGCTTTATTACAGAAGGCTTTGTACTGACACCTCCACATTTAGGGTGTCTTTTTATGCATATCTTGATTTATATGTGAATTTATACACATAGGAAACAAAATAAGGTGTCAGTGTTATGTAAAAACTTATCCCAACTTGTGGGAATCATTCCTTCCACATTGGTGCCCCTTTATGCAGAAAGAGACAAACATGCCTTGAGCTGAGTCAAGAGCAGAGCTACTAGTGCATCTTATCAGCAAAAACTTATTACTTATTAGAAGTAGAAGAACATTATTTACAATGCTTTTATTGATCCCCACTGCGTTAAGGAAATTCTTGGGGTTGCACATCAGAGTGATCCTGCAAGGAAAGGAGTGGAATCTACACGAATAGCACTGCAGGTCCCAACTTTGCAGAGCCTCAACTTTGAGATGCTATTTATTCATCTCCGAGTTTCTTCATTTTCCATTGTTGTGATTTGACATTGGCCAAATGCCAGGCACCCATGAGAGTAATTTGCTTAGCTTTTTTTCCTACAGTTGGTCAAAGGAGAGGGAAAAAAATCAAAGAAAGGCTCATGAGTTGAGACAAGAACTGGGGAAAAAAAAACCACTCCAAAGGCAAAACAGGTTCAAATCTAAAGGTATTGCTGAAGGTGTATTCCTGTGGGCAGTGCCAACATGGCGCTTCCCCACTTCTGGGCAAAAAACTGCAGGTGCCCTGTTCTTTCTTCTTAAATATGTCATCACAGCATTACCACCCTCCCAAATTGGGCCGGCAGCGTGTCCATCTTCAGAGCTATCAGAGAGTGGCTCTGTCAGACATGGTGGAAGCTATGGCACTCCCCCACTACTAAAAGTCAGGCCATGCCAAATCAACACACGCCTACAGATCTGCCATCTTTATACAGCTCAGCCTATTGCCTGTCTTGTAAGCACTGTCAAAACCAAATCTCTGTAGGTGACTTTGGCCATTACTTAGCGTGTGGCTCCTAAGGCCCAGCTTGGCTGTAAATGCTATTCCATGCAGAAAATCTTAGGAGTTCTTTGGGACCATATTTGTGTATATTCAATGTCAAGGGGTGAGACATACCTACAAATGGAGCTTGTCATAGGAGCGTCTCTCCTACAGCTATGCAGCTCTGAAAACCTGTGCATATGACACTACTCTATTTACAGCTGTGTATAAAAGTAAGCTGAAGAAGGCAGAACTTCCAGCTCCTCACAGCACTGCACATGGAGAGGGACTGCTCTGAGCTGTTTGGTCCACCTAACCCCAAGTGCATTCTCTGCTGGTTATGCAGTGTGAGGCCTTAAAAACAACAATCCCCTAGATGACTGGAGTGGGTAACAGAAGTCAAGTCAGCTTTAGCACCCTCTAAACACAAGAAGCCGAGAGCATCATCTCTAATGACAAACCAGTTTGTAGTTTCAAGTATTTGTAGTGCCATGAAACATAATTCTATCTCTCCTCAGTTTGCCATCAAAAACAGGTTTCGTCATCGCAGCAAGAGGTTCCCCAAGAGAGAGCACTGGCTGGACTGGGCAAGTGACAAGTACGATGTAAGTACTGGGGGAGCCTCCTGTGCTGTGGCATCTGCTGACCCTCAGCTTCTCTCTGTCTGCTCTGATCCATTGCCTCATGCACTGGGCAAATAGTTTTGGGCCTCTCCATCATTCAGTAGCTGATGAGGTGGCCAAACCTCAGTGCTCTCCTGGCACTGCAGGTTATCTCCTCAGCTCCTGTGGGAGAAAGTAGAGCTGTGTGACTCAATGCTCTGTAATCATAGGCTGTCCAGGGAAATTGAAGGGTGACAAAAAAAAAGACTTTCCCTTGCCAAACAAATAGAAACATTTAAGCCTTTAGGTTAAGGAAATAGCAAGCATTATCTTTCCTTCTCTATTTCCCATATCTCATGGCTGCAGAGAGGAAAAGGGAAGTGATGCTGCCTGTCATTGTTAATGCACAGGGCCATAATACTTTTCTTGGTATGAAACATCAGAATTATGCTTTGGAATTTCATTTTAAGTAGGTAAACACTTAAACTGCATCCCTTCCACACTCAGTAAAATTTCTTATCATGACTCTCAAAGCCTTGTATCCCATAGTTCCCAACTTGTCCCTTGCCTGCTATCCTCTCTGCCCTGTTGCCAACGCCAGCACAAACCTTAGCCTGTCACCTTTATTTTCCTTTTGCCTGTATGCTTTGTTCTTCTGTGAAATTCCTCAGTTGCCTATTGCTCAAATGCCCACTTCACTAAGTGCTGAATCTCATGCTGCCATCAGTGTACATGTAAAGAGGCCCAAGTCTTTCTGATATCAGACACCTTTAACCAGCAGCCCTTCCCACACAAGCAGACTTTGTACTGTTTTAACAGAAGTCATCAGATATAGCCACAACATGCAAAGTTGAATGTGTGGGTAAACATTACATGATAGGCCTTTACCTGTTGCTGTCATGTGAGTAGCAGTCTGGAACTGTCTCTTTTTTTTTTCTTTCTCCCCTTTCTTTTTTAAATTAATTCCTCTTGTGTAATTTTTATTTTCTGCAGAAACGACTGATTGCTCAGATAAAGATGGTGTTGAGGGTGCTTTTCCTTTACATCCCTCTCCCCATGTTCTGGGCAGTTTTTGACCAGCAGGTAAGTAGAAATTATTTGGCTTGGTAACTAGAGCGGTACCATGTCAGTCTCTATGGGAGCGTGGAAAAACAAATTTTTATTCTGGTTTTATTGCAAAAGGGTAGTCACTGAGTCATGTGAGTACAAGATGATCTGCAGCCAGGGGCAATCTTGGTTTATCTGAGTACACCCAGGACAGATTCAGTGACTGAGGCCTCTCCAAATCTTCTATCAGCCTGGGACTCAGGGGATGAAACAGTAATTTAAAGCTCTCTTAGCACTAATGTTTCTTCAATTGTCAATTGTCAGATGAAATTTAGGGTCCTTGTGTAAATGAGCTGGAGAAGCAGGGTTTAAATGATCTGGATGCCAGTTTGCTTAATCACTCACAGCTTGTTATAAATACCTTACACCTTCAAGCAGAAGTGTGAGCCTGTAATTCCCATTCACTTGGTGAACTGGGTGCTCAAGACTCACAAAAGCATCAGTTATAGTTAAGCACTGAAGTGGGAATTTAGGAAGATGCTTGAGAGAGCCAGGGGCTGAAAACCTTATCCAAGTCAGACTGGAGGAAGCTTGCTCCAGACTCCCCATGTCCTAGTGCTTCAGTCCAGTGCCTGTGAGCTGTAGCTGCCAGTGTGACCTGTTGCAATTGGAGCTCTGAATTCCTGCTATGAAATTCAGAGCACAGTACTCATTCCCTGGGTAAATCTCCATGGGTGGCTGAAGGATCTTGTCACAGATGCAGCAGTAGCGTTCTTGTCCCATGGTGGGCTCAGGCCTGAAGCCTGCCCCGCCTGTCCCAGCCACAGGCAGTTTCTGAGGCAGAGGGCTCCAGGCAGGTCAGGCCCTGGCTTGTCCTCTGGCTCTGGGAAGGAAGGAAGGATGGCTGAGTGGGATATGTGGGCTGCTGGGGCTCAGGCTGGCTCCAGGGTGGCTCCTGTGCCCAGCACCCAGCAGTGCCCTGCACAGGATGGCCCTGCCCTGTCTGCAGCTGATTTCTGCATCTAAGTTATTTTCTGCTGTATTTCACAAAACAAGTAAAGGAAGTGGAATGGGCCATGGGTCTCACTTTGTTCAAAGGTTTACATTGCAGACTAAGAATGCTCCCATAGCAAGCTAGCTTTACTTTTTCTTGTATTGCATGTCTTTTCCAACACTTCACTTAGGAAACAATTCAAAAGGACCTTTAGAACATTGATTTACTGTGACACCTAATTTTTTTCTTCTCTTATTAAGGGGTCAAGATGGACACTGCAAGCCACAGCAATGAATGGGGATTTTGTAGGTTACTTTTTATTCATTTTTTCTTTAACGCTTTTCAGACCCGTTTTATTTGTTGTCACAATATTAAAAATTATTTCTTTTTTTCTTCACCAGGGTTTTCAAATTCAACCAGACCAAATGCAGGTATGTTAATTTTCTATCTGCCAATTTCAAGTACTTCTGAAAGATTGTACATATATTGCCCTTACTAAGAAAATGCACTCTGAAAAATACTTAATTTTTCTCTCATGTTCATCTTCCTCAGATTGTGAATCCAATCCTGATTGTTATAATGGTCCCAGTTGTAGATTCTTTGGTTTATCCTTTAATCAAGAAATGCAAGCTGAATTTTACGTAAGTTGATGTTATTATCTGATTTCAACAGAGGCTCCTTTTATTGGTTTCTGTAACTGGCTCTTCCAGCCCTAATGTAAGAAAAGAGCAAGCATTTAGCTAAGGATGAAAGAGAAGTGCATTTCAAATGGTTTAATATTCTAACAAAATATACAAAAATCCAGAATAGTGCAAATGGTATATAGAAGCATCAGAGATTATAAGAGCAGAATCTAAGAGAAGAGTGACAATGTTTTTCAGTTAAGGACAAAATCTTTTGATTGCAGGAGAGATGGTTTTGATTGTTTTCCATATCCCTTATGTCTACCCCCTCTCTCTCCTGAAGAATAGGTGGTAGAAATAAACATTCATCCTTGGCATTTGTCATGCTTTGGGCTAAAATCAACCGAGACACAAGACATTTCCTCTTCAGTCTCAGCGGGGAGTCTGGCTTACTGAATCCTTCTAGGTGGAGCCTTGGGGGTATTACACATTATTTTTCAATGTCATTAATGAAGTTTCTGGCCGTTGCAAGGGTGCTTGGAGAGGCAGAAGAGAATACAGTTCTTCAGACAATTTTCAGAGAGCTAAAGTGCACTGCTGTTTTCCATATAGCTGTTAAAAATCTAGGGTGTGTGCTATGCTGGGAACACTGTCATCCATTTGTGGGTGTTGTGCACTGGATAAATGATGCTACAAATGACATATATACTCTAAATCTATCCTTACAGCTTAACTGCATGCCAGTAGATGTCTCCTAATTCAACAAATTTCCCTGACAATTTTTGTTCAATCTTATTTAAACATAGCAATATGGAGACAAGCTGTCACCCTGTTTTTAAAGGCATATCTTCTTGTCTCTTTCTTGTTTTACAGCTAACAACTGTATTGGATTGGGTTTTTTCTTCCTGCAAAACCAGATTTTTTTTCAGGAACCTAAGAAACATGGCCAGTCAATGTTTGAGCCCAGCAGATGCAGAGTAACAGGTTATTAGGGTGCTGCAGGAAAGATGTATTTCTTGATAGTGTAACTATGAATTGAGAGCTTAGCAGAAGACTTTCTGTAATAACATCAGCCCTCCAAATGGTGATTATGTGCTAGTTGTGGCCATTTGAATTTCCCAGAGTGGTAAGAAAAAACAAGCAGCTGAAGCTTTGAATTGCTCCTTCTCTTAAATCTCTTGTGTCTTTTGTTGTGCCAGGCCCCTGAAGAAGATGACAGTGGGGATGTTCCTCGGCTCCATGGCTTTTGTTGCTGCTGCCCTCGTGCAAGTGCAAATAGATGTAAGTTCGGCCACATGCAAGTATTTACTATTAATATTTAGCTATTAATTCAGGAAAAAAAAGGAGTGTTTAAGGGGAAAATGTGCCAAGATTCCTAAATTTGGATCCAATCACATAAGCATAGAAGTAGAGGGAGGGGAAATAGATTGCAGTACTGTTGTTAGCATAGTAAAATTAACAAGCAACAAACACCATTCTGCAAGGCATCACATTGCAGTTAATACAAATCATGCATTAAAGGCAACCTCAATCTCTAAACTGAGACTAGAAGCTGGAAACCAGACACTTGCTTGGCCCACCAGAGGGCAGCTTTGTATGTTTGACCTCTTCTGAGATTTAGACTGGAGGTGAAGTGTGACAGTCTGGGAAGCACCATCACAGCAGGTGCAAAGGTGATGGATGCACACTTGCTCAAGAAAGGATTTGTCTCCCCTAATCTTCCTTGCCCCAAAGGGAGGTGCCATGCCTGAGCCCAATGAATCTTTCCCCTGTAGCTGGGATGTTGGCAACACCTCTGGGTGGTGATCCATTGCATCCCAAGATCTGAGCAGCTGTCTAGAGGTGTCTGTTGAGGTTGAGAGAATTCTTTCCTAAGGCACCTTGTGAGATGAGTAACAAAACCTGATTCCAATCTCCTCTGTCAGGCAGTCACAGACCAGCAGGCAAATGCTCATCTTCAACATGAAATAATAAAGATTACAGTAATTATAGGAATTTTTCCAAGTGACTTAGGGCACTCATTTTACCTTTTTTTCTGTCCTATAGAACAGCAATCCAGTTTTCCCTGCAGCTGGGCAAACTCAAATTAAATTAATAAATCTGGGTGCTGTTCCTGCAACAGTTCAGTTCCAGCCTCAACTTCAGAGTGTGGATGTAGCACCTAATAAGGAAGTAAGTAAGGGCAGATGTGGAATATTAAAAAATAATTAAAATTAAGTAAGCTGAAAAAAATGAATGGAGTAAGTCAGAGTAATTCTTAACGAATGGTTCAAAATTGATTATTTTCTAGGACATTTTTACTGGAATAATTTTAATGTTTTCTTTTTTTTAATTGTGGAATGAATTGTTAATGAAAACACAGCGATTGAAGAAATAGTAACTATTTGAAGTATTACTACTTTGTTCTGACATTAAACCTAAGTAACTTGGAACTTGATGAAAATTTCACTCTTGTTAAAAAGGCTCCATTTTCTAAAAGTAGCCCCTTCCTGCAGTCAATGTCCATTCAACTCTAGTGAGTTGCTGCTATTACTGTGAGCAATGACTTACCTGAACAGGGAGCTTCTTCTATGGCCACATCACACATTAGGCTTCATGTTTTGCTGCCAAAGAACTTTTTCAGGTTCTAATACAGCACAGCATTGGTAGTTCTATTGACAGCAAAATGTGGTGGCTCTGATGCAGGCTTTTGATAAGGGAACTTAGAAAGTGTGTTCTCTGATAGCCTGCAGCTCTGTTTCCCTTGAAGAGGAGAGATCTTACTCCAACCTCCTCCAAATTCACTTCACACAGGAACAGAGTTGTGAAGAGAAGATAAGGGCACCCAAACTGTATACTGACAGGGAATTGATGTACCATGGTACACACCTGAAAATGAAAGGTATAAAATGCTCTAGTCCCTATTACAGACACTTTATCATCCAGATGTGGATTATAAAGTGCTTTTGATAATCCTACAAAACAAAGAGCCTATTTTAGTGTAGCGCTAACATGTCTATTAATGGTTTAAGTATTTTATGTTGAATAAATGTGTTTTGAATATTTAAAACATGGCATTACTGCTTTTTTAAAAAATACTGCCTCACATTATATGCTAGTGCTACCTCTGTGGCTGAATAAAATTTTACTGGGTGGTTATGGTAAGCCTGATTTATCTGGAGCAAGAAATAGGAAAATAGAGCAGCTATTCCATAATGCTTGTGGGAAGCTCATGTAATTTTGAAGCTTGTGTAGCAAATTAACCAAATAAAAAATCATGATCAAATGGAATTAATGCTTGATGTAGAAAACAAATCAAAAATGAAAGTGAGGGGATGTTCATGATCTCTGGCACTTCAGAAGTAACATGTGTAAACTTCTGACCCTCCCAGAGCCCATAACATTCCCTCAATAGACAAATATGCAGTTGCACAGAAATCCATGGGAATTTGTCTTTGTAGACTGGCTACATGACATTTGAGACTTCTAAGCTGCAATCATTAGACATAATTTCTGCAAATGAAAATAAAACTGAGCATTTGGAGCTGCTAGAGAGACAACGCTACACTTTGGCATTTAAATGGGTTCCAACGGACATCAATTTTACTTGGGTAAGTCTGCTTATTTTTTAAGACATGAATCAATGTTCTGATAAGCATCTATGTGGAGTGTGTGAGGCTGAGAGGAGAAGCTCTGGATAATTTTTTTCCATTGTCTTGTTTTCTGTCTCTCCTTGTCTCTGCTGGACCAGTAAGACTGGTAAGCTGCAGGGAGTACGCCAGGATGTCCTTTAGAAAAAAAATAGCAATTTCTCATGTACCTTGACAACTACACTTTCACCAAGACTTAGGTGTGTGGTCATACAGTGTTTTTTAGTAGATGTGTGTGCTAGTAGGAACCTAAAGAGGAAGGTCTGGAGTCTTGCTCTGAAGCCTCTGTTAAGTCCCACTGCTGTGCAATAGTGCATGTTTAAGCTGTTCTCTGATGCCAACAGCATATTTTTATAATGGTCTCTTCCACTAGATAGAGGACAACATCACATCAAAACCAGAAGATGGAAAAAGTCTCGTCAGGTAGAGCTTTTTTGTTGTCTAAATTTTGACAGTAGTATGACTCTCTCTTCAATCTGTCTTTGGGTAGCCTCTTCTTGTTGAAGTAAAGTTTTCTATACTTGAGGAACTCACATCTTGCTGGACACTTCCCTTGATGTTTTAGTGGATGGGATAATGTCTGGGTCACGATTCACTTAAGTTATCTTGCACACCTGCTTGGGTATAATTTAGCTAAAATTGGAAGTGTATACTTCGTTCCATTGCCTAGATTTTTTTATTGAACAAATGGCATGGATTACATATCTATACCTCATTTTTAATCCTGGGTAAGTGGTATCCAAGATTACCTCTCCCCTCTCTGCTTTTCTTCTGCATGTCCCACTTGCAGATGCATTTCCTACTGGTTGAAAGTAGTGACTCACTTTTGATGTTCTCCTAAGGCAATGGGTTGATGGGGATCTAACTGCCTTTTGTATTAGCTACATTTCTAGGAGATTTAGAGTTCTTTCCAAAAGGCTAATTGATTTAAAAAAAAAAAAGGCATTAAATGGGAAGACTCGATATATGTGCTGCGAATATATAATTGAAAGTAAAACCTGTATTCTTTGACTCCTGTATGTTTTGTGTAGTATTTAATCACTCTTTTGATCACTCTTCCATTTTAAAGGTTCATAAGCAATTTCAGTTTTCCTGTCAATGTTACTATGGGTGACAAGAATTTTGGAGTACTGGAACCTCTTTCTGTCAGTAATTACAGTGTCGTTCCAAATGCAGGCTGGTAAGCATTTCCTTTATTCTTATTTAATCTCCTAGACATACCTGTCCTTGGGAAAAGGGCACAGAGCTTTTTAAAACATGTGATGCACACAATTGACTACACCTATGGTCTGAACTGTGGAGTTTGGGTTCTTCTTTTTCAGGTCATATACCATTAAGGCTTCATTGCCTCAGTACACTTGTACAGTAGATTCAAAGGAATTTGGATATGGTAGTGCCTATACCATTTCACTTGATGATGTGAGTTGCCACTTGTTGCATGGACAATATAGAATTCCTTTCCATGTTGATACTTTCCTTTAATTAAAAAAACATTTGTAGAATTATTCTTCTTGTCTTTAATCCTTTAATTTCCTCTTGTCTTTAATCCTTTAATTTCCTCTTATCTTTAAGTATAGATGGTGGAATTCTGGTATCCTAAACAGGACACAAAGCTATTATTAACTATAAAAATAATCATGGTTACAATAATAACATAATGCAAGAATTCATGATCACCACTAATGGCCTTAAACCTTTAGCCGTGTTAGACACTACAGATTTGCATGACGTCTGCTGTAAAAAAGCTATTTTTATAACTACCTATGCAGTGCTTCATGTGCAATATTTGTTATTTACTCTGAACTTTCTATATGATTATAGAACTGCTTAGGATGCCTTAACTGTGCACACTCATTATTACTGTTCCTAACATGCTATTTTTAATTCTAGTGTGTTGAAAACAGACTTATCATTACACACTTTGAAGATATTGCACCAAATACAGTCCATATGGCTTGGCAGATCCCTCAGTATTTTCTTCTTACATGTGCAGAAGTACTGTTCTCTGTCACTGGGCTGGAATTTTCATACTCACAGGTAGGTATTCTTCTTCCTGAGGTAAGAACCTTGGTGCAAGTTAAGATCTTCCATGATGTATTGGTTTTAAGTGTTGGTTCTGTGCCGCTACTTTGACCCCTATGTCCCTCACAGCTCCTAGAAGGACTGCATAGACTGATGCAAGTTGGCCCTGTTTAACCAAGGACTTGGTGTTTTCCATGAAGCTATGCTGAGTTATATCATTTGAAGTCTTGACTACCAGTCCTCAGATTTCCTCCTCCCACTTATCTATTGAAAATAAGTGCAACTGTACTGCTGCAATAAAACCAACCTGGAGAGCTCTCAAAAATAAAATGAGGAAGTAGTGGCACTTCATCTCCCCACCAGTTTACTCCATACAGCCTTTTTGTTAGCTTTTATTAGTGTTATAATTCAACACTTTGAATTCCTTTGTCTCTTGAGTCCACTTTAGTAGCTGTGTGTATTTCTTCTCTTCATTCTGAATCTAGAAACTGCAGTGATGGAAATGTTGTAAGGTGTGATTTGCTAGGTGATGCACTTGATTTCTTCATGTCATGTGTGCCATGTGTTCCTGAGATGTAAAATTACACCTGTGCACCTGTTAGTTACTTGGTGTGTGTAAGTAAAAGGTGTTACAGTTAGTGTGCTAGTAGTCTCTTGTTCCTCAAAGCCTTCTCTGGACCTGTTTAGCTCTCTAGCAATCTCTAATGTCAAAAAATAAATTTAAAAAAAACCCCAACCACCACCAAAACCTAGCAAACCATGAAATCCTGTTTCCTCACAGAGAAACAGTGTTTATTGTAAGGTCAAGACTGCAGTAAATGCATCAGAAAATAAATGATACCAGCAAAAGTTAAATGTCTGTCCCTACAGGCCCCGTCTAACATGAAGTCAGTGCTGCAGGCTGGATGGCTGCTGACTGTGGCTGTTGGTAACATAATTGTCCTTATCGTGGCTGGGGTATCTGCAATCGAAGAGCAGGTAAGCATGCAACCAGTAGGTGTGCTATTATATTACACTGGGGAAAAGCAGTTCTAATCCAGTGGGAAATGATGGCAGATAAAACAAATAGTTTTTCTGCAAAGGTTTCTACTTACCTATTACTCGCCATCCTTAACTCTTGTTGCCAGGCTCCTTTCCTTGCAAGCAGCAGTTTCCAGCATCTCTGCAGTAAATTTCTTCTCATGGTATAGAAAGTCTGCGAACATTTGAGCTGAAATTCTGCATGAATGGAATAAGACCTGCCAAAGTTCTGTTAATTGCTAATGAGCCTTCACCTGCATACCACATCCTTGCCACATCCCTTCTTCTGGCTTCATTTGTTTCAAATCTCATTATTTGGGGCATAAAAACTATGTCTGTCCTGGTGAAGAGCAGTTGTACAAGATTTTCTATTTATTTGTAGTGCTCTGTAATGAATTAAAATGGCTATCTGAGAGAGGGAAGAGCTTGTCTCTGAAACCGCTCTGGCAGTCTGCAGTTTAAGCTAAATTAAATCAGAAAGAGCATGAAACAGAGATGTTGAGGTTTTTCAGGTAGAGGCTTTTCTGATCTCTGCCCACATTTGTGGTCACTAGGTCAGCTGTAAGCAGACTCAGTGCCAGCCTGGTTTAGAGATCTGACCAAGAGGAAGGAGCTGAGTTTCCTTCTCAGTCTTTTACTCAATTCCCAGTTCCTCCAGAAAAAAAGATGTTGCAGAGTTTTTCAGCATTTACAGAATTTTTGTTTTTTCAGTGAAGATAGAAATGCCAAAAGAGCCTCAATTCTGAGTTGCTTTAACATGCATTATATGTTTTAATTAATACTTAGTCCTGTAAGCCATATGATACTTGTTATGTTTACTCAGTTTCACATTCTGAGTTTCCTTCCTGAAAATACTAAAATGGTGTAATACTCAAATGAATATTGGTGGCTAAATTATGGATTTTTTTTTTCTTTGCAGTGGGCAGAGTATGTGCTGTTTGCTGCCCTGCTGTTGGTAGTTTGCATCATTTTTGCTATCATGGCTTCTTTTTATACCTATATTGATCCAAATGAGATTGAAGCCCAGTTCAGCAAGGAAGAAAAGGAAGAAGACAAGAAGGATCAAGACAGCAATGAAAAGGAAGTTGAAACTGATTCTCGACTGTAAAAGCTGTATTCAAGGAGTGTTTGTAAATCATGGAAATCCCACTCACTCTCCTGCAGTCAGAGGAACCAGGGTATCAGTAATGACACCTCTGGATTACATGTCTTGTGGAAGACATTAAGCAAAACTGTTTTAACCTAAAGTGCAGCCTGTCTAGGGAAGCAACAGGAAAATATGTGTCTCTCTCTTGTACTGAATTTGGGATCCTGAAGAAACTCCAGCAGAAGTTGCACTCTTAATGTACCTCAATCTTAAATATTACAGCATTATAATATTGAAATTTGACTTGGAACTATTGGACCCTTTGAAAAGATGTATTTTTATACTGTATTTCAATTTTATATCGTGAAGGAAACAAGACTTGTCAAGGAACAGCAATTGAAGCCAAGCTCTCTGCATGATCTCTCTAGCATCGCTGTTACTTGAAGAGAGCAGGTCACATGTGCCTTAAATTCTTTTGTACTTCCTTATAGATAATGGGAGCAAAGCTCTGGCAGTGATCAGATTAAAATGCTGTCTGTGTTCCAAGTGGCAGGAACTTGGATGTGCACTGTAATATAATGCTTTGTCTGCCTGTTAACTGCCCATTTAACTCCTGTTATGTCTTTAGTTAATATTAGAAGTGCCCACTCAGGTAAAATGATAACAACAAATGACCTTTGGAACAAGCAAAGGCAATAAAACTCACATAACAACAAAATAAGGAAAGTGTTTTAAGAACATGCTTACAGTTGCATGGTAACAAAACTCAATACCACCTCTGTGGTGCCTTTATCTACACACTCCATCACTTAAAGCTAACGGATCAGTGCTGGTCTTCTCTATTTGAATGTACCATACCACTTATGGTACATTTATGCTAGGGGAGATGAAATTTTGCTGCTTTACAGGACCTGCTCCTGCAGTCCTGAGCTCCATGTTATGGAGTGCCAGGGTATGAAGTGCATGTTGTTTTGGTAATTCTCGTACTTTAGGGTCTACATCCTACACTTTTTCCAGCAGCTTGGACTCACTGGCCCCTCCAGTAGCGTGGCCAGACTTTCAGCTGCTTTCACACCTGTCTTCCAATACTCTCATCCTATTTTACAGCAATTCCATTTTGGTGTTTGCAAGTGATGACACAGACACCCATATTCAAGCCACGGGTGTTCTGCTCACACTGCAGCTCCATGGGCCCCTGTGCCCCCTGTTCCCACTGCAGCTGCTGGCCCCTAGGCCTCCATGTGCACTGACAATAGAGTCCCTCACCCAGGAAGACAGTTCCAAATGGAGTTGGAAAAGGCAAGTCCAAGGCACTCTTTGCTTGTGTTAGAGATAGTCCTGTTACCCAGAGGCAGTAATCCCCTCTTGGTCTCTCAGGTCATCTGGGGAGAGCCTTTCCCATGGATTTGTGATACTGCATGTCCCCCAGCCAATGGAACTGAGGGTCTACTGTAACAGCCACAGGAGCCGTTGGCTCTCTGCCATTCTCTGAGGAGTTAAGGGAACTTTATACCAGCTTTATTTATGGCAGAGTAGCTAGCTTTTCTTCTGCCATGCAAGTTAAGCAAAATAAATTATCTCTTAACTGTATCCAGTAGAGAAGCATCTTCTGCCTATTACTCTATCCATGCCAGGTGAAATGTTTATCATTTTAACACTCCCTTTTTTTCACTTTGAAATATAGGTAATGTGTCTAGTTTTTATACCATAAAAGCTAAAACCATAAGCTTTTGTATTTCAGTACTTTAGTAAACCCACTAACTTGTCTACAACATGATGGATGTGGTTTATCTTTAGAAAGCCAATAATTCTGTAAAATTAGATAGGGAACCTTTTTGTTGAAGTGAAAATTACCTATAAGGTAGAATGGAGACAGCTGTGTGTGACAGGATTTTAGTCTCATTTTCAACAGGGATTTAAGTAATTAAAGTTAAAATATCCCTGTGCCTAGCCAGGTAGTTCCTCTCAGCATTGCAGTGAAGTTGTTTAGAAGTTGTGTGTGGGGAATCGGTCTTTGGGCTGAAATTAAATGTTTTCAATTCCTTAGTTTTAAGCATTAAAGAGGTGCAGTTAACCTCTAAATATGACAGTGTTTAGACAGAAGCATACTATACTAGATTATGAGACTTACTCAGAGGGTCTTTTGCATATAATTTTCTGTTACAGAGAAGATGCCCTGAAATGAATCAAAGTAAGAACTGATAATTGTAAGCTAACAATATGCAAGAGTAGTGAATTATGACGCCTTCCTCTAGCAATTGAATTTGCACTCATCCATGGCCAGGTAGATACAGGAATGTGTATGTCTGTATGCTTAATAATATAACAAATATACTGTAAAGCTTCTATGTTCTTTCCCTATTCCCCCTTAGCTCAGCCTAATGACACTTGGTTTAAAATACTTCAATGTCATATTCTCTGAACCACGTAAATCCATCCTCTGCCGTTGGCTGTTCTTAAAAATTGGCTTATTAGCAGCATAATGTTTGGAAAAACTTATCCATAGTTATACACAAATGTCTGTACAAAGTTGTTGGGTTTCTTAAAATTTCCTGGAAGCAATTGCAAGCCACCTATATGTACTCTACACCTTGCTTTTGCCTCTTTCTTTCACAGCTTGATGTAGTACTTTAGGATAACATTCCCTGACCATCGTGGTAATAAAACAACTGCATCTTGACTTAAAATGTGAAAGGGAGACAAATTAGCAAAGGGGGAGTAACAAGTAAAATCATCCTCCTCCACCAGGAAGAGGTTCAGAAAAATCAAAGATACCCCATTTTCCCCTAATTCAATCAATGCTGTTCTTCCTACAGGCTCCACTGCAGGACAGAATTTTGTGTCATTTAGCACAGCACAAGGGTAACATGAGAGCTGTAATTCAGTGGGTTTTCTAATATGGCTGTTAAATGTTATCCCTTTCCTACGCTTTTTCCTAGTCCTGAGTCAAAGCTCTGCATAAACCACCTTAACCCCAGAGGTGGGCTTTAGTCCACATCCCAGGGAGTTTAACACCTGCTCTGACTGTATAGGAGGGAGAGGACTGGAAGATGAGCAAAACAGGACCTGTGCTTTTCAGAGAGTAGCTGTGGGCTTACATAAATGACAGAATCATTAAGGTTGGAAAAGACCTGCAAGGTCATCAAGTCCAACCTTAGATCTAACATCACCCTGCCCACTGAACCATATTGTGAAGTGCCACAGTCAACCTTGTTATTTTTTGAATGCTTCCAGGGATGGTGACTCTACCACCTCCCTGGTGAGAGGGCACCCTTTCTAATGCTTAACCATTCTTTCAGTGAGGGAATTTCTCCTCACATCCAATCTCAACCTCCCCTGGCACAATGTGAGGCTGTTTCCTCTCATCCTTTGCCTGGGAGAACAGACTGATGCCCACCTGGCTACACACTCTCCTTTCAGGCAGTTGTAGAGAGGGACCAGGTCTCCCCTGAGCCTCCTTTTCTCCAGGCTAAACACCCCCAGCCCCCTCAGCTGCTCCTCACAGGATTTGTGCTCCAGACCCTTCTCCAGTTCCACTGCCCTTCTCTGGATTCACTCCATCACGTCAACGTCCTTCTTGTGATGTGGGACCCAGAGCTGAGCACAGGACTTGAGCTGTAGCCTCCCCAGTGCTGCTGCAGGAGGGCAATCACTGCTTTGGTCCTGCTGGCCACGCTATTGCTGATGCAATAAGCAACAAGCCAGGATGCCACTGGTCTTCTTGGCCACCTGGGCTCACTGCTGGCTCATGTTCAGCTGGCTGTTGACCAGCACCCCGAGGTCCTTTTCTGCTGGCAAGTTTTCCAGCCCTTGTCCCCAGCCTATAGCACTACAGGTGCTTGTACCCAAGGGCAGGACCCGGCACTTGGTCTTTTTGAACCTCATACCACTGGCCACTGCCCATGAATCCCTGCCATCCAGACCCCTCTGCAGAGCCTTCCTACCCTACAGCAGATCAAGACTCCCATCCAGCTTGGTGTCCTCTGCAAACTGACTGAGGGAGAATTTGATCTCCTTGTCTGGTCATCAATAAAGATATTAAACAGGACTGTTCCCTGTACACTGGAGGTGACTCCATACATTGCCACTCCTGACACTTTTTTACCCTGTAAAGAGTGCACCTGTCCAAGCCGTGGGCTCCCAGCTTTTCCAGCAGAATTCTGTGGGAGACAGTGACAGAGGCTGTCACTATGATATTTTCTGAAAAATCCCTTCGCCAGGATTTCTTCTCCTGGGAAGCTGGCAAGCTTCAGTTTCTCCCAGTTTTGCTGCTTTGGAATGTGATTTGGAGATTGTTTATCCAGCATGTGAATTGTTTTAATTTAATGACCAATCATGGTCCAGCTGTGTCAAGGCTCTGAGGAGTCACAGGTTTTTCTTTATCATTCTTGTTAAGCTTTCTGATGGATCCTTTATCTTTCTTTAGTATAGTTTTAGTACAGCATTCTTTTAATATAATATCATAAAATTATAAATCAGAGAACATGGAGTCAAATTCTCATCTCTCACCTCATCCTGAGGACCTTCACAAATACCACAAGAGGCTTTACTGAATTCTAGGTAGACAACACCCCCAGCCTTTCCCTCATCCACTGGGAGAATCATCTTGTCATAGAAGGAAAGCAGGATGGTCAAGCAGGACCTGCCTTTCCCAAACTTCTGCTGACTGGGCCTGATCCCCTGCATGTGCTATGTGATCACACTCAAGATAATCTGTTCCATAACCTTCCTTAAGCACTGAGGTCAGGCTGACAGGCTGCTGGAATCCTCCTTCCGACCTTTCTTGCAGATGGTTGTCAAACTGGCTAGCCAGCAACTACTTCCTAATTATTGCAGATGCTAATCAGACAGGTTTGCTTTTGCTGGTAGATGTACTGGGATGAAAGAGCTGGTTTTCCCTTCAATGCCAAAATGGTCATAAGACATTCTGAAACACTCATAAGGAGAATATCTGCAGTGAAAGCAGCTCTGTCTCTGTAACACTATTGCTGTATTTTGGGGGTGAGGGGAATTAAAATTCAAAACTGTGGAAGATGCATAATTAAATAAAATAATTAATAAAAATTATCCAAGGGCTAAGCATGAAATACTGAGGCACTATGACATCACTGGTTCTCAGCCTGCTGTTGCAATCCCTCATTTGACCTGCTGCTGCTCTAAGTGGCAAATAAAACTCTCATGAGATTAAGATGAAATTTCAGCTGTCTGCTCATGTGAAATTGTATTTATCCTCCTCCTGTGAGATTCAGAAGACTGCAATGTATCTTCCTGTCTGAACTTCTTTCCATCTTAGCCCATAAAGGACTTTTTAAAAAATTCCAAGTCCTTTCCTAGCTGGGAAAAAATATTTTATTTAAGCCTCGCAAACTTTAAATAAATAAATAAATAAATAAATAAATGCTCCCAGAGCCATACCATCCTTCCTTGGTAGTGAAAATTGGAAATGTTTTCTACTTAGGTGGGACTTCTTTTTCCTAAAGGTCTTATTGTACAAAGAAATATTTCAAGTAAAGGTTAATTCAATTTTTTCAGCTCCTTCAGGTTGGTACTTAGTCAACAGACTGCCTGAGGCCAGTTAACCACCTAAGTGAATTCCTGATATTGAAGGCATTTTTACTGAAATCTGATCCCAAACATGGGAGGGTAGGAGTAGAACACTGCTACACAAGTGTACTCGAGTTTGAGCTGTGGATGTCCCAGGGCGGCAGGGCCTGGCTGAGTGCTGAAACTGGAGGGGGAGATTTTGTTTAAGAAACTGAGCATGGAAATTGGGAAGGGTGGAAGAGAGAACCTCCAGATTCTCTACATCTTCCCCTTCTGTCTTGAAGAGAACAGGAATATGAGACTAATGGTCATTATTCTGTTGTAGCAGAGCAAGGTGTTACTGCCACAGACCATCTCCTCCCACCATTTTGGACCTGGGTTATGGTCACTAACCAATACATTCCTGGCTGAGTTATGGAAACCCAGGCTGGGGTTTAGCATCTTTTGGTTGGCTGGTTTTCAGTTTGAGGTGTTTATTTCATGCATTCATCGCAAGTGTGACTTGTGATTTCCTCACTACAGCCTCAGAGCAGATGGCTGCTCCAGCACCCACAGCACGCAGGTGATGAACTCAGCTCCCTCCCTGACTTGCTGCCACCCCTGTTGTAGGGGACAGACCCAGGATTCTGTTCTGTGACTCCTATTTCCAGCTCAGGCAGCTTGGCAGAACCAGGAGGAATTAGAGAAGCCCGGAGCCATTTCCCACCTGCCTTGATGCAGCTCGTTTAACAGCATTTATTTGCTTTTTCCAGATTGGCCTTTTTGCAGTGAAACGCCAGTCCGTGAGTACAGACTCTAGGTAATATTGCTAGATATAAGATACAAGACACTTCCCTACCTTTATTTAACCTTTCTTTGTTTGCCAATTCTAGGCCTGCTGCTCAGGCAAAGCTTCCCTAAGTGTAGCCCGGGGTCCCTCACCAGAAACTCAATTTCCACCACCAGGTGGCAGAAAAATACGCTACAGTGGCAGGGAAAGGGGACGGAGAGGCACACCCAGAACACCCCCCCGCCCATCGTCAACTTAATCGCTCTTCACTCGCAGGTATCACAAACTTCAGATTATCCTATGAAAATACCTAGATCACTATGGTATCATATGAGACACATAGATCAGTATCGCTTTTGAAGACCACAGGACTGCTGTGTATTTAGAAAAATTATATTTGGGTGGATTTTAGCAAGAGAGAGTCTCTGGCGGTATTGGTGGAAATTGCTTCTCTTATAAACTTTAAAAAACTTATTAAAATTGCCAAAATATCACGTGGTATTATAAAAAAGAGACGTTTATATTGAAGAACAGTAAAGAACAAGAATAACGCTGATTGTGCTGCAGCACCCAACACTCTTACCCCAAAAGTTGATAAAATCACTGGCTACAGCTTCATGTTGTGCTTAATCCAATTTAACTGCAGGACTCAAACCCCAGGCATGAAACTCTGCCCTAAGAAACAAAGACACAAGAAAGTTGAGGGGGCTTTTTGTAACTGAGCAAAATGTCAGTCAGACAAAGCAATATTGCCTTCTGTGGGCACAGCAGACTAATCCCCAGAAAAAACAGCCCTAGGAAAAACAGCACCATGTTAAACAGAGGGATGTGTAGACACTTCAGCATTAAGTGGATACAAATTTGGGCTGAATTGGGCTTCATTTGGTTCTGACAGAGTGAGTATGCACTGATTTCAGAATCCTGCCTCCTGGATGGCTTCCCAGACTGTTAATCTGTTGTACAACTACTTAACCCACCCTGTTGATAACAAGAAAGCCATAACCACTGCATTTGATAGGGGCCCCAGCTCTCCAGGATGGCTCTTGGTGAGGCCATGCCAGCTAGACACTTTCCATTAAGGGAGTTTGTTGGAAGGGCAGCTCATTCCTGCATAACATTCAGTTTTAGCCATCTCCTAAGCACTGCATTTTTCATCCTGGCATTTGTCAAGTGTGTAGAGATGCAGGTTTTAGAGCTATCCTGCAAACTTTAGAGTTAAACTCGGACATGCTACGAAAAGATCTTTGGGCATAGTCCTTGAGAGGACAACAAGGAACATCCATAGCCTGTGGGGCTATGGCTGCTGCTGCTGTAAGAATTGATGAGAGAATCAGCCCCTGGATGGACCCTCAGGAAACTGGTCCTGGGGAGGCTGTCAAAGCAGATGGGATTTGCAGTGAACTGTGACTTGAATGGGAGAGCTTTGAGAGGCAGGACTGCTCAGAGGAGATTTATATTACCCAAGCATCACATATTTGAAATAATTTGGGAAGGGCTGATGTGGGCATTTGAGATGCTCAGTGACAAAGGTTTGGGATAGGAGGAGTTAGGAAAGTCACTGGATGGCAGCTCCTGAGGCACTTCTAACCAGATCTTCAGACTGGGGCCAAGGACCTGTGTGCAAGGCCTGTTGGGGTTGCTCCTTCCTGCTCTGTCCTCCACTGTGTCTGCCCCGTGGAAAGCAGAGGAAACTTCAGCTTAGGATCTCTGCAGGGGAGAGGTGTTGTTTCCAGATCAGATTAAGTCAACATGAAATGATGCCAGTGTTGAAGAAAGATGTGGTTGTTGGAAAAGACAGTCTTTGAGCAGTTAAACACTCTAATGATGCTGCACCCTCATCCTCACATGGACTTCTTGGGAAGCCTGAAATATAATCTTAAAGCTGAACTAAAACGCTTTAAAAATAATCTCTACAGAAGTTGGTTGAACACTCAAGTCATTAAATATAAACACTTCATGTGTATAAAAATCACAGGGATGCATCTTTTGAAAGTGCTTCTTTGGTTAACAATCAGAACATAAAAACTACGTTATCTTGTGTTTCTGCTGGAAGAATCAAGTGAAGACACACATGGTAAAACCTTGAACTCTAGTGAGGAACAGGTTAGAAGATTTTACTTTCATAAATACAAATAACGGTAAGCATAGGGCTGTATTATATTCTTTGAGAAAACTGCTCATGGAAATAAGTCAACGACAATAATATCAATCTATATGCATGTAAAAAGAAAGATGTGCCATGGGCTGAGAAGCCTTTGTACTACCTACAAATATCAAAAATCAAGAGTCCAGTGAAGCTGATGAGAATCTTTGCACTGATATCAGTGGACAAACCCGCATCACCTTGGATAGATAGATAGATAGATAGATAGATAGATAGATAGATAGATAGATAGATAGATAGATAGATAGATAGATGATGATCTATAATACCTGACCCACAGTACCCGTGAGTTAGTACTGAAGAGTTTCGCAAGAGAATGGTAAGAAAAGTCATGAATTGCACCTTGGAGAGTTTGAGAAGAAGGTGCACTTTGGGCAGGATATATTCCAAGTCCAAGATGCAGAATGAGCAGAACTGAGAGTAAATATCTGACAAAATTGCAGCATTTAGATAAGAAACTAGAACCTCATCCAGGAAGAACAGACTGTCAAGGTAAGTTCTGCACACTGAGTGTAGCAGAAATGTGCATTTAACCCAAATAAGTCTGTACACAAAATGTCAGAAGAGTCATCTCTGTATTTCTTCATGATAGTAATTCTTGGTAGCAGTTTCAAGGGTTTATATGTGTTTTTCTCACTTAAGCTTCAACAGAAGAAGATGCAGATTTGTGGCCTTCTGCAGCTGTGATGCTGAGGCAGATCCTTCTGCTGTCAGGAGACTGGAATGGGAAGACTCTGCAGCTCTGCAACTCCACTGAAGTGTAAATAGAAGCCTACCATAGCTCACCCTGTAAATTTGCTTCTGTGCAGCGAAGATCAGTAGTGCTGATGTGGAACAGCAAGATCTGCTCTTGTTTGCAATAAAAGCATCAGGTACCCACTGCCTCAGCTGGCAGAAGAGATATACTCAGTCCCAAATCCCCAGGAAGCCTGCTCTCATGAAAAAGATAGGAGGAAAACTGAGCTGGCAACTGCAGATGTCAAGGGAGCGCAAGGCCCTGGGATTTTGCCAAAGGTCTGGGGCAAGTGGGAGGTTGCAGCTGATTTTTGTGAATGAGAGGAGATCTGCAGGAGGAGGTGGAAGATGACTGGATCATATCAGAGCATTGTGGGCACAACAGGAACTTGCTGGCTAATTACTTTTAGAAGGCTAAATGGAAAGGGAATGATTGGCAGAGGAGGAAGGTACACACAAAGGAGCTGCATTTTTGTGGAGCACGGTTACAAGCTGTAGCTGTCCCCCACACATACCTAGGAGGGATGTTGGCAGGTTCAAGCGCTAGAAGATAGCTCATGGCCTAATGAAAACCTTCCCAAAATAACAAGCTTGCTTTTTTTGAGGGTATCTGATTTCTGGCTTTTCCTTTTTGGGTGTTAAATTTTGCGCCGTGAAGGCTGCAGGCTGAGGGTCTCTGATTGCCTAGCAAAGAGGTTTATTGTCCACAAAGTCATCTCTCCACTGTTTCCTTCTGTACATTCTCTTTGAAGACTGACTGCTATGAATACACAGCTCTGGGCTTAAACCACAGGCAGGAGCATTCATTCCTGCAAACTGAGAAGGTGGCTTTTGTGGTATGACAGGGCTGGAGCCACCATCCCACTCCAAAGAGGACATTCTGGATGGAGTTTCACCTCCTAGCCCATCTGAACTAACTGTGGGCTAGCAGAGAATGGGAGGTGCTGGTGTCCACATGGTGTCCCTGCTGTGTGACACCCAGGGACCGCTGCCACAGGACACTAATCCTGCAGGATGTGGATGCATTTCCCGTGGGATCAGTGAACTGATCCAAATCACCAAGCGGGCATGTGATTGCTAATGCAAGGACTGGAGCCAGGGCTGGGAGAAAGGAAGAGTGGAATCAGCACTTTGGCAGTAGACTGCAGTTAAGTTGGATTAAACACAGCACAAAGATGTACTCTGAAAAACTCATCACATCATGATGATTTTCATTTGGTAACTACACCCCAGAGTGACAACTGGTACTTGCAGGAATCCATGTGTTTATTTATTCAACAGATGAATACAATACACTTCTGTCAACACAAGATTTTACAGGTAACAGCTGGTATATAATGAATTAATGAAGAGTAAAAAATGAGATAATCCTTGAATTAAAATAGTGAAGTAGTGCAGTTAGTTTTAAGACTGCTACTTATCAGTTATCAATGAGAACAGTGCAACTTTTTCCGCTGGGACAACTGTAGCCTACAAGCAAACATTTCACATCTGTGATGCCATGGACTGTCTAAGGCATGTGTCTCAGCATAATTACAGGGTCACAGAATCACACAATAGTTTGGGCTGGAAGGGATCCTTAAAGGTCTTCTAGTCCATCCCCCCTGTTGGGGACAGGAACATCTTCTAATAGACCAGGATGCTCAGAGCCCAGTCCAATCAGACCTTTAATGTTTGCAGGGATGTGGCATCCATCTGCCACCTCTCTGGGCAACCCGTTCCAGTGTTTTATCACCCTCCTTGTAAAAAACTTCTTCCTTCTATCTAATCTAAATTGACTCTATTTTAGTTTAGAACCATTAAAGGTCACCCTTAATGGATCCATTAGTCCAGAGAGTTTGCTACTCTGCTGTCTACACAGACATTAACCTGAGATAAGAACTGATGTCTCCATTATAAAATGTGAAATGTGAGAAGAAGATAGAGAAGGTATGTTTTCTTCCATTTGCATATGTTTGGTTTGTGTGACAAGGGGCTAAGAGAAAGGCTTATAAAAAGCTAGGTATAATGCAATGATGCTCTTCAGGGGCAGAGGCATAGGACAGTAAAATCAATCTCATGTTTCTTAATAAGCTCTAGGTCTCCATCTAATTTTAATTGTCTGCCTGGAATACTAAAATACTTTCAGGCATTTATATTCTGCTCATTATTAATAAACAGCATATAACACTCAAGATGTTTCTTCCATTTCCTGCCTCAATCTGGCTTATCCATTATGATTCTCAGTACTACAAGAAAGTGAATTTTCTTCTATTATGAATCTCAAAAACCTGCCATTTTCTATGAATGATATTAATAACATCACTGCAGGAAGGGAAATATATACAAAACGACATGTTTTATACAAACATAGAAAAAAAAGGCTTTTTGGGGGGGGGGACATAATTTAATAACCAAATTTTTCCCCTTCAGCATTCATAAGACCTGAAGTAGAATGCCATTGTTTGAACTTCCAGCTCTACTTCTGCAATTGACAAAACCATTTTCTGACAAATGGCTTGTTGAACCATTATGTAAATACACAGCCAAATCTAGCTGTGGAAGGCAAGTTGTGTGTATTTGAAACTACACAAGCTTCCTCTGCTGGAAGAAATACACAGTTGCAGGGCTACCCATGGCATCTTGAGAGGAAGAAAGGCTCCATCACAAACTTTGTAGAAGGGACACCCTTTCCAACGGAAATTGAAAGCTGAATTTTAAAATTTTGGTGGAAACAGAGAAAACCCCAATGTTTTGTAGCTGTATCATTGCTGCCTAGTTTGGAAGTACACTGGAAACTAATCTTGTGGAACATACAACCAAAAGCAGGGAAAACTTCAGTCCTGGACAACATAGGGATATTTTTTGTTATTTACAGGGAAATGTGCTTTTTATCACTAAACGTATTTTTTAAAAAATAAAATTGCATCCTGTCCTTGTCTGGTCCCTTGGCTCATTCCTGGGAGACTAAGTTGCTGTTTGAGCAGATCTGCCAGAAAGGAAAGCTGAAAGGACTGGACATTGATCTGAAAGAGAAGCATAGTCAGAATGACTCAGTGTGCAGAAATGAGCCTTACTTATACCTTTGGGGTTTAATTCACTGATTAGTTATTTCATGTTTATAAAGTTTTCCCAGGAAGCTGCTTTTCTGTAGGGCCACATTGAGGATATTTACAGCACTCATATTCTGACATTCTTCTACTCTGCTGAAGGAGCACATTTTCAATACTGAGCCCCCATCTGCTGGCATGTCACTCAGCAGTCACTCACTGAGATTTTTCTTCAACTCCTTGGGCTCTGTTTTAGTTTCTCTCTCATGATGATTGGCAATATGAGACTGTCAATTTTCTTTAGTCTATTTCCTAGCTCATTCATGGATATGCTGAGCAAGATGGGTCCCATATTGGTCCTGAGACAGCCTATTGGTAACATCCCCCACTGTGAAAGGTTTTTGTCTTTTTCTTTCCTCTCTATCTTCAGTTAGAGACCTGTGTGAGGACCTCCCCTCTTGCCCCAGGAACACTTAAATTCTTAAAGATCCATTTGTGAAGAGCCTTGTTAAAGCTGCTGTGCATTGTGCGATACAGGAAAGAGTGACACTTTTATTATTATAAATTTAAAATGAGCTGGGTTCCTGGTACACCTTTCATCTTAGAAAACACCATTGACCTTACATTGTTCATTTGAGAAGTTTCAGTCTTTGTCAGTAAGGAAAACATTTTTTCTTCACAGGTATTTATAAGCAGAAGTTCATAGTCACAGCCTTTACAATTAAGTAATTATATTCTTCTTTTGTAGCTCTTATCTTACTGTTAGAGACTGAAATGTTATAGTTTATGGCTTAAACATAACCAGCAAGGCAGAAAATCTCTGCATATGCAAAGTATCACGTTAAATTGAAAGCAAACCAGTTACTGAGAAGTTGATACATAAAATAAATTGAATCTTTGAATGCTTGGAACATCTGGCTTCAAAAAGATACATCAGGGAACTGTCTTAATGATATGAAGTATTTATTTTTGAAGTCTCAGTCATTGTGTTGGATGGTTGGCTAGCATAACATGTAATCATTCTCTTTAATAAAGATTTCTGCAAGACTAGCCTTTCTTTGGACTTCAATACACAAAATCTTTTTTTTCTTCTCAGAAAAGATTAAAAAAACCCACAAAAGGTTGAGAAAAGGAAAGGAAAATTTGAAAGGCTTCTGTTATTTAGTCTGTGAGATGGAGTTGAAATTTTGACAGAAAGACTAGCATTTACAAAATGAACAGCAGACACACACACATTATTTTAAAATTACATTCAAAACTAATATTTAAAATTTTCTACAAGTTCTGGGAGAAATTGAAAGTGTATCAGAACGTGAGATACGTTTTATATGTGAGTATAAAATTTAGAAGGTGACAAGATGTTAGACCTTTTAATACATTGTTCTGACTTCATTAGAACTTAACTTGGACTGGTATCTGGTTTGTGACTGAAGAGTTTTGAATCTGCTCCTTTATTTTTCTGCATTTGACAAGTTAATCTGCCCACAAAGTTTATTCCATGGCCCAAAATATAATTTTTCAGGTACAGAATCTTGTTGAACATATAATGCAGAACTTCAAAATCTTGAGATGGAATAAATCCATGATGGTACACAAACCACAGAAAGACCTCACGGTGGCCCCAGGCCAGGAGGTTACATGGTGGAAGTCACTTCAGAGCAGCAAGGGACCTTTTTTGTCCTTATGTGCCTTGAGCTAGAGAATCTATCAAGTCAAGTGTATATTCCTTGTGAAAATTAATTAAGTCCCAAAGAATATACTCATGGACAGAGTATATATAAAACCAGTTGTATACCTTTCATAATACAAAAGAGAAAACTTGTGTACCTTTTTTTTTTTGACTTCACACTGAATGTGCAACTGCAGAAAGAGTAAAGCAGCTGATAAAATCTGTATCATAATGACTATATAGAAAAAAAATCCCAAAATAAAACTGCATAAACAATAGTAAAACTGACATTTTCTCAATGAAGATTTTTAATATTATGTGTTGTAGCAAAAGCTCAGTGATATTCATGAGACAAAAG
Organism: Molothrus ater; assembly: GCF_012460135.2. Taxonomy (NCBI): domain Eukaryota; kingdom Metazoa; phylum Chordata; class Aves; order Passeriformes; family Icteridae; genus Molothrus; species Molothrus ater. Next base: position 40,255,665 of record NC_050479.2, read on the forward strand.
AAAAGGTTCACTTATAGCCCATTGACTTTCTCCCTAGCAAGCTAGGAAAACTTACTGCAAATAGTGCAAATAGTGGAGCAAACATGGAGATATTACACCTTTTTTTTTTTTTAATAAGAGCATTGCAAAAATGCTTTAGAAAACAATCTAAATAGAGAGTTTTGATACTGATTCTCATGACTGTTATTTGATTTTTGATTTGAAAGAAAAGACTTTACAGTTCTTTGAAAATTACATACCAGTAAACAGTAGAAACTTGTTCATATTTCCTAAAGCCAAACACCACAGAATCTCAACTCCATCCCAGCATTAAGGAAATTTTCAACTCCTTCATGAACAACTGAAAAAATAATTTCAAGATTTCAATTTTCAGTTTCTAGCCATCATCTTTTCCTGTTTAACTGTACTCAAGGGCTGGTACATTTAGTTTATTTTCTCAGGTAAAACACCAATATGCAGGTGTGTGGGCACACTTATTTGCCTGCATAAGGCTGTTGGCTAATTTTATTTGAATAATACTTTGACGTAGACATCCTAGGAACATTTATGTATCTCCAAGTTTCAGAAAAGTCAGATTGTGCAACATTAACTCAGCCCACATAAGACAACAAAGAGTATCATAACTAGAGGAAAAACTTCAGTGGAAGTTCCAACCACTTTTCAGTAAGACCATTTTCTATTTTCGAATATTTCCTGCAGTTACGAGATTTGTACAAACTCTAGTGAACTATCTAGTGAAAAGCAACTTATGCTGCAGTGGATGCTCACATTATTTTAAAAGTCTCTTGAAAAGATAGCGAGCCTCGCTGTCCTATGGATCCCAGCCCCACCTGCTGACAGGTTACAAAAACTTAACACTCCTGAAACTCCCTAGGTTTTTGTGCCGGGGCGGAAAAAGGAGAGACTCAGGGCACTCCACGGCACATGGGAAGCTGTGCGACTGAGCTGCTAAATTCCACTTGTAACCAAGAACAGAACATTGTCGAGTTCTCAAGGGATTTGCATGTACGCAGAACTTCTGCGTGGGAGAGACCTCAGTGCTGACCCACTCTGCTCCCGCGTAGGAACTACAGGAGAAGCACGACTGGCATTTTGGGTTGGGGCTTCTGCAGCTTCTGAGAGGAAGCCAAGCGCTTCCTGGCACCGCAGCCTTCGGCGGAGCGCCGGTGTCGCGGTGCGTTCCCCGAGCCCCGGGCGAGGGGCGGCGACAGCGGGAGCGGCCCCGGCGTGTGGGGCGGTGTCCGCGCCCATGGCGGCGGGCGGGCAGGTACCGCGCACGGCAGGCGGGGCCGCCACTGCCGCTCCGCCTCCTCCTCCTTCGCCTCTTCCTCCCGCCTCAGGTTTGTCATCGTGTCGCCGGCACGGCCCGGAGGAGGAGGAGGAAGAAGAGGAGAAGGAGGAGGAGGGATGAGGAAGCCGCTGCCGCCTTTGCATCCGTGACGGGGGCCTGGAGAGCCCGGGCTTGGGACGGCCCCTTTCCAACCGCCGGCGCACAGGCGCTGCTCGCCCGGGGGAAGGGCCAGGAGGAGGAGGAGGAGGAGGAGGAGGACGGCGGCGGTGCTGTGTGTGAGAGAGCGTGGAGATGAGCTCAGCTCCGTGCCCTGGAGCCGCCTGAGGAGACCCGGCTGCCTCCCAGCCTCCCTCGCCGCCGCCGCCGCCATGGCTCACTCCCCCGTGCAGGCGGGGCTGCCGGGGATGCAGGTGAGCAGCTGCCCCAAGGGCAGGCACGGACACGCTCCTCGGGCCGGGCTGGCTGTAAACGGGGGGATTCCCGGGTCTGGGGGGAGAAGGCGCCTCTTGGCTCTGGCTCGGCCGCGGGGGCTGGGCTGGGGGCAGAGGAGCGGGATGGAGACGAAACGTGCTGTCAGCGCTTGGCGTGGCGCCCGGCGAGGTCCCTCCGCCCGTGGATCGCTGCCTGCCTCTGCTCCCTGCGTCCGTCCTCGGCAGCCGCTCTGTCGCTGCAGGCGTGCGGAGCGGAGCCTGTGGCCCCCTCCCCCGGCCGGCAGTTCTGCTGCTCGGTGTTTTAATTCCTGAAGGCAGCCGCGGCTCAGTGGGCGATTTTCGGCCCCGTTAGTTTGAGGTGCGTAGGGCAAGCATACGTGCAGCCAGTCCGTACAAGCAGGGCCTGGAAATGTTGCCCTTCAGCGCATGCTGCAGTGCCTATGTCTGTGGTGCTGCTCTGAGGGGCGTGCTTGGGAATCGTGTTTGGCTCCTGTGTTTGAACCCGAGAGTTGGTCAGCTGCTGTTGTTGTACGGTGGAATTTGCTTGTTCTGTGTCTAAACTATATATTTGAAAAAACTAATGCTGGCTGAGCTGGCTCAGTCTGAGCCTCTCCCCCCACCTCGTTTTTCTTGGTTTAAATGGAAACTGCTGCCAGGAAAACGTTAAGGTCATTGGTATCTGTGTGTTATTCTAATATTTCCCACATCTGATTAGAAACTTTCTTGCCCTTACCTCCAAAAGAACAACTTATAAATGACATGTAAGAGTCTCTCTCAAATTTGTCTCCTGAATTGAAAGTGTTTGTGCATCATTTGGTTTAAGTATTGATTTACCGTGGTTTGTTTTATTGTGAGTCAGGATTCTAAGTCATGAATCTCTTTTCTTTCCAAAATTTGAATTGTTACATGCTTAGGCAAAGCATGAATTATGTGCTCATACATAGTACTGGATGCCCTGTAGCCTACGTAGGCCCACTCTCTGAGCTAATTAATTTATTGCTGTGTAGGTCCTGCTGTTGGGAGTTCAAGTTCACCTTCCAAATATGAGCAGTTTGCTGATTGCCAGAGACAGAGAAATGAGGGTTTCTTAATTGACTGTGGATATTGTTTGGGCTTTTTTTTTGTTCCTTTGGGGCATATTAGAAATAAGACAACTACCTACTTTGAGAAAGAACCTATAACACTTTAGCATTTAAAAATCAGATTTGTAGCTGCTTGGAAGTGAGAGAATGAAGATTATTCCATCAGTATGCATGTACTGATGATGTATGTCACTTTATGATCTGAGGACCTGTGCTTTTTATTGACTTGATTTATTATTTGGTTTGTAGTACAGTTAGCTGTGCTAAATGCGTGGATCTTCAGAGTTCTTATTAGTCCATGTAATTTGGGACTTTGCTTCAAATAGTTTTATTCAAAGTGGTGTCATTTTTCTCATGACTTTTATTTTATTACTATGAGAGTTGCTCAAGTGTGAACTTTTATAGTCTAAAAAAAACCAAACCCAAGACACCAGAGGTCTCCCAACAGGTAGAGGCATAAAGTCTGTAAGCAATGTGAATGCTGCTCACTCATTTCCTGTGCCCAGTTCAAGATGTCTGTATCCTTTTCCATTCTGTCAGAATATATAACAGTTTTATAGCGGCCTCTTTTCAGTACACAATTCTCTTTGATTTTACTTCCAAATAAATGTTCAAAGAGTAAAGTACTTACAATATGTGACATCTGCTTCGATAAGAAAAAGATTTGGGACTTTGTGTAGAAGAGAGAAATAGAGCTTAGTTCTCTGGGCTATAATTAAATTTCCTAAATCACGGGACTATCCTTTTTCTGTAGTGTGATCCCTCCTCCCCACCTACCAGCTTCTGCCACAAACGTGAAAGCAGTGTCAGTGACAAGTTATGCAGCTTTCTCCGACATTCTTTGCTGTACTCACACAAGAGAGCACCCATTGTGCTTGTGTGAGCAGGGTAACTTCTTGACCCCAAAAAATCACTTGGAGGGGCATTACTCTATTAATGCTGTTTGGCGTGAGCATGGTAGTGTCAGTAGAGCAGAGGGATGAAGGATTAATGTATTTCTCCCTAAACAAGATGTCTGATCAATGTTTGAAGAGTGATGCATAAAAATGAGTGGGTAGAGAGTGAGCCAAAGGAATGGAAAACTGTGGAGGAAATGTAGGATGGTGCTGGAAGGTTGTCAAAACCTGAGATTTGCTGTCTGCTGTACAGTGGGCCTGTTGTAACCTGAATAAAAACAGAGTTGGGTTTTGACCTAAATTTCTGTGCGTGCAGTTTAAGTTCGGACTCAAAGTTTTTGCTGTTGCTGTTTTAAGGGCTCTCTATAGATATAAGTTTGGGTGTGCAGGGTGAAGCTGCATCATGACTAAACTGAGGATGTGTTGTCTTGCTTCTTCATGCCTTATGGAAGTGGCCTGGGGAGAGTGTGTGTTTGCCTGTAAATGTGTGAGATTCCTGCAAGACTGGCTCCCAGTAAGCGTGTATACGACCTTGATTTTCAGACTGGCCTGCATTTCAAGGCTGTGGTAAGCTTCTGGAGCTTCTTTAAGGAAGCTGTATTTTAAATCAAGTACTGTGTTTATAAATTTATGGTAATAAATTCCTGTGGTGCTTTTAGAATTCCATCATCTTGAAGACAAGCCTCTTCTGTGTGATAAACTCCTTTTTTTATCTTCCTCCCTTTTCAGCTGTTTTTGTAGCAATAACAATGTTTATGCAGCAAGTTATTTTTATTCATTCTTCATTGTATTTTCAGTACAAGAGCTACAGGTTCTTCATGCAAAATGTAAATAAGCATTGACATTCAAGCTGTGTTGCTTCAAGAAATGCTAGAAGTTTAACTAAATTTAAGTGGGAACTTGACAAATGAACAGAAAAGGTTTTTAAGCATAAAGGCACCATTTTAGGCTCAGAAAGTGTCAGTTTGCCAGAGACTGGAAGGGTGTTTTGGGAAATGCTGCTGTTTATTTCTCTATTTTTGTGCTGTTCACAAGATGGTCACTTTTTGCTGCTGTAGGATGAGTGTCCTGGCCTAGAGGATCCTTTGTTCTGATCGGCATGGCTGTTCTTTCATAGTTACACACTATAGGTATTACTGTCTTCCTTATTGTAACTTATTTTCCTTTTACAATAAACTGCTTTTAAGTACTTCCTGTGTGAGCTCTGTGTTTTTTCTGTACTTCTCTGTGTGAGCTCAAAATATTGTGTTGTTAAATCAAAGGCACTGTGGAAAGGCCACTTAGCTTCTCCTGCTTTCCACTTGCAGCTTCTGTGTAGGAGATGAGCTTTCGCCAGTTTGGTTTTTATTTTTTTTTTGAGAGTTTGTGCTCACTGTTACTGTTTATGTTACAGTTTGACAAATATTTTGCAGTAACTTACAGCACTTAAATACTGGACAGATCTTTGGACCGTTGTGATCTTGGATAATCAGTTTTAAAATATTCTCAATACAGATGTCATGGTTCTGTGACATATGACAAGCTCAGCCCTTGAGTACCAGGACAGAAGAGTTTTAACTGGTGAAAAAGAAGTGGGCATCTTCTCATTCTGCAGTCAAAGGCTGTTTCAGGGCTATGTAATAGATGTATGGAGCAGTTTGGGTGTCAGGAAAACCTGTTTCCATTGTGTGGCCTTCCACAATAGGTAAATAGATGCAGCTTATGGCAACTGTGTTTTTCAGGTGTCCTCACAGGCCAGTCAGACTGGCCCTGTGTTGTGGCAAGTTTGATGTGTGAGCAAGGTACCCCCTTGGCCAGCTGGCATCTTTGTTCCTCAGAGAGACAAAAGGCTACTGAGGCAGCAGACACATTTAAATACCGGGCCTTGTGTTACAAGTGGTGCACAGAGCTCTGATGTCAGCTTCTACATAGTGGCATCTTTTGTGTTTCTGAAGTAGAAAATGTATCTTGGCTGCATTTTCAAAATTTGCTTAAATTCTTCTCGTACTCCCTTTCTTGTGGGTGGGGTGGGAAGGGGAATAGAGGATGCACAGAACACTGATGGACAAAGCACAGCATCGAATATAAATTAATAATAAAAAATACTGCATCCATCCTATAATAATTTGGTCCCTTCTATTAAAAAAAAAAGATGTGGACAGCTGGAGAGGGTTGAGAGAAAGACCACAAAGATAACTGGAGGACTGGGAAGCCTTTTGCATGGGAGGGCTGAGAGAGCTGGATGTGTTCAGCCTTGAGAAAGGATGGCCCAGGATAGAGACCTTATCACTATGTTCCAGTATTTCAAAGGTGTCTAAAGAGAAGATGGAGACTCCCTTTTTACTAGGAATCACATGGAAAGAGTAAGGATAAGAGGTACAAATTACACCAGGGGAGAATTCTGATTGGACACAAAAGGAAAATTCTTCACAATTAGGACAGTCAGCCATTATTCCAATTTCTTGAGGAAATGATGGATTCCCCAACGCTGGACTCAAAATTTTAAGTCTTGCCTGGACAGGGTGTTGGGCTACCTTGCCTAGACTGTGCTTTTGCTGGGAAAGTTTGGACCAGATCTTCCTTGAGATCCCTTCCAACCTGGTATTCTGTGAGAGTGAGTGATTTTGATCTGGTTATTGCTTTTCTGATGATACATCTTTTATGGAGTAGTGTTTAATTCAGTGGTGTTCAGTGTGCCTAAAAGTAATAATCTGTGTGGATGCGCTTTATAATCAAAGCTGTTTTTACTTGTAAGCTCTTTGTTGATCTGGGTAATTTTCTATGTGCAGGTATGCACAAATGTCAGACTGTGCTGGTTGTATATTAGTATAGAACTAAGAGCCTTCTGCAGTGTAACTTGATAAAAAGTGAGGCTTGAATTGGGAGAATTTATTGTATTCTCAGTTGCTCTGCTTGGCAGCTTCTTGAGACAGACATCTGGGTTTTCTGTCAGACACAATGGGTGCAAGAAGAGTCTCCCCTCAAATTATAGCATTGCTGTAGGACTAAAATTCACTGTTTTCCTTATTTTTGTCAAGTAGTATTAATGCAACAGAACTTTCTCATTGCCTCTGTTAGCATTCTTTATTCAGCCATTTGTTGTAATGATGGGGTTTTCCTAAAGAGCTACTTTTTTATTTTTCTTTTTATCAGTGGCTTAGCTAATTAAGAGTGATTTTCATCACAGAAGTTTTAGCTTTTTAGCAAGTGTAAACAAGTGAGAGACATTATTCTAAAAGTGGTTTTGGGACATTTTTCCTTAGCTATCTTTCTCTTGGTGTCTAAAATACATCTTGTGTTTCACTGCTGTACTGTACATACTGCTGATACTTGTGTGTTGCTTTCACTGTGTGCTCAAGGCATGGAGGGATTTTTAATTGCAGTAATTTACAGTTTAGAAGTGTAATGGATGGAAGGGAGGAAGTCAGCTACAGGTTATGAAAGTTTTTTGTGATGTTGCACTAAAAACTCAGAAAAAAATCCAATTAAATATGTTTTCTGGAAGCAGGCTACAGTTAGGTAACTATTCATTTTGGTATTAAACTCCTAGGGTTGTACACTAAGCAGTTTTCTGAATGAAAAATACCAGAAAATTTCAGACTGATTTGTGCAGGCCACATCACACCCAGAAAATGGTATTGGTTAATTAGAAATCTGGAAGCATGCTTTACATATTTGTGTTACTGATGAAAAATCGAATATTTTGTATTCTGAATGTAAGATAAGTGCACCTTCCTTGAAAATAAGTGGAAAGAGAGTTATGCAAGGGTTGAGGAATATTTTTACGATAGGCTGACTTTAGGCAGATGCTGGAAATGTGCTTACACCCTGTTTCAATCTAGGTAGAAATCAGAACAAGAGAGTTAACTCTAGTGATAAATATGAGTATTAGTAGGCCATAGTGATTCATGCTAAATGTGTTTACCTTCAGTGTTTGAGATGCAAGGTTTACAGCTTTATTTTTTGCTTCCTCTCCCCTGTTTCAACCCATTGAAGATTCACAGAATCGATGGCAGTTATTCCTTTTTCTCGATAGTTAAAAGTATTGCTCTTGCTAGTTCTCTGTATTTTTGGCATATTGTATTTCTCCCAGAAAAAAACAGTTTTCTTATGGTAGCATGTGTCTGAATTGAATAATTATAGTATTGGAGATGGAAAGTGGTAGAAATATGGAATGTGTATGAAGAAAGAAAGAAAACAATTATGTGTTACTTTTTATAATTGACAAATTCTCAGTGAAAGAGCTGGATCTTAGTTCTACACCTAGTTATTACAGATAAATGCTTTCTTTCTAGTCTTTGTACCTCTCATTCAGTGTTTTGCTGATTTGTCTTCTTAAAATAAAATCAAATCAGTTGTTGCTGTTCATGGTAATGCTAAGATGGCTATGGTAGTTTGTCTCATTTTACTTTATTATTGATAAATAAGACAGAGATGGTTCAAATTTGGTTCCAGTTTTAAAGCTTCTAAAAATGTTTTTCTTTTCATTGTTTATCTAAAAGTCCCGACTATAAATCCAAATACTTGATTATATTTTGTCTTTTTGCGTTAGTTGGCTGCTCTTTGAAAGTACAGATAGGGATTGATACAATTGAACCAAACAATTTATCATCTGTTTACTGCCTCTGTTATATTTTAATTTCACACCAACTGCAGGAAATAATTTTGTCTCTTGTTTCAGTTATTCATATACGGGGTATATGTATTGCTGAAAACAAGAACTTGTGAGCTTCTGAGATAGCTGAAATGCTGGGTAACAAACTTTGAGGCTTCTCCTTCCTGGAGGTAGTTTTTTCTCTGATGCAAACCCATCTTATATGGGTGTTTTGGGGTCTTGGTGGTTGCATTTTTTTTTCTTTTTCGGGTCGTGGGTTTGTTTATTCCCTGCCCCCTGCTTTGGTAGCCCAAGTTTGTAGGAGGGCTGATTTGAATTTGTGCAATTTATCCAAATTTATGTATCTCTACTGCTGCCCCCTGTGCTGCTAGCTTTGTGGGGATCAAAGTAAAAAGGAGAGCTCCTTAATAATGAAGAGACATTAAATGGTTTTTGAAAAATTCCAAGTGGTGATCTAGGGAAACCTTTGCAGTGCCTTCTTGAAATGGGGAGTTTTGTGAAGGAGAATGACATCAACTGTGCCTGCTGGTCACTTTGACTGGATTTAGGCTCAAAGTTCTCAGGGTACATGAGAAAATTTCCTGTGTGAATTTCTCTGGCAGATTTCTGTTCTCTGGTCTGACCAAAGATAAAAAATAAAAAAATTATGTGCAGCAATGGTGTCTCAATTTTTAAGAAATTATGTTTCTATGCAGTAAATTTAGCAGCAAAACTAATTCTTGATGTGATAGTAAGTGTATCACAGAATAGCTGAGATTGTAAGGGACCTATGGAGCACATCTGTGCATCTCCTGCTCAAAGTAGAGTCACCAGATTGCTCAGCCTAGTTTTGAATACCTCAAAGGATCCACAGCCTGCCTGGGCAGCCCTAATCTAATGCAGGATTATCCTTATATTAAGAAAGGCTGGGTTTTTAGTTTTGTTTTGGTGGTTTGTTGTTGTTGTTTCGGTTTGGTTTTTTCCTTTTTTTTTTCTTTTATTTCTGGAAGTTTAGATGAAGTTTCCTATAACTCAATTTCTGGCCATTGCATCTTGTCCTTCTTCTGGACCCCACAGAGAAGAGTCTGGCCCTGTGTTCTTTACTCCTTTCCATCAGGTATTCACACAGAGTAAGATTTCCAGCTGCCCAGGCTTCTCTTTTCCAGGCTAAACAATCCCCAGAAATCTCTGAACCTCTTCAGATTATTATATTTTGGGCTCGGTCTTGATAGGGAATGAGAATTGGACTGAAAAATTGGAAATTGATTTGGTGAAATGAAAAGTATGCAAACTGAGATGTTAAAAGATGATTGATTTTCTGTTTCAAGCAAGCTTCAAAAATACATAACAGATCTGCAAGTACCATCAGTTGCACAGTTAAGCTTAAGAACTTGGATTATGGAGAAGCTCTATAATTCTTGTAAGTTAAAGAGAAATATTTTTAATGCTTTTCTATAATAACTGGAACAACTCTTCATAAAAAGAAGTTAGAAATAAGAACTTGAGTGAGATGTGGAGAAAGACTCAAAGCTGTATCTTCTCTCAGAATGGTTATGGGTAAAGTTGGATCTAACTAGTTTGAATTACAGTAGTGTTTTCTATTGAGCTTTAAGGGACAGTCAGTGTGGATGAGAATTGGGGGTTCATAAAAATAAATATGTTGAAAGATGTGTGTAACCCTACTGTGAAGAGGGTACTGCAGAGGTGGTGTCAGAGTGGGTGACACTGTTGGTTTCTTCAGGACTGCTCTTGACAATTGTTGACTGAAAAGTGACCTTTGCATAGAAAAAGGCAATGCCTCAAAAAGACAAAATTTAAAGGCACCTGTTACGTGTGAGAGGCAGTGCTGAAGAATGGTGCAAACCTGGGGATTGGAATTACTGAATAAAACAGCATGAAGTGCAGCTTGTCATGAGTATGAGTATTACAAAGAGCCTTTGCAAAAGTCTGGGAGCTCATTAGTTGGAAATACAGAGCATTAGGAGGAGGTAATTTGGTTTTTTTGGCTGCAGCTGAGTATGAGCCATGAGACCAAATTGAACAAATAGGATCTGAGAATGTATTGAACTATTTTTATTCTGTAGAAGTAGGCAACAGTGTTGTTAGGTCCTAAGAAGAGTTAATTTTAAATGGAGTATGTTTTTTTGGCTGATTAAGGTCAAAAGTAATGAATCCAATGTGGAACAAGTACAGAGAGATTACTCAAATTATTGGATGAATGGTGGCTTTGCTTATGGTGAAAAGGACTTTGTTCTGCGTGGCTGAACAAGCTGGACTGTGAGACAAGATGGTTGCAGTTTGTGTTCAGAAGTGTGAAAAACTATTTGAAATAAAAAGCAAAGTAATTCAAGTGTCTATGGAAATTGAAAGTTCTGGAATCATTCAATCTGAATGCTCCATAACTTGTTTTTGATTTGTCACTGTATGTATTCTGTGACAAGCTTTGAAAAAAATGTTGTAGTGGTAGAGATCTAGTTCTTTATCAAGGTGATTAGCTTTACCCATTTGCAGCAGATATTGATGTTCCAGTCTGTGGTTTCTAGCAATATTTGATGTGCTCCATTACACGAAGGTTCTTTTATCAGTTCCCATTATTTTAATATTAGTAGGAATAAACTCTGTGCTTAGTAAAAGTTTGCAAAGAATAGAGTCAGCAAGACTATAGTGACAGTGTCTGTGGAAGTAATTTTCTCTTTGTAGTTGTGTAGAGAGAATATTTATAAAGCTATTTGTTTATTTTGTCTCTGTTGAAAGTATTTACAAAACCAAGGAAAATCAAATTTGGCAAGAATCCTTTCCAGATGTAATCTCTGAAAAAAGAGTGGGAATTGGCCACTCATGTACTTTCAGATTCAAGCAGTTCATTATGTATCTGGAGGCCTGATCTCTCTATTTTTGAAAGACAGCAGGTCATTCAAGAAACCAACTCTTAGTTCTTGCAAAAACACAGGTTGCCAGTGGTTCAAGGCTCTCACTTCAAACACCTGGTGTTCTGAGAAGAAAACTGAGACCTTTCTAACAGAGCAAGAGTGTGTTGTTTGGGTTTTTTGAAACAACTGCTACCTCCTGTTGCTCAGAAGAAAATTCAGGAATGATAACTGTTATATTTTAGAACAAAGGAATGAATTTACAAAAATTGTGAACTGGGAAGGAAGGGTGGATTTTTTTGTTTGTTTAGTAATTAGTCATTTCACAGGAAGCTTCTGAAATAACATTATTGATTATCAATTATTATCATTATTGATAATGATTTTGATCCCATTAAGTTGTGTTATTATTGAGCAATTAACATTTCAAAATGGCTGCATAATTTTGATTATAAAAATTCAAGCGAACAGTCGTTCCCTTCTTCTTGGTCTTCCAGCAAGTTATCTTCCTCACTTTTCTGTAATTGTTAATTCTCTTTTACAGTTGTCTTATAAAACTGTCAGCCTAACACCAGAATCCCAAGAGCTTGACACTGTAAAAAAGAAACTGTGAGGTTCCTAAAAATCTCTGAAGACTGTGGTGCTGTGAAGCAAGGAGCTTTAATATATGATAGTCATAGACTGTTAAGGGGAAAAGGGAAAATAGGAGGTGTATCCATATAGCCAGCAGAACTTAAAAAAGCTGCTGGCATGTAGCTCTTGCATTTTCTCTGTATGAACAACTGCAGTGCACTGCAACTGAGCAGTGCTGGCTTTTTAGTCTCAGGAGGTGAAACATGGAATGTTTTAGGCAGCTGCAACTGGGATTGGTTTGTGGTTTACCCAGATGCCTTTGTAATGATGTAATGCTCAGATTCCTGTGGCTAGTGAATGGAACTAGAAGGCTTGTGTGGTTGGATTAGATGTGCACATCTCTCTGCAGCACATCATCTCAAATTCCAGCACAGGATGTATGAAAGTGTAGACAGATAATTGTTTTCCACAAGGGAAAATATCTGATGCCGGTGTTAAGGTTATTTTTATTCATGAGGAGTTCTCAGAGAAGACTGGTTTGAATATTGAGAGCAGAGCATTCTGTGAAGCATGAGAAGAACCAGTAAGCACAATTTGGTTTGTAGTTTTTTAGTGATCTCTTAGAAATTATGTCCCTGGAAGTGTTGGTAAGGGTTACTGTGCAGCTGAGGGAAAACATGAAGTGCCCTGGTCTGGTTTCTTAAGTGGGAGATACATAAATATATAGATATAGTATGTAATATTTAATAGTGTGTAATAGTATGTTGTTCTCTTTACATTGAAATAAACAGAGGAACAAGCTGGTTCTGGCGGAAGGGATGTGGATCTTTTGCTCCGTTCATTTAATGGCAAAAGGGTGATAAAACCTATGCCCTTCTGTTTGTTTCCCAAAACTGACTTTGCATAAAAGGATGGATCAGTAAGATGTAAAGCAGGGGGAATTTCTTGGGGCTGGTGAAGCCTTGCAGTAGGTGCACTTAGAGTGTTTTTGCTTTGGGCTGATCTCACCAATGATCTGTTCCTGGAATGATTACCTGAAAGCAGTGATGTCTTATGGCTGACTTTAAAGTACTAAAAGTTATTGTGTACTCCCAGTTTGTGCCAGATGATGATAAAACGCTTTGAGAACCGAGTGGGTTTATCTTTGGGTTCAGTCAGTTCCAGCTACCTGTCCTCAAAACACCTCTTTCAGCTGTGAAATTTAGATATCTCCAGAGAAACTGTGTTCTAGGCTATCTTCCTCCTGCAGCTGTATGGGTTAATTATGTAACTCTGAGATGTGAGAGCAGAAAAGTATAGGTTGGAAGTGCTTTATAAGCTAAATTTAATTGTTAAAGAAAATACTGTTTTAGTGCTTGTCAGTGGTACTCTAGAAGTTCTCATTCCCCACTTCATGCTACTACGCAGTTGGGCTAAGCATAAACTGTGGTTTTATGCTTATTTAGGCATTACTGAATTCTTCTTGTATGAGCCTTTTTCTGTATGAACTATGTTTTTTCACTTAGCTAGCATGAGTGTCATCCTTTTAAAAATACATATGTCTGAAGTCTTTTAAAGTATTAATTTTATTTCTTGAGCACAAGATTCTAAGTAATTCTGTCCTATCTTTCTTAATTTTATGACTATTTTCTCTATTTATGACTTTTCCAGTTTAATCATAAAAAAACTTGGATTGGAAGAGCTCATTAAAGGTCGTACCATCCAACCCCCCTGTAGTTGTAATGTTTGTATTTTTTGTTAGCTAGTGAGGCTCCGTGTTGATAGATTAAGAAGGTATACTGTGGAACTTACCATCTGTGCACTGAAAGTGAGGAGCAGTAGTGAGCTGAATACTTAATAGTGGAGAAAAAGCAAATGTGGCAGCGTGGTCCACCTCAGTCCTACGTTTGCATGTTTAGGTGAGCACTCGTGGCTTTTATGTAACTGCTCAAATCAAGAAAGCTGGGAACAGGATGTTTTTTAGGAGTGGATGACTTTATGCAACTGAGAGACAAAGAAAAGGATAAATAAATCCTGCTTGATAAAACCTTGGCATCAGGGAGAGACAGGAAGCATGGCTATTCATGCAGGTGATCCTTAGTAAGAGAAAATTGAAGAGGATTGTTTGTCACACAAACAAAAGGAAATAGTGCTCTGTGCACTGAAAAAGGTGAATGAAATCCTTGGAAGGATGAGATATGAGAAAAATAGAAAAGAGGGATTCTGGGATCTAGGAGGGAACCAATTTAAGGAGAGAAGGTTAGACTAAAGGCTTACTTTTTTTGGTAGTGGTGTTTGATCTATTTGCTTTTAATAAAAAACAAATCTTTGTAATGATCTTCCATTCTGGCTACTCTTTATTGGTAAAGAAAAGAAATTGAGATGGCAGCATTTTCTGTTGCCAGTAGGATAAAACCCTGACACATGGACAGTGTTACATTTTTTCTTTATGTACAGTGAAATATAAACATATCAGTGTGTGCATATAAGGGATTTAGAAAGAATATGACAATTATGGAGGTAGAAAAAGGTAGGTAGGTAAATAGGAATATGCGGAATTTGAAGTGTTGTTGCCTTTAAAAATACCACATTTTGTTACAAATACTGAGTGACTTTTCTCTTTATATTTCTTTTTAACAGACTCTGAAGGCAGATCCAGAAGAATTGTTTACGAAACTGGAGAGAATTGGTAAGGGGTCTTTTGGTGAAGTTTTTAAAGGAATTGACAATCGGACTCAGAAAGTTGTTGCTATAAAAATTATTGACCTAGAAGAAGCAGAAGATGAAATAGAAGACATCCAACAAGAAATCACGGTGTTGAGTCAGTGTGACAGTCCATATGTAACTAAATATTATGGATCCTATTTAAAGGTAAGATACTCACAGATGGTGGTGATTTGATTTTACAGGTAATTCTTTTCCAGGCTATCCAGGTGTGCCTGTTTTTGTTGGTGAGGTTTGTCAAACCTCAGTTGAAGAAAAATATCTTTTTGTGCTTTAAACTCTAAAGAAAGAATGAGTTACTGTATTTTGTGAAGTATGTGACAAAATTTAATAAGAAAAAATGCTCATCTATTGCTATTTCTGTACAAAAACCCCTTCAAATAACATGAGTTTGTTGAGCTCTAATATGTTTATATTCTCTTAATATTAGTTAATTTAAATTCAGAATATTCAACCTAAGTCTGCATTTGAATTATCAAAACATTAAAAGCAATTAGTATCAGCTGTTTTGTGAAGCATGAAATTTTTTGTCAAGGTTTGATCCCTGATCATTCTAAGCTCTTAGGCTGTTCTTCTGAGGAGACTGAACTCAGCCTTGGTCTGAGTGATTTAAAAATTAAAATCTGAAAGTAAATAATTTTGCACATTAGACATAAGTGAAGCTAATAATGGAAGGGGTTTCTGTTAACTGTCTTGTGAATCTGTTTCCCTTTCCTCCCACTGCCGTATTACTATTTTCAGGATTCAGTTTGAAGTGTGCCAGATAGTTTGCTCTTTTGTTAAGGTTTTCTTTTTTTGTTATTGTTTTTAATGGCATGGATGTAATGATTTATTATGTCTTGAATGTAGTGGAAGTATCTCGAAGCTTTTGGTATTACTTTTTTACTTGGGCAGACTTTCTTCCCATCTCGACAGCTCTTTCTTTTATGACAGTGAGATGAGAATCTAGATGAGAGATTGTTGTCTTGGCAGGATTTGAAGTTAGAAGTAGGTAGAAAATACTTTATTCAGTCTGCTTTTGCTGTTGTGGAAGTATTCTATTTATCTGCAAAGACATGAAGGTTCTGAAAGGGGGACCCTGCTTTATCTCTGTATCTCTGAGATTGCCAGTTAATTTCCAGAGAAAAAAGGACTTTTTCTGGATCCAGGATATGCATTACTCAAGTGAGAGACAGTTTTTCCTTTCCTCCTTGTGCTCTGAACCAGTTTGCTTGGATATCTTATCAGTAATTTGGTAATGGTTTTTAGACCTGATAACTTGTTACTAAAGCTGGACTTCGGTGTTAGGGATAGGTTTGGTCTCAGAAGGCAGTTAATTGAGCAGAGTAAATTGGATAAAGTTTTCCTCATGGCTGCTACCAGTGCTTTTGAAATTACACTGTCAAGGGCTGATAGTTAAATGAAGTATGGCAGCTGCACCACTGGTCCTTCCTGGTCTGTTTGCTCCTAACAGTTGTATCCCTTCCCTGTGACATTCCAGCTGTGTGAGCTGTCCCATCATGTCTTGGTAATTGCACTGAGATCAAAGCCTTGTAACTGCACAGAGATCTCAAATTCCTGCTGCCTGTTCCCTATACTGCCTTCATTGCCAGCACTTCACAGAGGTATTTGATTGTGTCTGTGTCTCAGTAGGGCTGCAAGGGAATGTCACACAGTCCTCTCCTCTTCTCCCACTTCTTCTAGTTCAAAGCTGACTTTTCCAGGTTGGCCATTTTGTTGGTAAAGGCTTATCGGACCTGTTTCATGAGGTGAGTTCTATCTCTTCCCATCAGCAGAGTCCTAAACCAAAACCTTGTTGCCAGCATCAGTGGTGCAGCCAGTTTACTTTGTAAATTCATCTATTTCTGGTCTCATCATTTACCCAAACTGGCATAATTAAGGAAAAGACTACCTGGGCCTCCAGACCCTCGTCTCCAGAGCCCTGATATTGAATGTGATAGCTCCTATTACCATTGGTGTTATTTGTGTCCACATGAGAAACCAGCAAGGGGTATTAGCTCTTACATGATAAGAAATAGAATATAAGAAAAAGTCTGATGGGTAAACCTCTTATTTGTTTTAAAAGTGTATATAATTACTAAGAGGCTGAAAAAGAAAATCCAGTGTTCAAATTTGATCTAAGTGAATGTTGATGTTTTTTGAAGGTGTTGTGGCAGTGACTGCTTTTCCCAGTGGAAGGTGAGAGGAGATTGTAGGGCTCTGTACCCTGAGTGAGTTTGGCTGGGTTGAAGGGTCAGTAGGGATACTTGTGCTTATTGTTGTGGGGGGGACCCTCTGATACCTTCGATATCCCTTTTTCTGTTCAGTGCAGTAGCCTGTGAGTTTTTCAGCTTGTGTCAGCTTTGTGAGACACAGCACCAATAGTGGCTGTGTGTGACTCAGTTACTTTTGCAGTGAAGTACAGCTCTTTCTGCAGTTAGTAGAATGTGAAGCTACTCATTGCTTCAGTGCTTTGTGAATGTGTGTTGTTCATAAGACACTTGGTACTGCAGCACTTTGGGTCTTCAAAACAAAAAGCTGATTTCTTTATGCTGTTAAAAGTTAATGTGGGGTAGTTGCTGGGTGATGCTGATAAGTGGTAGAATCTTTGCAAAAGAAACATTTTGCAGTTCAATTTCCTTCCAAAAAAAGAGTAAGGTTTTGTTATCAGATAGAGGTATTGTGTCATCACATATATATACACACACACACAAAAGGGACTATATTAATATTTAAATGAATTGGTTCATATTCTTGGCTAGAAATCTAAGTTTATTTGCTGCAGGTCTCTGTTGTATTTGGAAGCCAGGACTGCCATATGTAGTTCTAAGGGTCTGACTATCTTTTAGCTCTGTTTCTGACAGTGCAGATGATCCATCACTGAGAATGTTCAACACATTAATTTTCCATGTGTTGAGTGATTAGGAGACATTGTTTCTTCTGTGATTGGAGAGTTTAACACTAATTACAAGAAAGATAATAATGTCTTGTCACAGAACAAACTTCTTTGAAGTAAGCAAGTAGAAAAACAATAGGATCTCAGTTTATATTGCCAGCCACTTCACTAATTATCATCCTCTAGTCTGTGCAGCCTTGTGCATGTTGACCATGTCTCTGGTGGATGTTGGATAGAAAGAGTTACTGTTTGTAGGGAACTCATAATTTGATTTTCTATTAATTACTTTGGCAGACAGATTGAAATTGTTTTTGGAATTGCTATCCTTTCTCTAAGTAGGCAGAATATTTTGGGCTTGAGTTTCTAAATATTTGTTTATTTTTTAGTAAACCAAATCATCTGTCTTTGAGAAATCTTTATATTGTTCTTCATTCTATGTTACTTCACACCTTCTTCCATTAAGCTAGGTGATTTTATATGGCAGTGTGTTCAGGAACCTGTTGATTGAAATTTTAGAAAGCTTATATAATACTACTATGCTTGCCTGAGGCCTCTTGCTGTCTTGAGATGATGTGAGAAGAGCTTATCAAGCTCTTGGTGCCTTCTGCATGATATACATGGTAAGACAGCTTGAAATAACTATTACAGTTTAATGAGTTAATGAAAGTTTCCTTGTTCTATAACTTTTTAAAAAAACTGGTTAGTTTTTAGGTTATACCTAGAATAGTGTGATATACCCAAAAGCCTTGTTAACTCTGCAATACTCTGTATATCCTATTTGAATGTTTTGAAAGTGTGTTTATAGCAAATTCTTCTTTCATATCCAAAAACTAAGCCATATCTGTTCATATGAAATATTACTGCTTTAGCACAATGAATCTTAAATAAGAAGCAACTTATTGCTCCCATAAAGCAAGTCTTGCATTCCTTCTAGACTTTGTTCTGTGCATCTGTTTTTGGAGGTTTGTGTGCAGTTGCTGTGATCAGAGTTCATGCAAATAGAGCAAAAGCAGTAGTGAAGTGGTACCAGTTTAGGTTGTCATTCTGAATATAAATTTATTTGTGGTACGCCTTTTTGTCAGAAATCAAGATGTATTTATATAAACAGAAATGGAAATGCACTTCGGCATTGTATTTTTAAATACAATGTCTTAATGTTCCCATTCTATTGGGAAAAAAGGTCTTTTGTCTGTAGGATATACTAAGTAACTGCAGTGTTGCTCTTAAAATAAATTGCAGTTCCATGGTTTATGTGGGTGCAGGTATCTACAGGGATTGCCATTCCTTGTCTGCCAGGGTGTGTTAAAAACCTGTGTTAATGGTCCTTGCTGTCTTCCAAATGAAAGGTTCATCTGTTCCTCTATGATCTGATTAAATGCTCCAAGGATAGCAGAGTAGTAGTTCTTTTTAGATCCTTATAGAATTAATTAATGAAACTTCTTTGGATCTTTTTACTTCTTTAGATTTTAGATCTAAAATCGATCTTCCTTGTAATGCATTAGGGATTATTTTTGTTTTGTTAATTTTTAAAAATTTCTTATAAATTTGGCTGAAATTTGCTGTCTCTTCTGAGTTTTGCTGAGCTGGAACTCTTAGGAAGTATTGCTGTGCTACTTATTCTAAAACTTTTTCAGTCTGGAAGCCTGTCAGCTCTGCTTTTTGCATCTTACTCTGTTTTACCAATTTTTCAAGAGCTTAGTTAGATTTGGTTCTGTGGTTGTTTCTCCTGTCCTTGTTGTTTGAAATCAGTTTTATTTTCAAGATTCAGATGTCTCTCTGGTAATGTTTCTTCAGTTTTGTTAATAACTTAAAGGATGGCTTTATTATAACTTAATAATGTTTTTATATTTCCTGATCTTGTTTTATTACTTAGAAATATATGAGCAAATTAATTTGTGTTTATATTTAAAACACTGAAGGTTAAAGACCCTTGACTTTTTTGCATATATGTATAAGTACATTACACTCCAAACTTAGGTTGATAAGTGTATATGGTCAAAAGCTGAGATTGATGTGTTTATATGTATGTATATGTTAAAAATTCTTTCATTTCTTCATCTTAGACTTCTGTACATATGTATGTAATGGCAGAGCAAATAATCTATAAGTAGTTTCATCATCCATTGTAACTAGGTGCAAATGATATCAAACTGGTATTGAACTAGTTTTGTAGTATGTTTTTAAAAAATACTACTATCTCTAAGCTTGTGTTTCTTCATCCTCCAAATATATTTTTCTAGCACACTTTTGAGCTTCAGAGAATACCCTCTTTTGAACTGTTTAAATTTATTGACCTAAGAAGAATAAGACTTACTCTGTATTTCCCCCTTTATTCATACAGACAGCCTCCCATTTTATGAATGTATTTTAAGAATTATTTTTAAAAAGTTTATAGGAAGCAGTGATAGAAGGTTCATAAAGGATAGCTGCCAATAATTTTTAGGCTTTTTGTTACATAAAACCAGTATGGCTTTTTATTTCCTGTCTAGGATGTAATATACCTACTGCTGAAAGTCAAGCTGGTGTTTCTATAGACAGCAAGAACACAGAAAATAGCTTCCGGTTAACTTTATGAGTGACACAGTCTACCCTAATTAAAAAAAGAAAGTGCTTTCATGAAGTTTAATTAACTGAATTCTGTAGTACAGTGAGTTCTGGCAAATGAACTCCAGCCAGAACAAAAAATTATTTATGAAAAATGGTGATTCTGAAATTAATCTGTGCTTTTATTTTTGGTAATCAGTTGAATGTGAAGTTGGTAAACAGTTCTGTGGCTGAGCCTTAGAAAGTCTTGTGTTGGTTAGGGCTTTGATATACACAGGATCAGTGATGCTCTTCTCAGAATAACATGTCCAGTTCACAGTGGGCTGGAAAACTGCAATGCAGTCAGTAAGGAGCTTCTCAGGAACAGTTCAAGGTTTGGGAAGCCTGTATTCAGGAGGATGACTGAAGTTCAGGCTAGGTTTTGTTTTTTTAAGAGAAGGTTGGAAGTGACTCAATGTGTATATAGGAAAGCCCTTTCTGATAGTTTAGTGCTTTCTAACCAGTTATGCCAAAATATGACAAGATGTACTTGCTGAGTGGTCAAGATAAGCAAATTTCATCTGATAATCTTCTGTACTGTTTTAAAGGGTAGACAGCTTAAATATTGGAACAGCTTATTTAAGGTGGGTTTTATGCCACCTAGCAGGTTTTGGGGTTTTTTTTGTGTCAGTATTTGCTGAATTTAAAGAAGCCTGAGCTTGAATGCTTAGGAGACTCATGGACTTTATTGTGGACATGTTGAATCCTAGGTAATGTAACTTGGAATGTGGGTGTTTGTGTGGGACTTAAATAAATTTAAAGTTGGTATTCTTTTGTTTTACAGGTTTAACTGGTTTACTTTAACATTTACGAGCATCTCTGAACTGACGTGACCTTAAATGTATGCTGTGGGTCAGCCAGAAGTTAATGGATTTGGTACATTCTGTCATCATTTGATATAGCAGGCAGCCTTTGGCAGGTTTCATCATGCTTATTGGGATGGGACATGGAGCAGAGATTTTTCCTGCTTAACTGTAAGACTGTGGAATTGCCCTGTGACAGGGGTGCTACCTCAGCACAGGGAGAATTGGAATGTGTGAGTAGTTTCTTGATGATCCATTGTTATGCTTTGTGCCCAGCCCCACAGCAGCAGCTTGTGCCCTTGCAGAGCTGACTTCTGCAACTACAGTCCCTGAACTTTGGGTGTTAGAACCATAGAGTCATAACATTGTTAAAGTTGGAGAAGACTTTTCAAGATGAGGCCCAGCCATCAACTTAGCACCATGACCACTTTGTTCACCATTAAAGCATGTGTTCACATTTTCTGAATGCTTTCAGGGATAGTGGCTGCTGTTTTCCAGGGTACTGTGCTTTACAGATACTTTACAATCCCTTCTAAAAAGGGAAAGAAATTTTTCTGTGAAGAAATTTCTCCACCTGGTACAACTTGAGTCTGTTTCTTCTCATCCTGTCACTTGTTACATGGGAGAAGAGACTGACCCCCAGCTCACTGCAGTCTCCCTTCGGGTGGTTGAAGAGAGAAATAAGGTCTCCCTTGACCTTCCTTTTCTCCCTCACCTCCCCTAGGCAATCCTCATGAGACTTGTGCTCTATACCCTTCCCTAGCCCCATTGTCCTCTGCACTCATTTAGGCAGGATTAAATGAAAAAAGCTGTAACTGTCTTTCATTTTTCCTGCTACAATTGCAGCCTTGTTGTAATCATTGCATTTTGTGAGGGGTTGAGGTGCTAAAATGCCTTTTTCATTCTCTTGACCAAAGCTAGAAGGAATTATCTTCACATTTAGGAATTCCTGCAGCTGGAATGAGAAGAAGGCTGGGGTTGCAAATTCTGTTCTTGTGGCAATGTTAAGAACAAAATGAGGCCCACTTTCCTGTGAGCCAGTCCATGTTCTTGTATGCTTACTATTCTTCTGAAGCACTGGTAACCCTCTGTTCTCATTAGGCAGCCCTGGCCTGCAGAGAAGTTGAATGAGTGTTGCCTTCATTTGTCTGTAGTAAATGTGGAGATGTCATCTGGCTGGACTGCTCAGAAGGAGGTAGCAAGAAGGTTTCTGTAGTGGTTCTGATAGGCTCTCAGATCTTGTCGGTCTACTGATTGTGAAAACAAGTAGGAAACTTCCATTGATAGAGCCTCTAGTAGCCATAAATGAGACAAAGGCAAAAGGATGCCAAAGAACCCATAAACTCTGTTTCTAGAGTCCTGTTGTTTTGCTGTGAAGTCCCATTTTCATATTTAAAATAGTTTGGTCTCTTCTTATTTCAGAGATATTACCTTGAACTCTGAACCTTTGTTGTGCATAGTCTTAACTACTGTCTTTCCTTGTAGCTATTTGCTGTGCTCTCAATGATAAAAAAGTCCCTAGTTTGCATTGTACTGTTTCAAATTTTAGTTTTAGAAACTTTTTATCCCAGTATTTTCCTTTAGCAATTGGAGGGATTTTTAGCACTTTCTGGAATCTGCATCATATTGCCCTATTTTTTCAATCTGTTGAAAAGTCTGCCTAGTAAACAATAGTGACTTCAAGAATTTTGCTGTTCATCAGTGTAATTAGTTCTGCACTTTTAGCCTTTTATGGCTAAGTAATTCTTGATCCTCAAGCATATCAAGGTTGGGAAGCATCACCTAGTATATCTCAAAATTGAGAGTCTGTGGTAACTGTATTTTGTGTAAGTACTTAACTGTATTGTGTTATTCTGATCTTGTTTTAAATATAAATTTAGAAAGCTTAATGTAAAATATCATTTATTGGAAGTAATATGTTTGTGGTGACCTTAACAGCTGCCTCTGTACTGCTGTGATTGCTGACCTCTGTATGGTATGTGTGTAATTTCACATCTCAGTACCTGCTTTTAGGCAGATCTAACAGATATGAAAAAAAGGCAGCAGCAGTATCTTGTTCCCCATCCTGCTTACCTGTTCCTGCCATGTAACTTGTGTTGGATCTGTTGGCTGCATCATGAGTTGGTTCATCTGGGAGACAAGTTTCCTCAATGTCTTCTCCTGTCCCTACCAAAAACAACCTTGAAAAGAGCAAACCCCAAACACTAACAGATCAACCAGTTCTGAGTTCTGTCTATGAAATGCTGGGTCAGATAAAAAACAAACAAACAAACAAAAAAAAACCACAACAAAAAAAAACCCCAACAAAAACTGGGAGGTGGGGGGAGAGAAAAGTACCACAGGTTTTGGTAATGGCTTACTTCTAGATTAGCTGTAACATGAAGCCCTTTATTTAGTTTGACTATACAGATGAGGATGACACAGCATTGCTTTCTAGCCATATGTAATCTTGTGTCAAATGTCCTTCTGTAACTTGTGCATTAACTGCTACACTTCTTGCTGCAGGCCTCTGAAATAATTAAAAACAGAGTATTAATGTGGCATTGAGGTGGAAACCTTTTGCTGCTGTTGCTGCAAAGGGGAGGTCCAACTGTGCCTTAAAAGTGGCCACAGAGGCTGTTGGAACTTTCAGTGAAGTGGTTCAGCTCACTGAGTGGGTAGGGGACTAACCACCTATTTTTTATTTATATTTTCAAATCTTTTGTCTTAAGGATTAGAGCATCGTACACTGATGGTTCAGACTAGTCTAAAGTTTTATGCAAGCCCACTGCCAATACATTGTTTATGGAGGTTCTTCCATCAGCCAGCTAGCAGTAGAGCTGAAAAAAGAGAGTGTGTGTATGTGTTATGTATGTGTATATATTTAGACTTATGTGCATTAGTTTTGTGGGCTGTTTCCCCATTTTTTTGCTCAGATACACTTCCTGGTACAAAGCTTTTCATCTAGAATGTGATTAGTCCTGGGCTGCCAGCCTATTGATCTGATGTTCTCATGAACCTCTAAAACATTTTGGTTGAAAACTTTTTTACCTACATCTGTAGCACCATCATCTGCTGCTCTTACGTAGTTACTGTGTTTTTGTTGCAACTTGAATATGAATGTTAGGTAGTCTGCATTACTTAGTTAACTTTCTTTTACTTAAGTATACTTTGGCATTTATGCAGCATTTTGGGTCAAATTACTTATTCTAAGTGTCTGTGTGCTCTGTATGCACATAGTAGTATAAAAGCAGAGGAGTCTTTACACTTAAGGGACATTATGGCATGTGGCAAAATGTGTTAAGTAAGCATTTTTAATTGTTGAATGTTGAACTTTCAGAAATTGTTATTTGGGAAAAGTTGGCTAGACTCAGAAATACTGAACTTCAAAAGGGAAGTTGCCCAATTAATAGGTTTAAGGACTGTAGTAGTTCTAAAACATTGCAGTTCTTGTATTCAGTAGCCAGCGCTTTCAAACAAATTCCTAAGGTTCTTTCTTTATACTATTAAATTCTTTGCTCTTGCATAACAGTTGGGATAAAAATGATCATTTGGAGGTACTGAGCTTTTTCTCCCTTTTTGCTTCCTTCAGTAGTTCCTTGAAACAATAACCTCTAAGACCAAAACAAAAACATAAAAGAAGAAGGGAGAATGGAAATTATTTATGTGAATATAAGGTGTTTTTACCAGTAATTAGGTCAGGGTAAAATTTGTAAAGACAAAAACTAGAAAATAATAAGGTGTTTCCAGAAAAATTATGTGTTGTTGGGACTGGAATGATAAGCTTGACAGAAATCTGACTTGAAGATCCTGAGCTATTGTAGGGTTGATACATGTGTACAATGCCATCAGTAGTAAGAGTTTTGAAGAAGGATTGGCCTATGTGTGTTCTGTGAAGGGAGTAGTGGAATTTAATAGCATGTGAATGCAAAAGGGGTAGGAAAAGAGGGTTATAGCTTGATAGGCTGCGAAACAGGGGTGCAGATGTTGGAAGTTGTGGTAAGTGGTAAAAAAAGGGATTAAACTGATAAATGGATTGATATCTGAGCTAAGAAGTAAATCTGATTTGTAACTTTCATTTTTAATTTAATTTGATGTAATGGGTGAACAGGAATAGATGTAAGCATTAGAGCAGTTTTACTTTTGGGCATTGGAGAAGAAGGGGGTTTTGTGCCTCATGTTCTTGTTGGAATTTTGTTTCTGGTATAGAGAAGAGAATAATTATAAACCCCCTGAGTCTGATTGATGTGAACTACTCCAGTGAGGAAGGTTTAAGATACACAGGTGTAGTGTGACATTTTTGTGGGGGGGAAATTGCTAATCTCAGTATTTGTTGGCTGCAAGGTTCTTTTATTAGATGTAATGCAATTTATCTGAGGTAAAGAATTCTGTGAACTAATTTACTTTTGGTTCCCATTTCCTGATTTGCTTTTGCTTCCAATTTTCTGGGTTGGGACCTTGTACAGTTCATCAATAACCAGTATGAGTAAAATTCAGTTCCATTTGGAACTTTGATTATGGGTTATATTTTTGTCTTGGTAACTGTTTATAGGAGGTGAGTAGATGGTCTGTTGGGATTATCATAGAACCACATAAGTAATTTAGCACTTAGAGAGATACACATATTAATCTTTGTGTGTCTCTGTCGGTGGACTTCCTTGGAAAAGATTTACCCCAGTTAGCAGTATAGGTTTTTCCCCCCCATAAGGCAATGTCTTGGTAGATATGGTTATGAAGTACTTATCTACCTGGTAGACAGGGAAGGGAAGGATGAATCTTGTCAGTCTTATTAAGAATAAAAAATGTAACAGTTAAAAGGATAGTGGTGGTAAGGGGCAGGATTTTTCATTCTTCCACCACTGTGTTATGGAGCAAGGAAAGGGAAAGTGGCTGTAGGCAGGTGGGAGGAGGAAGAGTATGAGTTTGTGTACACTTAGTGTTCCAAAGTAGTGGTTACCCATTCCTTTATGAAGTGAAATATGTGCTATTCTTCTGTTGTTGTGCAAGTTCCTTGAATTTACTAGCTAGGAGCTGGTTTTGCAGCCAATTCAAGAAATATATGTCTATGTGCTTCCACTGTAATGTACTTTGGTAGAAAGTTACAGATCCAGATTGCCCGCTAATTTGCAGCTCTGGGAAATCATGTGCTTAATATGACATGCCTAGGCTAGTGACAGCTGGGCTATAAAGAATCATTTCTATGGTGGAAGGGCATGTGCCCAGGAAATGTGCCAAGGAGGCTGTGAATATGGACACTGTTAGAGATGACTCACTTTAGGAAAAACATGTAGCTCGTGGCTTTAGCATGTTGGCATGCAAACACAAAAGTCTGCTAAATGCTCTGCAGAAGGAATCTTTTTTCAGCACTGTGACAGAACATTCATTGTTGTGGGTTTTTTTGCAAGCAAGTGGCTCTGCAGGCTCTCCTACTACTAGCTTATGGCAAAAAGGATGCATTTAAAGGTTAATTGTATACTGCTGTGGTGATTGCAAGAGGTAATTGTTGAAGAGTGTCTGCTGCCTTAGATAGTAGAGTTGACTAGTATTATGTGTCTAGGAGTTGAAATGTGACATTTTTTCTTGAGGCTTGAAGAAGGCAGGAGTTTCAGAGGATTGGAGAATGATTCCAAAGGCAAACAGCTTTTTTTATACATGTATACATGCATAAAATACTGTCTGCTGAGATGATTCTGCTCAGTCTGAAGTGTCATGTTACCTGTGTTTTTCATGGACTTCAGAGAGTCCTAACTGGAATGAGCAGTTCTTCTCTTTACTTCGTTTCTGTTCTGCATTGGCTACCCAGCAGATGCCTTTATTTTTTCCTTTGTGGTTGAACATTTTAGATGGCTGACAAACCTTGATGAAAGGACATAAATGCGCCACATGCAAAACCACAATGATTTCTTTGATTGCAGGGACCTTTTGGCCAGCTTGCAGTAAGGACTTGTGTTTAGAAGAGAACCTTTGGGCTCATCTGTATCTCCCTCCCCTCAAAGGGATGGCAGCCCCAGGACAGCTAGCATTCATCCTGACGCCAAGAGACTTCAAAGGAGGTAAGCGCCTCAGAAACGCTCCCCAGACAAAACACTTGTCAGTCCTGCACCCCAGCCTGGCAATATTCTTTACTACAGCACTACCATCATTCATGGCTCCTTTGGGACAATTTTTTGAGAACTCTATGGGTCCTCATCAGCTGCTTGCAGCCCCCTTAAGATTCACAAAGTTGTCCATTGCTGTCAGTTTGCTTAACAACGTGCCCCCAGTGGAAGGGAAAAGGACGTGCTACACTTCTGGAGTATAACTCAGACATATGCTCCCCTCTTCCCTTAGTTTTTTATTTTCATATTTTGGATGAGGTCCAAACTTGCACTTTTTTCAATTCTTCTTCCTTTAGGTTGAAGTTTGAGGAAGAAAAAAAAGAAGCCAAAACCAAATGCTGCTTACTTCCCACAGTTTTAAACCCATTTTTAAAATAGATTTCTGAATTAGCTCTTTATATCCAGATGATTTCCACCTAATTCTTTGTGTGCTTAAATTTCTAGTGAGCATTAGTCCAGAAAGGTTCTGTGGAAGTAAATTACTGCATTTTACTCTCCTTGAGGGAAATGTGTCCTTCGGAATTATTTTTCCATGTTAGAGATGCTACCTACATGAAGCACAGCCTTCCAAGTGCCTGTGGAAAAGTAATTTAGTAAAGAAAGCAATTCAAAATAAACAGAAGTTTACTTTGATATCATAAATTTAAACACAAAATGCCCATTGTAGCTTTTTAAAATCTATTGTTTTGTAAAAGCAGACTTTTCAGGGGTGACATCGACCCCTTCTCCAGCTAATTCAGGTGAATTGTGTGAATACTCAGCTCTAGATCTTTCTTTTCACATTCTTATTCCAGTAGATAATATATATTATGCATATTTTATACATATATATATATATATATATATAATTATATGTTCCAGTATATTCTTATTATATGAAAACTAAGAATATTACTGGAATCATAAGGAAGAACCTTCTAGGGGTTTTTTGCTGTGTTGGTTTTTTTTTTCCTATTTTTTTTTCTTGAGTAGGAACATTTGGGCATGTAGATCTTTAGTTAAGATGATCATATGTTTGCTAAACAGCTGCTATTTTTTTTTTCTAAGGGTGTGGATTTGGAGAGTATAGTTGGCACTCAGACTATGGAAGTTTTAGTATATTCAAGTATGTTGAGGTAGTGAACAAGTGGATTGTCTTGGAAACTAATGTCCTGCCTAATTATGCGCTTACATATGTGGAAATGAAGACAGCTTTTCTTCCCTCATTTGATCTGCCTTTTACTGTCAGTGAAAGTGGAGGTGGTTGTATTTGTTTTTTGGGGGGGGGTTTGTATTTTTTGGGGTTTTTTTTGTGTGTGTGTGTGTGTATTCTGGTTTCTTTTTGGGTGGGGGATGAAATTCTAAATAAATTTGGTCTTATGCCTGCTTCTCTAGAAATTCAGCAAGGAAGAGTAGAAACAGGACTGAGAATTGCTAGACTGCTTTCTAGTCTAAAAGTGTCTGTTGATGGACATCTCCTCTGGTAAAATGAGTGACTTAGCTATAGATGGTAAATGTTATATTATTTGGAGGCTCTGGAATTAAAAAATGCTTTAAAAAATCATTTTAAAGGTAAATCTAGTTACTCCTATTGTCAGTTCTTCCTGGAAGAAGCTGATATTCAAAGCAACATTCTTCCTCTTTCAAATTGAGAGTAGAACTCAATCGTTCATTTAGGAAGCAAAATCAATTTTAACTGTTTTCTTTAGTAACAGTTTTAACTGTTAATAGTGTTAAACTGTTTTCTTTAGTAGTGTACCAGATGATCTACTTCAGAATGGCAAGATTTTTATTCATGCTTTCATGATTAATAGTTTATCTTAATCTGTATTTCAAACCATCTGCTTTTGCTCCTCTTACACCTCGAAATCCCAAGGTAGTATATTAATTTGCAAGGTTAAAGATAACTAATTCATGGCATCTGTTGGTGTTTCAATACTTTTTCACCTTTCTAAGAAAATGGGACAGTACTTGAAGACTCTGCTCTAAAGCATGGATTGTTAGTTGTGTCAGGATGGGGAGGGAGAGGACAGTTTATCCAGCGGATGTCTTTGGTAGCATACCTGTGTATGTGTAGTGCTGTTACCTCATAAATAATAGTTGTTCTTTGAAATCAGTGGTTGTCTTTCCATGCCATCTGACTTTCAAGTGCTTTGAAACAAGTGTCTTTAGAAAATAATAGAGTTTGGTTTTACTTAATGAAATCTCTAGTAACATAAACCAATAGCTTTCAAATAATACACCAACCTATACCATTTCATGTTGTTGTAGTAGGAGGAATTAGATAGAAAATCATTAGCAGATGATTAGGTTGTCAAAGAAAAGCTCAAGTGAAGGATTAGGTACATTGAAGCACTCTGTGCTTCATGTTGGAGTCATGGTGGTATTCTTATTCCTTATTAATGAGGCTAAAAATTTTCTGTTCTTTCAGCTATGGAGAAAAATTACAGTGCTCATTGTGATTGCCTTCAAGAACAAACTATACTGTCTTAGAAAGATGATGTGAATTAGCATAGAAAGTTTTTTTTTCTTTCTTTGTTTTCTGCGAAGACATTTCTAAAAAGTTTTGAAAACATTGTAGCCTTTCCTGAAACTGTTTAACAGCTGTAGGACTGGAGTTTTGGAGTAATAGGATAGATTTGCCCATTTGCAGTGGAAAGGACTTTATTTACTAACACTAACAGAATTAAGTACCTGTAATGTTCAAATTTTGGAGAAACTTAATGTGAATATCTGACTTTTGGTATCAGTGAGTCTATCCCTTGTCAAATCCTTGCTGTCTGTTGAAAGGATTATTCTCTGGCATTGAGCAATCAGACTGGCATCTGGATAGGCTGCTTGAAGTTCAGGGGTGCATTGCTTACCTTCTGTCCCTTTGCAGTGATTGTGTACTGAGAAGAATGGAGTGAAAGAGCAGATAGTGATATGCTACTCATTTTGTGCTGTTAACATATGGCAGCACTGGGTGTCATTCTGATTTGATTTTAATTGAGTCAAAAATATATAATGTGTGTGTATATATATATATATGTAACATTTAAAACTAGTCAAAAAATGACAAGAATTGAGGCCATGAGGTAGATCTGAATTGTATTCATTAGCAAAATTGTTCATTTGCTGAATAACAGCAATAGCTGTCTTGTACTTACTCCTGAAGAACTCAATTTTGGCAGCTGATATCTGTTCTAATAATAATCTGTGGGTCTATAAATTGAACAGTCAGCTAGTGGAAAGTTTGCAAATCCTGATGAATTTTACAGATGTAATGGCAATACATCAACTCACAGGTGTCCTCTCTCTAAAGCCCTAAATAATTATTTTCTTGTATGTGTATTATTTGTTATGATAGGATGAGCTCCAGGGCAAGGACATTTACAGTGTTTGGGAGATCTTGATGCTTCTTGATACATGTTTTCAGACCTTTATTGTTGATGGAAGTTTTGGAAGCAGGAACCACAAATACATAAATGCCATTTCCTGTCATTGCCCAAATGCATAATTAACTTTTTGTGCCTGATCTGTATCTGTTTTGAAATTTCCCAATGTCCATGCGTGTTAATAAATAACAAGAGCTCAAATACCAGCGTTGTTCATAATGTATAATGATCTAGTGGCTACAATTGTAGCTTGGTATTGAAAGGAGAGTAAGATAAGTAAGATGGTGCCTGAAGCTGTGCTTGATGACTGTAAGGAAGGCACTTTGAAAAATTTAGATAAATGAACTATTATATCCCTTAAGGTATAGTTCCCTGGTTAATCATTCTTCCTCTTGTTATGAAGGGTGTCAGGGCCATAAATGTTTTCAGATTCATTTTAGACAGGTAGTTTGTGTTTCTGTCTCTGGTGGGTTACACAGCTTGTTTTGGGGCAGGCCCTTCTTTTATTGTGCTTGTGGGGTGGGTAAAAGCATCTTTGGCATTACATGATTCTGCCACCTGGTGGCTTCGACAAACAGCAGGGCCTTCAGATGCTGCTTAAAAGTGCATCCCCTCACATGGAGGGAAAAGTGGCTTAAAGTAGACGTGGAAGATGAGATACATGATGTCTGCATCTTGTTTTTCAAGTTGAGCATTTAAGAATCAGTATGCAAGTATTTAAAAAACTTCTGATTACTACACCTGTCAGGCTTCTCTGGGTTTTGAAATATGAGATGAACAGAAGACAAATCTCCATGTAACGGTAACTGCTTCCAGCCAAAATGCAATTTAGAGAAGTTATCATGTTGTGTGCATTGTGTATTTCAAGGTTCTTTTAATCTGGTTTCTTATGCTTGGAGAATTACAAATATCAATACTAAATTGATAT
The DNA here is from genome assembly GCF_012460135.2 of Molothrus ater. Classification (NCBI taxonomy): domain Eukaryota; kingdom Metazoa; phylum Chordata; class Aves; order Passeriformes; family Icteridae; genus Molothrus; species Molothrus ater. The sequence goes on from NC_050479.2 coordinate 40,286,703, forward strand.
CAGTACTTAAATATGAGTCTTTTCCTGGCCCTTATTACTTTGGCATAACTGAAAAATTTATTAAACAAATTATCACATCTCAAGTTGCGCAGTGAATATCAGTTTTGGTACTAGTCTGTTCTTTTCAGTTGAAGTTGTGTCTTTTTGTGTTTTTCTGTATTTGAGGTTTTTCTTCTAATGCAGTGATGGCAAAATTTCTGTATATAGGTCAATTTAGCAAACCTGTCATGTTATTTCAATCAAATAAAGTATTTCTAGCTTCTGATTGTTCATAGGTGTTTTAATGCTTGCAAATAGAGGTTCTAAGTGGAGTTTGGACGTGGCTTGTGTCCATAACTAAACAAGCTTTTTACACATTTATAAATGTACTTTGTTCTGCTGCTAATTCTGTACCATAAATGTAAGGTGGGAAATGCCTTTTCTCACAATGAATTCAAGTTGGGAAATTCTCTTTATTACAATAGGTGTGGGGAGATTTTACTTCACTTAAAAGCAAACGTATGCTTACTGTTGTTACTACAGTTTTCTAATTGCACAGGTCATTCAGTGCACTTACTTCAGGGTCCTTCCAGTCCTTCTTTTGTGTGACTGTGTTTGGTTTTCCTCTGCAGTCTCTCCTTCCCACAAGAAGGGAGATTTAGAAACAATTTCATCAGTACATACTTGGGTTGATTGCTTTAGCTTGGTCTCTCCTGTATAATATCATTGTGTAAGAAATGTGTATGTTCTTCACATAAGAGAAATACAAAGCATCTCTGAAGGTAGGCCTCTCCCATGTTTATTCAAATGTTTTTTAACTTTGTAGGGACTTAAAACAAGCAAAACTTATTATCCAGCATAAACAGAACAGATGACTGGGGATACAAGCATTATATAGCCAACCCAGGACACATAATAATCTTGATGACTTGTTTCTGTAGGTCTTCTGTCCTCCTCAGATTTCAGTTAAAATGTACCTTTGAGATTCTATACGAATTTTTTGGTGGATGGCCTTCTTTTTTCTCCAGTATACAGTCTTCAATTTTTATGTACTAGAAATTCTTTACCTATGGTACCTGCACTTATTTTGCAAGTACTTTCATGGTATAGAAGTAACTTGATGAAGGAGACTTCATCAGAGGTGAAGTTGCTATTGTAAGGTTTTCTGTGGTTTCACAGTTAAAATCAGAAGTCAGACCTCAAGAAGAGCAACCATAGTTTGGAAAGGATCTACAGAAACTGTTTTAAAAGTTTCTTCTAGCTGTTCCTTTCTCCAGTTTCATAATATCAGAGGAAAACCCCTTGTTCTTGCTGCAAAAAAAAAGGAAATATTCCATGTGCCCTCATTAATCTGCTTCTAATTTTATAGAGAAATAATAATCCTAAATTTGGATGGATGACTCACCATGGCTTCACTGTATTTTGAAGAAAATTCAATGCTGTGTTGTGGCTGATGCTTAGAAGAAGAAAACTGTTCTTGTTTCAGATCTTAAAGTGGAGCACTGAATGTTGCTAGTGTCAGTATATAAATGTAGTACCTTCTTGAAAGTATGAGTGATTATGTGTAATATATAATTACTAATCTAGGCTATGGGAGAAAATATAGTGCTTTCAGAGTTCTGTTTGAGAGCAAAAGGAGAATAAATACTGAAGAGGGTGAGAAGTTCAAGCAAAAAAAGAATTTGGGTAGCTTTAAAAAGGAAAGTGACAGTAGGTGTTAGGGAATGTAAGGCATGCCAGAGATACTCAGAAAAGAAGGAAAGGAGGCCTGTTGCTATGGTGATGCCAAAGTCAATTGATAGTAGCTCTGTGCTGGCCTTGTGCTGTTGTTACAAGGCATTATCTCTGGTTTGCATGGCCAGGTTTTGGTACTGGGGGGCTGCAGGGGCAGCTTCTGTGAGAAGCTGCTGGAAGCTTTCCCCACGTCCTATAGAGCCACTGCCAGCTGGCTCCAGGGTGGGTGTGCTGCTGGCCCAGGCTGAGCCCCTGACTGTGGCAGTGCCTTTGGGATAACAGATTTAAGAAGGGAGGGGAAAAACCTGCACAGCTGCAGCTGGAGAGAGGAGTGAGAATAAGTGAGAGGAACAGGCAAACACCAAGGTCGGTGGAGAAGGGGTGTGGGGGAGATGCTCCAAATGCTGGAGCTAACATTCCCCTGCAGCCCCTGGTGTTGGCCATGGTGAGGCAGCTGTGCCCCTGCAGCCCAGGGAGGTTCAGTGGGACCACAGAGATCCACCTGCAGCCCATGGGGGGCACCCACACCACCCACACGGGTGGATGTGCCTGAATAAGACTGGGACCATGTGGGAAGCTCACTCTGGAGCAGGTTTGACAGGACTTAGGACACTGTGGGACACCCACAGCTGTTCCCTAAGGACTGCATCCCATGGAAAAGACCCACACTGGAGCAGTTAATGAAATAGTGCAGCCTGTGGGAAGGATTCATGTTGGAGAAGTCCATGGAGGACTGTCTCCTGTGGGAGCAGGGAGGAGTGTGAGGAGCCCTCCCTCTGAGGAGAAAGGAGTGGCAGAGACATGTGGTGAACTGACCATGATCCCCATTCCCCATCCCCAGTTCCTCTGGGGGTAGGAGATGGAGAAATTTGGAAGTGAAGTTCAAGCCCAGGGAGAAGGGGCCAGGACAAATGGGTTTTACGGTTTGGTTTTATTTTTCATTATACTGCTCTGCTTTGATTAGTAATAAATGAAACTGATATCCCCCTTTTTTATCTGCTTTGCCCATGAGGGCAACTGGAGATTGTTCTCTCCCTGTCCTTACCTCAGCCCATGAGCCTTTTGCTTTATTCTCTGTCCCATAACCAGTGAGGAAGGGAGTGACAGAGTGCTACCTAGCATCCAAGCCCCCACAGACATAAAGTCAGTATATGTAGTTGTTGGCTCTAAAATGAAATACATATTGAGAAATTCATTACAGCTGTCTTAGCAAAAGGATCTATTGCATCTTCTTGTCAGGCAATATATGTAGGTTTTATATAAGAAAGCTTAAAAAATTTCCAAAAAGAATTAAGGAAAGGTGATAGTAAGATTTGCTACCATAGCAATTAAATTTGTTTGAGTACAACATATGAATCTGTTCAGATACTTCATATGAATGATGGAAACTTTGAAAATAAAAACCTAAAACCATCAATGAAGTTGAGTAATATTTCTGAGGCAAGGGGGAACCATAGAGAATTAAAAATAACTTTGAATATAGGGATCAGATAAAAAGATGGCATAATTCTAATAGATTGCTATTACTTATACAGATACAGTTGTGTGTTTGTGTGTGTTTCTTAACTGTATTTCCATACTTCATTTGTTTTAAAATGTAGAATTACTGAGTTTAGCGGATCAATGGCTTTTGTATTGTAAATTCAGACATGTAGCCTCAGGCACCTGATGATGAAAGTTTCAAGAGCAAAGACTAATTGAACTAGAAAAACAATTAAAATGATAAATGATGATTTTAAAAGACTATGTATAATATAAGCCTCGATCTTGGCTTTATTATCGAGCGGTGCAGGACAGTCCGGGAGCCCAATCCCTCAGAGAGACAGAGTGCCTGAAAGCCCAGTTAGCTCGTGGCCATCGCTGCGGGTTACCCTTTAGCAAGCTTGGTGATTGTCAGCTCTTTAGAGATTGCAAGCTCTCTTAGGATCTCAGCTCTTTGCTTGCTAGGTAGCAACAGACGTGAGAGAGGAGAAGGAGGTCCTGGCGGTTCTACAGCGATGGTTTATTGGGAAGTCTCTGAAGGGTCTCAGCGACAACTCTTCTTCTGTCAAATGAGCTAAAACAGCCCTTTTATAGGGTAAGGGGGATCTAAACTTGTCCAATAGTGGGGGTTAGGGAAAAGTGACCTATGGGTTTACAGAGATAAGCTTTGGGGTGGGGATCAGAGACAGGAACTTATTTTGCTGTCTCATCATGACTCAGCAGTTCCTACTGTTAAGCCTCAGTCCTCCATGGAGCTTTCCCAAGCTCCATGAGGTTTGCTACAACTATAAGTATTATAACATGTAGTAGTGTAATTGTGTTATACTGTTGTGCAACTGTGTAATTAAAATTATATTCTTAAATATTTATGTGAGTTATTTTCTACTTCTAATTTCTAGTTTTCAGCTGGAGAATTTGGTACCTAGCATTCTAGAGAATTTCTCTTTTGGGAAATTATATCTTATTTCGAGTTGTTAACTCTTTCAATCCTTGAGATAATAGAAACGGGAAGACACAACTCATGTTGACATCTGTGTGAGGTGTTGTGGATGTTTGGGGGTTTTTCCCATTGTTTTTCTTTTTCTCTTCTTTTCTTCACTGTGTTTGAAAAGGGTCAAGGGGTTTGCTTGCTTCCTTTACCTTGTTCTTTCCCAACCAGGCACTTCCAGTGGACTAGGAAGTAGTGATACAGTTGACTTCATGTGTTTAAGTTACTATTAAAATGAAGTGTGAGTTTTGAATATTCAGGAAATTTCATGTAGCTTTGAAACACATTTTATCCGCAAAATATAAATATAAAATTTTGATCAAGTTTAGGATGACTCACTATAAGACACATCTCAGTAATGTTCTTATTCTGGAGCTGCTAAGACCTGGAGCCTTGAAGGGACAGGAAAAACATGTAAAAGTTTTGGCAGAAAAACAAGTATTTCAGTACTGTAAGAGACTCTATCAAGATGAGTTACAGTTCTTGGAATATTTGTGGTGTCTGCAAGAAAGTAAGCACTATCGGGATGTTGTCTCTCAGTACTGAGATAGATTATATTTTTAAATTACGCTTTCTTTCTAAAATACGTGTTCTGGCTCTCTTGAAGTATTTTTAGCAAGACTTTGTTGATGAGTTGATGAGTTGATTCCTGAAGAAAGGTACCTAAATTTAGCTGAAGCTCTGTGTTAAAAATAGTGGATGAAGAAGGAACCCTAATCCAGGGTCTTATCTAAAAATAGTATGGTATGTGTAACTGGGGGTAGGAAAAATGCACATTTACCTACAGCAGGAGTCCAGAGAGGGGGTGGATGCAGTGAACTATAGATATAATAATCACTAAAAGACTTAAGTGAGTCCTAAGGACTAAAATTTTAATCCCTCAGAGGATTTAGATGAAGTTATGTCCTGCAATACATTTACCACTTCTCTAAAAATTTGAATCCATCCTTACAGATGAGAATTCAGAGTCAGGTGTCCTGGCTATGTGCCATTATTTTTACATGAAGTTTTATTCTGTCAGATAAAGTAAATGAATATTGTTGCTATTTATGTGCTCCTTGATCTGAGAGATATCTATATTATTATGCTAGAGGTCTTGTGAAAGTTTGGTACATACCATAGAGGTGAAACTAACTAACAAAGTGTAAAATAACTTGATAATCATAAAAACTAAACCACCAGTGTGTTTTGTGCAGCAATTTCATTTGAATAACTACGAAGTAGATATGTGGTTTGCTTTGTTGTGTGTTTTAAGGCTGGTACTGTAAGGAAAAGCTGAACTAACTGCTTCTCTTTAGTGTATTTGGGAAAAAGATGCTGCAAACAGTGGAAAGAAATGATTTGGTCCAGTCTCTTTCTTAGCACACTGTGTTGTATATCTTGTGTTAAACAGTCTTGTAATATGTACCAAGGTTTTCTTTATGAACATAGTAGCTTGATGTTGTTGTTAGCTTTTCTTTTACCAGCTGAATCTAGTAAGTTGTTATAGTCATTTTAAACAGTCTTCATTACTACTTTGCTTCTTTTTTCTTGAACAAAACTGTGCAAAAATTCTATACAATATATCAGATGCATAAGCATTAGTGGAGAAAAACCTACTTGACTGTTCAAGAAAATGAAACAGTGCAAAAAAATGAAGAATAAATTCTATTTCAATTGAAACTAGACAGCAGTCAGGCTTACTAAAGAAAATATTTAGAGGTATCTGCACAAATAAAGATGATCAACAAAATCGAGATAATATTTTCTAAGGAAAGGAAATATGTTATATGTAACACTATTTGATATTTGGAATCATTTAAATTTGGAATTATGGATTTTTTTAAAATTCCATAATTGGAATTTTAAAATTAAAATGTATTCTCCTCCATGTACACACTCTTGAGTAAATAATCCAGAGATATTTTTGAAGAACAACTAAATGTTAGTGGTGCTTCAAAACTACAGATAATTTCTTCATCAAAAAGAATGGGACAAGTCCCATTAATTTAAGTTACTTCTTTTTTTCTTTTTTTTTTTTTTACCTTAATACATTTTTTGGTTTTTTATTTTACAGGATACAAAATTATGGATAATAATGGAATATCTGGGTGGAGGCTCTGCCCTTGATCTAGTAAGTAAATTATGCATGGTTTTTTGTTACTTTATTCCACATAATTATATTCCTATCTTATAATTCTGGAAACTATAATAGATCACTTGGCTGTGGCAATGTTCACTTTCAGGAAAGGATAAAAGTATTTGTCAATGCCTGAAAAATGTTATTTTCCATGAGGCATGACTGATTATTTGTGTAAATAGAAGGGAACTAAGCAACATAATATTGGAAGCAGGATATAAACATCTTAGAATGGTAATCTTCAGTCAGCCAGAGAGCACTAGTGCCTGAAAATAGTTTTTTGTATCTCTTAATTCTGCCACTACAACTCTTATACAAGTTTATACATTTTAATGTATCTTCTTCACCACCCCCTCCCCCAAACAAATAAAAGGTTCCTTGTTTGAGGTCTTTCTGAAGCCTAAACAGACAGAAGTACAATTTAGGCTGGTATTAAAAATAATATTTCAAAGAAATAGAAGAAGCTCTGGACTCCATGGAGGGTATAGAGGCCTTGCAGGTAGCCCTGGATGGACCAAAGTGCTGTGCAGTCATCAAGGGTATGAAATTTAACAGGAGCAAGGGCCTCATTCTGCACCTGGGATGGAGTTGCCAGGTTTGAATTGGAATTCAAAGGGGTCAGTGCAGATCATGTTTTCTGTAACTGGATGCTGACATTCACTTCAGCTATTAAAAAGCACCCAAGCCCCCTCCCAAATGACACACCTCCTTATGTTCACTGTGGATTTAAAAAACACTGTTAGAGAAATAATAATGCATGTTTTAAGTATGTGAAAATTGTTATCCAAACTGAGGCAGAATGTCTTTGTAGCAGAGTTTGCAGTTGTCAGATAGGATAACTGATAAATGCTTGAGGAAATAGCGAAAGGAACAAGGTCACAGTAAAGGGATTCTGCTGGTGACATCCAGAGCACAGGAGTGGGTATTAAATGTGGGCTTCCTGCAGTTGTGTATTTTTGAACCCATTTATATCTTTAGCTTCCACATCTGTTAGGAGTTCTGTGGTTGTGTAAAAATTTATGAAGTTCTCAATAAAGATGTGATAAAAAATGTGTATTTATTGTTGTGATCACTTTTTTCTTCTGGACAGAAGAGCAACTAGAAATTAGGTTTGCTTTTATAAATTAGCTATTACTTTCTTTGTATAGGTATAAAAGAGCAGAATGAAAACACATGTTACCATATTTTCTTCTTCTTTTAAAATCTCACAAATTTCACTTGTGTGATGATTATGTGTTTATTCTCTAAGTTTGTTGCATAGAAATAGAAAGTACTTGTTCACATCTTAAAATGTTATTGAAGAAATTTCACCCCAGAAATGAAATCGTCCTCTAAGTGTCTATTAAGCACCTTTTGTGTGCTTCATTAATTTTCAGTTTATGTTCTGGTGTATGTTCTCCTAGTTCTAACGTGCACATTATGGTTCTCAACTAGAACCTGGCATGCTTTGCCACATTTTCATAGTCGAGGCAAGGATTACTGAGATCCTTGAATTTTATGTTCAGAGTGCAGACATGTCATTCTAGCTTGGTGTTTTCTGTACTTGAATATGCACTGGATGATTTCAAAATCCTGCCTCACAAGAAAAAGTACATATAATGCAACTGCATGTACATTTTTGGTCAAACTTCGAGTATAGTTCAAGTTTGTGACCAAGGTACAGTGCCAGTCTTCTCAGATTTACTCTGTTTTCAGTAATTCCTCCTCACTAAGGTGAGCTGAAGCTGACATAGGAGGTTTTCCCGCATTAGATGTGCTGTGTCATGTTACCAAGTCTCAAACTGGTGCTTACAGCCTGGCTGGAGCAAAGCTTTGAGAATGTCTTAGTGGGTTTCAGTGGTAATATTGTGTGTATTATCAGAGCTAAGGAAAAGCAAATAAGATTATAACTAAAGCTGCAAAGATAAAGCAAATGCATTGTTACATGAAATATTACCTCTGTTGCTATGCATGAGGATTTCTGAGGGATGTACTATTTTTAATTTTTATCTGAAAATCCTTATCTGAAATGCTTTCCTTCTCAGAGAATGAAGCTTTAGAGGTACAACGTTTTGATTGTGATTCAGTGAGTGCTATTGTGGAGTACACTAGAATAGTGGAATATTTCCAATATTAACTGTTGGACACAAAGTTTCAGTGTCTCCCTGGAGATGCCCTTATTGCTTAAGGACAGGGTTTAAGATGCCCTTATTGTCTCTCTGGGTAGTGACCTTTCCTCTGTTATTCTCAATTTTAGAATTCATATCACATGTAAAGAACTTTGGGATCATATAACGTTACCGATTCTTCTCATTAGAAAACTTACTTGGAATCTTTTAACAATTAGCAGATTTATATTTCCAGTATTACTTGAAAAAAGTTAATGCTTTGAAGGTAATGTTCTTTCAGCCTGTCAGTTTGAATTGAGTTTTAGAGAATTTCTCAAAGTCCAGTGCAGTACGTAGTCACAGACTGATGGATGTAGTACCTTGAATGTCTTAGCTTCTTGCTCAGGCTTTGAGATCTGGGTCCACATAGGGTCTGTGGAGTTGCACATCTAAGTTCAGAGTACTGTTAACAATCAGATGCTTTTCAAAGGTTAGTATATCTGACCACCATACCTGACCACAAAGCAGAAACTCAAGGCTCTGTCTTTATGGCACCTCTAACAAATTTTACGTAATATTTAAAATAAATTATTTCTTTGCCTGTTGTTCATTAAGCCATTTAGTTTAGAACTATGTGTTTTAAAAAAGAGTATTTTGTTTTGTCTCACATTATGAAGTTAGAAAATTGGAAGTTTTGAGGGCTGACAGAAGGAGTACTTTCTTTTTGTAGTCACAGTGTTATTTCTGTTTGTCCTTTTTTTATACATATTTATACATTTCTTGCATCTCCTAGTTAGAGCCTGGCTCACTTGATGAAACTCAGATTGCTACAATATTGAGGGAGATACTCAAAGGACTTGATTACTTGCATTCGGAGAAGAAAATCCACAGAGATATTAAAGGTAAATTGTTTTATTGTGATGAATATCAGAAGAACTCATGCAAACCTGTATGAGCACCCTTACATTGTCAAATGGTGTCAAATATCTTAATTTCTGGTATTTCTTCTTCTTTATTGCAGCTGCTAATGTATTGCTGTCAGAACAAGGGGAAGTAAAACTGGCAGATTTTGGAGTAGCTGGGCAGCTAACAGATACACAGATAAAGAGAAATACCTTTGTAGGAACACCATTTTGGATGGCACCTGAAGTAATAAAGCAATCAGCATATGATTCAAAGGTGAGGTACTTCAAGGCATTACTAAAGTCCCTTCCTTTTTCTAAATCGAATTATATAGGTTGGTCTTGAGAATGCAGCTTATAACTTTGGCTGTGTCTACATGAGGATGTGTTCAGGTGACACCTAGCAGCTAAAAGCTGTTCGTGAGGAAAGATTTCCTAATTTGTATCTAAGGTTTAAGTCTTCTAGTTTATTAAGACAATCCAGATGGCAAGAAATGATACAGTATTCACGAGTGCATCTCATCACCTTTTTTCCCACTCTATTGATGAGTATTTTTGGCTGTTTTAAAAGTAGAAGAGTGCCGATATTTAGAAAAAGTGGAAGAGTGCAAATATATTCAAACTGTCGATATTCTTCCTCTTGCTTTTAGAAAAAAATAGCCAGCAACACAGTTGAAGAATATGGATTTGGTTGGATGTGAAAGTGTTGTTTGAAAGGGCTGTTACTCATCTCTGGCAAAATGTGCTGCTCTGACCGTGTTCTTTCAGATTTGCCATTTGGGAGGTGTTAATATTAAATACCAGTTTATCTATATGCAGGATTTTGATCTAGGAGAGTGGCACATCAGCATACTGAAATCTCAAGACAAGCACAATATAGCAATTGTAATACATAGCTGGGTCACAATAGAAATGTGAATCCATTACTGTTCTCTGTATTCTCATCAGTATGGCACTGTGTGTCCCTGCTTGCCAGAAAGGAATATGCCCATTAGAGCCAGTTCAAGCCTATTGCTTTTTTCAAAGTTCTTTGTGTTGTTTACTTGTTTTTTATGCTTCTGTTTGTTTGAGGTACATCTACAGCTCTTGGCTGCCCCTGCCTTCTCCCTCCCCCACATGGCCGGGCTAGCTCAGCAGGACACCCATGTATCAGGAAAGGCTCTTTGCCCAGCCCACTGCTGCAGCTGTAGGTCTGAAACAAAGGTCACCCTCAAGCCCAATTTGTGTTGAGATCAGCTTTCTTTATTATAATAGCCAGTATTTCCTTATGTTCTTCCCTGAGCTCATCTTCCTTGCTCATGTCCTCTGATTTCCCTGTAGGGATTTGTTGATTGGCTGTATCTCCATGCAATGGGACAGGTTGGGATGTTTCTTTCCATTTGCCAAGGCTGATTCTGGTCTAGGCTGTACTATTGCTTCATTCCCTATTTGATATCTTTCTGTAAAGAGGCTATAACAAGCAAAACACTGTAGAGCCTGTAGAAGCTTAAATAACCCCCAAATCCCAATTTAAAGTTGAGTAAACATTTTTTGAATGGTGGTTGTTGTTTTTTCCCTTTGTGTGTTTTTGTGGGAGATTTTTAGTTAGTTTATTTGTTTTGGTTTTGGTTGGTTGGGGTTGGGTTTTTTGTTTTTTTGAGGTTTGGCTCCTGGGAGTGACCATCACTCAGACAAAGTATGATTCAGCTCTTACGTTTTTCATTCTGGCTGTTTCAGTCTGCAGTGTCATATAGACATAAGTGTCTTGGATACTTGATGAGGATTCCCCATAAAAGCTTGAAAGGGCTCTAGGTTTTGGCAGTGCTTCTGCTTCCTGTTTTGATTCCTGTCTTATCTGAAAACATGTTTTCTTAGCATGCTTCATTTTTCATAGATCTAGTTCTCTGTTCTTTCTACTATAAAACTTGTACTGTAAAAAATAGATATTTGATTTGAAAGTGTCTTTCTTTTGCACATAGCCTGTTTCTTTGACTTACAAGAACTTCAAAGCCAGACTGAATTTTACTCATTAGATTAGAAGAGGAAAGGCTTATGGCAGTATTGCAGTAAATAGTAGTTACCAGTGAGTTGGTGACTGTCATCTGAACTTGGAAGAAGAATTTCTGTTCAAGATTTGAAACTTTAAAAATTACAACATGTGAATGGAGTGTCACCACATCTGGAGGAGAACTATTTGTCCTTGTTCTGGGGTTCACTGTCACAGTCAAGTCCATCCTAGAAATGCCTAATTGGGTACATGTGCAATTGGTACTTCCTTTCTTATCTGTGAAAGGGGAGGATATGGTTCCAGAGGATTATGGGGTTAGTTATTTTTGATGATGGGTTTCCAAAACCCATCTGGGACTTCAAAGAGTCTAGTGCACATGACTATACCAGCCATGGTTTGTTGCACTTTTTTGTTCATTTTTGTGGAGGAAGGTCACTAGCAGTAGAGTTATAAGTACGGAAAAAAGGTTATAAGTAAGGAAAAAAGTTATAAGTAAGGAAAAAAGGAAGTATTTATACATATATGTCTGTGCAGGTGGAAGTCTGTGCACTCAAGCACATGTAAATTTGATGTTTATACTTCATATACACACTCTCCACCTGTGACTGAAAGTCTGGCAGAGGAAACATATCCATTTATGTGGCTTTAACACTTTACTCTTGACAAACTGAAATTCTGAATAAAGTGGAAATAATAATAATCAGTTGTTAACATGAAGACTCATCTTCACAGGTGACATTTTTCTTTTGTAACCAAGAAAAGCTTTCCTGCTAGAGGGAAGTTACTCATAATTAGGCTTGAGGAGAGCTTAGCTGATAATGCTCTTATTAAGATAAATGAAACTCAGGGCTCATGTGCTTATGTAATTCTTTGTGCTCAGGAACTGTTCTGTAACATGGGCTAACAAAATGGCATTTCATAAATTCAATGGTATGCTAATTGACTCTGATTTTTTTTTTTCATTCTTACTTGCAAAATTAAGTAACTAAACTCTTAACAGTAGGATACTGTCTGAACAAGGAAGGAGGAGCTTGTTTTGGGCCAGGCACTGTGGCTGTGATAGTGGAATGGATGTGTACAAGTCTGTCAAAGATAACCATGAGAATCCACAGGGATGACACAGGTGGGGTTCAGGGGTTCTTTGTAAAGACAGCAGTGATGAATGAAATCTCTGCTCTGTCCAGCACCTGGAAATAGATGTGTTTACAGCATATCAAAATTCCAACTGCTCTGTTTGGGAGTAAAACCAGACAGCTTATGTCAGATCCTTCCTGTTTTCCTGAGAATAAGACTTTGTTCTGCTTTCACTTAAAAAGAAACAGGAAAAAACCAAACATAAATATTTTAATTGGTATCTTGTCCTTGGAACAGACATTTCTGTGAAAATTTTTTTCTTTTACCTTTCTGACAGGCTTATTATCCATTCTCTTGACTTTTGGGTCTGTGATTTCAGCAAAACATGAGAGAATTACAATGCATTGCTTCACATTACTTCAGGTAGATTTGCAATAAGATTTGTATCAAGGGAGACAGCATTCCGTAGAAAGAGTAGCACATTTTGATGGTGAAAACTTTTAGAGGCTACTTGGACCAAAAAGCTGAATATTACTGTTCAAGAATGCATTTCTCTAGTCTGTGAAAAGGAATGATAAATAAAACCAGTGTTAAACTCCAGGGAAGTTATATTCTAGTGTATTAAATTTCTGATGGTTGTACTAGCTAATTTATGTTGAGGAAAAATCTTGTGCAAGTTAAAATACTTTATGCAAATATTTTAGTCTTACCCCATATTTACAGAGTGTACTTGAATATGGTAGATAAAATGCTAGTTTATAACAACTCTGACATTGCTTTTGATGTAGTAGTATTGATTTCAAAAAAATTAAACTCTATTTAGTAAAACTGTTTTGTACTGAAGAGTGGAGACAACCAAGAAACTCTGTTTACTTGGGCTATGAGGCTAATCACATAAAACAATGGTAACAAAACCAATTTACACATGAAGTTATTTACAGTAAAGCTTTAAAATCTACCTTTACAAGTGTGATGGTTGTGACCGGGGTAAAATTAATTTTCTTCACGGTATCTGGTATGTGGCTGTGTTTTGGGTGTGTGCTGCAAATGTTGATAACTCAGGGATGTTTTCCTGATTGCTGAGCAGCCCCTGCACAGAGTCAAAGCCTCTCCTGCTTTTCACCCACCAGGCTGGGGGTGCACAGGGAGCTGGGAGGGGACTCAGCCGGGACAGTTGATCCCAGCTGACCAGAGGGATATTCCACACCATATGGCCTCATGCTCAGCAATAAAACCAGGGGCTGCTCAGGGACTGGCTGAGCATCTTCCTCTTGGAGGAGAACAGCTGTTTCCACTTATATCACTTGCCTTTCTTGGGTGTTAGTGCTCTCTATTTTCTTTTCCATTATAATTTATTATTATTGTTATTTTATTTCAATTATTAAACTGTTCATAACCCACAAGTTTTCTCCCGTTACCCTTCAAATTCTCTTCCTCCCCCATTCCACCAGGGGACGGTGTGAGCAAGCAGATGTCTGTTGCTGGTTAAACTAGAGCAGCAAGCCAACACTTTCTTCTCTTTCTCCAACCTAATCTTAAAAGCATTCTTTCTTACAGGCAGATATCTGGTCATTAGGCATAACAGCCATAGAACTTGCAAAAGGAGAGCCACCTCATTCAGAATTACATCCAATGAAAGTTTTGTTCCTCATTCCTAAGAACAATCCACCAACGCTGGAAGGAAACTTCAGTAAATCCCTCAAAGAATTTGTCGAGGCCTGCTTAAACAAGGACCCAAGCTTTGTGAGTTTCATGTTTGTCAGTGTGTAGTAGAGAACTTGACTGCTTTACATGGATTGCATGAGTAAGTGTCATTCACCTTCTCTAATATGGTTTGACATAAGTGACAGGTATATTTTTAGATACTGTATATATTTAAAATCTCATTTGTATCAAGACTAAACTCTGGATTTCTTTGTTTTTGTAGTGAGTCACTCAATACTTAAACATGGTAAAAAAACCCCACTGTCTCTTTTTTTCTTTTAAGAGACCTACTGCAAAAGAGCTTTTAAAACACAAGTTCATTTTACGAAACTCCAAGAAAACATCTTACTTGGCTGACCTCATTGACAGGCATAAGAGATGGAAGTCTGAGCAAAGTCATGACGACTCCAGTTCTGATGACTCGGATACGTAAGTTTGAGGAGTCTATAAAATATCCTCCTTTAGGAGCCAAGGAGTTATTTTTAGCACATGTATTGCTGTATTCAGTTATTTGCAGATTTTCAGCTTAGTGGCCTTGCTAAATGAATGCAATCTCAAGTTTAGTATTGGCAGGGATTTCATGCAAGTAACAGTCACTGAGGAAAATCTCTCCTGGCCCATATTCTATGCTACCTTCTCTTTTATGTAGGGTCCAGGGTTCTTCCTAGACATGAGCCCAGCTGTTCTGCAGGCAGAAGGTCTTAAACTGCACAGCCAAGTAACACTGTGCAAATGAGATTCAGGTGAAGAGACTGCCACAGCTTATTCACAAATGGATTAAATACCTCATAGTAAAGAAAACACAACTATTCGCTGCAATTCCAGGCTGCATGCTAATGGCAAGCATCAGGTTATTTCTTGGGTGACATTACATAATGTAATGACATTACATTATTTCTTTACAGTATTAATGGCTTCATGCCTTCCAGTGACCACAGTTCCAGTGTCTTAACTAATTTTCTAGGCAAGAAAAGTGAATTTAGTTTTCTAGTTTTATCCCCTTTCCCTAATGAGTTGAGGTACTCTGCTAAACCCAGTTTTCAGATAGCAATAAAACACTTCATGTAACTTTTTAATATGACTTGGGAAAATGTTTTCAATCTGTAATGCTTCACTTCCTTAAATCTGGGAAGTATCTTGGTTTAAATTTTTAATTTACCCAAAAAAAAAGTTACCTTAATTTTCATACTTGTCTTTATATGTAGTGGCCTGCACAATAGAATCCTGATCTTGGTCTTTACTGAGTTTTTATATTTAGTGTGTACATTTAATGAACATCAGCAGTAAGGTGTAGGTAATAAAAATTGATTTATTTTTTTCCTTTCCCTTGAAGTGAAGCAGATGGTCAGGCTTCAGGTGGGAGTGACACAGAAGAGTGGATCTTTACAATAAGAGAAAAAGACCCCAAGAATCTAGAGAATGGAGCAGCCCAGCCTTTGGAGTTGCAAAGAAATAAGGTGCTCAAAATATTGACTTCATAGTACAAGGAGATAATTCTGCTTTAATAATTTAGTGGGGTGATTTTATTTTATGCCTTTAAAAGCATTTATATTGTGAAACTTCCAGTACTTTTGCTAAAAATGTGTTTTCTGCAGTTGCCTTTCACAAAACTTTCTGAGTAAGCCTTGAATTTTGGGCATTCTGTTAATATGTCCTTTTTTGTAGTTGACAAAATACATACCAAAATATTTCTCTAGTTTGGAATAAAACCACTGGAGGAAGACCAGGCAATATTGTATTTTCAAAATCTCATTCCGTATAGTAAACTAAAACCAGTACATTGCAAATCTAGGCTGGAGTTTTGGAGAAGGCATTTTGGTCTTTTAAGGAAAAAGAATACAATGTAACAAAGAACAAAATGTGCCTGTGTCCAAAAAAAAAAAACCCACCAAAAAAACCCCACCAAACCCAAGCAACCCAGAATAAGGGATGCCTAGGAACTGCTCCATTGTATTTTCTGCAAGCTGTGTGGCCAGAGCAGGTTGATGCTGTGCTGGCTCTGAAAATTAAGGAGAAATATAAGAAAAATATTGTATCATCCAGGATGAACCTAGTAAATATCAGCATGTCTATGACTTGGTTAATGCTCAGTAGCATTGTGGGAGTTCAGTGGTTTTGGTTTGTGGTTTGTTTTTTTTTTCTCCCTTCTAATTTTGAGCTTGCGTGTATTTGAGGTGCTGCAGTCTCAAATTTTAATTCAGCCTCTATTTTCCACAGTGCTTTGGAATAATATGTTGTAGAACATTTTCCATGTATGGAAACAGAGCTTTCATAAAGTGTAGCATGTTGGAACTACATTTTGTCTTTATTAGCATACAATGAGTATTTTTTTTTCAAAAATAAAATTGGTCAGATTTTTTTTTTCTTTAAAGGAAAAGGATATCCCAAAGAGGCCTCTATCCCAATGCCTGTCTACAATTATATCCCCTTTATTTGCAGAGGTAAGTTATTGCTTTAAAACTTAACAATTCCAAGGTTTATCTGAAAAAAAATTGAAAAATATAATGAATGATACCTAAGTTTGCTACTACCCATTTTGAACTTGCTGTGTTAAGTTTTAGCTGTGCCTTTAGTATGTCTGCTTCTGAGATCTGTTCCTAACAATACTTGATATGCATGGTAGTAACATCAGCCATGCTGGCCTAAAGCAATGAACATGACAAGAAAAAGGTGTGTCAATGTTTGGATTGCAGCATTCTATTTTTGACACTACTTTATGTATTTATCTTATTACAAATTTCAAGCTCAAGATCTGTTCCAAGATACAGTTGTAGAACAGATCATAAAGAATTTAACTTTTGAATTTCAGGGTTGAAAACTGTATTTTGTTCCCATTCTGAGTTTTATATTTTTTATACTCTCTCCCCAAATACTTAAAAACAACTTTGAAAAAGAATATATGAAGGATAAGAGAAGAATTTATGAAGATATGATTATTTTTAAAAGTTGATAAAATTACTGCAGTGTATATGTATAAACTATAGGTGTGCAAGTATGGATACTAAAGTATAGGAAGCACATCTTGAAACCAAACAGCTGTGGGTAAATACTGCTTTTTTTCCCTTGGGATACTTTGTTGTCATTTTTGGCTGTGAGCATGCTGAAAAGGATGTGTGAAGATTGAAGACATGTGAAGATGAATGACATCCTGATAAGTACTGTAAAGACAAACTTCTGCTTGAAAAAAGTCTTCAGTGTCTGAGGGTCTATGATGAAAGTCAAATGCTGACATTGTGAACACTGATGGTCACTTCCTAACAAGCTTCTGCATTATATTGTGTATAGAAATATTTATTAGTATCTCATTAATATATTTCTTCCTGGTTTCCTTTCAGTTGAAAGAGAAGAGTGAGGTTTGTGGTGGTAACACAGATTCCATAGAAGAACTGAGGAAGGCAGTTTATTTAGCTGAAGAGGCTTGTCCAGGCATTGCAGATACCATGGTGTCACACCTTGTGCAGAGGCTTCAGAGGTAATGAAACTATTGCACTATGGCTTACAGAATTCTATAAATATTTGGCTTACATTGAATTGAAAGAATTAATTTTTGTTCCTAATGAAGAAGAAAACCACTTGTGCCTGCAGTTTGTGCAGTTGTGTTTGCTTACTGGAAAAACACCTAATCGTGTCAGCAGTTCTAATTTCTTGCTTCAGGTCATAGCACATATGCATGTTCATCCTGTTGGTGTGCATATTGTGTGTCAAATGAGACTGGACAGGCTTTTCCCTTTGCAGTTCATGTAAGGGACACACACTTCCTTGGTGTCTGGGTGTGTATTGCAGAGAACACTCTGTGTCACTCTTAGGTTCCTTTGCCCACATGGATAAATTGACTGTTCAGTTGGTCTGTGCTTCCCTCACTCACATGGTCAGTGGTTCCTTGTTCATTCATTAAAGACAGTCTGTATGGCCTTTGGGTGACACCTCCAAAACCAATATTTGGTCTTACTTCAAAAGGCCAAATTTCATGAGATTTTTCTAACTGCCTTCCTTAGGAATATATTAGGAACAAATAATCAATTTTCTGTTCCTTTAAATGCTGCACAAGAAAAGACAAGAAGTATAAATTTCAGAATTGCTGCTGGAAGAGGCTATAAATGTAACATTGACTCTAGGAGCCCGCAGCTGGTGTGAATCTCACAGCAGCCAGATTGGATTGCTTGGTACTAGAAAAAACTCATGTCAGTGATTAATCATGGACCACTACATGGAAAAAGATCACCCTAAGCAGGTGTCTTCCTTACACTGTCTCTAAGCACAGCTTGGTAAAGTTTAGGAATTCAGAGCTTTGAGGTTGAAGCACAGGATTTCCAGGCTGACCCTTTCTCCTTCGGTAAAAACCAATGCCAAGAAACTTGCAAGCAATCATGTTTGTTGCTTTATGGGCTGTTAAGAATGAAGCCCACTCAGCATCTCTAGTGCTGAAAGGTTACTTCTAATGCCAGATGTCCTGTCCTGTCTCATTTGGTCCTGGCAGACTTGAAAGAGCTGCTGGAGCTTCCATCTCAGTTGTTTCCATTAGGGGTTCCAAAATTGAATCCAGTCTTTCATCAGCTAATATTTCAGTGTCGTATTTTTATCAGTCTGGTACAGGATCTTCCTGGAACCGGAAACCTCAAAGACTTGATGCTGCAGTTGAGGCTGAAAATGGCCATGTGGAGACAGTGCCAAGACATGGGCATTTTTGGGGATGCTGGAAGTGATCTTACTTGTTCTGTCACGACAACAACATTCATAATTTTTGTCCTGCGAGAAAGAGCTCAGAACCCTTTATATACCTGTTTAGCATTGCTTTCCCTCTGTTCTGCTTCCTTGGACTGTTAGTGTTTTTGGAGCAGTTCTTAGAGCAGTGAAGGCAAGCACTCCATTCTCTTTCTAGCACAGAAAGAATTATTCATAGAGAATGTTTGTCAGTGGATCACATCTGGGTGAACTTTCTCTATTTTTCAGGGATTGTGTTCCAGCTAGTATGGGATAATGACTCCAGAAAGGGAGTGAAAGAATGAATAGGAAGAACTCCCACTAAAAATGAGCTTGAATCATTCCATAGCTTACTAGGTTTCACTTGGGGATAAACCTGTTTTTTGGAGCTGAAAAAGTAATTCCTTCTTGTTTGAGTGCTGCAAGAAGTATGCTCTGTTACATCATTAGGTCATTCAGTATAATACCCTCTCAATTTGATAGCTAATTACTGAAGTTAGATTTTCAACAACAAGTTTCTGATTACATTTTCACTCCCCCTTATGATTGGTTAGAACTGGATTTTGTAAGCTTGTCTGAATGAATTAACTGGGACCCTCAGAATAGCTGCCCAGTAATGTGCATGAACCCAGTAACCTTCCCCCTCCAGTTTTGATTTTGGATGTTTGGTGAAGTTTACTGGAAACTTAATGTGATTAAAAGGTGTGCTTATTTCTTTGGATGATTTAAGAATCTGCTTAGATCAAGAGACAGAGTTGTCCTGGCCCAGTAATATTTTGAAAATATTTGATGTAAGCTTGCAGAGTAGGAAAGTGGAGTCACTAAATGTTCTTCCATCATCAAGTGCTGCTCAGTAACACATTTGAGCACAGGTTGTTGCTGTTTGCTAGGAAAGCAGTGATACTCTTAACAGGGTTGTTCAGTTCCAAGGCTCTTCCTTTAAGGTGTGGTGGCAGTGGTGAGTGCCATTGTGTAAGGAAAAAGGCCAGAACTTCAACAGCATAAAATGGAATCCCTTCATTGCTGCTTCTTGTGAAATACCTTTCTAAAAGTTGCAACAGTAACTATTTCTTTTCCTCTTCAGATATTCCCTAGCTGGAGGAAGTTCTTCATCCTACTGACATACTCTTCCTTCCTGGCTTTCCCAAGACAGCAGAGATCCCATGGTGTCTGCACTGAAGGCGTGCACCCTAATGCTGTTCTGCCTCTCAGTCTCTGGAAAGTCCTTGGGAGAAAGGACATTCTAAGAGTGAAAATGAAGTCTCTTGGATGGAGGCAATCTTTTTCAGCTCCTTAAAGCTATAATTTTTTAAAATGATAATTCACATATTCCAGGGAGGTGTCCTTTTGTAAAATCTGAAATGTATATTTAGGTTTGTGATAGAGAAATTGAAGATATTGAGAAACCTCAGGTATCTTGCTTTAAGAATTCCACTGAGAGATGGAGCATGGTTGTTGGAATTGTGTACAGATATGTATATAATGTCTTTTTTAAAAGAAAGCCTTTCAATGTGCATAAGGAATCACTGTGTACAAAATGGTTAAGTGCTTTTGTAGATAATGTTAGTGGGGTAAACATTTGACAGGCCATAACTGAGTATTGCCTTGCCTTTATTACATGTAAAGTTTGAATTATGTGGTAAGTGAATCTCGGTTAGATTTTTGTGTGTGAAGTATTTGCCATTGAAAGAGTTAATCCTGTATTATAGAACCTTCTATTTGTACCTCAGCATAGACACAATTTTATTCTGTTTCTCTAGCATTTCTTTCTTTTTACTTATATTCTGAGCATCACTTTCTGTTTATGGTACTACTTCTAGTTGTTTTAAATTTCATACAACTGGTCTCTCAAAGCTTTAAACTTAAATGATTTTTTTTCCTAGAGAATGAGTTCTTTCATACCTTCCGTTTCAAACTGTGCCAATGCAAATTCTGAAATAGTTCAGTTTTAGTAACAGATATTTGTGAAGCTTGTGAAATTCAGACACAGTTTTTTTTTCACCTGAACATGTTTAAATGCTCAGAGAAATCTTTATTCCCTTCATTTATTCTGAAATATCTCCTTAAGGTGTAAATTCTAAGACAGTGGCAAGTATTTCTTTATCATGCCCATTTTTATCATTAAAACGAATGTCTTTAGGCATAAAAGAAAAATCATCCATGGATTCAGTATTTGGTCTCGCTGCCTGGATCTGTGCATCTCTTTACCAGAATGGATAGATGTTGAACAGAGAGACTGAGAAACAGCCCAGGTGCTGTGTGCTGGCTCCTGCTGCTTGCCTCTCCAGAGAAAAGTTACTTCTTGAAATTCTGAATTTTAAGATTTCCACTATTCCTGTGAGGGTTTCTAGATAGCTGACTTCAGGTGTCATAGATGTTGGAAACAGTAATACTAGTTCATTACTTGTATGCACAGTTGATTAGGTAGCTGCTATTTTTTTTCCCCCCACAGTATTACTCTGAGGTTCACCTTGGTTGGTTTCACCAAGAGTATATTCAGGTTCTTCTTATTCCAGTAGCTAAGAGAGCATTTTTGCCTTCTTTTAATGAGAAAATTAATGACTTTATGCTTTGCATGACCGTGAAGTAACTTATATATTTACTTTTTTAAAAAAAATATGGATGGAAGCTTTGGAACAGAAAGGCTCAACATTTAAAATACAGGCATATCTGCCTAGCTTGGTACAAGAAACCCAGGTACTCTAACCATTGTGGAAGCTGGTGAGGTCTCCTTCCAGGACTTCTATCACCATGGTAGCCCTTAGTCTATGCATATTAATAGCCTTAATTTATTAATTTAAGAATTTAACAGTAAGAGGACACTGTCTTGCTAACAGAGCTAGTAAACTTCTGCCCAGGTTGGAACAACAGTTGGAAGAAATGTGGGTGTGTGTTCATCTTGAGAGCATGCTTTCAGGCATTACTCATTTGCCAGCCTAATGAGGTAATGGGTTTCCTTTATGGCTAAGGAAATTTAAAATAAATTGAACAATGCTAAAGTTTGAGCAATGTTTTACAACTCCACTTAGATTAATAGTTTTAATTATGTTGTTTAGTGTGCTCTTAAGTGTTATGGATAGGCTCACTTTTGAGGGAACAAATTTAGCACTGCTTTTGTGAAATGGGCATCAGAATGCAGTGCAATGGAAATTTACCTGTTAATGCCTCAAAATGAAAACATTCAGCCTTCAATAGATCCCTGTGCTGTGAATGCACAAGGAATTCAACAGGTGTGTTTGCACTGGAAATGTAAATTGATCAGTGTAAGCTGTTCCCTAGTCATCTGTTAATGTAAGAACTGGAAATTAAAGTGAGCTTAATTGGAGATGCACAGAACTCTGAGACTTAGTGGGGAAGTTTAAACTTATGCTACTGACTTGATTGTCAAGAATTTATCAATCAGTAAGTTGAATTAAATTCTAAGCTACACTCTTTGAACACTCATTTGAAAAGTTCTATGTATGTGTTTTGAGTTGCATTTTAGTTGTGTTCCAGGACTGTATGTTGAGGAAGTACTTCTCTGAGTAGAAGAATTTGCTTGATGTGTCAGAGCTTAAGATGAATAAGACTTGTGGCGAGGGCAGGTGGCCAAAAGGCTTGGGCATTTAGAAGAAGACAAGACCTCATTTATGGTAGAGATGTGTATTTTTATATGTAATATACAGATTATTTAAATATAGACTATCTTAAACTGAGATTCACTGAAAAAAAGCGTGCTGTATCTTGAATGTAGAAGTACAATCATTTGCTATTAAAAAGTATTGATGCTTTAAAAATCAGGTCTATATTGGTAACAGAAGAGGAGCTTCATTTGAAAGAAGCACCACCTCAGTTTCTCAGAGGAAAATAAGTGTATTGATATTTTTGAGAGGTTTTTTCATGCTTAAAACATGTCTGTGTTACGATGTTGCACTGATGATTTTTCTGTGCAGGTAGTACTTCACTCAGTCTTGACTATACTAAATGACAAGCTATCCCTATTTATGCAAACCTTTAAATTAGTAGGACTGCTTATTTGTCAGGGATTTCATGATTAGGCAGTAAATAAACTGTTTAAAAACAATAAAATCAGTTATTTGAACTGAAGGCTTGCTTTTTTATAACTCTCAGATCTATTTTATTACCTTAATTTTCTCTGCAGTTGCACTTTGTAGTTGCTGACCAGTTCACTGAAGGATGATGTGCTAGGGCACAGAACACTTGTGGTGTATTAACAAAGCAGTGACTTCACTCTGCAGTGCCATGGTTCCTTTGCAGCTCCATCATTGTGTGTGAAGACTTGTGGAATGCCCTAACTGGGGTGTTCTGCCCCCGCTGTGCAAGAGGGGCAGGTGGAGGGGGAAGGTGAGGCTGAGTGTGTTGGCACCTCACTGCAAAGCAGCTGGCTCAGTGTGAGTTCACATCCTCCTGTAGCCTGGCACCCCATCATCTGCCTTTTAATGTGCTTTTCATGTAGTTGGGCAATGTCTTCTTTAGGTCTCACTACTTTCTGTCATGTTCTGTATTACTTTTTAAACTGCGTGGTACCAGTTTGTAGGAATTTTACAGTAACCTGGCTTTGAAGGAAATGTGTTTTGCCTTTACAAATGTCACCATTGGAAGATTATCCAGAGTGCTGATAAGCACAGGTGTCGTGTAAAGATCAGGACAATTCCAAATCAGTTTTGTAGGCTGCTGGGGAGGAGCTGAAGGTATAGCACAAATGTCTTTCCTGTTTTTTTAGCCGTGTTGTGCAGATGTGCTGGGAACTGCATTGAGCACATGTCATGGAGAAATCGTATGCAAGGGTTTCCTGCCACCTCTAATGCATGATTACAGAGGACCATGAAAGTGTGTGTCTTGTTTTCTGTAATGTTGCTGCCTGTTTATAACCGTGTAGAGTAAAAGTAAAATTTAAATTTTACTTTTGTCACTCTACACCAACACAGTAAACCTCCTTGTACACTACGTGACCTAGAAATAAAGAAGGAAAAGTTTCATGAAATGTTGCCACGTGAGTGGTCAGTGAGATGAGATTCAGGGCCCCTTCCCTGGAGGAGATGCTCTGTGGGCTTCTAGAGCAGTTATTGCCCATGTGTCAGTAATGATATGCAGAAGGGTTATTAAACAGTGTTGGGTTTTTTGTGGCAATCAACTCAGATTTTGTAGCACTTGCAGATGGCAGTGATTTAAAACCCACCTTGTAGCCTCCATCCTGCCAGCCCAGTGAAACTGATTAAGTGCTCACAACAAACTACATGGATTGCACCTTTACCTGGTGACAAACTGTGACAGCTGCACTCCTGTAGTTGTACTTCATTACTATTTTCTGCTGCTAAAAACTGTATGTGTGGCACATTGCCCATTATTTTGTCCCCTACCAGGTTTCCTGTGCCCCAGGGCAGAGGCAGTGTCCCTGTGCTGTAGCAGCTGGAGTTGTGCATCTGCCTGCACGTAGGTAACTGTGCTTTTGAGGGCTAAGACCATGTAATTGGTCCTGTATAGAAAGAAAGAATGGGCAAGATTGGGCTTTTCAGGTCTTTCTTGATCCTCTTTCTTGTTCTTGGCTGATGGAATGGCAGGCTATTACACCTGATTTTGTCTCTAAAACGAATTTTTCTTCCTCCTTAGTCAGAGACTTTCATCAAGATTTCTGCAATCACAGCATGTTTTCCCCTACCTGCTGACTTGTCTTTCAGTCTGTCATTTTTGTCTGGTTTCAGCTGAATTTACAAAGGCATTAAGGTGTCAGTGTTGTTCAAATAAAATGTTCTGAAAAGAGGTAGGTTTGAGGTATATTATCAAACACATCTTAACAGAGGTTAAATTAGACAGCAGATAAATGGTGGAGATGCTTAATCTTGTTGAAAAAACCACAGGAGTCCAGGCTTTTTTGATCCCTTTGCCTGTGGTGCTACCTCCTGAGGCAATGAAATCCTGTTTTGTTTTTATTTGTCCATTATTGGAAACTGGCAGCTATTTCATGGTGAGTAATAACAGCACCAGCAGCAAATCTCCTGGAGTGCCCCGTCTGAGGTTTCCCTGCAGCTGAGAGAGATGTGTTTAGTGATAGCTCCTGACCTGGCACACAGTGACCCTCCCTCTCTGCAGGCCCTGCCTGGCTGAACAGGCAGTGCTATGATGTGAATCAGGATTAAAAATAAGTGGTTGTACATTAGAGCTTTCTAGTACATTGAGTTTTATTCACACATGTGGACTCTGCCCATTTCCAATATATGAGCATCAAGACAATTGATTTTACTCTCTTACTATCATTTCAGTTTTGGGTTAACCCTGGGAATAAACACCTAGAAAAATGCTGACAGGTGACAGCAGTTCAGATGGTTCCATTTTATAAAGAAATTAAAAATCACACTAGTAGAGAAGAAAAAAAATTCTTGTGTTAGACTTTTTTTAAAATAGGAAAAATAATACAAAAAGGTGAAAATGGTGATTAGGTGGGCATTCTGAGAGTTGCACCCACAGTCTAACTTGGTCTCTGCTGTTAACAATAAATATCACTGTATTTTGGTCTTTGCCTTATTTTCCAAATTCACCTCGTGTAAAAATGAAACTTAATGAGAAAAACTGTTACTTGATTTCTTTGGAGAGCTCAGAATAAACTACTGCAGCAGACAGCAGTTAATGAACATTTTATCCAACAAGCCCCAGGCTTTTAAATTAAAATTCAGTTTTGGCTGAATTAAGGCCATGGCCCTCAATATAATTTACATTTTAAAAAGCCTTTCACTGTTACAGACAACAATTCTAAAGGGAAGAGGCAGGGCCCTGTCTTGCAAGGTACTATTTTACCACTCAGTAATTTTTGGCAGGACCAGGTCTGCAGCATTTTACTTCATAGCAACATAGAGTGCTGTTGCTTTTTCAGCATTGTTTGCCCAGACCAGTATGGCTGCAGCTGAGTTGTTGTTCACCTATGCTGTGCTATTTCCTCTTCTCCTCACTATGCAGATCAGTGCTCGCATTCCTGGACAGTCCTGAAGCACTGGAATTCCTGTATTCCCTACAGGGCAGGGTGACAGGCTCAGAATGGACAAGGCAGGGGGACCTGCAGCTGAGAAAATGGGCTTCAGATTTTCCTACCTACTATCCAACTTTGTCCTTCAGCACATCTTAGCCAGAGGCAGTGCTCCAGGGTAGGTGTGATTATTGCACTGGTGTGGAGAGCCAGGGGCACTAGCTGAGGCAAAGAGCAACTGCAGCACTCTACCTGCCCAAGGGGCTGAAGGTCTCCCTGCAGCTGAAGGAAATGCTCTGGAAAGAGTTTCCCTTTGTCAGGATGTGCTTGGATTTGGCCATGAGGACTGCTGCTTGTCCTAAAGGGTTTGGAGCCCATCCTCATCTCGGACAGAGGTATGTCTGGGGTTGGGGGTAACAGAAAGAACACTTTACTGTCTCGAAACAGCCATATGTACAATGGTGGAGTGAGGTATTTTATTCCCTTTTGTTGTGAGCAAAGCTGTAAGAAGCCATTTTACACATCGCACACAGACAAGCCATTAACAGAGCAAGTAGCTGGATGAAGAAAAAGCAGGGATAGAACTTTTTTTTTCAGCTTTGTTTCCCAGACTGACCTTCAGGCCCCCTCTGCTTAGCACCGTGCTTCCTCCAAGGCCTGTAATGGTGATGGGTGTTACCAGCACAGCAAACTTCTGCCAGTGGAAGTTTTACATCACCCTAGTGACAATGTTTCTTAGAACATGAAGGAAAGGATCTAAGCCTTGCAGATACAGTGCTGCTGCCAACCTTCTCAGCGCCACCAATTTATCCAAAATGCGGTGCCAGCTGATGTTGAAGCTAGGCATACAAAATGGGTAATTCTGCTGCAGGTTGTGTGAGTCACTCTCTGTCTGCCTGAGCCACAGGGGAGAGAGGGAGAGACTGAAATTCCAACAATAAACTGCAAGTCAATTTGGGATGTGTAGCAAGCAGGATGAAAACTCGGGGCTTCAGTAGTACCCCCCAGCTTAGAGCAATTTAGTTACCAAAACACTACAAATGAATCACAAATAGCTGCGGTTCTTGTAGCATACAGGTTTTCTTTCAAGTTTGTAAAACAAACAGCAGAATGTCACCACAGCCTTTAATTTCTTCTTGTACATAACCATTCACAGTACATTAACAGCCCAAATAATATTGCACTGGATTATTTTAAAAACTTTTCGTCTTGCAAGTAGTACTCACTTTTCAAAGCCAACAGATGAACAGTTTGGTCAACTTGCACCAAAAAAATGGTTAGATAAGAACCCTATACTTTATTTATACCACATGGATTTGTGACCCCAAAGGGAAATGAGAATGAGCTGTCAACTGTTTCCTTGTTAAACATAGAAAATTAGTAAATCGTTGCTGATTAAATGTAGAAAGACTGGGGAAAAAAGCATGAAATCTGAAGGTTATCTCATTCCTGTTAGACTGCTTGCTGTATATATAATTATATTCTATACTGTGAAAATCCATCTACATTTAAAAGCCCAGCAGTCTACAGATTAACATGGTAAAAAAAAAATAATATATTTTTATGAAAAGAGAAGAAAATAGTGTTTGCCTCAGAGGAGAAAGTTTTCAGATTTCAGTCATCTGGGAGTTCTTTTAGGTGCAATCTTTGAGGCAACAAAACGTCTTTTGGCATTTGGCACTCTAATAAGGACAATATTTTAATACTGGCACAAGCTAAAAACAGCACAGAATGACAAAATAGAAGACATGAAATGAACCGCAGCCACTGGGATGATGGTAAGCTAGTTTGTATATTCAGAGAACTTAAACAGTTTTGCTGAGGAATTGTGAAAGTTTCTGCAAAACCATACTCAATTCTCTTCTTTTACCAAAGTGTAAGTTTTCCTAAACTTGGAGGGAGAAAAAGAGTTTCAAATGTCCTCTAGAAAATCAGCAGCTGCTGGACAATCAACACAGCGGCTTGTTCAGCCGTCAATAGGCGTGAGGCTCTTTGTGACTCAGAGCTCGAGTGCGAGAGGCAGAGCTGGTGGCACTTCGGATCACTTCCATCCATCTGTGAGAGGCACCAGGACAGACACAAACAAAAGGAAGGTCAGTTCCCAGGGGAGGAGTTCTTGACAGGTACAGTCTGTGCTATTGGTTGTACGGTTTGATTTTTAGTGCCTGCGGGAGCATCTTCCTACTTCACCCCTAAATCTGTCTCAAGGCAACTTCCAAAACTGTAAGGAGGTTTAGAGAGAACAGACAGCAGATCCCAAACAGCAGGTATGGGTCCCAAAACTTGTGAAGTTAATAATGGTTTTACTTGCTCTGCAGACACCAAATATCTTTTTTCTGAGTGGTCCAAGCAATGAGTAATTGAGACCAACCATTCTTAATCTGAGAGCAAAAAAATGTACTTTAGCTGCAGTTTCTGCTTGTTTTTCCTAGAACTGATAAAAGCATTTTGTGTTTTTATTTTATCACCACTTTCCTACAATTTGCCTTGTTTATAGTTTTGGACTGACATGGCTAAAGGTTAAGAGCAGCTTTCTTTGATGAAGGCATCATGATTTTTGACATGTTCATGCTTCATATAAAAGAGCTAAATTAGTTCCCTGTATGAACAATCCCAAACCACAAATTAGGAGGAGTAGTGCCTTTTCCCTGACTCTCCATGTATCTGAAGTTCAGTGGGAGGTGTAAAAATTACATGGTGAAGTGGCATAAATATGTAGTAGGAACAGCTGCTTCTATAAAAATTGGAAATTGGAATTTTTTTTCAGGTGTGGATTTTCCATGCAGTTGTACTAAAGGAAGCCAAGCTATTTTGAAGAGCTACTGAGGTGTCCTGTGATCTGTTCACATGCTTCCTGAAGTCTGAGGCATGGAGCTCCCCATACAGCCAGCCTGATCCATTTTGACTGGATAATTCCAGGTTTTGCAGTAATTACTATTACTGCTTCCATATCATCACAACCAATCACTTGATTTTAGCAGTATCAGGTTTAAAACTTCCTTTATAATTTTAAAAGGTCCTTTCCCCAGTTGTGCTGAACCACTTGCCTGTATTACTGAACCAACTTACTAAATAAACTTTGTATCTACTAACCTTTGGAAGAATGCTCCTGGCATTTAACAAAAATTTTCTCTCAAAAACAAACTTACCTTTCAAAGGTGTATTCACTTTCAGCCCTGAAGTAGTACACATGGGATTTGAAATGTAGCTTGAACACATAATCTTTGTGAATGTTTTCAGATTCAGAAGGAAGGGTAAGTGAATATCCCAATAAAGGAAGGCTGGCTAAAGGATGATTGTCCTGAAAAGATATGATGGAAAGTGCTCTGAGATCAAATGCCCTTAAATAAAGAAAGCATAAGTAAATGGAAAGCAGATACACACCCTCATTTAAAGATCACCGTGTTTCTTTCTGCACATGTGCAGAAAAAGACCAGATTTATACAATTGCAATAAGATTAATTGTCTGGTAGTTTCAGTTGGTCATCATTACAGACCCTCTGCATAAGGATCTGCTGCAGGCTGATCCTATCATTATTTCCTTGAAGGAAAGCTGGCTAATATCTTGGAGTTTCACTGCTTTCGAACTGATGAACATAATGCTCCATCATTTGCCACTGGCAGGGCACCACCCAGGTTCATCCTCAGCTTGCAAACTCCTACTCCTTTAGAGCTGTGCTGGCCACCCAGCAGGGTCACTGCTGAAGTGCAGTTACTGCATGGCAAACGATTTCTTTATCCCTCTTACGTGTGGAATATCCTCCAATTCCTTCTTTCATCATTAAGGATTTCTATAACAAAGCATCATGTATCAACTCAAGTTACTTTGTGCTTACGCCCTGCTCAAACAGATTCAGAAGTCCAACAGATTCTAAACAGGAATCCCCTACTTCTGCAGTAGGATATTTGCTCAGGTAGATTAAATCATTGACCACTGTTCTCTTGTTTGGCTTAAGTGTCAGTAATGGTAAACAGAATTTGTAAGTCACTATTAAGTTTTTAATTGTAGTGATAAAAGCCTGGTTTGAGCTTGCACCACAGCTTCTGAGCAGTGGTGAGCTCTGCTGTGCTTTCAAGAATGATCTGTACTGTGACTGCTGAAAGCTTCAGGAAAGAACTGGCCCAGGAGCAGTGAGAACAAGCCCTGCTCTGTGTGCCAGTGGCAGTGAAGGCTGTGTGTGCAGCTGTGCCCAGTGCACCTGCTGCTCCAGCCTACAGCATCCCTGACTGATATCCACTTCTCTCTCAGCTGCCTCTTTGGAAAAGAACCCCCCACTGTCATCTCCAGCCACTCACACTTGCCCGGTCGGTTACCTGGTGCGATTTATAGAAGAACATGCAGAAGTTGGTGAACACCACCCAAAGCTTCTGCCACCCGTTGCTGTTTTTGAATTTTCTTAGCAGATTTCCAGACAGCTGGTTCTGAAACAGATCAAAAGCAGCCAAGTAAAACAGTGAAAGGTGCCTGCAGTTTAGTTATCGTAAGAAAAATTATTTGCTTTTATCTGGTTTTATGTGACCTGGTTGTAAATGAAAATGTTTCAACTGACTGGACATACTTTTCTTCTGCATTTTTCTACTGCTGAGCAGTAGGTAAGTACTTTACATATTTTTTTGTTTGCAGCTGGGTACTTCCAAAAACTCAAAGCTACTACACTAATTATTTTATCAACTGAGGTGGCTTTTGGTAATCTGTTACTAAACCTCAGTCTTGTTAATCCTACTGTCTTCTTTTAGAATGGTACTTAAATAGAATGGAAACAGAAAGTCTGACATGAGTTTGTGATGTAAAGGAAAATTATGACATACTTTAGAATTGCAGATAGAGACCGAGGTCTCTGTACCCAGGGACTTCACATGGTACTTTTCAAAGATTTCAAAAACAAGGACTGTTCACCTTATTTCTAGCTGGATTTTGGCTAGTTTAACATAAAGGAAGAGTAAGCCATAACCAAGTACATGTATTTAATGGCTGGTTGAACCAACTGCTCTTCATATAGTGAAGATGGAAAGCCAGGCATCATTGTTCCTTGCAAATGAAGGGGGGTTCTCAGTGAATTATCAATGACTTCCCATTCCTTGTTGACTGTAGGGCTCTTGCCTGGATCACAATAGCTGTTTACATCATTCTCTTTATCTAATGCAGAAGCTAACAACTTAATCTGTAAACCTTAATAGTTGAAATCTGGGGTTCCTCGTGTAGCTACTACAAATGAAGTATTCTTAAAAAGTTCTGTTTTCACCAGCCTTGGATATGCATTAAAGCCTTTCCTTTAACTCATCCTGTTCTCTGATATCTGGACAACTGCCTCCTTGCCCTAAGTTACAGGTGTACTCCTTAATTTTCTGTTACCTCATTACTCTGGAGGATATCATAAAAGGACAGGCTTTGCATTCGGTACCAGCAGACATATGAAATGGAAACAGGCCGCTGATCACTGATCAGTCCAGCAGGTAGGGAGGAACAGTCACTGACAGAGAGAGGCTCTTCTACCACGAGAGAGACAGAAAGGAGGGAGAGACACAAAGAAAATAAACGATAATGCTGAAGTGAGAGGCACCGACAGGACGAGGTGAGCATGAGCGGGCCCTGCCACGCATGGAGCAGCAGTGGAGCTGGAGATGTTTTCACAGAACAAGGCATGGCTCCAGGGTTGCTTGGTCTTCACTGCTTGGTGTTCATTGGAGGCACAGGGAAGGAACAAAAATGAGCAACAATGAACACTGATCTCAGACCTAGTTAGATTTGCCTAACTAAATGTTTTAATCATTAGAATGAGTCACTGGTATAAGTTCTATATCTAATTAAGGCCTCTGCTTTAGGGAAAAATACGAGACCTTGTCCTGTGCTGAACTATTCCTCCCTTGCAGGATATAAGGGTATGAAGAATGGAAAATCCCACCTATGTGGGACCGAAATGAGGCTCTACAGTCAGCATTTTTCAGCATGGAATATTTTGTCATACTTCAGCAACAAATTCACCTCCTGTTTAAAAACAGAGGCAGTTACACAAACTATGAATATGTTTGTTCTTACATCACTGTGTTCTGCATCAGTATCTCTTCTCTAGAGCAATGGGGGGCTGATGTTTGAGGGCTGCCATGCGAGTGCAGATCCACTCAGCTTTAAGATTCCTTCTTCCATTTTCATAGAGCATAAATTTTCATTTGCTAAGGGCTGTGATAAAGTACACAGAGCTCCTTGGACTGTCTTCAGTGAAGGAAGAACACCTCAGCAGGCTTACCTCATCCTAAAACCTACACTAAGCTAGAAGTCTTTCATTTCAATCTTTGAAAAGACAATGTCTGCACCTCGGCTGTTGAGTACAGAATTAACAAATGTGTATCAAATTGGCTTAGCTGTGATCAGAGTGGTGAAAAAAGGGGTTTATTTTGAGGTGGAAAATGCAAATAAAGAAAAAGCAGATGAGACTGAGCAATGAGACAAGGTTCCAGAAAAGATGGCTAGGTAAAGAAAGTAAGTTAGTAATACACATAATTGAAACTCTGGCTGCAGCAGCTAAAGACAATATCCTTTCCGCTCGACTTAATGCCTCTGTAGCTGAAAGCATTAAGACAGTTTGAACTGCTTCACATTCTAAAGGGGATCAGGTTTTTTTTTGACAGTTGCTTCTATGAAAATTACTGCTCTAACTGATTGTACAGAGGTGCACTATAGGAGCAGGTCTGTGCTGCTTGAGTGATGGTTTATGCCATCACTTGGGAATATGGGAGGAGTTTTAATAAGCGTGCCTGGAACTTCCCCAGGAGGAGACAAGGGAACAGCGCACTTGTTAAGGAGGAGCAAAAAGGAAATTGTCATTGAAAAGCGAGCCTGGAGCTGCAGTTCAGGTGGTTCTGAGGCAGATACCTCCACAGCAATACTAAAGTCGATCATTGAAACACTGGTATTTCTGTGCCAGCAGACGTGCACCGTAGTGTTGCCACGGTGGGGTGACTGACGTTCGAGTGAGGTGCGGGATGCACTGAGGTCGTCCTCAGATTCCTGGTCTACAGTAGTTTCATCAGGAGACTCTATGAAATGCAGGGAAAAAGCATCTTTCTTCCTCTATGCAACAACATATATAATTGGAAAAATTAAACAAATCAATCCTGTCCGCAGTATTGAGAACTAATTTTAAAACACCGTTTTAGAAATAGTTTTGTGCAGACTTAAAATAGATTATTATATTTTATATATTTAATTTATGTGTTTCTGCAAGTGTTAGAATTAAAAGCTAACTACCATACTTTGTTGGTGTTTTTAATACCTTCCAAGGACAGGCACTGCCCAAATAGTTCCTGGAATCATTATGCTTAAGTCACTTCTCTATTCAATGAAACTTTCTGCTAACATCAACAAGAACATTAAAATGGCACATATCTCAATATATCTATACATATATATGTGTATAAATCAACTTCAAATGTCTCAGTTTGACTTGTGGCCAGCACTTCTCACCACTTTGCTTAGAAGCAGCCACAAATCATACTGACAAAAATGAATAAAACCTACTCTGGCATTTACTTACTATTGTCAGGTGGGCTGCTTGCCAGTAACTCTGGGGCAGGGCCACTGCTTTTCTCTGCCAGGTCTATTGCCATCTGGATGTCCTCAGTCCATTTGTCCATTTCAGCACGGGAACTAACAATGAAAATTCAGATTTTATTCATTTTCATACAGGCTGAAAGCAAACTCTAAGAAATAGACACAAGCTGAGCTTACTTTTAACTGAAATAAATGAATTCAGACACAAAATGCTACATTTTTCTCCCTGATTACTTAGTTTTCGTTCCAACTTGCACAATTGCCACTCTATTTTGTCCCATCCACTTTTTTCTTAACAAGTGGCTTTCAGGAAAGAATATACCTTTGAGAAGATGGTTTTAGGAGCAAATACAAACAAAATGATGCCTCTCTGTCCCACTGTGACAGCTGCAGAGAAATACAACTCACATGTGGACTTTGTCTCCACTGAATTACCTTGCAGCAACAACGATGGACTGGTGTTGACCTCGTAGTGTCAGGCAGTGAGGAACTCCCCATTCCTCCTCACTTTCCTCCATCTGAGAGGTAAAAGGCCAAATGCAGTCAGATTGCAGGAAGTACATATTTCTTAAGGTGAAACAGTGAACTGAATGAGCTCTTACCATTGGGGAAAGAAATAGGAGAAATGCTCACAAACAAATTTGAGCTAGGTATTGAGGAAAAAACCAGTGCCTTGCAAACTGGAAAAATAGTAAATTCTGCACTGACATCTTGAACCAAAAGCATGGCTTTGTCTGCTTTGTGTCCAAGAAAATAGCAGTAGTTTTATCAGAAGAATGATTCATTGTACAAAAGGATGTGTTAAATGCTGGGAGTGCCCTGGGAAATGCAGCATAGCACAGTTCTGCTGAGAGCAAGTCCAGGCCAAATGGCCACCAACCACTGAGTAGATTCCTTGAAATGCTAGATAAAACTTGAAACCTTGCAAATGTTTAGAGAAAGTCAATTACTGTGGTAGTGACAATTCAATTCTCAGGAGAACAGCAAAGAATTGATACCAAACAGTGAGAAGTTCCATTGAAAATAATGGAGGGAATGAAAGCTTTTTGAA
This sequence comes from Molothrus ater, assembly GCF_012460135.2. Taxonomy (NCBI): domain Eukaryota; kingdom Metazoa; phylum Chordata; class Aves; order Passeriformes; family Icteridae; genus Molothrus; species Molothrus ater. The sequence continues at coordinate 40,321,018 of NC_050479.2, forward strand.
ATCAGCAAAAATATTTTTGGAACAACACAAGAAGAGGTAAATAGGTGCTATTGGCTTGAAATGGCTGTTTTCCAGAAGAATTGCAACAAGAGCTCCAAATAACATTTTGCTGCCAGATTCCCACTACTTTGGCTTTAAAATATAGAACTGAAAACATTAGGAAATGCATTTTTAATAGAAATGAGATTGTTGCTACTGTTTACTTGTCTTGTAAACAGTAGCAACTTACTTGAATTGGGGACGAATTACTTGTAAGAATCATGTTCAATTTAATAGTTGAAAAAAACAAAGAACCCATCTCCAGAGAAGTCTGTATTGTGAGGAAGCAGCCCTCAAAAATGCCTTTTCCTCTTTATAGAAAGCTGAATTTCTTTCTTTGTATTACACACAAATATGAGGGGGCTCACTTTGCTATGTGATCACCTCTGTGCAGAAGGCTGCAGGAACAGATGCTGAACCCAAGACAGATTTAGAGATCATCCCCCTTTGCTGCTGTTTTCAGCCCAGCAGAAATCCATCAAGCAATTAAGATGGGACCACAAATGGCCACTTAAGCATGAATCCCTTAAGCTCTCACAATACTTACTGTCATGCCATACAGTGGAAGATGCCCATGCACTTTAAACTGATTGGATGCTGTCAGGCCTCTACTTGTGTACAACAGGATATCATTAAACTGAAAAGCAAGGATAAGCATCATTAGAATGGTGTTGGCTGGCATGTATGTATGTGAAAAAAAATTAAAAGAGAACAGGGAATACAGGAAAGTTGAGTATTTATATGGCAGTCCTAATTAACGAATCCAAAATCTTGGCTTCCACAATATTCCACTACCACGTGTTAGCACCTGTAATCTTCCCTGCCCTCCTTTCTGGCTAGTTTTAGGTATATTTCCATAATTTTCCACTGGATATTTTTCAATGCCTTCTAATGTTCCCTTTGTAATCTCTGGGTCAGAACTACCAAGCCACAAGAGTGGTGAAACAGAGCAGTACATTTCATACATTTCACACTCTGCTGCACTTTGAAGCTGTGGAAGGTGTGTGCTTCACCAGTATTTTCTCCTGCTTTGAAAGAAAAGATAGGTAAACCTGCCCAAGAGGTGTGTCCAACTCAGCCCTTATAAAGAGAGTGGCTGTCTTTTACTCCCCATATTCAGAAGGAAGCTGGGAGACCTTTTTCCAGGTAGATGGTTTTATGTTAAAAATGCCAAGGTGAAGAGACTGAAAATCTCAATTTGTAGAGCTTCCTGCAGGTAACAACGGTTGTCCAAAGCATGCCAAACGACTGCCTGCATTTTGTTGTCATAAAATGAACAGAATATTTTCACTGGGCCACCTGGGTCAAAGGGTGTTTTTCTCAAACCAGATGGCTGCATCAAGAAAATCACACTCTGTGGTGTGAAACAGAGCTCTTGCCACAGACCTCTACAATGCAGCAGCAGTAATTCATGAAACTTTGTGGATCAGCCACTAGAGGGGGATTTAATTATGCCAATGATTATACGTGCATTTGGAATCTCACAGTACTGACCTGGGATTTTACCTCCAAATAGATTCTGGTGCTTAAGACAGATAAAAGGCTTCTTTGACAGTGAAAGCAACTGACTTGAGAGTCTAGTTCTCAAAATTTTTAATGTTTTATACAGGTATAACACCAAGGCATCATCTAGTATCTGTTGGTATGCAAGAAAATATGCACGGTATTCATTTAGGCTTCCTCTTCAGTGCCTTTAAAGGCAGAGGATAATCCTACTCAGGTAGATTTATCAGGTTATATCTTTGGCTCATTTAAAAGATTAAATGTCAAACACCTTGTAAAATCTAGCACACTCACAAGCTTTTCTACACAGCCAGTGCCTTCACCTTTTGCACACAAGAAGCCAAAGAAGCATTCTTCTGCCACACTGCACTGACTCTTCAGGGGTTTGTGTACTAAAAAATCTGTGCACCCTGCTGGGTGTCCCAAGGCCTCAGCACCAAGGGCACAACAGCAGTAACATCAGGAGCTTGGGAGCAAATCAGCTGGCTGGGAAGAAAAGAGAGGAGGAACTATCCAGTGGACTCTCGTGGACCAGAGAGTGAGTGGGATCACCATAACGTCAAAGTGGTGGGAGGAGACAAACTTCCCTAGTACAAAACTTGCAAAATGCATCTCCAAGTACAGGGAGGTCCATCAACACGCTGGGCACTTGTGTTGGAACTGTATGGAAAAATTTGGTTCTGTGATGTGTTCTGAGAGCATTATGTGAATTATTGTTCATATCGCCAGGAGACACTCTTTGTCTTCTTTTCTGAATATGATCACTATCCCATGTGGTGCCACTTTTCATTTTGTAATGATGCTGCTTTTATTTAAGACAAGGTGCAAGGAGGTATTATTTTATCATTATATTCACACTGTCATATCAAAAATAGTTTTCTCTTTGTAAGAAGCAGTTACAAAGAGAATATTGGATTTGAACAGAAATGTAAGTTCTTAACAACCAGCTGCATGGGTGATGTACTGTGTTAATTTAAATAAGGCTGCTTAAAATACTTACTGTAATTCAAAGTTCAAGTCCAACAGTTATGTCTAGTAGATGCCTAGAGTCACATTTCATTGTACAAAGAAAAATTGTCTTCTTGCTTACCAGAAAAAACATCCGTTGCTGTAAACCTTTTCCAGACAACTTACTAAGACTGCCCAGCCTAATAAACTCCTGTGGGAGACAAATACAAGACAAAAATTTAGCTCCTGCAGAAATTATGATTTTTTTTTAGTATGTAAACAGAAATATGACTACTTGGTCATAAAAATGTCTTGACTGTCAGTTACCAAGACTTTTAATTTTATTAAGTATGTTAGAAATCTAATTTATAGGATAATTGCTGTTTGTAACTGTCTTTAGGATAAATTCCTTTCATTCATATTAAGAAAATTCAGCTAAGCAAAATTGTTTTTGCCTGACAATAACTCCTTCAGACAGCCCCCTCTTTCCTCAGTTTTTAATGAGTATTTTTCACAGCACAAATGACATAAAAATTAATGATATATATGTGTTCTTGGTTAGCCACTGGTAATCTTCTGTGGTGCATATGGCACACACTGCTCTCATTCACTGCAGTGTAAAACCAGCTACTCAACATCACCATTAGCAGCAGACAAAGAAAGACATTTGTCTGGCAGTATGAGTTATCCCAGCACCATCCATGTCATATAATACAGCATATTAATCCAAACCACAGTGTTTAAGAATGTTTAGGGATGGAAACAGAGGAAAAGTAGCACATCTGAAACTTTCAAAATGCTGGATTTCCTAGGCTTACTGTGAACTATGCAGCAATTCACCCTTACATTTCTCTGAAAGCCATGAAAATACAATTTTTCTGTCACTCCCTCCAGCTTCTGCTAAGAGGTTCATATTTATTTATTACAGTCTTTCTAAGGTCATTCTACTCATAATTGTGGATGTAAAAACCTGTATAAAGCACTTAACCACCTGCATCTTAGGAAGAAATTGGCTCAGATCAACCTTTTCAGAGAAACAACACGAACGCCTTAGGCTTGCTTTGGTGTGTCCAGTCCCCCCACCTGCACTGCCTGGGGGCTGAAGGGTGGCAAAGTGGCTAGAGGTGCTTATCCCTGTGCCACAGTAGGCTCATGGCACCAGAGAGGTCACTGGAAGCTGTTGTTGGCCACCAAGGAGTATTGATCATAATTAGGGCCCTGTGGTAGCACCCAACAGTCCCTGGCAGGCTCAGCACCAGCACTGCCAGTGGTGGGGACTGCATGGATGCAGAGCTGCAGGTCACTGCCACCTGCAAGGACAGCCAGCCACAGGGGGTTCTCATGGCCAGTACAGGAACCAGCTCAGCAGCAGCAGACATCCTGCTCTGGGGTTACAGTGGCATTTGCCTCCCAGGGATGGGAGGCAAATCCCCTCCTGAGGATGGGGTTACCGTGGCATTTGCCTCCCAGCCCTGCCTGCACCAGGGCAGGGATTTGAGTCAGAGCCAGAAGAACAGCCAAGGGCTGGAAGCAGCAACAGCCTGGGCATGTGCCAGAGTGTGGTGGCCAATGCTTCTTGTCTTGGCAAGGAAACAACTTCTGCCCCCCACCTGCCTTTTCCTTGAACTTCCTAGGACAGGAAGACTGCTCAGACTTTAAATAGACTAGGGTTGCAGAAAACACCCGATGACAGCATTTAATTTCATGTGATAGAGAGATGCAGAGGCTGTGAAATGTCCTGAGGGACTTGCCAAGGATGTGAACAGTCTGTGGATCACTAGAAAGAAACATGAGCTGTGGCAGCTGCTTGGAGACAGGGAAAAGGTAAAGGGAGGGAGTGGGGAACAGCCACAAATGCAGAAATACCTGTGCTCAGCACTGCCTTCCCAATGGCACATCAACTTCAAACTCGTTGCAAGCCCTGGTTTTGTGTATTACACACAAAAGTCAAGAGACTGGGAAGGAAACTACTTCAGCAAGAGACAACTCTCAAGTTTGCACACACAGATACATGTGCCTAAGAAAATATAAAAGGCTACAAATATTACACTGTGGCTCATTTGTTCTGAAATGAGCCTTTGATTTTAAAAAGGCATGATAAGTAAGAAGGAGATGGTATTCTTATGGCACAATTAAAAGTGTTTACTTAGGGCAACACTGTCTCAAAAATGATTGCCTAATGTTACATGTAGACTGAAGAGACTGCTCCTCCCCAGGGCCATGAGTTTCAAAGCAAGGCATGGTGAAAGGGCTGAAGTTATTCCAGCACAAATGCCTTACTTGCCTTTAATCTGTCAAGCTCTAGCATCAAGGGCTGGGAAAAGAAAATAAGGGCAGCAAGAAGAAATGTGAAACTGCTCAAGCTCTGAATGCTGTGATAAATACTAAATTTTTACTGCCTCTGTTGTAAAAGATGTTTGGAATTGCCTAAAACAGTCCAGATCTATACAAAAGACAACTTAAAAAGTCAATAAAAGGTAATAAAGAGGATTGCCTTTTCCTGCTTTAAAGGTGCTGTTTTCTAGGGTGTGCTGGTTTTGGCTGGGGTAGAATTAATTTCTTCACCATGGCTGGTATGGGGCTGTATCCTGGATTTGTGCTGGGCACAAGTAGCTGAACACAGGGCTGATAATAAAGAGATGTTTTTGTTATTGCTGAGCAGGGCTTACACAGAGCCAAAGCCTTTTCTGCTTTTCCTACAGCCACACTGGTGAGGGAGTTGGAGGTGCATGTGAACTTGGGAGGAGACACAGCCAGGACAGGTGACTCAAACTGACCAAAGGGACATTCCAGACCATGTGACATCATGCTCAGTATATACAGTGGGAGGGTGAAGAAGGAAGGGGGAACATTTGGGGTAATGCTGTTTGTCTTCCCAAGTCCCCATTACACCTGCCCTGCTCTCTTGGATGGCTGAACATCTGCCTGCTCTTGGCAAGCAGTGAATTAATTCCTTGTTTTGCTCTGCTTGTGTGCATGGCTTCTGCTTTCCCTGTTAAACTGTCTTTATCCCAACTCATGAGTTCTCTTGATTGCTTTTTCCCTTCTGACTCTCTACCTGGTCCTGCCACTGGGGCAGTGAGCAAGCAGCTGTGTGGGTCTTGGCTGCTGGCTGGGGTTAAATGATGACATTTGGCATTATTGTGTTTACATCTGAGAGGTTTTGGTGACAGAAAAAGGTTCAAATGATGAAAGGCAATTTCACAGGTGCCCCTAATAAACAGGTTTTGAAAACATACCTAATGATTTGAAATGGTATCAAATCTTAATCACAACTCTGTTACTCACCCTTCCGGGGATCACCAGATTGTCCATGCCTATCAAGTCTTTCTTCAGTTCGTGCAGCTTCTGGAAGTTCTCCATCTTTATCATATTGCCATGGAGCTGAGCCACCATTTCAGAAATCTCAGCCAAAGCAGCTAGATGGACAAATCCATAAAGTGCTTATTAAAAATTTACAAGAATGTTCAAGAAGAAATATGGCTTTTTTTCAGCAGTATCTGGCTCATGAGCCCTCTTGTGCTACTCTTCTCCTCTACAGCATAAAGCTACTCAGGCAGACTAAAACCCACACAAACTCTGGACATCATCTTACACAGTGGATGGGGTGGAGTGTTGTGAAGAACAGTCAGTCTATTTCCCAAAAATTTGCCCTGTTTTAGCCACAGGAACTTTATAAGAAGAGTATGGTCAATCCAGAGCACCAATGAATGGATTCTCATAAAGGACTTAAATTCCTACAACTCTGATCAATCTAGGGATGTTCTCTATGCTTCAAAAAATGCATTTCCCCCTGCTTGCAGCACACAGGGTCAGGTCCATATTTGAAAAGAGCAGGAAATGGCAGTGTCACTTATTGTATCATTTCAGATGGCAAACACCTTGGGGCTTGTTCTCAGTCCCATCAATGAGAACAACTAAAGGGCTGCACACCACTGAGTCACATCATGGCTCTATCTACTCCATTCTCTCCAGAGACACCACCCACTCCCTGTGCCATCATGTGTGGGAGCAGCAGCCTTGACACACCTGGCTGAGTGGGCAGGCTCTGAATGGGCCAAGCACACGGGCTGGCAGTGCTAGAAGAGCAGCTACAGCCATTTTTGCTAAAAAACCACAGTCCATGAACAGTAACAGTGGTTCCATCTTCCTTCATCATTGCTCAGTACACAGTTCACCCACCTGCTAGTGGGAGACATGCTCTCTTCTGGGATTAAATTCACTTTTTTTTGCTTCCTTTAGACTCTGACCTTTAAAAAGAGTCTGCAAACACCTCAGTAAGAAACTGATCCCAGAGTGATGGGGTCTCTAAGTCACACTGTCCTCATGTTGTCTTATTTTCACCTGTGAAACCTATGCTCATATCCATTTCAAAGGAGAAGCAGGAATCAGCCTGCTCCACTCTCTGGGGAGAGGAGAATGGACACATCATCCTCATGCCCCAGCCTTGGCTGAAAGACATGCAGGCACTACTCTCTGCCTTCTCTGAGATCACTCAGGGAGCAGAGAGATTTGGGCTAGCACCTGTGTCACACAGCCCCCCAGTGCCACAAGTCTCTGTGGCATTTCCTACTGCCACAGGTCAGGTTAGCTCTGCATTCTCTGCACTGCCTGCTGGGGGTCTCATCCCACAGCCTCTGAGGGAGCTCAGCTCACATGTTATGCCTGGGAGCCCAAGCTCTTCCATGGATCTGCAGCAACGTACCAAAGATAATGGAGTTATCCTTAAACACACCCAGCTTACAACAGGTGTGGGGGATGGGTGCAAGGAGGAAGGAGAACAAACCATCAGTAAGAAATGGCAGGCAGTGAGTTCAGGCTACAGGAGGGCAATTTCTTCATGTTTGAAAAAAAACCAACCCCAAATCCAAAACCAACCCATGCTGGCTGCTTTGAGCTCCTGAAACAAATCACGGAAATGATAACAGAGCAAACTGTATTCTTGAAAAAGAAGAAAAATAACACTGAAAGACATAATAACAGCATCCCTACTGAGTCAGACCAAGGGTTCACCTGGGCTAGTATTTTGTGTTATTAGAGGATCTCTAGGGAAAGCTAGGAACAACACAAGCACATATGGTATGTTCCCTGTGCTCTCTCCAACCTTCCAACTGTTTTCAGTTCAAGAGGCTTCCTGAACCTGCTGTCATTTCTGTGTGTTTAATAACCTCCAGCAGAATTCTCTTCCAAGCACCTGCCCAGACTGTGGCACAATGTGTATAGAAGAGCATCCTTCTGTTAATCCTACTGCTTATGGTGCTCTGAGTGGTGGATTTTGCAACTCAATCCTCTTTTTATGTGGGTTTAAAAAAAAAGATTTTCCTTTCCTCCAGCCATACACCTCTAATGTCTAATGGGTGTCATTCCCCAGCTCCGGGAACTGACGTCTTTTGTCTTTCTTACCTCTCGAATCCCTGAAGTCCATGTGGCTTGGAGGGTAGTGCTTGCAAAGCCTCTCCATTATCTGCTTGTAGTGCATAAGCCTGTGTAAAGGCCTGAGGAGGAAGGTATTGAGAGGCAAGTAGCAGACTTTCTGTAGCTCAAAATCTCTGCAGAAGGTCTCCAGCTTGCGGGAGTTCCTGATCCCATTCTCCAGCTCCATTAAAATCTCATTGTGCTTTCGCAGGTGAATTGTCAGTTGCTTTTATGCAAGAAAGAAAAGAGGAGGCTCTTAACAATCACTGAGAGACATGACTCAGCCCATACCTAATCCAATAACACATCCAACTAGCACAGCAGTGGGGATTTTGCAAACAAAATCATTGTACAGCACAATGGTTCTGATATTCACTTGCCAAGGAGAAAAGGCATTACTCATTTGAAGTAGACACCCCCACCCCCTCTGCATTCCCAGGAAAGCTAAAGCACATAATTCAACAAAACTCTCTTATCAGTGAGGAATCCAAAGGCAAGGAGATGACATGAACACAGATCATGCAAGTAGGTGCAATAGAGACAGCCAAAAAATGCAAATGGGATTTTCTAAAAGGATGAAGGGATTTAGATGCCCCAGTTTCCCTTAGGTGGTTTTGGGGAACAGATATGCAGGCAAATGGACTTCTGGCTTCTGCTCTCCTCTCATTAATGAGAAGTTGCATCTCTTGGGAAACTCAACAAACACAAAACCAGAGGAGTTGCCTGACAGAAATGGTTATGTTACAAGCTCTTCATCCTTAGACTACATCCTCTTCTCCTTAGTGCAGTCTCTAAATAATCCCACTGGCAGCAATGAATGAGGTTTGCATTAAATATGTAATTCCATTTAGGTCTCAGTATCACAGGTATTCACAACTCCCCCTTCAAACAGTTCAGCAGTATTTTTTTTAAACAATTTATACAGGGAATTAGTTGTGTTTTGAAAAAGGTAAACTGGTTCTTCAGGATGTACAGAGCTTCTCTGAGCAGCCAACTGAAGTTTTCCAGTAATGGTAGAATATTAAGCAGCAGCAAAAAGAAATTGAATGCACAAATTGAATGGACTTGAGAAGAAATTCTGTCTTAATCTGAAGTTTGTGCTTTTTGACACATTTCCAGTCAACTCTCTCTCTCCTGTGATTTGTGACATGTTTACCAGAAACATACCTTCCCTAGAGCCAAGCTGCTTCCTCCACACACTGCATATTCATTTTATAAGTCTGTAACTCAGGAAAAGATACAGCAGACCCTCTGGGCTGCCACAGAGACTGCCCATTAATTACCTTTCTTAACTTCTTTCCTATATTAATTAAACATGTAGCATCAGTTTGCAGATCTTTTAACAGGTCTCATGATAAATAAGTACAGTTTTTACTAACTTTATTTGTTTCTTGTGCAGTTCTTTTAAGTTAAACTAGCTTTTGTCTCTTTACCTATCAGTAGATCAGTGGTGGTGGATCTCAAAGCAAATGAAGTAAAATCCTTTAATGGGAAAGGGAAAATGGGAAAGGTGAAAGCACGCTGCCAGGTCTAAGTTACAGTGAGGACTGTACACTGCCCTTAAACTAGAGGCCCAGAAGGACCTGCAGACAGCAAAGGACACACAATTTAATGTTGCAAAATACCAAGAGCAGAGACAAAGTCTGTCTGAAGCTCTCTGGTACTCTAAAAACTGTTTGTGAAGAGCTGCATCCTTCTTGAGAGCAGAGACGGAGATAGAAAAGTCCCCTCTACATTTCTTCCACGGGATGTGAATTACATCTTGAGGGGAAAAAGCAGTTCCTGGCTAAGTACACTGCACAGAGAGAGAGTGTGAGGCTGCCTTATTGGTGACAAGGCTGGCTGTGTCAAGGCTGGGATGGGAACTGGACCTTTCTGTGCTCCCTTTTTCTGATCTGCCGTGTGATCGCTTGTGCGTCACTTCGCTCTCCGCGTCTCTCTCCGTCCTTTCGAAAGACAAAGCGAGTCCTAGCCAACATCTCAGGAGAGCTGTAATGATTAAAGTGCCCTTTCCTCCAGCCAAGGACTCAAGGCTGCTCCATTTACTAACTGCAGAATGCCCAAGTGGCCATCCCCAAGGAAAGATTTATCAGAGAGTTCAATATCACTCGCAGAGCCGCGTGCTGAAGGGGAAATGCCACGTTCTGCCCCACACCGACCTGGAGGTGTGGATGCATTACAGTAAGGTGAGCTTACATCCACACTGTACAAACCTGCAGGGTTTTCACAATGCATTCCATGCTGTTTTCTCAGTAACACAGAGCATTGAGAATACTGCTCTGGCCAGACTAAGAACACTTGCAAATTCTGCTGAACATTACACCTGGATTTATGGTTCATATGTGTATTTTTACTTCTAGTTTTAAAGGCTTCAGAGGCAATTATTCTCATGATTCAAAAACCTTTCACCTAACTTGGCACTGCAGTGCACAAATATAACTTTTCCAAGTCAAATCGATATCCAGCTTATGGTCACCAATCCTGCAATATCTTAACGTGAATATTTGCATGAAAAAATAGGCACACTCAGCATTTGAACAGTCTCTTCAGCCACACAAATTCCAATGCTTTGCCCTCTTATTTGAAGGAAAAAAGACCTGGAAATGAAATACTCCTGAACTTTTCTGTTTGCTGCTTCTGTTTTTAGGAGAGTGGAGGAAAGGGGCTCGACAATTTAAAATCAGCTTGCAATTGTGAAATCCCAGGGAAATCCACCAAATGCTTGCAACGTCATCAAAGGAAACTTTCATAGCATGAGCCTTGATTACAACTGGCAAAAACCAGCACAAGAGGCAACATCATAAGAAAAGGAAAAGCATGCTGAAGTTAATCCGTGTCAAAGCTTAGCAGTTATAGGATCATTCCTACCTTCATACTCTGAATGTTCTTCAGCATAACATCTCCGATTCTTTGGTAATCTCCTTTAATGTGAGCATTAGAGCGGCCTTCCCTGTCAGCAACAGAAATGCCACACACTTCAGTCATCCAATAAAACTGCTTCATCACTTATAAGCACTGAAACTCAATAGCTCATTTTTTTAAAAATCCTGACCCCCATGCTCCTTTGCTCAGAAGCTTGTGAGGAATCTTCCTGGCAGAGTGTAATTCCCAGGTACAGTACACCCTTCACCCAGCCTGCCTTTCACTCCTAACAACAGAGAGGGCAGGCACTTAACAAAAGGATTAGACTTTTAAGGAAAATTGCTAGCATTTTTGAACACACCAGAAAAGGCTGGAAATGGTTTGGGGGAAAAGAAGGCATCAGAGTCCCATGAGAATATGTGACCTTAGAGCAGAAGGTTAATTCTGCTCAGATACAATGGCTGAGCCCCAGAACAGGACCCGGGGGTGTTCTTCTTCTGAAGAGTTTTCTGCTTGTGCAAGGGACAGTGGGGCCAAAAAAAAAAATAAATCCACCCAGCATCAGGCTTTGACTCATAAGTGTTTAAATACTGGCAGGAATTTCCATTCAGTATTTCACTTATGGTATTACAAATGCAAAGTGCTGCCTCTCACCCAGCCAGCTGCACTTTGGTGAGTGCAGCACTTGGGAGCAACACTGCTCCTGATAAAAAAGATATTCCTGTATCTAAATCCATGTGTGAGACAGCAAGGATACCACACCCTGAGTGAAACCAAACAACCAGACATGTGCTTTTTGAAAACACAGGAGGAAAGATCATGACTATAAGAACCTGTTACAGACCTGTTCCAACAAAGCTATGCTGTCAAAAGAAAATCACTAGGAGTGTGTGGGGAGAAGCACTGTTACCCTCCCCTTTCCAAGAGACTCCATTGATAAACAAGGGATTACTCCATGTTCATTTGAACATCACCCAGTTTCATAGGTTGTCTCTAATAATTTCCTATTGTGTGTTTTCCTAGTGTGTTAACACTCACATGCCTATTTAGGCAAGGAAAATCAGTACTCAACAAGATTTTTAATGTTTTTTTTCTGAACCCAAAGGTTACACTGGGGTAGGAAGTTGGGTTGTGTCAGTGGTAATTTTAATTATTATCACTGTTTTGCAAAACCATTATGTCATATAAACACTGCCATAGTCTAATTATGCCCGAGCAATGTCTAAACTGAAAGTACAATTTCTCTCTTCAGGAAGCCTCTGTCTGCCAAATCATCTCCACTCTATGCTGTTCCTAAATCCTCCCTTCCCCCATGACACACCCATCCAGCAGCTCTCCCCACTGAGATTTCCTGACAGGTTGTAAATAAAACCTTCCAGCCACTAAAGCTCTGCTCCAAGTGGTGCAGATCCAAGTGCCCCTGACTGAAAACCAGAACCATTTGGAGCCCCAGGCAGCAGCCCCACCCTGGCAGGAAGCAAGGAAAAGCCCCCTGCACCCATGAAGCCAGCATGCAGCATCCCCACCCAAATGGTTCATGTTGGGCATCTACACACAAGCTCAGAAGTGTCAAAGCCAGATGAAATTGTGCTGCTGCCAGCAATGGTGTGGTATTCAGCAATTATCTCTACAAGAATTCTTGCTTTATGTGTTATTCTCTCATTCTCTGGCACTACCTGGATCCATTTCCATGTGTCTACATTTGATTTAATCTAATGGACTTGGGCAGTTTTGTATCTTTTTGAGTATGAAATGTAGAGTTATCTACTTACTGCCAAGATAAATATTAAGTCCATCATTACAGACTGCTTTTTCTAAATAGACACTGCTTTTCTGATCTGAAGGCTACAATACAGATTGGCTGGAATACACAGTACAAATGTCTTATCTACTAGCTGCCTACTTGGAGGCTGAGCCCAAGCCTACCAAAGTCACAGAGAGTGCTTCCAACAGGTAGTAATTAATGGGGCTGTTCATGGAACAGTCAGGTCCTTATTTCCTAAAAGCTGACCTGCTGGACCCTCTTCAGCACCACCACACTGAGTGCTTGCACAGCATCTCACCACATCAGGAATAGTCCCCCTTCATCAGCATCAGCCACAGACTTTTAGGGCTTTCAAAACTTACTCTGCATCTTGGCAGAGTGACAGAGACAGAGAGAAGGGGGTCCCCAGAAGCAACAGCCTCTCTCCAGCTGTTGGCTGAGCAGTGAAGAGCTGAATGCTACCAGAGCCCTCAGCCCAGGCTGACAGAGATGACCTGTGCTGCACACAGATGCATCCTGCTGGAAGAAACAAACCCTGGCTTTTCTTAGGAGAAAATACAGAAATGTGATGGCTGTATACTGCTCCTTGTTCCAGCCACCCTTCTTGCTTTAGTTATTTATTTCCAGGCAGGTGAATTTCCCTTGCAACAGAGATGATTTTCCCACTGGAGATGGTGCACAGGCATGCAGGCTGTGATGTGGACAGAGAGGCAGGGAAAGCTGAAACTGGGCACAAGAGAACATGAGAGCTTCCCATCTGCCTCCTAAAACCCAACCTCCACTCTACCCCAGCTCCATGCTGGGACCCAGAGCAAACCCCAAGCTACACTGCCATCTTCCCCAGCTCCTCAACATGCAAATCCCAGGAAAACAAGAAACACCAAGAAAAGAGCATCCATATACACAGAATATAAAAATAAAACCCAAACACACAACATATCAGATGATGTCTTGCTGCTGCAAGAGCCCAAAGCACAGGAGCACAAAGGAGAGTTCTCTCTGTGGTGTCTGTTTTGAATAACAACACGCAGCTTGCTGAGAGGGAAGAAGCTGCTCATTTGTTGTGCATCAATGGCTGAATTGTTCTTCTTACTCCTCGTTTTCACGGGTCACTGTTTGAACATGGTATCTATCTGCCACTGACAAGGGAAAAAACTCAGGGCCTAGGGTCTCACAGCTTTTCATCAGGAGCTGATTGATGGTGCCCATCTCCACAGAAGATGTAGCAGCAGCTTTCCTCATGCATAATGTGCCCTTACTCCACTGACATTGCGGGGAGGTCTAAAGCCACTGAAAATCATGCTAAAAAGTGAGGATGTTATTGGTCATTATAAGATCATTTCCCATTTTTATCCAAGTAGTCCCTTTTTACAGCAATGCAAATGTACAATAGCAAGAAAAGAGAAGACTGGCTTACACCTGGCAAGAAATTCAGACACTACCTTATATATATATTACTCCAAACAGCCATCAGCTTGACTTACAGGGATTACACAAGCAGCCCTGTCAGATTTTCGAATTACATGATGTTTTTAGTGTATACAATTGAAAAAATAATAGAAGGAAATCTCAAGTCAGCCCATGCCCCCAATCAGAAGGTATTCAATGGGGATGGTGGAAAGGCAAAAAAGAAGAGAAAGATATCTCAATAAAGATTTTTTTGAGGCAAACACAGAAGTCTTTGATTGCAGCCCTTGAATTGCAGCCAAAATAATAATAAATCAATTGTAACAAATTATATTTACAATGTGTGACCTTGTGTTACATGCTCAGGAACTCCCTCCTGAATACCATAGCTGGTTCTTTGAACACCTAGACACTTTGAAGTTCTTTATGACTTTATTATTAACTAAAGTTCTAATACTAAGAAATACCTTAAACATTTCTCATTACAACTGCCTTTTAAATAAGAGGCATGTTTTGTAATTGGAAAAGAAGAGCCAATAAAAGCAAACACCCCTTTCCTTGCTCACACCCTGCTTCTTACTGCCCTGCCCATTCCAGCCAGCACTGCAGCTGGACTTTCAGCAGTGAGTGGTGCATGACACATTGCTCAGAGCCTAAGAAACACTGCTGAAGCCATCAGAGCTTCCCAGAGCCATACCAAGCCTTTGGAGGGTGTGCATACATTTAAAGACTTTGGGATGGTTACCCCTGTTGTGGGAGAAACCCAACCTACAGCAAACATGCATCAGTAATGCTTTTAAGGGGTAAGGGATCCGAACAAGTAAGAGCACTGCATGAAAATGGGCTGTAAAGGCAAGAGCATCCCACACCTTGCTGTGGAACAGCCTCAGAGCTGACCCTGGGCATAGCCTGCTGGGAGAGCCACAGAGACTGATGCAACATGGCTCCAATTCTGACTAACAGATCCTGGATGTGCTACTTCTCTCCCACCATTTCCAGTTAATTTGGGCGTAGCACAGCTCCAATCCCCAGAGGTACCCAGAAAAGTGACTTCAGCAATGAAAATCCTCTCAAAACCGAGCCCAGTGTGCTGGCACCAAGCCCCTCTCAATGTGCTGGTCTCAGGAATCTGCAGTGCACAACTCAGAGGTTTGTACTGCAGCACACACCTTGTTTCTGTACACAGGACAAGTGCCCTCCTCGTGCCTCCCAGCAGACATGAGCAGCCTGCATGCTGCCTTTGAGGAGGCAGATCAGAACTGCTGCCTTGTTTATATAAACTGTCTGTCAGCCTGCTCTTCCTGAGCACAAGTATTTCTTCTCAAACAAAAAATGGTTAATAAATCAACATTTGGCTCATCTTCCTACGCCTCCCTGAGTGCTTTTTTATTAGAGGTTTTCAATTTTGCTTCCACAAACCCTGATTGTGCCTTCTCCTTTTTCATAGGCTAAGATTAAGAGCCCTTTTTCTTGCAAATTACAGCCACACATTCCCATCTGGTAACACTGAGCAGCAGCTTTCCTCAGAAAGATCTGCAAGTCAAACTAGCAGCTTCCCCTGGAGAAGAGGAGTCTGCCTGCACTTCTGGGAGGTACATAACATTTTTCTTTCCTAGCAAAGGGATAAGGCCCAAACCACAGATTTGTGCTACCTGATGAGGGCATCCTTGGGCAGAAACAGCTATCCTGGCTTGCCCAGCACTGCTCTCTATGCTGCTCAGTGGTCAGAAAAAGGGGGATACTTATGGTTCTCTATTTGCCACTTTCTGTCTTCATTTAAAGAAATCAGTGTGGAAACTTGCAATACATTTAATGGGGTGTGAAAAGATGAGTTCAATTATTTGGATGGAAAATGGTGCTTGTGGCCCAGATGAATAGCTTACTAAACAGCTGAGGTAAAAGGAGGAGTAGAACCCAACTCCTCCTAACTGACTTCTCAGATTCAACCACCCAGAAGCTGATGAAGTATGTCACACTCTGCCTGCACTGCCCACACCTCTTCCTCCTTGCCATAAAATCTCACTGGTCTTGGGAAACAGGAGCCAGCCTAAAGTCACTGACATATGCCTCCCATATTTTCTCCCATCAAAAAGGTTTGGGAGCTCCTGGCCTTGCATCCAAAGCCTTGCTGAGGAGTCCTGGCAGCCAGGACCAGCATCTGGATGCCCAAGTGCCAGATGCAGCTCTTCTGGCACTTGCTCACTGAACAGCCTGATGTGTGCTGCTCCTGCTCTTCTCCTCTTCCCTTCCTGTGTGAGAGGACAAAGCACCTGCATCCACCAAAGCACCATGCACCTGCATCCACCAAAGCTCCTCCTTCCTCTCCTCAAACCACACAGCCTCCAGTGGGGTATTTCACTTGCTCCCAGGAACATGGGCAGCCTCCAGAGCTCAGCACAGCTGTGGCAACTGAGGAGATCCATGGAATGCTTTACTGGCCCCACTACAGCACTGGCCGGGCTGGAAACATGGCCCAGAGCATGGTGTCACTCATCTTAGGATGCTGTGCAATAAAACCACCAGGAATCTTCTCAGTTTCATGGCCAGAAAGAAACTCTGGCTGAGAAAAATGCACTGACTGCCTGTATTCTGCAGCTGACTATTGGTGTCAGTATCAATCTATGTCATACTAAAAGCTGTCACTAGGCTCTGGACACTGAGACATGCTGCTCTTAGGAAATGCAGCACTGCAGAGAAAAATGGTGAACTGTGTAAAGAAACAGATCAGACCTGCCAGAATCTATAGCCAGGTCAAAAGGATCCTGGCCCTTAAGGTGTTCTGTAGCTAACAGCCTGCCCTTGATTGCAGATTCAAACACTTCAGAAGCCTTCAAGCAAGCCAGAAATACTTTTAATAATGTACACAACCTGAGCTTCCTCCAGCCAAATGCTAAAAGTCTATAGATGTTTTAACAAATTAACAGCATGGAGACATCTAACAATTGATATGCACAATCCCCCTGAGCCTTGATCTCACCACAGTTCTTTTGCATCAGCAGCAGCTTCAATATGATGCAAGGCCTAAGAGAGCAGGGAATGACCTCCTGTTAGATCTCCCAACATGCAGCAGGAAGTTTGAAACAAACCTTAGAGGACTGCACTCACATCTGTGTAGAGTGAGCAGGCTGAATTGCACTTTAAGTTGATAAAACCCAGCATCCTACTCACTAGAGGAACACAGAGGACTGCTTGCAGGAGGCTCTCTCTCTCACAAGCTCCCACAGCACATGTTGGTAGCCAGGGGTTTCCAGCAGCCTGATGAAGTCCACAACCCTTTCACTCAAAGGCCCTTTTTTTGTAGGACACGTCACCCTCTGACAAATGCAGAGCAAGCTCATGTCTCAGGACCTTCCTTCCCCATCCACCTGCCTGGAAATTTAAGAGCTGACATGGAAGAGTCAGATTTAAATGAGCTGGCTTGAATCCTGCCCACACCTGCCTGCAGCTGTGCCCAGCCAGGCCCATGATTTATTTGCTGGGCAGCTGGGAGTGACCTGCCCTGAGCTGTGAACACAGCCAGAGCCCTCTGCCTTAAAAGTGACCCAGGGGGCCACCACTCTGGCATTGAGCTAAGTGACCTTGACCATGCTGCTGAAGGAATTCCCAACCACACTGCCACCAGCTTCTTGTGGATGCTGAGGGGCTGTTTAATTTTGTCTCTCACTCTTTAATTAAACACTAATCTCTAGAGGACAGAGTTTATTGCTTGTGGCTTATCTCAGCATCTGTGGCATTATATAGAACATCAACATCTCCACAATAATACCTGTCAGCAGGGCTGCCTCCTTCCCAAGGCACATACCCAAATCTTGCAGACCTTTAGCAACCATCACTGTCTACAGCAGGGGTATTACAGGAGGTGCACCCAGGCTGTTGGCTGCAAACTGAATGCAGGAACGTGACTGCTCTTCTGTCAAGTGGATCAGAGCAGCCAAGGGAGAAATCCCAGTGGCCTTACACTAACTGTGGAAGGACATGCAATAGCTGAGCTGACAAAATCAGAACGAGGTGCCCAGCTGGGACAAAGTTACCTCAGCAGAATATTTCTGAATAAATTTGGATTGCAAAGGAACTTTGTAGCGGATCAGCACTTTAAATCACCGGGTTAGTGCAGTTAAAATATGATATTAGAAGCTTTAAAATGAGGTTTACCACCCTGTGAAACTTTATGGAGAAGCTGAAAAACAAAAGGTTTACTCAGCTCTAAAAGAAGCTAACTGAAAAGGAGAACCAAAGTAAAATCAAGGAAAGTCTAGAAGCCTAAATACTTTTTCTTTCTTTTAACATAACTGCTCCTTCCCTCCACTTATCACAATGTCACCTTTCCACAGCAGGCTGGTAGTGGAGCATCATCCAATTTTTGTGAAACATCACACCTGAACAGGAGGTTTGCATCCACCTCTAATGCCAGCAGAAGGATATAGGGGTGATGTAGGATATATATATAGAGAGAGATATATATAGGATATATATATATAGGATATATATATATATATATCCTATATAGAGATATTTATAGGATATATCTCTATTTCAACATCTGCCCAGGAGTCAGCACCCAGCCAGATCAGACTGGTCTGACAGAGAGCAGAACTTGGCCTTTACTAACTGCATAAATTTTCCTTTTCTCACCATACATGTTAACCCCAGCTAGTTGGGGATTAACTCCAACTACTGTTAATCCTACACCAAGGTTGAAGAAACAACCAGTATTTTATAACACCTGAAAGAGCCTTCTTGGAGTACCTGTAATAAACGCTGCTTAGGGCAGTGCAATGAGCACCAGTAGCAGCCCAATGAAAAAAAGAATGATACAGGCAGGGTGGCTGTGCAGAACATGTCTTAGGAGTAACTATATTGGTTATATGTAAATACATGTACAAATATATATATAAAATATTAGGAGTCAACCAAAGTCCAGGGTGAGGACAAGGAGTCAGCTCTAAGAGGCAGGACCACACTCCCCTCCTCCCAGAAAACACCTGCTAATTCTGCAGCTGTGCAGGGTGGGTTTGGACAGCTCTAGTCTGTGCTGTGCCCTCATTAAATGATCTCAATACATCACAAGAGTTAAACTCACACACTCTGTGTGAGACTGTGTTTTTGCTTTTGTTTTGATTCATTAGTTAAAGAGGCACCCGTCTTAATTAAACTGATTAACACCCATTAGGTCTGCCTGCTCTGCTTTCATGTGATATTCATTGTCACTTTTCTAAGTGAGAAGGGAAAAGCTCAGCTCCTAGAACCAAAGACAAGTTACAAAAAATGCCTACAGAGAGCAAGACAATCTAGTCCAGACAGGTCTAATCAGAGCGAGTAGAAGGCTTCTGCTTATGCTGCTGCCTCTGCTAAGATTTCAGTGGTCGAATGAACTAAGAGCCTTGCCAGGGAAGAATTGTTCACTTCATAGCTATTTTGTAAAAAATGCCATGTTTTACTGTCAGTATTATGTCAAGAATAGGTAACTTTCAAGCCCAGTGTCCTCTTCCAACACTTTCAATTTGTAGAGAGCACTGTAGGCCCTGTGAGTGTCACAGCTGTGATGCTGCAGAATGAGAAGCTGCTCTGTGAAATCCTCCCAGCCTGTACCTATTTCGACAGAAACAGAACCTGGTCCTTTGCCTCTCCCTCTTTATTCCTGATAAGCCTTGCTTGCAGCATGTTCTTCAAAGGAGCTGCCATGTAGAAACACTGACATTTGGCAAGGGAAAGCTTCATCCAGAATTATGATCTCATTTGCATACGTCTGTAACTGAGATATCTGAACAACAGAGTTTGTCAAGTAAACATGAACAAAGCACGATTCAATAAACCCTGTCTGTTAATAACCAACATCTGTGACTTTCACAAATTAAGCCCTACAGTAGATCACAAGGAGTTAGCAAAAAGGGAATGCAAAAATGCTAAACTGCACGAAAGAATACAGATAAATAACAATCAACAGTCTTACCACAGAGCAAGTCTCTGCTCAATTTCCTTGAGAAAACCAGTGTGAAATTTGTGCAAAGGTTCAAAGTTGGAGAAAATTAGGTTTTTCAGTGTTTCAGGCATGCAATCCTCTTTACTCACTGCACTCTGAAACCACTACAAAGGAAAAAAGAAGCAAAATTATCAGTGGGTGGAATGCAGAAGGTATGATCATTTTCTGTCTTTATGTACCTAACCCAAATACTCCTAACAGCCAAGCCAGTAAGAATCCTATTAATTGGCACTAGGAATACAACCCAGACTATCCCTGACACTCCTGTGTGCTGAACTGGTGCTCTTATCAGAGATCAGACCCTGCACAGCTGAAAAAGGAACTCCCTTCCCTTTTGCCATCACTGATCAAATCTTGAAAATTCTTTTCAAACCCAAACTGGTCAGTCAATACAAACTGAATTTGCACATGCTGCAGGTGCAGGAGAAAGAGCATTACAATACTTGTAAACAATTCAGTAAAAGCAAAAAAAAAAAAAAAGCTCTTCATTTTCTTTTTGCCGAGTTCCGTCTGAAATGCCTTTGGTAGGAGTTGGCTCAGTGAGCACCCACGCTGCTGTGTGCACACAGAGGCCATCACTTTGCAAAGTGAGCAAGTGGAAGACACTGCTATCACAAAACTGGAGTGGCAGTGACAGGCACTGTAAGGACTGAAACAGGCTCCTGCTCAGTCTTGCACCATAGTCTCTTTATTTCACCCTAACAGGCTATGGGTGACACAAAACCATAGGACTAGGCAGCTTGCCAAGGCAGTAATGCCTATTGTCTTCCACAGGGTAACACTGCTCACTCCTTACTGCCCTGAGGGGTTCCAGCTATCTGTGCTTGACTTCCAGCAGTGCCTAGAAGGCTGCTGGGACCATAGAAGACTGTTAGAGCAGTCTTGCTTGACACTGCATCAGCTGGAGCTGAGCCAGAGCTGGGATAAAAAGAGATCCTTCCCAAGCTTCCCTCTCCCCTGCTTTATCTCAGCACCAGGCAGAACTAAAGTTGAAGCTCATCTACCAGGTCTCAAAATTCATGCACAGCAGTTGTTCCTTTTCCAACTATGCTGGCTACTTGTTCACTGTCACTGGCCTCCTGGGCCAGTCATTTGTGGAGCATAGCTGATACAACTGCATGCTAACCATCAGGCCCATCCCTCTTGGTGATCCAGCAAATTAGAATTTGCCTTTCACAAGAATGAGAGGATGGGGTGGAAAATGGGCTTTAGCTCTGAAGAGCTGCAACTTTTTGTTTCTGCTGCCACTGGGTGAAATACCACATGAAAACAGCATATCTGCTGTTGAGACCACAGTAATGACTGCAGAACTGTCCCACAGAACCTGGTCTCTTCCCTCAGCAGACTGGCTTCCCAAAAAGCAAGGGTAAGTAGCAGTGTGGCCAGAGCTACTCTGCTGCCTGCAAAAACCATGCTATACTGGCTCTGTCCAAGCTGGGGTCTGATTAGCTGCATCTGTCATGTGGGATCCTGGAACAGAGAGGCAGCTGAGGAGAAACTGTGTCCCTGGTTCCCAGGTGGTCCCAGCGCTCCCCCCTGAAGCATGTCCTCCTTACCACAACACTCAACACAGGGGCAATGCACCTCGCTGGGTGATTTAAGAGCTGAGAGGTCTGGAGCTGGCCAAAATGCCATGAAGGGGTTTGTATCCAGTGCCATTTCACAGAAAAATGGTTAGTTCAGACCAGATCTTGCACACATTATTCACGGAAGTGAAACAAGACTGTTGCTGTGTGTGCAAAGATGGCAGCTATTTGCCTTGGTGATTTGAACAATCACACTCTGATCAGATGCTACAGATGAATGACTCATTTAACACACAGTTTCACTTTCTGAAAAATCAGAATCATTCAAATAGGTACTCTGCAATATTTCATGTTAAATTGAGGGCGTTTAATACAGTAGAAAACATTTATATGTGCCCCTAAGGAGCTACTTCAGTTTTAAGAGAAGTCATTGAAAACCCACAGGCATTTTTAGTAATTATAACCACAAAGCATGAGAGCAAGAAAACATAAGTGAAGTGTGTCCCAAGTTCCTCAACCTGATACAGTTTCTTAGTGCATGTTACTAACCACAGAGCAAACCTCTGCTCTCTGATTCTCCTGTTACTTCCTCCCTGGAGGAGAACTGCCCTGCACAGCAAAGAGTAACCACAGTGCAGAATGTAACAGCAGCCCAGAGCAGCGAGGATGTTAAATGGAGCAGATGAAACACCCCCCTGCCCAGAGCTTCACGTGTTCTGTGAGTCAGGCTCAAGCAAACATACCGATGTGATGACTTCAAGGTCCTTCAGGTATGTTCGCTCCGTGGTGGCCACTTCCTTAGCAATGAAGTAAGATTTCTCAGTTGGGAACCTCTGTGAATTGCAAGCACATTAGGTTTTCCTCTGCTTTTATGGAGAAAAAACTGTAGATAATAAATCACAGAGAGAGTTACAAACCAGTGACCCTTGCTTGTGGTTATGGTGTGACTCATCCTTGAATGTTCCTAAGCCCTGAAGCCCTAAAAGCAACCCTTCCTTGCAAACACAAGAGAGCAAGAACTTTCTGTGGGTTTTTGAGAGACATCTTTTTCTGCCAAGATGATTTCTACTGCTTTGGGGTGCTGATTTTCTTTCAGTTTATTTCTGGAGCAGGACATGTTGTGAAATTCATAAAAAAATCCTTTGCAGGCTAAATGACCATTTAAATCAAGTGTAAAATTTGACAAAGCAACAAAAATTTGTGTCTGATTATTATTAAATTTTGTCATCGGGATGGTGATCCACAGGAAAAATACTTCTGAAAAAAATTCAAACCTGTAAGATTTTCTTGGCTGGTTAACATAACAGTGGGAGAGGGGAAGGATTTTAGATTAGGTTACAGATTTAAAATTTCTTAATTCTGAAGAGCCAAAGGAACCCAGCTGATCTTCCTCTGTGTTGCTCAGGAAGCAAAAATTAAGAAAAAAACATCCATAGATATTTTTCCTTTGTTTCCTCCCTGAAGACAAACGATGCAGTGCAAACACTATGAATGCCCTGTACAGGGAGACTGTGTGGGCATTTCCCAGTCAGAAAGCACCCCCAGGAACCATCATCAGCTGGTGTACACAGTCACTGGCTGCTCTGTCTTGGACTGGCACACAGAGTCCTGGCTCCATTAACCGAGTCTCAGATTTTCTTCTTCTCAAATTTCCTTCACACATCTTGCTAACTATGCACAGTGGGAAACGAGATCTTCCTTACACAAACTCCCACTTCCCAGCAAAGCCATCAGAGTTTCTTTCTCCCTCCTGAGATGCTCCAAGACGAGGAGAAAAAACTAGCTACAGAAGGACAAGAGGAAGCTCCTCTCACCCAGCAGCAGAGGAGGGATGAGCCAGCAGGCACCCAGAACAGCCCAGCTCAGACAAACATTTTATCTTCAGAAAGCAGTTTTGGATGTGATGCTTCCTTATGGTTTTGCTGCAATGATGGGTCTGAGCCAAACACTCCCAGCCGATTGCTGCAGGCTGTGGCACAGAGAGAGCATTTTCTACTCCCACAACCAGATGCTCCCAGTGGTGCTCCCAGCAGAGAGAGACTGGAGAGCCTGGGTTGGATATTCCCACAACAGGCTCAACACTTCCTTTTCTTTCTGTCACCTGGAAATCTTCACTCCAGTAAGACAACGGAGCTGACTGTTTTGTTACAACAAACTACCAAACTCCACTCCTTAAAAGCAAGTTCAGATTTATAGGAGACCCCATCCAAACAAGCTCCTGAGGTTGCCTGGAACCTCAGGAGCAACAGGAACAACCCAGATTTATCACAACACATCGGAGAGAAGAGAGACAAGGCCAACTTCGTTCACCTTACCTTTCTTTTGACCTCTTCCTCATCATCAGCCCTGATGCATGACGGGTCATTCAGCAAAGGGCTGACCAAGGGAGATGACTGCTTGGCATCAGGGCTCAAGTTTGGAGATAAAGTCATATTTGCCACTGATGGTCCTCCTTGGGAATTGATGGAAAGCTCTGAAAGGTGAGGGCTGCCAGTCAGAGAACCTGCTAAGAAAAATGATAAAAGAGAAATCAGTTAGGACAAGCTTTCTCAAGAAAGTACCATAAGGAGTCATAAACTTAAACTGCAGCATGTGAAATTATGCTACAAGACACAGCCATCAGGGTCCTCAAACTAGCCCAAATGGCCTTGAAGCCAGAGGAACTGCATCCACTTGCATTCACCATGTAAGTATTTTTTAGCTGATAAAACTGGCTGAAATTAGTGTCTCTGTAGGGCAGGAATCAAGGCACAGATGACTGAGCTGCAGTTCTTTACCGTGGGAGGGGTGAGGCACTAGAACAGCTTGCTCAGGGAAGCTGTGGCTGTCCCAGCCCTGGCAGTGCTCAAGGCCAGCCTGGATGGAGCTCTAAATAACCTGGTCTAGTGAAAGGTGTTCCTGCCCATGGCAGGGGGTTGGAGCTAGGAGGTCTTTAAGGTCCCTTCCAACCCAGGCCATTCTATGATTCTAAACATAAACTTGATATAAAACATTTCACCATTGCAATCCACTCTATAGAAGGAGAATAAATACAACAATACAGTAATCGTTCCAGGAGTGCCATTCTTTCCAGCAAGGTAGAACTTCAAACACTCAAATCAGTACTTCAGAGGGAACTACAGGACAAGTTAGTACAAATTTATCTAGTTGAGATCTAGAGAAAAAGGATGACTTTCTACAGAATTGTGGCTGCTAAGATCAGTCAGATCTAACATGAAGGGAGAAAACTACTAGCTCCCCAACTTCTACACACAACACGAGTATGTATATTATACCTTGTAGGTCTTTCCATGCTCCTCTGATTGTTTGGGATGGAAATGCTAGCATTACATTTACATGAGAAAAGCAATACTTTTAATGCACAAAGCATGACAATTTCAGATTTTCACAGATATAAAATCCCATTTCATTTTGGATTAAAAATATTAAAGAATTAGACAATTAGTTACACTTCCATGGATTCATATACACTAGATTAAATTACTGATATTAGCAAATTTTGCCTTCTGGGAGGCAGCCAGATTAATGACTGCACAGAAAGAAAGTTTGCCAAAAATGCCCAGTCTTCTCCCAGTTATCCCCTCCTCCATACATCTGACAATCTAAACCTGTTTTAGAAGAAGAATCTGTCATGTGGAAGAACATTTACAGTCTGTGCCATTTTGGCATCATACATTAAAATCCAACAAAAAAAAATGTGACAAGCTCTTGACTACCACAGCCAACAGGCTGTCTAAGATGAAATGTAAAACACATACATCGCCGTGTATAATTAGGGCCAAATACAATTTACTATCATGTGATTATGTCCTCCCTAAATTATCATAGGTAAATGTTCCTGTTGCTAAAAAAACACAGCTGAGATACTCCAGTAAATATAATAAAAATAAATATAATTAGGCCAGTAGTAGAACCTATTTATTTTCTGGAAAAACTCAAGCTTTATTGCTAGAACATGAATGTTTTCCAGTTCCAAACCAGTTCACGTTTATAAATCATTCCTTTGAAAAGAGAAGGAAAAAACAGCACAGTTATCAGTTTACGTAATCATGACAGTTATGTAGCCTATTAAAAATCAAAGTCAAAGCAGTATTTGTCTGTATTATTACAGCTAGCAAGAAAGGATTTACCAACAGTTTCACACTAAATCAATGTTCAGTGAAATTTGAGAAAATGCCACAGCTTGTTACACAAATGTCAATTTTATTGACACTAGCACACAACTGTATACAGTATTTTCCAAAGAAATGGAATTCATAATTGAGAAATAGTGAAATGGATTAATAGCAAGGTTGTAAGGTTAAAAGTACTTAACTACATTACAAAAGACATAAGAAAAGTGATATCACCTCAAACGTGGAAACAAAGAAATTCTGGCACTATGCCTGTCATACGACAGCGAATAAATGATTTGCACCTCTGTGAGAAGTTCACAGCATTGTAGTCTAGGAGTTAAATAGCACCTATCTGTGATAGATAGATATAGATATATTCACATATCTATCTACCTATCTACAATCCTAAAACTAAGCTCTGATGTACTGTTACTTTTATCAGTACAACTCAAGTATTTCAAACTACAAAATATCAAAAGGACAATGAATTACAAAGACATCCTATCTTACAGTTGGAAGACATTAACCTGGGAAAAGTATTATGGAAAGTATCACAAAAAATGTGCCTGGTGGCTCACAGCACTGTGTACACACCCAACTGATAAAAGACTCTGCATGTCAATGCATCACCGACATTCTCAAAGTTATTTTGCAGCAAGCTGAAATGCTGCATCCTCCCTTTTAGTACCAATGTGGGCAGGAGCAGTGACCAAACCCAACCTACACCACCACCACCTACAAGCAGGAGCTCAGTCAGACCCCACCTACCAATACACTGAACAAGTGAAAATTTAAACCAGTTACAAGAAAGTGACTGCATTATGAGAGGACCTCAAAATGTCCTTACATTAGTACATTCTGGGGCCTAATTACAACCAACACAGCCACAGGTATCAACACACCTGGATGTTGCTCTGGGAAATGTGGGAAACAAGTTCGTTTTGGTGTGAAAAAATCAGTAAGCCATGAAGAAATGAAAATGGAGGTTGTTCCCTCCCCCATCACCAATCAATCAGGACACATGTCAGGCTGATGGGTCATGGCAGTGCTGCAAAGCCACTTTCTCTTTTTCACAGAGGTGAGGAATAAGTAACCTGAATTAACAAAGTGTTTCATCTGATCTCCTGCCACAGAAGAGTATATTCATACAGGCTCTACTCATCAACTACATACTGCAGAATATAAACAGAAGCAGAAGGGAGAAGACCAATCCTATTTACAAGGTACTGAAATCCCTTACAATTCACCCTAAAGGATTCATGGATTGACAAGCAATTATTAGCATATCATTTGCCAGATAGCAAATGCTACTGCATACTGGAGGCCTAAATGGTTTGCAGCTGGTAACATGGAATTGTCTTTGCTCATACTTCAAGTGATTTTTATTTAGATTCAGAATTGGGCCATCTTTCAAATTTAATGGAGTCAGCTGTATACACACAAATCAAGAGAAAGCAAAAAAGAATGTTTATCTGAGGATTATTTAAGTGTACACTAAAAATACATCATTGGAGGAGTGGGTAGGAATTATTAATTATTTTCTAAGTATGGGTTTAAGAAGAGAAACCAATACTGGTTGATTACACTGGCAAATAACAAGAATGCACTTTACCATGGCATGCCAGATTTTACCATCAATGCCAAAATACCTGGAGTGATTCTTAGTTCCACTGACACCAGAGAAAGCACTACTACTGTTGCAGTAGTGAAAGTGACAAAAGAAGCAAAACTTAATTGAAATCTATTCAGGATAGATTGAAATCTAACTTGGGGGAAAACATCTATGAAATGACAATGGCATTTTACATGGCCACAGGACATGAAAGTATGGGTTATCCTCCTAGCTTTACACGTGTCTCAAATCTCTCCCAACCAACATACATATTCCATGTGCTACACAAATAGAAGCCAGCAGCTAGAATCAAATACTTAACAGCTACACCCTTGTCAAAATACACATCAGTTGCTTGCTGCAGTTTGGGGGTAGGAAGGTACAGAGTGCTGGCAAGCTGTGGGGACCCTGCCAGAGGGACAGGCCAGGCTCTGCCCTCGGCCACCAGGGGTGATCCATCCCACTCACTGTACCTTGGATACTCTTGGCTCCTGTCACACACAGCTGTGAACCCACAGGGGCTGAGGGTGGTGCCCATGGAGTGTTGGGCTGAGTGACACTGCTGTAAGCATGGCTCACATCAAAGGAAAACCAGTTAAAATCAGTACTTTCTACATGATGAGGGAAGTCTCTCCCAGAGGTCAATTTACACCATAGGTGGCCTGAACTGCCTGCTGCCTCTTTGTTCACTGCATAGGCAGCATAAGATGACTTGAAATCCCTGGTTAGAAACTAACCTAACACAGGGGAGCTCCCCTCTTTGTGAGGGAGACAAATGGGACTCAGAGTATCCTAAAGATATTCCTCTCCATTCCTTTTCTTCTGAAACTGCAGAATAACAAACTCAGGCCATTTAGTGTTCTGCATCTACTTTAAAAGGAACTGTTCCCATTCATACACAGTGTTTTTTTAACAGAGAGGAAGAGTACAGAAGTGTTAAGATGCCCATGGGAATGCTTCTTTTCTGTGGAGTACTGAGAAGTGATAATGGCTCAATTATGGAAAGTGAGAGAAAACATTATTAAAGGTGACTGAAATTCTGCTGGAAACTTCATGTACCGCTTAAGTCATCATCAAGTCAACTCTTGAGAGTTTTATTGTTCTCAGTGTTGTTATTATTATTATTAGAAATTAAAAACATATTAAGAGCCAGAAAAGCACCTTTCTGAGTACCTGGAATGTTGCAGGGCTTATTCTCTCTTACTCCTGCTCCATGGCCTGCTCGGCAGTCAGGGGAGGTTTGTGACATCCATATCCCACTAACTCAACTTTAATGTCTGATCAGTGTTTTCTAAACTCCAGTCTGGCAGATGAAAACAAGTTGTTTCCCCTTTCTCCTTGTCATTACTGAGCATATCACTTATGAAGGCTCTTTAATAAGAAAGTATCTGACAGAGCTGCCACTGCTGTGGCCACACAGTCCAGCTTAATTTTCCATTTTCACAGTGGTTGCATAGCTCTAATTTGCATCTAAATGTTTTGGTCAGAGAAGATATGTGGCATGGGGGAGAGATAGCACCAGATGAAGCAGCAGAAGTTTTCATATGCACTTCACCAATCACTAAAGTGATCAGATCAGTCACCTCAGATTGAAGAAGAGTTCAATAATGGTGTCCATCCCTTCTCTCCCCAGCTGTGAACCAGGCACAGTCATGCTGCTAAAGAGATATGGGATAGAGATTCTGCTCTGTTCCCCCTCAATGTAAGAAAAAAAATCCCACTGACTTCCACAAAAGCTTGAGGGGAACCAGTTCATCAAGCTGCACTTCTCTTCCCCATTACATGAATCAAGCTGGAGCAGTGGATACAGTTTGTTAGTTTGAAGAGTAGTTACACAACAGCTGTAAATTAATGGACAAACATCCCTGAATACAGTACCAAAGATTTTGAGGAGGAACGGGAATTAAAAACAAACTTATGAAGAAATCCAATGTCACACAACCACTAACTCTGCCTGGCTTGAAGAGGAGCTTGAGAGGAAGAAAGGTTCACTTTGATGTCACAGCTGCAAAATGCACGCCCATGGCAGTGAGCAGAATTTGGGAAAATGGTGCACCTTCTCAATGAACCAATTTCCTCATATTTAGGACAAAGCATCAGCCAGCAATTGGACAGAACAATTAAACCAGTGACAGTTTTACAGCAAAATACCAGTTAGAATGAGTAAAAGCCTTCAGGTACAGGTGAAACTAAAAATAATAATAAAAAAATTAATTCCATGCATACACAGTTAAATGGCTTGACATGCTTATAGTCTCATCAAGCTTGGTGTTGGTTTAGTAGCCAGCAGCCTCTCCAGCTGGTGAAGGTCCATGCTTTATTGGTGTACTGCAGAATTAGACAGCGGTGAGTGTGAAATCAGACAGTAACTGCTGTTGGCCTACATCAGGGTCTCCTCCCATGTTAGGAACAAAGAGTGAGCATTACAGTCTGGGGAGAATGCAAGGTCACTGGGCATCAGCCCTTTGTCTAGCCTTGATCTCTCCAGACAGAAATAGAGCGACCTACAGAAGGTTTTCCTGTTGTACCCAGGCTTAGGGTTAATTTGCCTTTGTTTGCCTTTAAACCAACATGACACAGTGCCACAATAGAATTGGAAACCTTCAGCCCCCATGTAAGCTAATGCCACAGCTACTGTCCATTCCACCAAGACACCTCCCCAGGACTGCAGTGATCCTGCTTACGAGCCCACAGCCCAGATTGCTGGGTGCAGCCTTCATTAGGAAATGAAGGGCAATCTGATTGTGCTCAGGGAAGCCCAAATGCCCTGGAAAAGAGACCTTCTCCCCTGGCTTCCCTCTTCTCTTTTGCTCCCCAGCATGGTGTGGTTTCTCAGCCTGAGAGTCACAACCTGGCGAGGGTTTTCGTTAGTTCTGAGGCGAGGAGTGCTCCGTGAGGCAGGATCACTGTAACAGGAGGAATCAGGTACTCCAAATACAAAATAGGCATTTCTGCAGTAAAAGGACATTGAGACAGTGCTCCAAACAATGCAAGGAACAGAAGATATACCATGCTTTGAGGATAGACAGAACATTGAAAAGGCTTTTTCTCCCAGAGAGGTACATGCTGACATAACAGTGCATACAATGAAACAAAAAATGTTTCTTTTTAAAAGGTATTAAACAAATGACAAAAATGAGAATGAAGTCCCCAGCATTGCCAATCTTAAAAATTAATTTTTACTATTGAGACTTATTTTAAAAATATCTATGCATGTGCACACACAGAAATCAGGAAAGGGCAGGGTAAGTGAACACTGCCAAGCTTATATACTTTTTGTTAGTGGGCCCAGGTGATTTTTTTAGCAGGAAAAGGGAAATACAAGGATTCAGCTAATCAAATACTTTTAAGGTGCCTCGTGGAAAAGCAACAGGCATGAGCTCTAACATTCTCTGAACTAAACAGAAAGATCTACCTCTGATCTTGCTGAAAACCATCAAAGGCAAAAGCCTGTTCTCTTCTCAAAACCAGATTTGCAGCATTTTAAAGAAAGCATCTAATCTAATTTTAACAAGCTTGAAAGCTCTTGAATCAGAAAGCATTCATTTTCCTTCAACCTTCCATGCTCAGTCAGTGACAGCTGTATCATTACTGCCTTTAGACTTGATTTTTACCAATGTGAACTGTAGATTTTTATGGTTCTCAGGGCCAAAACTTAAAAAAAATCGTCAACGAAAATTACATCTTAAAACTCCAACCATTCTTGAGAAAACTATTTATCGTTATGTCATGCAAATTTATGATCCTAAGGTCTTTACTCCCTTTACTGTAATAACACCACCATTATTTACACACATACTTGTGGAAAACATGCCTGTGAATACATTGCTCAGCCAGGCACAAAGGATTTCCAGATCTTGTAACATTTAAAAGAAAGTGCTCACTGCTTTTAATAACAAACAACATAAACCAAGCTTATTCTACATGCTCTTTATAGAACACAGAATTAGAAAAAGAAAAAACACTCTGTAAAACTGCTACATGTCACCCAAACTAGGATTTTTGCTAATATGATGCCTTTGATTTTTAAGTAGAAATTCTGTATTTAAAAATATCAATGGCACCACACAGCCTAAACATAGGGAGGAACACAAAAGACACCTTTGCTCAGGATGCACATGTTGCACAACAATTATTTCCCTTACAAATAAGTAACTAAGATATATGCCTTTGTCTAGGCATACTTCAGTAACTATAGAAACTAGAGAAACAGAAGAGGAAAGATTTTGCTGATGTCAGTTTCCTAGGATTTAAATTTCCTTCCTTTCTAGAACCTGACAGTACAGGCAAAAATTTTTCCTGACGTAGCTTGACTGAAACCAGAGTCCACTGCTACTCACATTTGAGAAAAGTTACACACCAGGTGATGTGAGCCTTGGGCCCTCAAGATGTTAACACTGTGCATCTGCCACCTACCCTCAGAAGACCCACAACCATCACCACCACCAAGTAGGGGACACCAACAAGCAGCTGGATTTCTGAGAAAAGGACTCTTCTCCTACCACTGACAGCAGCCACAGTCTGACAGCAGCAAACAAAAGAAAGGCCTTCATATTAGAAATTGTTCCAGAAGATTCAATTTCCCTCATATATTTAGGGTTTCTCTTATTTTTTTATGGAGAAGAGGATTGATCCCCTAAATGAGAGGAAAGGTGAGCTGAAGTATACAGAAGCTGCCTTAAGAAACTACACTATTCAGAGAGAGAAAGAGAAAGAGAGAGAAGCATTATTGGAAGACTAAAAGGGATTTTGGCTTACTTCACTTTTTTACATGCTTGAACAGAGAACCTCTTTCCTTCACACTCACTGCTCTTTCCAGCTGGTGACAACCATGCTGCAGAATGACAGGGATTCTCCAGTGATCCAAGTTTCTGTACACAAGGCTGTGACACCCAACTTCCTCAAACATGTGTGGAAGTCAGGAAAAACTTGGATTGGTAATTAGTTTTTCGTCATTAGAAGTTAAATTGCAGCAATTAAAATTTCATTCTAAAGTCACCTCTGACAGCAGTCTAATGGCTCATTAAGACAAATGAGATTAGTTAAACACAGAATTTGACAGAATTTATAGGTCAGGCATCCTTTTTTCTGTTAAAGAACTGTTCCAGAGATAACCATAGTTCATGCTAATTGCATGTAGATCATACCAATGAGATCTGAATCACTGGTTTTACCAAAATTCAAAATTGGGTCTGCTTCATCAGTTCAACTGATCAACATAATTGTAACTCTTTCTACTGGGACTTTAAACTCTCAGAAAAAGAGTGGAGAGCACATTATGCCAAAGGGAACTGCAAATAAATAGGGCTAGACATTTTTTGTGTGCTTAAGATGTTTTTTATTCTTCTTTTTTCCTTGTCTTCCTGGAGCTCCCCAGAAGAAACTTCTAGTGGTTACAGAGACTCTATCTTTGTGTGCTTATCATGGACTGAAGAGGACAGAATTTAAAACATCTCTACTTTTTAGTGAAGAAAAAATGGGGTTTATAAACAGCTTTTAGATCTGTCTGACCCATTTTCTATTTGACTTTCTCTGGTCACCACCAAGTACTTGCATGTACAGATAGAGAGCTCAGAACAGGAACCTCTGGCCTGAATGCCCTTGCTTCAAAATGAACAGAGCTGCTTCAACTAATAAAAACCTCACTGCAAACAAAAACCTGCCCTACAAATATTCAGGGGAGAAAGTACAGGTCCTGAAGCAGTCTGGTCAAGTAATACTGGCCCCATTTAGTGAACTAATTCACAGACCATTGTTTTTCCACTCTTTACTGGGTTCTACTGATTACAGTCAACATTACCAATGCTGCTCTGTGGAAAAATTCTTTCTAGTTTTGCATGCCCTTTAATCTTGAAGAAAACTAATAGACTGATACGATTTTTTAAACTATTGATATGCAATTCTTTCATGATGCTCATCTGCCTATAACTCAGCTCTGTCTAGCTCACATAAGGTCAATGAGAATGGAGCAAACCTAAAAACTTTCAGTCACATGTTGACAATTTTTACCTATGGGAATTTCTCTCAGTTTTTCTTGATATAATTTGTATTTAGCATGCACTGCAATGATTAGTGGGGTGATGCCTGTTAGGCAGGCTATGAGCCATGGGTGACATGGCAGCATTTGGTGTAAATCATCCTCAGAGAACACTCCTGTCTGCCATGCACAAGGAGTATGTTTGCTAAGGGATATGGACTTCAACTGAAAACAGTGCAGTCTAAGCCATTCAGATATCAATCAGCCAAAGCTCCATACCTGGAATATCCTATGTAGTTCTTGGCTCCTACAACAACTTGCCACTCTCCTTCTTTCCTTCATCTATTTATTGACAGATTTAATATCCTGGGTCACTGAGGAAAACTAGATTCTAGGAAAGGCTGTAATGAAGAAAAAAAAAATCCAGAAGATCCCAAGAGGACATCACAAATTTGAGCTGCTGCTGAATAGGAGAGCCCTTAAAATTGTCTGACATGACCTTTCCACTGCCATTGTAGAGGATGGTTGATTGTGGTTAAGTAGTTGGAACAGCAAAGAATTAATTTAATTAAAATGAGGCTCTTTATCCAGAGATTACCTAGATCTGCATGTTATTATGGACAAACCCCTAAGTGCTTCTTCACATCCTCTGAAAAGACAGGAGATGGGTGATGCAGGACTACACAGTTCAGAGTGGACATAGATGCTCAATCTCACTGGGACTCAGCTGCCTCATTTGTACCAACTGCCTAAGGATATCTGGGCACTTGGTGAGTTTGGGACTGAAAAGTTCATTATTGACAATAAAAATTTTAGAATGGTGAATCAAAACTACCATCAGCCACATTCTAAAATCTACTGGAATTGGTGGGAGAATCTGGTAGTTACTCTGTCTGTAACTATCTGCTATACTTGAGACAAAGGTATGCTTAGATCACTGCTGCTGTCCAGTGTATTCAGATTAATAAATGTTTGTTAATAAGTGTATTCAGATTAATAAATAAATAAACAACAAACTAGAACTGACAAGTTCCTCTTGCCATGAGCACTTTGTGAGCCAGGGCAAGAATTCCTCCACCTCATCTCATTTGCGGTCTTGCCCTAAAGGTTTCTGCTCTTTTTCTGTAAGGTCCTTTTGATTGTTCCACAGAAACAAATTCCCAGATGAACTCTAAGGGGCCTGATCCTATTTTAAAATGTAAGTTTAAAACTCCTTTCTCACTTCACCATTCTTGGCAAGGGCTCAGACATGAACCACATGTCTGGTGGAGGAATTTGGCCCACAGACTGTTTTAATTACAACCTTGTCTGCTGATATTAAACGGAGCTTCACTGGCATTAGAATGCTGCAGAAGTAATTAATCCTAAATGAAATTATTTCCTATGTAGTTTATAAACTTTACTTCTTTTAACTGGAAGAATTCCATGTGTTGAAACAACAACTACTTCACCATTCAGAGCTGAAAAAATGCCAGAAGACAGAAAACTCCTCATATTGCATTTCTGAGGATAATATTGAAGTGGGAAAAGAAAAGCTGTTGAGATACTTTATTAGCAACTAGGCTAACTCCAGCTACCCAGTGAGTCTGTTCTTAAAAAGTTTAAAATTTAATGTCTTTGTAGGCATATGAGAGAAGAATCAGGCCTGGAAACAGTATCTGAAAGGATGCAAAATAGCAAACACTACTTATAAATTTTTATATTCATTTAAATACAAAGTGAATGTGAAATCTCTTCACTTTTTAAAGTAGCAGAAATGACTGCAAATCCTTTTGCTGAAAATCCATTACCTGAACTCTAATTTTACTGGCTAATGAAGCAATTAATTCATCTGTCCAAACTGCTATTACTTTACTTTATACCTACTGATACTTTTGCTGCACAGGCAATAAAAAATAAATCAAAAGAAGAGTCATGCACCCACCTCTCCATGCTCACACTATTTGCTGATGCGAGCTTCAACTACTTATATTTCATCTTATATATTGTGAACTTCAAGGCAATTATTTTACAGCTATTCTAAATCCAAAACACAAACCATCCTCTTTTAGAATCATATACAAGCAAGCTTTTCCCTAATTATCAATCTCACTGTTCGTAGACTCATGCTTTTAACTACAGGAATAAATGAGAGTATTCCCTGTCCCCAAAATATCAGTATCTAAAGAGACGCTTTTAATGATTCCTGTTCAAGAATGACGTATCTAATCTCTAAGAATACCAACACTCTAAAGGAGGTGAGAGAGTTAATACTTATATTTACACAAAGATATATTTTACTTTCAAAACAGAATATAACAACACATGTCTAACTACTAGGTATATTTTTAAATATCCTTCACTCAGATTAAACTTTGTTAAAGTGTGCATAGACCAAGGCATTAGAAAAATTAAAAAGACTTCTTATTTTATAATTTCTGTAAAAACAATCTTGAAATTTTTTATATTGTCTAAATTTACAAAGTCCTGTAACTTTTTCATCAGTACTTATGTGAATGGATTAATCATTGCTGCATGAATGAACTGCATGATGCAGATCACTGAGAGTAACCTGCAGTTCAGTCAATGCTCTTGTTCATCAGTTAAAATTCTGGGATTTATTTTCATTCTTCCACAAGAAAAATATATAAAAGTTAAAAATAAGGCCAATTATAAAGAGCACATCTTGTCTCCCAGCACTAGTAACTGTAGAACAGTTTCCATAAAGAGGACCTTTCATCTGGATTTTCTTTCTTAACTTGGAGAAACTAACATCAGATTTTATTAGGATACCTTAATTCTCAACAGTTCTAGCCTGTGAAAAGGAAGTATACACAGAATTAGTCTCTTTGTCCTTCTGCCCATATCCACTCTATGGATAGAACAGAAGACCATCACCCGGAGCACAGTTACTCCTGTCATTCTCTTGTCAGGGGATGAAAAATTTCTGAGGTGGCACTACTAAAAATGTAGCCTGTGACAGAGTAATTGGATCCTGCACAGATAAAGATTTTTTGTGATCAAAGCAAAAAATAAAACAGCCACCGTCTCCAAACCACCCACCACAGAACTTAAATGTCTCTGTAATAATTTCACTGAAAGTATAAGCAATTAAAAAATTTCTTGCAATATATCTCTAACTGATAAAGCATAGAAAGGATTGCCTTGCAAGTAATACTCATATCACTCTTCATTAGAGCTGTTTTGATCAAAGTTTTTTTTCACTTGAATTTTATCTTTCATCCTGTTCTTTTTCTTGCCCAAGGAAGAGTTTGGTGTTTCAAAATCTCCATCACCAAATCACCCTGTTTAACCCACTGAAGAAAAAGACAATACTGAAATTTTATACATGCCTGATTTGTACCCTCAGTTCATCAGATTATAAAATGAGTTATGAAGAAGAGTAGATCAGACACATTCTTGCTATGAAAAAAATTTCCAGCATATTTCAAGATTTCAACAAGTCCTGGTCTTGAATATCAAGCTGCCTGCATTTGGCTGCAAGTTAATTTTTTTTTCTCCTAACTCTGTTGAGGCACTGGTAAGTTGCTCTCCTTATATGGAGAGAAGATTGTAACAGACATATAAAAGAGCACAATGTACCTACTTGATTTGATTGTTTGTTTTGTCAAAATAACTAGTCAAATATCAAAGCAGCTACAACATGTATCTAAAACAAGACTTCACACAAAGAAGAGGAGAGAGTTATTAAGTCTTACAGAGGTACCTAAATCAGTAATCATTTTCCTCTCCTCCTGCCTTTCAGAGGAGATTCAAACTGTTAAGCATCACTCAGACTTACTATTGTGTTCTAGCATCCTTTCCCTCTGGCTGGCCTGCACAACAATAATGTCTGAAATAGCCCATGCACTTGAAATTATCACCAGCCACTCATCATGAGCCCCAGGAAATGCAACCATACTGCTGAGCAATCACAGTATCCCCTGGTCTCACACACGCTGGTGCCTAGCAGCTGAAGACCTGCACACCATCTTCATCACTGAGGCCAACAGACACATCCTCCTCTACCTCCTCATCCAGCTGAAGGCTTCCAAAGGAGTACTTATTTCTAGGCATGGGAGAGGAGCTCAGCACAACGGGGTTTCCAAACACCAGGGGGTGAGTGAAGGGATTAATGACTTCTGAGTCAGAATCACTGGATTCTGTCCCACTGCTGGTGGAGCCCTCCATCATCTGGATGGCAGCCATGTGATCCATCATGCCACTGGCACGCAGCGACTGCATCACTGGGCTCTGCTTTGACTGTGCCCCAGCTGCCATACCATTGGCCATCATTTTGCCTTCTGGAGAAGACATCTTAGCCACCCCACCTCCTTTGCAGTATCTCTCTGATCTATACTCCTGCCCAGGGGTTGAGGATATCTGGCTCAGGATAAATGGATCTGTAACTGACTTATTGCAGAGATTATGGGTTTTCTGTGCACGAGGCCGTTGAGAACCCGGAGAATATCTGCAATAGCCATGGCAGTTAGTGGCATGGCTGTCCTCCTCCCCAGTTCTCATCCTGCAGTCGTGCCCATTTTCTGAGACATAGCCCTGAGAGCCAGTTCTGCTCAGGCTCATGTTAGGGCTGGACTCTTTGCTGCTGGGAGGCAATGGAGTGGCCAGGGGGCTACGGCTTCCCGGCCCTCGGAACATTTCATCAACCAGAGAGCTATGCCTTGGCATCCTGGGGCTTCCCCCCGTGTAGAAGGAGAGATTAGCTGTGTTATCATCAAGGTACTCTTCTGAGACATACTGGGAAGACTTTAGAGAAGCTGAGGAGTCCCTATATCTAGTTCTATTGCGATTTTCGTCTCTGTAGTGAATATAGGCACCACTGGTCAAATCACCCTCATAGTTGTCATTTGTTTGGGAATATGACCGGGTTATTTGTCCTCTGAGGAGATCATACTCGCTATCTACATCACTGCAGTCAATGAAAGGAATGGAGGTGCTGCTGCCATGAGCAGCCCTGGAAGCTGGACCTGTGCTTGGCTGCTGTGATTGAGGTCTGTTCTGCTGCATCCTATCCTTAGCAGGCTCCTCTTCTTCCTCCACTGCTGAGACCACTGCTCCATCCACCTTTCTGCCTTCCTTTGGACTCTTCTTCAAGGAAGGGCTCTTGTGCTGTCCAGTGTCTTCCGTTGAAGATTTCAACTCCTTCCCTTGCCGGCAGCTCTGCACTGCTGCAGCATCATTGCTGTCTCCATAGGCTCTAGCAGTCTGGAAAGATAATAGAGGGAGGGCAAGGGAGACACAAAGGGAAGGACAAAAGGGGAGGGAGGATGGGAGGGGAGAGGTTTGAGAGGGA
This sequence comes from Molothrus ater, assembly GCF_012460135.2. Classification (NCBI taxonomy): domain Eukaryota; kingdom Metazoa; phylum Chordata; class Aves; order Passeriformes; family Icteridae; genus Molothrus; species Molothrus ater. The sequence continues at coordinate 40,359,460 of NC_050479.2, forward strand.
TGGGAGCCAGAGGGAAAAGGCTGCATGTAATTACACACCAGAATTTCACATCTGCAGCAACATAGGAGTCTCTTGGAAAGAAAAGAGGTAACCCAAGTCTTAAAACTAATTGGAATAAAAAAAAAAAAAAGAAGAAAAAAAAAAAGAAGAAGAAAAAAAAAAGAGGTTTCTGATCTGGAAGAACAGAAAAAATCATAGGCTAAACAAGGGAAAAGAAGGCATACAGTGCAGTGATAATGCAAAAAGGGGTATTTGAGGTGTTTCCATGCTATAAGGCAGCCACTAACACTCTAAAAACATCAACAAGTGCACACTACTCTGAGAACCTGTAGGAAAAGATAAAAACATAAAACAAATTCTGCATAGCGTACTTAGATACACTAAAAAAGTCATGTGTGGGCTTTTGAGCACCCTACATTCACCCCCTGGAGCATACCTGCCACTGGTTCATAGGCTGGCTTTTCTGCAGACATCTGCCCAGCAGCCATGCTCCATCTACCTGAGCTTGTCTCAGCAACATTAAAATGCTACAAGCTATTTGAAATGGGCTCCATCTATAACAAAATTCTCTGAAGTTCCTAAACTTGCAGAAAGAAGAGAGCCTGTGAATATCAAAAGGAGGTGATGCATAGAAGGTGAAGCTTCTGGTAGCATTCTAAAATGCATTAACCTAGTAGCTTGCTCCTGACATTTTAAGCTCTACCTAACATAAGGTTATGTGATCAAAGGTTCACCTCCACAGACATGGATGAGCACAGAAAACACTGGCAAATGGAGAAACCACAACAACCAAGTCAGGAAAATGAGCTTCCTGACCTGCCTCCTCTAGAGGCTGTCCCAGGAGAGCCATCAGCCCACATGTTTGGTGTGTTTGGGATGCCAGCAACTGGAGAAACCAGAGCCAAAGAGTGGAAGAGGGTGAGGCCACTGGCACTGGCTGTGCTTGTGGGAGTGCTGTTTTCTGTGTTTACATGTGTGGCTATGTGCTCATGCTCTGTATGTGTGCTTTCACGTGGTGGGTGCCTATAGTGAATACATGCTCAGCCCTACTGGGACCTGGGAACCTGCAGCTGCTGCAGCCTCACCACTACTGACTGGGCTTCTGGACTTGTGAACTCCAGCACACAGCAGCTGTCAGCATGAGATAAATACATATGGTATCTGCCAGAGCTAATGGCTTAGAAGGCCAGAGGTGCAATTTTTCTGAGGAAATAATTGTTCCTTCCCTGGTTAATACCTGGTTAACACTAACCTAACACCTTGAAATGGGCAACCAAGACCTCTCAGCAAAGAAAAGTAATTACAGTTTCCCCAGATGCAATAGCCAGCTACAACCAAGGACCCTGGCAGCAACACCGAGGGTTGCAATTTTTCAGATGGTGATTAGTACAGCTCAGACAAGCTCACTATTTATATTTGTCTGGTTGTCTGAAAGCAATGCTGTTTCACTCAGCAGAACCTAAAGATTATGACACCCAGGGCTCCTTCGCTCCCAGCTAAATGGTAAGCAAGCAGAAAACTATGCTCCTAGGGTTTTAAAACAGCAATCAGTGGAGGGTAATCTAACAAGAAATGTTTCAAAGGATTTAATTTCCAGGTTTTCATCAACATCACTGACTTGTTTTGGCACCTCTGTATGCTGTTCTGAAGGCTGTGCAGTCAGACTCCTGATGGAATGAATCTTGCTGTGTTTCCTGGAGATAAAAGGAAAATCACATAAAGAGCTATTTCAGTTTTTTTTTCTACAAACAGGAATCAAGAGACACGCTTTTAAAACAAAACCTTTGAATAACAGCTTTCATAAAATTTTGCTCCAAAACAGATTAACATTCCTTCCTTTCTGTAAAATTTTAATATGCTATGTGTTGCAAACATATCACTGTAAGAAAAGGGAGAAGCACTGAAGCAAAAATGGTCTAACAGGTGAGCATGAATCATAAGCAATGAGCTATTGGCACGGTCTTTGTGGCATTTTGGCCATTACTTTCAGCTCACCATGAGCATGATGAGTTCAGACAGAACTGCTCTGGCAAGCTAGAAGACTTTCAGCTTCCCTGGAGACCTCTCCCTTGAGCTTGGATGTACTTTTTCTTATGTTCAGTTTTACCCTGAGCTGAATATGTTTGTTCACACACATTAACCACGTCCCAACAAAGAGGGTGCAAATCAAATTGGGAGAAAGTTACCTGTGATAGCAGGATGTTCATTGCTGAAAAACAGATTGAAGACTACTGATTTTAAGTGAACTATAAGTTATGAAACTTTTGCCAAAACATGCAGGACCACGGGATATTACACATGTGATAAACAGTCAAACCAGCAGAGAAGGAATTTTTTTCCTTGGACTGGTGCCAAGATCTCAGACTATAACTAACTGGAAATCATGACTTTTCTTGGATTTTAACATATTGGGATAATAAATTTATTTCCTCTCACCTTTCAAACTGCACTTTTTTGTGCCCTCCTTCCTTAACATAGTCAAGAACTTGCTTCTGGGTCCGACCACTGGAAGAAAACCAGAGTTAAAGTACTTAATACAATATACCACCTGGTCATCACAGCCTTGTATTTGGCTTGCATATTAAGTCACAGCAACCAGTAAAGTATTTGGCACTATCAGCAGAAACTCATGTTAAGATCATACAGAAGGGGACCTGGTCAGATACACACAGAGTTTTACCATTTTGCATGTTACTTGCCTCTTTTTTTTGCTATGGAGCTACTTTTTGATGCATTTCAGAACTGCTTCAATTCAGCTTTTTGGACCCTATAGGGTACTACATTACTGGGAAGTTACTACAATGGAAAATGAAGCAGGGGTTAAGCTTTCCTTTAATGAATTAATATATTATTGAATCCTTTTTAGTCAAATACCATCCTTATCTGATATTAGTAAACCCTGGAAACAAGATAAAACCCCTGACATCTACTTCATTCCTTGGTTGCTACTATAAAACACACCCTTTTGCAGAGTTTTAGGCTGGAAATCCCTTTCTACCCTTCTGCAACAGGGTGTGAGGTAGTGAGAAAGCCCAGCACTGTTTATTGTGCAAAGCTATAATCTCCAAAGCAAACTGAAAGCAGCACAGGAAACCCACACCTCAAGAATGCTCAACTGAGAGCCAAATTCTTCCAATTCATTAGAGGCTTTCAGGGACTGGAAAAGGTTATTGAATGTAGTAACAGAGATCACAGTGAGTGGAGGATGTAGCCAAAACCTGCTTTCCAAAGCCTGAGGTAAGCTGAATGCACCTACAGTTTTCCATTTACTTCAGGCAGAAACTTAACAAGTTATAGTTTGTTTACCCAACATAGGTCCTTCCACGTTAATTTACTTTGCAGGCAGCAAACAAAGTGGAAAGAGAGTCAGAATGGCTGTATATACACTGTGTTCTTATGCAAGGCATCTAGAGTGCATCATTCATCTCAGCAAAGAGCGCTTCTGGCTGTACAGCTTGTATCAGCTTCACAAACAAAATAAACTGTATGAATAAAAGCATTTCCCCCTGGCATACACAATGCAATATCTACAATAATGCTTCTGCCAGTGTAATGAAAAAAAAAAAACCAAAAACCAAAACAATAACTCAACTATTGAAAGCTTTCCTACAGGTCTAACAATATCACAGGTATACCTGGTCTTAGCAGAGGTGGTCATGTCACATAAATCCTTTGTGAGCATAAAGCCATTGCTTTTAACTACACAAATATGGGTTTATCACAGGGACATGCAACAATCTCTACTCTGAAACATAGGAAAGACCCCATCCTAGGAGCACAGGATTCAAAGAATCCCCAGAAATTGCTAGCTAGTGTTGCTGAGGACACAGGTGAATTTTCTTGTGCAAAACCAGCTCGACCCTACATACTTCATATCTTACCTCCAGAAAGCTACTTTGCAACAGCTGCTACAAAATTAATGCAAGGTTTTCCCCTACAGTGTTCTTTGCACTGTTCTGGCTGAGAAGATGCAATGGAAAATATAAAGGAGCAAACTACAAGGTAAAAAAGGTGAGCTGAAAATAACAGGTTTAATCCTAGACCATTATGGATGTGATTTTGAAATGGAGAAGCAACAAAGGTGGAAAGAATGCATGTCTTACCTGAACCTAAATGAAGAACCTCTAGAAAAAAGAACAGGTTTAGGCTTTGGTTTAGGTTCCTCAAAAAGCCTGAAAAAGGCATGATGCTCCACACAGATCTTCCAGAAAGACTTGCAAAAATCTCGACTGGCCATAAGGAATTCCAGGGTGTCCTGGAATGAACTCTGAAAATTGGGATAGCATTTGCAATGTAAGCTGGGCAGCAACATAGATTAGAGAAATGCATTGACAAATTAGGAGCTATGCTAAAAAAAGAAAAAAGAATAAAGAAAAAAAAAACCCCAAAAGCTTCTTCCCAACTTATTTGCTTTCAGGCTTAAGAGGCTCTATCCTTCTAACGTTGAGACATTGCTGGTCTGCCTGTCAGTATCAAAGCTATTGCTCAAACTTCCTTTCATTGGCTAATATGACAGAGATAAAGCAGTGGTTTGAATGTCAATGAGAAGAAGTTGATTACATGCTATACCTTAAGAATTGATGATACAGTACCAGAGTTGCAGCCAGAAGATGACTCTGAGACATTCTATTCTGACTGACTCAGTTTACATGTCCTTTGCCAGGACTGCTCACCTGAGATGCCAGGTTGATCTGCACAGGACCAACAGTGAGCATAAGCAATTAAAATATTAATGAGCTGACAAAAACCACGTGGGATCTGTGAGTAGAAATTTACCAAATAACCTTCTGTCAAGTTCAACAGCTCCTTCCAAGGACTTACATTCACATCAGGCCGTAGTTTGATAAGAAAACGTTTCCTCTTGAAGCTCAGCTTCCGAACCTTAGCCCAGTTGAAGGCATTGATCTTGGTGTGACCCTACAGAGAACAAAGCCAGCTGGGTTTAATCATTCCAGATCCAAATGGAAAAATCTAAACCACTAAAGAAGCTTGTCATAAATTAATCATCTGTTCACTTAACTTGAAATGATGAAATTTCTTATAACTCATCCTCTGATAATGCAAACCATAAACATCTGGTGCAATGACTGAAGGCAGGCACTTAGGGTTAAACCCTTGCAATACAGGACTAGTTTCTGTGGAAATATCCAAGCCAGTATCATTGCACAAGACAGGGTGGACCAGATTTTGCTATCTTGTGCTACTATGCAGACTCAAGATTTTCTGTGGACTAAATCAGCTTCCAAAGGTGCCTCACTCTATTTCCACCAGTGACAAAGAATGCAGGGAATCCAGACACATCACCTCACTTTGATGAAGTAGATTTTCTCCCTCTTTTTACATCTGCAGGGCAAAATAAGTATCTCTTTAAATACTGCTTAACTGTGGGAAGAAAAAAGCAATTGCAGGTTTTGTATTGGAAGTACAAAACACTGCATATTTTGAGCTTTTATAAGGACCACCAGAAGCAAAAGCAATCTAAACAAATTATTTGTCTCTGAAGAGCCACAAAATGATTTTCTGGGAAAAGGCAACCAATACCATAAACAAACAGCAAGAAGGAAATTATCTTTATAATACTCCAACTCCCAGCCACTACATCATTAGCCCCTACCCTCCAGAAGTTTCATTTTTAATCTATGTCAGCAGGTATTGGAGGTGCTATGTTAAAATATTCACTCCAGCAGTTTGTTCAATGAAGACTTCAATGCAAACATTCCTAGAACACAGCAAGAAGTTTCAGAGAACTACTACAGGATTGCTAAAAGCAGAAACCCACGTTGATTTGGGCACCATCACCAGACAGCTGTAGGAGTAATGACAGTGTAATGATCTCTGCTAAGTCAACCAGCTGTCTAAGAATCACATAATTAATCTCCTTAAAATAATCAGCAGCACTGACACTGATTTCTAAATAAATGGCAGACTTTAAAGTAAGTCTGACTACAGCTTATGCCATTTGTGAGTGAACTTTTATTTTCATTGGGGTCATTCTAATGAGATCCTCATATTTCAATTTCTATCAGTTACAACCAAAATAAAAATAACAACTTAGCTCTTGACCTATGAAGTGGTTGAAGGAAGCCCTAAGCCTACTGACAGACGCCAATTGCTGAGCAGACTCCAGCAGGTCAAAGCCCAACTTCCCTTTCAGCATTCAGTCTTGGAGCTTCACCCAGTAAAATTTCCAATATTTCAGAAACTTTAAAAACAAACAAAACTGTTTTGAAAGTCCCAAACACATTAGGCTGAGTAGACATGACTTCAGACCTTGTCAAATCAAGCCTTGGGCCATCAACCTGCAGCTACACTTCACAGCAGGATCTCAGCTGTGTGCTGGGACTCAGGTCTGTGCTGCTCCCTGTGGACACACACTTTCACCTTGAAGACAGCCTTAATTTACAAGGCTTGGCAGTTCATTAATTCAGCTGATGAAAATGCTGTGGGGGAGCAGGGGAAGGGCCTGAACATACATTTGCTTGAGTTATGTGCATTTCTAACAATGTCCTACTGTTCTCATGTTTCAACCTATGCTTCAGTTTTGGGGTTCTACTACCAACTCATTTAGTTGATCAGGGATCTTTTTAATTTGTTGCCTCTTTTTGGCTGTGTGTTTGGTTGGGTATTTTTAAATCTCAGAGCATTTGGATCAGACACTTCTGGGGTTGTTTGTTGCTGTTACTTTTCTTTATGAAAGGACTCAAAATACTTTGTAAGGCTGAAAACACTAGTATTTTAATTATAGTAAAACAGTTAAAATGAATAGTCTTTCTGACAATTGTAAAAAGGGATATTTTAAAGAACAGCTTACTTACTGCTTACTTACTGCTTTTAGCACAGAGACAGGTAAGCATCTAAAGTGAAAGCAGCTGACACCAGCTGACTACCTGTAGCTTCACAATTGTAAAAGCCAATTTTGTTATTTACATAAGGGGAACTGCAGAATGAGAATTTGACAAATTTACTAATGATGTTTCATGAATATGTACTAGAATGACTGCAGCAGGAAAGGAGAGGAAAAAATAGAAGGAAAACAGTTTGGATCTTTAAAGAAAGAAGTAAGATCCATGGATTCGGCAAAGATACAATGGCCAAGGCTGGTCAAGAAAACTGAAAACTTTGAAGAAGTAACACTACAGAGAGCTTATATTGACTGCCTTCATCCTTCTGCATGGACTCCAGCTGTCTGTTGTTTTACTTGTCTCTGCTTCTCACCCATTTAACATGCACCAGCCCTGCAAGACCTACCTGCTCCTACATGTAGGAGAAGTCAGCATGACCAACCTGCAAATTGTGAGCCACAGCTCAGTCTGCATCTTGAACAGCACATTGTGGATGCAGATGGAGCTCCACACTGTGCATGCACATAAGGTAGGAGGCCCTGGAAGCAAAGGATCCAATGCAGCCCTAACAGGTTGAAGATAATTCTTGGAAAAATTTTGGAAGTTCCTGTATTTTCCCAACTGAATACTTGTAGACATGGCTGAGTTCCTGAATTCTTACTGCTGTCAGAAATCTCTCTGCTTTATGAAGTACAAAATCATGCTCTAACCTGAAACACCAGAATGCCTGTGTTGGCAACAGCCAGGTTGATTTTCGTCCCCTCCCTGTCCTTGGCTGGGTGCAAACGTATCCCGTACATCTCCAGCCGACGGGCAATCTCCAACAGCTGGAAGTCAGACTCTGCTGGTGTCTGTCCCCTTGAGAAAGAAAACAGAGAACACTCACAAGCCTGTCACACCTTTTAATAGAGATCAAGAGGTCCTCCAGAGAACAAAGAGACATTTGATCAAAGAGACTGAAAACTGTCAGAGGTGTAATATCTGTTTGGTTTTTCTACATCCCCAGACTTTTATCAGCTAGAACAACTTACTCTAAACAAATATCAAAGAATACACAGATTTTACAGTCTATTATAAATTTTTTTTTATAAATTTTTGCTCCAATTCTGAGACACCTGATACAGATAGATTTTAAACCATTAGCTCGAACAGAATTTACTACCTCCCTTTGTTTTTTCCACTAGAAGATATGCCATATTCCTAAAAAAATCATGAATGGAAGCATGTAATGATGCTATTCATTGTAAAAGTGATTGTAATACCAAAATGAAGTAAAATAGAAGGCATGAAAACCCTACCATAAATGTTGTGAAGCCATAAGCATAACCATCATTGATTGTGATGAAATTATGCAAAGCTTTCATTATTACTGCCATAGAAATCACTACCACTCACCTATTACTCAACCTAGCTCAAAAATGAAACTGTTCACATCTTGAAGTGTTCTTGACAGCTAAAAAAATACTTTTCTAAGCCTTATTGGTACTTCTGCTCACCATCTTGCTAGTACAGGCTTTTTCTCCAGACATTAGGATACCAATTTGCATCATTATCTTGAATTCACTTCCCCCATAATTCTGCAAGTACTCCGTACTTTTCCTAAAACTATCACTAAACCCCTTCTTCAACCTATCTCAAAATACAGCATGGAAAGGTTGAAAGGCAACATTCAGTGTCCTTGAAACCAAAGGACTACTGTCAGAAGTGCCTGACTGATCAGTTGTGATTTGCAATCATACCTGCATGCACAAAATCAGCAGTAAAGCATTTTGTATGAAATAGACTGTAAAATAACAGCACGCTTGAATGAATATCGAATCAACTGTGCTTTAAACATCTTGTTATGATGATGGGAAAAAAGGCAGGAGTAACCTTCAGAAAGTTCATAGGCTTGAACAGTTTTTGAGAAGCAACCTTTGAGAAACTCAGAGGTCCAAAGCTCTTTTGTACTTCAGATCTAGCATGCTTACCACTAGAACTACTCTTCAGGAAAGGAAGGCCAATAACAAAACCAAAAGAGTCTTACATGTGGTTACGGTGAAATTCCATGATTTTGTCTTCTAGTGCTTCTTGATGAGGTATATACTTGTTCTTCGCTAAGTGTTCACGATCTATGGTTTCATCAAAATCCCCAATCTCAGCTGTGGAGAATTTCAAGAGGAGTCTATTAAAGCACCATATTACACCTGAATAATCTGGTCAATCCAGAAGCCCCTGACAGCTGGGAGGAGGGCAGAGAAGCAAACATAGTTCCTTGCAACCTGTGCCGTGGTTTTATGATTCAGATTCCCAGTACATTATCTTCCACACATTACTCTCTTCTCCTCTGTGTTAGTATTTGATATGTGAGAGGAAACTCCAGGATTTCTCCCATCTACCACAACTAAGTAAGTTGTTGGATGTCAGCTGAAGAGATGAAGCCATCAGTGCTACCTTGGCTTGTGTGGGGGATAAGGGCAGGGGTAACAGGGAGGGCAGCCCTAACTGAGCAGAACTCATCCATCTCTCTCACAGTGCTCAGGTGCCTCTCCATGGAGCAGCCAAGCACTAGCTTCCTCTCCAGGCCCATGCTCCACATGGTAACCTTTGAGAGAAAGTCAGAAAGATGGTTCTGTTTGCTTGTTTGAACACTAGCTTGTAATCCACCTCATGAGATTATGAAACATTTGTCTTCCTCTAATTCTGCAGCAGTTTGAGACACATTCTGTCTCCCTCCTCCTCAAAGCTGCTCCCATCTGCTGCAGTTATTCAACACTGTGTGTGCAACAGTATGGCACACCCACCTTCCATTTTGCAGTCCATTCAGTGAAATTTCCTTTTTTTGGCAGGTGTGGGGGTGAGGGGCAGGCAATCTATCTGTGGGTGCCAAATTACTATCTTGTTGCCTGCTATTCTTGGAATGTCTCTGAAAAATCTTGCTATTAGTTTTTTCACTGAGCAGGCATAGCAGCTTCTGCCTGCAAACCTGATGGAGTAATAGCAACATTGCTGCAACAAAGGCTGCTACCTTGGTAACGTCAGGGAAATTAAAATGCAGTGCCCTCAAATTAAATGCAGGATGCAGTCAGACACGTTGTTGCACAGCTGACCCAGGGTATGACAGACCCATGCTCAGATACACCTGCTTCACCCATGTAAATGAACCCTTGATCCAGGTCTGCTCAAACTAAGTCTGTTCAGAAAAAAGAAAGGTTTCAGATCACATTTAGAACACTGTATTTCTGACAAACTGGGATCAGATGTACCTTAAATGCACAGGGGAAGCAATAGCCTGAAAATAAGGAACCAAAGCATCTGTGAATTACAGAGCAGCAGCTTTTTTGACCCAAACTGCCTGCAGACACATGATGACATTTTTTACTTTGAAGGTCAGAGGTGGAAAAGAGTTGAAAACTGACACTGTCTGATTTACACCACCTCATTCACCCCATCTGCTCTCAATCATTCCTTAAAATGGTAGAAATACTACACAACTTTTGAGAATTTCCTTTTTAAAAATTGTCCCATTTGTCCCCATCTCAGAAACAGCTCTCTGCTTCCAGTTTTACTCATCCCAGTCTCAAAAATCTTCAGGGTCTGTTTTTAAACCTACCTCAAATAAATAGCAAGTTTCTGTTCTTTAATGAAGCCATAAGCCCACCTAAGTTTGCAACATCTCAAATAACATGGGCCTGGATTCTTCAAAATGCAGTTCAAAACCCCTATGTCTGTGTACACAGATGAGCTTAACACCTCTCCTGTAGGGCTTTCTTCAGAGTCAACACTACAGAAGACACTTTCTTCAACTCTACATGATTTTTAAAATTTTCACATTTTTCAACTGCTAATCCTTTATCCAAACTGTTTTCCTGGCTTTCAGGTTACTTCTGAATTTGTTCTCTCTGACCTCGTACTCAACAAGCTTTTATTTACCACTTACTCTCCTTTTCCACCTTGAATAACTTTCTAATAGCACTCCATCGAGAATGAGAGGGAATTATATTGCAAATATTGTCAGCCTCACATGTAACTATTCTTTAAAATCTTTTCATGTGATTTAGCCAAAGACTTATTTACACAGCTGATGTTTTTTCTCTTACCTGGCAAGTGCATTACACCATGCTGTATTCTATCTGCATTAGCACTTCTGATACAATGCTTTTAAGGTAGTTTTAAATTGAATGTTTCAAAAAAAAAATTCTGTAATATACATGCTAATTTAGCAGAAACCTATTTACTGTCATATTGTGATTTTATGATAAGTAACAGCATATAACATTGACATAAAGCTTACATACATAATATATGGGCCTCTTGGAATCAGATATTCCCCATGGAAACCACTCATTGGCACAGCATTAGTAAGACATACAATAACTAACCTGCATTCTCAATCTTTCCCTTTTGATACCATTACTCTTATCATCTGTTAACTCTGATTTTTATTGCAGACAAATACATAATATTTCTTTTGCTATTGAAAAATAAATTAGAGACAAAATAAATAAAGACAGCCATGTAAGTAAGATACAGCTATAGAATCTTACCAGAGAAAATTTTCACAGAAAAATGTTCATGAGACACAAGATGGACAAATAAAAAGGCCAACTGCAAACTTCTAGCAGAGTTTTCTAGCAAACATGATCATAAATCAATATCTCAAATGAAGAGAGACACATGCATTAGGGTGTCTGCTCCTCAGCATCTTTCTTTGGTGCACAGGTATTTATTATGAAAACTCAGCCTCCTGAAAACTAGAATGCTGAGACTCAATTTCTCCAAATGATCAAGATTTTTTTTATTGCCTGATATTAAAGAGAGTTAGAACTAGCTTAACTGAGAAAAGAAATACAGCTGGATTGCTGGACACTGTAGCAGGAAAAAACGAGAGACAAAAACCTCACTAGTCAAGGATTTTATTTTTTTAAGTCTGTGCTGCCAAAATACTCAAATTTAAAATGGTATGAGGACTACAGAATTTCACAGCATCTTACTGCTTGCTACTCAGTCCCACTGGTCAATGAAGACCACAGCAAACAGAACGATAAAATACCTGCCTTTCCAACAACAATTGATGAGAAACTGCCTTATCACTCTTAACAGACTATGGCAAAGAATCATGAGATTTATCTGCTCCCTGATAAGAGCTTCCAAATGTCTTTGCTGACTGCACTTTCCATACAACAGCATTACAGTGCAAGTACCCAATAAGGAATTGAACAAGGACCGTGCAAAACAATGTCTATTACAACCATTATACTTGCTGCTAAGTGGTTTTTCCTAACGTTATTCTCAAGATGAGTATCCATAAAGTCTTTAAAGGGAAAACATGTACTGTCTTTCAAGTGATGTGGAAACCAAAAGAAGCTTTGATTTCATGAACAAAATTAATGTATGATTCTACTGGACAGTGTTATTGTGCATACTTTGTAATTAAAAAAAAAAAGGGCTTCAAATCTATTGTTTTCTTTTCTTCCCTATCAGTTTCCTCTTAGGACTGTGATTTAGTCTGGCATTCTAAGCATGTTTATTGACCACATTCTCTAGACAGCATACAGATCTCCAGGAATTTGAATACCCTACTGACATGATGCAAAGTATAATAAAACAGGGTTTCAGCAGAATTCAACATGTTTGCCACTGCCCAGAAAGTCTACTTTTTAAATGATCTTTAGCAGCCTATCAAATACTTTGAAAATTCAAATCTAGTGATCAGAAACTCTTCTTTATTTGAAATAGTAAATTATCTGTATTTGAATGCCATTATATAGAACTACAATAAATTGTCGATATGGCTTAAACCTGTCCCTACAGCAGCTACAAACAGGTAACCCTGCAAAGCATGTCCAACCAAGCATCCTTTTTTTTATCTGTCTGGAAAGAGAAAAAAGGAACTTACACTGTACTATATGTGAGATTAGGAGGGCAGTGCTGGTATCATTACATGTTAGCCTTCCCTGTGCCAGGTCCTGCTTCACTTGCAACGCAAATAGGTACCTGCAAAACAAAAGTGAACAAAGAGTTACACAAAGCAGGAGGGAAAGAGGGGAAAGGATCCCAACTCTGGCTTTGCACCTTCCCTTCACACTTTGGAATCTACAGAAGTGATCTGAATTGCCTAAGTTTAGAGGGTAAATAAAACACAACAGATAGTATATTACTGCCATTAGAGCTGTACATGGTGGCTGCTTTGAAGAACCAAGATCCCTCTCTTTTTCTCTTTTCCTCCCTCCATTTGGAACCAGAGCAATGAGATATGACAGTGCTAGAAAACGTGACAGCTATTAAGTATTCAGTAAGAGATAATGCAGCTGCTTCTAACCATGAAGAGATGACAGATAAACCAGTGATTTAGAGTTATCAGTTGTTTTTTGCAGAATACAAAGTGAACTCTAAACTTCCACCTTGGCACTCACTTGGGAATGAGGCACAAAATCTTGATCAAACTACTCTAGCTAGCCCTGATACCTTTGTGCCCTTACTATCTGTCCATGTACCAGCCCTTTCTAACATTGCCTCCAAACCACTTCAGCCATGCAGGGCAATTCTACACTGCCAGCTTAAATGCAGAGACAGCAGAAGTCCAAGACATTATTTCATCCTTTAAATTTCTTCTAGCTTCAACAGAACTTGGCTTAGTTCCACTCAGTATCCAATTTTTCCCTCAAAAAAAGAAGAGCTAGCAATGGGCTAGCTGGTATGAAACCTGAAGTGGTGAGACACACCTGAACAAGCCTTCCAAAGACTGCAGCTCCTCTGGAGAACTCATACTAGGATCTCAATAATTTTAATAAGACTAGATTTTAAGAGATTTAGACAGAAGTTGTCATTTGAACAGTGAGTTTCAGAATGAGAAGACGTAGGTGCACTAAATGAAAAGGGCAAGCTGATTTGAGGAGTACAGAAAAGTACTTTGTGTATATGTACTGAAATAATACAGCACATCTACCTAACATCCTTTTGAAACCTGCAGACATCTGTCTACCCATACAAAATTCACCCTGGTAGAGGAACATAGCACAAAAATGTTAGAGTCTCTTCTTCAAGTGATGAAGCAGTTCCCCATGGATATGCTTTCACATCCTACACACTGCTATCTATATCTATTCAAGTCCCTTAGCATACATATTTAAAATCTTAGCAAAAAAAGTCATTAGGATTAAGAGACACATCTTCAGGTACAGACAGAGATCACCAAAGATTAATTTTCAGTTCACACAGTAAGAAACAGATATGCAAAGTGTCTATTCAGAAACAGCAATGTTTCATTAATAACATCACGTTGTGAGTTTTCATTCATTCCTTTATTCTTTTTACTCTTTCGTTTATTCTTTAGTCTTTACCAAGTAGATACTCCTTCTTCCTACCCCACATTTCTACTTTTCTCTTTCCAGGCCATCAAGCAATATCGATTATTTATTTTTTTCTATTCAAACGCTCTATTGCCAAAATAAAAACACTACAAAGATAAACAGTGAACATCACAAAAGTAGACTTGTTCTTTATAATGCAAGTCATAAGGACGCCAGAGCTCTCTGCAAAAAAAGGACTTTGTCTTTTGAGAAGATTGAAAATAAAAACTAATAGTGAATATTCTGAATCAGAATGGAAACATGTAATTAAAGGCGAATAATATTGTAGACCAGAAAAAGAGTGAGAAGTTGCAATGAAGAAATACTGCAACAAAGCAATGTTTCTGACCATAAATGAAGGACTTGCTAATAAAAAAAGAACCTTAATGAGTCCCTCATACACATATTTACTCACAGAGAAATAGGAGGTTTTGTGCCAATACAGTGTGAAATTCAAAGCTTAAATGAAGTTTTTGAAATGCACTGAAAAGCATTTAAACATTTAGACAGAGTATTAAGGTACTCTGTCTGCATATGTGTATATCTTTCTCTACATTCTTATTTTTCATTTTATTCCTTCTCCTTTGCATTTCTCCATCTCCAAAGTCACACTTCACCTGTGCAAAGCTTTGGCATTTGTGCTGGTTATACAGACAGGGTCCAATGCTGCTGCAAATCAGCAATTCACACAAAACAGCTCTCCCCCAAATGGTGGTGCAGAGTCACACATGTCCCTTGGCAGAGGGGCACCCCAGGGTGCCCATACATGATTTGATCATGCCAGACAGAGAACCCTAGTGTCAAACTGACTTCTCTTGGCTTAGTAAAGCTCTCCCAGGACTCCATATCCAAGATGCAAAGGACTCCTGCACTTTGCAGAACCTCTTAGCACAGACTGCAGCTGAATCTTAGGGCTTGTTTTTTCAGGTGCATTCAAGGCTGGGACAAATAACACCAAGCTAAGAGGCAGTCATCAATCCTCACCCAGACATCTCAAAGTCCATTTTCTCCCCTCTGCCCATGAGAGATTTAAAAAGAAGAAATAGTCACACAGCTACTAACCTTGTCAGTTCCTCCTGCAGCTGAGCATGGTCAGGTGGGAAGAATTTTACCACAAACTTTACAACAACGTGCTTTGGTCCTAGGGAAAATGTCAAAGGAAGTTAACAAACATCAATAACATGCTGGCCAAATATGCACAATGATGTACAAGGGGTGATTCACATCACCTGCAGTGCATACAGACATGCTAACCTCGTGTCCTTTGTTAGTATGCAGGATATTTGGAAACTGCCCAATAAAATTTACACAGAATAAAAGAGAACAGTAACTTGGTCAAGGGCTACTCTGCCAAAACCAGGTATGTTTTTAGCAATTACATCAGTTGATCCAATAAAATATATATGTATCTACTTTCCTTGCTTCAGAACAGGAGGGAGCTAAAATACACTCTACTTTTGAAGTCCACCAGCTAATTACTATTTCTGTTTTAAGAACAGCATATTTGTTCCAATTCTTACAAGTATGACCAGTGACAAAAGGCCCAATGCATCCCTGTCTTGTGAGAGCTGCCATGACTAATATGACCAGAAAAGCACCTAGAAAAACTGAATCTCAATGGCAAAGCTCCATAAATTAAGAACTTGGCTGACAGTTGACAGAGAAAGAAAATAACCAGAACCTTTCCTGTTCACTTCTACTCTTTCCAGAGCTGGTGGCTATTTACAATTTCCTGTTCTTTCAAAACACCCACTGTAGCTTCCCCCATCCCAACTCTTTCCTCCTCTTGGTCTCCAAACATCCCAGGTTCTGCAGCAATCCCCACTCAGTTTTAATACATCTGCCAGCTCCTTCCCAGTAATAGTCTTCCTGTTGTTCTCCTTCTATTCTGATTCCTGCTACTACCAGCCAGCAATGCATGTTCCTTTAGTCCTTCTCTTACTGTACTCTTTTTCTTTACAAAGCTGTTCCCTCCATTGCCTCCTCCAGTGACTGACTAAACCCCAGTCTCCCCTGGGGAGGGGTCAGCCTGTTCACATGCTCATATGTGACATAACTTACAGGTACATCTTTTAAGGACAGGCCAGAATTAGAAAATAATTCCAGCAACATTTAGTGCAGAAGGTTGAGAAGATAAAGATTGCAACTGAGAGAGTCCTAATTTATTCAAGTACTCTCAGACTGAGGAAAGAAATGTCAACAAGGAAGTACTTACTTCTAATCTGTTTCATAACAGGCTTCAAAAGATCGAGCCACACCTGAAAACAAAAGAAGGTGGTGTTATCATATCCAAACAAGCTACCAGAGGAGCATTTTTAATTGCAATGCCTAGATTATCAGTCACCTATTTATTCTTTCCAGTGTGGTCATTATGCTTTCCTTAATTATATATGGTGGGTTTTCTCTCCAAAATTCTGGGAGATGCTCAGGAAACAGCACTGTGAATGGGCACAGCTTTCAAAGCAGTAGAGACTCAGAGAGCTGGGAAACAGTGAGGAAATCTCACCCTCACTTGTCCCAGACACCAACAATCCCAGCACATGTGGTCAGGAGCCATTAATTTTGTGGAAAGAACAACTGAAATGAGGAGTTTAGGAAAAGACAGTCCTCTATTGTCATTGAGTTCCAAACCCTGAGTGATCTCGAGAAAGGGAAGTGAATAGAGCTGGTGCTTGCCTATGAGGCTGGGAATGCTGGACAAATGGAGAAATGAGATGGCAGCAGCCTACTGGCAGCAGCCTAACCCAATTCCTGGGGGACCCAGGAATCCCAGTATGAGGTCTGGCCATAAATATGGAGCTCTGTTGCTGGGCTCCATGGAGGTGAAGGAGCCTCCCTCCCATCACCTGCAGGAGGAATGTCCTCTCAGATCACAGGTGTGAAGCAGACAACAGGACAAGGCATGGGTGGGAAAAAGCTTACTTTTGAGCTACGGAATAGCTAGAGATAGAGAGCTATCTTCTCTTTTCTATAAACCTGGGAAATTCAGGCCCAGGCATTCTTAACTGGGGACAGCATAACTTCTGCATGTAGTTCACTTGACAACCCGTTTTCCAGGACAGTGTGGGAGTCTTCCCTTCAGCTTCCAAAAGCAAAGCAGTGGCTGGAATACAGTTTTGAGAGCCTATCCCCCCGATCCTGCAGTCTCAAGTCAGAAAGGCTGGGGCAAAATGTTACAAAAAGCCAAGGGACAATCATGCAGAAGGTAAAAGCCAGATGATTCACAGGGCCTGGAGACAGCTCATAATCCTCAGCTGGTAACAACCTATGCCCATGATTTATATTTTGTTATCTCACTAAATTGCCCAGGGCCTTCCTTGAAGACATCTGGAACTTGTGGAAGAACACCCTACAACCATCACAAAGGTTAAAGCCATTAAAAACCAAATTGACTGAGTCTTCCTCTAGAAAAAGAGTATGTATTAGAATTATTACTTCTTTGACCTTTAGTAATTTTAGATTATGCAGAGACTGAAACATATTCAAAATATCCATTTCCCAAAATCACCTGAGAAGCCAGACAGGAGCAGGCCTGTATCACTGCTGTAACTGCTCCAATGCCATGTGCCACTTTTATCATTACTAATAAGGGGAATCCAGTTAGCAGAGACCTCACAGCCCTGCCCTTTCCCACGCACTAATGTTACTCAGTGGAATTCTTCTTATGTTTCTCAGTCTAGGAAAGTCTTTTTCTTTTGTTTCAGAGGTTAAAGAAACTTGGTTATCCAAGAACAGCAATACCGTTTTTAATCACATGTTAAACTGGTCCTGACACACTTTGACACTTGAACAACTTAAAACTGTTTTGTTTCAGAAAGTTTGCATGTACATAATCTGCAACAAAGGTCAGGGACTTTGCCAAGTTTAACGAGAGGGGGAAAAGACACCTTGCATATGAAATAGCCAATTTACAAGATTAGGAGAATAATGTATTTTACTTGATGCCAAAAACAAACAAACAAACAAAACACAAGAACCCCAAAACAAACCCACAAAAGACCTATCAACAAAAAAGAAAAACCAAACCCAAACAAACAAACAACAACAAAAACAAACAAACAAACACACAAAAAAACCCCCAAAAAAAACAGAAAAAAACCCACAAAAATCCCCTCTCTTCTCCACAGAGGTGGTTAATAGTACAGCATGAGCACACACGCGCACCATTCCTCTCTCTACTTTCCCAGTCATCCTACAAGCAAGACACAACATCCTTGAACAGACTGCTGGATACTGCAAATGCATGTAGTGAGAAAGGTGGGGCAAAAAACAATGTCACCACAATGTCACCAAAACCCAAGCAATCAAAACTTCTGCATCATGCAGCTCCCACACTGTACCTAAACACCATCAATCTGAGACTGCTTTATAAACTGGAAAGGAAAACTAATGCGAGGACTTAATTAAGATGAATGTTTTTCATTTTCCCCAGACCTACAAGGCTAGATTATTTATTTGTTAAACAAAGGCTGGCATTCCATGATGGTGACCAGATTTCAGCATCTGGAGAATTGGGGCAGACATCAAGTGTGATGAAATTCTGTGAAACCCCAGGCTTGGCGACAGTGCCTCGTTTTTCTCCTTGTCCCAGCAGGAAGTGGAGCACTCAGACCCTCCACAATCATCTCCCATGCAGATCTTGTCTGCTCCAAGCATGGCATGCTTGAATGTACACAGCTCCCAGGCAACTTGACATACCAGTGTCAATATGTCAGATATGAGATCTGGAACCTTGCATGTTGAAATAAACACAGCCAAATTGTGAATATATGACTTCACATACATATGATTACATCCAAACAAATATGCTCTAAATATTTATTTTTCCTTTTACATTTCACTCTACACTGGAAAAGCAACTCATTCTCTTCAGATGATATGAATATAAAATATGCACGTGTGGTTTATTTCTCAGACATACCATTAACTGCAGGGTTTTTTACTTGTACAATGCTTGATTCTACATTATGGCCTTTATGAAACTCAGAAATTGTAAATCCAATGGGAACATTCACCTCAACTGAATCATATAAACCGATTACAATAAGTTAAGTGTAAATAATACTCTGAGTGCTGCTCCACATTGAAACAACAATTCATAATCAGATCTTCTGCTTCAGAGTTTCTGTGAGTTGCTTTTGGGTGGTTGAAAGCATTAATTCCACCGAATTTCACCATTCTTGGGGCACTGCTGACTAGATATGGGCAAGGTTTGTGGAGCTCCCTGTTTTTCAGAAGCAAAGACTGAACCAACCAGCAAGAACATGGACTAGTGCTCCCAGATATTTGGCTGGTACTTCCCTTTGCAAGAGTAGGGACCAGCTGAGTTACCATGCTCAATGCATGGATTTTCCTTCAGGTCAAACTGGCACTGTGCTTCAGGGGGTTTGTCCACCTTCCTCTTCCTCAGAGCTCTGCATCCCCCACTGTGATTGTCTGGACATGTTTCCAGCCAGTCAATTCCTGCCACCGTGAGGGCCTCAGGCAGCAGCAGCACCTCAATCTCTCCTGTGTTCTGCCTCAAGCAAATAAACCACTTTGTTTTCACAAGACTGAAAACTGTTAGTTTACTTCAGGTCTCTGAGCAAAATGCAGACAGTCATCTATTTAAAACTTAATGACCTGTGAAGTAGAGAAGGTTGATCAAATGACCTCCGTTTTCTAGAAAACTAAAAAGCAACTGTATATACAAAAGATGTTAGGATTTGTTTCAATTTTACATACATACAGCAATAATGCCAGAATGCCACAATTAACACAGCTACATGGACCCTCTGCTGCAATTGTACTGCACAGTTGCACTGTTGAGAAAAGTTACATTAAGCTCTCAAGTTACCTCAAGCATTAGCCAAGGGTATCTGGCAGAATGCTAACCCTTCCAGTGAACTGTGTTTTATGTAATTCCAGCAGCATACTGTGAAGCAGATCCCTTCTAAAGATTGACATCCATTTAAAAAATAATCCTGTTCAATTATAGTTAGCCTAGAACACTATGACCACTAGCATTCTGTTTTAATGTCTATTGTCTAATGTCTGTGCCTGCACTAAGGCATGACAGACAAGATTCCTACTGTTCATTTCATCAAGAAATATTGTTCCTTTTGCATATTTTAGCTGGATGGAAAGAACACAGATTTTTTTTTTAATCAATTGCCCAAAACCATCTCTTCTAGGTCATCCAGGCTACTGGTGCAAATTCTCTTAACAGGTTAGAAATCCAATGTACATCAGAATGTACTAGGAAAGCAATCCAGGTAACTAGCACCCATGCTAGTAGGTTACATGATAAGTCTAAAATAAAACAAACTTCAAATGAAAGTCATTAAAGACTAAGAAGTCATCAGCCTATGGCTTTCTCTGGTACATGATATGGGCAGTGCAATGTCTGAACTGATCTCAGATTCCTGAATGTCAGGACCAGGACACCTGCCTGTACCACACAGCTCCCACCCATCTTTGGGGGTGTCCTTGGATTTGCTTTCCTTTTTATTAACCTTGCAATATTTTATCTATCCCTTTTCTTACCCCATAATGTTTTTCATGAACTCTGTCACAATCATTGCAACTTTTCTATCAGCAGAGAAAGTTAATTTCTGCACTCCAAATCAAGCAGGACTATAAAATCAAGAGGCTCTGTAACAGTCCAGCCTTTGGCTTCTGTACAGCAACTTAGAAAAACAAAACACTTTCCCAACTTGTGCCTGAATTAGCCATTACTTTCAATGCAGATGAAATCTGACAGGAATAATCAGGTTTTAAAAACATTTCTTCAACTCCACTAGGCAAGAACAATTCTTTTTTAGAAGTCCTTTCCCTTTTGAAGACTGAGGATTAAATATATCTTACAAGTAAGGAGCAGAAGGAGAGAAAACAGTGTGCATGCAGATGAAAACCAGCTGAAAATGATCCTTTTACATACCATCATCTTTTTATGATCTGGAAATTCAAGGCCAAAATAGTCGCCTTCAACAAGGTTGAGGTGGTTGCAAACGGCATCATGCAAAACTTTCCCTGGAGCTCTTTGCTGTAAGAAGAAAACAAAGCCTAGGGTTACAAAGAAGCTTTTAATTAGTGGCAGAAAAATTATTATCTTAAGAAATTATTCAGCAAACAACACTGCCAAAACTGTTTACAAAACCAGTGGATATTGCAACCATACCCAAGGGCAGTGGACAATAATTACACTAGTTTTAAAGCTAAAGACTATATCCATCCATCCGTGCATGGCAGCTCCAAATCCATCTTTAGTGCATTTTTATTTTTTGAGGGAAAAGTACTTTGAAATAGAAGAGGACTTGAGATACAGTTTTCTTATGCCTACCAAGGCTAATTCCTGCTGTGAATTTTTATTTTATCCCACGGCCCTTCAAGCAACGTCAGGTCGTGCATGTACATCTGTGTACAACACAGTGAAACCAGGATGTTCACCTGGCATACAAAACACCAAGGACTGAGGGTTTGCTGGATGCTGCTTGATATGCAACAGGCTCAAGCCCTGGGTTCTGACTTCATATGTGCTTATCCCAAGCTGCCTGCTGGGAGGCACTGAGGCTCCTCCAGGCCTGTCTGTGCTACCCTGGCAGAGCTGGCAAGTAATTTGGAGGAGTCAAACACGCTCAAAGCCTTCCCTCTATAAAGACCAGATGTTCTAACCCAATATTAGCTCCCAGAGCCACTGCTCTGCTGATTGTAAGGATTCTTTTCATCAGCCCATCCATTAAATCCACCCCTGCAGAAAATACTACAAATTACAGTTCACCAGCAAGTCTTCTGCAAAAACCCATCCCTGTATAAAAAAGCCAATCACTGAAATCAAATATTTTTGTTCCTTGGACAAATGCACCTATTTTGACTCAAGAGGTCCTGAAACACAGGTCTACGCTCACTTCAGAACAAATAATAACCCATTAAATTGCACAAACCCTGCTGTTACAAGAGAACAATCACATCCTGGATTTGCTCTCAACCTATAGACTGGCCCCTCCCTTTCAGCCCAGTAAATAATACAGTAAAACGAAACAGTAGTAACCAAGTGAAGAAAAGACAACCATTACAGGTGAGCAGGCCAGCTCAGAGCTTGAGCCCAGGCCCTGGCATCTCCAGGCACTGCCCAGACCAACAGCTTACTTAAGAGTGGGCAGCTGCTCAACCCCACCCCCTCCCAAAAGCATCATAATGCAGTCTGGTCTCTGTTTCACTGGGGTACCAAAAAATAAAGACAGGCTTCTTCCACCTAGAGTAATACCCTAGCTGGGAAAAGCATCTTTCCAAAGGTAATTTATCTCACATTCTCTAATATGAACTGTGAAAAGTACATAAGCAGTAGTCAGGCTTACACCAGAGAAATTAAAGTGATCATGTTTTTTCTGGGGAAAGCACATTTTCTAGGATGTATGTATGTGCCACCAGAGCAGCACTGTCACCCTGGTCATGCAGGACACAATGACTGAACCCTTCGATGCTGGCTGGTTTTGAAAGTCTGAAGGGAAGATCCAAGCTCACTGATCCAAAAACTTGCTGAACAGGTTTTTACCCAACACATTCCCAGTGCTTCTGAGAGACCTGAGCCACCAGGAAGCAATATTCACTCAAGGTATTAACTGTTTGTTAATATTTGGTGTAGCAAACATTAGCCTCGTGAATACTGTAAAAAAAAAAAATTAAAGAACAATCACTGATAAAAGTAGTAATTTTTCTAAGCATTCACCATAACCTTGCAGTAACTGAAGTAATTCAGAGTAAAATGCCAAGAGGATGCAAAGAAGGAAGGGAAAAAAAGATCTCTGTTTTCATAGATAGAGCACTTTTGATCTGACACAATGGCATCCAAAGTAAGTCTCAAGTGCAAGTATATTTGAATACACTCACTTCATGTTCTCCAGCTTCATGAAACCAAAAGCATTCCCAGTGTTCACCACCCAGCCTGCACTGACCATTGTGCCTTGCATGTCAGTTCTAACAGAAAGCTTCCCACACCTTCCACTCCACCAGTCACTGTACATAGGCACAAACATACACACACCATCTCAGTGAAAGAGCTTCCTGCTAAAGGCACTTGATTGGAGGCCACACAAGAATATTAAACACATTAGACTGAGTGCAAGAATGATATCTTCTGCTCTGAAAACACACCTACAAATAATTTAGAAGTAAATACTCCTACTTCCAGACTAGTCTCAGGTCTTCACAGTTTGGCTGGAGCTGCTAGAGAGAGGAAGAATGAGTTTATCAGTCATCCTCACAGCAAGAAGCCTTCCTACTCCTGCACAACCAAAGGAACAGTAACATGCAAGTGAGTGTGTAAATATGCCTAGCTAAAGTATTTGATGGATTTCTGTCCGACGAAGATCAAACTTAATCTCTCCTCACTGGAAAAAAAGTGTCTCTGAGTGGAGATTTTTGACCAAGAGGAAAAAAGGCAGAGAGCCACACCACTCAACATTAGCTGAGAAGAGCCTGGCTGTCTGATCTCAGGCCATGAGTAAAAGCCTCTGATGAAAACCTGCTGAGTGTTTTCACAAAGGTTTTTTTTCTTATAGCCATTTAAACGATGGAACAGCAGTCTTGCAGTATTTATGTCACTTGGCATTTTCTCTGGAGTATGCCTCAATAAAATCAAATGCTTCTTACTCTAGTATTTGTAAATATTATTATTCTAAACTCATCTTATCTTTGATCAGTGTATCTCAAAATAAAATCTGACAGTTCCCTCGAAGGAAATGCTGTGCATATAAAATCTGCTGAGATTTAGAGCCTGATGAAACTCCTAGTCTTGCAGGACTAGAAGGAGAAGTACAACATCCACAAAAGCAGAAATGCACAAGGTTTCAGAGAGATCTTGATTCAGTGTAGTTCCATGACATCCCTACTGAAAAATTTACACACAGTAAATTAAAAACTCAGTCCACTGGGTGTGGAAGCAAACCAGGACTCATTCAGGGCACAGTAAACACGAGCTGACAGAGGGAGCATTCAGGAATGAGTGTGCCACACCGATGACATCATCTGAAGTCAACAGTTGTGCCTGACTTCAGCGTGGTTACAAGGCCTAGGAGAAAACACAAGTTTTCCACAGAACCTGGAAGGCATTTTCCAACCATGAAGCATGGCCCTGCTGCCATGTCTCAGACACTGGCTTCTGTTCCACAGCCCCATGGCAGCATCTGCATAAGTCAGAGCCTGGCTGCTTTCCCTGCTCCATGCCAGCATCAGTTTGCTCCATGGGGATCACTGACATGGAAGCATGGAAGCCAATGAAGGCTGGTGGCAAGACTATACCTCCAGACCACTTGCTGCCACAGACACCACCACCCTGTGAGGCAGCAAGGGAAAGGAACCAGGAGGGCAGGGTATCCTGATGGCATTCAGCTGGGGGAGGGTCACATGCAGTCCCAGGAGCTGGGAAGCACCTGCAGCAGGTGGCAGTCCCCTGCTCCTGTTTCTGTTGACAGCCATATTCCTGTGCAATCCATGAAAAACACTGCAGCTCCAGGGAGCAACTAACTCTTCCCACCCCGAAGGAGCCATCTGAGCACACCGGCAGGGAACTTCTCCTGAGCAACACAGGTGTATCTTTTACCCTGACAACAAGGAGCCCTGACATCTGTTTGAACCATCTGAGGTGAGGTGAGCCCCAGCCAGACTGATACACCAGAGAATTACTATTTTTCTCTTGATGTGGTATTTACTTATACCAAGATAATATTAGAAATTTATTACACTGAAAAGAAGCTCAATGACTTCCAGCTACACATTCTTATTCCTTAATGCATTTTGAACTGGTCTTTCATTTAGCTCTGTGAAATCACATTTTAAAAGTAGCTTTACATTTTCAGGGAACGTCAAGTTCTAAATTATGAATAATGTGCATCATCACATTTAGCTGCAAGCTATGAAGGTACCCAGTCAAACTAACCTGCTTTACGCATTATATATTCAATATTTTGCTGTCTTCTCATTACCTCAGTCCTACTCAATTCAGCCTCACTCTACTCCCACCAAAATCCAAAACAGTATATTGCTTATGATCTTCCAGTGGTGAATATTTTAACAGGTTCAACAATTCTTTCCTGTTCTAGTAAACACCAATCCTTTTAAAAAAATATCCCTCTACATACTTGTTTGGACCATTCTTGACACAGACTGCAATACATTTTGTTTTTTAAAAAACCCCAGAAAGTACACGGCTACATCTGATAGCCATGATGCAAGATATCCAGAACTTTAAAAGAAGCATGTTTGGACACATTACACCACGTCCCACAGTTAATTCAGCAATTATTTCACTAATTATGCACCAAAAAATAAGTATATATGTTTATGGTCTAAGTATATATGTTTATGGTCAAATAGAGGTTTCACCATTTTTTATCTGTTCAGTGAAATAATCTCCTAACACAGTTTAAGCAAGATCTTTGATTGAAAGGTCTTTGTTTATGTGTTTGTTTTTACATTACTGAGCAATCATACCAGCTTAAAAGAACCAAATAAAATAAGCACTTTCTTCTGAACATTGAAAAATATAAGTCTGGTTTTTGGTTGAAGTAAGAAATAGTTTCATGTGGAAATAAAGACTACTCTGTTCTCTTTCTCTTCTTCAAAACTGGAATGGGTCAGAAAGAAGTTTGGGTTGTCTTAATTACACTTGCTTGTACTTGCTTTTGCTCATAGGAGAGAAAATAATTCCTTTATGTTAATCTTAAAGAAAAAGGTACATTCATAATTCACACCTGCCACCGCATAAAGGCAGGTGTTTCTTCCACTGATACCCTCTTCCTACCACATTCTGGGTGCTCAAATGGTCTAAAGTGAAATGTGACAATTTGGTCAAGCTAAATATTTTACTAATACTTAAATACTATACGGCACAAAGGTTAAGCACAAGGTTTAAAATGTATTTGGTCTTTCAGGGTTAATAACCTAAAAAAATCCATTCTACTGATCAGCCTTTTATCAGATCAGCCAAACCAGACTGTCAAATTATTTTTATACTCCAATTTAACAACTGCATTGAAATGATTGTGAAAACTTCATTCAGTAACTTCATTACTATTCCTGAAGTCATACACAGTTGTAATCACTACTAAAAATAACAACCCCACGCTCTTAACAGCATAACTTTCTCAGTTATTTGAAACTGTTAAAAAGTGTGTACATATCTACAGTTTTGAAATGAAAGAAAACCAACTAAGAACTGTTCGTGATAAGCAAATAGTATAAAAATAACCTCACAGATGAGATTGAGGATTGAGCACAGGATTCTTAAACAAATAACTGTCAGAAATTTATACTTCAAAGAAGGCTCGAAAACTACTCACAGGAGAACAATGCCGTCAGCATCTGAAGACAAATTTCATATTTTAAATAGTTCTCCTTACTGGCATAAAATGAAATGCATAATTCATATTTAGCAGAAGTCTGTTTCCTGAAAGGTGGGGTTAAAGGCAAGAATCACTGGTCTGAGTGTTGTTGCTCTGGACCTAATACTGCCAAGACACTTGGAGACCCTCTGCCCTTCTTCTCCTCTCCTCCCTTTCAAAGCGTAGGTGTTAATCCTATAGGAAGGATTAGATGACTACAAAAATAGCATTTGACCACCAAGACAGCTCTTACACCTGGGCTTACTAGTTTTTACCTGGCTCTTCAGCTCAGACTTGGTGGTTGAGAAGTGCTGGAAGAAGTGTGATTCATCACTCCTACATACCAGGCCAAAGAAGGGCAGCGAAGCGACACCTTTGAACAGAGCAGCCACACACTCCCACCCCTGCTTCTGAGCAGAGGACCTGCAGCCACCAGGTATGCATCCCATCTGAAAAGAGGCTGCAGGAGAGGCAGATTTTTATGATAACCTAAAGGCATCTCGTTCCTTTTAAGATATTTTCCGTGTGAGTGTAGTTGAGGGCTCCACTGCTGGCACGTATCCCACATGCTTTTGCACAGACTGTGCTCATACCATCAAAGGGCAGACTGAGGCCAGAAGCAGCAGCAGAATAAGGCTCTTATGCTGCCATAAAAACAGATTGATCATCTGCTGTGTGTGTACAATGCGACTATTTAGGGTTCTTTTCTTTCAAGATTTTAGTGGACTGCTTTTACACTCACCACATAAGCTGTATTCCCTTAATGCCACTGGCTGCCTTCCACACTCTCTGAAGCACACTTTTACCCTTCGGTCAGTTTTGGTGGTGGTGGCACCTTTTTTTAAACTGCTCCATTTTAAGACATGGTAGTTTTTACTTCAGGTATCTTTTACTGCCCTTAAAAAAATGCAGCTGCAAAGTTAAACTTCCCCCACCACCACCACCTATCAGCTATGACAAACCTCAACAACAACTATTTTAGGAATTTCTTTGCTAACCAAAAATCAGCATAGCAAACAACTTGTGAGGCAAAGACTAGAAGCAGAAGGGGTTTAATAACCCTCTAATTTGCTTCAATTTCTGGCATGGTCTCCAAAAGAAAACTGCAGTTTTCTATATTTGAAATATGGATTTGTTATTGTAACCATGGTCTTGGATTTTTAATCATTACAAACTGGTTTATGTAAAAATATTTTCTAAAATAGGCAGAAGCAGAAGGACTGCTCTTGCACGTTAAACTCTCTTTAATGCCCAAAAATCAAATTCAGTAGAAATAGCCAACAGTAAAATTTAAGTGAACAGTAAATACTAAATTATCCACTTTAATAGTTAAATGCTGTGGAAGAAAAAATAGAAATATTATCTAGAAAAGCTAATGAAAAGATTTATGATGAGGCTATTTTCAGTACTGCTTGGTTAAGCTTTCTCTTATAGCAGAGTCAGACTAATACAAAACTCAGCTACAGTAAATCCTCAGGTAACTGCACATCTCCATAATTACACTACAGTAAAGCTATGGGATTGCAGCCTCTGCTTGGTCTATTTTCACTTGGCTCATAAAATTGCAGCTTTGCACCTTAATGGGCAAACACCACCCACATTGTATTTATTATATATGTCATTTCAACGTGCATGAGAGGACACAAAAACGGAGGAGAGATGGGCTGGGCACCTTCAGGGCTGAGCTTTTCACATCACAAACCAAGGTGTCATCTCCAGGTGTAATCCTCCAATAATCTGATTTCTTTGCAGTTCTTACAAATGCAAACTGATATGAATACTGAATTTTATTTGCCATCTTTCAATTATTCAAATTTCTAGCGGACAAGACGTTTGTAACTGCAGAATCAGCAGCAACCACCACAAAGGTAGTGGAGCACTTTGTAAAGAAGAAAGAGAAAGAAAGGGGCAGATTGTTGGAGCCTGAAGAACTTTCTCCTCAGGCAGCTGCAGAGATAAAATTCCACAGAATTTGTTTCACACATTCATCCCTCTTTCATCAATGCCAAAGAAAAACTGAAACTCACTAGCTAAACATACAAACCATATAAACCAAAAATATTCAGCTTTTGGCTGCAGTAGTCTAAGGACACATCTGTTTATTACAAAATGTTACTTATGGTGAAAAGCATTAATGAAATACTTCATGATTAGTTTCCTGGTTCACTGGTTCCTTTGGCTCTGTTTACAGCATTTTAACTAGCTGGCATCTAACTCTCAGTTAGAAAGTAGAACTGATCTTGTATTAACTTTTCTGTACTGATTTTACAAGATCCTACACTTCACACATATGCAACTAAAATTCACTTTATCAATTTAAAAGTGGTGCTCTGATCACATCTGCTTTTATGAATTCAAGTGGAAAACTTCACTGTTATCTGTCTAAAAATCCTCTAAGAAATTGTCCCAATGGAGACAACACATTACTTCCTATGAAATGTGAATATGTGAATGCTGATCTCAGTAATGCCAAAAACCCCTAAACCCAGGTCTCTGCAGAAGCTAATTAATCCTCCTGGAAAAAACCAAACCTTGTTTCTTGTAGTACAGCCATAACTTCCTTGAGATAGGTGTAAAACATTTTCTGGGAAATCAGCAGTGGTAGAGCAAGTCTTTTAAATAACTATTTAAGTCTGCAAAATTTCACACACCAACAATTAAATTCTTAGACTTCCAGTGGGAAACTCTTGGCAGCACCACTGTTACTAAAATTACCTTCCTTGAACATCATTAAAATGCACAGTGTGGACAAAAAAAAAATGAGGCATTAAAAGAACAATGAGAAAACTTACTAAAAATATGTCATCTTATTTCCTAAATTAGCTCCTGTAAATGCTGAGTCATCTCTGCCTAATTTTACTAGTAAAACTAAAAGTGGTTTGTGGCTGTTGTTCATCCCCTGCTGGAAGTGACTATTTTCCTTTCTGAGGAGTAACATCCACATGATCTATTCCAGCCTCAGAGCCTTGACACTGCATGGTGATGACTTGCAAAAACCAGAGCCAGCCCATCACAAATTTAAGATCTTGGTGTGAGTTGCAGGGCAGATGCATTAAACAGTGCTTTCCTCATGATCTGAAACACACAACTTTGCAAATCAGCATGTAAGAAAGGTGGAAGGCAACAATACTTTTGTACTACATGGCTTTTTTAAAACCAGGTGCATGCTCAAAATTCGTCGCTGAAATGCTGTGCCTAGTTCAGAGGGGCAATAAGAGAGGGAGTCACACCAAAGCCTATCCAGCTATGACACCAAAACCCTTAGCAGCAGGCATCTCTCTAACAAAGATTACCTCTGAATTATCTATGTTTTATTGACAGCCAAGAGTGTAACATGTCTCCATCTGGCATGAGCTGCACCTCCACCACGAGGCTCTGCCCATAGGGATGTGCCTGCCAGCATTCTGCAGCATAAGGATGCCCACAAAACAAGCCCAGTTTGTGCACTGTGGGCACTGGCTTTGGAAAGCACACCACAAGATCTGTTTTCAGAAACTAGATGGGAGTTTGATGTGAAGCTGATAGAACCTCATTTTTCAGAACATTTTCTTTATGGAAAGCTGTTTTACTAAAGCTGAACTCTGGAACCAAGCATATACCTGTCAAATAAATGTTGATATTACTTTCTCTCCCTGCAAGCAAAAAACTGAATGAGTTTAACCCCCGGCCCTGGCACTATTTAGTGGCACACTGTGCTCGTTGTTTCTTGGGAAGAGCTGCAACTGAGGCTCAGAACACTCATTAAAAATACCTCAGATTGAATTTCATAGCCCACAACTTTTGAAAAGGAATATAATGGCACCATTCAGTGCTTTCAGTGTAATTCAGCAGCGTAACAGCCAGCGCATAATTGGGGATAAAAACCCAAACTCTGTGACACCCCTCACCCCTTGCCTCCCACTTTTACCACTCCTCTCTCTGTTTCAAGGCAAAAATCATTTAGCCACCTTCTCAATTTTCTTTTTTAATGTTAAGAGCTGCTTGCTTCTCTATTTTGTTTTCTTTGCCTGCCCATTTTTCCTCATTTTCTTTACACATAAGCAAACACTTTGCTAGAATGAAGGAGTAGGCAATTCTTAAGTCATCAAATGTAAAACCAGAACCTTTATATACAGACTGGAAACATGAGAATATGAAGTGTTATAAGAATATGGGAGTCATTACTATAAAATCAGATTGAGATGCAAAGCAGCTATTTATTATTTCTATTTGGATACATTTTAGTTCAACCATGATTTTATTAAAATCCTTTGAAGAAAATAATTTCATTTAAATACAAGTCCAAGACCTGGAAAAAAAAACTTCAGAACAAACCCCAGTAAAAAATAAGAGGTGTTCAGGGAAAATATTAAATCCTAAATCTAAAGAAAAACCAAATGCAACAGGAAAAACTTTTCCATCAGTCTCAACATGACTATTAATCTCAGAAAGAGCTCCCACCATCCAGGACTGTACATATTTTACTTTTTACTTTATCAGAGGCAGGAAAGCACATTTTAACAACTGGATACAGAAGTTTCCAAAAAGGACACTCCTAGATGAAGCCTTCAGGCTCTGGCTGTTGCTAAGCTATAATGTAATAATTTTACACCCTAAATCTTTGTCTACAGCTAGGCTTTGCTCCAGCTGGATGCAGTGCCCAAAGTGCAAGGCAGGGTAAGGAAGACAACCTTGCATGCAATTTAGATTAAGAGTTTCTGTAGGACCCATTTGGTACCAGCCTATCTTCCAAACTGATGTGGACTGTGTAGAGAAAAGCTTGGCTGCAGCATTCTGCAACTGTTCCAGATCGGACATGGAGTAATCTTGTATGTATGTGTGAAACTGAAATATGAGCAAAATACATACCAATAACACACTTTCATGGAAGCAAAACTTGCAAGGGCAAAACAAGTCTCAAAAGCAATCCCTTTTTTAAGTATCTGAAAGGCAGAACTTTCGAGTAGTTTTTTGCCAGTCAAATCCCCAATACACAAGAGTTTCTTGTTTGGTTACGCAGGACCTGTCACCAACCTGATGGATGTACAGGAAATGTGTTCAACATTTCTCTAAGCAGCCTTGAAAGACCTTACAACTGAATATACTTGGAGTCTCATCTGTCTTTTAAACATGTGAAGGCACATGAGAAGAAGTGAAAACTGTCTATTACCCTTAGGGTATTTGCAAGGGGAAGATACAAGTTCTGTTTTGTGCATCACTGAAAAGTGCTACCTTTAGTTTGGGACACAAACTAGAGTGGACATAGGAGTTAGGGGAATTGGTATGGTAAGAGTTACAATAATGGCTGCTTCTACCAGCAGATTTCAGAGGCACCTCATAATGATGTAGTCAAGGCACAATTTCAAGGAAAGATAAAAATTAACTACCTCCCTTTTTAATATAACTACACAGTTTTCAGAAAGATCCTCAGGAGCTTTTGCACTCTTTCTTTGTAGCCTGCCTGCAACTTGCAGTGTCTCCTCACACAGCAGATGCTCTAAAAATTCCATCCATGGGTTATCCCAGGTCTCTGGAAGGTGGAATTGCCTCTAGACTGTAGGAGTCTGATGAATGGTTATGTGAGCAGAAACCACATAGCCATAGCCATGACTGGGGCGAGCACAAGTGGAGTGGTGCCAGTGTACACTGCAGAGACAGTGACTTCACCTCCAGCCACTTCAAAATCCAAACCTGCCAGGACTGACCTGCTTGTTCAACCCATCATCAAACAGCAAAGCAGCACAGCCAGAGCAGAGATCTGCTTATGAATTCATGGCAAACCAGGGATTTGTGCTCATATGTCTGGCGCAGGAGGAGGTGAAGAGGGAAGAAAGGCCAGCAGGATTTCTAAGCTGTACAGGGTGTCTGCTAACAGCACATGGTTTGAGCCAGGCAAAAGCCTCTCATTTATCTCCAGAGCTTCCTCCTGACTGTGAGCAAGATTTTACTTTTACCTATGTTGAAGGTGGAACATTAAACTTTCACCTGATTTCCCACCACTCCTGATGTGTGTGTGTGTGTGTGTGTGTGTGTACCTTACAGAATTGCCTGTGCCTGCAGTTAATGTGAAATACTTCAGAGGCAACAACGTACACCCTTCTGTTTCACTGCTCATTCAGCCATACCAACTGTTCAAGCTAAGGAGATTCCTAGGAGATCTGCTCTGTGTCACTCAGATAGAGGCCTCAAATATCAAAGGAAAGCATCACCACTTACTATCACAAGTGCATAAACACAGCCTCTGAAACACAACTTTTACAGATTCTATTTTGTTTTACTGTGCAAAAATGTTTTCTTTTATGCTCTGTTTAAAACCTGTATGTTGTACAGAATTAGTTATTGTGATTTAGGCTTTGGACAAAATTGCTAAAATACATCTTTAGGCACAGCAGGTTTAAAAAGGCAAATGAGCCATTCAGCTGTTTTTTTCTTAAGGCCAGAATCCAGCACTGCCGTATTAGATACCACTTAGATATAAACAAGCTTTATCAGCAACAACAGACTTTGTGGGAAACAAGCATTCTCTGTTCAAGGTACGTCAAAGAGAAGTCTTTGGGGATGTGCTATCAGAAGTCAAACATCAGGCAGTCACAATGAGACTTTTCTGACCACATTTTCAGTCTGAGTTGAATTCCTCCACAAGGAGTTTTAATCCCTTTACCTTGAGGATAATGTGTGTAGCTGGAAAAGGATTTGATTTTATCTAATTTGTGGGTTTTTCTTAATGCTGAAACCCTAGTTCTTATGTTTTTAGAGATAGCATACATCTCATTTTAAATTTACATTTGTAAATATGATTTGTTTAATGTTAATACCCAGGTAACTTAGAGATTCCTGGACTATGTGAGAGCAATACATTTCATTTACAACATAACAACATAATTGGATCATACAATCATAGAATATGCTGAGTTGGAAGGGACTCACAAGGATTACTGGAGTCCATCTCCTGGCGCTGCACAGGACCATCCCCAAGAATCACACCATGTGCCTGAGAGCATTTTCCAAACTTCTTGAGCTCTGTCAGGCTGGTGCTGTGACCACTGCCCTGGGGAGCCTGTTCCAGGGCCCAACCACCCTCTGGGGGAAGAACCTTTTTCTAATATCCAACCTAAACCTCCCCTGACACAACTCCAGGCCATTCCCTCAGTCCTGTCACTGTCCAGAGAAGAGATCAGTGTCTGCCCCTTCTCTTCCCCTCATGAGGAAGCTGTAACTGCAGTGGGGTCTCCCCTCAGTCTCCTCCAGGCTGAATGGACCAACTGACCTCAGTTTCTCCTCATACAGCTTCCTCTCCAGGCCCCTTACCATCCTCTGGATATTCTCCAATAGCTTTATATCTTTCTTATTTTGCATTGCCCAGCACTGCACACAGGATTCAAGGTGAGGCTGCAACAGTGCAGAGCACAGCAGGACAATCCTCTCCCTTGATTGTGCTACAACTGATTATGACCAAGATGCATAGTATGAAACTCACTAAATATACTTCATCTCTGCCTATTTATAAAATGTTTAGGTTATCCATGTTCTCACCAGCCCTCTAGTGAAGTTCTGTGCCAGCATACATACATACTTTAGTGATCTCCACCAAAAGCTTGTCTTGATACCAGCTTCAAGAATTATCTTTCTTCATCCTAATTTACTGGAAGAAGTAAAACAACCCTTTTAGACTCAGAATAAATCTCCTTAGGGAAAGAACTTTTGTCTGCAGAAGACCACAATGGCATTGACCAATGATTACTGCTAATATACTTCTTGTACTGGACTTAATTTTTATTCACAATGTGTAATAATGCTTGACAAAAACACCATGGGACTAAACCAGGGAGAGACCTAACCATGATGTGGCATTAAGCAGACAATACTATCAGATTTTGCTTTTTCAGACTGTAAGTATTTCTTTAATTGTTGCTACCAAACAGCTTGAGGCATCCTGTCTACACTAAAACATCAAACAAGGTCTTGGCCAGGAGAAGGGCACGGGCTTTGCAGGATGAGAAAGGTAAGTGAAGACACATGTCACTGGCATCCTTCTGGCTCTCTAATTCTTCCCAGATCAGCAATATTCCTTGACAGGTCCACTCAAGCTAACCAAAGGCAGCAACTTCTGAGCGAGCCCCAGTGGGAGACACCTTCAGACCACACAGTTGGGGGGAGCTGAGGAGGTTGGACATCATGTCGCAGGCAAGCTAAGGATTTATTAACCAACAAAGTGCTGCAGTTCTGCTTCTAGCTACCTAGAGAACACAAAGAAAGATAAAAAAGCCTTCATGTTTTTACTAAAATAGCAGGTCTAAAATCATGCAGAGGAAATGCAAATAACAGCAAATGTACAGGTCTGTCATAACTGCAACTTACATGTCATCCCTTCTACTGATCCTAAAAATCTTACAAAGTAATTAGTGTGTGCTAGTGTAGCTACAGAATAATTTGCTCCAAGAGCAAAGTGCAGTTCACTCAAGTGGCAGTATGATACAGAGATTAGACGAGGGACAGGTTCAGTGTGTGGCTCTCACCCTGTGGGACCATCACACCCGGACAACTTCTCGGCACTGGAAACAAGCAGTACTTGCAGTTCAAGAAAGCACAAATGCTGACAGACAAACATCCCACTGCTGCCATATGCTGCCATGTGCCTACAGCCACAAGCTGCCCCTACTTTCTCTCCACTGCCTACAGGGAGAGGGAAAAGGGCTGAAAACGAGAAAGTGATCCACAAGAAGAACGCAACTCCCTCCCAGATAATTCCTTTCATGCAACATATCACAACTATAAGCAGACTGTGAACAATTAAGGCCAGGAAAAGGTGAGTTATGCTCATCACTGTCAGTAACCATTCATTCCAAGCCCACACACTTCCTTCTAGCTCAAAAAGAAACACAATTTCCCAGCACTGGGAGTGCTCTTCACTCCCAGTTACACGCTAACCAGGACGCACAATTTCCCATTATTTACTAGGGTATATATTTACCTCCATGACCCTCAGAGCCTTGAGCTGAGATTTATCCATTTTAACAGCAATTAAGCATCCAGTTGCTCTAGAATTCCTTCAGGTCAAGTGAAAAGGAAGAAACACTTTAGGAGAAACACTAAGGCCAGGCAAAACTGAATAGATGAAGCTGGCCTTCATCTCATTGCTACTTTGCTTCTGCCTTTGAGTTACATGGTCTTTAATATGGTGGTGTGCTTATTTCTTGTTATCATTAACATTCATGACGTATTTTGTCTACTTGCTTTTAGGAAACAGATAAGTGCTTACATAAAAGATATTAGAGGACATAATCAGCATATTTTAAATAGTCTTCTGAAACTGAATTCAAATGAGTAAACTACTAAAGACAAATATTTCTCAATTGAAAAAAAAAATGTAGTTCACATCCATTATGAATGGCTAGCTCTCACCATCAGCTATTTCAGGATATCCTGACATTAAATCAAGTATTTAAGGAAAGGCTTATATTTCTTTTCGAGTGATGCTGAATATATCTGGATATATGCCCTTGCTGGAGATTTATAATTAGGGTTAGCATTAGAGTGAGTAATTTTAAAAGCTTGAGAAATCACAAGATCTGTTTGACATCAATAACGAATATAAAAATTCTACAGACCACATATTTGCCATTGTACAAAAAGCCATTCATCCTGAAAGCAGTGGGGATTTGAACTTCCCCCATCACCTGCACTTCAGCAGAAGCACGACCAACGCTCCTCCACTCCTGATAATTATGATCAAGAGATGACACTACTAAAATCCACTTCACTTCTCATAACTGCTGGCAACAGCATCCCCAAATGTCCCTAAATACACTTGTGTACCCAAATGTGCCTAAATATGCTTTTAAATACGGCAATGAATGCATTAAAAGCAATGTATTTCCAGCAGGGCTGAGCTGTGGGGCAAGTGGTGGGCTCATGCAGAGCACTCCCACAGCTGCACCAGTGGCCACAGTGGAATTTAACTCACCCAAATTCAGCTGTCTGAAAGCTATGTGTTATGTCTAAAGTTATTATCTAGCTTGTCTCTCCACAGCTGGACAAGACAGAGGTATCGTGATAGGAAATTCATCCCATCAGGAGAGAGATGGTTCACACGCTTGGGGTGCCTTGCCCACTGGCACAACTCTGACCCCACAGACAACTGGGAGAGCCTTTCTTACTCCTTGTGAATCTGATGTTCAAACAACTAGGAGATGAGATGAGATGAGATATGAGATTTTCTTATCTAAAACCTTTGCAGGTAGGATTTTATGGTGCCACACTTTTTGCTTGCAACTTTTCCAGATGCCTGAGATACCATACATGTGGCATTTCCTTTCCTGGGAAACAGAAGAAAGAGACATTTTTATAAAGTTGAGAACTTAAGCAAGATAATGGTCTTGAAAAGCCTGAAGAAGACAACACCAGACAAAGCAGAAATAATGACAGTAGGATTGAGAATGTATTACAAGAAGGACAGGTCCCCAGAGCTGAGCTACAGCACAGGCTATGAGCAACAGCAAAATCCTCCTTTTCCTACACGTGTTGACCACCACATTTTGCTTCTAATTCCGGTTTATAATCCCAAGTTTTCTCAAAGCAAAAATAACCAATTCCATTCAACAGCTTGCTGGGGTGTTCTTTAGGAGAAATTGACTTCTTGTGGCTTGGATGGGTGCACTCTTTGCTGGGTAAGTATCTCTCAGGACTGCTGGGCCTAGAGAGTGGTGCAGAATGGAGTCACATCCAGCTGATGGCTGGTCACCAGTGGGGTTCCCAGGCCTCAGTACTGGGGACAGCCCTGTTTGGTATCCTGGACAAGGGGATCAGGCACCCTCAGTCAGTTTGCAGATGACACCAAGTTGGGCGGGAGTGTTGGTCCATTGGAGGGCAGGAAGGCTCTGCAGAGGGATTTGGACAGGCTGGATTGATGAGCTGAGATCAATGGTGAAGGTTTCAACAAGGCCAAGTGCTGGGTCCTGCACTTGGGTCACAAAAGGCCAAATCGTTGGCTATGAGGAAAAGTTTCTTCATTGAAAGGGTTGTCAAGCAGTGAAACTGTCTGCTTGAGTCAGGGAAATGCTTGAGTCAGGGAAATGCTTGAGTCACATCCCTGGAGGCCTTAAAAGACCACCACATGTAGATGTGGTGCTTAAGGACATGGTTTAATGGTGGACTTGGTAATGCTAGGCTAACACTTGGACTTGATGATCTTAAAAGGACTTTTCCAACCTAAATGATTTAATAATTTCTATGAAAAGAAGGACTTCCATGTTATTTTAGACTTCAAGTGATGGCTTTAAGGAGATTCAAAGTTCAAGAGCAGCCTACTGAATAAGGATCACATTTCAGCTTAGCAGAACCACCCTGTTAGGTGCTGATAACCTGTGCTGAGTGAGTCCCCAGAGCTGCAGACATATGGAGATGCTCTTCAGGAATTGAGCAGCTTGCAAGGCCAGCCAGCTGGAACCTCCAACAGTGTTTACCAGAGCACATGTGGCCCTACAGGCAAAATTTTGCTAGCAAAAAATTACAGTGGTCTTCAAAAACAACGAAAAAACTTAAATAGTAAGGAAAAATGTAAACCAAAATGTAAACCAAACTTAAATAATAGGAAAAATGTAAACCAAGCTATTTATGCGCAGGCTGCTGCTTTAGGTCTTAAAATAAATGCCAAATAATGGGAACAGCATGTCTGTCCAAGAGCCATACTTTTCTACTTGTGAAGAACTGGCATTATGAATTAAAAGTAGCAATTAAGTAACTAATACACTCAGTCTCTGATTGCAGCACCGTCACACTGATAGATCAATAAGTGATTTGGGAAGATACAACTCCTAAAAACCATTATATAGCTATATAGTTAGGCTGAAAATACATGTAGCCATGTTTTTTTCCTTCACCACTTAGTGTAACAGGCTGAAAAATACCCACAGTACACACACACCACGCATGCAGTTATACAAGGGGAGATTTATAGCCCTGCTTTAATGACTGCATTTGCCACAGGCAAAAATCTGCTTACTGTTACTGTTATTTCCAGCAATAGTATACTGTATTAAACAGACAGAGGTTTTTTGCAAAAAGACTCAAAACACTGCCTCCAAATCCAGCATAAAACATACATTAACCTTTTTATGTTGCTGCTAAGTGGTTTGTGAAATCTGGTTTTGTGGTTACATTTAAGATGTTTTGTGCCGTCAGTATAAGGCAAGAATCCTACACAAGGGCTGGAAGGACCTCTAAAGATTCACAATAGGCTTGAAATACTGCATGTAAATCACAGCTCCAAGCATTACAGAAGTCCATACACCATAAAAAGATAAATAATTAAAAACAAGCTAAAAACCCCAAAACTAGGTCTTTAACAAAACCATACCTATTTCTTCTAAATACTCATATAAATAACACTTTAATATATAACTCATATAAATAACACTTTAATAACAGAATTATATGCTAGGATACCAGAAACCATGCTTTGGAAAGAAAAGTATAATTTGCTAAGTTTTCAACAGGTGTCATGAACTAAAGACTCGATCCTGCAGTTAGAGCACTCAATGGAATACTCAGCATACAGGATATAGTACTATTTCTGATGGTTCTTATGTGAATAGAATGGTTACTATTCACAGACAATCCCAAGCCACTGCTACAACACCAAGTATTATATTTTCAAACTATCAAATACCTATGAAAAGACTGATGGAAGATATCACCCAAAATTCTGTGCTCAGACTCACCTTTCAATACTTACTATTCTACCTTATTTTTCTGAGAAGTTTCACTTTTCTTATTAGAAAACCCCAGAACTATAGACTTAGGTGCCTTACAACCACACACCTTGAACCAAAAATCCTTAATGTCTTTGGAATGCCTCCCACCTCAAGAGTATCACTATGTCTGGAATACTTTGTGAGTACTGATTTCACCAAAGAGGGGGTTTTTCACACTCAGCAACACGACAACACACTTTTCTCTTTTTTTTTTTTAAGAAATAAACCTTTCAGTGACTGTGCTGGCTACTGTATGGCTGGTTTTTAAACACATGGGTTACGGTCACAAAGGCATCAACCACGTGAGGGGCACCAGCCTTTACAGCAAAACTCTGCCCAGAAGTTACTACTACCGAAAAACAAGCTTGTGTCCTTAAGAACAAGCACAGGGGAGGTAAAAGGAGGAGGTTCCAAAAATCCACTAGAACTTGGTGGCAGCCCTCTCTGAAAATTTCCCCTACACACTCACAAGAAGAAAGGCCAAAACTCATTTGGCTGTTCTACTTCATTTCTGATGTGTGCACGTATGTGTTTTACCTGTAGCCTGTGCTGCTACAGAAGGGCACACACTAACACAACAGACAGGCACATTTCAAAGTCATGCAGAAATAAAGAGAAGAGCCAGCCTTTCCCACTCCATAGCAGTCTACTTGTAGATAAAAGTTCATGCCCAGTAGCATAAAAATTAACCTTTGATTATATCAAGACTGAAATGATAAATGTTACATATCCTCAGCCTTGCAAGCATATCTTCTTTTTTCCCCTTGACATTTGTTTATATGGTTAAAACAAACAAATAACAAACCCAACCTTTTAGCCAAGTACCATAACAAAGAGAAACAACTAAAGCAACAGCTGCTCTGAGTTGAATCTGAGTTTACTGATACTTTCAACTCAAAAGTCTGAATGTCTGTAATAACAAAACCAAAGAAACTTACTATAAATACCCCAAGAGGTGAACAGAAGTCTAAGCAGGAGATCTGAGGAAGAACTTGAGCTTAGCTGAATGGTCAGTTTCTGAGTTACCTTGATTTTTTTCCTCTCACAAACAGGCGGAGTCCAAAAACAGACCCTGTCACAAGAGTGGCAGTAAACTTCCTAACTAATCCCTGGTGCAGGGACTCACATAGGTGACAAATTTTTTGAGGTGCTGCTGGGTTGTAAGTGGATGTCGCCTTGTCACCTTCTTGCACTAAGGCTGGCAAGCCTCAGCAGCAGCAGGACCCAAAACTCCTTTCCTTACAAACTCTAGCGACTCACACACATCACAGAAGTGTGAAAGTAACGGTGTTCTTCACTGAAGGTGCAGGGGGGAGGAGGAAGTAGAAATGGATTTTAGAGAAATCCTGTGCTGAACAAGAGCTGAAGATCAAACAAACTGTACTCTGGGTGGGAGGCAAACAGAATAAAATAAAAAACAAGCATGCACAGAAAGAACATATTTAAAACATATTTCCACGTTCTTTAGTTTGCCACTTGATCTTCAAAGTGGTGGGTCTTTCATCAAAGAGACTGATGCCCAAAAAAGCAAAAACATTATGCCTTTTGAACAAAATTTCTGGGCTATTACCATCCTCTATGTGCTATTCAAAACAGAAGCAATGTTTTGAAGCAGAAAAAAACCTAAGAGAAATAATTAAAAATATATCCAAGGAGACCAAGATATCCTGAATAAATGTATTTTTGACAAAGCATCAGTACTCTTTCACAAATGCAGCTGAAATCCAGTATGTCTGATCACATACTGCTGTTTCTACATATAATGATTACCATCCAGAAAAGCAAAACAAAATAAACCCCCACTACTATTATGATTCAAGTCTTTTTGGTAAAAACTCAGCAAATCAGTTCCAGAAAATCTGTAACTGTGAACTGCCATGCAATTAACCTGGGTATAGTCAAAACATACTGGATCGGTGGGCCTGAAGAAACACTAGCTTGTGTATTTAAATGATGAATTATCTCCCTAGGAGACGACTCCCTAAGCCTGTGCAGTTAAATCAGGAAAGTGGAGCACAAGCAGAAACTGGCCATCAAGACTTGATGATCTTGAGTGTCCTTTTCAGTCTAAATGATCCTGTGATTAAATTCCACGATCTTTCTTCATTTTGCCCTTTCAAACCCATGTCTTTCACTGTGGACATCTTACTTGTCAGCAACTAGGAACCATGATTCCTTAGGAACCAGATGATCAAAAGATTGTTTATTAATAGAGAACAAATAACCATGGAAAAGGTTTTTTCTCACTTTCAGGCATCTCACTTTTCACCTTCCTTGACCCGGAATTTGAGACACACAGGTGAAAGTCTGAGATAAAGATAGAAGCTTCCATAGAGCTAATCCACCAGAACCCTAATTACCAAAGGTCTGACACAATGTCCCATATGTTCACAGACATTGCTTTAAGTACATCAAACAAGCCCAGGACATGGACAAGTTTCCAGCTAAATCTTTCAGGTGACTGAGGTGCAGGTCTTCAGCTTAATCAGCCTTTAAATCTTCACTCAAAGTCCCAAAATGTCAACCTAATTTGTTATTCTTAGCATTCAAGTTTGAAAAGAGTGTTCTCAAAGTTAGACTGAAATGTGAGCTAACATAATCTACAATGATTGCCTGGGACAATAATCTCCAGAGAACACCTGTTCTGCCTGAATTTTTATATAATTTCCACTCCAACTCTCCATACAGCACCAGCTACACGAGTGACATGACACCAGGTTAGACTACAGCACATGGGAGGTAAGCAGCGTACCTTCCCCACTCTTTCCTCAAACTGCCATTAAATCACTCCACATATTAAATTCTACTTAATCTTTAGATTGAAATGTTAATGAAAAGCACATGCATACCTTTGATTACACTGATTTCCAGGGGCAGCATGGCTTTATCTTGTCCTAGACTGTGCAACTTCTAATGTAACTGAGTAAACATTTGAACAATTATGACAGGCCACTGTGTACTGGGGGTGGTTTATAAGCTTAAGACAATTGGACATTATACTGATTTTCTCCCAGTTTGCAATGATGAAGGTGATGTTGACCACACCTGAACAAAAGCCAGGTGTCAGGAAAACAAGCAAAAGCAGAAATAAAAGTCTTTTACACACTCTCAGCAGCTGCAGCAGGATGTTAACACAATACCAAGTGAGTATTAGTGTGGCCATGAGTAAATACAGACGAGAAACTAGAAAACATTTTTAACTGTTTGATTAGTGAGGTTCTGGAAGAGTTTTCCACAGGGAATATACAGGGTGGTAAACGTAAGCACTAAATAGACTGAAATGAAATGTACTTTAAATAAATGTAGTCAAGCCAAACTTCAGATGGGATTATATAATAGGGCTGCTTGCAATAAAATAGGACCATTCCCAGTAACCCAGAAAATCAAGTCCCATCCTATATTCCCAAACACAACCTAAAGGAACCAAGCAATGCCAACTCATGATTTTCTCATGAACACAAAATTTTTCTTCTCTAAGCCCCCATTACTGAGGCTGATGGGAGAATCTGTTTTACATTTGAAGAATGAATAAATAAAGTGTTAGCCTGGGATTTGAGGTGAAACACTTTTAAAATATGAACTCTTCAAGCTCAAAAACCAGAAGGCAAATGAAAAGAACAGAACATCTGTTACTTCTTAAAATCTCATGCTTTCTAAGCCACTGGAGACAGAGGGAGGCTGATTCATGATTTCTGCATGCTTAGGTTGACAATTCAAAGAAGCAAAGTGTGAAGGAGTCCAAAACTCAGCACACAAAAGCACTAGGATGCCTAAAAATGGAAGAGTGTAGATGGCTAATTTAAACATTCAGCTTTCAAATGAGAGTTCTTGAAAGTCACTGCTTTAGAGCAGGAAGCAGCTATGAGCTTTGACCACAGCCCTCTGGTTGCTCAAAACTCTCACCCAGCCAGTTGACCTGGCCACAATGCTTTCTGTTTTTCAGCTGTTTTGAGATCTTCCTCCTTGGTTTTGTCCTGATTCATTGCCAGTCATAGTTCCTCCTCCTCTAGAGATTGGTCATTACTAAGCAAATGTCAATAAACCAATTTAAAAAAATACTCTTTAAAATTATGCTGATATGTGAGGCAAACCATGAACTTGATCCTGTTACTAACAGACTCCTAAAACTGCAGCTAATTGTAAAAGCTCCTGCATTTCTCAGGTTTAGGCTTACTTCTTCATTTGTTTTTAAAAGACAACTTACCTCTCAAATGTTTACTTACATTGGCTCTGCATATCTGCACTCAAATGAGATGCATGCACTGCAGTAATATTAAAATTAATTGTTATTATTAATTAATTAATTGTTATTAAAATTAATTTCTATTATTCCTGGCAGACTCTTGAGAGCAATTTCTCAAGGCAGGATCAAACCCAAGTATTTGCTAGAGGTAATGAGGATGATTGAGAGTTCTCATGTTTTTGAAGATGTGGGCAGACAGGAGTTTCAAGCACAAATGGTGGATGCTATCCTGTTCACAGTACCTCCACACCTGCTCTGGCTCTCTGGTCTCATCCCTTCACTTCTCATCCCTGATACTTCTCCAGCTTTGACTGCTCTCTTTATACCATCTTTCACCTTTGACATGACACATCAGAGAAACAAGAATCTTTTCCTAGGGTATACCATCAGGACACAGTAAGACCTTACCACCACCTTGACAGCTTAAACAAAGTGCAGCTAGAAGGGGAAAAAAACCCCACAATAAAAACCAGCCATCCTCTCTGCTACACTAACAGCAGCAAGCCCTGCATTCCTTGCAGAGCACAAATGCTTCAAAATTTGATTAGATCCTTGATGGCAAGATCCAACCTCCAAGTCATTCACTCTGTCTTGTGACAAACAATTCAATTTGCTTTGAATGTCATACAAGGTAGGTGCCATGCTGGAGGCTTTACACTCAAATTATACTTGATGAGTTTGAAGGCACTATCTCATGTTAGTGGTTAGGCAAGCACCCCGTTACTGTCCAAAGAAAATATTTTTCTAAATAAAAAGAGAAGGTCAGGTGCTGGCGCCAAGTAGAGGAACACATTCTTATATACTCCAAAAGGAAAATTTGGGAAAGATATCACAAGAGCTTTGATAAACTGGGGGCATTAGAAAATTCTTTTAAAAATGGGCTACATACAAGATAACCCTTCAGTGTGTCAGTAGGAAAAGAATAAGTTCTTGTTTTACACTTGTCTTGTTTTTCAGATCTGTCAA
This sequence comes from Molothrus ater, assembly GCF_012460135.2. Classification (NCBI taxonomy): domain Eukaryota; kingdom Metazoa; phylum Chordata; class Aves; order Passeriformes; family Icteridae; genus Molothrus; species Molothrus ater. The sequence goes on from NC_050479.2 coordinate 40,403,932, forward strand.
GTCATACCCAAATTCTTCAGCTTTTCCCACCTTTATCCTAACCTACATTAATGGGCAAGATGAGTCAGGAGTTATTGATTATCAGCCTCTAAACCCTTGACAAATACATTCCACCAAAGCACAGATGTGGGCTTTGGTCTACTCCATTCCAACAGCAAGTACACTTCATATCAAAATCAAGTTTAGTGAGAAAATGCATCCATGACCTCTGGAGCAGGGAGGTGAGCTCATGACTGCAAACATTTTCATAGGCACAGTCCAAAGCCAAGCCCCCTCAGCCTGCTCTCCTAGAGGCCACAGAAACACAGAAGAGCATCTAGCACTTTCTTCTCAGCTGGCTGGGTTCAGGGTCCCTACTTTGTGCAAGGAATGACACTTAACTAAAGCACTCTGCTCCTGCTTGTCAACATTTCACATGGGATTGTTTGTCCCTCTCCATGTGCCTAATGCCCAGCAAATGAAGCCAAAGCCTCTCAAAGAATCTGTTACATGAAGTTACTACAAAGAACCAGTAGTGAAGAGTGCCATGTCCATGGATAAAAAGATTTATAGGTATTTTAGAGGGTAATTATTTAAAAAAAAAAAAAAACAAAAAAAACTATGACTATTTAAAAAATTCATGTTAGTTGGTATTTGCTGCTCATACATTAGGGAAAGGTGGTCACAAGAACACAGTCTGAGCCACCCACTTCCCTCACTTACTGTGCTAATATTCTATTGTAACAGAATTGCTGCTTCGGACCTTGGAAGCAGCTGCTGACCTTGAATAAGCAAGAAAAAGTTAAATATTTTAGTGGTAACAAAACAACTGTTCCATGAGTAATGGTTTTATATTATCCCAAGGGCCATGGTTTTGTTTATAATTACTCAGAAATAACTTTTTCATAACATAAACTCTCTTACTTGAGCACATCTCTACAGCTGCATTAGCCTGTTGTGTCTGCAGTCCAGAAAATGAGAATTCAAATCCCTTCCCATATTTTTTTAATATTGTTACTGAACGCACAATCGGAGGAAAATTACACAAGCATAATTCAGTCTGTCTTTGTCCCAATCTGAACAACAAACTACAGTACAGAAGAGAAGCAGAAGAAAAATCTGCTAAAATCTTCAAGAAGTCCTTAATCTATAATTAATGCCAACAGCATCTAATGTCTGTAATTCGTGTATATCACATTCATATTTTAAAGGTCCAGTAGTTCTGAATTATGCTGAGTATGGAGACAGCTTAAATATTAATGAAAGAGCATTATTTTCAACAGATAACAATATAAACAGCATTGGCTTTCACAAGGAAGAAACTAATTTTTTCTTTGAAATCAAGAATTGTTAAGCATCACCTGTTAAAATCTCTAACCTTTTAATTTCACTTGCATAATCACAGAATCATATAGTTTGGAAAAGTTCCCTAAGATCACCAAGTCTAACCACTAGTCCAGCACTGCCAAGTCCCCCATTACACCATATCCCTCAGTGTCACATCTAAATGTCTTTTAAACACCTCCAGTGACAGTGACTCTACCACTTCCCTGGGCAACCCGTTCCAATGCTTGTTAATCCTTTCCATGAGGAATTATTTACTTAATATCCAATCTAAACCTCCTCTGGCGCAACTTGAGGTGATTTCTTCTTTGCCTCCTAAAGAATGATCATAATAATTTGCATGCCAGTGTTCCTCAACCCACCACAGGCATTACTGTGAATTAATTTTTCTCATCAAACCTAATATCCAGCAACACACTGATGTGCTCTGAATTTTTAAACCCATACAATGACTTTCTGAGTCATGCCCACTCATTTAAAAAAGTTGTAGCCATATTTAAAAAGCAACCAGCTAAGCAGGTTTCACAAAATACTCAACTCATCACTGGCCACTATGCCTGCAACCAGTCCCGACAAAACTGTTGCTTTGGTAACCACTACTCTTCCTCCACTTCATCATCTTTCTCCTAAGTTCTGCGTACTTGGAATTACATCGTAACGCAAAATCTCTGCAACCCAAAATTCTTCAATTAAACAATCTTTTTGACTCTATTTGAATCTGTCTGCTTCTAATGAAGGCCCTCAGGTTTACTCCCAGTGCTTGCAGGACCCAAATCCTTACAAGAATGTCCTCCCCTGAGCAGAGGATTCTGTTGCCATCAGTTAAGAGAGGGAATACACTTCAGTTCTGCTACAGAGAGGGATACTCAGATCCCAGTAAAATATAGCTTCCTCGCTGGGATAAGAAACACAAAAGGAAAGAACTGCATTCCAACAGAAGAACAGGTATCAACAGGGTTGTAGTATTTATTGCTGAACCATCAGCACTGGAAAAATCAACTGGATATGCCCAACAGCAGGAGGATTTTTGTTAGTCTTTACAGTACTCTGTCAACAAAAATTTGAAGGACAGCAACTCTAGGCAGCCACTACCAGTGAAGGAGACTGGAGGCAGAGGAAAAGGGTGGAGTGCTAGCATTTCAGCTTGGATTCAGTTTTGATGCAATGATGCTTGCAAGCACAGACACAACTGGCAGGTATGCCAGCTATAAAGCTTCCAAAGGCTCCTGCTATTGTTTAGGTAACTTATTTTAAGTACATGGTGCATGAAAAACATGCCACATGCCATAGAACTGGATAGTGCCATTTACAGTAGGGCTGTCAGGCACTTTCCATTATTAAACACTGTTTTCAGCTGTTTTTAAGATTTTCCTAGTTCATGTTCTACCCTAAGCAGATTGTCTTAGGAAGCTTTTGGCCACAGCAGTTTAGGCACACTACTAAAAATTAGAAGAGGGAAACATTCACTGTATTGCAAGTATTTCTCTGAAAACTTTCAGGCTGCTGAGAAAGGGCTTAAAATCTGACAAGGAATAGCCTACTGTCAGAACCATTGAACGAAAAATAATGTTTTGAGAAGGTCTAATTTATGGTCTATGACACCTATCAGTATCAGAATGTGGAACAAGGCTGCAGGTTAATTCTACAATGTGCTTGTGTTTGAAGGCTCAAGCTCACAATGAGAACATTCTTTTTGGCATCTTTATTCGACAATTTTGGATTTACTTATTTAAAAAATCACTTCTGCTCCATCCCAATGAATCAAGTTCTTTGCAATATAAGGACTGACACAAGCACACATCCACCTCCTCCCACCAGAAAACATCCAAAAGATTGACTGAGCACTGAAGACAGAGAACAGAGTGAAAATTATTATCATATGATCCTTTTCTTTTTGCATCCAACATTGTCTTCTAGAAGGACTTAATGATTTCAGCTTCTTATAGTCTGAAACTAATGAAGGATTTAGCTTTATGACCACAGAATCTACTGATGCATTAGATGTTTTGGCAGTAGAGAGGAGCACACAATGAAATTATTTTGAAGCTGTCATTTGCATGTACCCAGACAGGCATGCAAAACCAAACTGAGATATTGTTCAAAATCCCCATGGAGATTCACATGTTTCAACCTCTCTCTCTCCCTCTGACTACACTGCTGTATCCCATTAAGAGTCATCTCAATCACAGAGAAGCTTGCATGAGTAATTCCCAACAGGGACTGCAGCTTCTTGTTGTATCATCTCTCCAATGCCCGGGAGTGCTGTGTGGGGAAGCCCAACATCTGAATATCCTCACACTGATGACAACTGAAGACTTTTGTGTTTGACAGTTATTCTGGAATCGTCCCTAAAACCAGAAAAGGGCAAGAGTTGAAAACGCCTTTACACAATCTGAACATGGAGTGTAGTGACAACAATTTCTTTAGCAACACGTGAGCAGGAGACCAAAATTCACCTTTACTGTACTGCAGATCAGAGCCAGGAGGCTTTCCCCTTGTCTGTACTTCCTAGCTCTGAAGGCATAAGCCCTGCCAGCTCCTAGGTTAGCCCAAAGTCCTGGAGGTTTGCCTAGCCCAGAGGCAGCACATCCCATAAAAACAGCTTCCCTGGGAGACTTTCACAGCAAATCTATGCAAATCTTCACAAATCTTCTGCTCCTCAGAAGGACAGAAAAGAGTATTAATTAAAATGTTATTTTCCTGCCCTCAAAAAAATTGTAGAAATGTTAATGCTCTTTGGGTAGGATTAAACTGTCTAGTCACCTCTTCAGAGGTAAGCTGAATATGGTACTGTCTGCCTGCTGATTAACCAAGAAGAAACAATCTGTCAGAGGAAAACACTCCTTTCCCTTTGGCAGGATGACATTCACATCAGAAGGTGAAATCTTTTCCTGCGCTGAAGTAGATCTCAAACACTGTCACTTGACAAGTGTACTCTATCAAAGCAAATAAATGGCATTAATGTGTGCAGTTCATTGCTAGCTCTTCTCTTAGAGCACATGGTATCATAACTTTGCAAAAAACCCAAGAGTCAGGAACCAGGAAAAAGAGTCAGAAACCAAGATCCCCAGCGCTGGCTGAGGTACATACAACTTGGCAGAACCAAACCCAGACAAAAAAGGAGGAGTTTCTGAAATATGCCTTGAGGTTTGCTGTGTTCTTAGACCCATGCTGGTGGCAGGACCTCTGAGGAACAGTTGGATTTGTGGCCACTATCCTACCCAAGCTCCCATTCCACCTGGCTCTGTGCACAGTGCCCACCACTGGTACACCCAAGTGGGTTTGGCTGGATGTGGGTGCCACTCGTAACAAGCAAGCTTTCCTAAAATGAGTTGACCCTTTTAAAAATGTTATGCTTATTTCTTTCTGCTTAACCTTCTGCCTCGTGGTGGGATGACCCCAGCTGGTAGGTGAACCCCCATCCAGTCACACTTACCTGAAAACAACAAGAGTTTTCTTTTCCTTCTTAGGCTGGTACTTGGAATTGAAGATAACTAGGGGCTACATGAAGAGTTATACAACCTCTATGTATAAAACTCCCCCCATCTTCTAGAACAAAGAACAGTCTCCAGGAACCTGTATTATCTTCCATTTGTCAGAAATGAAGATTCTTATTTCTCTTACATCAAAACTTTTAAGCATAAGCAGGGTACAGGCCTGTTATGTCTCATACTCACAGCATGACTCCTGCAGTTCTCCGAGCCATGCTTTTTTACACATCGGAAAATTTATCATTTCCCCTCTGCTCCACATTTGGGCTGGGGCTCCTTGGCAAGGCCTTCACTGGAAGAGCTGCTTTCTGAGCAGCACACACTGCTTCCAGGGCCAGCTTCTCTTCTGCAATCCCAGTGTGCCAAACAACCTCCCTGCCTCACTATATGTCTCTCTGACACGGTTTCTCTCAAGCTGAATGGCGAAGCTCATCATTCTTAGTAGACATGCCTGTAGAGCCCAGAAAAATAATTGCAGACATTCAGTTATACTTCAGCTATACTTGAAACATTGCTTCTGACATACAGAATCGTGATTTTTATCACGCAAAACCAACTCCATATTCAACACAGAAAGTTTCTAACATTCCTGCAATATGACATGCTCCCTCTGAAAAGTACATACTTTCCTGAGAAGACCCTCCTCTTAAATGGGTTCACAAGACCTTGTCACTCCCTTTTCTACCATAACAAACAAACAAACAAACAAAAAAAACCAAACAAAAAAATCTGTAAAATCTTTATCGATATTCTGCTTGTAGGGACTGTAAACTGCTAATTAATCTGAGTATTGCATCTTCTTTTCCTATTGTACAGCAAGCACAAGCTGTTTAGTATCTGCTTACACTGCTATTAATGAATGGAATAGATAACCATCAAGAAAGGTACCAGATGAAAAACAAAATTCTGTGTTGGAACAGCTTTGCCATCTCTATTCTACAGTTACAAAGGTGGGAAAATGGCAGAGCACCATGTTTTATGACTCTTTGGGCACTGAACTCTCAAGTGCACTTTGCACTAGCAACTTTGCAGTACTCAAAACTAAGGAAGCAGCCATAGGTTCCTTTTCCTTTCCCTTTCAAGGATTCATAGTGTCCCACCACACCAAGGGCAGATCAGGCACAACAGGAAATTCATCTCATATTCATCTTTATCAACATCATATGAATCTTTCTAATGATAAATTAGGCATAACATAACGAATGAGATAAACATCTTGTTCCTCACTCATCTGTCAAGAGGAAAAAAATTATGGTTCCTGTCAAATACTTCACTAAGATGTGTGAAGATCACTCAGGTAGGGTGCAAAGAAGCTAAAATTCCACATTACACAAAGAGAAAGGAAGAAAATTGGGGACATTTCTCAGCCTGGATTATGCTAGACTTCTCTTCCTCTTAAAGTACACAGTACTTCAACAGTGAACTGAAAAATGCATTAATAAACATAAATTTTGTTAATGGCACATCAGGAACACTGAAATGTCACTGCTCTTTTTCCTATTGAATCCAGAAAGAAATAACACATTCTAGAAGGTCACCATAGTTTATTTCCTTGTAATCTACCCCTTATAAATAAAATAATTCTGTTACATCAAATACAAATTTTTCCCCCAAGCTGCTTGAAAAAAACACATCAAAATGCACTATTTCTTTATTTTAGGGCTGTATTAGCAAACGTTCCCCCTGCTGCAGACACCCTGGTTCTCCCCTTTCTATCTTGTCTCCTGGTCCCACCACAGCTCATTAGAGAACCTTCCTTCATCTTCCATGATGCAGGCTGGAAAGATGAACACAAGGAGATCTTGCTTCATTATGGCTTAAACACAGTTAAGATTATTTAAGGAGTTGCTTTGAAGCCTACACTATAAAAATCAGATGGAAGAATGAAGGTGTCATTTAAAGGCAGTATTTTCAAAACATGCAGATGTGCACTTTCCACAACACAAAGCTGACAAGGCTTCCCCAAATAAGCTCAGTGGACAAAAAGGAAAGTGAATGTCTTACATTTGGTGAAAATACTTTCCTTCTCTGTGCTTTGATCAGTCTATTGGCCTCCCTTTCCACTTAGCAATACCACTTTTTTCCTCTTAATCAGCTAATTGGGAGACAGCTGCCAAACCCAGATGCACCTCTTCAGCAAAGGCAGGCAGTGCCATTTACAGAGAACTTTCCTCTGGGCACATTTGCTCTCTGGACAAGCAGAGCACAGACATACCCCAGGGCTTCGCACCCACTGTCTTGTTTTTTTCTGCTGGGTTCTACACTGTTCTTTCAAAACAGATTTTCCTTAGCATTTTCCACACATCCTCAACACCTTCAGGTCTTCTGAAAGAGCACCAGATCTTTTGCCCCCCATTGAAACCTTTGCATCCTGCTTTGGTAAAGTGTGCCCTAAGAATTGCCCTTTCCCCTCAGCTGGCTGCTGCAAAGGCAGTGCAGCCCCAGTTAAATCAGCACTCTGTACTTAGGTGCTGCATGCAGCAGCTTCAACTCAAGGACAATTTACACTTCTCACAACAGCAACTTAGCAGAGATCAAAAAAGAGATGATAAAGAACTTAACTCTGCCATCCTAGTGCTTGTTCTCTAAAGCTCATAAGAAGTTACTGAATTATTTATTTGAGAAAAAAAATTACATTTGAAGGTGCCAAATGGCCTCATTTTCAATGCTGTTAATTCCACATCCCTAATAAGCATCCCAGAAAAAAGTATTTATTAGCCACAAAATGAGGCTTCACAGATTTTACTTTCTCAGTTGAATATTATGCCTACTATGGAGATGAAGGGTATGTAGAACTATTTATCATTTCTTTTCCCACCCAGAAACTTCTTATAACTTATTTTTTTTAATTTTTTTTTAAGTATATCTTAATTTTGTTGTCTCTTTTCTTCCCTCTGGTTTTACAACACTATTTTCTTTTTTTTTTTTTTTGTTATTACTAATTTTTTTCTTTCCAGCTTCTTTACTGCACTTCCAAATGACTTTTTATTTGGCTGCTGCCTGTTTTTCCACAGGCTGTGCATCCCTACCACCACCATGGCTTCTGCTCCTTTCTATGTGTTCTGTGTAAGAGGGCTGCCCAGGCAGATCCACCTGGCAAGACCCCCTCACCTCTCCTCCCTTCCCGGTAACCCAGCAGGCACAAGCCTGATCCACTCCCACTGGCCAAGAGCCAGAAGGCAGCTCCTGCAGGCAATCCAGTGGCTATTCCCATGGAGCAGGTACTGCCAGGCAGGACTTTCACCTCCCTCCATGCAGCTCCATGCACATTCCCACAGATGACATGGGCTTCTGGAAGAGCAAGGGGAAGGTAGCAAAGAGCAACATTGATAAGCATTTTGGCAAAACCTGGGCCAAAGCACAGAATCATTGAATTACTTAGTTTGGAAAACTCCTCCAAGACCACAAAGGCCAAGACAGCACTGCCAAGTCCACCATTAAACTCCATCCCTCGGTGTCACATCTACACATCTCTTCAATACCTCCAGAGATGATGACTCCACCACATCCTGGGCAGTCTGTTCCAATGCTTGACAACTGTTTTGGGAAGGAAATTCTCCCTAATATCCTATCTAAACCTCCCCTGGTGCAACTTGAGGCTGTGTCCTCTCATCCTGTCTCTTGTTCCTTGGGAGAAGGGACACCCACCTCAGGTGAGGCAGTACCAGGCCAACCAACAGACACAGCTTCTGAGCAAGGCCATAATATGGCAACAGAAGGATGCAGTAAAGGGAAGCCATGAGATGCTGCAAATCCTTGACTGCCTGAGACACTCCTCTGTGGCCCTCATGGAACCTTCCGTGTGAATCCTTCTGGGCTCACAATGGTCCCACCCACTCATCCGGTGTTGTCCGATCCCTCCAGACACCTCTTCAGCTGCCCGAGGGAGTGCTAAAATCAGGGGCCAAATGGCAGCTTAGGTCAGGAGGGCTCTAAGGAAACTCAGCATTACCTCTGCAAGGGCACCACACCTTTCCTGACAGTGACCTCCTCCACTTTTCTCCTCCTTGCTTCTTGTAACACACTTACACCCAGGCAAACAGGACACACAGTCAGTCTTCCTCACATCATAGCTACACTGCTTGACCCCGGGGAGTAATTCATATTTATCCCCCATCCAAGAGAGTACCAGAGCAAAGAAGTTGAGTCTTTCCTGCTCATTTCAAGGAATCACTAGAGGAAATGTCTCTAGTAAGCCCTGTTCAATGTTGCCAACTCTTACCCTTTTAAACATATCCTGAGGATTTCCCTAAAGTTTCAGTGTCTGGAGTCATGTTGTCCAATACACTGACAATCCATTCAGAAAAATAAATCAGCCTGGCTTTCACAGTTTCATGTGAAAGACTAAAAGACCAATCCAAACACAATTTTAAAATATCAAAAAACCACAGAAGGGGAATCACTTTTTATACTTTTTACACTTGCAGAATTTATTTTTTGATTTTTGGGTACAGCAAATCAGGTCCTTGAATAGACCATGGGGTACCCTGTCCTGCATGGCCAATAACTCACAATTACCAGCTCAGAGGAAGTTTCTCTCCACCAGTGCTCAATCACCCCCTGTTCCCCACAGGCTCTTTGAAGAAAGAAAGGTCACGCTTTTCACATTTGCTCTAATTCACTCTAGATTTGCCTTCTGAAAGGGATAAGAGTAATAAAGCATGACACACCAGGCTCTTTCCTATACCACCCTTCCCCCTCCCACTGACTTTCATGTTCTTAGTTGTAAACAGATGCCTCTCTCTTCCACTCTGGGTAGGAGTTTGCATTTTGCTAAGAGAGAACAGGAAACTATCACATGGTGAAGCAGAAGAGAATTTCTTCCCTAGCCCTTCTCAAACACTGGCTGAACTTCAATGTTTTAGAGATATCCATGATTGCTGTTCCCCATACAATGCAAGTCAGGTGCAGGTCAGCAGACTGGGAAAAATCACATAGGAAGGAGGATTATTGCTTATCCTACATTACCTACAGCAGCCCTGAAATTCTAGATTAAAAACAGGTTTGATGTTTAAGCACCTGACTGAGATTTACGCAGAGGCAGAGCAGGATGACACCTTTCAGAGTCACAGCTTACTAGACTGAAACTTAAATAACTCTGCTCATAGAGGCCAGGATCAAGCAGCCCAAGAGCTGTGCAGTGCAGCTGAGACACAACAGCAGTGCTGTGCATGACAGTCCTTTAACTCCTGCCCATTTTTTATTGCAGCCTGTTGATTTCACCAAGGAATCTTAAAATGTAGGTGCTAGACATACACAATAGTTTATCAGTTATCACCTGTAATGCTCCACAAAATGTACTGCATGATATAATGTTACGCACCTCTGTTATCTCTGATGGCAAAGTTCCTGCACTAACTCACTGAGTATACTCTGATTTTGATCGGCAAAGTTCCTGCACTAACTCACTGAGTATACTCTGATTTTAATCCAACAGGGAGCATAAGTTTAATAGCCAGGCCAAAGAAAAACTAGGAAGCATAAACAACACCTTGTAAAATCAACAATTACCAAGTCAAAGAGCTATGCCAAGAAAAGGCTGGGAGGTGAGGGGGCAGGGTTCTCTCTTTCATTTTCTTCTTTTTTTTTTTTCCTTAACAAAGAAAGAAAGAAAGAAAACTGCTTAGAAAACGGACACCTACATGCAAACGCTGCTTCAAAGCTTTTAGCACAATCTCCCAGGGCAGAACAATAGTAGCTCTGTGCTCATAACCAGCTCAGGCTGTTCCAGGCAGGAAGAGGGTGCCCTCGACTTTTACAGCAAATGTTTTTTTGTCTGACACTCAGGTCTACAAATCCAGCTCAAGCTCTTGAAAATTCACAGTCTTTGAAGCAGGACAGTGGGCAGCAAGTAGGTACTCCAGTGACTGAGGCTGTGATTAGATGCTTTTAGCAGCATTTGCCTACCCCAGTCCTGCTCAATTTCTGCAGTACTTAGGCTGGAAAAGAGGCAGAACCACATTAAGAGATAAAGCTGCATTTCAAAGGACCCCTTGTTCCTCAGATGTCCTTACCATGCCAGCAAAAGGATACCTTGCAACATGTACCCACTATCTTGCTAAGTAAGAGGAAAGCACAGCTCTGCCATGAGAGCAGTCTACCTGCTAAAAAAAAAAAATCTGCTGTCTACTGTCAGGTCTATTAAAAAATAGTAGGCAAGCTATAGAGGGTTGACTTATTAAGCCTCCACAGGTTCTAAAATACTGTTCTGCACAGGTCGCTCCAAGAAGGGCTGACCTAAAAAAGGATTTATCAAATTCCCCAAGATTGACATTGATCCATGCAGAACTTAAAATGGTTATTTAGCTCTGGACTCATCTCAGAAACAGACATTAAAAATATCAAATGTTCTTCTGTGAAAACCAGTTCTCTCTCAATCAGGAAAACAGAGCAGGGACAACAGCTCTGGCAAAGAGCTTTCCTTGCAGTGAGCCAGGCAAGTTTCTGCAGCTTCTCCCCAGTTTTATGGCATGACTGGGGAGGTGCTTGTTGCTTGACCTGCATGTGGACATCCTTATCAAACTCATGCAAGCATCCCTGCTGAGTGCCTTGGCAGATTCAGCCCCATCCCAAGGTGGTGGAAAAGGCCCAGGGAGAAAACTGCAGGAGTCTGTATTGCCACAGTTCCATCCCTTCACAGCTCTGAGCAGCTGTGAGAAGAAGGCAAAGAGAGCTGCTGGGTCGATGACCTCCTGCCAGAAAGGCACTTGGGATCATTGTTCTAGTCTGGCATGCCATGTAACATATATAAAAGGCCACTACATGATTGTTTCAATCAAACACATGGTTTTTGGATGGAGGGAAAACCAAACAAAGCAGCAAAGCTGTTTATATCAGTAGTAACAGTTGTATACAACCATTTTCTTTGTTAGGCTCTTCAAATCTCAGAACATTGGTGGTTGAAGCACCCCATCATATTGGAAATGCAGCTTTCTCTAAATGAACTCATGCAAGCTTTTTCTCCCAGAGCAGCAGATAATTTCAGTACCCTAGAAGACTTGCAGGACTGTTTCTGCACCATGGTAGAAATTGAACTGATGGGAGAAACGTACACTCAGAAGATTTTGCACTGCTGCACGTGTAAAAGAATTGTCAAGGGCTTAATATGCAAGGGTTCATGACTTGCATGTGAAAGTGGAAAACTTCCTGACAGGACAAAAACAATCAAAAGGCTTCCTCACAAATCTAGAGCTCTCAAGGGAACAGAAGATCTATGTCAAGCAGTTACTTTAGACATATGCTTCCACATTCTGTAATGTAAGTGGAGATTATGGCGTGATACTGCCTACATAAGTGCTCCATAAGAAATATAAGGTTTGACTACCATTTACAGAAAGTGCAAATGATACAAAAAAAGAGAAACCAAAAGCAACCAACCAAAAAAGTCCCCACAAACAAACAAACCAAACAAACAAAAAACCACAACAAACCCCCCAAAAAAACCCCTCCAGAAATAACAGTTAATCGGAAATATTCCAAAATGACCACCATTTCAAAAATCTTGACATCTTATTTTAGCATAAAGGCAATGAAACACACTGATTTTGTCACAATATTTAAAACAATCATTTGCTTCTCACTTACACCCAGGCTTGTTACTCTCCATTGGGATGCTCATTGCCTTCACATTTGAGAAGGAGCAACTTCCACAAAGGGAAGTGATTCAGTTAAAAAAGAATCCCAGCAGGTCACGCCTTCTGCCAAATGCCCGTGGCTTCTCAGGACAACTAAGCAAATGGACATATTTATGTTAGGACACCTGCGACAGCAGAAATGTCATCAAATCCATGAACAGTTACTGACTTGCCAGAACAAATGTCATAAAACAAAATTAAGGCACATCATCCAGTTAAAAGGATTTCTGAGAGCGATTTACAAGGGCAATCTATACACGCTTACCCCGGGCAGTGTGCGATTAGCAGTGCTCTGCCACAGCTCATCTGGCATCTTACAGCCCTCGGCTTCATGGGGTGGGGAGCACAGCCTGCACTCCTGTTAATAAATACCCATTCCCATTCCAAACTCCAACTTCAAAGTGCTGCTTATGCCTCCTCAGAGAGAAAGGCTGAGTGACTTCCCTTCAACTGTACTCATCTGTGTCAAATTTCGCTATCAGTAAGTCAACGTGTAATTACAATCATCCATCCATAAAAGCTGGGGGATGGAAACAGAAAAAGGGATATGTCCTTACTTTTCAGGCACTGAGGAGAGAATTGGGGATTTTCCAAGACTCCAGAAACCAGAGAACAAGAGGGATCAAAACCTTCTGGCTGTTGTTTCTTCTGATATGTATCTGGATCCACACATACGTGTCAGTGGTACACCATGGTTTAAATGGTAACAGGAAATTACCAGATCAAGATGACCTTCATTTCTCAACACAACTGCACTGGCAGCACCAGAGACATCTCAAGTGAGTCAGTCTTCACTAGTCTCCATTTCTTGGTCTATTCACTCTGGCAAGATCAGCTACTGGATAAACATCAGAGAGATGCTTATCACAGGGACTCCACTGCCTCACTGCTTTAACAGAAAATCAGCTGCCTGAAAACACCAACAGTGCAGGAAGGAAAATCTCCATGTTCCCCTGGGTTTAGGAGAATCCTATCACTGGCAAAGAGCAGACCCCTGGTGAAAGCTGGTATCTCTTATTTAGCCAGCCCAGAAGCCTGTGAAGAAAACCAAGGAAGCTAGTAATTAGCTTGTCAGTGTCAAAAAACCCCCAAAGGCTACAACCCTTCTACAACAGAGAAAGTTTCCAGACGTAGTGATTACTGTTATACACATAAAAAGTATTCACATATAAGCATTCACAAGTAGTCCACCTTTGTAGAAAAAATTGCAAAATAAAAACTAAAAGGCTGACATGAAGGATACCTAGTTTGGAACAGAAGTGCTACAAATATGTAACCTAGAAGTTGACCAAATATCAACATTTTAAAGGTGATAAAGATAATACTGCAAATTTATTAACAGAGAATAAAATCATCATCATTTCAAAAAGTCTCTTCTCTCAGCATGAAAAGAAATTTACATGGCCCATCAAGCAAACACTGAGTCATCCAGTTCTATCCATATGGGAAAAATAGGTGTCTCTTCAAAGATAAAATGCACAAACCCAAAATTCAAGTGCATTGATTTGATCCCCTGCAGATTTAGACAAAAAGAAGGGAAAAGCCAAAACAGGAATCTGAAAACACCTTTATCTTGAGCTGAATAAACATTTAAACTGAGTACTATGCCAAAACCAAATAAATACCATTAACAATATAGAAGGTTTCCGTGGCTAATAGTAGCAGCAAATGCAAACAAACTGTGTAAAGGCAGAGCAGATTATTTTAACAGCTCACCACATGCAAACCTCTCTAGCATCAAGGACAAAGGAAGGAGAACAGTGCATCAATTAAATTTCCCCATATGCTATCAGCCAACAGCTTGTGATTTCTCTTTTCACCTAAATCAGAACTTTTCTAGGAGAGATTGTGGAAGAGTTGATAAAAGAGAAAGGACAGTGGTACTTGCAGAAACTACTTGCAGAAGGAGAAGAAAATACTTAAGAGGCAAATGAAGCAATGACAGTAAACAGGTAAACATTGTTTACAATGTAGTAATAACCAATAAACATTTCTGGCAGAGGTGGTATGGGAATCCATCCACATCACTTCCTTGGCATCTTGTACATCCAACCTCCCTTGTGTACAAACTAAGAAGGTATTTTGGCTGCTGGTCTGGGAAAACAGTACAATCTTTTAAATTCTTTCCCTGCCCAGGAAGTTTCTGTACTCAGAAATAACAATATTTTTTACAATTGGGATTTATATGAACTCTGCAAAGTGCTTAGGTCTTTGAAGAACAAAATTACTCACCACCACATTGTGCTAAGAAAATTAAGAAGCAGCCCAAATGAATATAAACTTGCAATTTTAAGAGATGCTTGCTGAAGCTGCCATAGAACAACCTTTTCAGCATTGCACTTGGGTTCTAAACATGCAAAGCTGCATATTTCCACAGGAAGACAAAACTCCAGGTATCAAATAGCATTCTATCTCAACTCCTCAATTTTCTTTACTAATGTGGAGGCTAGAAAAGACCAAATAAACCAGCCCTGATAAGGAACATAGAAATTTGGTTCTTATCTAGGAGGTGAGAGATTTTATCTAAGTATCTGAGAGATCAAAAAGAAGTCTCTTGGTGTAAAACACCATTTGCAGACCATGTCACCAAGGTATATTTAAGAAATTACTTCTTGAATATGTAAAACAAGAGCCTCTCATCAAAAAAGTGTTTCCATAGTAACTTCATACGTAAACACCTTTACAAACCATGAGCTGGGAGGTGAGTGGGGGAAGAGGGAACAACTTCAAAACAGAAATGGAAGAGCTGGTGAGATTCTTTGCTTCCATCCAAAAGAAACAAAAGCAGCTGAAGTGGTGGGGAATATTAAATCAAGGAACAAAGTGCTACGAAAAGGTGAAAAAAACCCTTCTGATGAAAGCCAGGCCCTTTGCAAAGGGCTGTGCAGCTCTTCTACCACAACCATTTGAAGCAGTTATGCTATGAGGGGAATGTGTTCCGCATCCCATTCCTGTTCTCACAAGCTCTGGGCAGTTCAGCAAACACTTATGTGCACATGGTAAACATAAAACAAAACTGATAAAGGGTTTATTTGTTCTTTGCTTTGAGCAGCATCACCAATTACCAGTAAAATACTAAAAAAGTTGGGCCATCTCAGTTTACTTTTCCATATTAATTAGCAGTAGAGGTCAACACAAAAAACAAATCCCTCATTAAGGATATGAACCCATGTGATCTGACCCACACTGGATGTAGTTACCCATGTGCTTTCAGTGATGATGAAAATCAATCTCTCACATGTTTCATGACCCATCACCATCCTCCCCAGGCTGAATCTCACAAACAGAGCAGACCAAGTCTCTCTGACCTCCTCTAGAAAGGAGCAGGCTCATCCCAGCTGTCCCTGCCACTGTCATTTGCACCCACGGAGCCATTCAGTGCACAGGCTAACCAAAAGGGACCTCAGGGGCAGGAAAAGCATGGAGGAATTAGGTTATAGGCTGATCAATTCTCTGATCAATAGGAACAGCAACCAATTTACAGAACTGACTGCACTGGTAATTGGTCTGTATAAACGAAGGGGAAAGACGGAAAAAAACCCAGACGATGGGGACAAGAGTAGCTCAAAGGGGCTTGTAGCATCAAAAGCCACACCAGCTGCAAGCAACCATTGTTGCTTGAATTTATATGGCACACCTTCATCCTGAGGTATGATCTGTAGGAGGAAAAGGAAGTGTTATTTTTTTGATTAGAACAGTTGTGTTGTTCATTTTTTAAAATCAGAGCAAGGCAAACAATTGGGGAGGATGAGGGGAGATCAAGCCATGCTTCTGTGGGAAGCAGGGCTGAGCATCAGCCATGGGCAGTCATGCTGCCAGCGTGCAGGGGAGTGGGAACACCGCTGGAACCCTGGCCCTGCTCAGTTCCCATGAGCACAGCACAGAGCATGCTCCCTCAAGTCACAGCCTCAGATCTCAAAAAAAAAAAAAGAGCTGTTCTTATACAGTGCTTTTGCAGACCACCATGCCAGGCTGTTTTCCTTCTAACATGGGTCAGTGTTTTAACACGTGCAATGTTTTAACAGTTTAGCCCACATGCACCAGGAGACATACCTGGGTTTCTTGCTGTGGAGAGACACAGAATCTCTGCCACTGAACCCAGGATCTCATCACTGTAGGAAACTCAGGGCTGCAAGAGTTGAAAATGCCATCTATTCTAATGCATGACTCACCCAGCAGCCATGAAAGGAGCTGGGCTCATTTGTGCTCCTGATCTCCTGGGGAGCTGGATCCCGGCACATCCCACAACCTTTCCTCTCGCTGCTCTCAAGGTCAGAGCTGGCATATCAAAGCAGGCATGCCTGAAACCATGCAGTGTCTGGGACACTTTTCCAGTCCCTAGAACAGCAGGTATTTTCACATATTCACTTAAATCCTCACTTGGCCTGCAGCAGAGGAGGCACCTGGGCTCCTGTATCTCCTCCCTGGGGCAGGACCTGGCAGCACAAACTACCCCAGGTGCCTGTTTCCTCAAGCACACCTCTCTAGGAGGCCAAAAACTTGAACCCACAAAAGTAAACATCCAGCCCACTGGCAAAGAGGAAGATGCTTTCAAACTTTAAAAGGATTATCAGTTGTACTTGA
Source organism: Molothrus ater (assembly GCF_012460135.2). NCBI lineage: Eukaryota > Metazoa > Chordata > Aves > Passeriformes > Icteridae > Molothrus > Molothrus ater. The sequence continues at coordinate 40,420,964 of NC_050479.2, forward strand.
TCACTGAGCACCAGGACAGAGTTGGAACTACATGGCTGTGATGCTGTGCTAAAGAAAAGCCAGTTTGGAAGGTTTTAGGCAAGTACAGAGCAGGGCAGACTTCATAAACCCCAGTCACTTAATAACAAAAGAGAGAGAAAGAGCGCAGATTTCCTCATGCTGCACTGCCATTAATCCAGAGGGACCAAATGTGAGATGGTGAGAGAAAATTTGCATGGTACTTACAGTACATACACTTACATATCATGTCTCAAATCTTCCACCAAGAGTGCAAATTAACAGACTAATTTGTTCAATATTTTTTAAACTTAGCAGGCCACTGCTGTACTAAGGACTGGTAGCAATATTAATCATATTCCACCTAATGGCCATGTACCAAATAGGCTCACATTTTCATCAATCTGTGAAGCCTTCATTGAGTCTTAGAACCATTTTTAGCAGCAGAGGAATCTAGAAATTACACAATAAATTTTGAACCACTCTGACGTTCTTGCTTACTGTTCTGCAACTTTGATAGTGTTAATAAGGCATAGCCTACTTCACTGTTGTAAATAGGCAGCCCCATATGACTCTTTGACAATCTTTAGGCTTATTTTAAGCACATTTTATTTGCAACTAAAAGAAAATTAGGCAGTTAAGCTAGCAGAAAATAAATCATACCTAGTGTATGAACTGATCCAGTGGCTGAACTCATGGAAGTTCTGTCCTCCACCTAAAACAACTAAGAGATTTAGTTCTCTGCTGCAACCATGCAGCAGAGCAGAAATTATCTAAATACCAGCTATTTGAGATTACCTGCACTACCACCGTTATTTTCTGCCAAACAGGGTTTGCATGATCAGTTCTCACTCTTGCAAATCACTCTGGCAGTGTTCTGACAAAAACCCTCTGAGGTGCACGGGAATTCACCTCACCAGGAACATCTGAGAGTCTTTACATGCTGTGTGCACGGACCTAATACACTAATTTTACAGAGCCTAGGATTACTCTTGGCTTCTCAGGGCTGCAAAAATACCTTCATGGATATTCAGCCAAGCATGTATCCATGCCAAGCCATATTTTAGAGTCTGAGGTAAACTGAATGCTCTGAGGTGTAGTTAAGGAGCTACAGTATGGAATTATCAAGAGGCTGAAATGGCACAGCTGCTGCTATGCTGAAAGAGCACAGCATGGTGGTCAAAGCAAAGCAGCTGGGAGTTATGCCTGTTTAACATCAATAGCTGTGTGACTGAGGCAGAAGCAGGCATAGCAGGTGGCAAGACACTGCTACAGGGAGAAGCACCTAGCATGCAAGTGAGAAAAAAACCTAGAAGTTCTGCTGGCCCCACAACAATAAGGACACAGAGACAGAACAGCAGCTAGAGGGAAGTAGAGATTCAAATTTATCAGAACACACAGGAAGAGAATGAAGGTGGTGTTTCACCATCACCTTCCAAGTCTTTTAGTATCTACCAATCCCACCATATGAAACGTCAGAAATCTGAATTGTTAAGTAAGTCAAGCACTTAAACTGTGGTGTCAGAGTTGCTACATCAAATACAGTTTATAAAAGGTGGGGAGCCTTTCTGAAACCACCAATTTTCACATGAGTTGGGTGTAAAATCAGCAGGTGGTTGACATCAGGTTACTGTTCTTTTGGGAAGTTTAGCATTAGGTTTGAAAGGACGGCTTAACTCTCATTCATAGCAATATAGTACTACTTTTAATGAACCACGTAATTAGCAACTCTGTAAAAAGAAGGGTATCCCTGAGTGTTGAACATCAAAAGCACCACACTGATTTGCAATTTAAAGGCCAGAATTGGCAAGATCCTGTGCACTCTCTGCTCCCTCTTGGAGTCAGTGGAAATGAATGGCACATAACGTATAACATAACATATAACATAATCTGAACTCTTAGGGTCAGAACCAAAGGAAGAAGCATTTATCTGACTTAGGTTACCACTTCACTTGGAAAATACTTAGAACTTTGGAAATGACAGAAGGAAAGCCACTACTGAATTCATTGCAGAAATCCTCATTTTCATGAAAGCTGTTCTGGGAACATATAGTGAAGAGCCACAAAAACAGCTACTCCACATTTCCCGCATGCTGCTGCAAACTGCAAGTTCCTGAGGAAATAAAGGGAAATCTTGAAAGCTCTTTAGAAACTGTGAAGATTCAGTGCTGAAATTCTTACAGGTCAAACATAAATTATGCACCTCAATACCAACATGGTTCCATTATTAATTCCATCTGCAACATACAACATGCTCATTTCTCTCAACTTCTGCTTTATCCTTTCTTTTCTTTTCACGTAGACAGTGCTCATTTTGGCAAAGACTCTTGGATGACTCTTTTAACACAGCATCCACACAAAAAGAGAGTCAAATGCATATATCCTAAATTTTTTAATAAGCTAAAAATGTACACTGGTAAGTCAGGGCCTTCCTTCCCCTCTCTTCTGAGCAAATATTTTATTTCTGACCTATTGTAACTCTGGTAAAAAACAGACTGTGAAGCCTTGCATGGCCTTATCTGTTTTGAAAGGTGCTTGGCACATCTTTCTGACCTTAAAAAGGCAAGAAAAAAAATGTATCAACTCAAATTCTAATGTTGTGGAATACCACCAGGAATATTTCTTCAATGATCCTAGCAAACAGACACAGTCAGAGACAAACTCAAGACTTAACAGTGCATGATTCAGTCTCTGTAAAAATCTGTGAGGCAGCAAAAGAAAGGAGCCAGGATAGTGCAGGTGAGCACTATCATTACATCCCTTCTAACTGCAGGGAGGAACAAGCCAGGTAGCAGGAGTATTATCTTAGAAGTATTCTTCTGACAACCAGGGCATGTCCAAAAGGAAAGGGTGCAGTTTTTCAAAGAGTGAAATTGCTGGAAAGGGAACTGAAGAACACTTCGACTCTGGAGGGATTTGTCCTGTTTCCATCATTAGTATTCCACTGCTCCCTGCAAAGACCTCAGAGACAGCAGAACAACTCGTGATGCTTGCAGCCTGCCACTGAACTCCTAGGTTTGGATTCATGCCTTAGAGTCTCAGGACTGGCATAACTAAACCTTCACATTTCTATTTAGCTATACATACAAATTCAATTGCAAACCCAGAATGTGAAATGACCTATGCAAAGGCTACAGATCTTTCATTCTTATAGATTTCACCTTTGCATCAGTGGTTATTGGTTGTATGGAGAACAGGAGTAATAAAAAAAAGTTTACAGAACAAGCCAGTGACATCAAGAAATTCTATTACTGATGGAATATTTGCCTCCTCTCCTTCATCCCAGTTTTGAAGCACATCTAACTTTTTGAGACCTCACACTTCAGATTGCCCAGCAGAGCTAATGGAAAAAACCCCACAACTTATCTCCCATCATGAAAACCCCAGTGATTCTCCTCTGCTTTTCACAAGAACATCTGGAAAACAACACCATAAAATAGATTTGCTCAAGGGTAGGAGGGCATGAGAAGGGAAAAATCTCCCTGAATATTTGAGCTATATTTAAACACCAGACCAAAGCTTACACTTGGAGTGAATGTCTGTCTCTCTGCTGTGGGAATGCAGATCCAGGCACTGAACAAGGATGTGGTAAGCTTTTCACAACATGCCCCAAAGCAATGGCATTACTGCAAGACTGTAAAAGTCAAAAGTGCAGTGCCTGTACCTTCTATTGGAATTGTTGCAGGGACAAAACACAGAACAAAAGGAAATTTCAATAGTGTGCTGAGGGAAAAAAACTCAGTTTTCAGCACAGAAAGGCCGCCTGTTTTGTAGAAGTACCTCCTATAAAGAAGGTGTAAGAAAAGTAGGAAAGATGCAGTAAAATCAAAGAAACTCAGACAAAATTTCAGAAGGTATCTTAGTTTGGAATTCAAAATTCACATAAAACTGAAGCAATATCAGAATCAATTGTCAGTGAAAGCAGTGAGAGCTACAGGTACTTAACTACATTGGGGGAGGAACATCCAGAACAAACAGGCATATTAATTTTATTGTTTAGATCCATAAGTTTAGGAAACCACCTTCTGAGAAACAAACTAACTTCATTTTCTTAGTATCACCTCACCTCAACTTGTTATTTGTGCAATCGGCGGTTTCCCTTCCCCATCCTAACAGGACCAAAGGTGTTGTTCATGCACAGTGGCACCTAGGAAAGATCAAGACTTTGATACAGCAGGACTGCACAGAAAGCTAACTTTTTGGGGAAGCACATTCCCAAGGTGAGTAGTTCATGTAATCAAAATCATTGTGGGAACTAGTCACCACATCCAAATTCATAAATATCAAAATTAAGTCATTACCAAAAGAGCAAAGAGCTGCTCAGCCTGAACTGCCAGTATCACATCTAGCATTTGAGACTAGCAGCAGCCTATTCACATGAAATATAAAGGAAGTTAAGGCAGCTTCTTGCATGAACTAAGTAGGTGGGAGCTACACTAACTCTCAGGATTAGGGACCCTGTAGGAGCCAACAAGCAAACCTACCATGGGAGCTGAATTGCCTTTTTATTTTCCTGTATGACTGGGAAACAGTGACTTTAGTCATTGCCAATTCAAGATAAAGATGTGTCTGTGTGACACCTACATGACAGCCCAGCTAATTAGGGCACCAGCAGAGATGTGCCACTGGGAGCACAGAGGTGTGGGCTGATACTCTCTGTGAGGAGGACACCTCCTTTTACACAGAGTAGGAACTACTGCCCCAGTCAGTGCTGCTGCTGCTTCCCCATCTCACTGGGCTGTACTGGGCTGTGGGACACAGCACAGACGTGCTCTTGCTCCTGTAAGATGACTCTGCTTACAGTAATGCAGAAAGTATTAAACAATGCAGACATCCTACATGCATCATAACTCACACTGTGTAAAGTGAAAACAGCAGATTCGTCTGGTTTCTTTTGCTTCTGTGTTTTTCCAGTCTCAAGTAGTAGCTAATCTGTAACACTGAGGGCAGAGGGTTTAATGTACAAGCTAATAGGTAAAGGCAATGCTTCTGAAATGTACAACAGATAAAGGGGGAATTGCAGGATGACACTACTTTAAGGTTTCAATCACCACACCTTCTTCTTCCTTTACAACTTTTCACTTCAGCAAACAATCTTTAAAAATTATGGCTAGATCTTACACTAGATGCATGCTAATTGTGGGCCATTATTAATTTAAAAATCCATTCTCTTCCTAATTAACCGGAGTGTACTTTTACCCTAACTCACAAACACCTGGTTAGCTTCCAGATCAAAAGTGTGGTTACCATATTGTATCTAGAGGTATCTACAGAGTCACTCACACCTTGCTCAGTTGTACTTTAGTGTGTCTGTTTTATTGAAAAGAGTAGGAAAGTCAATTTTGCAAGTACTCTGGTAAAGATGGAAAGGTTTTACTGGAGAGAAAGGTTGGGCCTCATGCTAAATTTTTGGGGCTTAAAGGAGTGTTCAGGAATTTATTTTCAAATGAGCTCTGCAAGTTTGCTCAGCTTGAACACAAACTATCGTGAAAGTCACATTCTGCTTGCTTCACTTCTTCAGCTGCTTGAGTAAGTCCCTTCAGTGGTTTTAAGACTGCAATTTTCCAGTACATAAAAACTTGGCCACAAGACTGCCTCTTCCCAGTCATTAGGTGCTCTACACACACAAGTAATATTTTTAATCTCACATCCAGTTATATTGGCACACAAACTCCCACTGATGCCAATTATATTGTACAGAGCTTGTAAAGCAGTACTTAACTTCAAACTTTTTTTTTTTTTTTTTTGTGAACTGTGTCTTTAGGAGCATTCCTGCACGGGACAGCTATGATATTTTGCTGTATTTATGTTCACATGAAGTCTCTTCTGGGCCCCACACTGAACTACAAGCAGTGTTATGTTATTCTGGTGCAACATGGAAAGTTGAAATTAAAACCTGCCTTTCCACTCCTTCCTCCACTAATGTACATACTATTGTACTGCAAAATCTAGCAACGACAAATGATAAAAACTTCCATTTGTCTTTTGTATATAAGAACTATAGAGAAATGACAATTGTTATCCATGGTTATTACTGAAGTAACAGGATGCAATTAATTAAGTAGGTTGTGTTTTATTAATTCTTAAATATCACACCGTTGATCAACTCACCATAGAGATAACTAAATTACTATATTTATTTTCATACTGAGTAATATAAGTAGAGAAAGATACTGTGTCATTCATAGCTGGACTTCATTCAGAAGTTTAAGGTAAGGACTCGCTCTACACATAAGGTTAGTTTGCATTAAGACTGGCCTGAGTTTGAAATGCATTCGCTAAGAATAATAGGCCAAAAAAGGCAGAATTCCTAAAATGTCACCAGATTAATAGGAACCATTAAAAAGCAATACAAGATAAAGTGGTATCTTTTATTTTATTAGAGTAAAAGTCTTCCTCTAAAGTTATCTTCTCCAGAGGGGAGAGGTTTATAAATGATGAAGGTGATAATGCCCTTGAAATCCTCCTGCACCACAGCTTTAAAAACAGAGCAGAATAATCCTCTTCTGCTTCAGAGATGTTTTAATTTGGACCTTTGCACAGACAAACTAATACATCTATATCTTAGACAGTGGAAGAAAAATACATGTAACTTATAAAATGCTTCTGTGGCAAAATCACAGGGGAGATGCCAATAAAACACAACTCTCTCCCCATCTCTCTGGAAATGCAGAAAAAGCTAAGCAAAACTAAAATTTTGCAGTAATGTAGTGTCAAGAATTACCTTAATCAGAAAAAAATTTGTAATGGCTGCACCAGAAACATCTGCTTCCTCTCACCCTTAGATGTAAGTATCTCTACTACTTTATGCAGTTTTTTCTTTTGTTAACAAACTGTGTGGGCAGTCTCTTAGGAGAGACTGCCAGGATACCAACAAATCTGTAGTAAGGCATGATTAGACACCATGCTGATATGCATACTCTATTGTATGTGAGTAGGAGACAGCAGCTTACCAAATCATCTTCTGATAAAAAAAATCCCCAAACACTGGCCATCAAGAAAGGTCTCCAAATCTAACAGCCAGAAGCAGATTTCAGAGGGACACTCACCATCTGCTTCCAGCCAATATGGCCAAAAAAACCCTTATATCATTCTGCAAACTGTGTAAATTCAGCTACTTTTACTTTGTGCTTATTTTGCTCCTCCAGTTTATCTTCTCTGAAATGTTCCAAGTCTGACAGAAAAGAGAAAGGACCTACATACATGAAAGAATGGACATGAGAAGAAATACCACCAAGGAAGCTTCAGCTGCCAATATTTCTTCAGCTGCCAAGCTTTTAACTTAGTACTTTCCTTTATGTCTCCTCTGCATGGAGAGCAGATGGAGTCACACTCCAGTATCTGGTGGCATCACAAATCAGTGAATCTCAGCTTGACTGAAGTCTTAGAAGCAAGAAACCAATTAATTATTTTAAGCTTGCAGAAGCCAGACAACCCAGAGGAGTTCTGCCAAGCAAATATGGAGTAAAATTTATGGAAGTAATTGTGAACTTCTGATACACTGACACTGGTTGGAAAAGGTCTGGTTTGCTTCAGAGTGATGAGAACAAGTTTCTAAGAAGCATAAGGAAAAGTTGTGATGGGTGGCTGGAACAACTTCCAATTGCAGCTTCTTTCAACAGGTTTCCCAAATCCTCATTTTTACCTCTGATCCTGCTGTTGAGTAATCCCTCTATAACGTTTAGGAGAGGTCCATCTGCTGCTTGTACTTCACCTGCACGTCAGCACTGCCTCTCCTTCACTGCAGTAGAATGCTTCATATTATGGTGTTTCCTCTATTACCCTAACCCAAACACCACTTCAAGTTTTCTCTCTGCAAATATTTCCTTTCATCTGCAGTGAATTTTTTTTTATTTTCCCTTATTCATTCTTGCAGCTCTTTTCTGAGACATCTGCAAATTATTCAGCTATCTTCTCCAGTGCCATGCACCAAATCCAGCCACTACACTCCAGCAGCATTTCTCTTAATGCCAAATTCAGATGTGGTACAGTCTTCTGAGACCTGCCTGGCATTTTCCTGATGATGGATTAATGGAGCACACTAAATGTCTTGATGGAAGAACCACACTTGCAGTTTTTGCTTATCTGACTATTAATTGTAATCCAGCACCATGTCATGTTGGCTTTTTGTTCTACAGACTGTAATGGTGATGGGAACATAGTATAGAAGCAACACAACACTAAAGAGCCTGCAAACAGGCTTTTGTTCCAAGTATTTTGCTGAAGTGTACTAGTAGTAGGATCGACTAAGTTAGGACTGACTAAACAGATTCTCAAGTTGAGCACTGAATGTCATCTCTTGCCCTGTTCCCACTACACACACACACACACACACACTCTCCTTTAATACTACACTCATTTAAGAAGACACCAGTCTCCCTGCTTAAGCACTGTATAGCAGACATGCATGGAATGAGACAGCAGCTTGCTATGAAATGTGAGCCAGCTGCTCCCCATTTTCTGTGTGACACTGGGGATGACTGACCAACAGATAGACACAGCTAAAGGTAACCCCAGTTTGATTATTTACAGGTTCCCAAACCCAAACCTGGTAAGAGTCCATAATGATTAACAGCCAGCTGCTTAACAGGCTCTCAGCAGTCCATAGTTCATAAGGAACAAAACCAGTGGTGCCTCAGTGGGAGATCAGAGCAGTGAGCAACAGCTCCCACATGCTCAGCTCCAGGCAATTTGTGGAGGGGAAGGAAACCCCCAAGTCCTCCCTCAATGGAGCTGGCTAGTTACAGCTCATTTCTGCTATCAGTGCTTCTGCAGTCCTTTCCTCTACTGTGTAGATAAATTTGCCAATGTCAGGGCCTAAAATGTCCCTTTGTGTCTTTTCCGTAATTTCATTTCATTCAGTTTTCTATTTGTTTCCCCTTTACTGAATTCAAGAAGCACAAAAAGGTTTTGCAAAGAAAAAGTGAGCAGACTAAGCCATAATTTGAAATTCTAGCACCACTAAACAAAAAGCCTCCTGACTTCCCATTTATACATTCCTAATCTTTCTTTGGGAAAGGCTCTTCCCGAGATCCCTTCTGCACCTTCCCAACAGGTGACTTACCTAATACCTACAAAAAGTGTGCTATCAGGTAAAATTCAAATACAGAAGACCCCCAAGACTACTTAGTCACATCTGGAGCAGTTTACTGGAACTGCTTCTCAGGACAAAGACAGCAGTGGAGAGATTTCACCTTTTGCAAGTGCAAATTTCATATCCAATAGCAAAACAGCTATTTAAAAAACTCTTACAAGCTAGCATACCTCTTGCAAGTTTATGCAGCTTACAGAGAGACAGGAGACATGAAATGCTGTGCATCAACAGAAGGAAAAAGCAGCTTCACAGCAGTCACTACCTGTAGATCCTAACAGATAGAGTTCACATAAACAGTAAGAGCATTAATATTACAGAGGCTTGTTTCCCCCTCTGAACATTAATAGCATGCACCATGGGTTTGCAGCAAGATTATTTTAAAACATTTACGGCCCCATTGCCACACTGTTTCTCAGCCTACCAGTTCTGTCCAAGCATCTCCTTGTGCAGAACCAGGACCTGGACTCAGTGACCTTTCTAGGTCCCTTCCCACACAGGATATTCTATGATTCTATAAGAAAGGCTTAAATTTTTTTGCTTATTATTTGTGGAAATTAAAAGATTTCCCTGTAAGCTCTTTACAATACTGATTTGTTCCTGGGGACAAACACCTCTTACATACCCTAAGTCTCAATGATAATTTATGTCATCATTCTCTAATTGTGGTGTGGGTTTGCTCTATAAACTGTTCTGATAAGCATACAGTTTAAATGGTGGTGGCACAACTCCTGAAAATGCTGGACTGGATATGGAGATGTTAATGGGAAGAGTTATTGAAAAATAAACTAAATTGGAGTAGCTCCACTTCCCCTGCAGACACACTGATCTGAAAAAAGTCACTTTGTTCTGAAAATAATTATTTCCCTCACAAAGCTCAGCAGTACATCTGGCCTTGAAAGAACTGGCTCTTTTCAGCTCATAACAGAAAGAACCACAGAATATGAACTTGATGCAAATAACTTGCTCAAAGGAAAGCTAAAAAGCTGCTTGCCTTGGTAGGCATGGGGGAAAAAAAAAAGTCTGGTTTTTATCATAACATTAACCCAGTCTGTAATTTGTCTTTACAACTAATGTCAAGATTCATTTTGATGTGGTGAGCTTCTAAACAAGACCTGTAAGTAGCTGCTTGCTGGAATGTAAGTGTGTGGGGGGCCAGGAAACAGGTCCCCATTTGCTTCTCCTAGGACAGGTAGCTGGAGAACAGTTAAGGTTTAGAACTGTGCAAGAACTGGAACAAAGCTAAGTAGAAGTTTACTGGCAACAAACTGCTAAAACCCTTGGAAAAAAAAAAAAGAGTAAATTGTGGCTCCCTGAGCACAGCTCATTCCTTGGGAGTCCTGCAAGGTTGCTCAGCAACATGCCACAGTTACTGTGGGTCAAGTCCTCAGGACATAATCTAGCCTATTGACTTTAATTCAACCACCCCAGGCATAAGGTACTGCCAACTGTGAGCAAGAAGAAAACAGAAGCAATGCAGACTGGAGAGCTCTCAGATGTTGGGAGGAAATTTCAGTTTCCAAACGTTTTATCCAAATTGTTCTGATCTGCTCAATTCAATGTCTGTTCTATGGTCATTCTTTGAAAGAGGTGATTCAGAAACAAATTTTAATTTCAATTTAATAGGAAAGCAAGGACCAAAGTCCACTGATGCAGTGAGACATTTTTGAGTTCAAGCCATTTTTCAGTGCCCACACTCCTGCTACAGATACTCTCTCAAAAAACCCCTAATACCTAATCTTGGAAGAATTTGTAATAAAAATACTTTCCACTCTATCAAGCATAGTTGTTCATGACAAGCTTGACTAGAAAGTCATCCTTCCCTCTTGTGGATAACTTGAATCTTCCAGAACTCATTCACCTAATACATAACTGGGAAACTTTGCTGTGAAGATACAGTTTGAATGTATCACACATCTCTCCAGCCTTTCAGAAGGATGGAATTGCTTTCAGATGTCTTGTCTATCTGTCTGTCTATCCATCCATCTATCATGTTTCTTTTAGGGAAAGACAGCTATGAATAGGAGATGAGACTTTGGGATGGCATTAAGTTGCACTGAGTATTTGGCTTTCCTATGTAAAACACAGAGAGCAGCCTTTTTGAACCAGGCTGCAGCATGCACATCAGCAGCCGACAATCCTTCTGCACAAGTGCTCCTAGCAGAGTCCCAAAAGTTTTAGCTTTGCTGTAAAAGAGGGAGCTTGGATGAGTTGGAGGAAGAGAGTTTCCTTCAGAAAACATTTTCCCTCTCACTGGAACTGCAGTGATGACTCTTAAGCCCAAGCTTACAAGGAGTATTAGTCCACTCACTGAAATCCAAGTGTTGTCGTGGGCTAGGGTTTCCCCTCAAAGAAATATTAAGAGTAAATTTTAAACCTATTATTTTATTACAAATTCACTTTCAAATACTTATGCAATTTGCTACAATTCCTTTCTTAAGAATGAAATCTAGGTTTGATGTTCACTATTTAAACCACTAACAAGAACAACGTAAAAACCCAACACCTTATTGCAATAAACAAAATGTGTAGTTGTGGGTCCAGGGCTTTTGATGGATACAGGTTTACAACTGATGGTCCAAAAGCTTGAATGATCCCAGACCCTGGTATTTCATGCAAGCATCTGTTAATAATGACACTAAACTCAGTCCCCTGGACCTGGCAGTCCATGGGCACTGCACCCCAGCCTGCTTATCCACAGCAGCATGCTGCCAGATGGCCAGACCCCACCAAACCTCACTTAATTACTAAATACAGTTTCCCTCACGGAGACATTTCAGCAGAAGCCGTAGATAAAACCTTTGAGTACAAACTCACACAATTGTAAATGCACATATGTGCAATAGTAAACACACCTATTCCAGCCTTGGCCCATGGGGAAGGACCGCAAATACGTAAAATGAGAGCTCTGAAGCACAAATCAAGTGAAGAGATGAGCATTTTGCTTGTGTCATTACTGATACAGGCATCTAAGTATCTAAACTAGCTTCTCTAAGAGGCTAGTTTGTGCTTTGAAGTACATGCCTTTCAAAATACATCCACGGTCTTTCTTTGAAGGCTAATGATAATTTTATCTCTTCTGAACCTTGCAGTAATAAATGCTGACAGTCCCAGATGCCAGGTCCTTGGTGAGAGCATATTTTTGTTTATTCAGGATTAAGTTAAACTACTTAGCCGCCATTATGGTAAATCCACCTCTCCTACAGACCTTCTTAAGAATACTGAAGAAAATAATGAAACACCACACACTGCTGTGAGATCAATTGCACTCAGCAGACTAAGAAACGGCTGACAATTTATTCTTGGTGTGGAGGGTGAATAGACTGCACCAAACATTCCCTCAAACAAGAAAAGAGAAAGGCCACGTTACATGCTCCTTGTCTTGATTTCATCACATCACACCTTGATGCTGTGGCAGACTTTCAACAAGGGACTGTAAAGCTTCATCCTGCAGTTTTTGTCCAACAAGAAATGGGTTTGGATACCTAAATAATTATGCTCAGTTATATGCGAAAGGACTGGATGTATTATTTATTTTTTAAGGCAATTCACGTAGCCCTTTTGCCATCTTTTAATATTTGAATGTAAAGACTTCTCAATTTAATTTCCTCTTCCTTAGGGGCGTGGAGGAAATACTGTGCTCTTACTGACACAAATGCAATTTGAGACTCTAAATTACCAGATCTGTAACACTGATGTCATTCCTTCACACTGGTAAAATATTCTCATGTATCATATAAAGATCTAAAGCTGTGAGTCCATCAACCTGCAGTAAGACCACAGGATACGCATTAAGCAAAGAGCAAAGAAGACATTTGAAAAGGGGATTTTCAAGGCATGCTGCACTGTAATCTATTTAATTAAAAAAAAATCAGAGGATGGCAGAGCTAGCTTCCATTCTGCCATTTAAGGCAGCTGTAAGATTAGCCTTTAATTACTAAATGATGAAGCAAAAGCATGAGACCTCCTCACCAGCTGTTTCTGCAGCACAAGCAGAAACAGGCTACACCTCAGAGTAGCGGGGGAGTAGGCAAGAGCATCTGCACACTGCTGGGTTGAAGTGACTTTAAGTGTGCAAATAAGATTTTGAAGGCTTTTCTTCTCATGAATAGGCAATGGTGCTTTATAGATACAGCAGCATGAGCTGAAGGATTAAGAGAATTTGGGTTTAATAAGACTGCAGCCTAGGGCCTGGCTAGGGTACCCAGGAAACCCTGACTGCACGCGTACCTTCTGCATTGCTGTTCTTGCTCTCCTCTGCTTTGTGCCACCAGTGCTTCTCCACCCAGGGCTGGAGACGATGTGGGAGGTGTGGCCAGCTGGCTCTCAGCAGCTGCACGTCCCGCCAAACACTGAGATGGAGGTGGGTGGCAAGACCACCAGAGGCTGTATCTCTGTGGTTGGGAACTCATCCTCAGCTCTCCCCATCAAAGGAGAGAAACCACTGCACTGATGTCACTCAGCAAACAGCTTCTGAAAGCCTCCCGTGCTGTGCAGAGACTGAGCAGTCTTTGTGCATCCTGAGGCAAAAGCTGCACTGGCCCAGAGTGATTGGTCCCCAGAGGAAAGGCTCTGCAGTGGGAAAACCCATAGGAAGCAGGCCCAGGCTGGGCTGCCAGGAGACACTCCGAGGTCAGGGCAGAGAATGAGCAGCTTCCTCTCCGCGAGATGCTGTGCACTGCTTCCCCCGCAAGCTCACGAAGCAAAAAATGATTGCAGGCAGGAAAAACATGACATTTAGTAACATAAATTGACAAGTTCTCAACAGGAACAAAACTATTTTTTCCACTTTGTTTCTTTATATAAACAGTATTTGATTTTTAACATGCAAAAGACTGACAGCACACCAAGCATAAAGTAGATTGTGATCTCCACAGACCAGGATGGCTCTTATCAGATTGGCACCAAACAAGGCCATTGTTGGAGCTAAAATTACCTCTCAGGTTTTGCAATACACTCCACCAAAGCACACCATGTCCCACTGCAAAGATACACTGCCTACACAGACATCCACTAGAGGGGCCAGGAGACAAAGGTCTGGGAGAAGTGGACCCCTCAATAGATTTATGGAGCCAGGTTGGCTCACTCTCAAGATCTGAACTCCAAACATGCAGCCAACATTCAGGAGACAGAAATACTGAGTATTTCTGGATTTGACCATGCTAACAGAACACTGGCAGTTGATACCCTCTGGTCTTCAAAAAACTCAACATTTTGTTTATCTATACCAAGTATGGCCTTAATGCAACAGGTAAATGAGCACCAGTTAAGATAGCACCCACTATCCCACTGGTTTTCACAGTATTGCTTATTTTTCTACTCAGAAACCTGAAGGACACAGAAAATGGTCAGCACTTCCTACATACAGAGGCTAAACACTTCTGCAATGGTTTTCTTCTTCCACAGCACCATTCCTGACTTTTCCCATAGCTGTCAGAAACTGTTTCTTTAGTACTTGTCTCATGTACAAGTCTCTTGAAGGGCGTGTGTGTATCTTCCCTGACATTTTCATTGTCGGAATAATTTGACACATAACCCTCAAAAGGAGTCTGGAGTACCCAAGTTATGTTGTACCACACAAGAGAAAACCAAAAACTTAAAGAACTTTCTTTTTGTGAGTTTGCCTTTGAAGGAAGACTACTAGAAATTGTTTAGAACCTTCTTTTTTTAAACAACATTTTAAAAGCATATATCTTTGAAAAAATCTAACATGACACAAAAACAACTTGCAAAAAACTAATGACTCCCCAAGTCTAACTTGAAAAAGAATAGCTGCTTATCCCACAAATTGATAGCTGGGCCCTGGTAGAAGTGGAAAATAACCCAGGAAAACCATTTCAAATACGGTTTGCAACACACTACTGGCAAGCTGCATTATACCACCCATGGCAGGGCTGAGAGCCAACAGTGGGCAGTGGATAGGGCAGAGCTAGGACTAGTGATAGGGCAAAGTAAAGATGGGATGGAAAAAAGAAGATGAAGAAACCTGGAAATCTCAGTTTGCTGCTGCAAGGATGTGAAGATGGGGGTGAGGGACTGCTGCCTGTGGGAATGGCAGCTATGGCTCACACACTCTAATAATTATAATCATTAATAACAAAAGGATTCCAGGCATAGATAAAATCTACTACATAAATCTTATGGACAACGAAGTGTGTGTTCCTTATGTAGGATCTTATGCATGCATTATGCCCTGCAGGGAGGCATAAGCAAACAGATATATACAGAGGGACCTTTCTCATGGCAATTTACTGGGTAAGCACATTATTTGCAGCCTAAATGGTCATTATTCCTATTCCCAAAGGCTGAACAATGGGGAAGACAGGTTTGTAATGAGGTGGTCACTCACTGCACCTCTGGTTCATTACTTGTTTTAGGTTAGGTCATACCACAATATTTAAGTATACAGTACTGTGGCACATTTTTTCTTAGAATCCAGGGAGTTTTGGCAATATAGAACTAAATGAGGAATATGAATAAGTAGAATATTGCAGATACAAGTGTGTCTGCAATGGTGTCTTGCCACATAGAAAAGAACTTTTTTAATGATCAGAGTTTTTACTACAATAACAGCTTTGATTAGTAGCAGACAGTAGTGCTCATTGAAGTCACTGATTTATTTTAATTGGCTTTGAGACCCTCATAGCATTAATTTTTCCACACGTGAACTTCAAGTTTTTTACTCTCCAAGATTTAATTCTGCTGTTGATAATCCCTTTACTTACTGCAGCACATCTTCAAGAATTAAGTGTCTTAAACTTCTCTTTGTTTTGCTCGCAGTGGAAATCCAGCCTATGAGTTTTCACTTAAAGAGTGTGGGGGAGGTGAGCAGTGGAGGAGAAAGACAACTTCTTCCTGAAGACAAAGGGGGAGGATTGAACAGAAATTGCTCAGGAGAAAGTCAGACATTGACTCAGAGTAAATGAAAGGAGCAGAAGCAAGGCTCCCTGCACCGAAAGTACTGTGTGACAATAGAAAACAACCTCAATTCCTATTACTCCCTCCCACCAGGCATTAAAGAAGGAAAATGATAACAGCTCCTTCATCAACAGGGGCCCAGCACAGGGGGCCCATTGCCATGCCAGGCTGTGGGAGACCAGCCCTGCAGGGGCACGGCTGGGGCAGGGGTGCTGGAGATGGGCAGGGACAGCCAGGGCTGGTGGGGCCCTGGCAGCCAGGCAGAAAGGAAACACCCCTGCCCTGCTGGGCCAGCCAGGGTGTGGGAGCCAGGCCTGGCAGGGAGAGAAGGGCTACCAGATCCTTCCCAGCACTGATAACATGGACACAGCTCAAGATGCCACTTGGGCTCACGCGAGTGGAACACAGCCGCACCTGTAGCCCACAACAAACTAAGCCTGACATTCCTCCAACATGCACCAAAAAAAATGGTGAAGCTGATTGGTTTGGTTTTTTAATCAAAGCCCCTTGTACTTTTTTCAGTGCTAACAGACAACCCGTTCCCCAGGCCCTGATCCAGCAAGGCCTGTCCCTAACATCACCGGTCTCGTCATTTTACACAGCTACAAACGTGGCCACGTGTATGCCCACACGTCAGGGCATGCAGTGCATCTGGGACATCAATACTATACTACATAATAATTTAAATGTGTAGTAAAATATGTCTGGAATAGGCAATGAAACAATGCAGATGAAACACGCCTCCTTCCCCTCAAAGGTACCTATTTTTAATGACTAAGTTAAGATAATGCATTTAAAATATGTGGCTTGCTGCATGAACAGAACATACTCAAGGACAGCTCAATTTTTTCCATTCAACACCTTTTCTCAGTTTACTGCAAATCGAAGGACAAACCTTCTTGACTGCTAATGATGAGAAAAACTATCAACTGCTGTCCTGTCTAAAAACGTCCATTCCTCCAGCTGGCCAGAAACCAAGCGGAAATTCCAGATCAGGAGGCAATTATTTATGTATGTCTCCTTCCAACCACCCCCCTCTAAACCTTAAATTTGCTTCTAAGTGGGAATTAATCCTGCCTAGAACACTTTTAAACACTGCTGTATCTTTACAATCAGGTCAGTGACAGTTTTTGCTTCAGCTGCACTTGTGAAATTTTTGTCCATATTAATAGCAAATTTACTTCTATTCTGCTTGAGAGAAAAGAAATCTTCAGCTTCGGGGTATTTTTTTTTAAATACACCATCACACTTACATTTCTGCCTACTACAACCTGCTGTTGCAAGTTTTATTTAAAATTCTTTTGCATTTTAGAAGACATTTTTTTAAAATTCACAAGTACAAGAAAATGCCATTTTTACTTTAGGCTCTGTCTCAGTTCTCCAAGAGAAAAGGATCTCACTGACAAGCATTCACTATCACATTTTCCCCCTACAGTCTTAGCGGATAAACAACAACACTCACGTAATCAACTGACTAGATCTTATACTTTTGGACTGAAATAAATGCTCCTTCTTGTGTACTGGATTAAGAGAGGCTGAAAAAAAAAATCTTGTTTCCCTTGAGGATGCAGAACAATTCCTCATTTCATGCAGAAAATGTTTCTCCAAGTGATCCAACTTCAGATCAAAGTATCATCTTTTCATACAGCTCTTGAGAAAGGCTACAAGTATGTGCAGTAACATTTGAAACAAATGATACTTTCCCAGCAGTGGGCATAGACTTTAAAAATTTTAATTGAGGGTGGGCACTTTAATTTGAAAATACCTCTTTTGGGCTGGTAGTTTTGCAAAAGGGAAGCATCTCTTTAGTCTTCAGGCATTCAAATGTAATTAAGTGATCTATACATAACATCAGGATGCTGTAAGTCACTACCATAATACTTAACTCTTGCAGTTGAATCCCTGAGGAGCTATAACACACAAAATACAGACAACAAAACAGGCCTCTTACAAAGATTGCAGTATATCTTACTTGCATGGAGTAAAGCTCCCAGAGGAATCCTTGAGCACAGAGAAGACACAGTTCAGGCAGCAGCCATTAAGTGAATCAAAATAATCAAGAGTGTGATCTGAGCTGAAGATAACAGGTGAGCAGTGCCAGACCACTCTGAATTAGCATTTTTCAATGAACAGGCTGCAGAGAATGAAAGCTGCCCCCTGTGCTCAGCCCAGCACAGAAAGGTAAATGTTTACAGGGCAAACAGACATGGATGAATGATTTCCTGAGGTTGTATGATCAAGTTGGACAAGACGTGGCCCATCAACAAGAGTTTGCCCAAAGGACAATAGGGTCAGATCTGGCAGCAGCTGTAGGGAGCTGAGGGACATGAGACAGGAGCTAACAGAGACACAAACTTCAAAATAACATTCTGGATCTGAAAAGGAAGCTCTTAGAGACGAGGCTCTTAGGGACAAGGCACGCTTTGTAGCGCACCACTGACACCAGTCACCTCAAATAACAAATTATTTCTGTGAAAAAGGCACATGTTTTTTTCTGCTTCTTTAATTATATGAAGCAAGTGCATGTGGAGAGTCAGAGATCTGGCATAATGCACACTGTGAGAATTGTAATTTCCCAAGTTTCTCTATGTTTTCACCAAGGGGCAGGACCTGCAAGCAGATACTTTCCCTTTTTTTACAGATCAGAGCTTTGCTCTATTACATGCAGAAATGTCACTGCAAATTTCACCCTCCTCCCTGAAACCACCCAGCCTAGTGAGCATGATTTGTGCCTCATTTACTGTGTCTGCAGCTGATATTCTATTCAACCAACCCTGCTTGATAGAAAAGTTATCATGATAACCCAAACAGCTTTGTCTTGGAGCACCATTGCCATTCTTTTTTCTTCAGTGGGAAACAACTCATTCATGCTCCCAATTACCATAACAGTGGCTTCAGTGGCAAAACAGTGGCTTCAGTGTCCAGCTGTTAGTTTATGAAGGCCAACAAGTGGGAAGCCTTCCTAGATTTTCAAGATAGGAGCTACTGCCTTAAGAGAAGTCAAAACCTAAAGCTAGTCAAAGAATTTATAAAGAATTTAAGGGAAATTGAATAAAATGGCAATAAATATGTAATTCAAAGATTCCCTTTCCATGAACTAAGTTAAAAGTGATTTAAATACACTCAGAATAAGGGCCCTGTAGAGAGACTGCATTATGCATACAAGTTTTGAATGGAATGAAAGAAAAGCTAATAAATGGATAGTAACAAGCAAAAGTGTGAAAATGAAACTAAAGAAAGTCTGAAAGGTTTTGGAGAAAAAAAAAGGATGGCAAACAGTGCTTAAGTGTATTCTTAATTTTTCATCTAATCTCTGAAAATTAAATGTTCTGTAAGAAAATGCAGGAGATGTAGAAATGAAGCAGATATACAGACAAAGGAAGCACATGCATAAAGGAGCTACTGATTACTTTTTCTGGGTTTTTTCATCTATACAACTAGCATTTGGTTCTCCTAAAAAAACAAAAAACCACTCACACTAACACAAGCATTTAGGACAAGAGATGTCTTTTGCATTGTCAGGAATGACTTCTAATGCCCTTAGAAACCTGGCCTTTAGATCTTCCCTGATTGAGAGCAATTTGCTTGGTTTTGTCACCATGTCCTCTGGTAAAATAAGTCTCATGGAGCCAAGAATATAATGCTGAGTAATCAAAACGTTTAGGGTTGTTGTGTGCAGTCCTTCCCATGATGACCTGTGCCTTTTGATTGTATCTGTACATTCCATTTATTCCTACATCACTTTTTGATACGCTACAGGCCACCTCTTTCTCTTTTCGTGACTAGATATAACAAAAGCAGCTGCTGGAAGCCTATTATCTAATTATCTTCTTAGATCCTGCAAGGACTGGGGTGCTCATATAAGCAGATCACAAATGTTTTAGCCTCTCAGAGCACCATTTCTTATCTAGCACACAAAACATTGTTGTACATTCTCTAAATGCACTGGATGTTTAAATGAGCTGTCAGAAAAGCCTTTTCTCTGTCACTGTCATCACTCATGTTGTTTTCAGCTAGCAGTATCTCCCAGTTTAGCAAGGGCTGTAGGATTAGAGTACTTCACCAGATCATGGCCAGGACACAGCCTGGTATCTCAGCAGCTCCTCCAGGTGTCGTGGCCTCTGGTGACACTGAGATGGGAGCTGACAAGACATGCCCATTTCTACAGGACACCACTGTCTTTAGCTGAGGTTCTTGCTCTGAGCCTCAAGAGTCACAACACAGCTGGATGACCATCAAACTGCCCTGGGTTACTGACTGTCTTAAATGGTACATGTGAATTGTGTGACTGAACATCCATAGGGAATGCAAAAGAATTATAAGGTACAGAAAAACTGCACCCAGCACATGGTTGTGGTGCCCCTGCATGAATGGACAGAAAAGCACTCCATGCAGAACTGTTGTCATTTGTAATGATGGTATTCTTATCACCACCCCAAGGGATCTCTGTCTCTTAAATACTGACAGTACAGGTAAGCATGAATATAACATTGCAGTTGAAAAAATCAGGCTCAGTACCAGGTCAACCTGCTCTCCCATTGCTCTACTAACTCCACCTGGCTTTGCCATGCTGATGGTATTTATTTCAATTACTGAACCAGCCAAAGCTGACCAATAATGTAAGGCAGTTGAAAAAAATAAGGTCTATAATCTCTAAACTCTGCTAAAGTGTCAGGTCCTGGATTTTTTTTAAAAGCAAATCCAAAAGTAATTTGAAAATCTCTGACTGCATTCTGTCAGCTTTTAAAGCTCTAGCTAACAATTCATATTCACATTCCAAAAGGAAGAAATAAGGAACAGAAAACTTTGGGCTATTATTTTCTCCCTTCCATGTACTTCATCTGCTTTCCAATGCAAAAGAATAACCTTCAAACTCTTAAAATTTATCTCTTCAACATATATACAAACTTTGATTTCATTTTTAATTTTCAGGAATACTTAAAAACTAATTGCAAAACACCCCAATACAGATTCTAATTTGAACAGAGGCATGTTACAGGTAACAATAAAATGACACTTTTGGACTACACTTCTCATTAAATAGAGGTTATTTTAACTATTGTGCTGTATATAAGCTAACCTATATTTCAATGCAGCCTTTGTGTCCAGTCTGCCTGCTTGTAATAGGCTAGAAGAGAAGCACACAGTTGAAAGCATGATCCACTATGGCAAATCCTATCAACAGTCAATCCATCTCAACACCCAGCCTCTCACATGACCCTGCAGAGGAAAGCAAAGTCTTCAGTCACCTCCAAGTTGGTTATCATCTACCAAGCTTGGGGTCCAAGAGAGCACAGATATCTTCTCAATCTCCTAGCACAACTACTTTATGCTCTGATTAATTTTGATCAAATTCTGATTTTTGCTACAATTACCTTAGCAAGCATAGCTCTTGATATGGTAAAAAATTACCTACTGCTAAGAAAAAATAATAGAAATATTTGATTTTTTATCTTCTTCCTCTGTAACAGCAAGTATTGTAGTGGAAAAAAATAATTAATTTTGTTGGCTAAGCTCTTGATTATCTAAAGGATTTTTAAACCCTAGCAGGGAGGGTAAACATTCCAATAAAGATATTAAATGTAAGTAGTGGCTGTTGATAGCTTTAAACTTTCCTGCTTATATTGCACTACTGTGCTAAATGCCTCTTCAGCTTCTGGGCAGCAAAAACCAGAATGAGAGAAATGTAAAAGTGTGTGATATGGAAGACGTATTTGATAAAGAAATGCAATTTGATTCTGATTTTGCAGCTTTGAGAGTAGCTGTGGCCTTCAAATATGAATTCTGGGACAAATTACAGTTTAGGCAAATACACTGCCAGAAATTCAGTGACATGGACTTGATGCATATCCTATGCTGAAAACACACAAGGCTCCTTTGTGAAGCAAAGTAACAACAGTATGCTTAGACACTTAACCAGCAAGGAAACATCAAGCTAAGACCCTTAAACTTTCCTACTTCTCGTCCTTGTTTATGCTTACTTTTGCACAAAGTACTAATGTGTGCAGCCTATGTACATTGCTAGCATGACAGCAAGCTTTGTGGCAAATGTACTACTGCTGTCAGTAAATACTCAGCTCTCAGATCTCAGCATGCCTTTAAATATAATTTTCTGCCCCCTTCAAACCAGTACACACATTTATAATTATATGTAACTGCCAATGTATTTGCACATAACTATTTATCCTCTTGTAGTAATATTTATCTGACAAAAGAAGTGAAAAATGTTTTTCCAAGTTATATATGAAACATATACAACAGACAGCCCAGGAAATACTAGTATATTCAGCATATTCAATTTCCTTTAAAAAAATTCAAGTTGGTACACTAGTAATTTGATCTATGAACTCTCAAATAGGCATTTAAATGTAAGTTTCAGTGAGTTTCCACAAATAAATGATGGGAGAAATTCTGTTTCTAATACAACATTTAGAATTTTAATACTTGTTGGTAAGGTACAACTCTACATGACACTCCAATTGCTTGACCCTGCAACACCCCCTGCATAAACCCCCCAAACTGCATTGTTCAGCAATTTCCTTTCCCTGGAAAAACAGCCAGACGATTCCAGGGTAGGAGCTGCAGATGCTCTTCTGGGTCAGAGCCTCCCAAAGCTTTTCTGGCTTAGTCCCATACCTCTCTCCTTTCAGCTCTTGCTGCTCCCCCAGGAAGGTCAATAAAAACCTCCAGACCCAGCTGATGGACAGCTGGATGTTTGCCTGGAGAAGACAACCAAGAGAGGCCTTCCAAGCAGAACTATCTTCCAGTGACAGGTCACTCAGCAGGTTGGGCTATGCAATGGCAGAAGGGCAGTGCAAAGTCCCAGCAGTAAGAGCACAGGCAGTCAGGACCTCATGTCTCAGACTCCTGGAGCCCCCTTCTCAATGACTCTCAAGTTTCAGCTTTGCAGATTAGCCTTGTGAACTTCACATACGTGGCAGAAATTCTCTGGCTGTCAAAGGGATTCAGGGAAGTGATTCAGCTAAAACAGCAGCCTGACAAAGGGAAAGGGAAAAGGAGAATGAAGGAAGGAAGAAGAAGAAAAAAAAAGAAAAAAGAAGGGGCATTATTGCTGGGATGGATTACATCCTGATCTTCACTGCTGAACCAGCTTTGCTGGCACAACCTAAGTATAAGTAAGTATTGACTCTAGGAGTTGGCACATCAAAACCACAACTCCTAATACACTGTCACTATCAAAACTGGTAACATTCCACAATACAAGATCATGACAGATGTTTACTGCAGACAGATCTGTACAGCATATTGATCTGCTAGTATTTTATAGAATCTGTGTTCTCTACACAAGGCATACCATAAAGGTCAACTAGGATAAATATTCCAAGTGTGACTGCAGAAATAAACAGTAATAAAAAATAAAATTCAAAAACATCAAATGCTCAAACCTGTGCATGCAATGACTTTTATTAATGCCTGTCAGTGATGCAACAGGCCAATGCAGAATCAACTGCAGGTCAAGAAACACGACCTCATTTTCTGCATTCCAGCTGACTATTGTGCGATCTCTAAGTTTCTGTTACAAATTATCCAGCCCTTCTTCAAGTAGAATGGATACACAAGCTGACTTAAGGCTTATAAGCAGGGGTTTTGATTTGGATTCTGAAAATTGGAGAGATAATCAGCTTATCAGCTTTAAAGAAGAGAAACTGAAACACACTTTTGTCCTGCTCTGCTAGTTTGTTATAACCAAAATCTACACTTTCCGTTCCTTGAGAAATGGCTTCTGTCAAGTAACCCAAAACTTACTAAACCAGCTTGAAGCACAGAGTGTCCACCTGTCAAGGAAGCTTCAGTACAACCTTATCTGCAAGCAGACAGATAAATGCATACATGCTTTATGGAGGAGACAGACAAATGCAGTGCAATAATCTACTCCTGTGTCTGCTTTTTGTTTAAAAGTATTCATAGAAGTGAAATGGCAGTGCAAAGCCCAAGACAGTCTTTTGGAGATTTAAAGATGAACAGACTGCTGGTAACACAGCTTATAAAGCAGAGTATCTCAGCTGACAGGCATTTGAACAAAACTCACATCCTGTATTTTATGATGAGCACAACTGCAGAGGCCACATGATGATTCTTGGGGCTAACTCTCCCTTCGTAGGAACACAAGGAACTCTTCTTTCCATAGAGAGAAAATGCTCTTTCTCTAGTAAGTATTATGACTATTGATTATATAGATGAACAAAGAGATGCTGATCTCAAGAAAGGTTTTAACTACTGAAGAAAAGAATGTAAAACCCCTGAAAAAAAATCCCCAACACTCTGCTGTATTTTAGTATGTAAGTATTTTAAGCTCAATCACTGAAACCAAAGAACCGTCCTCTGGTAGCAAACTCTATTGGAAAAGCCTTGGCTGCTGAAAAAGTCTTAGCTAGAAAGTTGGGGTTTTTTAAAATCATCTCTAGGTATAGTGTCTGAGAGCTCAGAGCTCATTTCCACAATCACCTTACCATTCATAACTAAAATTCCATGTCTCATTTCTCCACCGGTTCCCAGATTCCTGAAGAGAAATAAAGCCTAACTTTATTTATATCGGGACTAAGAGAAACAAAGCCCAACTTGTTTCTAAAGGACTCTGAGATCATTTGTTTTGTAGGTGTACATTCTTCATAAAAAAGCCTGTGTGCCATGACCAAGAACCCTCTCCCAACATGAAAAATAAGCTATATGTTTTTGCAAGCTTCCAGAGACATGAACAGTGTCCATACAATAGCCTCCCTTGTTAAAGACTAATAGTTTTCAGACCAATAAAACTGATGTCCAGCAGACTCCTTGCTACATATTCATATACTGCCATCACCACAGGAACGTGGGGTCCTTGACCATTGTCTCTATACATCATCCCCCCAGCTATGATCATCCACATCCATGCTTCACAACCTACATATTTGCAGGTCTCCCCCAGCCACAGCAGCATCAGCCCAGGCTGATGTTCTCTCACTGCCCCAGAAATGAGAAGCAGCACTGAGTCATGGCCCAGCTGTTTTCCCACCAACCCCCACACAACACCATTGGTGAGCTTACCTTACACCTTTTCCCTTAGATGGGGCAGGTATTTGTGTGCCTCTCCTCAAAAAAACAAAGGCTATCAATGAAACCTGCCAGAGATTAGCAGCATTAAAACCTCACCCTCTCTGCCAAATCAAGATAATTGATCACTGGCTTCAAAAAGCTCAGTGGAAGGCAGATGGATAGATACAGGCATCCTATAAACTTCAGTTCCTCAGGAAACCAGGCTAAAAATAGCTCATCTCAAAAGCTTAGGGAACAAATTGAGCTCAAATTAACATAAATACCAACTGGAATGTTAAAATGTGTTGGCTCTTAAATACTATCTTTTAAAAAATGGTTTCTCAAAGGGTCAAAATTCCAACAATATTTATATGTAGCAACAGATGAATGTTAATTTATTTACAGGGTCCACAATGAGAATAGGCTACAATCTAGGGTGACATCAGTGCAGATGAATGCAGGATGCCATAAATGACATGACTGTGCACGGGTGTTTAGCATGTCTCCTCTTCATTCCGCAGATCATTAGCTCGTCACTGTGGGTAAAAGACAACATCTAGACTTCAATTCCCTCTAGCAAAAGTGGGTATTTTCTTGGGTTTTATCACCTGCTGCCTAGATTTCCAAAGCATTTTAAAATTTCTTACAGTCCAACATGTTGGAATCTATTTGCTTCACCTTCACCAAACAAATTTTGGTCCAAAGCCTTCAGAGAGTTATGCACAAGGCTGAACTTTTAATAAAACAAACTATTCAGAAGCAAATATAATCTGAGTTAATATTTGCCAAACCTGGGGATCAGTTTTCTTATTGACAGGGGGTGACTCTAAATAACATTTAACATTCCCAGTGTGAGGAACAGCAAACACATGTTATGTAAACTGATGCTTCTTCATGGTGATGCCTTATGGCAAAGTTAGTACCTACTGGATCCCAAATTTCAGCATTTCACCTTCTCCAGCAGGAAAGTTTCAGATAGAGTACTTCTAGAATCCACATGCCAAAACTTTTTTTCCTCCTTTAATCACAAGAATAAAATAGAGCAAACCTATACAAAGTCCTTACAATCTCTTCCTCCAGGCAACTCAGTAGTTTTAATGTTATTTTCCATCAAAACAAATAAAAAAGCAAATTGTTTAAAGTCCAGTGATGTTAATAATCCTAACCTTCTATGGAGATGAACAAGAAATTAGGACCTTGAATAATTCTTTCTTAATCATTTACCTCCAGCCTCAGACCGACCAGCACGAATTAAAGGTATCACTAGTTGTCATGGTCTAGATGGACTGAAAGTTTGTTAGACATGGGGTGGTTTGGATTAAAACAAACAGTTCAGGTATGGTTCTGAGTCAACAAAAGTAGTATTTCCCAAAATCCTTCTTTACAGAACTTTCATTCTACTCAAATATCTAGATAACCAAGAGTGAGAACTGCACACAAGCAAATATCTAACATTACTGACTAAGACTTAGTGGATTTCAGAGAACTATAATGTTAAGAGGGACTAAAAAGAACTCTATTTGGTATTAAAAGTAGGCTCCCCTGAGAAGAAATTTGCCTTTTCTCTTCTTTTCCAGACTCAAGTCTGGAACACCAACTTATGGCCTATAATAAGTTTTCATGGGTTAGATGGTGAAAGCAGGATCAACCTACCTCCACTGAGGGGTGAGGAAAAAAGTGGTGAAGAAGAAATTTTGTAATTATGTTATTCTCCCCCATTACAGCTAAGTCACAACAAAAATTGAGGAGAGCTTGGTTTGCAACACCTTCAACAATGCCTTTGTACCTTTTGGAAGGGAACTGCAATAACAACTCCAGCAACTGTCATGGAGAACTGTAACACTGAATTCTTCGAAAGAGAGCCATTTACAGGGGAAAAGAGTAAAACACACTGTCCATGAGAAATGGAAAAGTGACTCGGAACAGCATTTGGCACAGCGTAAACAACAGAAAGCAGCAAAGAAACTATATAACATTGAAGATGACACTAGAGTAAACTGTACATTTTTAGTCTAAATACATTCAACACGTGGGAAAATCTTTATTAAACTGTAAAGCATAGAAACATCTGTTTTGATTTAGTTTGGGTTATAGCAAACAAACATGAAAGACCACTGCCTGTAACTTCCCCCGGGGCTATTTGCAGGGAAAGGAATACTGTTTATAACATTTGTGCTACAATCAGAGAATTACAAAATAACTTAGGTTCCATGGGAGCTCTGAAGATCATCTGGTTCAGCCTTCCTCCCACCTCATCAAAGCAAGGCCAGCTTCAAAGCTAGATCCAGTTTTAAAGTTGGATCAGGTTCCTTAGGGTTTTGAGTATCTCCTGCCAGGATGGAAACAGCACAGCCTCTCTGGATAACTGGTATTTGACCACCTTAATGGGGAAAGCTTTTTCTTTGTCACAGATTACTGACTCATGCTCAACTTGTTGTTCACCGGGATGCCGAGGCCTCTCTGCAAAACCATTCCCAGTCAGTGTGTCCCAGTTGTGTGCAAGGTTATTCCTCCTAGCAGCAGGGCTTTGCTGAACTTCATGAGGTTCCCACTGGCCCATTTCTCCAGCCTGTCAAGATCCATCTAAATGGCAGCACAAGCCACTGGTGCACTAATTACCACTCCTAATTTTGAGCTGGCTGCAGACTTACTAAGGGTGCATCCTGTCCCACCATCTAAGCCCTTCAGAAGCATTTTTACAGTGTTGGTCTCAGTGTGAAACAGTGACTTGCCTCTAGCTGAATGTTGTGCTGCTGAGCTTGAAGCACCAGCAGCTGAGACACATTTCATCCTTTCAGTCCACTGTCCCACCTACTTACCTGACTCATAATTCACCAGTATCTATGAGACTGTTAAGTATCAAAAGCTTTGCTAAAGTTGAGATAAACAGTAGTTAACCCTTTAGCCAAACCTTTTTTCCATATTCCTCTATACACAAATTTCAGCCCTCTGCTGTACAGTTCTGTGACATTAGGACCATTCAACAAAAAAACCTCAAACAAATAAACCAAAAACATTAAAATGCACAGCAAAGCCTTTCTCTCTTGCTCAAAACTTAGAACTGGTATCTCAGAACAATCTAAAAAAAACCCAACACCAGAATAAAACATATTAAAATGAATTAGTTTAAAATTCAGTGAAGCCTCTGTATTTGCATTACATTTGTTACAAAGTGGGAGATGAACAAGGACATGATTATGATGATGCACAGCACCTCATAACTCAACAGAATTTCTGTGACTTCATTAACCACTTTTGTTGAAAAAGTTCAGAGAAAAATTCAGTGTCAGGCAAACATCCCTAACAAAAAGCACTGTGCATATTTAAAAACCCAGTAGAGTAACAAGTGAATTAAAATAGTCTCATTTTAAAAACAGAGGGAAACTGCAGAAATAGGTGGAACAAACTTCTCATTTACACCACCATAGGTCATTACTCCATGCAGGCATTATTTTTTATATAAAAGTTTATCTTCTTTTGCTGTAGCTCTCTCCCCAAAAGGGACTGAAGAAAAAACCCCAACTCTGTCAGAATGTAGCAGGACTGTGATCTACTTTTCTAACAGTACCAGTGTAAACTGTTCCTACACAGCCAGGGTAGCTTTCCAATGCAAATCACTTCCAAAGCAGACACAATTCAGAACTTGGTACAGTAACCTGAACTCCTTCTCACCAGCCATGTGGGAGGACAAAAGTCAGCCCAGTATCAAATCCTTTCACAAGGCCATCACTTTTTGGAGCCCTGACAAGGTGGGGACAGCACCTGAGAAAAGGTGGAGAATCCTCATGTGGATATTCTGTATGCACTGCAAGTTGAGTTTTTCAATTTCTAAATGTCACATGTATCTATTGCCAGGAAGGTCAGAGAAAGTTTGAACACTTGAAAAAGAAAGATTTTTATGAACATTAAGAACTACTGGCATCACTAAGTCTTCCAACTGCATGTTTAACCTCTTGGGTTTGGCAAACCTGAGAATATTTCTGCCTTTCTTTAAACATACAAGTTGAAGAAGTGACAGGCTTCACTTTTTGTAACTATTGTGGTTTTCATTTTTATTTTCTTGTTTCCTCTTGCGTATGATTTCAATATTTGAATGGTTTTAATGATTCTTCAGTCCCAATCCCACCAGCTTCCCTGTGTAGCTATGAAGAATCCCACTGGTATCCTCCTGAAAAACAGGATCAGCTGCAGAACATGAACTTTGCTTAAATTATATTCAGATGCATTTCCTTAGAGGGAAGTTTTTCAGGTGGTTAATACGAACTTAATGGATAAACAGCTCTTGAGGTTTTCTTTCTTTCTTATTTTAAGCAGTGCAAACCAGGTGAACTTCTGGAAAAACACTGCCCAACACAGACACAAATCAGGGCAAACAATAGAACTAAACTCTGCAAACAACATGAGAAGAGAAAGTGACAGAAGACTATACTGATGGCATAGCCACAGGAAGAGCTTATTGCTTTAATCATACAGTCCTTAACTAAGCTTCATTGCTCAAGATTATACTGAGTTAATCACTGAAGTCCTAAACATGCCCTAAAATTCATAAGAAAGCAAGAAGGAAAGTAAAGTTTCTTGACAAATAAACATTTTAATCAAGTGGGGGTTTTGTTGGGTCTCTTTTTGTTCATTTTTTTGTTCATTTTTGGTTGTTGTTTGAATAGGACCCTTCTACTCTGTCAAACCCATTACATGGCTGGTGTTAGCACAGTTCAGCTCTTATAAAGGGTTACACTGAGATGAATTTACTGTCTCTATTCCTGAACTTGCTCCACACTGCACGTACCAACGATGAGGTTCAGAAGACAAATGACTCTGAATGTTCACTGCAATGCACTTTACTACTGTCAACAAAAAGATACAACAGTAAAGCAGATTTTCACTAAGATGTATTAACTCTCTCCAAGCAGCTTTCATAGACAGGAACCCTGGTAACCATGAATATATAGCAACAGTTACAACACACCCACTTTCATTTAATAACTTTTTCTCATTTTGCTTTCCTTTATTTATGAGTTGGTAATTTAAATTTTATAATCTCTTTTGTTGAGGGATGAGAAAATAAAGAGCCTTATACCACAGGAAAGTAATCCATTATCAGATACAACCTTCTGGTAGCTTGCTGTAGTGATGTTTTGCCCAGGCACTGGCTACACTGACTGACTAAAGTTCCTTTATCTACCATGTGGCAGAAACAAAACCAGAACAAATGCAACAACATTTAATCAGAATATTTAAATAGATCTGTATCAGGTAGGATAAAGATTACCAGTGTATTCTGAAGTATTAAGAGTCCTTTCTGATGACAACCTGTGAGTGCTCCAATTTTGTTTGTATTTTGAAAGCAAATCTTATGGGAAATGACATTCTGGCCTACAGGCACTATATTGAGTTCAGCTAATTAATAGGCTAAATTGATTTTTCTTCTTAAAGGATGCTTGTTTTGATTGATTTGGAAGAAAAAAGTGACATTGATGATAGCATTAGAAGGGTGAGATTTTTAACTTTGACAGAGAAACACAGCACAGCAATGTACTGGAAACAGCAGAACTTTTCTTAAAAAGCTATGTTGAATGGTGTTTTTACCTAGATGGTATATCTGTTAAGCATTTTTCAGAAGTTAGAAGCTTTTCTAAATGCCAGTGGTAGCAGTAAAAAAAACAACTCCAACAACAATAGCAGGATTCAGAACTGCTCCATTCATGTGTTGTTTCCTAGATAGGTGCATTGAAATGAAATGTGAAGTAATTGCCCCTAAATAGGAATCAGAAAAAACTCTTTCTGCTTTGATATTTAGTTTCCTGATTAGAAACAAAATTAGACTTAGCTAATAAGAAATAGGCTGTTCAGTCTTTAAGTGGTGTGAAAACAATTGATGCCTTTTACAGAGCTGCTTAGGATCACTCTTCAGTTTCATGAACACACAATTTCCCCCAGACTGTTTTCCCTTCCCAAAGCATCTGTGTTAGCTAGAAAACTGTAAGAATACAGAAGCTCTCATAGATTCGGTTTTCACAGATATCTATAAGAGAATATTTGTCTTTGTTTTTTACACATACAGAACTGTATCCACATGTGAAGTCTATCAACCTATGGTGGGAGTCTTCCCCTGTCTCACCCCCAATACCTACTCTGTAAGTTGGGAGAAAACCAAAACTGACTGCTCTGAACAATCTAATTCACTCTGTGTATGTTCTATATTGTACTGCATTTCCAGGCAGTGCTTTAGTATGCCCTGCATACACTTTCTTATGGATAAAGTGGGAAGATAAAGAGTCTATTGGCATTCCTGCAGAGACCAGAAGAACCAAAGAGAACCTTTGGACTTGCAGAGAACTTACTTATTTATTTAAGCTCTTGGATGTACTCTCTGAGAAGTCACTGCAATAAACACAACAGCAGGAAGAGATAATGGTTGCAGAACCACAAAAGGCAGTGTATAACTTCACAGAACTTGCTGTTCTTCTTCTAGCCAGGAGTGAAGCTGCAGCTTTGTGAGGGGCAGAGGGAAGGAAGGACTAGACACAAGTAAGGAGCTGCTTGCTTGCAGCCATCCCTCTGAACCACTGGGGCATGCCAGATGTGCACTTGCCACTCAACACTGCTGAGCTGCTGAAGGGGGCTGAAATGCAGGGACAGACAATGTGCTGCAATAGCCCAGTTTTCATCCCTAAATCAGCTTTCTGACCTTTCCCCATCCCTGCACCAGCCTCAGCTTTGGTTTCACTACATATACTGTAACTTATGCAGCTCTTCCAATTACAGACCTCCCTCTTGGCAATGCCAGGAAAATATGAAGAATAACTCCTCTATGCTCTTCAGCATCTCACAATTTCCAGGGCTGCTGTTAACAGTGTGTGTATTAAACCCGTGGTGGAGGCTTGTGGCTCTTGATATAGCATTTTCCATGGAAGGAGTGGCCATATCCTGGCAGCTACCTTTTGTACCTGTGCTCCCCACCAAGGGGAGCTGAGCCTCAGCCAGGGCCAGGAGCTCCTCTTCATGGAGAGAAAACTCCAGGAGGCCTGGCAGCAGCACAAGTCAGAGCTGCTGGGCTTTGCTTGCTCCCTGAAGCACAAATAAATTAAACCTCAAAACAAATTATTTCTGTGTCAGATGTCTTTCTCTGCATTGCCACAATATATACAGAGGTATTCACTACAGAGATATCAGCTATTCTTATTCAAAAAGTTTCTTCCAACATACTTTCTACATTAAATGTTATTTGCTGAGGTGTAAGAAAGCACAGCCACCATTCCCAAGTTCCTCCTGTGGAAATTATTTAATCAAAGAAAGACAGACACAGGAGCAGGTGAATGAGTAACAAAGACACTGATTGCATTCAAATACAGCAACTTGTGGACTGAAAACCAGAATACACTACAATGTTCTCTGGGGCAAATATATGTCAGTGCTTTCTGTGAGATTACAGAGGGCATGACTGGTATTCTCAAAATCATTTGTATTGCTTTATCAACATGTATCTGTCCATGCAGAGCAGGAAAAAAAGTATTATAAAGTCATCATGGTGTTTCCAAATCAAAACAACCATACAGCTTCTACTCTTTTTACCACTTAAAAAATAAAACTGCATGATCTTTCCTCTCCTTGGTATATTGACTCAAGATAGAAGAGAATAGCCTGACTGAGATTGATCTGGGAAACACATTTCAATAGAGATGCTGCCCCTCAGACACAAGGGATTACAAAAATATTCCTCACGCATACATTAGTCACTAGATAAAAGAATTTGTAAAACCAATATAGTGAAAAATAAACCAACAGAACACTTTCTAAAACAGATACTTTCTACTCCTCTAGCTATGCATACTCTTACTACTAAAAACACTGAGCTACCTGCATGTAATCAGATTCACAGCCTGCATACATCTTTCAAACAAATTGCAATTATTTACTAACACTTCAGAAACTTTTTGCTTCCAGACACAGCATCTTGAAAAAGGCAGGCTGTCTTCACAGAGAGCTACTAAAAATAATACATCATAAACAGTGAATGTACAGTACAAGTCTTTGAGAGGGAAGCAAGGCTAGTTACAATGCAACCTCTGGGGAAAAAAAAAGATCAGGGTATCTATCTTCCTAAATCCCTTCTTGTGCAAAAATCAGAAACTGCTCAGTCTTAGGAAGGGCATCACCTATGTCCTACCAAAGACAACCTCCAAAACAGAGAGAAACAAAGATTTCAGCACTCACTACTATCTACCCTGTGCTGTTTAGTTACAGCAAGAATGACCAAATATTACAGTCAAGACCAACAGCATAGGGACACACCTAACTGGGGCTTAATGGAATTCTAAAGAATTTGCCAGTGAAATGTACTTGTCTTTACAATCTTCAAAGTTTGTCACTTTCTCCAGTTTTTGCTACAGAACCCTCTCAAACTACAAATCAAGATTTTTTTGGAGATAAAAATCCTTTCAATTTTACTGACATTAAGATGATGATTAAGAAGTCACATTTTATGCAAGCTTACTCTTAAAAGGAACAATGAAGTTCCAAGCTCAAAAAATTGACGGGGTAAAGTGCTTATTCTCTAACAACTAAAAGTTTTCACTTTCTTTGTTCCATGGAAAACACAGTTCAGGACTAAGCCCATTTCTTCCTTGATCCAACAATTTTGAATATTCATTGGAGAAGACAAAGATAAAAAGCATAACCCCGCTGAGTATGAATCTGCAGCTTAGTGACAGGCTTTGCAAGTTATCTATAAAGTCTCTGCTCTTCTCCAAAAGATCTTGTCTAAAATGTTGCCTGGATATTTTACCACTTTTCTTTGTTGGTTAAATGGGAACCACAAGATAAAATAGAAACAAGTTATTAGATTTTCATCTTTAGTAAAAATTTTAAATTAGTCAGATTTCAAAATTGTATATAGTATGCCTTACTTAGGATACTGTAGTTAAGGTATATTGTACTCCTTCATGCTAATCATGCCTGAAGTCATGAACAGAAATGAGAGAAATACAAGCTGAGATTTCAACCACAGAATGCTATATTTACCAACTGCAATTAATGAGTTTTCCCATTCTGCAGTTGCACTCTGCTGGCTTTTCAAATCCAGTGGATAATAAAAAACATAACCACAACCACCTGGTTACAAATTCAAATGAATTCAATCCAGATATAAATAGCCTCAATGTAAAAACATGAATTCATAAACTGCTGAGAATTCAGTATCTTAGTTCACTGCTGGAATTAATTTCTTTTCAACAGACTGGTTGTCTAGAGAATACCCGTAATGCAGTAAATGAAAACATGTGTGTCACTGCCAGCAGTGAGAATTCACAAAATTGTAACTGATGGATATTAAAAAAAACAGATCTGTGATGGGAAACCAATGGTTTGGCAGTCACTGGAATAAGAATGATAAAGCTAAAGATTCCTGGGTTTGGCTGTATTTTCCTCTCACTTAAAAATGGAACAAATATTGTCTCATATGGAGGTCAATACCCCTTTATGGGGTATTTCCATGAAGAGATGTTTTAAAAACAAAACATTACATTTTTTCGCCCTGTTGCAAAAAAGTGGGTAGTGGATAAAATGTAAGGAAAAAGACTTGCCTATCTCTTTAATTTAAAGAAAAAGTATATGCATCTGAGTTTAAATCATAAAAATTTCAAGGCATTTTTAAAAATTACAGGAGCAGTCTGAGAAATTCTAATTACCCTGTTCTGCAGATATCTCAAAATAATTATACTTACATTTTCTTAACATTTTTTACAGTAAATTATTCAGGTAGAGGGATACTAGATGCTTTACAAACACTTAACTTTTAATAACTTTCCTGACCTTGCCAACAGCTGCTGATAGTATCAAGTTATACAGATAATTTGTCTTGCCTTGCATTTGGGGTTCTCTTCCTTTGTTAAGGCATTTAACTATCACCTCCATTTCATAAATATTTTTGACTGCCACAGTGCACCTGCCAATCAACAATTTGGGTATGCAGATGCTAGCAGGTACCAAAGTGAAACAGAAGAATCTGGCTACAAACAGAGAATGCAGAACAGCACAATAGCTGCTAGTGCCAGCTACAGTTCTGCTTGCATTCAAAACAGCAACTGCTGCCTGGTTTAGTAGGTCAAGGTTAATGTGACAAAAATAATCAATGAAGTTAGTAACTCAACGTTTCTGACTCACTAAAACCCTTGTTGGGAATGTTTGCAACAAAAGTCTTGGACCTGAGCTATTCTGGACTCTCAGAAAAGAATTTCTGCAGTGAAGGGGCACTTAAATCCCTCTGAAGTGCTGTGTTCTTGCAAGCTGGGGGGGAAAAAGGAAGGCACATTAAACAGAGTGGGTCTGAGTAAATGTTATGATTAATCAGAGACAGTTTATTGAATAAAAGCATCCCAAACAAATGGCACATGAGATAAACCCAAGCTTAATATAGCTCTAGGGAAAAGAATCCTGACCAAGCCTCATATCTATTTACCAAAAGGTTTTGTAGCTTATGAAGCCTCATCTCAGAGGATTACAATAGTGCTTGCAGATATCTTTTAACTGCTAGAAATAAATGCAAATGCTTCATCTTTGGCAAGGAACTCTGCTATAACAAACACAATTTCTCAAATTAGAGAAAACAGTTATTTTGTGATTACTGCACTCTGCTTCATGTGGGGCCCTGCAGAGTGACTGCTGGTACAGCCACCAACCACCTAGAGATGGTGAGGGTGACCAAGCAGTGGCACAGGCTGCCCAAAGAGGCTGAGGAATCCCCATCCCTGAAGGTTTTCAAAAGCCATCTGGATGTGTTCCTGGGCAATTTGTTCTGGGTGGTCTTGCCTGAGAAGGAAGGTTGGACAGATGACACCAGGTCCTTTCCAATCTCAGTCACTCTCTGATTCTGTCATATACTAATAATATACTATACTGTCATTTACTGATACACACATTCTCTCTCACTTTCTCTTTAAATAGTGTATATAAAACTGTTTGGCTGATATAAAATCCAACTACTGCTCAAAAAAAAGCATGAACAGCAATTTGAGGGAGGTGATTCTTCCCCTCAATTCTACTGTTGTGAGACCCCAGACTGGAGCACCACATCCAGCTCTGGGGTCCCCAGCAGAGAAGGGACAGGGACCTACTAGGAGAGTACAGAGCAGATGATCAGAAGCTGAAGCATCTCTCCTATGAGGACAAACAGCTGAGAGTCAGGGTTGTTCAGCCTGGAGAAGACAAAGGTCTGGGAAGACCTTGGAGCAGCCTTCCACTAAGTAATGGGGGTCTGAAAGAAGGCTGGAGAGGGACTTTTTACAAGGGCATGTAGTTATAGGATAAGGGGGAATGGCTTTAAACTGAAAGGCAACAGATTCAGGTTTTATATTAGGAAGAACTTCTTTACTGTGAGGGTTGTGTGGCACTGGCACAGGTTGCCCAGAGAAATTGTGGATGCCCCATCATTGGAAGTGTTCAAGGCCACGCTGGAGAGGGCAGCCTGGTTTAGTGAAAGGTGTCCTCTCAAGGAAGGGGGATTGGAACCATATGATCTTTAAGATCCCTTTCAACTCAAATCATTCTATGCTCAGTGATCTGGAATTCAAAACAGGTTACCTAACCGTAGGAGAAAAATTAGACATTTTGGTAATTCTCAGGTTCATTTTGCCTATTAACTGTATTCTTTTAATGAAACTTGCAGAGTTAGATTTGTTGCAGAAGTTTACAGCAAAGCTACCTCCCTCTCAGAAACAACACAGAATTTTAGCTCCTGCACTCAGTAATTAAGTGCTTCTTCATGTCTGTAACTTCCTCTGCCCTCTGCAAAGGGGAAAAAATAGACTAAGGCCAAGATTCTTCTCTCTGCTCTTGAGCTTTCCCATGTGGTGAGCAAGAGTTTGTGACAAACTGGCAGAACATTCTTGCTCCGCTTCAAGTAGCTGTCCTGTTGTGAGAAAGTGCCTTGTACAAAGGAACAGACGGAACTGGGATTCCTGGTTAATTTCCTTTTACACTTGGGGACATTAAAAGTCTGACAACACACAGAGTAAGAAAAAACAGGAGAGAGAGACATTTAAGTGCTCCCAACACTTGGACCAGAAGTAAAAACAAGCTACTAAAGCTTCGTATTTTCTTCTTCCAAATGAAACTAGAGGCAATTTTTTTAAGTTAACCTCTCTCATTATATCTGATTCTTCAATGTATGACAAATTCTTTAAAATGTTTTCCTTATTGCAGATGACACACAGATTACTCAGTAACAAATTGCTGATCAAATTTTATAACAAAAAAAAAACCCTGATCTTCTTGGAAGCAAAACTATAAAATAGCTACAGATTTTTAAAAAATTGAATAAGCAATCCATATATCCTGCTGAACAGGATACCAAGGTCTTTATGATGCACTACCTGCTTGTGAGAGCAGTGAATGCACATGTTTTGAATGGCCCCTCTGCTACTGCAGCTGCTTTCTTACAACTGGGATTTCAACCCTTAGGTTTACGTTAACATAAGATTAGCAGCGATATGTGTTCCTCCTTCCCTCCTTTCCTCTTTCACACATAGGCTTGAGGCCTTTGAAGCCTCAAGCAGTTGCAAGTCTAAAAACAAGGACTGAAATTCCTTCACCTTGCTAAGAGAAACCTGAGATGTACCCATTGCCTCTTCTCTGAACAACTGAAAAAGTACAATAAATTCCCAGCCTTCCTTGCAGCCTTTGCCTGAGGATCTCTACGAGCAGCTGAAGTGGGTCTGCAAGCTGCAAAATAAACCTGCAAGCAAAGACTACACACTGTGCTTGACAAGAAGTGAGGAGTTACATTCAACATCTCAATTAGTAGTTACATCTACATCATGCATCTACATTTATATATAAAATGTTCCCATATTTTTAATTACTCCCAGCATGACTACAAATTGCTGCTAATGGAAGCTAAGGAAAAACAGACTTCAGATGAATGTACAACACAGTTCACCCAGCTCTGTAAGATTCTTTTGTGTTTAAGGCAGACTGGTTATTTGCATCAAACACTGCCAGATAACCCTAATTTTGTGAAGTGGACAATAAGATAGCACTAAAGCCAGTCAGCTATTATAATAATCTGTAATCTTACACTGGAGAGAGGCAGTGTAACTAGTTCATTTTGGGATCAAAAGAGTGTGGTGTTAGGTTGCTTTTATATTAACACATATGATTCACTGTGAACAAAGGAGTGAGAGCCTACTTTAATTTTGCTAGTTTGGGACAGGAGAGTAAACTGACACCAGCATTCTGGTGTTTTTTCCAACTCTACCCATGAGATCTATCAAAAGTAAATTAGGGAAAAGCAATTCACAGCAATACTTCCTGCCTTTTGAAAGGTCAGTCCAGACCATGTGAATATTTAGTTTTCTTCATAAATGGTGACCTGGATCTTGGACATCAAAGGTTAGTAGGACTGTGTAATCA
The DNA here is from genome assembly GCF_012460135.2 of Molothrus ater. Taxonomy (NCBI): domain Eukaryota; kingdom Metazoa; phylum Chordata; class Aves; order Passeriformes; family Icteridae; genus Molothrus; species Molothrus ater. Next base: position 40,459,410 of record NC_050479.2, read on the forward strand.
AAGATCTATATAATCTCAGTGCATGTTGAATGTTGAACCTCTATGATGTTTGTTTCAAATAGTTTCTAAGCACACAAAACTGCACCACCAAAAATCCATACAGGCCTCAGTAGTTACTGTTAATATCTTTATCTTCAGCAATCATGGAAAAAACCAAAGAAGGTCTGTTCCAAAATACAGTGGAGGTCACTGAAGAGCATTTACAAACACAGAACCTAGATCTGATTTGTCCTCTGAGTCTATATAAGAGGTCAGGATTCCATCATTAAATTACTAAAAACATCTCCTGGACTACCAGTTTCAGTGCTTAAAGAAGAAGCTGCACTTATCAGCCAATGGAGCATCCACACAGCATTTCCTGGGAGACTTCATTAAAGGAAGTATACAAGGAAGAACAGACCATAAAATAATGACCTGAGGCCTGTTTTGTTTCAAATACTTGTACCTCAGCATATTTGGTCATCCACACCCAAAATACACACCTATTTCTGTGCTAATTGGTTGTGCCTTAAGGCTGTTTTCACCTGCTTGCTTTTTGGAAATGGATGATTGACTGGATAGTGTTTCATGTTGTTTCAAAACCGGGCTTAATGAAATGGCAAGCGCTGTTCTTGTATTCTCTCTTTCCTGAATTTGCCAATTTTAACATGAATTCCTTTCTTTTCAATATCCTTTTTGGTGACCCACACAGACATATTGACTTGAGCTGTACTTATTAGGACAAGAAAGGACAATCAAATTATGTCCAGACTCCAGATTTTGTAGAACTGTCAGAGCACTATTCTAACCAGTGAGACACCACCATTCCACATGCTGTTTCAAGCAGAACCAGACCAGTGTAGTTACTTCACTTGCTTGCAACTTTAAAGTAACCACATTCTTAAGCTATCCCAAAGCACAGAGGCTCTTGGATGGTAATTATTCATATTAGAGTCAGCCCTTTACCACTTTCCAGTTGGTGGCCTGGACAGACTTGAAATGTGTGCTTTCTTCTCTTATTTTTTTGGTTAACAGCCCACCTAGTTAAAATACTGCAAGAGTCTGTGCCTCTACTCTTCCCTGGCAAGCTCAGCAGGCACTCTGCCAACTCCTCCTTTTCAGTTGTGAGGGAGAACAAGAATATCCTGCTGCAGCAGCCAGCTGGCTACCTTCTCCTGTCAAGGACTTAATATACTTCCATAAAGTATTCAGCTGTTGCTGGATGAGAGACAGAGTGCTCTATAGTGCCTTCTTCAAACAGCCCTCCTCCTTGACTAGCACTGCCTGAATGGATGAAAGAACCATATGCAAAGAAACAGGAATGAGGGTACAAACACGGCCTTCATTCTCTGGATAATCAAAAGTCACCTAATTCATCTTAACCTTTAAGCCAAATATTTTCTCTCCAGGACAAAGGCTCACCAGATGAAAGTTCAGGCGAATTTGAAAAACCTTCAAGCTACTTACATGCTGTATTGTCTTCTCATCATACTTAACTCAAGTTTGGCTCAACAAAAGCTTTCTTGTATCAAGGGTCAAAACACTTCCGTTCTCTTAAACAGAGTGCAAGAAAACCAAAGATTTCCAATTTTGTTTTAAACATGAATATTCCCTTTCAAAGACTCTATCTCAAACACTGTATCATTAAGAAAATGAAAATGAAATAGTGGAAGAATAAGTAGGACTTGCCAATTCTTACCTTGTTTTCTTAATGAATAACAAATTCAGTCAAATTCCAGTCAGCACTGGAACTTCTGTTGCCATGGCAGCAGGAAGCCCACCTTTCCAGTAATTTGGAATTACTTTGTTGGTCATTTCAGTCAGATGCTGGAAAACTTGCCCCAGCTACTCACTCTGCCTCATTTCCCAGCCCTTCTAGAGACAGCCTGTCCTGCAGGTGCCACCCTGCACCCTCCTCCCTCTTCTGCCCAAGGGTCAGCACTCACACAGCAAGCAATAAATACTCAGCATCCTAGGCAGCAGCTCTCCCTGGCAGCTGGCAACACGCTGGAATAAGGCAGGAGCCTAGGAAATGAGAAGTTGAGCCCTGGAATGGATAAAAGGGGCCATGAGAGCCACAGGGCTCCTGCTCTGGTGTGAAGATGGGGGCAGTGGAGAGAGGCAATGAACAGATGTGAAGCCAAGTAGATTAACTCACTCAAGCAGCTGTGGCAGGAAGTGCCTGGTGAGAAAAGAAATCTCCCAATCTTCCTCCATTCTGAGAACTCAGAACATTAAACTGCCTCTCAAGCAAACAGGTTCCAAAATTAAAACAACCCCAAATCACTCTTTTGTTGATCACTTGCATTTTCAGAAGCCTGAGTTTCTTTTTAAACTGCTGCAGCTTGCAATATTTAAAAGCAACGGATCTTACATAAGCTGATTTATACCACCTTACTGTTAAATTTATCATTTAGGTTTCACTTTGCAAGTCAACTCTCCACTGTCTTGGGATATGTGAAATGGCCTGTGCTGAGTTGGTTACTTTGGGTATTTTTAATGAAGGTATTTTCTTCACTCAAATATATTTCAGACTATTGTAATTTGGATTCAATGTATTTCTTAAAAGACCATTCTCCTGACACCAACATTGATAATGCCAAATACAATTAAAAGGAGCAGGCAGTTATGTTATGGCTGCACATACAACTTTATGGCTCTAATATGCAACTGTGCCTTAGCAGAATCTTAGGTACAGCTCTGAGCTCAAATTAATCATGTTAATGTAACAGACTTGCAATTTGCAGTAATTTCTAAGAGCTGCATCATTAACTTTCTGCTGTATGTAAGCATCAATAGGTGGCAATTAAAAAGAAGAGCAAGTGAAGGGTTCTGCTTCCAAATCTGACAGACTGCACTGTTGATTTCTAGTGCTCTTCCTTTATGTGACTGTGCCACTCTGTGATGTTTAAGACACAAAAGCACCAGACCTCCAGTGTTTAAGTACAGACCAAAAAAATGAATTCAGGTAAGTCAGAGATTTGTACAAGTACAGCACAATGCTTTCCTCCTACTCTGAGTTTTTTTAATACTTCCGCATCTTCAGAAGCTCCTTTTTCCCACCTATCCCACCCTTTTTCCATCACTCTCTTGTCTGCACTTGATCTGTCCCTAAAGCAGACTTGCCCTTTTCTAAACAAATCCTCCTTCTTCACCTCACCTTCTTCTAGTCAGTCAATCACCAAAACACAACCATCACAGATAATAATAACTGGCCCATTTCTGTGATAGAGTTTAAACAGAATAGCTCAAACCTTACAAAGCTGAGATTAGTATTACTTTCATCTATTTAGAGGAAGTAAAAGAAGAAGCAAACTGCTAGAACTTTCTGCTAGAGAAAGACTGTGGAGGTAGGAAGCATCCGTAAATCCAAAAGGGTCTTTGGATGCTGGGGAATAAGGAGAGAAGAGCAGAGGAGTGAGTGGTTGTGCAGGGTGGGAGACAAAATGTTAAGCCAGCCCTTCTCAGTGCAGTGTTTAAGTTTCCATTAAATGATTTTATCAGAGAGGGTCAGGGAAACAGAAAAAAGCAAGAAGGAAACAAAGCCAACAAGCCTACTATCAGTCATCCTAGAAGATGTTGCCATCTTCAGCTGTACCCCAGGGCTATGCTTATAGATGTACTTGTATCCTTACAGTTTTTGGTTGTATCCTCATAGTTGCAAATAAATAGAGGACAAAGGATCAACCCCAACCCCAATGACCAGAAATGGACACACTGCCTCTCAGGTCAGGATGAGCCCTTGCTCAGAGCTAGCCACAGCTCAATCAGCTCTCCTCAGAACAGACTAAAACACAGCCAGAAACCCAGCCAACAGCTGGGAACAGGGAAAATCATGGGCCTTGGGCTCCAGCTCTCTCTGGTCTTCTTAGACACCAGTAAAGGAATGTAAAAGAAACCCACTCCTGGACTGAAGCCTGAAAGTGAAGGCAAAGGCATTTTCTTTACCGACAGGATGCTCCCCTTAGTGTCACAGTGTTTTTCAGGGCTATAACTCTACAATTATGACAGAAGAAGAGTTAAAAACAACTTCTATGCTGAGGTACAGAGCTATATAAACACCCGAGCACTTCATACCCCACGTGCAGTGGTTTTCAGCTGATGGCAGCAAGTGCCCAGTGTGAGAAATCACTACTCACTTTTCATAGTTTTGGAAGGTTTATTAAACCTTATCAAAAATACAACAGAAGACTGAATAAAGAAAAAAAAGGTTACTGTACTGGGAACAAAAGATTTTCCCCGCCATGTGCCCCCTCACAATGGAGGTTTTACCCTTTTTAACCCTTTAACCCCTCCCAAAGTTCTGTCCATCAACCTCTTTGCTGTCCAGTGGTGGAGTTCTCTTCCTCAAACCCTGACTGGAGGTCAGATGTCACCATAGTGACAAGCCAGCCTTCCCAGATGTCCCAACTCCCATTGTCCCTCGATAACCACGTGAGGGGGTACAACATAACTATAAATCTATAAACTTTTCTTAACCTATATACATGACATTTGTCCATTAATTGTGAAAGTCAATCATCGCATTACTCATCTATCACATCAGGAATTCATGGATCATCCTACAAGAAGGGAGTTCATTGATGTGAACCATGGCCTTCCACATGCAAGACCTTTTCAAAGGAATTTGCACAACCACTAGCCAGTCTTTTGAGGCTTTCAAATGCCCCCAGAGGAAAACAGTGATAATTGGTGACACCCATTCACCTGGGAAATATCAGTGTGAGGATCTGATGGCTACAAAAGACAAATGGATTACCTGAGAGTGGTATGAGATGTCTTTAAAAGAGGAGGACAAGTTATTTATCTTCAGAAATAATCACAATTCACAGTCAAATTAGCCAGGCATCTTCTGTTAAAATGTCTAGCTAATTTGAAATTTAAACATTAATACCTAAGCTATCTACAGATTTAAAAAAATCAGTTTGCATTAGTTATTTTAGTTATTTAATACTTTCATGTTACTTTATTTTCAAGTGAACAAATTTCATTTTCAAGTATTTAACAGGCAGTAGCTAGTGAATTAATTCTGTGTGCTGATGGAGTTAACCTTCAGTTTAACTCTCAGTAAAACACTACTGCTGAGGACTTGACCTCTGGTTTTTTTCTTCCCCCATGGCATCCTGAATAGAAGCTGAATGTAAAATAAAAAAGAATAAAAAATTAAAAACAAACAAACAAACAAACAAAACACAAAAACCACAACAAACAAAACAAAAACAAAAAAGACAAACACAAACCCCAAAACAAACAAAAAAAAAATACCCCCACACACAAAAAAATCCCCACCATGTCCAAAACATACCTGGAATTTACTTCACAGCTATACCTATGCAGGAAATCAATCATTCCAGTGAAACAAGCAACAACAGTGTTAGCTGACCCTCAAAGACTTGTTCTCTCAACCCAAGGAAATGCTGAACCGTTTCCTCAGTAACCTTTTGTCATTTTTCCTGGCTAAGTTGTGTGTATATGATCTTCCCTGAGATGAAACATAAGCAGCACAGATCTGAGATGCTCTGCAGAGAAGTGACCTTTCCACTGAAAGGCATACATACATACCTGTTCAAAGTTACAAAGGCACATCTATCTGCTCAAAGTTACTGTTTCATGGAACAGATAGAGAAAGAAGTGGCAATGGCTGTACTCAGCCTACCTACCTAGGAGAAACAAAAAGATTACCTGCTCCTAATTCTTCATCTCTAACAACAGCAATCCAATGGCTTCACATGAAAAAAAGTCTGAAAACTTAGTTCTTCCAAAGTTGGCACGAATCCAGCTTTTCATGAGATCTTCAGAAGGGTTTGCTGACTTTTTTTAAGTAGATGCAGTTATGAAAGTCTCTCCTGTTCACAAAAGCTGCTCTCCTGCAGCTTGCTATTTCTACCTTGCTCTTCTTGAGATTTTGGCAAAGTAACAGAGTTGAGTATGTTGTGACACAATCAGCCATTTGAAGCATTTGCTTTTCACTTGAATTTTATTTTTAGAATCTCCCATAGTCTTTCAAAGCACACATACCCATACTTTGACATGATGTAAAAACCTACAAAGAAAAGCTGAAGGATCTGACAAACTCTAGACCATAAGTAAGATCTCTCATTTATAAAATGACTACTGCCTCATTTCTTTTATAAGCCCACAGATATGGCTGCATGGCAAACACTCATTTGCCATACAGAAAACCTGAAGGTTTCTGCCTCAGAACTACAAGTCACAGGCTTAAAAGCGTCAGATCTTCAACTGGTGACTCTGAAATCCAGCTAAGGCTCTCAGAGTAAAAAAAGAACACATCAGTCCTCAATTCTTACAGTTAAATGTTTCTTCGGGACCATCTGCTCACTGCTGGCCCTGCCTTGAGCCAAGAGCTGGACCAGACTACTTGCACAGTCCCTTCCATTCTGTATCATGCTGTGAGTGAGCATACAAGTGAAAACCATTTTCTTCTGCCAGTCACCACGTTTATCATTGACTGCAGAGGTGTTTCTGAATGACTCTGGAACATCTAAGAGTAAAGAATACTGACCTACATATACTTCTGGTTGCAGAGCTACTCTGTGTGAATCCAGTAATAAAAACTACTCGATAATGTGCTCCTATATTTGCTGAGCTGTATCTTTAACATAAAGCTTTGACTGACCTGTATCTTTATATCAAAGCTTTGACAAAGCATTCTCTTTTACATCAGTTTGCATGTATTACCTTAATTAATTCTGCAAAATCCCTCTTATTTCAATTCTGTTCACCAAAATGGTTGTATCTGAGATTCATTTCAAAAGGCAGCTCTCTCAGAGGAGACTCCTGAGTGATACCACCATATAATGTAACCCAGCTTATGTCCAGTAACTCCTCTCAACTGGAGACAACGAAAAGTGGATGAGGATCTGGCTCATCCCTGCCAGCAAGCAGAAAGCAAGGTGCTCCCTAAATCACAGTCACTCCAGATCCAGGACCTGCTGCTCTGCCCAAATGTCCTCCTTGCAAAAGGCCAAAGAGAGAGCTCTACGAGGAGCTATGTGTCCACACAGAGGATACAAAGGTGAATATTTACTAAGAAAGGACAAAACTCAGATGTTGGATGGGAGTGAGATGACAGTAGGGAATAAAACTGAGCCTCTGCATCAGGGAATGAAGCAATGAAATGTGAAGAGTCACTGAAGAGCAGAAAGTCCCCCTTTATGCAGAAAGAACTAGCCCCTGAATGCTAAGCAACATCTACACACAAATACATATTACTGCACTATCTACTAAATGGAGATAATTGTAAATTCAATAAGAACCGTATGAAAATATAATGGCATGAGAACAGGACCAGAATTATAAAAGCAAGGCAAACTGAAGAAAAAAAAGCAATTACTGCAGGTTCAACCAGAAAACCAGGTGAGAAGGTAACAGTGAAAGAAATGAGAAGAAAAACTCCCTGCTGCTGTGCTCTACATGAATATTTGCATCTGCCAACAGGCCATCAAAAAGCAAACTGGCACTAAGTCATAATTCACCATTTGCTGTTTATATTCTGGCAGCATTATGTTTGTGCAATTTCCATCAAAGCCTCCATTTTGGGGATGGGGATAAGAAAAGGAGATATTGTAATCTACTTCTGCAACTGCTGTTTGTATTTGCTGAGTTATCTGGCACTTGATGTGTGCCTCATGCATCACTTTTTATTCAAAAATTGACATGTTTATCCAAGAATGATTGTAACACGGTAGCCTGATTCAGATACACACAAAAGCTTCGGCAGACATTTTCAGCCATGCATTTTATGCGATTTACACATTGGCATGCAAAAGACAACATTTAATTGTGCGTGTGTATTGTAATCACAGCCTGGTGGAGGCAGCTCATTGGAGCAGTGGAGATAAGTCTACAGGTAAGCAGCATATTAATAAAGTTTCTGAAGGCTTTTAAATCTGGGAACTGGTGGAGACCTTTATACTGTACCAAGATAAGACACACTGCTTTAATCACTGCATCCTAGCTATAAAGGTTTCTTTAGATAATTTTAAGCTAGTCAAATTTCACTTTCAAACCACAAATTATCTTAAGTAAAAATTGGATATTTCCTCCCACTCTGAAAGTTAGAGTATGAATGAGAATGTGACTATGCCATTGCAGAAAGCATCCCTAATTCTGACTGTAGATACAGCCTTTCCAGGTGATTAGCACCTTCTCCCCTACACAGCACTGCACATGGCTTGTAACAGAGAGACCTGATACTGCACTGAGGAAGGACATCACCACAGAATGAAGCTGGGTAAAGACCCAGGAGATACACCCAGGACTAATGCATCTTTCCACTGCTGTCTCCTGTTTCTTTGGAGACTACCAAAGGAAGGAATTGAACCAGCAGTTCCAAAGGAGCTGCAGAGAGGAAGAGAGAACAAAAAGGATAAGCAATATAAGGGGGCATGTTCTAGTGCCAACAAAGGAGGCAAAAAGAGGTACCAAATGACAAAATCAAGCAAGTGAACAATTTGAACTAGAACTTGGCTGCTGATTCTTCTTGGTTTTATTGATGATGACAACCTTCTATCCATGTCATTTGACTGCATGCAGGTGGTGAGGATGCTCCTCATCTTGATATCCGGCTGATCTGTTTCAGGTATGAGGGATCCACATTTACCCTGCATCTACAAATAACATATCACAGCATTCTTCCTTTAAGTTTTTTGAAACTGAATGATCCTGTTTTATAGTTAAATGCTACATAAATACAGTTGGACTCAAAGATCTTAAAGGCCTTTTCCGACCTAAATGAGCCTATGATTTCCTGCTACTACTATAACAGAAAAAGCAACATTAGGGATATACAAGCACCTCCAGAGAGCAATTAATCTCCTCCTAAAATACACATTTGAGACAGACATGATGAGCAGTCTGTTCAATGTACCATACTTTTACCCTAGTATGGATGAAAATGATTAGCTGGAGCTCTGACATCTAGCTTTTAGAAATTTCAAGGATGGAAGAGGTGAACCTCAGTCTCAGGGGAAGGATGCACACAACAAGCAGTTCAGCTCTCCTCCTACCTCTGACCAGAGGCAGAACATCCCTCCCATCACCCCTGGAACAGGAAAATATAGAGGTAGCAAAATCAGAGTTTGTACCACTGAGCACCCACTCATGTACAGTCTGAAGAGGAGAGATGGCAAACAGCTCCCACTGTTCCTTGGACATTTGTCACCTCCAAACAGGTGGCCCAAGGAAACGCCCCATAACTGGGGAGATGCCCACACTCCCCACACAGATCATCCATCCAGTCTCACCAGTACAGTGAACACCAACTTACAGGCACCAAAATTAACAGCATCATTTCACTGAGCCCTTCAGCCAGGGCAGCAGAGTTCACAAACGCTCCCACAATTCCTCTGCATCCACAGCTGCCCTTCCTGAGCCAGCTCCATCCTCTGCTTTGAGCTGGCTCACACACTGCTGCATGACTTGGTGAGTCAGCTCAGCAAGAGAGGTGAAAAGGCAATATTTGAGAAGCTTTCCATGATTACAAGTTAGGCTAATTCATTCAAGAAAATTACATGCATTTCCCAGATATCTTCAAATACATCAATCTAGTCTGAGAATGGACTGGATTTGTTGGCACTTAAAATTACATTCCCACTTATTCTATTCATTCTACAGAATCTTAACAAAGAAATCAGCAGTTTAAACAGTCTGCTGCCTCGGGTTACAGAAGTTTGCTTGCGGATTATTCTCTCTCCCACTTTGAAAAGCACATAAATTATTAGCACACATCTCTAAAATACCCTGTCTTTCAACAAAGACATTCTAAACATTTGTCAACAAAAATCAGTTTACTTGGTAGCCACTAACAATATTCTGCTAAGGAAAATACAACTGATGTGTTTGAGGGTTGAAAAAAAAAATCATCACTTTCCTTGTAATTTCAGAAGACCCAGCAGAGCTGGCGTGACAATTAGTGAATATTTAAGTGCTTGATATTCACTGGAAACAGTCTGACAGCAATGGCCAAATAATTTCAGGCACGAGAAGAAAAGAAAGTCTCAGACTGATGAATAACTGACATTTGACCTGCTGTTCACTTCCTAAGCTGGAAAAAAAAGCAATTCATAATTGAACTGAAGTTGAAGCTGGCTAAAAAAGCACAAAACACTATTTTACTTTTCTGCATTGCCGTGCTGTCTCATGCTCTTTTTAATAAATTGTTTATTTCACTGGTTATAATTGCATATTGAGGACAGATGTAAATACCTAGACAAGGCAGTTATCATTACCCACAAATGTAAAAGAATACAATTCAAACATTTATAAAACTATGGCTGAAATTTTGAATTTAATAGGTAACACAGCACTTGTGGAAATTTACAAGAAAGCACACGTAATGTTTGTTATTAACTATTGAGACTTTCTAATATTTAGCTTTTCCTGGCACACATTTTGGCTTGAAGCTGGTGGGAGCACAGTTAACAGACAACATTTTCCCCACACAGGGAATATGAACCACCACCATATGACTGCATGAACAAACAAAACTCACCAAACAAAAAAAACCCCTCACCCAGAACATTATCCTTAAGAAACTGACCCCCCCAAGAGGATTATGAAGTCCTTCTCTCTGAAAAATTTGGGATTGAGACAGAGAAATTCCCTGCCAAGGTACTACATCCAAACTCCAGTGGAAGATAAATAGCTGTAGATCCAAGACCATTTGGTCTTTATTCTGTATTCTCAAGTAATCTGAAGCCTTTCTCTTCCAAGAGAAGAGCAAACTGAAATGAAATGTTTACAAGTGACGTTTACAGAGGATTACACCTTTACCCTGCTTTCTATTAAGGGACTCCTGTTGCTTAAGAAACCCTTGTTAATCCCCCAAAGCAGATGACATTTTCCAACCCTGCATATTTCACAAAGCTTGAATATATTCAAAGGGAAAGGAAGTTGACACAATACAAAAACCAGATGTTTAATAAACTTGAGTAATTGGACAGGCAAGCGTGTTTTGGTCCTTCCAAAAGACAGCCACAAAAAGGAAGCAAATATTCTCTTGCAGACACAATAAAGAAGACTTTGGTTTGGTTTTAATTAAAGAGATCAGATCCTAACCAAAAGAAGAATCCTAACCTCCTGTGACATACTTTGATCTCACCTTTGATGCCAAAAAGAAACAGCTCTTAATTGCTATTTAGCATCAATAGTATCATCCCAGTCACATCAGCTTCATTCACCCAGAGAGCAGGACATGATCAGCAGCAAGCATCGTATCAGTCAGGGTTAAGCCTGGTCTGAGTCCCCAAATCATCCTGGCAGTCTAACTAGAGAATCAGTCTTGTCTTCAGCATTACCTAGACAATGACTACGCTGACTCTGCACTTAGGAGCAGTTTTAAAACACATTACTTCTGGCAATGAAACAACTATAAAAGTAAATAGAATATAAATGGCATAGACACTAAACATGAAAGGGTTTTTTTTTCCCAGAAGGATCTGAAGTAGATGCAATCATCAGCTGTTTTTACTGTTCTTTACAAACTGTATTTCATTTTCACTTAAACTGCTTTGTATCTATAGGGGAGATCATATCAAAACAAATATATGAAAATCTAAGGTTTGCTATGGCTTTATGGAATCAATCCTGTTCTCTTTCAACTAACTTAGGTGAGAAATAAAAGCAGAGGAAAATCAAGCAGTACAGAACTGTGCATCTTCACTTTCTATTATGTAACACACAACCTCTGTTTTGCACTGTGGGGTTTTGCAAGTGTGCAGGTTGACATGTCAACCTTTCAAAATGCCCAAGAGCTATCTATATATGATTATCATTGTGTATACACAGGTGGAAAATGTTCTTCCTCCTTCCTATTAATAATTTTAGCTAAAGCTGTCATCCTCTCACCTAGCAGAAAGGAAACCTATTTGCTCATTCTATCACATAAGTCAGCCTAACACTGGCTGAAACAGAATGCTGTATTTGGGACCTCTGCAGTCTCCACTTAGTATATCTAACTAATTTGTCAGTAAATACAGCCAAAGTGGAAATTAGAAACAAAAAGCAGGGGACAAATATATTCCACACTTGCATGCAACATCAAAACCAACAGCTGCAACTGCTGGATGATCATGAACTCTTGACTCATGGCCTGATTTTCAGGCACTAATCACCTGCAACTGCAGCTGACATCTAGTTCTTGTCTAAGAGTTTGTGGCAGACAAAAAACTAAACATACAGAGACTCAGTCACAAAATGCTGAATAACTTAAAAGAGGGAAGGATGTTCCACATAATTTGTCTTCTCATAGCCAAAGAGATAAAAATGTGCTCAAAAAAGATAACTGATGAATTTTATACTTTACTTATATGTTAAAGGCAGGAAATACAAAGTAAAAGTCATGTAATCTTTTTTTTATAGCAATGCCTACCTTTCCCCCTCCTCCTTCAAGCATGTGTGCCCAACCAGCTAAATGGATGTGTATAAAAGGATTCAGGACTATCTATTCAGGTTTTCACTAGCTTTTTGGAATATAGGAATGTTGAAAGATTCTTCAACAAAATACTGTTTGTTAACAGCAAGCAGCATAGAAGATTTTTTCTTATGCATCCCTTTCTTTTACAATATTCCATTTACAACAATTGATGATAAGGCCTTCATTGTGGCTTCTGTTTTTGAAGTTTCCCATACAAATTCTCCCCACATACTATGTGGGGTTTTTCCTATTAAAAAATATATAATTTACAGGTCCATATATAGGCATGTGGATGTCTCTTCTCTGTTTTTTGTTCATTTGGAGTTTTGTTCTTGTGAGAAGTAATACAGTGAGCCAAACATGGTATAATTTTATGGCATCAAAGTACTAACACCTAAAGAATAATACTCCTTTAGAAACTCAAATGACACTGGAGTAACTTTACTTTTAAACAGCCCGAAGAGCAGCAGCACTGAGGGGTAATGGAAGTAGGTCATATTTTCCTCCTGTTTTGTTATATACAGAACAGACATAAAAATCTGATGGATTTGGCACTCACAGTAACAAGTCATCTGTATACAATGTGAGAAAAGGGGTTGCTTAAGTGCAAGGATATTGAATCATGTCTCCTGGAATATAATTTAAAAACAAACCAAACCAAAATTCAATAAACAAGAGAAAATAAACAAGCACACAAAAAATCTAAACCCATGACAACGTTCAAACAAAACAATAACAAACCCCAAAAAAATACTACAAAGATAAGGTCTTACAGCTAATGGGGCAATCGTGCTGAAGGTACAACAAGAGTAGCACAGAGGCAGGACCAGACAGATGGACAGTCCCAACTACTTCACCAGTTCCCCCAAACTCAGGAGGAAGTAGCACCAGCATCTCTTTCCGTTTTTATGCAGACTTCATGAGAAAATAATAAACTGGCATCATTAAACTTTATACTATCCTACAAGACACAATACAAGCATCAATAAAACCACTCAAAGTATGGCTCATTTGCTAACACAGAAAGGTTTGTGCAGCAAAATTCCTGAAATTGTAGGAAACACAAATCCTTCTCAGTTTATACTAGTATCATATTTGCAAAGTTATTTTCATAATCACAGCAGCTCAGGTTTTGGGAAGCGTAGTTCAGACCTTCAACCACGCAAAAAGTCTTTAATTCTCCCCTGAAAAGCAAACCCACAGATGTGCTTAGGCATGTATGTTTAACGTCTTCTGCCCACGGCCACACTTGCTGCCTCTAAAATATTTTGTTGAAATGGTATCACTTTCCTTTTCTGTGTATACTGCACCAGTTTGGCTAAAAACATGAAGCTTATAAATAGGAACATGGGGTTTCCAACATGAATAAACACGTCCATTTAGATGTATCAAAATTTAATCATTTTTGTGAGATGGGACTAAAACAATTAATGTCTTTTAGAGCAGACTGAAAACACCATGTATTCCTCCATTTGACTATAGGTTAAAGACATACGGCTTTACAAAAGATTTGCTCTAAAAGATTTTGTAAAAGCATCCTGCATATTTTACCGCAAGGTTTGACTTTCAAACCAACTGGGCTTTCCTTGAATAGCGATGGTTATGAAATAAAAGTCTCTGAAAACAATCATATTCAAGTGATTGCAACAGAAAATTGTTTATATCCCCAGGTCTTTCAGGTGTTGCTGAAGTTAAAAACAAATGAAATGTTGATATCTACTAATATTAAAGGCCAAAAAATACTGTTTTCTCAAACTCCCAGAAGCAAAGCTGGAGTTACAGGGTGCTTTGCATCCACATCATCTTATATTTTCTTCTAAACAATTTAATTAAATGGACCTGATCTAGAAATGTTGGCACATCTTTTTCAATTTTCAAAATACAGTGAATTAGTATCTACAGGTTAAAAAAACCCTATAAAACTTGTCTCTGGAATAACAGAGATATTTATATCATATAAAAGAGCCCCAAAATAGTATCAGTGTTTGATGGTTTAAACTATAACTACACTTTTGAACAGCAACAATTATCTAAAGACTGCTTTTACCTAAAGACTGTTTGCTACCTATGTTTGACAGGCATTGTGAAAGGTACAAAAGTGTAACAAGTTGCTACAAACATGGGCATTTCACTTGAGGGCAGTTCAGTTCACCCATAACCTGCCTGCCCAGAGAATTTACCTTCCACTAAAATAAAATCTGAGACTGAACACATAGTTGCAGTTGGATCGCAAACAGCAGCAGAGAGCAGATCAAAAAGCGTCTGCGTGTACACATAGAAAATAGACAAACAAAACCTGATAAGCAGGCCATGAAAACATTATAAACATTTTTAAAATAATAATTTTCATAAGCAGAACTCCTTCATGTTAATACAGGGGTAGCATTTTTCCCTAAACATACAGTTTAGGGCACTGTATGTCTAAGACCTCTGTATCTCACTGGTGATCCTCCATTTTACAGAAGGGAAATCTGAGCCAATGAAGGCATGAAAATTACCATAGCTACAGAAAATGCAAGTAACAAAGGATGAAATTTGAACTCAGGTTTCCACTTTCCTATTCAGTGAAGCCTGAAGACTTTGAAAAATATGCATTCCAGTACACTTCCATAACAGCAGCAGTGTTCAACCACATTTCATGTTAATTGTGTAAGCATGGCATGTTAGAATCATTAGTGGCTACCAACAGATAGATCGTGTGAAACTGGATCAGTCTTGGTATCAGAACTAATTCTAACTGATTCTACTGATCACAACCACACACTAAAGCAGTAGCAGCTCTGTCTCCTTGGCAAGGACAAACCCAGATTAATCTCAACAGGGTACAGAGAAACTTTAGATGAGACTGCTTTGCTTCTTTCCTTGCACACAACTTCCGTGAGAGCACTCAGTGCTTGTGAGAGTGATATAAATTACTGAAAACTTTGATGATTTCAAGTTAATATCCTAAGGACTTGCCAGAGGATAGAAAAAAAAAATCTGTATAGATCTATGGTTTACTGGATCAAGAGCAAAACAGCAGCAAGGAAGTACATCAACTGTTCAAAAAGTAGAGGAAACCACTAATGAAATATTTGAAGAAAAAAAACCACCAAGGACTTTAACTTCTCCTGAAGCTGTTCAAACAGAAAAGGAATTAATAACTGTAATCTACAGTTCACTTCCCTCTTTAATGCTGTTGGTATTGCACCATGATCTATTTAATGCTGATATACACAATAGCCATTTTCTCTGCAACATGAATTCATTAGCCAAAGAATCACAGCTGAAATAAAAAGAGAACTGGTTTGAGAACACGCATTATCAGAAAGAAATGCCTGAATAATCTTCGGCCACCCCAACCTCCACATCCTTACCGGAATGTCAAAAGTTTCTTGTGTGTCATCCAGCATCTGAATTTTGATAGAGACAAGTTTTCCTGGAGTTGTCAGAGGTGGTTTCTGTCCATGCTCCAAAGTACTGATCCCAGCATTTTCCTGAGCTCCCAAGCGGGATCCTGCTGTTGGTCTCTGCTCAGTTTCACCCATGTTTAGGGAAACTTGTTTCTTATATCTGATAAAAGAATAAGGGCAAAGAAGACCATATCAGTCATAAGGAAGATGTTTTGCACATAAGCATCATGGTATATATGGCTGCAGGTAGTAAACTGTATGACCATTAACAAGTAAAAGCCATCAAAATTTTTTTCTGAATGATTCATATGAAGATGAGAAAATCAGACAAACTTTATACTTTTCAAAATACACAGCCTAATCACCTCCTTGGGGTAAGGGTGATGGACAGGCTATAGTACTGCACAAGGGAAAATTATTCCTTTTCTCCTGGAAAAGTAAACAAGATCACATTTGGAAATAGAGCACAACAGAGCCCAGATTTCAATTAATTATGTAAATTTTTAATTATTTATGAATCAGGCTGTTATCACCCCCAGACAGGATTCCCAGAGAAGGTAGGAAGGCAAGAAGAGCAAGTGAGACAACTCAGCACTTGCTGACCATCATTCCCTCTTGGCTACATCAGCAGTTTTTCCTCCCAGCCTTCTCTGGCACTTTGCAGCTGCCACCTTGATAAGGGTCTGCGAAGCAGGAAAGCCAAGGGGTACAAGATGACACCAATTATAAACTGGGGACCAGAGCTGCTCCAGACCTGGGGCCTGGCCTGATCCCACTGATGAGCAAGAACTGTGAGGACATGCTACTGGGAGGCCAGAAAAAAGCCAACACTGACTGGGAAATTCTTCATTATTGGCACAACTCTGAACCTTCTTTTTTAATTCAAGCACCATTAGTTTTACTTGTTGAATGTTACACATCACACTAGAATTTTATTTCATTTTTCCTATCTTGCTTTTTGACACTCTAGATGGGTTTCTGATGAAACACACTTCTACTGTCCATTTATCTTTCTTGGTAAATGCATTTTCATTCTGCATGACTTTTATACAGTGATCAACGACCAAAACATGTAGCACACAGATGGGCACAAATGGAAATGTAACTTTCCAGCTGAACAGAGGCATAAGAAGAGTACTGCCAATCACTGCCTGGCTTTAACTCTGAGGTTACAATTATTGAGAAGCCTATATGGGGAAAAAAAGGGAGCACAAGACAGCCTATAAATTTGTGAATGCATCACCAGTTCTACAGGATTCTATAAAAAACAATGACAGGTAATAAGACACCAGTTTCCACCATAAGGATAGAATAAAAACAGCCCTGTCTTTGGCAGGATACACTATTTACTACACATTACTCTTCCATGTCATGACTAATCTGTTCCCACAGATATTTTACACAGCAAATACTTGGGCATAAAAAAATTTAAAACAGCACTTGGATTAAAAGAAATGTTAGCTGAGAAGGAAGGGAATCAAAAATTATGGATCCCACACTTCTAAATAACAGCTCAATGGGCACAAGTGAAGGAGAAGAAAAAAATGCAGGCAAGCTTTTGCAACGATTCAGCACTAACCTGCCCATCAAGGTCAGAGAGATACTAGTGAAACCTACCCAAGCCCATGCCAACCACTACCAGAGAGGCAAATTTTTTCTCAGTTATCATTGCAATCTAAAAATCTATGAAGAATCACTTGTGTTTATCTTCTTCTTTAAAAATGATTAAATTAAATCTTTTTATAAGACAAGCAGTGCCAACAAGAAAGCCTCAGTTGGAAGGAGGAATTCAAGAAGAAAAGACACCAAGTTCTACATAGAAAGACTCTGGGCCCCTTTGCAAATTAATCTGTTTTTCCTGTGTGTGGAGTACACAGGATCATCTAAAAAGGTAGCACAGGCACTCAGTCTAGAAGTGCTCAAAGATTCTGGTCCAAGTAAGAGCTCTCCTGAAGTCACCACATACCCCAGCCAGCACCAAGAGGGCAGACAGGACCTCTACAACTGCTGTGCTACTATAGAAGTTTTTGGCTATGTTCTTTCCATTAAATCATAAACACAGGAATCAATCAAGTGATACCATTAAATAATCCTTGCAAGGAAATGTTACAGACATTGAACCCTTCTATAAATGTTCTTCTGACTAGATGATACAGTTGCCCACACACACAATCAGACAGGCCAATAAACTTTATGAAACACATAAAAACTACTCAAATTTAGGAGCCAAAAAAATCATGGAGGAAAGGTACAAGCAGAACCACTCCATATATACAGCTGCTTTTTTATTATTATTAAGTTAGTAAAATAGAAATTCTTGTTTATAGATATATTTAACTATTTGGTTATAAACGCACACTTTCATTTGGAAGCAAAGATCTAAGAACTATTGTAATCAGCCTACCCTGATCACAAGCACCTGCTACTAGGAAAATTAAAAGAAGACCTTCCATTTTTTAACTGATATGCCTAAACATCAGCATGCTGCACTGGAAGTTATTTAGGGTTTTTTTTCTGCATGCCACTAGTCTCACTATGCTGCTGTCATAACATCAGCATAATATTTTTACTATACCTTTAAGTAAGAGGCCTTAAAAATTACCCTCTCTAAAATAACAGAGCACATCAGTCAAGCTGAATACCTTTATATCACTTTGATCTAGGAGACAGCGAACTAAGGTCACAGACCATAACTAAAGAGTATTAAGCAAACATTGAGCAAACCTGAGGGGATTAGGATGTCTAATGTCTGTCATGATGAAGAGATGGATCAGGTCTGGACAAACGACAGAGAAATTCAAAGACACTCAAGTAGAAAGACAACAGTAAATTGAGGAAGGTGTTAAGAAGAAGGAGCAGCAGACACCAGATTCCAGCATATGCAGCTCTAAGCAAAACAAGTGGAGACAGACAACCAATACAGAAGCAGAGAGTGGCAAACAGAAGAGGATTCATCTGAACTCTGAACATTAAGTTTCTGCCTGCTCTTTCTGACACCTGTTGAAACCCAGGGCCTAAACCAAGTCTATTGTTTCAGCTGCATGCTCACTGGATGTCAGTGCTCTAGCACCTGCAAGATGGAGAGAGCCTGCTGCAGAGAATGAACCTGTATCCTCACCTGTGTGAGGAGAAGTTACTGACACAGCAGAGCTGCCCATGGGGGAGTCCTGTCCCCTTCTGCTCCTTCCCAGCTCCCACCCATACAGTCCTGCCTGGTGCTGAGCACTGACTCTCACCCTCCTCAGGCTGAGCCACAGCATCTCTCTAACTCAAAACAATTCAGTGTTTTGTTCTTGGCTGGGTTAGCAAATTAAATCAGCTCTCGGCAGGCTGGAAAATCCAAGGCCAGGGTGAGCTAAGCCCAGCCAGCTGCTCTCAGGCCACTGGGCTGACTAAAGCTTTCTCTGCTTACAGCACCTGGAAGACTCAAAAAAACCCTACAACAGCCATTAGATAGATTAGGAGATGTTGTTTTGTTCTAATCACACATTAATAACCCTTTTATACAGATACTAAATGCTTGGATTAAAAATGTAAGGTCTGTAGATACTTATGCAGTAGCTGGACAAAGGCCACAATGTGGTTCAGCATAAAGCCACCTCAGTTCTCCATGTTCAAAGCAGGCACATTTTATAGCATCAGAAAAGGTTCTGGCCAATTAAAATTTCCACATATTTTCCTCTGGCAGGATGAAAAAAGTATCAAACTCACTTAGTCTAAAGGGAGCTGTGAGTATAAACAGCACTTGTTGGGGCTGGGGCAGGGAAAATAGGGGCAGGAATAAAGGGTTACAAAAATTACAAAATACTGAGGAAAACAGAAGCAGTATGTTGGAATAGATGCCACTCTGTCTCTTCTCTGCTCCTTAGGTCAGACCAGGGCTCAGAATTTGATGCAAGAGGCTCCCAAAGCCTGAAGACTGCTGTTATGGAAGAGAATGGTACTATGTATCTCGGCCCTTTCCACTTCTTTTGCTTTCCTTTTTGACACATTTCCACAGCATGAAACAGAAGGAAGCACAGTGCTCAGGACACTCCTCTTAAAGGTGGGGAAGCCCGAGGCACAGTGGGATGGTGTGAGTATAAGCCCTACCAAAAGCACAGAGCAGACTTGTACACCTCCAGCAAGAGAAAATTCTATATGTGCAGCATAAATGGTCTGTGATGCTGCTTTTTCATTAGTACATCAGAATTACCATAAAAATGAAATCAAGCATCTTGAACCCATATTAAAAAATAGTGATAGCATAACAAGGCAACAGGACCAGGAAGACTGAAACTACAATTCAGTCTGAAATGATGGAAGCAGACAGCTCAGATTTTTATACTGAGAAGCATTATCCTGCTTAATTTGTGCAAGTCCCCAGTAGAACTGTACAAAGCAAATATGATGATTAAAAAAATTTAAATTATTCATGTAAATCACAGAATATCCTGTCTTGGAAGGGACCTAAAAGGATCAGTGGAGTCCAATTTATAATTTCTTTGATAAAACCCAGCACATTTGCAGAAGCAAAGAGATGGGAAAAATTCTTAATAGAAAAATAGCTCAAGCTTGAAGGGCAGTAGTACAGACACAGGTGCTGGGTGTCTGTTTCTCCGCTTACACCCAGCAGACTAAGTTTGACTCAGACTCTAAAGGAAACCTTGCAGCTAAAGGGATTTGTGTTCAGTTTCTTGTCTGCCCTTTCTGCTCACATCCACAATACTCAGAGAAGGAAGGCAATAAAAATTCAGTTTTTCTGTACCATTAGACTGTCTTCTAGCTCAAACCAGAAAAGGTTAACACTGTAAGTGATGGCTGCTTCATGAAGTGAGAAGTAGAAAAGCTCAATGAGAGGTATGCTCAAGAAGACAGGTCATGTCTAGTCCCCTGTACTGTCAGCGGAAAAGGGGATGGAGGGTGAAGTCCTTAACCAGGCTTAATTTCTAAACACAGATTTATCTTTTTTTATCTTTTCCCTGTCCCTAAAAATGCAGAAAATTAACCTTGAAAAACCTTCCTGCTCAAGAAAACACCATGGCTGCCTACCAAAAATTAGACAGAGACTTGCAGAAGCAACTCTTAAGAATCAGATTCTTCAGCACTCTGCAGACTTCCTAAAATCTGCAGCAGTAAGAAATTCCCTCAGCTATGCAACACTATCTCTAAAAGAATAAAATTCATAATTTCTACTGAAAATTAATAGAGCCCACAAAGTTGCCTATCTTGGTCAGACTCTGAAAAATCTGTAAATAACACTCTCTTATCCCTTGACCCAGTTTTCTGTGGGATGGTTATGCAGCTGGACAGAATAAGTGCTCAGGTTTGTAAAGCAATAGAGTACACTTAGTGAACACCAAACTAGCTTGAGCCTGAAACCAATGTCAAATTCAGGCACCTGAGCAGTAAGCTTTAAAAACTCAAACTATTCAGTATGCCAATAATGTGGCTCAAAGTCCAGAATAATGAGCATTTATGACTGTACAGGATAAAAAACACCTCTTGCAAGCCTATCAGTACAGCATTCAGAGTGCCCACATTCATTTCTGGCTTTAGGGCCATTCAGCTTCCAAGTGGAACTCATTTATCTTCATTGCATTCAGGTGCTAAAACTGTCTGCAATTCTGTGGCACTAGCAGCTGTCCCAGATTCCAATTCTTCTGCCAGATGTCAGCAAGGAACAGTCCCATCCTGCACAAATTGGATGTGTGCTATCCTTTTTCCTCAGCCACACACCTGTCAGTAGATCTATCAACAAGTGAAGCAATAGATAAATCTATGCTTTTCCAATTGCCTCTGTGAAAATCCTCATCCCTTAAGCACAAATACAGACTGCTCTGTGAATAAGCCAATCTGGTCTACAAATACTTGATTTCAACCCACAACATTGCAATTACTTTTGATGGCCATCAGTGATATTGAACAAGTCAGCAGACATGTTGATTCACTTTGTGTTATGTTTCTGAACAATGCTGCATTTGAAACTGACTGAAAGCAAAAAAACTTTTCTCCTTCCCTGCATCTCACACAAGCAAGCAAAGCCATTGCACATATGTAAGTGAGCAATTAAGTAAGCAAAACTTCTTACACTCACCCTCTCAAAGGACTCCTCAGAAATCTCTTCATACAAGTTACTCTTTGGTCTGATTGTGACTGTTTCCCAACCTCTGGGGATTCGTCTGCACTTTGTTCTTCACTACCCCTACCTGGCACCCCTGTACCATGATCAACGTCACTTACTTGAATCAGGAACGCCAACATCATATTCAAACTAACACAGCCAATTTTAAAGTTTTTAATTCAGGTTTTAAATCAGCCCAACTTGAAGGCACTGTACAAACAGGTAATTCTGGCTACACCTGGAAGGAAAATTAGTGTTCCATCTGCTAAGCCAAGGGGATGATTAGCTCCAATTGCTCAATTAGTGACTCTCACCCAACTATGTTTTCCCTTCACATCCAAAGGCACAGTCTGAGCAAAACAGGGATCTTGTGGAGCCGTGAATCTCTTAATAGACCAGAGGGAGGTATTTCCACACAAATGCTTCATTTGTTATTTGATAAATTAAAATTTGAATTAAATATTTCCCACTTGCTTTGCACTTACTGCATCACCATTTAACTACCACGTATGTGTTTATAACATACTCATACATGAAGTTCAACACTGTTTTCCATTGAAAATACTTCCTTGACACTTTGCTTTCCCAACTGGACAAGACTACACCTCTTTTACAAAATTTCTGCTTTCTCTCAGGCCAGGGGGAAGATATTTCTTCCTCACTGTGAAACTCCCAACCTGCTTTCTGAGATGTTTTTCAACCCATTGAAAAAACTGCCTGCATAAAAAATTATGCTCAGGAAGAAGCTGCAAGCACATATCATATACTTAGATACTCGATTTTATTGATACCCCTTCTATTTTGCATAACCTGCTAATTCTGTCACTAAAACCTATGGAAAAACAAAATTCAGCACAGTCGTACAAGTACCAAAATGTGATTTAAAAAAATCCATGGGAGAAAAAATATTAAGAGTAAAGAGTACATGAAATACATGCTGAAGTCACCCAGCTAATCCTTCACTGATGAGAAAATGTGTTGTAGAAGTGAGAAAGTACATGTTATCATTTTATGAAGACATAAAGCATTTTACAGTTGAGATATAAAAGTATCACCATGTGGGCAAAAAACTATTTCACATTATGAACAGAAAGACTGTGGAAGTTTTATTGCCACATGGCAAATGCTAGGAACTTATAAGGAGAGTCTAAGAAAACCTCTACTTCTTGTGTTTCCAACCAGCACAGTTTCCTGATTAACCGGTCATGACCGGAGCCCACAGCTTGTCACTAGAAAACACAAATGAAGTGGGTAAGAACTTTAAGCAGTTTGGTGGTTCAATAGTGGCACAAATCAATCCTGAAGCCATTAAAAGCATTTCCCAAAACCTTTCATGCCATCACTCTGCATAAATAAAGCTGTTGCACCAGCTGGAGTGCTCTGGGCTCATTCACCCATACAACACCTCATGTGAAAGCCAAGCTGAATGTGCTTATAGTAGAACAAAGTAATCTGATTTATTTCCAGATTTAACAGAATCCTGAAAGGGATCCAGCAACTCATACCCAGCTTCAAGAATAATGTAGACGTTTTCCATGAAATAAAAACATGTCAAAAGAATAAATAACACACTACATTAATACTACTGTTCAGCAGTTGGGGGAAAATCTGATACAGTCCTGGTTTTGAGAAATAAAACAGCTCAGGGGAAATGCTATTTCTCTGAACCAAGTATGAGTATACAGTAGAGGTATTCACACTGCCTAAATGCAAGCCAGATCCTCCAGAGAACTGCTGAGCACCAGAGACTAATTCAGGCATTCAGCGGCCCTTCTGAGGAGCTTGTCCCTGCCCCGAGCACACAGACCCCTACCAGAAGACCAAAACGTCGTGGTCAGTGTGCCTGGCCCCACTCTCTCTCCTGCTGAGAGCCATCAGAGGCGTCACTCCAGTATCCCCACACTTGTGCTGGTGTGCTGCACGTGTAGGGAGCAGAAGCCCAGGAGCTGCAGGGCACACACTGCGCTCACTCAGGGCTGGGCACCCCCATGGCCCAGCAGCTCCAAACCACAGAGGCAATGACATCAGCGCTCAGCATTGGGCAGCCACAGATGATGCCTATCCAAACATGTTAAACTGAGGCTATAATGGCCTTGACTAGTTTCCTTTATGCCCAAAGCTTGTGATCAGACTCCCACAAAATTATTACATAGCTTGTACACCAGGAAAAACATATTTATGGCCAAAGTCTTACACTCAGTATATAACCCACTATAAAACCAGAAAAGAGTTCCTGATGTTTTAAATATTTAAACGTCTGTTCCTAAAAGAGACTTCTTATAAGTTTGTAAAACTGCTTGCTATAACTGAATATACAATGATTGTTTTGTTCGGTTTTTTTTTAATTAGGTCTTTTTATATGAGCCTTTATTATTCTTGACCAAGGAAATATCACATTTAATAATGACACAGTACCAGCAAGAAATACTTGTAGCATGAAGAGAAAAAATTGCTTTATGTACCTGTTGTTTAGAAAACAACTTAAAATATTCACTTGCATCCTGCTGGAGACAAAATGGGTCATGATGCGTGATTGTATAATACTTACCCTAGAGTGTTTTTAAATTATGCCATTATTATGCCATTATATCATTCTTGAAAAGAATTCAAATATTCTTTTAAAAATTATTGCAAAACTCTCAAACTTCCTTGGGTTCCTTACTCATTTCTCTTTGTGCAAATACTTCAATCAGTGAAAGACTCTAACTGTACTAAGCATCACAGTCCACACTGCCTTGTCCTGTGATAGCTCTCCTGATCTTTCAAGACAGGGTACTTTTGTGTCTTTAGATAATTGATAACACTGCGTTTATTCTGTGAACAGCTGTCAGAGATACTGTGAGAGATGCATGGATATACTGTTGCTACAGGTAGAGCCTCATTTTATGTTTGGCTAAAATGTGAGTATTATACATGCTGCATGAAGACAGACAAGGATGGGTTTTCCCATAAGGCAGATGTATGAGATTTGCAGAACAAACCTCTTTTCCCACTGTAACTAACTTCGCAATGAAAACTGACTCAGTCAGTCCAAAGCACAGCACTATTAGAGCAAGCTTTAGAAGCTGCACCTAGAGAAGGGCTTTCCTGTTCAACCACACCATTGTCTCTTTATCAACAAACCTGTTTCAGTACAGATTACATCCCTGTGGTTTCTTGTTACATCTCAAAACTAATTACTCACCTGCTTGGAGGTGTGAAAAAGTATTATCTGTGGAATCTGTACTTTTTACTACTAAAGGGGAGAGTGGAAAGCACCGATTCTCTTGTTCTGTTCTCTTCCTTGCAACATTGGCAAGGAGAGTTAGCAGAAATACTGCCAAAGCAGCCCACCAGTCTGCACTGACCTCCTCAAAATGTCATTGGAAGCAACACTCCAAAACAGCCTTTACAATCCAAGCAAGATAGAGAGGTGTAGGACTCAGACCCATTTTTAAAATTCACATATCAAGAGGCAGAAGCTGACAGTGCAAGATCAAGCAGAAAGAGGCCCATAATAAATAATACATTTAAAATAATCCAACATGAATGCTGCCTGAAGATTTTAACAGGTCTTCTCACTCAATACAAGGCTCCCAGTAAGGCAGCATGGCAGAGGACACTGCTGCGCTGGGCAAAGCAGGCAAGCTGGGTATTAGATTGCTCTTCCTTCCCTTGGAGAACATCCTATGCTCCTCATATTCCCTTCTTGGCTCCTGAGTCTCACGTAACTTTAGATTCTGCTGAAGACGGAAATCAGTTTTTGTACCCATATCCAATGGCAGCACACAGGGCATTCACAGCAGGCAAAGACCTTTAAGGAGTCAATAGCCAGGATCTCCCAGGAGCCTTTCCTGGCTGAGCACGCTCCAATGCCGCTCTCTTTCCCAGTGGCAACCCAAGGACTGCCCGCAGAGCGGGCCAGCACGCGCCAGCCTGGGAACAGAGGAGCCCAAGACTCCTTTCATTTCCATGGCTGCCCAGCTGGAGCAGGTCCAGGCTCTGGAGCAGATCCAGGCCCTGGAGCAGAGGGAGCCCATCTTTCCTGTGCTGGCCGTGGCCAGGCTGCCGGCACCCGGGCAGCAAGGAAGCGAAAGGAGTGCATCTGGAGTGCAGCAGGGACAAATGCCAGGCCTGAGGGAGCAGACTGGGACAAGGGCCCAAAACAGGAGGGAGAGCAAGCGCAACAGGCAGGGAAGGGAGCCAGGGATCTTCAGGCAGTGCACAAAACAAGGCAGGAAAAAGGAAGAAGTTGACTAAATGCAAAAAAGAAAATTGGGCAAGGATAGGGAAGGGGCACTCATTCGGGCAAGATGTCTGGTGTCTGACAATGACTCTGCAAGGGAGGTGAAACTGCACGTGAAAGGTAAGAGAATAAGAAGCCAAAATTGAAGAGGTGTCCCAAAATTGCCAAAGGATTGTCAGGAAGGGCAAGACAAATGAGATGGCGGGGGGGGGGGAAGTATGTCACATCTGATAGAAAATAGCTTATTTCCTTGTGCATGGACAATGACATCAGGTTTTATTCCTGACAGATTCCTCCAGATTGATTCCAAGCCTGTCAGAGGTCAAGAAGCATTTGGACAACATCCTCAGGAGGCACATGGTGTGATTCTCGGGGCTGGCCTGTGCAGGGCCACAAGTTGGACTCAGAACCCTTGTGGGTCCCTTCCAACTCAGGACATTCTATGATTCTATGATTTCCTTCCAGAGCTGGGACCAAAGTCAACAACCCTATCCTGCATTTACAAACAACTCAGAGGTCTCCCCCTCTCAGGGTGAGAGCAGCACAGAGGAGCATGACTGTCTGCTGCCACTGCTGCTCTCATCTCTTACCCCAGCACCAGAAATCCCCACTGAAGGGTGGAAACCCTACAGCTGCTATAGCAGCTTTCATCTTCAAACAGAACAGATTCTCGTTTTCCTCTTTAAATAAAGGAATACTGCACAAGGAAGAGATGAGAATCAGGAATTGTTTGCAATTAAGCATGTCATCAAACTACCACTTACCCTTTTCCTGTTCTTGCACACCATAACCTTTACTGATTTCCCTCCCTGGATCTGCCAAAGACCACTCTGCCTATTTCACTGCACAAGGAAGCACAGTTACAGGAAGGCACTCAGGATTTCTTTTTTCCACCCTGATCTATCCTTAAGGCTTACTAACTCCTTGAACTCTACTGTTAGGACAGAATTAACAACTATCTTTCTGTGCTCTCTGTAGAGAAGGCTGATTTACTCTCTTGAAAAGTACTTATTCTAACTTCATAATTGTTTGAGGAGAAGGCATCACAATATCTTTTTTTCCTATAGGGGGAATTACAGACAGAAAACTCAAGTGTCCAAGAGACATGGAGACATTGGCTCCACTAGGAGTTTGGAGTCTAAATCCATTTATTGATCTAGGTCAAACAGCATGAAAACCCACTGCTTCTGTATACACAAACCAAGGTTCTTAGGGCCAAATTATGCTTCAAGTATTTCACAGCCCACAGTTTGCTTTAGATACAACTGCAGGCTACATCCAGGAGCATGAGGCTTTCTGAAAATTAGCTCTTGCTAATTTTCTCAAGCTTATGAACAGTTTAACCATTTTCTGGGTGTTTAAACAACTTCTAACAATGCAGGGAATTCTGTTGAGAAGTGAGTTCAGTTCCTTAAAAGCAGGAGGCCATCACAATCTCAAGCCACCCTTCTCTTTCAACATCTGCAAAAGGCAAGGAACGAGAGCTTTCTCATGGACAGTGCAATAAACAACAGTGCCCTGGGGTAGGAGAACTACCTCCACACCCAACAAATAACATAAAGATTGCTAGGTGGGGAAAATGCAACAAAATAATTACACATGTGTTGTAAATCACAAAAAGGGAGGACTACATCTTTACATTATGAACTTCTGCTTTGCAATAATAATCATGTTCTTTAAACAGCATCTGACCTACAATGATATTCCAAGTATTAAGATGGGTTGACTTCTCATGTGAACTTTAAAGAAAGCAAATCACATGACTAGCATTACCTTGAGAGTCCAGAAAACACTATTCCTAATTTTCATAACCCTGAATATGAATATTTCAATTCCCACAAGGTCTACAAGTGAAGCATCTGCCTTCAAATTACACCTCATAAAATAAACAGTGTAGGATTTGCTTTTGGCATTCCTTTCACCTTTGCCCCCAACTTCTCCACTCCCATAGAGGCACCAGCAACTGGAGATCTCCTCCACATATATACACCCTCTGTCTCTGATTCCAGACATCCAGTCACACACACAGACACACACCCCACTCTCTTCATCTTTCAGTGGAGGAGGTGAGTACTTGTGCAAAGCTCAGCACACTTCAGGAGCATGCACACACAGAAGCTTTCCCATGTGGAGCCCAGTGAGTAGAGCAGGGAAGTGCTAGAACTGTTGGAGGGAAGAAAAATGGATGTAAAATGACATCAGCATTGGACAGATGGGAGGGGAAGGAAATGATCATCTACAGTGCACTGATGTAATATTATGTAGGTTGTT
The DNA here is from genome assembly GCF_012460135.2 of Molothrus ater. NCBI lineage: Eukaryota > Metazoa > Chordata > Aves > Passeriformes > Icteridae > Molothrus > Molothrus ater. Next base: position 40,487,816 of record NC_050479.2, read on the forward strand.
TTATTTTATGTAAATTCATACATAGAATATTTTCAGGGGTTTCACTCACTACAGCAGACAGGCGGTCCACCTAAATAATACTTAAACATCTACCAGGTATGGAAAATTTTCTCCTCTAGCCTCAGATAGGATTATATTTTCATAGGGTCACTAACACACCTGGGCTCTGCAATCCGGGCTGGCCTGTAAGCAAAAGTGTGCACTTTTCCCCAGGGAGCACATCACTGAACAGATGAGATGGCAGTCATGCTCTCATCCTTGGAAGAACTCCTTCAGCTTGAGTTTGGATTGGGACATTGAAAAAAAATTATCAACTGTGAAAACAATGTGTTGCTACCCCTTAGAACCATGAACCCCTGTATTTTGTGAAAATCCCAGTGTACATCCTCCAAAGAAATGGCAAACTCACCTCCACTCCAAGAGGAAGAGACTTCAGAGCCCAACCTGACCCACCTGTCCTGTACTGGTGATGAGCAAGTCAAGGCAGGTTCCTGCCTCTGTGGAAGGCTGAGAAGGCACATTTCCCTCATCTGTACTTGGGGGCTGCTCTTCTTCTGCTCTCCAGGTGCCAAACCAGACATATAAAAATCGCAGAGTATCACAGGGAGGAGCAGGGAAGCATAGGCACATGTTGCAGCTGCCAAATGCAAAGCAGCACAGCACACAAGCAAAAACAAAGACTTCAAAAGGTTTCATCTCATCTGATTAGCAGTTATACCTTAAGCAGTCCTATCTATCTGGTACCACCTTCTTCCTAAATACACAAATTTTGTCCAACACAGCATATGGATGAAGAAGACATAACTTCTTTGAAGTTCACTACTCTGATTGGTTCAGAAACAGAGGAAAGTCTGAAAGTATTTACAACAGGTAAATAAACCAAGAAGAGAAGGAATTAGCAATACACTGCAGCCCATTGACTAACATACTTGCAACCTGACATCACATCAGTCCTTCTCCATTCAGTCCCTACTGGGGAAGGTCAGGGCACCCTGACCGCAAAAGCAGCAGCAGGAAGAAAGAAAAAGCCCTGTAACAGCAGCAACACACACAAACAAACAGACTTACTGCAGTTTCTCTTGGGCAGTCAAAGAAAAATGGTGATGAGAAATGGATCAGCAGAACCGACACCTTGCTCACCAAACCGACTACGAGACCACATGGGGTTTCTCCCCTTTGCAATTCAACCCTGGAACACTTTCCCTCTGCTCCAAAACCTGACACTGAAAGACATGAGTTGATAAGGCTGCTGTGGGGTTATTTACTTGCTTGCCAACATAAATAGGCACGCTGCAAGCCTCAGGAGTAGAACACTGTGTACAGTATCCCCCCCACCATTAGCTTCTGGCCCAGCGATTCAACAGGAAGCAATGCAGGAAATCCAAGGCATCAGTGTGATTCCAACCCATGCCCTTCCTGTCTGAGGAGAGAGATCTAAAAGCATCTAGGACTCCTGCTAACAGAAGCAGTCAACACTTCTGTTGATGGCCAGGGTGTGGGGGGGGAGGAATTCAACTGCCCAACCCCAAGCTAAAGATAGTTTAGCCAGTACACATCAGAGGAGACCACACTGATTGCCAAGCTGTGTTCCACCTCCATTTTTCTGACATTCAAAGATAAATGACACTGCAATCCAGAGGTAGTGAAGCCATGCCCAGCTCTAGGCACGACAGCCAAGGCTGTGTAGCTCTGGTGCTGTCTCAGCAAGGACACCAAGAAGGGGAAAGAAAGGTCACCCAGTTTGCCTCCCCGAGCTCCTTGCAGCTGCTGTCCAGGCACTGCTGTACACACAGCAGTATTTTAAAACTTGTCCTGCTAGTTACATCCATGATCCTCAACCTGTCTGCAACATCCTAGCTGTGGGGTTGCAGGAGACACAGTAAAGCTGCCAGCTGGCCTCTGCAAGAGGTTGCTGTTCAGGCAGCAGAGCAGGCTGCTAAAGGCACATCATCATGTACTCTCTGCATTTCCCCTGCTCAGCACAAGGCAATGTCGAGGTTATAATCATCCAAGCTATGCCCAGGATGGTCCCTCACACATCTTGGACTATTACACCGGTTTGTAACGAGCTGCAGTCTGCCAGAGTGGCACTCCTGAAGTGTAGGAGAGAGGAGCAGGGGGTAATAGCCTTGGCACACTACCAGGAAACTCACTCCCCAATGTATTAGATACTACGATGAACTTTCCTCTTTAAAACAAAACATCAAACAAATCTGCTTGACCTGTCAGTCAGTAAACCCACAACAACAAAAATATACAAACAAAAAAAGGAAATTCCAATTAGTTAGAGCTGGGGGAGGCAGGGAAGGGAAGAGAATATTCTTTCCTGAATCTATTTTTAGGCTATGTAAGGCTGTCTGAAACCATGGCAATGAACCTGCTATAAAATCCCCTTGCCAGCTCGATGTTTTGTTTCCTTACAGGAGAGGATAAATGAGTACATACTATGGATTAAATGGTCTAAACCAGAAATTAATAAACTATCAGGCTACTGGAAACACATTTGTTGGTTATGAAAACTACTGGTTAAGAGAGGCAGGAGCAGCTGATCAGAGAGACTACCCCATTGAACAATGCCATGTCTCATAAGCAATCCTTTATAGCCCAAATAAACAGTGCTCAGGTGGGATCAGCCTCCAAACTGCACCTCTCCATCTCCACCATCCTTGACCTCTGGGTGTATTTTGACCTTATCAAGAGCACCCTCAGTGCCCAGATCCACTGTCCAGGCTGGGCTCCCACGACCCAGCTGTGGAGGTCCATGTCCCCATCCCATCATCACCATTCTTCCACCCCATCAGCAGTCCAGTGCTGGGGCTAAGGCTCAGAGGAACAGGTGATCTGGCAGCAGCACTGAGACAGCAGGTACCGAGCACCTGAGGGCTGCAATTGCTCACCCAATCACTTTGCCTAACTGCACACAAAATTTGTAAGAACTTTGTAAGGAGTTTGTAAGCCTTCCAACTCCAAGACAGAGTTTTTGCAAAAGAATGGTGGGCTTGTGCTTACTGAAGCACAAACATTATTGCATGAAACAAACAAAGAGATTGAGTCTGACCAAGATCTATCTCTGCTATGTGATATAATCAATATAACTGCCATCAAAGAAAGGAAAGATGTCATCGTTCACAATCCTACCAGGCTGATGGAGAAAACCCCCCTCTGTCTTCCACCCAGGATTTCAACTAAAACCTTTGGTTTGATTTCTGATTGGTTTAAAAGAGGAAAATAACACCTTCACAGTTATCCTAGTCTACAACTTAAACATGGGGTTATCGCCCATGCTATTCAGTGTTGTGTGAAAATGAGAGCTACCATCTGGTTAAAATGTGCCTCAAAGATATTTGATTCCAATATATGTAATTTTTCTAATGCTTCTTATTAAAAAGAATGAACAAAAAGAAAACAAGCAGATAGTTTAAATTTTAAAAAATGTATACTCCCTTGGCTTTGTAAAAAAAACAACAAAAAAAAAAAACCCAAGAAAGCTGGAAGAGAGAATACTTCACTCTTTTGCAATTTTAATGAGAGTAAAAAATCCCACAGCTGAAAATTAGAGATTTCAACAATTTTAAAGAAATATTTCAGAGCTAATAATTTCCATTAACACCTTCATATCTACTGCCAAAATAGCTCATTCTATACTCTTATGTGGTTGGTGGTATTAAATTCATCCTGATTTTTAATCCACTGCCATGCACACCAGATTGGCTGCCAATCTATGCCACTTTGGAGGACTGAAACATCCTACAAAGCTCAGCTCTGCCTTCATAACAGCTTTGCTTGGTGCGTGGGGGAGGAAGACAGAAAACATACCTATCTCAAGACAGTTAATTAAATACCCAGTTCTTTAAAGACTGACACCCCAATTATATTTTGATTCTACATGCTACTATGTTTTCTGCAGGGATCTGGAGGAAGGGGGGAGGAACATCTCTAAGTCTTTAAAACTGTAACTCGGCAACATAAAGGAAAAAACCCCACCCAAGCACATAAAGGAAGGATGCTGAAAACATTACAAAATGCAAGATTTCTTCTCTGCACAGACCACAGAGGACAGGTAGTGTCTCCTGCTCAGTGCTGTTCCAGCATACACATCACCCAGGCAGTATCAGCTTCCAGCATTGCTAAGCAACACCACGCCACATTACCTCAATTGATTCAGGGGAGGGAAGTTGATTCAGGAGCCACTGAAAAAGGCAGAATCTAGATAAAAACAGCTACACAAACCTCACAAACACAGAAGCCAGGATCCTGCAGTCAGAGCAAAAAGCAATTAAAGAAAACCATGGGGACTCATAAACTGAAGAACAAATAATAACCACATACATAACGACAGAAGAAAGGGGGAAATGAAGTCAGAAAAAGAGAAAGAGAAGAGTGCTGCTGTCTCACCTCAAGTACTCTAAGACTAGAACAAGGAACTACCTCTCTTTACAGGAAGTTAAAAGCAGTAAAACAGCCAGAAAGCCATTAGAGGCACGGCAGGCTAAGTCTGATCCTCATCAAAAATAGAGCTTGCACATCACTGAGGATCTTTGTTACAAATACTGAAGATCAAAGGAATTAATATGAAACATTCAGTTGTGAACTGTTTCAAAATCAAAACATGCATTAACTCTTCAGAACAATAAACATCTTCCCCTTCATTCTGATCCGAAATTCTATGCATATCTTAAACATTCAAAGAGTTGTATTTAAATCCTGTTATGAATACAATCCAAAACAAAACAGTTTACATTAGTATACTAAATAAATCCATGATCAATCCAAAAATTCGAAAAAAAACACACTTGTGTAAGTTATTTAATTGCAACGGAGATTTTTCTGAGTGATAAGAACTGCAAACAATTACATACAACTACACTATCCATGCAAATAATTAATGCAATAAATGCCAATTCATATCAATCTATATATTATTATTGCCATGTCTTTGGGACCTGCTCAAGCCAACATAAACTAGGACTGAGGCAGAAAGAGGTGCTCCCCCATGGCTGTATATTGCTGCCTCCCAGCAACCTCCTCCTTTTCAGCTCCTGTTTCACACATGGGAAGCACTCAGGGCACAGAAGGAAAGTCTGCTCAGCTACTGAGCAGGGCCAAGGGACAATAGAGACAAACTGGTCACCACTCTCCCAAAACTCAGGAAAATGGAAGGTGTGTATGGGAGCAAGAAGATGGCACAGGCACAAGACTGTCAAAACCATTCTAGACATTAGAGCAGACCAATAGAGGTCACCAGACTTAGATGCTATTTACCCAGAAATTTAAAAGGCACTTCAACATACCACCACAGAACTATGAACCATGCTGCCCAGCTTCCCTCTAAGACAAACTCAAAAAACAAGATATAAAAAGCTGAGGTTGTACTGCCAATTTCAATAAAAGAACTCCAGGGAACAACAGGCTGGTAGCTACAGGCTCACTTCTACACTGAGAAAGTTGATAGAAATTGTAGAACAGATCAGCAGGTATGCAAATAAACATGACAAAGGAATGTTATCATGGCATGAATTCTTTTGCAAACTTGCTGTGACATATATAGGGAAGTGTGGTATGTATGATATGTACAACATGCTTGGATCTCTAATAAACCTTTGACAATATCTCTCACCACAGGCTTTTAAAGAAATTAAATTGTCATGGGATAAAATGGAAGGTCTTCATGTGAATTAACAATTGGTTAGATTGAAAGAAACAGCACAGGAATATACAGCCAGTTTTCACAAGAGCTCTGGTTTTGCATTTGTACTACTCAATACAGTCATTATTTATGTGAAAAAAGGAGCAAGCTGCAAAATTATAAAGCCAACTCACTACATTGAGCTGCAGATAGATTTGTCAGGTATTTATTCACACACACCACAAAGTCACAGCCAATACAGGGAATGGGAACCCTGGAGTCACCACAATTTAATTAAAGTCAGGAACTGCACACTCACAGATGAAGAGCTCAGTGCTGGCTGGGAGAGCAAAGGGAGCAGCAGGAGTGAGCAGCACAGGGACACCTGACAGGAACACCACAGTAACTCTGCAGCTACAGATGCTGCACCAAGCAATTTTCAGAGAAGCATTCTGCTGATCAAGAAAAGATTCAGAGAGTGACAACAATGGGAGGTCTGAAACAACTTCAACCTAAGGAGAACTGAGCAAACAAGTGCATTTAGATTAGGAGGAAAGATGGATAAAATGACAGACATAAAACCATGAATGGTATTATGGAAAAACCAAATAGGAAATCATGTCTCGGAATAAATGAATTAAGCAATATAACATGAAGTTTATCAGGCACCTGGTTTAAAAACAAGAGGAAAAGGAAGGACTTTTTCCATACCACAATTAATGGCATTGTGACAGGATGTTATGACGGCAAAAATTTAAAATACATTAATACACAGTTGGATGTATTCACAAAAGAAAGCCTGTCAAGGATTGTTAAACAAAGGAGCAGACATGACTTTCTTGCTCAAAATCCTTGAACTACAGCCTGCAAAATTTGGGAGGGATCACTGTTTTACTAACACTTCTCCCCATAAGTATTACTACTGACTATTATTAGAGATGGAATGCTGGGCTAAGCCAGATCTCTACCTGGAAATATCAAGGCTAAATCATTTCATTGCTGGCAAACCCCCTCTTTTGAGAAGGAATATACATAACAAGCACCTGCTGAAGCCACAAGTCAGACAAAGGTTTGCTTCCTATTGGAGAGCTGCACTTGTTTCAACATGTTCCTCTTACATGAACACAGCTATGCTACATGTTTCTGGACTGGGTTAGGTGTAGAAAGTCTGTAATTTTGCCTACTTTGAACATTCAGATTTATCTATTTCTGTTTTGTGGCCTGGTACTGAAAACCTCATTAGAGGTGAATTACACAAGAGGAGCTCCTGTCCCCTATTTCAGGTGGCTGAGCTCAATTAAAGTCCTGTGCTGGTGAATTTGAAAGTAATTTGAGAAGTTGCACACTTCCCAGATGTCAGTAGCAGAAGGGGATGAGGAAGATAAAGGAGGAAGAAGAAAGAGGCCACTATACTTCTGCAGGGATTTAGAAACTGAGGGCACTACAAAACAGCATTAAAGGTTGTTCTGCCTTCACATCCCCAGCCATGCCTGTAGCTGTCCTCTCTAAAATGGCTGTCAGGCAAACTATGAATCTGGGATTTGTCAATAAAATGACCTCTTGATGAGATTTATGAAGCACTAACAGATTTTTGCACCCACTCATAGATGAGATATTTACCCACTTGCACAGCCTTACCACCACATTATAAATACAATTGTAGCTATGCAGAGCAGCTACTCTGTTGCATTTCTCACCTGTTGATAAAAACACGCTTAAAGTGCCTTACAAAAAAAGTATATAAATTTTGGTTCCCTTGCAGGAAGTGAGCTTCCAGAGAGAAGTAAATTTGCATTTTTCAGTATCACCACCCATTTTTAGCTCGAGTAACTAGAAAATATTTAGACCGTATGTACGTTATTTCTCTTGGGAAACACTGATTGAGCTGAAACCCAGAGAAAATCCTTCCCTTGGGAAGGAGGAATCAGTCATGCAGAAATTCCCAAAGTGAAATCTCTTTTCAGATAGCAGGCAAATCAACAAGCTCTCTCCTGCTTTGTGCATTCTTGCTCTGCCTCACACACTGCCTCTTACACTTTCATGTTCTGCATGCAGACACACAGAACTCAAAAAAAAAATTTCAAACCCCAAGAAATCAACCAATCTGTTCCAACACTGTATTGGGTTGCCACTTCAGCTGCCCCATAAGTTCTACAGTGTGTGGTGGCTCTCCTGTTCTGCACAACCATTTGAAGCCAGGGGGACTGGAGATCCCCTTCATCCACTGCCCAGACTCCCAGCTGCACAGCCTGGTTACGTATGAACCACATAAAACCACAGCTGGTTCCTACTGGCTCCCATGACAGGCTTGTAACAGAACAGCTGCCCACATTTCTCCTCCCACACAGAAGAGAACACCAACAATAACTCAGGCATGAGATGGGATCCATCTGAGCTGCTTGTCAAACAACAAACCTCAGCCACCAACATGCCTCATGCTGCTGTGCAAAGAGGTCAACTCTTCATTGAGATACCAGCACCACTTGTCAGATGACAGTAAATCTGTTAGTGCTTCTTTTATCATGTTCATGGACTTACTTGTCTCCACTCAGTGATTATCCAAAAAATTTCAATACTGGCACTAAAATGACTGATTCAGTGTCACCACTGTGATTTCAAAACAGTGCCACTCACCAGTGTGCAGCTCCATCCAGAGCATCAACATCACACTCTGCTTCCCCACCTCTCCTGGTGACACACTGTGTTCCCACGATGCTCTGCCCTATCTAGAGATCATGCAAAACCACAAAAGTGTTTGGGCTACAGCTCTAGTCTAGCTCTTGCTACCTCATTTCTCTTCGCATAACTCTGAACTACCACTAATTCTGAGACTGCTTCTTAAACAAAAGCAGCATTGCTTTGTTTTCAAATAAACAAAATGAGGCATGTCTCCATGAATGTTTCCCTGCTACTACTCTGGATGTTACCAGTGCTAGATACAGATCAGAATATACAACTCCAGATTATTTAGTAACAGGTAAACTTTATTCTGGAGCCACTTTTAGGCAGCCAGTCAAACAGGACAAAAATAGGCCATTAAAATGTGTGACCTGTACTTTCCTATACACACTCAGAATCATGTTTATTCAGTCATGCACCACCACCTGGGACTTTTATGGCAAGCATAACACCTTCAGGAAAAACCAGACCTCATTACTGTGGTCAACTGTTTGCTCCAAATAGAAGATATTTGAAAACTATGTTAGAAAAGGAAGATGCCAGCTTTTCCCTCTCAGGCCTCTATTACCTTGTTCCATGTTCTTCTGCTTTCAGCGTTAACTCTTCTCTTTCCACACAGAATCAGAAATCAGCCTTAACAATTTCCTATGTATTACAAATCCTTTGAAGGAATTCTTAAGATATACTCATCCATCTTGGTTTTTTTCACCACCTGAAATTTCTTTCACGTTTCCAATTTCAGCAGCTTTTGATCCTTGTATTATTCAAACAAAGACTACAAAGATATGAAGACAAGTGTCAGGTAATACCCAAACAAAAACTAAAACTGTCTCAATAAGGTAAAGTTAAGGCCTGGATGTAGCCACAAGGGAAGCAGCTGGCTGAAGGGAGAAGGGCAGGAAAAAACACTGCAAAAGCCCATCACATCACCAAGAACATTTCTTTATCCTTCAACTTCACTAAGAACTGAAGGCAAAACAGTCTTTGACTACAAACAAAAGTAGCATCTGAGCACTGGACTGAGCTCTGATCACTCTGAAAAGGAAAGCTCAACCAGAGCCCTTCTTTAAGGTATATGAGAATGTTTGAATTTTCAGTCTTGCCTTTCTGAAGATGTATCTCTAACATTACAGGGTATCCTTTGATTAGACTCACCAAAAAATCTTCTGAGTCTCTGCAAAGGAAAAGAGAGTTCAGAAGCATGAAGGCATCTACTGTTGCTTATGTAAATGACATTTTGCTATAACAGGTTTTTAAATAAACTGTCTGCTCCATTCCTCAAAACGCTGAGATGATCACAGCAAGAAAGAAAAGTAGAAAATAAACATGCCCACAACAGCATACAGTTTCCAGGAATTGTGGTTAGCAAGAGAATCTGCTTGTAGTTTATTTCATTTTTCCCCAACAAGTGAAATCAGAGGAAGTTCAAGTTCCCATGTGCATGGGACAAGGCTTTTCTGAATACACAAGCAGCCATGCACAAAGCAGCCTGCAGGGGAAAGTGAGGTGACAATCTCTCGGAGACAAGCACACTGGAAGGGTATCACACATCTCCTAAGATGCTGAACTTTCTAGACCAGGACTAGTAGCAGTAGCATCATGAGTTTTGCTTGGCAAGAAGTGGTTATTTTTCTGCAGCAAAACACATGTAATACAAAAAAAACTCCAAACCCAAACAAAACCACTCCACCAAAACAAACAAAAAAAATCCCACAAAAGCCAAACTCTTTATGCAAGTTCATATCATTTAAGAAAGATAACCTTAGGTTGTAGTCAGCACCTTGGCAATGTTCTTTCACTCCATGACCTAATACATACTTTACTAGGAAGGCAAGAAACTTGGTCAAGTCAAAAAAGAAAAAAAAAAAAAAAAGAAAAAAGAAAAAACCCAAAAAAAAAAAAAAAACACCAACCAAAAAAACCCCACAAAACCCAAAAAACCCCCCCACCTCACCCACACACAAAAAAAAAACCACCAAAAAACCAAAAAAACCCCAAACAAACCAAAAGAAAGCACAAGATGATATTTTAAAGTATTTTTAGATTAATTTTTTGGCTCAAATGAAATAAAGGTAGAGGACTTCAGTCATTATTGAAAACCAAACACATTAGGTAGGAACAAAACTTTACATTAAAACTGCTCTTGCTATTTTCCTGTAGAAGTCCATTTCCATCAGCTGATAAATCTCAAAGATTCATTTGCAATTTAATGATATGTTTGCCTTTACTTCGATATCTCTTTTTCCACAACCAGTAAGTTAAACAACATTAACACACTTTTTCAGTGTTATGTCATCTTGTTTACATGAACTGCTCCGAAACATTTTGCCTCAGAAATTAGCAAAGAACTTGTTTCTTTATACCAAAATGTCAATTTTACTACAGCATTTGGAAGGAACTAAAATCACTAATATGCCTTAAAAGTCAACTCTAAAAATGCAACAGAGGAAATGAAAAAAAACAAACCACAAAACACTATCACAAACAAGACTGTTATTTAAAAAGAATGATTGCTGATACATAGAGATATTAAGATTTTAGGATCATAATTAATTTTTTATTCACTAATATTCAAATATACTGAAATATCAAGAAGTTCCTTAAAATTATCTAAAAGACACTAAGCTTGTGAGATACCTAATTTATGTGATGTCTTCAGTTAGATGCCTGAAATTCTTTTTTGTGCTTCAAGCTTTCGTGCACATAATCCTAATTTTCTGCCAACTCTGCAAAAATAGCCTGTAAGAATGCTGGAACATGGAGATGATTATCTAGGAATAAAACAGAGAAGTAGCAGGTGTTGGAAGAGATCCCATTTACCTAATGAGAAGCATGGAACCTCTTCCTCCAAGAAACACCACCTGGAATATTTCTGCCTGGAAAAAGTGATGTTTCTGGGAAATGAAGAGAAGGATGTACAGAGGCAACTTATGTCAACTTCCAAAGTACTTATGAAATGGTAGCAAAGAGGAAACAGTGACTGTAGTACCAGCTGCAAGTTGAACTGATCAGTTCAGGCTGACTCTTCAGGGGAGCTGGGAGCAACCCCTGGAAGGTGTGCAAGCAGCCAAGCTGCACACAGCAGCTCACATGTAGAATAAAAGATTCACACCAATAAGGACCTGAAGACCTCACTATATTAAAACAGACACTAAATACAAACCAGATTGCTGTCTAGCCTTGCAATAATTTTGATAAGCTCTACTTGCTGCTAAGAGATTACAGAACTAGAACTCCTTTTGCTCAGTAACTGTACAACAGTACTGAAAAACTACCGACACACTTCATTTTGCAGTAAGGGATCATGGATATAGGCAAGAAATCAAAATGTAAAGAAAAATGCCACATGAGCACCATGTGCTGGTGTCTCAGAAGCCCTAATTCTCCCCTTCTCACAGAAAGATTTCCATGGATCACCTCTGGCCTGCTAAGGAAAACCACACTATTGTCAGCATTTGGAATGTAGCAAAGCCAGCAAGAGCATCCCATGGACAGCAGATAAACTGCTCCTGCCCTTCAATTATCAACTGTGTTCGAGGCCAAACCTGCAGTTTCATCACCCACATTATCTCCTGGGCTTGCTCTGATGGATCCTGTGTTTAGTTCAGCTTCTAAGTGAATTACGCCTCTTTGTTCACCAAGTTAATTTTCAATGAAACTTCCAAAAAAGCACTAAGGTTGCTACTAGACAAAGCAGGCACACAGTCATGAACTTAACATTTTCATCCTTCTGACAATGAAGTGTGAGTTTTGCAATTACTAGGACTAGTTAGCAGTCAGTTAGGGAATACTATGTGTACAATTTAGGAGGCTTATGGCTCTGTTCTCATCTCTCTGCAGTGCATAAGATGGTGAGATGGATAAAAACCAACTACCTATGAAGCCATCAAGTCTTCTATGTTAAGGGAAAAAACAGATTTTTTATTTAAATGGAAGACAATGTGATGGGAAAAAAAAGTATGCATATAAGTATTCAATTCTTTTAAAGTCTTCCCCTCCCCCCCCAGTTAGTAAATTCTAAGCATGAAGAACCAGCAAAGCAGCCAAATGCAATATTGCTTTAAGGGAAATAAATAGTATGTTACCACAGCCCTCAGCTTGCAAAGTGACTCTGACTTTTTGCATGTTCTGCAAAATTAGATACCCTTTAGGCAGCTCTCTTAATGGATTCATTCAGTAAGGAGCCTTCAACGTTGCATTCATCTAATGAAAAAAAAAAAAAAAGAGTGGCTCTCAGTAACTCAGTACTGCCAGGAAGCAGAGAACCTCTGTTAATGTATAGAAGGCACAGTGACACCTTACTGAATTCCTGTAGTAAAGTCAAGCTTGCTTCAAGGGCCTTAAAATGATCTGAAGTCCATAAATGAACTCTTTATTAAAAGACAGTTTTTAAAAACAAAGGTGACCCTTTAAAGCTTTCATAGTCTCACAGGCCTCTAACATCTTACAGAACAGAATCCAGGCTCCACTAACATTTCTGGTATTTTACTCCCCTATTTTGTCTCTAGCATGCCCAAGAAATTCCAAGATATGCTTCTGCTATCATCCTGCAGCTCAAAAGCCAGACATACTAACCAAAATAGGTCATCATGCCTTACTAACACAGATAAAATGACTAAGCATACGGTAACAAAAGGGAACCTTGAGGTTATTAATCACAAACTGCTTCAGCTCGGCATAAAAATAATGAGTAATTACACTTCAAGAAAACAAATGCATTTAGTATTTCCTGTATCATGGAAGACAGCAGTGAGATAAAAATTATTAAAATTCAGAAGAGAGGCTGACAGATCTAATGCCAGTGGTCCAGTAAGTAGGTTACTCATGATCTTTCTGGAAAGCCAGCTGCCAGGAAGAAAAATCCTTCACTGTGAGTCCTCCTGAAGTGCTCTGTCCCCAAGGTAACAATTCCCTGCTCTAGAAATAGACAACCCAGGGCAGAGAAAAAGCTTCCCAGGGAACAGAGGAGACTGACACAGCCGAGCAGCAAGAGAACAAACTATCTGCAGAATAATGAAGTGTGGGAGCATGTAAGGGATATGGTCTGCAAGTTGAGCGGAAAGATTAAAGATTTAGGAAGAAACTAGAGCAGTTAGAACTAGACCAGTTTACCAGCAGGGAAGATCCCTAACACTAAGATCCCAAACTATGAAGTAGATTTTTCTTTTCCTTTTAATGGAAGTAGTGGTATTTCAGACATCTGAAAGATGCCTGAACAAAAACTTGAGTCCTTATAGGGAGCACCCTTGAACTAGATTATGGATACAGAAAAGCCCATTGCCAAGATTCTACTAACACTGGCTCTAGCCTGTAATTACCTAAAACTTGTCCTTTAGTCAATCACTGAAAGTACAGCTCTGCAGACAATGGAATCATCATGAATCTACATACTACAAATCACTGAAAAAAATTAAGCATGTAATATCAAAGGTAATTACCATTCAGAATGTAAGGGACTGTCCATTACAGAGTAAAAGGTAAGTGTTTACTGATCAAAGTAAATGACTGATCATGTTAAATGACAGAAAAAGATAGTGAGTTTTAAATCCATAGGGGAAAAAAAGGATTATTTCTCTTTATGGAAAAAAACTACTGAATAAAATAAATATCTAAATAAATCAGATCATTAATAGTCATATTCTTCTAACAGTTGATAACTGTCTCAATATCAGTGCATTTTTATCATACATACAGAACAAAGTATATGCAGAACTTACACAACAAAGAACAGAACTTTTTAGAAACATTAGTTTGAATCTTGTGATGATCACAAAGAACATTTTCAACTGACTGTATTCAGTCACAGGGGAGCAAAAAAGCCTTTAAAACATCCATTAAGACAACTCTCCAAATCTGGGCTTGCCATTTGCAGTCTAAATCATACCAATCACATACAAGATCTGTTACATTTAAAAGCTTCATGCCAAAAAAACTGAAGTTTTATTGGGCCATCAAAATGCCAGATGAGCCTCCAAGGATGTGCATTCCTTCCTTATTGTTAAGAAAGCTGTAGGACTAATGGAAAATGAGTATTACTCAAAACTTACATACTTACACTTTTGTTGAAGATATAAACAAACTGCTTGCAAGTTCCAGGACTCCATGTCAGAAGTAGTTTTGGCTATAAGCTTACTGAAACTTAAAAAACATACACAGTGTGTCCTTCCACTATATTTACCTTATCAATGGAAATGATGAATACTATGGATATTAAGGATAAATATGATGGTATGCTGTCACAGATAGTAACTGCATTAACAAAAGAGGAGTTGAGAAATTAAAACATGAACAGAATTCAAGAAGGAAAACAAGTTAATACTGAACAAATAATCAATATAGCCAGGTTTGGAGAAAACCAAATAATCCTTAACACCCAAAAAAGTAGCATCAGTAACATCCAACCTTCATTAGTGGAATTATTCAGATGGCAAACTCCTTTCCCTCTATTTATAGTAGAAAAGCCATAGATTCATTAATTTCAAGTGCTCAAATACATTTCCCTAATCAGCCTTACAATAGCAACAGTATGGTTTGTTTTGGTTGGGGTTTTTTTAATAAACTGTTATTAAAGCTAACACAGGAGGAGTTGTTCTTCCTGGTATGTCAACAGCAGCACACATGACATACAGAAATAGAATCTCAGAACCTCAGTTGACATCAGGTTTTTTCTTTTACCCTGAAAGAAAGTCAGCCTTATTAATGAATCTGAAAAAAAATCCCACAAATCCTGCTAAAACACTAACAGCCTATGCATATGGGAATTTCATGGAGGGGGAAGAAGGGGAAGTAAAGGGTGGGCAAAAGAAACTGGCACAAAGAAATGGGTTGGTGTTTTTCTCTCTAACACCAACTAATTGCATGCTGGGTAGGGATAATCCCTCATGACATTCCATGTGTTCAAAGGTCAAGACTTTTGCTTTTCAACTGTCCCCATCACATGTTGTTCCCTGAAGAAAACAGCCTGAAGCTGTCCCACAGTACAGACACCCTCAAACGTGAGGGTTAAGGATTCACAGTGAAATACTGCACCAGGCACACCGCAGCCCTCAAGGAGGGCAGATGAGCACACAGCACAATTAAACAAGAAGTACAAACAATAAACACAGAGCCAAGAGCTTCTAAAGGCTATTGCAAAGTCTATTCCAAAATAGCAGAGACATGCTACTAACACAGTCTTATTCACTGTATTTAAAGAACTCTTTTTACCTATGTTGTTGTGTGATTTTAAATTAAAAGCAGAGCTCCTCTCTCTTGATGTCTGAAGAGCATCTATGGAATACAAGACTGGCACCACTGGGAAAGCACACAGCCAAGTGGGACCCCTGTTGTCCCCATGATTAGCTACAGAGGAAACACTCCAGCCACTGCACCAGATATGAAAAATCTTTGTTGCTCAAACACAAATACATATATTATGTGTATATTTATACATATTTTTTATTTATCTTTATATATAAATAAGATACAGCCCTGAAAGCAAGCACCTGGGCCGTTGCTACTGCTCCCCGTAGTCCTTTAGAGCACGAGCAATTTGATTAAACATCCTCAACAGGAGAGCACTAAATAAACACTGTAAATTAAACAAAACTATGCTGATGATCTAGTTGCAATTACTTCCAATTGATTTGAGTCTTTATTGTTCCCTCAAGCTTTAAACTTTGTAGATAAAAAAAGGATCAGGCCTTACTGGAGGAATACCAAAGAAGGAGTTATGAAACTTTCTTTAAACACATTCAAAAGCAACCAGACTAGCTTGTCCTCCTGACAAAATTGCAATTAAATTTAACCTGGAAGTTTAGTGAAAAAAACAAGGCTATCCCAGGGTTGTCCATAAACAAGCAAGTTCATGCTTAAAATAAACTCACTCACTGGTGAACATACATACGTACAAACCAGAAATTGCTGCAGCATATTTTATTTCATGAAAGTTAGACACTGCCAAAAGACTTAAGGGAACTTCTACCCAGCTGATTCAATACAATCCAGCTCTCAGGCATTTCAGACTCTTCTGAGTTGAACCAAACTGTCACCTGATTGCAACAGGACACATCTGCACACTAGTGAAGTGGGTTTGCTTACTGTGATACAAATATTCCATGAGAAAACAAAGTCAGATATTCTTATTCCATTCCTGGAAACTCCTCTGCAGAACAGTCCTAGAGTAACCTGCTGATTTTAAAACTTCTTCTTAGGTCCTGAGATACATATATATATATATATATATATATATATATATATATATATATATAAAAAAATTAGGTTGGTTTCATAATTAATTCTCAGATATTAATTTCATTACTAGACTCATTCTCCTTGTAAGAGCTAGAGCTATTATTCTGATTAATTTTCTCTTCCATGTCTCCAAATCCATTTTCTTTGCCAAGATGGCACCATTCTCAGATCACCTTTTTTTCTGAAATTCTTTCTTCTCTAAGATTAGCCCAAAAACTGCCACAGATACAAGGCTTTAAAACTTCCAGGCACATTTTACATTTTTCTGTAGATATTTTTTAGATGTACAGCTACCATTTTCCCTTCATGGCACACATCCAAGCATCAGTTCAAATCCTGGTGTGTTTTTAAGTGGAAAGAACTTTGTTCAGGTTAGAGGAGGCATTTTGTTTTGACAAAAGCAGGCAGAAAAGTACAATACAGACCCTTCCTCAGGATTTTTCCTATTGAATTATGTTTACACCAGAATTAAATTTTTTGAGCTTTCTTGATGGACAGACTTTATCTCACCCTGCAGCTCTAAATATCCTCATATCACACTGATCATGTAGAAAATTCAAATACAAGGATGAAGAGGCATACCTAGCTCTCTGTTATTTTCTTTACATGACACAGGAAGGGAAAAAATTATATCCACCTATTTTGGTACATGCTCAAACAGCTCACCAACTCTACAGCTAACTACTCCACCTTTTAATAATTATTCTTTAATATGTCATTCTTTCTCTGTGTATTGGCTGGTCTCCTTATATCACTTACTTTCTGCTTTAAGTATTTCAAATAACAACATAATGCATGTATGTTCAAACATTATTCTCACTTTTGAGGAAAAGAACTTTGAAATAAAATTTAATAGTTTTATATACTGCCTGAAGAAATTCCACTAACGGATTTAAGGGAGTCAAAGCAACCCTAGCAAATACTCAGTTAAGAACAATAGTGTCTTCAGTTTTAATGCTTTCAGATGTATGTCTGAATTTTCTTGAATATATAGACTGTTGGGTTGTTAGGGTTTTTTTAAAGCAGAGAAAATGAAAAGGTTCCATATCCTGGTTCCAGAAAAAGAAAATTCTTCTGAGCTCCCTCTTCTCATCAGGTGTAGAAAAACATACGCACACCCTACTCCATCACAACAATGATCTAATACTTCAGTCATATACTTGCAGAATGCTGCTCTTAGTCCCTAGCTCGCCTCCATCATGCACATTCTCTTCATTCAGGAAGACAGGAATGCCTTCCCTGTGTTGGGTTTTCTCAAGTGTTATTTGCTTGTCCATTGCTTCAAATGATCCTTGAAGCATTATTACAACTAGAAACTGCTCCAGCGATTCCTCTGGTGCCTCAGTGTGCACACACACTGCACACAAAATTAAGGCACAAATGCTTGAGTCCAAGGCATTGCCCAGTGAATAATTTTTTGGTTCAGAATGTGTAATAGTCCTTGATTTGCATTTAAAAAGTTGGACAGCAGGAGTTAAAAATCATGCAGATATCCAGCTCCTGCATCATCACTTCGGTACTTCATTAGATAAAGTCACACAACTTCACAGCTCCAGGAGCATTCCCAGATAACTGTGGGAAACTGTGCTTGGTGTCAATATGGGCAAGGTTTTTGATGAAGATGTCACTTTCTGAACAGGCTTCATCAGTGCCACACTTATTTCCTGCCCCTGAGAGCCACCATGCAGAAGTGCTCACGCGTGGTGACAGAGCCAGTAACAGCCACTGCTTTCCACGCAAGTGATGCTCTGGTCTCCACGCAAGTGATGCTCTGGTCTCCACACAAGTGATGCTCTTCCCTCAGCCCCCGTGGGGTGAAAAGCCAGCGTGGCTGGCTCCACCACACCCTCCCTGTCCTGCCAGACCCTCTCCTGACACTGTCCTTTACTAATTTGCTAATTAGATGGCAGGAGGCTGCATTAGCTCCTGACAGGACCTGTGTGGCCACCCAGCCACACACATACCCATGCCACAGGGACAGCTGACAGGCAGCACAGGTGACTTCCAGCAGAAGCTGCAGGGATCTGAGTCTCTCCTCTACCCACCACTCACTTTTTAATTAAGCTTCACTGCTTGCCTGGCATGGCTGAAGCTGCCTGCCAGTTTACTGAGGTACAGACAGAGAACACTCAGAAACAAAGGTGCAGCACTACCGTTCAAGCCTTAATTGTAAACAGTGTGAAAAAAAATATTGAGATGGAAAAGCCTGCCCCATAAAGTTACCAGCAAAAGCTTCTCCTCTCTCACAGGTCTGTTTAGAAATGCTTCACTTCCGACTCACATGTTTTAGGCAAATGGATCCTACACCCTTGGAATTGTACCATTTGGGACCTATCTCAGTATTCAAATATTACTATTAAAAGCAGAGCTGTGAGCAGCACTTAATTAGAATGCCTTTTAAAACATTTTTTGCATTCAAATGGTAGAGTCACTCGCCCTTCTCCCCACTGCAATACTATCACACCATCTGCTTTGACTTTCTTTTATTTGTTTGCTATTGAGACATTTTGAAGGTATTTTCTGCTAGCTTCAAGTTTAATATTTACTGACCTCACATTGTAGATACACTTTCCTTTTTGCTCATTTTGTGGGTTTTTTTTTTTTAATGGCTTCTAGTATTTTCCCTTTCATAGTACTGAAAATTATGATCAACATTTCAAAGGACACAGGAGGGGAAAATGGCACTCTGCACAAAAACATTAAACAATGTTATTTTCCATATTACACCAATCAATTCAGCCAAAATGGCTAATGAATAACACAGGCTACAATGGCATAACCACAGAGTTGATCTTCCCACATGCACTAATTGATGCCTCTGCTTAAAAAGCACTATTGAATGTTTAATGTGTTAAAGGCAAACACAATGGTTTTAGGTCTTACAAACACAGTGTAAAACAGATTTTCAGGAGGAATTCCCACCATGATAAAATAGGAGCTGAGGTCCTCAAATTGAAAAAGAATTAATATTAGCTAAGGAGGCTAATCTCAGAGATTCACACCAAGTTTAACTTCTAAAATGCACGGGGACTATTTAGTTCAAAAACGCTTCATTTTCTAAACGGTACAGCAACTGAATGCCCCCTTTCCATTTCTCCCTTTAATATTTTATGTTTTTTTAAGAGCCCGAACACTAACCATTTCCTGGAAAATAGAAACTCCTGAAGAAAAAAAAATCAATCAATATAATTTCTGTAGATTCTTACTTTTACAAGAACGTTACCTTCCTTTTTAGCCTGAATGTTTGAGAAAATAACCTCAGGCAGGACAAACTAAATAAATCCTACTTTTCCTTAATCTGAAAAAGACACTGCTATTATACAGAGAACTAGCTGTTCAGAGACTCCTCAGCTGTAATCACTGTTACTACAATCATAAGACTGTAGAGAATTAACAAAATAAAACTAAATCAAATTAAGTTCACTTTGATGGTAAGCCACAAGCAACAACAAACTCCAGAATAATTGGAAATACAAGAGAGATGGACAGAAAAAAAAATACTTAATCCCCAAACAACAGCCCATCCTCCCTTCCCATAATCATAGGAAGACCAGGGTGGCCAGGGAAATGCTCCAAGTCTGTCTGATACCTGCTGTGATCCCAGAGCCTCCAAATTATGAGAAGCTCTCTTCCAGCTGAACAGTGAAATCATCACATCCTCTTTTCCTCTAAGAAATTTAAGATTTATGTTCACTTATTTATTAATGCAAGGGAAACTACCTCCTTTTTAAGTAGCATTAAAGTCTGCTTGGGATTTCTGCCTCTCTTTGTGCAATAATATGTTTTAAACCCAACTCAGAATGAAAAAAGGCAACCGTGGAAGACATATAATTTAATGGTATCCTATTTCATATAATTTAATGGTATCCTTCCCCTCCCCTGAACTTTCAGGCCAAAATCAATGCCACACAAACCTGCTGAACAGGAAGCCTAATTATTCTAACATGTGCAACCAAAGCGATAGGGAGTTTCTCAGTAAAGCTGATAAGGAGAGACATAAAAGACTAATGAGCAGCCTGCCTGTGCTCCATTGCTAGGCTAGCAAAGGTCCCTGCAGAACACCTTTAGTATTGTTCAGTGGAGAGACAGAGGCTGGGACACATCCAAAAATAACACTCAGAGGTTGAAAGAGTGAACACATAACATCTGCAGCTCAGGTTCTTAATCCAGGCACAGAAATAAATTATTTGAAGAGTGTAACCAACAGAAAAATGTGGCATAGAAAGAGCCAGGTAAATGCAGCCCAATGTGGCATAGGAAGAGCCAGTTAGATGCACTCATCAGGTTACTGAGCAGATAGGCCCTTTGTGCTGTCAGAATACACTGACAAATGTTTTCTTGACCCATGTCTGTGGTGCAGGTGACTGACTCCCTTGATTAAGGAGACACAGTCATCAGTATTATTAGTGACCAGCGATCAAACTACTGGGCCTGCAATAATCAGGCGTGAAAGATGCAGAAAGGTCAGTGGTGGCCAGCAGAAGCAGCAGCCCCAGAGCAGAAAAGGAAGCACCCAACATTACCAACTCCCTCCTGTTACTGCTAGGGTTTCCAGTTTACCAGTAAGTCACCTTTTGACCGACAAAAATGTGTGTTCTTCCCCAGCAATGTTTTGTGCAAGACAGCCCAAGTCCCTCAGGCAGCGATGCCATATTCCCTCTGTACACCAAGCACAGTGGTTTCAAACAAGGTTGGCTTGATACTGGTATCTCTGCTCAGAAAGTCACAGCTTTTCCTCAGATAAAACTGGCCATGGGACACAGCTCCTGCTGCTGAATTTCTGTAATGTTTTGTGTATTATACACCTCAATACCTGGTGTTACAGAAATAGATGCTCTGCGGAGACCTATACCCACGGGAGGAGAGGAACGTCCCCTTTGGTTGCACAACGTTTCACTTCTGTTACCTCTAACAAGGCAGAGAACTTGAAATGGCAATTTAGAGAGCCTTACAAGACAGCAGGATCACATGTCAAATGGGAGTGTAATAGCTTTTTAACATACTTCCATTATGGCAAATTCAGTCACCCTGCAAGGTCCAAACCATTAATTCTCCCCATCCCAGGACAGCATATTTGGAAGGAAATGGGGATTGAAGCATTGTTAACATTGCTACACATTTGATAAATCTTGTGCCATAGGTCAGCAACCGCCAGTGCTGACACCAAAAACCTGATTTTAATGGTAAGCACCAGAGCAGAGCATAGGCAAGGCAGCACCAGTAAGGGAAGCAGCATCTGAGAGACACAGCCTCCCACCTTCCAGGGGGCTTTTATCACTACACCCAATTTATAAGCTGAGAAAGAAAATGCTGTCTGCAAACATCATCCCAGCCTTACACCAAAATATCACCCAACCCCCCAGTTTTCCTCATGCCTAGTAACAAACTGGTACTGTACAAAAATCTTCTGAAAGCCTCAATATCTAGATTTCATGGCTTGAGAAAGTTTTTTTTCCTCTGTATTATACAGTGACACAAAACCAGATTTTGCTGTACAGACTTCACTGTTTAACACTGAAGGGCACACTACAAAAATCAGCTCCCACATGAGATCAACAGAAAACAGAACTTTAGCACCTTCCTGAACTTCACCAACAAAGCTTCATTTTGTTTGAGTACCAGCTAACAGAGACACCATTCTTTTTTTCTTTGAGTCCTTTTTGACAACCAAGCATGAGGAACAATTTCCTCCATTTATATTTCCAGAATAAGGGAAAAGAAATGTAGTTGCAAAGGATCATCCCTGCTTCTCAAATCCCCCAAAAGGCATATCATATTTTCCTTTCTCATAACATTTAATCAAGTCTGCATCATTACAGACAAGGTCAGAAAGCTCATCATGCTGCAATTGATGACAAAGAAGATAGTGCCCACAACCCACAAAGACTGATCTAACTGTCTGATTTGCCTACATTTCCACAGGCCAAATTTACTGACATTTTGCACAAATTCAAAGCTGACTTGAGCCTGATGACCTTTTCTACCTCTGTAATTAGTCTTCTGTGCCTTTACAACCAGAAAAACAAGCCATTCCCTTACGCCTGAGTTCAGTGGTCCATCTGTAAACTACAAACTTCACCATCTACTCAGCCAGTCAAAAAAGTACGCAAAAAAAGGAAAAATCTAAAGAAAGAAAATACACAAACTGCAACCTTTCAAAGTCAAGAAACTGAGTCTGGAAAGGGCCGTTTAAGATAAACATGCCAATTTCTAAAAGAAGAAACAGAAAAAGCAGAACTGGTTGGTGGACCCAAATTCAATAAACAGCATTTTTATCATGCTTTTCTAAAAAAGCCAATATAAAATAAGGGCACTGGCAAAGACAAGAACCATGAAAAAACAGTTGGGGGAATAAAATCAAACCAGAAACCAAACCCAGTAAGTTTAGACCTGAATGCTAACAGTGCAGCATGAAAAGTACAACGATAATACATTGATTCAGCACTAGAATTTAACCAAGATTAATAACACAGAGGTTTAAGTGCTGAAAGCGTCCACTAAGAGCTTTGCTTATGTATATAATCAGGGTTTGTAACCCAATCCTACAGTTACAAAAAATACTTCCTAAATATGAATGCAAGCTTAAAAAGATGTGTTGAGTCAATCCTCTGGAAGTTCTGGATCCAGATCCCCGCTGCAGTCAGCAACATGCAGATCTGCCTTTCCCCAAATGGAGCAGAGGAGAGGCCAAGGTCAGAGCACTGCCCTGCACTTCAAATTCCAGTCTCAGGAAAGAGGGAAGGACAACCACTAACAAGCAAGGAACAGCCAACACTCTTCTCTTTTACCTTGTAAAACCTGAGGGGACGAGCTCAGCTGGTGATGAACATTTGATTCTTCAGCCCTGGGGTTTCTCTGTCCAACAGCCTACCTATCCCTGCAGACACTATGGAAACCACCTTCCCCAGCTCCATGCCCTAACACATCATAGTTTGGGAGTCTCCACAGCAGTCAGTCCCTTTAAGAAAAGCATGCCCAAGAGCAAGTAAAGACTTAATGTAAGGATATTTCAAACCAGAGAAGCATTTCTTTTGCATAGCTCCATCACGAAGCATACATTATCTAAAAAGCTGCCAGAACTGGCAGCCTCGTATTCATCAATGTCAAAATTTTTTATATATTTTCTTTTTAGAAGAGCTGCTAATTATCATCACACATGAATTTTTTAAGTGGAAGTTTGGATTTTTTGCTAAGTTTAATTAATCTAAAGATCAGCAGGGAAAATTTACTGAGTAACTCTATAAATTCAGAATTCAGAATTCTCTATCTGAATTTTAATGCAGAAATACATCTCATAGGGCAAGTCTTTCTTTTTCCTGTTTCAAATCATCACATTTAAGTGGTGATTCCCCTCAGGTCATTTATCTTCCACAATTTCATTTCAAAAAGTTTGGTTACAAGTAGCATGCTTAAAGATATTGATTACAAAATGACTAATGAACTCTGTCAACCCGAGGGGAAAAAAAAAAAGGAAAAAATCCAATTTGAAGTCCAGCCATTAAATAAAAGTCAAGCTTGGATACTACATATTCAATCTCATACCAGCTTTTGACTTTTTGAAGTTTTACATTGCTGTTGAATATTTTGTCTACTTTCCTAGTTGTTTGGTTTGTTCAAAAAACAGAGTGCAGAAAAACAGTCATTTAATTGATTGTACAAGTTATTGCAAAAAAACAAGCTGAGAAATACAGCTTTCTACCCCTTCTCTTGATGACAAACTCGCCCTACTGCCAACTATGCCTTCCACGGGGATCCGCAGTTCTACATTTGAACTTAATTCCATAGGGATAGAAGAATTTGCACCATGTTTGGACTGATACAGCCACGTCTAAGATTTCAAAAATAGCCACTGTAATTCAATGTATTACATATAACCCCTCATCTTTGTTATTTGCAAAGAAAAAGAGAGTCTGCCAAATCCTGGAGCAAAACCGTATCTAAGAGAATGAAGTTCTCAACTGGAAAGCACAAACATTTGGCGGGACTCCTGAGCCACAAGAGTTGTTACCCTTTGCTGGGCACTTCTGACACTGGAGAAGGCCAGGGCAAAAGGGGAAAAATGAGCAGCTCTCACCAGGAGCCCGGTGCTCGCTTCATGTGCACGGCAGGGTAAGCACACACAGCTCCGTCCTGTCCTGTCCTGTGAGCCAAGCCCGAGCTTCCAGAGCCCGGCAGGTCGGACACGTGAGGCACAGCTAAGAGGATTTGAGACTTTCCTGGGAGGCAGGAGCATTTCTAAAAGGCTCAGATCCACCAATTAGCTAGATATCACAATTCTTGCATAAAGGAAAGAGGTATCTTAATTCAAAGAGAACTTTTGGGGCTTTTCTTAAGTGACCTGCTCCAGAAATTTATTTTTCTTGGCTTGATTCCAGCATCAGCTACTTGCTGTGAATTGGAAGCAATGTGGAGCAGGAGTCAAGGTATCTGAGAGATATGAGTAACAGAACAGCTGATCGATGCTGCTCTTTTAGAGCAATCACCTTTCCACTCTCGAGGGACAAATCTCTTTGAAGGTAACCCAAGTAGGAAGGCTGTGACCGAAAAAGATACGCTACAGAGTAATTTCATGCCGGCAATCAAGCAAATCCGGCAACTTTAAATCAATTCCAAGGAGTTTACGCGTGCATTGAAAAGAGAGAAAGCAGCCGTATCACAAAAGCTGAGAAGGCCTACCGCACATGAGCTCCCGCTCTGGAAATAAGCTGCAGTTTACGCTAAACTTTGCCCAGCGGTTCCCGGCTCTCTGAGTCTGAGCATAACGAAAAGAAGGCAACGTTCGGTTTGGAACCGGCGAACTCGCCAGCCTGGACACGGGCAAGGTGATGGCAGAGGTGCGGAGTTCCCCAGGCTGCGCACCCCTGCGTGTGAGGGAGGGAGGGAGTGAGGGAGAACCGGGCGGCTGCAGCCGCTACAGCCACTCAGGAAACCCGGGGTGGTGGCCCCTGGCCAGGAGCGAGGGGGAGCCCGTCCCGTCCCCTCCGGGCCGCCCCGACCCGAGGCGGGAGGGAGGCGCTGCCCTCGCACGCCCCCCGGAGCGACACCTCCCCGCCGGCTGCCGGCCGGGCTGAACCCTTCCCCGGGCCGCCCCTACAACTCCGCCCGGCACCTCCAGGGCTCCCGCCCCGCCGCCGGCACCGGGGGCCGGGTCCCAGCCCGGGGCGAAACAAAAGGCACGGAGCTGCGCTGCCACCCTCGCCGCCGCCCGGACTGCGCCCGGCCGCGGTAGCCCGGGGACGCGGGGAAGGGCGAGTGGTCCGAGCGCCGCTCTGCGCGGAGCCTGCCCGCGGATTACCCGCGGTAATGGGATTACGCGGGGCCGAGCAGGGTGTCCGCCGGGCTGTCACCGCCCGGGGAGGGGGCGGCGGTGCCGGGGGCGGCGCTCGGAGCCGCCGGCTGCCGCCCGCCCCGGCCGCCCCGCGGGCGGGTCCCGCCGCTCGCCCCGCAGCCCCGGCCGCGGTGCCCGGCGGGGCGGGCGCCACCCGCCGCCGCTCCCGCCCGGCCCCATTGTTTGCCGTGCCGCCCTTACCGTGCGCGGGGCTGGGGCGGCGCGGGCTCCCGCCGGCTCTCCTCGCTGCGGCTGGTGCAGGGGCAGTCGCGCTTGGCCGCCGGAGGTCCGAGCCATTAAAAGCTCCGCGGGGAGGAGGAGGAGAAGGCGGCGGCAGGAGCGGCGGCGGCAGGGAGAGGAGGACAGCGAGGGGCTCGCAGGAGCAGGGTCGCCATGTCCGGCTTGGTAGCGGGGGGAGCCCACCGGGCCGGCGCGGAGGAGAAGGGAGGCAGGCGGCGGCGGAGGGACCGGTCTTGCTGCCGCCCGCGGACCGGAGGAGCGGGAACTGGACGCCGCTCGCCGCCGCTCTGCCGCGGCTGCACCTCCCTCCCCTAACCCTGCCCCCTCCCGGAGGGGGAGCCGCCGGCGGGAGGAGGCGGCCGAGAGCCCCCTCCAGCGTTCGCGGGCGGCGGCGGCCGCTCGGATCGGCGCTGCCGGCGGCGCAGCGAGCGGGGTGCCCGCCCCGGCCGCGGTACCCGGGCAGCCCGAGCCGGAGAGAGGCGGAGGCGCGGTGGCCACCGCCCTGCACCGCTGCGGGGCAGGGGGGCTCCAGATATCCCCATTCTGCTCTACCTCCGCCCCCCGGGCACCAGGAGAGACGAGCAGCGCCCAGGTGGCCGCGGTGTACGGGAAGGGTTAAACCCGGCTGCAGCCCCGGGGCAGGGAGAGCGGGAGGCCCCGAAGGTCCCTGTCCCTTCCTGTGGATTTTGGGGACCATCGGGCGTAGGTGGCCAGCGGGACACCCCGCAGGAGGGCTGTGCCCTTCCTCGGAGAGGGAATTTTTCGCTGACTGGCGAGAGGCTGTGAAAGTAGGCGGGTCCTGCAGGAGGAACCAGGACGGTGCCTCAGGGGCTGTGTGTGCATTAATGGTACCCCGGCTCCTCTGCTCTAGGAGCGAGGCTTCAGGAGCCAGCAGGGAACAGAGCCGTGCTTCATGTGCAGGGAAATGTCCCTCCACACTCATCTTAGTCCCAAGTGCTTGTCTGAGGTGCCAGGGAAACCAAAGGACGGGGCGTGTGTGAACTGTATTCACATTTATGGGTACGACTTTGTCATAAACTCTATTTTCGTCCTCGTTAGACAAACAAAGATCAGTAAAGTTTAACCAGTAGCAGCAATCTGGGCTTCAGGTTCTGCCTCTCAGCAGAAGAAAGGAGCCGAGAGCAGGCAGGGGGCAGGGCTGGCTGCTGCCTCCTCAGAGGCTGCATTCCCTCAGAGCAGATCTGGAGTTTCAGCAAAAAGGCTGTCACACCTAGGGCCAGCAGAGTTGTCTGCATGCAGCTGCTCTTAAATCGCCCCCTTGCATCTGCATGCCTGAAGGGTTACAGCGTGCATCCCTTTGAGCCTTCTCCGCTCTCTCATCCCATGCTTTTCCAGGAAGAAGACGGGGTGGTGCACACGAATGAGTGGTGCAGGGAAGACACTTCAGGTCTTTGAAGTTCTCTCGGTGATCCAGGAGTGAGCACTAAACTAGGATGTATTTGTAAAGTAAACCTTCTGAGCAACTAGCATTTAAAGGCTATTTGAGGAACCACGCTGCTCTGTCTAGTTTTTAATCACAAGAGGAAAAAAAAACTTATATGCATCTCTATATTCTTTTGTCCAAGCTTTGGCCTTGCTTAATTCCAAAAGACAAATTCCTCTGCTGCCAACAGCATTGCCTCTCTGTGCACAAACCTCGCTACGAATACCTCAGTGCATGTGCCAGCAAACCTCCTGAGATCAAGAGATCTTAATTTCTCTAGTCAACCCTGAAACCTTAATCAAAAATTCATCAATTACTGAGTTAAAAGCTGGAATTTGACAGGCTTTACCTGTCAATACCTGAAAAATAATGTTATTTCCCATAAAACTTCTTCCATGCAAAATGTACGGGCTGTAGAAGATCCAGAAGAAAGACATCTCATTCTGAAAACGTAGAATGCAAATAGAATAGAAATAGAGTAAGAGGAGATAGTATTTTCGTTGGAAGGGACCTATGAGGACCAGCTAATCCAAGTGCCTGACCATAGGAACTGTGATTAAAACCACTGACATAATAAGAAGATTGCCTTTTCCCAAATACTTACTTTATAAACAGCTTTAACTCTTATTCAAGAGTGGCAGCACTTAACATTTAGAATTTCCTGATGCTTTTTATCTACACTTCCAGATCGCTAATGCCTCATTCACACCTAACAAAAGAGTTGTTGTAATCTAATTCGAATGTATGATGTCATCTTCAATGCCTTCCAAGTCTGAGTGGCATTTCTCGGCACTGAACAAAAGTAACAGGTTGCTTTGCAGCTATTGACCATTTCTTACCAAGCTCCAAAAGGCAGCAGTGAAATACTGCCTTGAGTGGTGTACCTTAAAGCTGGTAAGGTGTTGCACATTTCTCTAGCAGCCATGGGCAAGTTTGCATGTGGTTATTTAGTTAACCCTTCAATTCTTGCATCTTCTGAAGGCTGTCAATGACAACTAGGGAGTAACATCTGAGAAGACAGCAATTTTTCCCTAAAACGTATTTCTGTCTTGTAAATTGCAGGTGGCAGCATCTTGCGCTCTTCTGATGTGATAGCTGAGAAAAGCACTCACTGCTGCTGTTAGCTTTCCTGTAGCACAGTAGGTTACATTTCTTCCCTGTTGAACAAGATGTGGAATTTGTTGGTACATCAAGTAAACAGGAGAATTTGAGAGAAAAGCCTTTTGTTTTTGAAAAGTAACTGAAATTAGAAAAATGGTTCTAATTAGTTCATGTTTCTGAAAGCAAACAAGAAAAGCTTTGTCTACGTCCACTGACAAGGAAGAGAAGAGCTGGAACTGGATTTCAGATTATTAATTTCTGTTTTATCAGATAAAGGAGAACCCAAGGAAACGGAAGGGAAGAAGAGAAGTGTGTTAAAAGGGTTCTGTCATCTTGAGAGACTGCGTCTCTGCATCTTCTGCCTTTTCTTGTTAGGAAAGAAATAGCAGTGGCTACAACAGAATACAAATACAGGTCTCTGGAAAGCCTTCACTTTTTCACAGCTCTCAAATCCTGGGATGATGTGCAGTTATTTTTTCACCACTTTCTCCTTTATGTTGTGAGGCTCTACAAGGTATGTGTGTATGCAGGCAGTTAAGGCAGAGTGCCTGCAATTTCCGTTTTCACCTCCCATGTGGGAACTTGTTTGCCTGTCTGTGTGCTTTTCTAACTAAATTACTGGACTCAAACGCTGAGTATTTGGATTAAATCCTTTGGTCTGGTTTACACTAAGGTCATACTGGATTCTTCACTGGTCCTTCTGACCTTAAAATCTATGCCTCTTTTGTGAGCTGCTTTACAATGTGTGTTGAGTTCGTGTTTTGCTGTGTTTCATTAAGGTGAGAAGCTAAGATGATGCCCAAAGTGAAATCCATGTATTTCAGAAGTCTAGTAATTCTTTTTCATAAAACATTCCACAGATGTTTTCCCTGGAGCTTGAAATTTTGTTTCAAAGACGCTTTCAGCAAATACTTCCGTGCTAGATTTATCAGTGTGTTCTTGCATAAATGTGGTTTGGGACTCAGTCTTGCAAACCTATGGTGTTTGATTGGTCACTTTTAGGCTCTCATATGCCTTTATGTTAACTCGTGTAACTCATCAGTTTTTGCTAATTTCATTGCAAGAATGTGACAGAGCTATCCATCTTCCACCATTATTTTTATCACACATTTTGTAGCATTTGGAATTCTCTCTACATTTCAAAGGCTTTTGTTTGCAATATATTCTTGTCCATGTCTTCTCAAAATATTACTAGAGTCATCAGTTGTTAAGATTACCCCTGCCTATTCTGTTAAGATTACTAATGTTGAAGCAATGTGTCTTTCTTGCTTCTACATTGGAAGGCAATGTTCAACTTACAGCAAGAGGCAGTGGTCTTGTAGTTTTCATAATAGTGTATAGTACTAGCAGTACTACTGTCTTAGCTTTTGAGAAAAAAACCTCAAGTATTTAGCCAGTTGGCACAGGAGTGAATTTCTAGGCTCAAATTTCAGGATTTCCATGTGAAAGAGATACTCAAACATTGAAAAGAAACCATTCAGACGCTTAGAGCCAGCTAATTAACAGATTTTGTTTGCTGCCTGCTCAAAGGGTATAATATCATGAATTAAGAGAGAGCCTTTTAATGGTGTTTACAAGTTTCCCAAGTCCCTAAGAATTTATATAAAGAGAATTTTGCGTGTCAAGTAGCTGTAACAAGCTCCCCTCCCCAGCCTCAGCACACCAGACAACATCCCCTCGGTTACACGTTGTCCTGTTTACCTTGTGTGGTCCAGTTTGCCTGTTTCAGGATAATGAGTGTTACTTTAGCTGCATATCTGTGCTCAGATCATCAGCAGTGCAACAGTTCATAGAGGAATCATCCCGGAAGCTTCAGAGCTAGAAAGTTAATTTGAAATTCGTGAACAATTTATACTCCTCAAAATTACACAGATTGCATCACTTTATACTTTTTTGGTGCTTGCTTTTTCCCCACTCACAAATCCAAGTTAGGAAAAAAATATTTGTTTTTAAATGACACTGACATTTCCTAAGTGTTCATTAATGGACAAAACTGTCAACTACTGCAGTACAAGTGAAAAAATAATAATGTTTTATAATTATCAATAAAATAATAATTTATAAAATAAATATATCCTAACATTCAAGAAAAAAAAAGCCAAGGAAAACTACAGGTATTTCTTAAATTTAAAAAAATCATTTTGCTGTTCATATTCAGGCTTCCTCTCCTACAATCCACTTTCACCCTTTTTTCCCAAAGAAGGAAAGAAGAACACTGAATATCAGGACAAAATGCACATTCTATAGCAGTATTTCCATCAGAAACTCTGTCATGGTGAGGAGAGAGAAGTGATAAGGGAAAGTCTAGCAGAGCTGAAAAGATTTCATACAAACCAGCCACATTGATCTTTCAATACTACTTTGGAGAAGAAAACTATATATGTTGTTTTAAATAGGAATGTGTCTTTAGAATTCAGAGTCCTAGAGTATAACTCCCAGCACCATAGTTCATTCTCTTCCATTGTTTTTTTAATTTTGGACAGAACAAACTTGTTATCTGTTTAAAGAAACAATGAAACAAACAAAAGAGAAAAGGGCAACTAAATTTATTAAATTATTTTGAAACCTGATTAACTGTATGATGAAGAAGAAACTTTTAAATACCTGGACTGATAAAAGTATGGTTTTAAACAAAAAACACCCAATTTTTGCAGCCCCTTAGAATTTATACCATGACTAAACACAGCTGAAATGAGTCCCCTTGCAAATATGAAAATGAGAACAATATAGAACATTAAACATGGCTTTTAGCATTATCAGACTTAAAGATTCCCATGAAAACAATAAATCTCTTCTCTCCTCAACACTTCCCGCCAATATTTTTGCTGTGACATTCTACAAGGGAATACATCTGGAATACATCAGTGTGTTTGAATAGATCCCTCTGGGATAATCCCCACTTCAAAGTAGTGGTGGGGGAGCCTTATCTGGTGCTCTGTTGCATTCAGGATCTCCCATGGGTCCTTTCTGATTTCATGCTGGCTGACAGACATTTTATTTTTACAGCGGGTAGTTACAACAGGTGGCTCAGTCATTGTCTTTTTCATAGTCATATTCTCCTGCTTTAGTGTCTGGAACCTCTGTATCTGGCTGTGGGGAGCAACTGTAAAACCTGTCAAAGCAAACATCAATTCAGTGTCTGATTTTGCTACTTCAGAAGGCAGCCTCTAAAATCAGCCCGTTCCTAAATGTCAGACCAGAAGCCCACTTTTCTCAGGGTGGTAATTTTTATGCATCCCAGATGAAAAACAGAATGAAGAGAAACAAGACCATCAATTTTCTCTCTGTCCTTAACATAATTAGTGAAATTCCTTCTTCAAAAGGGATCTGTGAAACTTACTGTTCTGAAAGTGAAAAGCATTAAATAATTTACAGAAATAACATTTCACTGTAGAAAGCTTAGCAAGATCTGCATAATCTGTGCTTAATAAAATAAAATTATTAGAGACTTGAAAAACATTTTTTCTGCTTATTATTTTTTTTCTCAGAAATAAAATTTCAATGGATGTAAGCAAAGCAACTGCTCTAGAAAGTAGAACTTAGATGAAAAAATATGAGGCATCATTTCAATTTTACTGATGAGAAAAATCACCTACAATGACGTGGTCTATTTTCTACTACAGAGACATGGTCTGTTTTCTACTACAGATTCTTTTCAAATCAGGAAGGAAATTTTTCCTGAAAGGTCAGGTATATTGAGCATACACTTTTTCTGCCATCAACTTGCTGTCAAAGCTGTCCAGAACTGTTGGTCATGTTCCTCCCAGTGCTGGTCTGTCAGAGATGTTCTTTAACCTGTTCTGTGTCTCTGTCTGTGGCTTTTAAGTGTGAGTGATGAGTGCTGTCCTGTTTCCTGGATTCTGATGCTGAAGTTTTTGTTTACAGCGTCTTCATTTTTTGAGATACAGGTCAGAGACACAGAGGGTATGAATTTTTCACATGCCTTTTTTTCCCAACTAATACAATCAGTCAAAATCCATTATGACTATTTCCAATTAGATAATTTTCCCACCGTACTTAAGAGAAAAAAATTCCCTTACATGCATTAGTACTAGTGTGATTTTTTGTTTTCTCAGTTACTGGTCTGCATGCCATGTATGTCTCATTCCCTTCAGCATTTTGGTGTCTCATAGGATTCCAGTTTATTGTGCAGTTTTCCACTCTATAAATATTTTAAACATGAGATTCATGGTTTACTCTGACAATGAAATACAGAAAGCAATCACTTTTAGTTTATCAGTAATCTTTAGGAAACAATTGTCCTTTAAAAATGTCTTAGTTATCTCTAGTGACCATCTGGTATTTCCAAGTGAACCAAAAGAAAAAACAAATATAATTTTTAAAAATACTAGATTTCAAAATGGACATGAGCTTAATATAGAATTGGATTGAATTCACTCTGCTGAAATGGGACAGGCTTAACCAGAATAGTTCCCAGGAACTCTATTAAAGCACCAGGAGTTGTAATCATAGTCCATACTAAATTTAACTTTATAAAAAAGAAGCTCCCTATTATCTTATGCTTTTAAATTCTGAAATGCAGTCTTTTCTTTGATATTTCCAATTGCTTCAGCCCTGCCTGTTTAATTTGCTCCCTCCATATCTTCTCTGCAGTTGATAACAACATTGAGTATCACACATCTGTTCTGTGCCATATCTCCCTCTGGCATTGGAGAGGAAATCTTAAACCCTATTTCCTGCTGTCATCTCTCATCCTAAAGAGGCAGATCAGTAACAAAGAAGCTGCAGTTCTCATAAAACTACCCAAATATTAAAATGGTTTAATCTTCTACTAGGGAATGCCAGTCTTACCACATGCCTTACTTTCTACTGCACTTTGATCCTTTGTGTAAGCTACAAATATTTAGCATTTCAGATTTGCCATATTTGAATACACAAAAACCAATCTATTATCTCCTTCAAAATAGTGCAGAGAATAAAGGATAGAGATTTTACTATGTTTATGCTTAATTATAGATTTGTCTTTTGTCTTTTATTTAGAATCCATGTAAGTGTCAAGGTAAGAAAACACTTTTTTTTCCCCTTCTCAGGCCCCAGAGCAAGTGTCTCCATGAATATTAGCACTGAGATGTGTTTTATACAAAGTTATTCC
Source organism: Molothrus ater (assembly GCF_012460135.2). NCBI lineage: Eukaryota > Metazoa > Chordata > Aves > Passeriformes > Icteridae > Molothrus > Molothrus ater. Next base: position 40,521,579 of record NC_050479.2, read on the forward strand.
TGCTCTAGTTGGTCCTGTATGACCTGGGTGAACAATTCTTTATATCCTCCAAAGCCCCTTGCAAAGACAGTGAGTTTTGATCTGTATAAACAAAATCAGTGAGGGGAAAGTGAGGAGTGCTGTAGAGGAGGATATGTACAAAGGGCTGTGTGAAGCCTGATCAGAGAACTGAGTGTCTAACAGAAGATGGAGTAGTGGAGCTCTAGGGAAAGAAAACAACAAATGGGACAAAGGTAGAGTAACCTTTTCCTAGCCTACTTTCCCAGCTTCTGACAGCCAATGATTTATGGACTTCTTGAGCAAGTAGTTTCCTCAGGAGCACCTTGCTTATTGACCATTCACACACCCTTGAATAATTGGTTTTAATAATCTATTTTTGACTTCCAGACACATCCATTAGAATTTACAGTGCATGAAAAAAATTGTTGGTTTTAAACATCCAATTCTATACTTTATTTGGGCAGTCTTGTGTTATGAGAAACAGTGAATTGTTCCTGATTCACCTACTCCCCTGCAACCACTGTCCTGCAACTACTCAGAGTTCATGAGTGGCATAAGAATGATAAGAAGAGTCCAATTTAAACAGCTTGGAGATTGAGGTTGTGGAAGTCTTTTTTTGAGGTTTTTTTAGTGTTTTTTTGTTTGTTTGTTTGTTTTGTTTTGTTTCCCCCCAGTAATAACAAAATACAGTATTTTAATAGCAAAAAGGGGCAGATGAAGATCCTCTCTTAAAATCTAATATAACTTCTTTACCAGTTAACCCTTTTTAGCTTTGCACTTGAAATGTGTTTTCTCACCACACTGCCACTTCCAGCCATGTCTTTAAGCTTGTACTGATTTTAAGGACAGGAATCCACATTGTTGATGCTAATTCAGACCCTCAGGAGCTCATCTGCAGAGCTGCTGTTCCTTTTTGCTCGCTCCCAGAGACCGAGAGGCATCCCAAATGAAACTAATTTCCTCCTTATCCTGAGGACAAGGAGAGGTGGCAGGTTCCAAACAGAGTTTGCCTTTGTAGCTGCAAGGAGAAAGGTGCTATGGCTGTCTCATTTTACAGGAATGCACTGATCCATGGGCGACGTACTTTATTCACACTCTTTAATGAGGGGAGAAACAGGGATAGGGAGAAGACCTGGCTCAACCTGTACACTTCACTTTCTCTTTGTTTTCTTTCATCTCCATCTACTGGCCAGAAGCAGCTTTAGCTGGAGCACAAAACTGCTGAAACACAACCACTGCATCCATACACTTCTTCACACTAACTATTGACAAAACCTGGCAGTTTGGGAGGGTTTGGTGTTTCTTTTGGTTTGTTTTCCAGGGATACCAACTCTCTAACCAGACAAAACTTCACAGCAACATTTCTCTTGGCATTTTATTCTCAGGCATTTAAAAGTGGTGATGTTGCATAATTTAGGTCAAGTAATATAGGCAAGGTTAGCTTCCCTGATTCAATATCCTGTGTTACATTATTTCTCACTGATCTGAATCCAAATGTGAATTTTATTCCAAGGGTTTTTTTTGGTTGAAAGATTAGCATTGTTTTTTAAGACAGTATATGAATTGAATATTAAATCTTTTAATTAATTTATAGCAAATCCTATCACCACCAGACACAAGATAGGCCTGTGCAGTTATTAAGGAACAGCACATTTTAATAACACATATTACATGAAAAATTTTACTTCAGATATATTTAAAATAAAGTTTTCTGTTGCCTCATAGGAAAAAAACCAGCTACACATTTAGTGCAGAAATAGTAAGTTGAAGAAATATCTCCTTTCTTTTTTGCTTCTTATGCACCATCAGAAGACACTGGCCATCTGCAGGAGGTAGCAAGCAGTGGTAAATAGTGTTGGCTAAATGAGAGACAAGTAACAACCTTCAGAGCAAAACTGACTGAAGTTAAACTTGTAATTCCCATCAGTCACCATTAAGTTGGGAATATTTCACTATATACTCCTGGATAGTGGTCCCTTGAGGAAATTCTGCTGACATGTACCCTCCCCATTCTTCTGGAAGAAAATTCCATTCCATCAATGAGTACGGCTCATCTGGTGCCTCAGGGGAGCTTTGAGCCTCTTCTGCTGGCAAGAACATACAAAAACTCCTCAAAAACCCCCAAACAACAAAACAAACAAACAAACAAACAAACCAACAAAAAACCCAACAAACAAAAAAAAAACAAACCCAAAACAAACCCTGAACAAAACCAACAAACCTCCTTAAGTAAGTGAAATTCCACTACACGTAACTGTCTGCATCTAGTGCTACATCAGCACAAGTTATTCTTAAGCCTAGAGTGGCAACATTACTAAACTCAAAAGACATTCTGATTTCATGGTTTAGCAGCCACAAAAATTCCCTGCACCTGAGCTGAAGTCATGGGCAGCCTTTGGAGTGATAAAGCAAAATCATGAAAGTCTAAACTGGCTTGTCCCTCCTAGGTCCTACCTTTCCTTCCTGAAAACATGCAGAAAGTTTATCACTGCTCTGAACGAGAATGATAGGAAACCATCTGTTGCAGAGGTTGTAGACACAGTCTCCCCACAGCAGAAACTGCAATTCCTTATCTCCTAAGCAAGGAAATGAATTTCACACTAACCCCAGCCTTGATGCCCTGGTTTCAGCTGGGGTAGCGTACATTTCTTCCCAGTAGCTGTTACAGTGCTATGTTTTGGATTTGGAGTGCAAATGTTGCTGATTACACACTGATGTTTTAGTTTTTGCCAGGTTTTGTTTATCCTAGTCAAGGACTTGTTTCCCCCTCTGTCTCATGCTCTGCCAATGAGGAGGTACACAAAAGAAACTGGGAGGGACCATATCTGGGACAGGTGACCCAAACTAACCAAAGGGATATTCCACACCACAGAATGCCATGCCCAGTGTATAAACTGGGGGGGTTACCTGGAAGGGTGGCTGATCTGGGTATAGGAACGTGGGTCTGGAATCGCTCAGTGGGTAGTGAGCAATTGCACTGAGCATCATTTGTTTGCTCATCAGGAGGAGATATCCCAGGCTGCCACTCCCATGCTGATTTCCTAAATAGGCTCAGAAGAGCTGAGAGGTGATGTGGCTTCTCTACCAGGTAATTAAAAAGATCAGATTTAATTCAGTGAGCAAAATCTGTGAACTTGTGACAAATGTAAAGACCAAACACTTAGGCCTCGTGGGCTGTGAGGAACAAGATATAACCTTTGAAAAAGCAAAGTTCTCTGATAGAAAAAAGTGGTTGAAAACTCCAGAGACAAACTCAGATTTCAACTGGAATAACTGTACTGTGGCTGAGGTAAGCATTTAGTATTCAAAGACAGGAAACAAAGCTTTCATGTTCTGAGTATGCCTCCATTCCTCATTTCTCTTTTGCTTCAGAGAAGATGCTGTAGAAGCCTTTTCCTGAACAAATCCCATGACTTCTATTCAATATTGAGCCCATACCCCTAAGTCTCAACAGAGGTTAAGCTGTCTGAGAGATGTTCTTCCTTGAAGCAACACAAACATCTTCCTGATAACCAACAGGGGAAATGACCTGTACTAGACAGACACTTAGATCCTGTTTATTGCTTCTTGGAAGACCACAAATACATTTCTTAGAATTTAAGGTACCATTGAGCCCCATAAAAGGAAGTAGCATTTTCTAAGTTAGCAAAGGAAAAGCAAACCAAATGACTGAATAGCAAAGGATAAGGCTCTTCCACAAAGTTGCCCAACAAAATACTTCAAAGCTGTGAAAACACATGGCAAGTACTTGACTTTTGTATTATTTTTAATAACACTCTCATTGTATTTTGAAGACTCAGCGTATGTGTGCACCCCTACAGATACCACTAAGGGAAAAACAAAGCTCCAGTTCAAGAGCCTGAGACAGCTGCATAGCCAATACAGAGAAGCACACAGAGTCAATAGGAAATTCACCTTCCTTAATTCTTTATTTCATCAAAAATTCCAACTGTGCAACACGTCTTACTCTCATGCATGTACTTCATACATGAGACTGACAGATCTAGATGTGTAGAGAACAGACAACATTTGGCATAACAACAACTGTTCTATGCTGGGGAATACCAGCCCTTGCTGGTACAGCAACACTTTGAAATCTCTGCAGGGAAAAAAGCAGTGACAGAATACCTCAGCAGTACACAAACCCCATGTTGTAAGCATGAAGGCTACAAGTCACTTTCTTACATAGATTTGGCACAGATTCTCTGGGGGATCTTGTAGACAAAGCCAGGTAAAGGAGACTGGACATTCATCTGCATTATTATCTCTCATGACCAGCCTAGAGCTGCAAACACAAAGCAAGTAGCTTCACTTTCAGAACAGTAAGAACGGGTGAGGGCTTAGATGGAAACTCACCCACATTCAGGGAGATGAGCTACTTTTGAAAGCTGTGCTCATGAATGCTAGTTACTCTCATATGCTTATTAAACAGGCTAATGGAACTCCAGTCCTGGAACACCTGCATGGTGTTCTCTACTTGTGCTTTTGTTTCTGAGTGCAACTTTGAGCACTTTTGTGTGGATGTCTAGGGTGGATTTGGTAACTCTTTGTTCAGGCAGAGTGAAACACTGCTATTGTTTGCAGTGCTCTTCATGCCACACTAGGTACATCTCTCAACCCCATGCAACAGCTGAGCAGTTTGCTAAAGAAAGACTGGAGTTCTACCCAGGAAAAGTGGTTGAATCAAAACTACCTTTCCCATATCAGTACCACAGTTTAAGATTACTTGGGCTCCTTCATAAAGATGTCACTTTAAAATATATAGCTGCAGCTAAAGCTACTGTTCTACTACTATACTTTCTTTGGGCAACAGTACTTAAGTGCAATGAAGAACAGGAAGAGTTGACTGCTTAAAAATTCTGTATTAAGGAACCAGAAAAGCCAATATAAGTGATCCAGACAGCTTTTAAATTGGTGGAAAGGGAGTGTAGTTTTTAAAGCTTGTGCAAATTGAGAAAATGCTACGGAAGCTTTTGGATTAACCCTGACAAGTTCAGTGGGGACAGGCAAGAATAGATCTCCAGGTAGGACCCAGAACCAACCTACCTGTCAGGCTGACAGCGATTCACTGGGTGCCCTTTGCTTTGATCAAATGATTAACAGGGTAAAAGCAACTGCACAAAGATGCTCTGTGCTGGCTCTAGCACACAGAGCAGCCCCATCCCCTGGTTCTATTTGTTCTCAGTTACTTTAACTAAAAGGAAGGCAAGAGGATTACAGCTGGTCCATTGGGAGAGCAATTCAAATGCTGCTTATGTTACAGAGAGCCAAAGCTGACACTGTTTCTGGGAAATGCCAAATGTGCTACGATTCTCACCACACAGTCCAAAGAAAGGGGAAAAAAATCTAAGCTTTGAGATCTGAGAAAAAGTACAAAAGGTTTGCTGCAGGGCAAAATTTACATGTTTTAGACTGAGGAGAAATTGAAATAACAAATACCTAAAAAACAAAGCCCACAAAGAACATAGATAGAGTATAGCAAAATTGTTAGGACCAGTGCTTGAGATAACTGACATGACTTACTAGTTCTCTCACAGCCCTGGTATCCAATCCTTAGCATTCATCTTCCAGATGCATGAATGCTTGAACTTCTGTAAATAAGAGATTACCAATACTGAACAAAATGAAAACTGGAACAGCACTTTGTTGCACTATTTCAGCTGCCTCTAAACAAACTACATTGTCAAGTTCTATGGTTAAGGCAGTTTGTCTCACAAACCTTTGGGTATAATTGTTCTGGGCTGGTTTTGGTACACCTCATTCTTAACCTTCTTTTCTGAAACACTTTCAAAGGCAAAACTAAGTTTATTCTTTAGTATGAGAGGCATTTATTACATGTAAAGTTCTACCTTTTCTTATTATAAAAGAAGAAAACTTACACTCTCTTTGTGAGAAGATCTGTTTCAAGAGACAATTGAGATCTACTTGAAGAACACTTCAGTAAGAACTTAAGTTTTTAAAGATCAATGCATATATTAACAGCTTTGAAGTAACAGAGTGGGAAAACCTCACTCACCTTTGATAGAAATCAGGTAATCTATGCCTATGTTTGCTGGTAGATGATGTATTGCTCTTGAAGTACCAGAAAAGACCAGAAGGTTTTTTTGATTCTTTCAGGTCAGGCTGTCAACTGCATGATTGCTTTAAATGAAACACAGGCTACTACAACAGGTTTGCTCCCTACCCGATCACGTTGCACATCTGCAGCTGGTACAACACTACATTTTATAAGTTAAGAAATGCAACTGCATCTGAACATGAAAAACATTTTAAAGTCAAGATATGTATATTTACTGTCACAGAAGGAATGCCATTAAGTTTCCATTCTACACACTCAGGTGAAAAATTTGTTAAAAAGTCAAGAAACAAAAAAGCATAAAATCTGTAATAGGCAACAATATACAAAGTTTCTTATATAAAATCGTGACTTGTATAGTTTGTTATTTTCATCTTTTCACAAGAGAAAATTAAAAGAACCACACATCACTGAACTTCTACACAAGCTTCTTGTGTTTCAATGTCATTTATTGAGGAGTGAATGAGATACTGTCAGACATGCCAAAGAGACTTCACATTCAAGGGCTGGAAGCTGAACAGCTTTCCTCATTGAGTCACTGTACAAGTTGTTTTTGGGAATCGAAAGTGCAATCAATGAGGTCTTCATGCTCGATTTTCGTCTTCAGTTTTTCATCTTTTGATCTACTACCTTGTTGGGCAGAAGGAGACTTTCTACCCTACAAAGACTCACACTCCAATTCATACAATTAACACTAGATGTAGAGAAACGTTTATCTGTTATAACGTACATCTACTGCTGAAGGTCTTATGTCTAATGAGAAAATTCAACTTGTTTCCCTTTCACCATCATATGGATGGCTGATACCGTTAGAAAAATACTCTTCAGTGCTATTGTAGGGTTTACAGGAAACTTCTTTCATGTTGTGGGATAGAAACCGATTTAAACACCGTTCTGAAAGAACGCTTCTTCCTGCTGCCACTGCCTGGAGGTTGCAGAAGAATGGCCTACACGCACTACAGTTCTGGTTTTACTCAGAAAAGAAACAAAAGAAACCTAAACAATAGGGTAAACGTTTATTTGGAGTTAGTTTTCTTGCAGATGATAATTAAGGCCCTTCAAGCAGAGTTCAGGAGCTCCTGTATGGCTGCCTGTTGATCTGCATTGAGCTGTGATATGCATTCTGTCCACAGTCCTCCGGATGTCTAGAAAAAAAATGAGAAGGTGTCTTTATGCAGGCTGAAAGGGTCCAAGGTACATCCTAAACTTTGCTATTTTACAAAGCTCAACATTCACTCAGCTTATTCCTGTAATATACATGCCAAAGAGACTGAAATCTTCAGGGGTACACAGTGCTACACAGGTTCACCTTGAGATGCTCCAAAAGGCTGAACAGCAGCAGAGTAATTGATTTGGGACTCCTGGGAACTCCCTGTAACAACTGTGTGGGTTAACAAATGACACTCATGTCTGTGTCAACCACAGCTAAAGCATTTGATGGTTTTGCAATGAAGTTAAAAGACCAATGTTCAGGCAAAACTGAATCATGCTTCTTCCAGATGAGTGTTTTGGGCACTGGTGCAGCAGTAACACACTCAGAGCTTCAAGGTGAGCTCTGGGATTACAGCACGATGTGCTACATGAGGTGTGCAAAATTCTGCTGCCAACATAGGGCGTGGCTCTGTAGTGAAAGGAAAGGTCAATTACTTCCCAGAGAGAACTGCACAGCATCTGTCTGGGTAAAGGTAAACCCTTCATCTGTGCTAGCACAGCCCTCAGCTGAGACATTAGCTTTTAAAGTCACCATCAGTAAGGTCTGTTCTAATGGTGCCAGAAAGTGCTGAATACTAATCAAGATTGAGGAAAAAGTAGTTATTCACTTATCAAGAGAAACTGGAAGCGATTAGCACCCTGCTTTCTTTAGGATAATGACAGGGAAAAAAATTCCAGGTGACTGACTTTAGGTCTTTAGATTGGCTTTTGCAATAACTGTATAATTTAAGTAAAATTTAAAAATAGTTTAATTTATATTTGTTATATTTTACATTCAGCTCTATTACAATGCTCTTTACTCAAAATTTAAAGTTTAAAAAAAAAGGATTCAAAAAATAAAAAATAAATGCTCTCAAATGTAAATTTGTGGGTTTAGTTTTAAATACCATTAGGCATTTTAGACTCTTTATGTATGATGAAATATTGTAGAATTAAATGCACTCTTCCAGCATTTCTGATGCATATTTAAATTGATACTTTCCACTGAAATATTTCTGGCCTGACAATACCTAAGCAAAGAAGTTTATACTCAATTCCAATAATGACTATGTTGATCATGTTAGACACTGGCAGTGAAACAGCTTACTGAGATAATTAAAAAAAAAGTCTCCTGGAATCTGGGAAGCAGGAGCTTGTTAGCAACTCCACAACCTTGAAAATTCTATCATAGTATAAGACTCTTACAGTTAGTAAGAGTATAAAATTCTTACAGCTTTACTAAAGTTAAAATACTATGTATGAAGAGAAATAGGATTGGTAACACTGTGCTAAAACTGTATTTTTTAAAAGACATGACTTTGAGGATTATGTTTTTCTCCTCAGTCCAAAGGTAAATCATTCAGCCAATGCTGAAGGTCTTATCTCACATTAAAGTTTCTATCAATCCCGGCCAGAACCAGACATTGTTGTAAACAACTCATCTATACATGTATGTGCCACTGTAGTGTTAAAAAAAACAAACCTTGATGATTTGAGGTAAAGTGAACAAATGCATTAGGTAAACCCTAATACAAAGGTGCATTCCTAGACTTTGAGTACTAACAGCAAGGATTTGTATCTGTCAGGCAGAATTTAGAGCAGTCACTTACACTACTTTCACTCTGAAACTTGCTCAATTTCCTTCACTTTATGCCTTCACAATTTTAACAACTTTTCCTACCAGGCAGAATGGATATCTCAGGCTGACACACTCATACAGGTGAATCAGTTCCAATGTCAAGTGTTTCTAAAATTCTTGAACCTGAATTTTGCCAAAGCAGGTCAGGTAGAAAGATAATAATTGAAGATCAGCTGCATAAAATCCTCCATGCTTTTTTATGAGCAAGATGCTTGTCAGGCACCTTTCTCTCATTAGTACTACATCCACCCAACAACATTTGGCCCTGGAGCAGATCTGCACTATGAGCACTATCACTTACAGCACAGTAGAGGAGCACTGTTTAAGTACCTGGACATCCCCATCATCATTAAGTGACTCATTATGGCATAAAGGATGTGAACCTTACAGCAGTTCCCCAAAGGCAGGGAAAACATCAAACAGCCACCTATATTTGCACAGGACTGAAAAGGGCAGTAGTAAAATAACTTGTGGTTTGCACTTGTTCTCTAATAAAGAATCCAAGCTGCTGCTGCACTAGAAAGTCACCACAGGGTGCTGGTAACCCTCACAAGAATCACATCTTGGATCAAATCCTGCAGTACAGTTCACTGATAAAAGGACATGCAGATTTCTCTCCAGATTCTAATTTCTGACTCAGAAAAAAAACCCCACAAAAACTAATACTGGCTCACATATTAACCATCTCGCTGCAGGAAGGTTAGTTACAGTTATTTTAGTCAAGTGCAAATGTCACCAAGTTTTATCATGAATCATTCAAGGAACATCAAAGGATCTCCAAGATCACTGGTTGAACCCTTATTCTCTAAGGAGATAAGGCTCTCAAAACTGGTTTAACAGTTTAGCTCCTTCTGCAAGCAGAACTCTAAATGTTCCCTTTCTACTTAAGCAAGCATTTATTTACCTGCACTTGGCGGACAACGTTAGCCAGCCGCTTGGTGCATGGATCTTCGTGTTTGATAGCTTCATGGATTTCACCATCCGCAATTATCCCCAGTATTCTGGGAAGATTGGAATTGTTGGGACCCAGGACAATTGGGTTATTGCTGTTACAAAAGACATATTGCAAAGGAATTAATGTTTATCTAAAAATAATATAAACACTTTACACATAAGTGAAGTGATTTTGAATGATCTTATTCTGAAGCTGCTTATTTAGGTTTATGTTTCACACAGCTGAATAAGTATGCACAGCTTTGTTGCCTGCTGACAGCATGTTCCCCCTTCTGTTAATATTTAACCTGATTCTTTACTCAGCCTAAACTTTATCAGGAAGAAGTTCTGAACTTTACAGAATGGCTGAGTTCCATGCAGATGGAACTGTAAATAGTGTGACAGAAATACCCTGCCTAAAAGGACTTGTTCCTCTCTCTGGTGCCTCCCAGGATGTTGTGTTACTGGCGTCAGGAGCGTCGGTAACTTCAGCTCTCTGCCAGCACTCTCCATGACACAGCAAGCAAGCAGTTCTGCTCCCTCTTTCCCAGCCAAATGCTGGAGTGGAGGAGTATTAGCAATCAGGAATCTGTGTGGAACACATGATCTACTTCCAGCCCTGCCACCTACCATTGCTGGAATGCAGAGGCTGTGAATGTAGGACTGGCAGAGCTCCAGAGAAGGAGGTAGCCAGGCAGAGCCACCTGCACAGACATGGGTACAGAAGTGAGCTGCTACTGCAATTCTCAATTTCTATGCTCCTGTTCACATGCACCTGGCAGCCCTATTATGGTGTCTCTCATCTGTATCTCACTGCTCTATAATCAATCTAGGGACCTCAGTTGCAATTTTGAGACTCTGCCTTAATAAAGCACCCAGAGACACAAGGTATTCACAAAATACAAAAGACTGTAAGAAATCTAAGTTATTTCTCTTATATTTTTCTCCTAAGATGTAATACAGTGCCAGCCAGAATGTGCTCACTACATAACACCTCAGAGGCTACCTTTTTTCACTCATTTATGAAGTGCATCACACTAGAATAACTGTTTCCTTTTTTCTTTCATTTTACCTGCAGAGGGGAGCACAAACCCAAAGAATAAACTGTGGGATAAGATGCTTTCAATGATAGCTGAAATAATTATTAAGGGAGATAGCACTGTACAATGAATTTTTCCATATTATTTCTCTGCTTTATACTTCACTTTGTTGAAAAGCAAAAGGGTGCAAAAACCTGATCAGCTACTGGTCCTGATACGTAAGCAGAGTATCAAAAAGTTTTCCTGAAATTTTCTGTAAAAGTTTTCTGCAGATCCTTTGTCATTATAGATATATAAAGCAGCCAGGATTTTTTTTCCAGCCGTACAGACACTATTTAGGACAAGAACAGTAACTGTTTAAAAAAGCAGCAATAACATCAGGCAAGGCTCAGTTCTGATAATTTCTAATTATCTTCTCTAAACCATATGTAGATTAACCTCATAGTTTCTCAGTTTTGGAAAAAGAGGGCAAGGAAAGAGAATGTAAACAGGCTTACTTTCTGCATTAGTGTGAAGACTTTGCCTTACCTCTCAAGTAAGTCACACAGATAATTGAAAGTATGAACAGCTTCTTCTTTGTCTTCATGAAGTGGAAGCCATGATAACCAGTGTGGAAGGACTTCTTCAACATTTATACAGTCAGGCTTGAACTTCATTATCTTTCCTATTGCTGAAATGCAGTTTTCTGTTGCATTCACATTCTCTTTGGCTTTGGCATCTGGTGACTGAATGACTCTCACCAGCAATGGAAGTGCCTCTAATTGTTAAAAACACAAGAATAAAGTTTAACTGCACAATCAAGCTATACTTTATTACTATCACACATCTGTATATAAAATATGTATGGATGTACACAGACACACCTCCCACCACTAAAAGGTGCCCTAGGAAAAGGTCATAGGAGTAATCTCACCTGGTGAATCAACTTGGCATAGCTAGGATCATAAAAATCAAGGAAATCTTTCAATGGAAGAAATATGCCATTTTTTTTTCCTAGGTTAATAGCAATTATATTTTTTTAAACAGTCATGTGGGTAACCACATACACCCTTCTAAATGAACATTAATGTCACATTTTTAGCTACTAGTGTCCATGCAGGCTTCCAAGCACACTACATGCAAGCAGGAACAATTGTCCTTGTGTTCTTCTGCTAAAAATAAAATACTAAAGCTGTGAAATTCTCTATCAGCACAGTAAGCAGGTTATGGAATTGTACGGAAAGCACACTTCAAAATAACTCTAATTATTGAGGAAGGGTAAGATCTCTCACTTCTGAATTTTGATGAGTAAGTAGAAGCTTTGCAGTTAAATAATGCACAATCCACTTTCTATATTAAGTCCACTGCATTAGATTTTTGAAGAATTAAGCAGCTATGGAAAAGCTGTTAAACATTACAGAACTACAGAAACATCAGACCTGCTAGCTTATGTATACTGAATGCAGGATAATGATGCTGGGTTATTCTCCACAGCAGAGTTTGTTTCAGGGAGGTCTACAATGTTCAGGACAATTGAGTCTGCATTTTATACCTCAGGTTTTCATGGCTGCTGAAGCTAAATCTAATCTCATCTGTATCCCACTCAGTAATACTAATGAATGACTCTGTAGGTATGTGTGTCCTTGCAACTGTAAAATTAGGAGGGCATCAAAATGAATCAGCATAATTTTCTCCCTACAGCCTACCAGACAAGTTTTCATCTTGTCTATAAAACAGATGCATTCTCACATAGATACTGTGTTAGATAAACCTTAAAAAAGCCTTTTGACAGTGGAAGACCCATCTTCTACAATGTTAAGCTTTTCTCCAAGGACTGACTGCTCTGACATCTGGCACCACCCAGTTTTGAGGCCACTGATGTGGCTTAGGAAGAAATCCATGCAGTTGATTGATACAATTTTCACAGAGAACAGCTAATTATATTCTTCGACCAACATAACAGAAGCAACCTTGCCAGCTGCATCAATTGTAACCTTGTACCCCTGTCGAGAAAGTGACTTGTTTTGCTGTAGTTCCCTTCCATCCTATTTCTTTGCCCTTTACAAAATCTGGTTCTCTTGATGTTTGTTTCATCAGGTAACTCACATGCCATTTACAAGTTCTTCCTATATTCCTGGACAATTTTAACTGACTGCCAAAAATGCTTATATCAATACTTCTGCTTTTTCTGAAGAGTATTTACATACTCTTCAAACTTGCAAAAGAACAATATGCCAGTGCTGTATATCACCCAGTAAAGTTACTGGGTAAGTTAACTAAGTAAGTTACAAATAAAAGCCCACAGACATGATGTTTTTCAGAGATATAGCAAAACCTCTGGGGTAGATAATGTCTCATGACATGGATTTGTTTCTAATCACAGCATATCTTCATCTATTAAAATAAATCATAAAGTTCTTTCATGTATGCACAAAAGGATTTGGATTACTTTTGAGGTGTCTGCTAATAAACTGTATACTGTAAAGGTGAAAGTATATTTTATCCAAAATTCAACTTAAGGAGAAGCCAGGTGTCTGGGCATAATCAAGGATTATTTGTTCAAGTACAAAGAGAAGGATCAAAGATTTTACAAAGTTTAAGTAGGGTAAGATAAAGTGTAATTAATGAAAAATAAAATTAGACTTCATCAGATGCTAAAAAGCTCAAAAAGTTTCAAAATCAGAACTGTCTAGACAATTCTAATTTTTCATGCTCTTGATGATTCATTGCAAGACTTCCCACATTGCTTTTCCTTTTTCTTTTTAAAAAGACACCTTATCCTGATTGTTATCATGTAACAGTTACATTAACAATGAAAATTACAACCCTGATTGATGTAGGCAAGACTTGTGTCAATCCCTATCAGATGATTCTTATTTTCTTAATTCAACTTTCATTTAATATTCATGCAAAATACATATTTTAAACACATACTATAGATTTTCTTAAAAAAAAAAGGAAAAAAAACCCCTTTCATAAGGGATGCTACTTAGTGTGCAAAATTAACTTTGGTGACTGGCAAGAAGAGTGCAAGCAGACAATAATTTCTTTAAATTTAAGATGAATTTGAAGCTTCAGAGAAATTTGAAACATTCAGAAACATAGCAGACAAAGTGTTTCTGATAAGTACTCTCATACTCATTTCAGAAATGAGTACTTTACAGAAATCAGGCTCCTTTTTATACAGTCAGAAAGCAGAGAGCCACACAAGTCATATTGTAGGCTATTCCTTAATATATGTCTCTTGTGTAGTTTTTCCAGACATCCAAAGGCATTTGCATTAATATGTAACCACATCAATATTACTAGAAAGCATCTATGAGACAGCTGTGTATCAACAAGATGGTTTTTATGAAATTAACATTTGCATGCCAGATCATATTTTAAAAAAGAATATGTAAATCAAGTTTGCTAAGCAGTCAGTGCTGCAACAGGAATGCTACTAAGCAGAACAATAAAAGCCTGAGGAACTGAGGCACTTTATCACTCAATCCATCACCAGCCTACGACACAGGTAGTAGTGGCCATCTGCTGCCCTGCACACCCCAAGGTGAGCCATTTCCACGTGTCCCTCGGCCCCAGTACCTGGGCAGACGGGCCGGTAGCTGTCCCCGCCGAACTGCGCTATCACTCCCACTCCGTAGGCAGCGGCCTGCCGCACCTCGGGGCTGCTGTCACACACCGCCTCCAGCATGGGCCGCAGGAAGTACTCGGCGTACTTGAAGGAGGAGGGGCTGCAGTGCTCCACCACATCGTCAAAAATGCACAGCCCCCACTGCCGGTCCGGCCACGGCCGATGCGGGCACTGCGGCACAAACAGCCAACAGCTCAGACACCCTGAATTCTTGCACAGCCAATGAGCACATCAACAACAGTCACAGGAACAGTGGTCTAATACTTTTGTTAAAATCTTCATGGGTTAAATTCAATCCTAAAACCATGTAATTTGCAGTAGCGATATTCCAGCAATACCATGAACAAAACAAAATCAGGTGTCCATCTTTGCACCTCTGTTTCACATTCCATTACATGTATCAGTCTCAATTTTTCTCCACGAGCCTGCGACACTTTTTTGTCCCTCCTCTTGAAATCCATTTTTGAGATACTGGACAGTCTCAAGGAAATTAAATTTATGAAAACAGTTGTGTGTGTCAGTGATCCTGGATCTTTGAGACACAGATTTTAAGTAGCACAGCAACGACCCTGCTCAGAAAGCACAGGGTAACAACTTCATCCTTGATGTAGAATAAACCCTCTATTTTGTAAAACAGTAATTGCTATATTCTATCTACCAAGTTCTCTAAGACTTCAGCATGGAAGGCATATTAACCCATCAGAAAAAATAATTATGTTTAAATTAAAGGAAAACAAGGTACTTACAATTAGGTTGACAATTAGTGGAAGTAACCTTTCAAACCATGGCAGTACCTTCTCCTTGTAACTACTGAATATTGAGTGCAAAATATCCGACACTTTAGTCAAAATATAAACATCACTGTCATCCTGAAAGGAAAAGGATACAATTCACATGAAGACTAACAATCTTAAGGGAGTGGAAGTCACATGAAGTGCTAAGTGTCTAAACTAATGGAAAAAAGTTGATTTATGACTTTTTTGGTAAAACCTTTTTTTTAAAGTTCGATAATTTTCAATTCTTTGTCTAATTGCAGAATGATAGAAAAACAAAATGGTTTGCGTTGGAAGGCGCCTTAAAAATCATCTAGTTCCAAACCCCCTGCCATGGGTAGGGACACATCCCACCAGCAGGACACTTCCCACTAGAGCAGGTTGCTCAGAGCTCCATCCAGCCTGGCCCTGATTGTTCCCAGGAATGAGACATCCACATCCTTCTCTAGGCAACATGTTCCAGTATCTTGAGGGACATCACTTGTTACTGTCATGTCAATACTGAGGCACCGAATTGAATTTTTTTAACATGGCCATTCAGTCAATTTCTTATCTGCTGAATTAATCAAATACAGATCTCCTCAAATTAGTGACAAGGATGTTGGGTGAGACCCTCTTAAAGGCCTTACAGAAGACAGATGATATCAGTTGCTCCTTAGTCATCAACACAGTCACTCCATCACAGAACCCACTAAATTAATCAGGCATGATTCGCATTTTGGAAGCTATATCAGCATCTCTAATCACCTCCCCATCTTCCACAGCTGCCAGGACAATGTGTTCAAAGATTGTACTGGGCACAGAGTGAGACTGACTCACTGGTAGTTCCAGGAGTCCTCCTTTTCACCCTTAAAAATGTAAGTTGATTGCTAGAACTCGGTTCCCTAGGACTTGCAGGTTTGTTTCAGGGACAGAAAAATCAGATCAAGACAAAACTATCTTGTGCAAATTTGCTGCTTCAATGGGTTCCCTTTACAGAAGGCAAAAGGCCTTTTTCCTCTTCTGTACCCTATGGATATCCTAAGAAACTTTTGTGGAAAAGGAAATGGATAATTGCCTTTGTGATAAAAGATTGTGGCAAAAATGTAACAAATATTATTCTCCTCCTCTTGTTCAAATTTTTCACCCTGCCCAGTTAATATAACAAACTGGTCAAATAAGGAGCCTTACCTCAGAGCTATCAATTCAAGTTATATCTACAGGTGAGGATTATTCC
Organism: Molothrus ater; assembly: GCF_012460135.2. Lineage (NCBI taxonomy): Eukaryota > Metazoa > Chordata > Aves > Passeriformes > Icteridae > Molothrus > Molothrus ater. The sequence goes on from NC_050479.2 coordinate 40,538,060, forward strand.
CTGGACATACTTATGCTGGGAAAACTCTTAACTTTCTTTTACAGTGACTTCTATTGTACTCAGTATGGTCCTTTTAACCAGTTTAACAGGCAGGGAAAACAGTACAGCTAGTTTCTGGTCCCTAGTGACCTTCACCTTTCTCACCTTCTGGTGACAAACTAGTAACTATTTCTTGTGCAACCGGCAGCTTCCCACAACTGGATATTTAAACCCTTCCTAGCGAGCCAATTTCTGCATCATCAAGGCACAGCTCAAGCAGGAGCCCTGGCACAGGCACACAATGACATTAAGAGGTAGAGAACTGCTCCAGCACACTACAAGGTCCACCTAGCCTGGTACTGCCTGTTAACCAACAGCTGATAACAGAGGCCTGGGGAAGAGAGTGTAACACTTGCTTGGTGTACGCCTTCCACTCCCTACCAAATCAGCCATTTAGTTACTGCTGAAGTGAGGGCTGGATCTGAAACTACTGTTTGAATAACTTTCATGACTTCTGTGCTTCTTCTGTTTCTGCTGCCTTGAGGTAAGGGCTACATGAACATACTCTGAGACCAAAGGTATATATTCAAATGTTACTTATTTGTTAATTCTGTCCATATGGCAAGTGGTGTCCTCATCCCACACCTCCTTTCACAGGGTAATGCAGACAAGCCTTTCTCCAGACTTTACAGAACAATCAGCAAACATTAGAACATTTTTTAAAATGCCTTGCAACTCTGTTGCAGAGTAGGGACTCAGCTTTTCTGAAACTGCTGCCTGCTTGCATTTTTCTAAGTACAGAGTGACACAGAGGAAATAAAAGGGTCTTGGAGGCAACAAAAATATATCCTCTTGAATGCTGGCCTAATTCTAAAAAGCCTAAAAAGAGGGTCAAGAACCACACTGTTATTTAAGACAGTATTTACATATGGGTATGATTTCTGGAGTCTGAATCCAGGTTAAACTCATGTGATCAAGCTTCATACCTGCATTGTGCAGCAAAAAAATGTCTTAGTTCTTAAATTTACTGAGTATCCTTTGTGTCGTGTTATAAGCAGCAGCAGCAGCCATTCATTATTACTCTCTCTCCATACTAATAATGATTTAATAAAATTATTGTATCTCTTCTACAATCACCTCCACTTTAAACTATTAACTCACTTTGGTACCCTAGTGTGTAAGTTGTTAAGTAGTCACTTTGGTATTCCCTCATAAGCAAACACATGATGGCAGCTGTTTATCCTGTTGTCCTTTTCTGGTTTTGGGCTATTCTTTTTGAGACAGGCTCCTGACATGACACACCAGATGTCTTGGGATCAGAGGTATAGAGGCCCAAGGTTAAGAGCCACCCAGCTTGCAAGGCTCAAAGAAAAAGCAAGTCAGCAAGGCTAGACCTAAGGGATGAGCTCATTGCAGTCTAGAACTTCCTCACTGGAGCAAGAGAAGGGGCAGGCATTGATTTCTTCTCTCTGGTGACCAGTGACAGGACCAAAAGGAACTGCCTTAAGATGTGTCAGGAAAGGTTCTGGTTGGGTATTAGAAAAAGGTTCTTCCTCCGAGGGTTGGGCCCTGGAACAGGCGCCCTGGGGAAATGGCCACAGCACCAGCCTGACAGAGCTCAAGAAGTATTTGAACAATGCTCTCAGGCACATGGTGTGATTCCTGGGATGCCCTGTGATGAGGCAGGAATGGAATCAATGATCATTGTGGGTCCCTTCCAACTCAGTTTATTCTGTAATTAAGTAGTCTGCTGTCAAATCTGTATCAGTGTTAATGTCATCCAGGAATTGTTTGAGCAGATGAAGAAAATAAAAAGCTGTATCCTGAACTTCTTACTTCAGCGTATCAGACAAGGAAACCTTTAATATTTTCTAATTCACAAATGTAGTGTGACTCATTTCTTACTGTTTTGAAGGACTATGGTAACAAGATTCTTCTATGAAGAAATAATTCTAAGGATGCACTATGCCCTAATGAGTCAAAAACATATTTTTGCAGTATTTCCATCCTGGTGCTTGTAGAGCAGAAAAATTCTTCAAACTAACTTACTTCATCTTGTAATGACTCTTCAACTTGCTCATCATAGTCTTCATCTTGTCTTTTCACTAAATTAAAAGAAAAAAATTAAACCACTGCCTTTCTATAAGTGCGTAAGAAGCCTGTGAAAGGGAAAAATTATTCAGAAACAAATTTAGAAAACAGGAATCAGTAGCTGAAGATGCAACAGGAATTCTCCATTTTTAAGAAGCTTCAAAAAACTTTCACAGAAAAGGAAGAAGTACAGGATAGTCCAGTTTAAGAATGTGTAAAAATGCACATGAAATAGAAACAAACACACCACAAAGACAAGTGCTTAGAAACAATAAACTACTATTGCTTTGAGAAAACTGCAGACTTCAGATGAAAAAAACCCATGGAAATGATAACACCATAGATGTGCACTGTCTTTCAAGTAAATCTGTCCATTAACTTTTGATTAAACTACAGTATGTTGAAAATTATGCCACGTTCATCGTCCAAAAGCTTACGAATACAACTCATGAATTCTGTTAGTTCACAGTCCAATTACTTCACATGAATATACAAATCAGTGAAATGGAAACAGTTTTTTTCTTTGTGTTCAGAAATAATTAGAAATTCTGCTTTAAAGAACAGCCACATCCCATGTTAACAGGATTTGTGTTAACTTACCCTGTCTTAATTCTTGATTTTTAAAGTGCTCTTCTAGTTTTTCTTTCAGTATTCCTCCAAGTTCTTCAAAGTGTTCGTTGTTAAGGCATCCATCTCCCATTACCTCAATGCACTTGTGAAACAAAACAACCAGTTTTTCAGCTTTAAAATTTAACATGAGCAGTCTTAATGAAATCTAAGCACACAAAGAATATTAATACATGCAGGAATAATATTAGAAGAACAGTCATACTGTAACCAATGCTCAAATTATACAAGTAAGGCACAGTACCACTGTACATGTCATACCCATAATTTCAGTTGCTCATGGTTAAAATGAAAAAATTTGGTAACTGTTTTATTCTTGCAGAAAAAAAAAAAAAAACCCAAACTTTTTCCATCAGCTGTAACAACATTTATAGTCACAACAAATTTCCTGTAGAGGAAGCCTTGCATTTATTCAAGCCATTTAAAGGAACATCAAACTGTCCCTTCTTATTTCAAAGGCTACAAACAATAACGCTGTGAAATTTCTAAGAATGTTACCTTTGCAAAAGAATGCATTATTTCTGAGAGGACATCAGACTCTGGCTCTGTCCCAATGGCTTTGATGAGAGCATCACACATGAAGTGCCACATCTGTGTGAGGTACTCGGGCCCACGAACCCTGGCACACTCAAGCAGGAGGGGCATCGACTCTGCGGCTGCCACTCGGACACGTGCCATTGTTAAAGGAAATACAGCAATCAACACCAACAAAGTGCTTAGAATTTAAGATCCCACCACCATAATGAAGTTCTTGGTTTTCTACCTGAAACACATTTCATTACAATCCATGCATTTGATTTCTTAATTATATATAGATTAAATCATAGGAAAATTACACTGCCTGCTCTTTAGAAGAGTTTCAAGCCTGTTTCAGGCCATGACAGAAAAGCTGTTCAATTTCTTTTCTGCTTTGTTACACAAATACTGCTTTTTCTACTTATTGCTTATTTAAAAAAAAAAAAAAAAAACTAGGAGGAAAAACAGGAATACATTGCCTAAAATATAGTGTGTAAACCAACATTCTCCGAAACCATTTCTGCTATAAAGTCACAGACTATTTTAACACTAAACACTTCCAATTCATTTAGGAAAACAGCAAGCACAATCTTGATTCTAAGTTTCCGTTTTCACAGTGGCATTTGTTAATAGGATATCATCATGGAAATAGAATTTCAACAATGGAACCATCAGCTTTACAACTTGCTCTGTGTATTCCACAAATCCTTCTTTTAGCTCTTTTGCATAGCAAACCTGAAAAATAGAGCACAGATATGCCTCTTTTAAGGGATAATACTTATATTTTTCAACTATGTAAAAGTGAGAGGAAGATTGTTAAAAGTGCAAGGGTTTTTTTAGTTTATTTTAAAAAACATGTAATAATCCATTTCCCTTCCCCTCAACTGTGGTAATTTGAGAAACACTGATAGCAGCATGAGTTCCCACTCGTAGGGCATGAATGTATTTTTCAAACCAAATTCCAAAACAGCAATATTTGCAAAAAGAAACTACTTTTTAACATATCCAATTCCTTAAGTTTTGCTAACAAAGGAAAACCATCTGTTCATTTAAAAAATTTTACGCTCCTAAGTAAACAAACTGTTTTTAATCAAGTAAACCACACATAACTAATAAGTGCTGTAATCCAAACTAAGCAGTATCACCCGAAACACTCTTTCATGTGAGACAAAAAAGAATATTTTAGTTAAATATTTTAGAATATTTAATAGTTTATATTTTAGAATTTGGCTACAGACTTGATTGACCAGAAACATAGGGATCACCAAAACTATTTTGTTACTCACCAGCATTTGGCATGCAGTTGCTTTTTCTTCAAGGCCTGCAGTTTTAATTCCAAAACTCTGCTGATCACCTATGCTTACAAATTCCCAACCATCATCATCGCTCATATTCTCCATATCTTGTGCTGTTATACAGAAGGAAGGAAAAATAGTCTAAAAGTGCTACAAAATCATTTATTTCAGTATACTTTTCAAGCAAAACATCATCTTAAACCTACTGTCTAGAAGAGCAACTTCAGGTTTAATGGATGCAGTCTTCATTAAAGGTCCCATGACAACAGGAAGGTACTGCTGAAATTCCTTTCCAAGAATTTTACACATTCTGGCCCATGCAGAGATCATGTAAGAAATCTAGAAAAGAGAAGACAGAATTTTCATGTCCCACGTTTTATTTTAATGCATACTTAAAAGGAAGGCATAAAGGAAATGCATTACATGATAGGACTTTTGAAAAGAATTTGTCAGCAATCCATAAAGCTTATTTCAAAGAGAACTAATCCAATGTGCAATCCACATAAAAATGCATCATCAAAAGACATCCCAAGTCTAGCAAAACCCTGAAAGTGCCTCCAATCAAAATTGCTATACATGTAAAAATGTGACAATGTAAGATTCATGATTACATTGCAAGTGCCTGTGCTAAAAAATATTTTTTCTGAAATATTTCCCATATTTAAACAATACTACCAAGGCACATTCCTGAAAACGGTAAAATAGAGCAAAAAGTAAAAAAGTGTGCAGTACTATGTTTTCAGAGGAGTATTTGTTTTCAAATATGCAAGTTAAAATAGCTCTCTGCTCATTAGAACAGCTGCTTACAAGTCCTGTTGATCTATTTATAAGAAGGTGACAGCAAGCTCAAATTTCTTCTACAAATATAGGTCCTGGAAGTCTCATTTCCTAATCACACTTCTGTGAAAGATTCTAGGGCCATCTCAATGTCAAGTTTTGTAACACAGGCCGGACAATTAGCCTGAAAGGCCAGGGACGGGGCAGAATCATCATGTATACAAGGAATACTTTTAATACCAACGAGCTGTAAAGAGACAATTTCAACATACCTGTGGATCATCATCTTCTAGATCACTGAAGTCTGTTTGTGTCTTCAATAATAGCTGCATAACATCTGATGCATCCTGCATAAACTAGATACAGGAAACAACTACGTTTTTAAAGGCAAATTAAGATGCTACTTCTCAGACAGTTAAATGCTCACTTAAATTAAACTTTTTCAGGCATCCACATACAAAACTAAATTCCCTTTTAACTGCACACATTTTGCCCCTGACACTGCCTAAATGTGATGCTGTGTCTTTTTTCTTAAGGCAAAAAAAAACAACTCAAAAGAAGAAAAAATTACTGCTTTCAACATTTTTCAGTGTGACAAGAATTACTTAAGCTACAAAAAGATTCTATTGCAAATTTGTGAACCTAAGCAGCAACACAATCACCTCAGAAATGGAAACAAAGACAAGCACAGAAATCAGCAACAATACAGCTGTATGTTTAACAAGTGATTATATTAATTCAGTGCTAATACCACAAAAAATAAAGGCATTAAAGTGTATTTAGACCATTATATAAAATCTAAGCTTACCTTTTCTTTGCCAACAGCAAGACCAATTAGACTGATGCATTCAATAGTCTTTCCTCGTAAAAGTCTTAATTCCTTCTGAACAGCATTTTCAACAATGTGTTTTAAGGAGGGCATAAATAAATCATAGTAGGGAACAAACTTCTCCTCCACTGTATCTGCAACTGATGCAATTGAAGTCACAACTTGCTCCAGAACTAGCTTAGTACCTTTCTGTATCAACTTGGAAAGAAAAAGAATAAAGTGTTATATTTTAAAAGCACACATTTTACTTAAAAGCATGCCAAATGTGAAAATCTACTTTTGCACATATGCTAATTCTCGTCAGTTTAGACCAGCATCAGCAGATAAGTGTACTGGCTCATTTCTGAGGTCTTAGTTCAGCTATACTTATTCTCCTTATGTGACAAGGTTACCCCTCCATCAAACAATTTGTTCCGTGTATTATACCTCTTGCAATTTTATCACCATAATGGAATGAAGATGCTTCACTAGATTATCCAAATATGGAATAAGCAGTGACTTGGGACAATCTTCAGTGAAGTTTATGAGTGCTGCAGCTGCATGGGCTTGAACACGCTGGCTGCCTTGATCCTCCATGGTTTGTAGAAGAGCTCCTATCACCTGAAAAAGAAATACTCCTTTTTCAGACAACAAGTTTCTGAAGGGGACATAATTTTACCACTTTTTTTCCCCTTACCACTCTACTACTTGCCTTCTCATGAAATTTCTTTTGAAACCCGGGTGCAAAGTCAGTTGCCATTTGTCCAACAGCGTTACAAGCGGCGTATCTTACTCTGGGATGCTGAAAAAGTATTTCCCTCAAGCAGTTAACAAGTAGCCATAACAAGCAGTCATCTCTTATTTTCAGAAATGAAAACATTTTGAAATAATTACTAGAACAATACTCACAGGATCCTGAAGGAATAGCAAAACGAAATTAACTATTTCATTTAAAATTCCCTCCATCTGTTGGTGGCAACCTTCTCCAATGGCAGAGAGTGCCATCAAGCCAGCATGCCTGTACTTCCAGTCAGCTACAGAAGAGTAAAAATGAAATGTTACTCATTTTGGAAACTACCAAGAACCACAAAGATGAATCACCTTATCTTTGCAGGGGCTGGGGGACACAGGAGGAGGCAGAGTGAAGAACAGGAGATGGAAGGGAAGTTAATGCATCTACTTGATTTGTTAAACACTCTTCTGTTTTCCTCATACATACTTCCAGAGATGCACAAAAAATTGAATGTCTAATCCAGGCCAAATCCAGACCTAGAAAAAAGAGTTCTTAACTGCTGATACAAGTACAAACATAGTACTAATACCTGGAAACTGCATTTTTAATTAAATGAGCTGACCAGGCAAACATCAGGACAGTATTTTTAGTATTTTTATTTCCCTCTCCCCCATTTTTTTTTCTGTTTTAGTATCATCAGAAGACCCCATACCTTCCTCAAGAAAAAGATCTAATGACTCAAACAGTATCTGAATTTAAAACAAATAAATGATTGGTATCAAACTTTCCAGCAGTCTTCTCAAGACTGTAGGAACAGCAATATTCTACTTATGATGTAAACTTTCCCCACCTCCAAGTCATATTAGCTTATTCTCAGAGTAGTGGGTACTGTTGAAATTAATCTTCCATGCCTGTCCCTCTCTCATTTTTGTTTTGAGCAACATGTGATAAACTCTAATTCTTTATTTCTTTTTTACAAAAATCTTTCTCTGTGCTAGAAATCATCGGGATTACAGAAGAGAAAACCAAAAGAATAAACAGGTTTACCAAATGACCTGTGAGAAAGGCATGTTACGGAACTTAGCTCCCAAAATAATGCAATATTTCATTATTGCTAATAACATATTACATTCCCAGAATGAAGAACATCACAGTTCAGAGCAGTAGAATCCTGACACTCAAACTTCTGTCTGACCAGGATGCAATGAAGTATCATCTTGACAGAAGGCACAACAGAAAAGCAGCAGTTTATTTTGTGTTATTTCAGTTCATTAGATGTTCCTAGTTAAGCCTACACCTCACCACTTTAATTCCAAACAGACTTTGTGAGTGTTCATACACAGCTGGTGCTACCTTGAGTAGCCCTCTGTTCCATACCCAAAATGCTAACAGACTTTTCTGGACTGGGTTTTAAACCAAGAAGGCAGAACCCAGAACTTCAGCATTCTCTTTTACTCCAAAGGCTCAAACCATAGGTCAAGTGAAAGAACTTGAAAGCAATGCACAGGACGTTTTGAAGCATTGGCTGAGCAGGCATTACAGGTATTTCAAGAGGAAAAGAAGCATCCAAAACAACTGATAAGAATATATAGAAACACCTCATGAAACAAGTTTTAAAATCAGCATACCAAATAGACAGACAAACTACCAATAACCTCAGTCCATCAAATTCCAGGGGGGAAAAAACAAGTTTTGCTCTACAAACTGTAATGCATTAAAATTTCACTTAAATGCAGCACTTCTGGAGAAGCAAAAACACTGAGCTACAGAAAAGCAGGTGGCACTTTAGACAAACTTAAGGGACTGTGAGAGGGGCTGTTTAGAGATTTAGAGAGAATATTCTGAAATAGAAAAACCCCAACTCTTCCCTTATTTTTATGTAATTCCCAGTGTTTAAAAAAATTGTATTGTTTTTATGACATCTCTGCTCAGCTGTCCATGTATCAGAAGAAATGTTATATAATGCACGCTATGTAAGTTTAATAAACCAGTCTAAGAGAAAGTATAAACCTTCAAGTTCACAGCATTTACAGTTTTTGCTGCTGACATCAAAAGTGGAAATGAATAATAACCTATCAAGGAGCTAAACAAAAAGACTTAAGAGGTATTGAAGTTCCTGGCAAGCACAGAATTGTTAAAAAACAATAAAAGAAAATGCAGTTACTTACGATTCTGAAGCATTTGCATAATATGTTCTTTAATCATAGGCAAAACAAGTTTCCCTCCAAGGCCACATGCCATCCTGTCCAGCGCACTCTCACCAGCCACCGCATTGCTAAATATTGATTACACAAATATCAGTGGTTTGAGATCTACAACAAAACAAGCAGTCCAACAGAGAGCTCTTCCCAGTTCTAGTCTTCAAAATTTGCCATCTGAAAACACGAGCCTCCTTAAGTAAATACACCATACTCACATCTAAAAACTCACACACCAGTCACAAAATAGTTATTTACTATTCACTGAGACTTTGTTATCTGCAGGCCACTAATTAAGTCTACTACCAAAGAAACTTGAGTCTTACTAGCACTAGGTCCAAAGTGCAGACTGAACTTCACAGCAGTTAACAGACACCCAGAAAGCTGAAACTAAATTTGCAATGAATGAAGCAATAATATTGGCCATTGCCTTTTTGTCACGAGAACATAAAGCAGTTCTGTTAGTTGTTATGATTCAGGTGAACCAGCAGGATTCAAACTTTGGCACTCAAGAGCCCTTTCTTGGATGGCTGTACTCAGTAGCATGGTCTCTTGTCAATGACTCGGCAGAAAACATCCAATCCAGGTGAGGAATTTGTGACTCTTGGTCAGTTACAGAAGTTAGAATAGCCCAACATTATCTATGCAAAGTGATTTGTTCCACCCAATGGAATTATTCCCTACAAAAAAGCAAGAAAGTTTCCAGGACACAGATAACTACTGTTACAGTCTGGATATGGCTGGGAGTGTGGTAACTCAAGGTTATTACAGTCCATCCTGGACATCCATGATGATGAAAAAGCTGAGTAATGGCTCACAAGGGGATCAATCTCCCCCTTCTTGACAGTTTCAATCAGTTGGGCCAGAAACAGTCTTCAAATTACTATGTTTGAATCTCCAAGTCTCATTACAAACCATAAATAATCTAGAAACTCGCATGTTGTGAACAAAGGTGTTTGTGAAAAGATATCGACAGCATTTGTATTGGTTCCTCAGATTGGTCATGTTCAAATAAACAGACACATCACCAGAAGGACAATGAAGCATGGGCACACAGGGTTAAATTGGAGCAAACTCACTGAAGCTAACACAAGCTTTCATCTGAAATTTCATTCCTTGAGCTTTCTTCCCGCCATTAATTCACACATTCAGTTTTAAGAAATAAAGATAGGTCACCTCAGAAAAATGACCCCATATCTCCATCTAATCTTTGCAAGGCTTTTGCCAAGAAAAGAGGAAGTTGGATTAATCTTTTCCTCCTTTAGAATGTCACGCCTTTATGAAGCTGGAGCAACAAAGAACTGGAAATGCTAAAGTATTCCCTGCTGCTTTCGTGTGGGCTGACTCATATCCCCATTCATCAGATCCGAACACACCCTAACTAGGGCGCAGCCCAATGATCATTAGCCTGCTCCTGGGTCTGCACAAAAATTTCATTCCTCTTAGGAAGCTACAAAGACTCAACCAGGAAACATTAGCACGCACATCAGCCATGCACTGAGCTCTCCACAAAGGTGAGCCTCAATGGTGGGAAGCACATAGCAGCACCAGGAGCGACCTGCTAAAAGAAAAACTGCCCTCACACACACCATCACCAGAGACCAGCTCATGTGCAGTAGCTTGTGTCTAAGCCTCAAGCTCTCCTGTTACTTCGAGGGCCAAAGGAGTTCCTTCAGGCTAAGGCTGTTGAGCATAACTTGTTTTCTGATCTGTGCTCGCTCTACTTGTGACTTCTAACTAAAAAAAGGAAAATTTTCATTACAAAATCCATAGGCAGCTAAGCTGTATTTAGAAGAACAAAGTTACTCTGTTGACAATAAAAAGAAAATGGCATGCCTCAAGTGCATGATTCAGCATACTTACTAAGCTGCCTAAAGCAAGCCATCTGAATAAACTTCCACACCCTGAAAGGCTTGATAAGGACATGAACTTGAATATTCTATTCCCCCTTGAAATTTTATTCACTGAAAAGATTCAAATACTTAACAAACCTGAATGTAGTGGTGGTGTCTGACACCTGTATAGCAAAATTTTAGCACTCAGGAAACAGGTTAAAAGGGTATGGTCTACTATGTGAGGGAGACAAGAAAGGACAGCTCACTTTCAATTTCATAATCAAAGAGAACTAAAAAGATTATTTCAAGTAAGGCAAAGATTATTCCATAAATTCCTAAGCATCAGTTCTACAGGTGTCTTTACATGCCTGCTATCTATCAGAAGTTGCTCTACAGCTCAGGGTAAATGAACATCTCTTCTTTAGTCTATTTTCCTATGAAGATCTCTAAGTGTTCCGAGATAAATTGTTTGAAAACACTAATTACATCTGAGTCTGGATGAACCAGGTATGTCAAAGAAGTGTCTAGACTGGTAAATGAACATCCATGTCTTTATAGAAGTGTGGAGATAGTTACCTCCTACACCTATTTCTGCTTTCTTCTACTTCACTCAAACAGTAGCTGGACAAGAGTAAATGCAACAGGATGCTGTATGCAAACCACTATTTTAGTAAAAAGTTGGAGCAAGCTACAAGACATGTAGGAATAAGCAAATCCAAATGACTGGACATCTTTTGATCTTCCTTGCCTAACATACAACAAGATAAGCTGTTGCTAGCCATACCAAGGGATGTAAAATAATAGCAAAATTGTACTATTTTTGGACTAGGTGAAATCCAACCAGGAATTCTGCCATGCATGATGACATTCTTCCAAAGTTGCCTTTTTCTGAAAACACCACATTTTCAAGGGCGTAGATACAGAAAAATACAAAGACATTGGCTGTGGATAATTAAACAGGCCAATATGATTCAACATGGCTTCCAGCTAACTTCAGGATTAGCCCTCAGTTTAGAGGATTAGGAGGCACTGACTTCTGAACTGAGTCATATAAATGACAGAAAAAAACAAAAGCTAAAGGCTTTGAAAAGCTACAACAGTACAAAACAGCAAACATGGGGACATGCAACTTGTCTAATTACAGCAAATATCAAAACTGAAATAATTTACTTCCTTGCTGAACACTGCCTAAGTAACCTACATATAAACTGCTCCTGACTGAAGGAACAAAATTACAACAGTTATTTGAATAAAGAAAAAGTAATGCACTACAGGCATTTGCGTTCTGCACTTTAAATGTGCCTTTAGCCACAGGCTTGATAACATATTGAAACAACTGGTTTCATAATTACCTGTCAAAATCATCATCTGCAAGCTCATCTGCATTTGCCCAATCTTCATCTTCTTCCAAGTCAACCATCATTGCTAACATCTGAGGAACTGAAAAAAAAAAGTTTTAAACTCAGTCTGATCTCTTAAAATAGACTCTCAAATAAAAAGTATAAATTTCAAGTTTTCTCGTTTCAAAAATTTTTGAAGAAAACCAGCTTTTCTTCCAGTAGCAGATGGTCAGGTCTGTAAAACTGCATCAGCCAATAATCCAGAACTGATTGCCACATAAGTATTTCCAGAACATTCAAACTGAGAGTAAAAAAATCTTGTGTATAACTTACCAAGACTCAAAAATGTTTTGTAGATCATGACAATTATAAAAAGCAAGTTCCTTAATAAAGTCTATATTCTTGAAAGAGTTAAAAACAGTATTATATGCCTTAAGAACTCTGATATCCTCTCTAATTTTTCTGAAACTCTGACATCATCCTTTGAACATTTATTAATGAAAGAGACTATTAATTAAGAAAGAGTACTACTGAACCCTTAGTTTTAACATAATAAATTTTATTATTTATTATCTATTTATACAGTGGTTGCTTAGCATAAAGCTTTTCTCTTAAAATAGGCCATGGTTTAGAACTTGAGATTTCCTTTTTCCCACCTAATGCAAATTTTTCTTTTGTAGAATGAACACATCTTTCACGTTATAATCCGCCGGTTTTCTTCTTCTACCTCTGTATATAGTCTCTATAAAGACTTAGAATGAGAAGAATGGACAAGCTACACAATCTCTATCACAGCATTAAACTACTATGCAATAAGCATCAGCTACTCTTACCACTTGTCACAGGAGGATGGAGAACAGTGGCTTGTCTGCTCTAAGTCTACCTGCTGCTGTGCCCTTCAGAAGCACAACGGGTGAAAAGTCTACCTTGCACTTCCAGAGCAAAGTAAGGGAAAAAGTGAAAAAAAAGGGAAAAAAAGTGCTCTTAAGAACTTTACTCTGTACTACATACCAATCACTCAGAGCAGTTGTTTGAATTTAGTATCATTTATGTAACAAAGTCTCACTTTGACCTGGAAACAAAAGGTTTCAGTCAAATAATCAACCTTTGACCTTTAACAACCTTTTCAGCACAGCCTACCACACATCTTGAAGACAGCTACCACAGGTAACTGCCCTTTACAGCAACCTACCAGAAAAACTAGTAGGCATCTAGTAACTGCTCATGCTGCTAATGAGATTTACTGGAACTGATCAACTATACTGCAATTGCTGAATTTCATAATACACCCACACTATTGTAATCTAACACACAGACAACACCCTAAGCAAACTCACCACCACATATCTGGACAGATGAGAAACTTCTGGTCAACTGATGACAGAAAAAACTATTGCTCACTGATAGCATTGTAGAGCAAGTATCAAAAAAGATCAAATTATGGATTTATTTGCTTGATGTGGGTATGTATTTTCAGATAGAAAACATCCTATGGCTACAAAAACCTCCAGAGGGCTCTTATGTACTATCAAGATAACTTAACAGACACTATGGTCCCTCTGGCATGATGCCCACATGTCAGTTTTATATACACTGATTAGACCTCAAAAACCATCAAATTACTACAGTCCAGAAGATTTTCAGACATAGACACACATAAGTACACAGATTACAAACATGGATTGTCAGAACAGCTATGGAATATGGAAGACAAACATCAACTAACATAAATGCTCTGGGGCTCCAAAAAGTCATGTCAGTGTTTGCTGCTACTAACAAACAAGGCTAAGAACACACTCATCCAATGTGCTCTGGCCATCATTATATCCAGAACCTACAATTTCTTGTTTCTTCTTGATGTTTTGCATGAATGTCCTGCTAGTAAGTGTAATTTCACAAAGAGTTTTTAAAAAAATGTAGAGTGTGCACAGAAATTTCAACATTGACCCAACAAGCCCTCAAAATTTAATTACTGCTAATATATAGACTCTTACAAACAAGTTAGTGGGCTTGAGCCCACTAAGCCTGCTTCTTACCAGAGCAATAAAACCCTCTGCAATCCTGTGAGCTCAGGAAGGGAATTCTTAATCCAAGTGGATTCCTGAGCAGCTAACTGGCACACAGGACACACACTCCTAAACCAGCACTGTGCTCAGTAAAAGCAGCATAAGATGACAATTTTGCCCAAGTCCCAGTTCCAGTCATGAGTATCAAGTGATCTAGCAACTTCTCAGTTGAATGAAAACAGGAAGCCTTTTAAACTAAGATACAAAGCCAAGACAAAAGCAGCCCCTTTGTGCTACCTTTTTATCATGCCCTGAACACAACTGCTTTACCAGTTCTGCAAAATAAATGTTTTTCTCCTAATGATATATTAATAAGACTAATTTTACAATGAATTGCAAATGAAAGGCATTTCTTTCCCATATGGTGCTTTATCTTAATAGAAGTATTTCATTCCTAAATAGCAACTAGCAACCCAAAATAACAGGAATACATTCTAAAGAGGTAAGAGGTACTTCTCTCCTGAACAAATAAGAAGCTTGTAATGATGTGGGGCCAGCAAGTGTTAAGTGTTAATAATTCCAATAAGCTACAGGATGGAGTGAAAATAGAGTGTTCTGAAAATTTACAGATTCCAAAATACGTTCTAAAGAACCTCTTCTTTAAAAAACTATTCTACTAGCAAACAAAACTTCTCATCAATATTTTTAACATTTAAGCCAAGCAGATCCAGTTTGCAACATTTTCCAACAGAAGTTTTATAATTTTAATATCATCTATACAACTTTCCTCATGCTGAGTATACAGCAAAATTGTAGTATTTTTGAGTGGAGCACACAGCAGAAGTTACTTTTTATG
Source organism: Molothrus ater (assembly GCF_012460135.2). Lineage (NCBI taxonomy): Eukaryota > Metazoa > Chordata > Aves > Passeriformes > Icteridae > Molothrus > Molothrus ater. The sequence goes on from NC_050479.2 coordinate 40,553,121, forward strand.
CAAGTTTCAGAAAACAACAAGAATTTAGACGAACACAAGTCTGACAGGGAGGGAAAGGCAGGCTACACTGCTGTGCCAGGGCCCTGATCTAGTCAAAGAAAAGGTTTAAAAGGCAAAGAAACACCAGTGCAAGCAGCACTGATGCTGGAGCTGCCCAGAAGACATTTATTTTTAGCATTTTAAATAATAATGCATGATTTTAAAAGTGCCTCTTCAAAGACTTTACCATCCGCATGTGAAATAGACTAATTAGATTATTTCTATGTATTTATACCAGCATCTGATTTTTTAATTCACAGCTTTAACTCACCACTGATGTTCAACATACAAGCTGAATTCCTTCAGGCTTGACTTGCCAGCACCACAGAGTATCTGGCCTACATACCAAACTCCAAATGTAGAACTTCAGGACTAAATGCTGTTTTTCGTTACAGTAAAATTTTCCAAAGCCAGCTGAAAATCATGCAAGTAGAGTTTTCCTTATAGGAAATATCTAATAAGAGCCCACTGTATTTTTATTCAAATTTTTGGTGCTGCATAGGCACGGATTAATTTATGAAGAGTCATCATTGAAAGGGGTTACTCTGTTAGGTAACACTGAATTGAGTTTTCTTTAGTTATGAGGACCAGTAAACTCTCAGTTAGATGTGGTTTTGCCACTGACCAACAGCAAAGTCAATGTAATACTGTAAAAGAAGACTGTTTCAACAAAGAAAATGAGAAAATGAGAAAATGAGAAGAATACTTACTGGCTTGTGCAATAATATTTGTATGCCTCCTCAGCATAGCAGCAGCAGTTTCTGACAAGGCCACAATTACTTCAAGTGCCAACTGACGCTGCATGTTACTGAGACTGGCATCTGCACACAACTACAACCCAAAAGATTAGAGCAAATGGTTAGAACAGAGGTTTTGGGGTGGAAAAAGTGATTCTTAAAAAACATTCCTAGCTTTACCTTCAGAGTTAGCTGCAAAGTAGCTTCTAAATGTGGTCGTAAATACTTGGGAACAGAATCTGCAATTTCTACAAGGGATTTCAGAACAGAATCATCATTTTGGTAGCAGGAATCATTTAGAGCCTATAAAAAGATAAGATGGAGATAAGAATAAATGAAAACAAACAATATTACGAATAGGACCAGTGTTACAGAAGAAATTTCATTAATTGTATTCTTGTTTCTCTGAACAGTCTCATTTAGTATTAGTAGCTAAGCAGCCAAAGCCTGAGGCCACAAGAACTGACCAGAGTAAACTTTTTTGTTAAAACTAATGCTTCTAACAATGAACTAGCTGATTCCAGCAGATACAAGCTGAATGAAGAAGGTAAGAATCAAGCAGACAATTCCAAGAGAATGAAGTAACTTCATCAGAAGATGAGTCCTGCAACAGTGAAAAAACCAGTGAGAAATCAAGAGACCACCAACCAGAAGTAAGTGGCTGGGGACTGGGCCATCAGCAACACACGTACAATTGAGAGACATGAATTGGGGTAAGGGTCCCTCTCTGGAGGCACCAGCTCAAGCTGTAACCTAAGAACTAACAGAATACAATTAATCAGAAGCCTTCACTCCAACTTTCAGCAGGATCACAGAGTCAGACCCTGCTATAGTGACCTGTGTGCATAAACCCATAACAGGATACTATGCAGCATCCAAAACCACAAGTTTTCTACAACTAAGTTATGCCTCACAATGTTCAAGTCTGACACTGCAGACAATCAGAAAGAATTAAGGTCACACATCAGAGGCTCCAACATGCAAAACCACTGGGTTCTGACAACTTCAAAATCCATTTAAAAAGAAGTAACTTGACCTGAAAGAAGGAAAATGAGCCTAACTTCCCATTCGCCTGTTACGTGAGAAAAGTTTTGAATAGCTTATGCTTACAAACACCAGGAACCACAAGATTAAAGAGGTTTTTTCCAGACATCCCTCCAGAACCACCAAATTAAAGCAGACCTTTCAGCCTTCAGTCACAGACATGGAAAAGAGAGAAAGAAATCAAGCTTTTTGCAACTATATTTCCTAACCCATGTCCACAATCTGAAAAGTAATTTAAAACTTACTTTTAACTGATCAGGGTGATATTTTAGTGCCAAACCAGAACCCTGTTACTCAATGGTGTTAGAATTCAGAAGGAAACAAAGCTCCAAAGAAAAAAGTATTTACACTCACTTCTGAGATTTTGAAAGGAATTTTCATTAGCGAAGTATTTTATGTCTTCTTAATGTTGAAACATTTTTTGAAGTAAGTAACTAAATAATTTTTAATATTTAAGTATATAATTCAACATTTTTGTTAATGGCACTTATATAACCCACATTTTCAAAAGCATCATCTTCTAGTACCAGAAACGTTGTGGAAAAATCCGGAAAAAAACCCATCTGTCACGGTTAAGGTCTTTTGGTCTAATAGCTATAACATCCTCTGATTCTCTCAAAGGACAATGTAATATTTACTGGAATTTTCTGCAAAACTGTATTTTATATCAATTGCAACTCTGACAGTTTTTTAAAGAGTGGTTTCCTGAATAAAGCAGCTCAAAGTTAAAAGTGAGTCCTAAAAGGCAAAAGTACTTTTCTATAGTATTAAACAACGTCCAAGAAGTCAGTGAAGTTCTATCTGCTTTTACTTCCCTTTGCAACAGAAAGCTTTGGATAAAAGTTTCAACTGTCAGTTTTGAAAGTTCAACTTCCAGCATAACCATTATAGATCTTGTACTGAAAGAACTGATATGCCAAGTCAGAATTTTATTTTTAGCTTTTTTAGCATCAGTGTTTCAACAAAATTAATTTCAACAGCAACAAAAAAAGCATCCAACTGTCTCCAAAGGTCACTCACCACTATTCTAACACATTCCTATTTATAAACTCAGATCTTCATATCCATCTTGTGTTACCACAGCCTGAAAATCTAGTTCTTCTTGCAATAAGTACTTTAAAAAGACAGATTTCATAGCACAGCTCTGAGCTCTGTATTAGCAAAAAAGAAAGCTTGAAAATGTGAGCCAAGTGCATTTGTTGTTAAGAGTGTCTAAATAGTGTCAGAGTAGCATTGAAAGTTATAGCACACAGAGTGGGCTATTAGCCCAAAATCTAAAACCCTTACACTTTTTAAGTGCCACACATCAAGACAAATGGAATGACCACCCCAAACCCTGCCTCGCCCCCAATTACACAGTAGTACTGTGTAGCCAAGGTCCTCTCAGGAAGTTACAACTTTTAAGCAACACATGTTATTGACAAAGGCATGGACACGGACTAATCACCAAATAGAGACCTCAATATCAAAAACTTATACACACTACAGCCCATTTTCAAGTTCAGATGACTTGGATAAATTGCTCTCAGTTTGCATTTAAGATCAAGCAGAATTCCATCAGTTGCAGATGCCAGTAGATTTGGCAAAATTTTTCTTCAGCTTGCCACAAAGCACACGCAGTTTACAGCCACACTGTCAACAAGAACCCGCTGTTCTGACTGTAGTGAGAAGTCTGCCTTTAATGCAAATTTAGCCTAATTTAAAATCACCAGAAGTTCACCTCCTGTGTTATCATAGGTACTTAGTGCTTCCACTGTTTCTTGATATAGAAAGCGAAGTGTACTGCGAATTTTTCATCCTTCAGAGCTCAAACCATTTCTGTCTCTGGTTTGATTTACAATAGGCTTCTCTGCAAAAGTAAATAACCTTACACTAGAATTTCAACTTTTGCTCAAATTCATCAATCCAAGAGATCTAATCCAGCCTCAGAAATTACATGAAGCTTAAAATGGCATTTTATTTGCAATTTCCTAATTTATCAAACAATAAAGATAATTTCTACAGACTTTTGTTCTCAGTCTGAGCATCTATGTTCTTTGCTTTCCTTTAAACTGAAGAGATACAGGATATCACAATTCTATGCTTTCCTTTAAACTGAAGAGATACAGGATATCACAAGTCCATGAATTCCCCAATTACAGATTACTTCACTCAGGGTAGCCCATATTTGTATTTCAATATCATGGTTAATTTAAAAGCTGTATGATTTTGACCTATATACCTTACAAAGAATTTTAACTCATTTATCTCTGTAACACTGTGTAAGTTGATCAGCACTGAGCTATTTTCCTTAAAACCCTATAAAATATCTTCTATTTGCAAAATTCCTTATTAGTCTCCACTTCATCTTGCTAGCAATTGCTGTCTGGCTAAAAGGGTTAGTTAATTCAGGTCTCAGCAAAAATTCATGGATTCACAGATTAATATTTACATTTGTATATAGTCAATACCAGTAATGGCACAATAAGTGTAACTAGTTTGGTTTCTTACCTGCAAGATTCCAGGTAGCAGGTCTGCAAAATGTTTAAGAAGGGGAGCATTGAGCTCATTAGCAAGCACAAATGCAGCTGCAGCTCTAGCAGACAAAGTCTTGATCTAAAAGACATGATTGAAGAAATAAATGTGGGAAACTAGTACTGAAACATGCCTCTGTTAGTTTTTAACACGGGATTTTAAATTTTACTTCAAATTAAAGTGATAATGAAGACCTTCAGCATCTACATTGTCTATAAAAAGTTTATCATATCAGGTGGCAAGTAGTCCCTAGGTTTGCTTTTTGTTTTGGTGGTTTTCATTTAATGAAAGAAAAGAGGAAAAAATCCTATTGTTTTCAACTTCCATCAAAACTTCAAATGTGCATGCAAGTGTCAGTCTCATTTTCCAAGAAGTGTGAGCTAAGTGTTTAAGACATTCCTCTTTAAAGGCATGACTTGTGGTACTTTAGAAAATGTTATTCAGTCGACTTTCAAAGGTCAGAAAAAGTAATCCTCCCTTGGGGGAGCAGCAAACTGAACCCATATATCACAGCAGGGTTTCCTATCCTTGCCCAGCATTTTCCATAACAAGAGAAACATTTTCAAAGTACAATTCTCTGCACAAATCAATTAATCTGAAGCCTTCCAGAAAAGCAAGGCTTGCTTACACACCCTTAGAGCAAAACATGCACAAACAGTTCAAGGAGCTGTTGTATATTCAGAATTTTGAGACATACCATGTACCATCTATATACAGATACTGTATGTAGATGATGATGACAGACTTACACTGTTAAACACAAAGGCCAGAAACAGAATTTAACATGGAGTTTCTGACCCCTCAATGCTGCTGGGTAAAACCCCATCTGCCTGGGGCCACTGCAACTGGGTTTCTCCAAGCATAACTAGGGAAGAATCTGGGCCTAAACAACGCAGATATGAGCAGCCAGTCAGCTTTAGGACCACAAAAGGGTCTGAGCCTTTGGTTTGCAGCAGGCACAGTCAAAACTCTGTATGTGCAAAATTTTCAGGTAATGCAATTCTCTGGTTGAAATCTATGGTTTAACCTTTATGTTTGAGACTACTGCACTGAGTTTCTATGCTCAGAACATACTAAAATCCCCAAAGAACTTAAAGGTCTTACTGAGGGATGTTCCTGATCTTGCATACACTGAACCAGCATTCTCTTAATGACATCCAAATAGTGCTGCTGTTGATTCCCAAAAATCCCAGGAAAATTCCTAAGGATAAGACCAAACCATTAATAAAAATTGACACAAGTTAAGGTTAAACTAGTATTTCAAACTTATCCATTGTTTAAGTTACAGATTGTAACTGTACACATTTGAGTTAAATAAGCCACAATACAAGAAAATAAATTAAATAAATATGATTGCTAGTTAATTACATTGTGACAGTTTTTCTTTCATTTTCAGACATGATTAGGCTATCCTACAAAAATGTAGCTTACCAGAAAATATGTAGAGCAGCCTCACGCAGTCCCACATTCTGAGAGCTGACAGAGTCAAATAAGAATTTCAGAACTTCTGGCCACTGGTTGTTGCCATCTTCATCTACATTAAACACAACAAAGTTTTGGATAAGCTAACTTCAGAATGGTGAGATATCAGTGGGGCAGGAAAACCAGTCATCACTGACTCCCTGATCTGAAGATGTACCTAAGTCACAATGTAAAATATTGTGAAATGTTTAATCTAAAAACACTCCATAACAGAAGGTGATCTCTGTTTACTGCTATATAGCAACACTCAAAAAAAGAAACTGATGCAATATTCAGCATAATTCATGACAATTTACACAAAACTGGATTTATAAACCTTAATACAATCTCACCTAAACTTGAGCAATTTAAAAAGCAGAGTTTAAGAATCTTATTTTCATCTGGTCAAGGATAGTGGAAACAAATATTAGGTTCTATTATAAGCCATGGAATTAGTTAGCACATCATGTGCAAAAGCCTAAGCAGAGATACAAATACAACCACTATCAATACATAAACATTTTACTACAGTATCAACTTATATAAATAAAGTACCTATTAAATTCCTGGCCAATTCAGCGACTATGTCACATATTTTCTTCCTCATAGTGGACTGCCCTTCTAACTGGATAAAGAGCAGCAATTCACTCTTGACTGATGTCTGATCCTCAGGTGACAGAGCTGGATAAACTTCTTCAAATGCAGATGACAACAGGCGGCGCAGAAGGACAGCTGCCATCTGCCGAGCCTGTTAGGGAGAAGTGTGTGTGTGTTAAAGTGTTTGACACGATCATCGTGCTCCTACAAGGGAACATCCACATCGTGCTCCCAAATGACACTTCCATTGTGTAGACTTCTTTGGTGAATGGAATACCTCTCAAGCAACAGATGACAATTATGATAGTGAAAAAAAACCATAGTAAAGAAACATCAGCTTACAACCATGTTTCTGACAATTACAGCCCTTCAAAGAAATAATGACAGTACTGAGTTATTCAGTTTTTTTCTACAGCTGAACCTTGGAAATATTTTTGTGGCAAGTTAAGAACTTAATTGTGCTATTGAAAGATCTTTAAAGCATGACTTCTTTCTATTTTAAATGGCCTAATGTGGTCATTATAATCCAGACAGGTTTTTCTGGATTAAAAAGTGACAAATTGGGGCAATTTTGTCAGATAATTAATCTGTAAACTCTCCTTCACATTCTCAAACAACTAAACCCAAATCAAAGTCAAACCAAAGCTTTCAGTGTTTTGTAGGTGTATGATGACACTTTATTCTTTAAACTTGAACTTAAGCATAGGAACCTCAAAATCACATATTACAATCTTGTATCCTGTATGCATACACCTATTTTACAACAGTATCATTTCTATATCCATATTCATTTACAATTGTACAAGAACTAGAAGCAAAAAATACAATTAATTCAAAATTAATAGAGCAACATGTGCAGTAAAGGCAAAGACACATGAAGCTCTCTGAGTAACTTAATAGAATGTTCACCAACTGGTGTTTAAGGACATACAGTAATTAAAAATCACCACCCAAACTTCTAAAGTTTAACACATGCAACAAAACCTTATGTATGCTAAATTCTCACAAAAAATAATCCAAACTCAATTTTTTCCTTAAGACATTCTTATTTAATGTGCACATGAATGACAGTTTCATTTATAAGCCTTTGAAATTCAAAACTCTTCAATGAGCAGCAAAAGTAATCAATTCCAATTTCTCAATAGTGTTACTATGACATAACCTATAGATGTGGAACACAAATGGCTGCAAGTGCCAACTTCTAACATACCTTGTAAATATCAGGTACTGCTAAAACATCACCCAAGATACTATTTTTATGTTCTGCAGTCTCCAGACTCACTGTCTTTTTCTAAACTACCCAGCTCTCCTCTGCACAGCTAAAGAGTACTGCACACAAAGCGTCTCTGTACCAGCAGAAGGAAAGGAATAGAAGTGGACCCAATTCTTTATCATTCCATATCTCCTCCTCACCATCTCCAGTGTGGGCTAAGGCCACCACATATGTAGGATTAGCTCTTCCCGAGCAGATGTAAGGAAGACAGCAGGTGAACAGTCACAGTGCCCACCTGTGCTTTAGTTGCCATCAGAAGCCAAGATTCTCTAGCAATAGACTGTCATAAGGGAACGTGAGTTCAGAAGGACATTTTTCCCCCACTGCCTGTAGGAATCTCACCACAATGTGTCCAAAAACTTTCATGGTACCACAATATAATGATATATTTCCTTCTCCCATCCTTTGGAGCACTAATATTGGGAAAGATTAAATTTTTCCTCATTAGTATGGTAAACTTACATAGAAATGCCTTGAGAGGGGAGCACGTTCACTGGGACTAAACAGGGCACAAACTCTGGTGCTGTCTTCCCTTACTCAAGGCATCGTGTTTCAGTGAGGATTTCCTGACACCTGATAATGACTGAACTCACATTATATTATGTTCTTTCATGAAGTACTAACAGGTGGACAGTCAGGGAACAGAGGTGAAGACTACATGCTTTATGAAAACAAGGATAAGAATTTCCAACTCTGAAGAATTTAAATATTAGAAGACTAATAAACAGGCTGACTGCAAAGTAAAAACACAAGTAGCAAGGCACGCAGAAAGACACAAGACCAGCACTACACGAATTATCTCCTGGTTATAGTCACTAGGAAAAAACAATCTCCAAAATCCCCAAAGCAAATTCAAGTGTTTTAAGGAGTGACAAACTGACTACTGACTTCTAATAATAAAAAATGGCATATTTTCCTCAGCAGATACTCACTTACATAGGAAAACTATCATTGTCAATTTAATTATTACAAACATGGCTGAATTAAAGGCACTTCCAGGGCTGTTTCCTCTACTCTAAGAAAGAATATATGTATTTTTCACACACCCAAAAGGTTCATTAAGTTTAAGTATTTCAAAATATGCACTTAAACAAGCATTTCAAAATTCTGCAGTTTAGTACCAATAGCTTTTAATGAGGAGAGGAACAATATAAAGCATACATCCCCAAAGAAGAAATTCCAGATACCAATGAAGCATAAAGAGAGCACATTTTTCCCAGCATTGGGTCTTCTGCATGTCTAAATTACTGAGATGCTCACGTACAACTGAAGTGTTAAAGTTATTAATATAAGTAGTCATATTAAAAAGCAGTCATAATAGTCAAATTTCAACACACTGCTTCTGATTAATAGAATTTAGAGCGTGTTAAAAATGTTTTAGTATTTTAGGGATGAGGGAAATAAAGCACAAGAAGAAAATCAAATCAATTTGCTGAGCAGGGCAGCAGCAGAATTATGACAGCAATCTGGGATGCCATGCTCTCCACTAATATTCAAAACATCCATGTAACCCTACATATTCTATAAGAAAAAGTTTGACTATTTTGCGTAGCACTGTCACACTAAATTTTACTTTTATTGTTCAGCTCCTCAAGGAGGAAAACATGCAGAAATGGAAGTAAAGAACATTTAGCACATGGTTCAAAGATGGACTTGTCATTCAGAGATCTAGTCCTATGTGGAATTCAAAGCACAGTGTGCCCAAGGTCCACAGACAACTCAAAGGCAGAATTGTGGTGCATCTTTGGGCTGCCTTCCTTCCCAAAGGCTAAACAGGGAGCTGTCCACAACAGCAGTCTTCAAACTGAGAAATGCATCCCTTCATGTGACAATATGGGCAGAGGTCTGGGAGAGGTCAGGGCCCTCCAAGAAGGCTGTGAGTACAGCAGAAACCATTTTACAGAGCATTTGTTATTTTACTAGTCATCTGTAAATTAGGACACGATCAAAACCTGCCAATCCAGAGTTACTAAGAAAAAACAAATGCAGGGGAAAATGCACAACTTCTGCTCCTCTCAAAGATCTATGTGGTAAATCAAAACTGCAAGGTAACAGCCTAAAATGTTTAAGTTCTACAAATAAAATAAATCAAATCAATTGTGAATATATATCACCTTTCTGTACAACCCTTTAAAATGCAGTTGCATAAAGAGTAGTCTTAATTTCATAACAGTGAGACTACAAATGCAGGAAGTAAGGACAAGCCCCTCCTCAGACTGAGGTGTACAACCTTGCACATCACCTGGCACAGAAGTGTTCTAACTGCTAAGTCAGATGCTTCCCTCCACTTCTGTGAACTGTGTTACTTTGCTATTAGGAAAGTATAAAATAAGAACAAAGGAAAGAGGTGAATATTTACATAGTTTAGGCATCTGGTTAGGAGAAAACCTGTTACACAGTTAGTTAAAAGAGTTATTCCAAATGCAGCTTAATCGTGTTTTCTATGTCAAATACAAGGGGTACTTGGGAGCACGATCTGCATCCCTGTTTCTCCATTTAAATGCCAAAACTACTGGGCTGCAGAGGCAGGACTTCCCCAACTGCTGTCTAAACAGTCCTACAACTCTTGTACTCTCTACAACACAGACACACAACTCATGCAAACAGGATGGGGTATTTTCTTCATCCTAGTTTTCCTGCAAGGAGGTAAAGCAAGACAAAGGCTTCAAGATGAAGAGGGATCTGAACCCAGCTTTCACATAGCCTGAACAAGGCACGTTAAAAGTTCTGAATCTCCTTCCAGCATCCTGTGTTTGGTGGCACCAGTACATTCAATGTGCTCAGAGGACACATGCCAGGCCCAAAGCTCTATCCACTGGTGACATGCAATATTCTGCTCTGCATTTGGATCTCTATAAAACACAGGCAGAAACTACCTGTTGATACCAGCACCATATCAAACATGCACAGAATGCTTCCCAGCATATGCAGTGTTTATATGCAGCATTTAGATTGAGCATGGGGATTACTTCACTTAGGCCCTAATTAGGCTTCTAAGTAGTTGGATTTACAGGGAAGAGGTTGAAGATTTCATTAATCAGGATTTTTTGAGTCCAGCACCTAATGCTTACTTAGGGTAAGAGCTAACATTTAAACCTTTCTTTGAGTAATCCACTGGTAAAGTTAAATGTCAAGATATTCTACAAGTGTTAGCCTTTGATGTCTTTGGCAAGAGTAACTTCTATAGGTGAAAAGTTTTTTTGTACTTTCCAAGTCAGACTCCAAGTCATTGGCAAGATTTTTAAGTTTTACACTGGGCTATTTCCTTAGCTGATGTAAAGGGAATAAAATCAGCAAACACATGAAACAAGTATTTATTTATACTTTGTAGTAACACTGCTCTACAGTTTTATCATTTGAAACATCTCAAAGGAGCAAAAAGGAAAACTGGATACCAGTTGCTAGTATAATATTGAAGGAGTCTGTCAGAAGAACACAACATTGTAGATCAATAAGCATCAGTATGGGTAAACTGATACTTTCTTAGCATTAAAAAGCACAAATGGCAACTAACTCTAAATTGAATACAGTCTGCCAGAAGAGACTTACTCATAGAGAAAAAGCACACTTATGCTCTTATAATATTGTTCAGAAATTGTTTAGGTGACTCTAAAATTTGTAATATCTTGAAAGTTTAGTAGTTCTTTGCCCTGCATATCCAAGAGAATAATAGTTTTACCAGTAAGTACTTTAACTGATTGCAAAAATTGTGAGCCTTAAAAACTAAGGAGTAACTAAAAGGCACCCTTACTTTATGCTCAGATTAAAAAAAATGTATAATGTTTAAACTACTCTCCACTCATTCCATAATACTGCCAGATGACTTAAGAAGCACTTTAAGTTTTAGACAACACACAAGTTTAATGTTTAGGCACGGGACTCCAAGTAGAAATCACTTCTCAACTGTAACTTGAAGAAACAAACATGACAGAAAGTCACCTATAGTTATACACTTAATGGAAAATAACACTCATTAAGCAAAGCACACAACAGAAAACAATGGAGACTCAAGCAGTTGCTTACAAAAAAACTATTCCTGAAACTAAATATCCTGCACCATAAAGTCTCAGCTAGTGAAATGGACATGCAACAATCAAGACAAAAAGAAGACTGATCCCTCTACAAATGTGCAGTAAATTAAGATGCTTCAGTTAACACAAAACTTGCTCATTTATCCCAAAATGATCAGCACTGATTTCTTCCCCTCTTCTCCAAGTCCCCTTGAAAATCTGCACAAATCCAAGGTTATTGAGCCATACCTCCTCGGGAGTAGCATTGTTCCTGATTGCCTGCAGGAGGTAAGTGATCTTTGATGGGCCTGGAATAGTCTCGTAGGTCTCCTGCACAAAAAGAGATGCAGCTTATTGTAAACACTTATTAGAAAGCATGTGTTAAGCATTAATATGAATTGACTCTCCTTTTAAAACAACATCAGTATCCATCCAATATAAAAAAAATAACATAGCAGAAAAAAAGAAAAGAAACGTATCAAAATAAAAATGTACGACCTATTTTAAAATTATAAAATCTTAGTTATTAAGAGTATATTAATATACTCATATTAAGAGTAAAATCTTAGTTATCTGGTAAGATCTGCCATATTGGAATGATCTACATATGCATGGCCACTTAGGAGATTAATTAAAAAATATAAATAGGACCTAAACTCGTACAAATACAACATACAACAAACATGTCCTACTGGGAATCCCTCATAGCTTTTATCATATCAAAGAATTAAGAACTTTGGGAGCCTGAGACCGAGCTGTGACCAACAGATTAATAATCACAGACTAATGTATAGTCCAAAAATTGGATCAGTTCTGGTTCTGAATATTTTTAAAACTTTTAACAGTGTTATGTGGCAGCCACACGTCTCAACCATACATTCTGAATAAGAATGTCTTATTTTTAAACTCCTGCCTGAATTTCAGAAAGAGAAGCTATTTAGTCTCCTCCTCAGGAAAACCCTCTTAACAAAATGAGAAGTTTAATAAGTTCAGTTACATTGTCTTACATGCTTCTGGCATGCATTTCATACATGTCTCCTTTTTAAATTATATTGTTACTTAGAAGCTAGAGTGAAAACACAGCAAAACAACTTTTGCTATCCAAAACATGGTATATGAGTATATTTTGAAACAATGTTTTTTTTTTTAAATATATAAAATCTAGGCAGGTGGGAGCAGCAGAATCACAAGCTAAATAGCAACCCCTCGTAACATCTAGAAACAGTTCTATACTTAGTAACTCCGAGTTACTTTTTGATGACAATCTTGAAGATTAATTACCTCACCCTTTCCAAATATTCATATCCCATTCTGAGCTCAAGGAATGAGCCTATTTTGCAAAGCTCAGGTTCATTTCTATCAGTTCTCTGCCTGCCTACCTCCTCATTCCAACTCTGCAGTAGCTCCTTCAATAACAAACTCTTACCCACCTTGACAGGATACCTGCTATTGTCAATTAAGCAGTTTTGCATTTAATATTGGACATCATCTTCCTCCCTTTTTGTACCTGCTTCCTAGGAGGCCTTCTTCACAAACTGAATCTGCATTCATATTCTCTCTAGTTGCCAACATACACTCTCAGTCATTGAGACTCTGAATCCCCAATGAATCCCTGCATTTAATCTAATCATTTCATGGAGACTGCAAAATTAAACTAGGTTTAGGGTCAGAATAGAAAGTCTTTCTCAGGTTAACCTCTTCCATGAATGCATATATTTATACTGCACTATTACCTACAAATCCAAAAACTAATACAGAAACACAATGGTTCCCTAAACCCAGGCCCAGCACAGACTTGTTATGCTTTCACAGACAACTGAAGCACAGTAAAGGCCGGCTTCCCTCATGTCAATTCTGATAACCATAAAATTCTATTTTGAGTTGTTTGTTTAACTCACTAAAAATGGCAGCAACCTAAGCAGTTGTTCAATGGTATAACTCTGTCAATTCTGTAAACTGGACTCAGAGGATGCTAAAGCCAAGGGGCACAAGGAATACATGGCCAAACACAGAACCTTCCCTCTGGGCTGGTGGGAGACTTCTTGGCTGGCCCTACCCATCTTACTACCAGCCTTGCCTACACTCTAACTATGTAGCTGGATCCTGCTACATCTCACTGTATTGTTTAAGTTTACAATTAGTTCCCCAGTTATCTTATACAGAAGCAAAAATTTCTCACACACCATGACCAACTTTCATAACAATTGTAAGAAAGTATCTATCCTCTACACTTGCTACCCATGTTCTCTCAAATCTGAGAAACGCATTTTTAAAAAGAGCATAAAATCACCAAAAGAAAGTAAATAAAAGTTTCTCTATTAGAAGACAGACACACAAGTAAGAAGACAGGTTTTTATAGTCAACAGACAACACTACAGGATGGATGGTAAAATAAACCAACCATATTTCAGCCAACCAGCCAGGTTAAGTTATGAGCATGCTAGCTCATAGACATAATCACAGAATGTTTTGGGCTGGAAGGGACATTAAAGACCATCTAGTTCCAAACCCTCTGCCATGGGCAGGGACACCTTCCATAGACCAGGTTACTCAAAGATCCAGCCGACCTAGACTTAAATGCTTCCAAGAATGGGGCATTACAGCTTTTCTGGGCAGCCTGTTCCAGTGCCTCAACATCCTCACAGTAAAGAATTTATTCCATATATCTAATCTAAACCTGCCCTCCTCAAGTTTAAAGCCATCACCCCTTGTCCTATCACTGCATGCCCCTGTACAAGCCCCTCTCCACCTTTCTTGGAGGTCCCCTTTAGGTACTTGAAGGCTGCTCTAAGGTGCCTCCAGTCTTCTCCAGGCTGAACAGCCCCCAGCTGTCTCAGGCTGCCTTTCACAGGAGAGCTGTTCAGACCCTCTGACCTCCTCTGGACCCACCCCAACAGGCACATCCTTCTTGTGTTAGGGGCCACAGAGCTAGACACAGTACTCCAGTGGGGTCTCACAAGAGCAGACTATACACATAGAAATTCATACACATCTATTGAGTTAGGACTCATCAGGCTTTCTTCCTCACCCTTTTTTTTTTTTTTTAAGATCTTTTATTACAATCCTCCCAAACAGGATATGACTACATCTCTATTAATTTCAGTCTTCAGCTGAACACCCCTCATTCTCATTTCAATGACCAGATCTATTTGGAATAACCTGCTTAGTCTGCTTAGTTCCCTGTCTATCCATTTCTCATTCTGACTGGTTTTCACTAGATACAAATGAAAACCTGCTATTCAATTTATCTGCAGTTATTTGAATGCTTTATGTATTCAATATTACCTTCCAACAGTTAAGTACACTTTGAAAAACTGATTGGACTATGCCAACGTTTAAAACCAAGTATGAGTCCTGTATGATTTTAGGAAGCAAATATTTTAAAAGTTATGCAATACTTTTATCCAAAAAAATCTTACTTCAAGGAATATACAACTTAAGTCAGTCTAGCTACACTGTAGAGAGACAGATTTGTGTTTCTAGGTGAAAGTTCATTAACCTACCACAAAGATAAGTGGGGCTCTTCACAGCCATGCATGGTGGAAAAATGAGAGACAACAGGCATAAATTGAAAAAAGGAGGTTCAGACTGGAAGGTCCAGGTCTCTCTGTCCTAATGAGGACAAGTCAAGCAGGAGTGAGTAACTCAAAGAGCTTGTGCAGTCTCCATTCTTAGAGGTTTTCAAGAGTCAGCAGGACAAAGCCCTGAGTGACCTGATCTGACCTGATAGCTGACACTGCTTTGAGCATGGCAGACCTCCTGAGGACCCTTCCACTCTGAATGATCCTAAACCATTAAATAATTTGCAGCACACCTTGGAAATATTCAGAAACTAATGACAAATTCAGTGCAGATAAATAAGCAAAAAGTTATCCTATTCCTTGTATTTTTATAGGAAACTAACAGACTTGAAAAACTAGGTATCTATCATGCCAATTAAGGTTTCTTATTCTGATTGACCATAGTGCATGTGTAATAAATAAACACATACTTATGAAGATTAAAAAGAACTCCAACTCAGTTTCAAGCAAGTTTCAGACAAAATATACCAGTTTTAAGAATCTAAGCTTTAGAGTTCTTACCCAATGTTTTATTTCATAGGCATTGTGACACAGGTGCACAACGAACTTGCTTTGTTACAATTCCAATAAACTTCAAAATTTTTTAGAAATGTTTTTAGGTTATATGTAGGCAGTTGAGAAGAGAAAGAAATTCAGCTCCCAGAGAATGGCCTCCATTGCAGCTCTATGTTCAGGAATGTGGGAATAATTCTTGCTGACTCTCTAGAAAGTGCAGTTATCAATACCGAACTTCACTAGCTTTCTAAAAATGTATGTCTCGCCTCCTTCTCACTCTGGATTCATATTTGAGGAATTTTCACTGCAGCATCAGGAATAATGCTTTTTATTCTTCACCAAACAATGCACTGAACTCTGCTGACCGCTGGAGTGATGAGAGCGATAAAAGACCCGATGCAGCCATGCAGCGGGAATTCATGCTAAACCTAGACGCTGGTATTTAATTCAACGGGAGAGATTCCCCACCAGGCTTGACAATGGAGCCTTAAGCATGACAGAGAGAAAGAATTAACGTGGCTTAGCCGCCACAAAGAATTTCAGCTGAAACAACATGTCTGAAAACTTTTTGCTGATAACAAGAGAAACATCAGCATACTGAAAACACTTCTTTTGGATGAAATACTTCTTAGCTGACGAAACCCTTGAACACACACGGGGCCGTTCCGAAAAGTTAAAAAAACCAAACTCCTGGGCGGGCAGAGAGAAGGACCTCGGTCCCGCTCCTGCCGGCCCAGCTGGGGCGGGAGCACGGAGCCCCAGCGAGGGCCGCTTCGGGCGCGCACACAACAGCGCTTCCACCGCGCCAGGCACCCGCTCTGACCTCCTTCGGGAGCCGCCTCCGCTCCCGAGGCACCGAGAGCCGGCCCCCCCACACGCCGCTGCCGCCACCGGCCCGGGGGGCCGCGCTCCGTCACGCCGGGCGGCTCAGGCGGAGCCAGCCACGGGCAACGGGGACAAGCAGCCCCTGGCGACGGTCCCACACGGGCCACGGACGGGGCGGGCTCGAGACGGGCGAGGGGCGAGAGCGGCGCCGGACACGCCGGGGCGGGCGCCGAGGGGAGTAACGGGACCCTTCGCGCCCTCACGGGCCAAAGGCCGGCGCGGGCCCTGCGCCCGCCAGGCAAAACGGTCGCCACCGCCCGGCCCCGCCGCCCCGGCCGGGGCAAGGCCCGGACCGCCCGGGCGGCAGCTGGTGCCGCTGCTCACACGTGGGGCTCGGCCGGCCCCGCCGCCTCCCTGCCCCCCTCCCTTCCTCCCTCCCTCCCGCCCTCCGACGAGGCCCGGCGGGTCTGACAGGCCGTCTCGGCGGCCGCTGACGCTGCGGCCCCGTTACCTCGGCCTGCTTGCGGACCGCATTGTCCGGGCTGAGCAGGTTGCCGAGGAGGGCGTAGAACTGCTCCTGCTCCGTCGCCGCCATTGCTGCGAGAGGGAAGGAGAGGGAGGAAGGGGGAGCGCCGGCCGCGCCGCCGGCGGGGGAGCGAGGGGCGGGGCCGCAACGCCAGCCACGCTCCCATTGGTCGCGGCTCACGGAGCCTCGCCCCCGATTGGCCCTGCCTCCCTTTGACGTCCCGGCGGCTCGGGGCGAGGCGGGCAGCGGGGAGCGGCGGCTCAACCGACCCTCAATGGGGGTTTGTCTCCTCGCGTGTCATTGGTGCGCCGCCGCGCCGGGGGCGGGAGGCAGGGGCGGTGGAGCGCTCTGATTGGTGGGTGGCTCCGGCAGCCCCGGCAGGATTGGCCGGAGCCGCGGTCGGGCGGCGCGGGCAGGGAGGGGTCGCGCCGGGACGCGGAGCTGGGGCCGGGCCGGGCCGGGCCGGGCCGGGCCGGGCCGGGCCGGGCCGGGCCGGGCCGGGCCGGGGAGGGACGGAAAGCGCGGGAGATCGCGGGGCGTCGCCTCCGCGCTCTCGGTGACGTCGTGCTGCTGTCCCGCCACTGGGAATCAGTGAGTCACAGAACGGGTCGGGTTGGCAGGGACCGCGGTGATATCGGGTCCGAGCTCTCTGCTCAGGCAGGGGCGTCCTAGAGCCCACGGGCCAGGATTGCACGGAGACAGGTCTTGAATATTTTCCAGAACGGATACTCCGCAGCCTCTCCGGGCAGTCTGTTCCAGTGCTCGGTCACTCGCACAGTAAAGGAGTTCATCCTCACGTTCAGGTGGAACTTCCCGTGCGTCAGTCTCTGCTTGTTGTCTCCTGTTCATTGCTCAGCACTGCCGAGCAGAGCCTGGCTCCCGCATCGTGGCACTCTCCTTTCAGACACCGGTAGACATTAATGAGGTTCCCTCTCAGCCATCTCTTCTCGAGACCAAGCAAGCCTAGCTCCCTCAGCCTTTCCTTGTAGGAGAGTTGCTCAGTCCCGCTCTACTGGACCATTCCAGGAGCTCCGTATTTCTCTTTTACCGAGGAGCCCAGCACTGGACACAGCACTCCAGATCCGGCCTCACCAGGGCTGAGCAGAGGGGCAGGACAACTTCCCCTGATTTGCTGGGGTTGCTCTTCCTAATGCACCCTAGGATACCGTTGGTCTTCCTGGCCACAAGGGCTCATGGACAGCTCGTTGTACACCAGCATCGCCAGGTCCTCCTTGCAGAGCTGTTTCCCAGCAGATCAGCCCCCAGCCTGGGGGTTGTTCTTCCCAGCTGCAGGACCTTGCCTTTGCTCTCGTTGAGTTTCAGAAGGTTCTTCTCTGCCCATCTCTCCAACCCATTGAGGTTTTAATAGATTGAATAAAACTTAATTAGTATTCCCTTTGATCTCAGGGGATATCACAGGTTCGTGACATGCATGGTGAGAGGCTTTGAGCATTACCCTGGTCATTGGTGGAGGGTTCAGCCAGCTGCTTGGGGTGCACCAGCCAGCTGTTCACCAGCCAGCTGTTCACCAGCCAGCTGTTCAGGGTGCAGCTGTGGGAGTGGCTGGCCAGGTCAAGTATCTCCTTCTACTGTGCCTTGGCTGTGCCCAGGGAATGCCAATGCTTTAAAAGCAGGAGCACTCAGCCAGTGAGATGGGGGAAGGGAAGGGAAGGGAAGGGAAGGGAAGGGAAGGGAAGGGAAGGGAAGGGAAGGGAAGGGAAGGGAAGGGAAGGGAAGGGAAGGGAAGGGAAGGGAAGATCCATCTTGTCTGCATCAAGAAAGAATTGCAGGCAGGGCTGGAGAATGATTTTAAGCTGACTGAAAACTCAGAAGGGCCATAAGTGAAGATGAAATATAAAAGCAAGCATGCTTTCTAGTGTGAAGTGTACTCCTGTAAATGTCCTCAGAGCTCAGCTATGTGGATTAGGTTTGTACAGCTTGTTACACAGTTCTGGAGGGCCTTTTGGATGTCTTCTTGAAATAGGCATGGTTTTCCTGCCTTTTTATCACCTCTAAACAGGTTTGTATCAACTTCAGTAACATTACTGTCTGCTTCCCATGCATAAACAAATAAATGTATTTGCTTTCATCTTGACTTGTCTTTATAGTGATTTCACCATAAATCTGTAGTAGGATTGTTAGCTAAAGAATACAGTATCTAATGGGGGTTGGGAAGAGAATGTAAACCACAGGATATGGAAAATTGTTTTCTTACTCCTGCTGGTTTTTGCATCTGTAGATGCAGGGAGTGGGTTGTTATATAAAAACTGCCTAGTTGTCTTTGAGAAAGAGCAAGGTGTATGAAATTTGCCTAAGATCTGAAAAACAGTTGTCAAATTATCTTTGGAGTAACAGTGATGAACATGAGATTCCAGTAGAGCTCCCTTGGAAAGGGAAGGCAGGGAAGGCAGGAATGACCTGATGCAGTTCATTAGTGCAAGCCAAGTGAGAGTGTCTCTCTATGGGTGTATGTGTGTCTGTTTCTGTTCCTGTGTGTGTAATGATCAATAAATTTACTAGTGTAATGCTCTAGGAATACATTTGAATACATTTCACCTTGATATTCAAAGCATAGAAAGGAGCATCTATACTGGGTTCAGAAGAACCTGCTGGTAAACTCAGCAGATTAATGATGTTCCACTTCAAATCCTGACAGTTTGGGGAAGGCAGATTAAAAATTTCACCTAGGTAAAAAGCAGTTAATATATTGGAGAGAGTCCCAAGCAAACAAAGTTGTCACTAATGCAATGTGATCAGAGTCTGCCACATCAGATGCTCGTTCCCACTCAGACAGTTTGAAGCTTGGGAAACAGCCAGAAATTATGCCAAAGAAGCACTAAAGAGGGTTTGAACAAGCACCTGAGGAGAGCTCAAATAGATACTGCCACCAAGCAGCCAGCAGCAATGTTGGTGTTGCTGAATATTGCATGATTCCTGCAGTCTGCTTAAAAAACAACAACATCAAAAAAGACAGGAGAAAGTATGACAGCAGAAATCAGAAGAATTACCTTGACGTCTTCTAAACACTTCAGGCCCAAGATGTGTGTTGAACTGTAGTTTATCCAATGAAATTTTATTGACATTTTAAAACTTGGACAGACCCTGAAATTGTACATTCAAGTATTTGATAAGCAGAATCTTTAGTTTAGTATTTATTAAACTTTACAACTCTGCATACAAATGGATTATAAAGAGAGGGAGAGCTCTCTTTTATAATGGATTTTATAATGGATTATAAAGAGAGGGAGAGCTCTATTATACCTGAGGAATGCTATAGTGTTTCTTACAGAGTAGTAGGAGATGTGAAATGACAAACAAAATAGGAAAGGCATCTCAGATTCTTGTGAAATACTTTCTGATGCTGTCCTGTAGGTGAAGGGTTTGACATGTCTGTGTTTCAACATTCAGAAGCAAAGAATGAGGTGATGATAAAGAAAGATGCAGAAAAGAAAATACAGCAAAATAAATTCAAATGTATTTGCAAAGCACAATAACAGGTCAGCTCTGTCCTATGAGGAGATCTACCATAAGTTTAAAGTGACTGTTGATGGTCTATATGGATTCCATATACTCTACATATCACAAAAAAGTGCAACCATGATCGCCTCAGAGGCCAGAGAAGAGTCAGAAAGTGCATGAGGGCAGATTTCCAGCAAAAGTCAAGAGAACAGAGTAAGTTGATGTCAGTGGGAAGCTATGCTCTAGCGGGGGCTGTTTGAAGTTCTCTTGGCAGAGCAAGCTCTCTGCAAAGAGCAGGCAGTGTCTGAAAATTGCTCTGGCCAATGTGTGGGGTGAGGCAAAGAATTACAGTGCTGTCAGCAATGACTATCAGTAGTGGACTATAGTTTGCACAAATTGTTCGTCTGCTCATCCATTTCATGTGCTTGGAGCTCACAAAGGGCATAGGTCAGTTCCTGTGCCTAAAGCATGGGGAAGGGATGCGCTAAAAAGAGTGCTGGGAGAGATACTGCTCTTTCAATTCTACTCCAAGAAACCCTGACCTGTGGCTTCTTACTGGTTTTCTGTGTTGGTAAGGCAGAGCTGGGAGGTGATACAACAGTGTCTAGCTACAAGCTGGGGGGTCTGCTAGACTGGGGGGCATGCTGGGAGTCTGGAGAATAGCTATCAACCACTAATGAGATCCAGAATTCTTGGGTGGCAACTTTCTGAAGTCCTTGAAATGGTTAATAAGCTTAATTACAAGGGCAGGAAAGCTCCACATGCAGGTTATTCTGTAGGTCCTACACACTGCAGGCTTGAGAAGCTTTTGTTGTGAAGAAGCTTTGAACATCCTGTAGAGCTGCAAAGAGGCATCTCATGCTTCCCTCCTCCCAGGTCTTCTCACTGAAGTCAGATATCCCCTGGAGGATATCAAACTGAGGAACTGACATGAAATTTTGCTAGTCCCAGAAAGCAGAATGCAGAGGGTCTTGTATATTTGTCTAGGAGTATTTTCTGAACAAGTATACCTGTTAAAAAGTTCACTCTAACCTCACTAGAGTCCACCAGACAGTGCAGAATAATGAAGTGTAAAGGGCTGGGATAACCTGTGGAGATAAGTGACTTCTTGAACAGGGCTCTGTCCTAGGTCATTTTACCAAAGAGTGATACAGTGGAAGAAGTAGGAGACAAGGCTTTTGTGAGGATTACAGATAACGCTACACTGAGGCTGTGCCTGCTGTGCCAGAAGACAAGGCAGATAATTTACTGAGCAGCCTGAGCAATGCTAAGTTCTACAACCTGCCAAGCTTCACAAAGCTGCCCATGCACTTAAAAAAATAGTAGTTTACATGCATCATGAATGTAGGCCTTTGAGTTCCAGACAACTACTGATTTTGTTAATTTAGGAGGCAGCTTTCCGACACTTAAAAACCCAGTGTTCGTAGAACTGCATTATTTGATGTATTGATAACACAGAGGCTGAGAAGAGTGGAAAACCTGTTGGGTTTGAATTGAAAAAAATGGATAAATTATGAAAAATTAATACAGTTTTAGTCATTAACAGCAAGAAGGAGTAGGGAGAGATGTTATGGCTCTCTGAGAGACTAATATAAAGACACAGGGAATTAACTTGTACAAAAAAAAACCCCAAAACCCACAAAAAATCCCAAAAAACCAAAAAAAACCCCACAAAAAACCCAAAAGAAAAACTAAAAAAAAGCAGCAAACAAAAATTGACCATTCAATTTTTGAACATTCTTAGAAAGAACAGAGTTTCTTTCTTAGAATGAAATTCAATGTTATAGAATTCAATTATTACGGAAGATTTGTAGATGGCTTCAGTGGTATTGTTGCTTTTATTAAGGCAGTTTGTCAAAAGCGTCCATCTGACAAGGCAATCTGAACATAGGCTTTGAGCAGATTAAAGAAGCTTTCTGACCCTCCCTGTGCTAGCCTGGAAAGGAGCAGGAAAATGCATGAATGATCCTGTCAGTGCTTCAGATGCAGGTCCATGGACGATGCCTTTCTTGAGATGGAAAGGGAGTATTGCATTTAAAACCAAGATATGAACAGAATTACTCCAGAATGAATACATTGCCACTGTGTGGGCTATTAGGTGAAATACCATTTCCTCACTCAAACATTCAGTGTCTGCAGGGAATAAATAGCAGTGACATTTTTGTCAATGTCTCCTAATATTCATGGTAAATGTTCTTTATCCCTAAAGGGAAAAACTTGATAACATTAAAATTAATTCAGTATGAAAGAGTGTAGTTTTGAATGAGTGAATGTTGGCAGGTCTGGTTACATATTTATTTCTTTGGCAAGTCCCTCTGCTCCAAGCATGTTGCCAAGCTGTGAGGAAATAGACAGATTCTCAACCATTTTCAGAACTTTCTACTAGTGACTCAATAACATTTTTTATTGTATAGCATGTTTTATGAGCACACAGAATGATAATAAAGTCATATTTTCTCTGAAGCAATGAACAAGATGCTGTGGAATACCTGCTGAGCTCCCACAAAAAATTTTGCTGTTCCTACTGAAAAAATTGAAAGCTGTCTACTGTATTAAGATGGTAAAAGCCTCTTTGCTCTCAGCTGGTTTGACATTTCATCAGGTATTATTCAGAAATAATGTAAAATCATGGAAACCACTGTGGAAATGCCATACTGCTATATCTAGTTCATCTTGTCAGAATTCAAGATTCCTGCTCCCTCTGGAGCTGATACTGCCTTAATGTTGCATAACTTCCTTTCTCCTTCCAGCTTCCATATGTATGGGAGAAAAGAGATGCTCAAATAGTCACAATTCAACAATTCTTTTTGCTATATTGGTAGAAAAATAGCTCTTTCAGCAGGAATCAAATTTTCAATTGTTTGTGTATTAGTTAGAGTGTCAATTGATCTGGCATATCAATTGGCTTATAATTGGCAAATCCATTGGAAGGAAGCAGAGACTGGAAGCACATAACTATAATGAAGTGCATTTCCAAATTACAAAGATTGACGTGTCCAAACATAAGTTGAATGTCAAATTTCATTTATTCTATGGTTTAAATAATAAATCACTTGCTAAAATTTTTCATATAATATTGTATTATTTGTGACACCTGCATTTGTGACACCTTTATAACAGCTTACCTGCTGTTAACCTGTTTCAACACACCTTCTGAAAGAACACTTTCAGATCTTTAGATTAAGGAAAAGGTCAATTGCAAATTTAATAGGGATAGTTTTAATAAGAGACTAAGAAAAACATGAAAATGTGACTCATTGTAAAGGAACTGTTAAATAATCCATATAGGAAAAAAAGATATTAAGTTCAGTCAGTCATAATCTTTGGTAAGTAAAAGGAAGGACATATGGAGACAGACAGGTGGAAAATTAGGTTTGACCTGGTAAAAGAATAGGGTGGCAAAACCACCAATGTAGTTAAGGGTTGCTCAAGCATGGGGAGATGCTCCTTGATATGCAAACATCACCTCTTGTGATCAGAGCAAAGTAGCAAGCACGAGTGCAGATTACAAGTTGTGCATGTGGCATTTCCATCCTCTTTGATGAAAACTGAATGTGCTTATCACAGGAAAGGCTCTAACCTAGAATTTGGAGTCTGGGAGGATGCATTTAAAAGGAAAAGCTAGAAGCGATAATCAGCAATTACCATGATGGATTCTGCAAACACAAATTACACTGTTGAGAGTGATATGAATTGTTACATGTCTTTACAAATGGGCTAAATTAAGGGGGAAAAAAATCCTTTGGCTATGTTTTTGGAAAATTTTCCTTGTACTTCCCTGATCATATGAGGTCACATGTAAGTAATTGCAGAAATGGAAAAAAGATTTCCAAAATATGTCTTTGCGCAGGAAACATAGGTATTTTCCAAATTCTAAGTGCTTAGCTTTGTACATTTGAATATTTTTTAAATTTTAAATTTTGTAAATTTAAATATTATTTTAAAAAGGTAATAAAAACATCTATCATATAGGATTAAGACAGAACATTGCAAATTCATGGTATTCCCTCAGGCTTGGCTTTCTAGTGAGTGAGCATTTGAACTTGTCTTTTTGTACTTCTCAGGTACTACAGATTGGTTCCAGGAGTTAGTCTGGGCAAAGCCTGCTCAGATGTGGTCCTGCAGAATAAAGATCCAGCTCAACAGTGGCCCACAGGATTCTCACTTTAATCAACGTTTTGCTGAAATGTTCTTGGAAAAGTTTATAACAATTCTCTATTCAGCATGTATAAACTGTGATTTCTTTTCTTTGAAGGTTGAGCAATATTTTGAGAGTGTGCTTAAAGTTACTTTTTCCAGGGACGATTTATGTCATCAAAATATTCTTCAGTTCAAATTTCAAGGCCTTGCAACCAGGCATGTCTCAAACAAAAGCTTGTAAAAGTTTCTTGATGTGAGAAAATTAAAATACTGTCCTTTAGTTCCATTCTTGGGAATGCCTAACAGCTCTGCTTGACATCAAAATGTTCGATACAAACATGGCAAGTTTTAGTCCAGGTTGTAGAATTCAATAAAATTTAAGCAGTAGTTGGGGTACCAGCTGAATTTATCTCATGCATTAATTGCCTTCTTATTTATAAGCTATGTAATTCTCTCATCTCAAATAGTTGTGACATCTTCCAGCTATTAAATTACATTCTTGACTAACTCCTGGGGTCTGTCAGACATAGAGTACAAAGTGGCATTGATTCTGCTCACTTGTTTTTCATTATCCTGTAGAAACTGAAAGTTGTTCCCTAAGAAGAATGAAGGTCAAATTGTTTAATTAAAAGAAGATTTGATTTTTTTTTAAATAGGGATGGAGACTGAGAACAATCTGCAAGATATATTGAGCTCCAAAGAGTTTCAGTTTAATCTAGTTTAATTTAGTTTTAATTGCCCTGAATACCAAACTTATCTTAGAAGTCTAGGAAGTCCTTTGTTTTTCTTTTTGTCTCTTCCAGCTTTCTAACATTACATTTCTCTAGCTGTCTTTCATCAAATAAATCTTACATAAGCTATCTGTAATTCAGGTATCTCTGTTCTTTGTGCTCTCACTGAATTTATTTGTTTGGAGCCTGTGATTCTTTTCTATGCCAAAGATAAGGTGGAGAGGTGATTGAAAGCAGCCCTGCAGAGAAAGATTTGGGGTTGGTGGTTGATGAAAAACTCAGCATAAACCAGCAGTGTGAGCCCACAGCCCAGAAAGACAATTAAATCCTGGGCTGACTCAAAACCAGTGTGGCCCATGGGTCGAAGGAGGTGATTGTTCCCCTCTGCTCTGCTCTTGTGAGACTCCCCCTGGAGCACTGCGTCCTGCTCCAGTACCACCAGCATAGGAAGGACATGGAACTGGTGGAGCAAGTCCAGAGAAGGGCCACAAAGTGGGTAAGAGGGCTGGAGCATCTCCCCTGTTGAAGACAGGCTGAGGAAGTCAGGGCTGTTCAGCCTGGAGAAGAGAAGGTTGTGTGGAGACCTCATAGCAGCCTTCCAGTATCTGAAGGGAGCCTGCAGGGAAACCAAGAGGGACTCTTTGTCAGGAACTGTACTGATAGGACAAGGAGTAATGGCTGCAAGTTGAAAGAGGGGAAACTTAGGTAGATATCAGAAAGAATTTTTTTACTGTGAGGATGGTGAGATGCTGGAACAGGCTGTCCAGGGAGGTTTTGAGTGCCCCAACCCTTGCAGTATTCAAAGCTAGGCTGGATTAGGCCTTGAGCAGCCTGGTCTAGTGGGAGGCGTGCCTGCCCATGGCAGGGGAGGCTGGAACTAGATGATCTTTAAACTCCATTTCAACCCCTCAACATTCTATGATTCTATGATTCTATATCAAAATTTGAACAATATGTTTTAAAATCATGTATGGTATTGGGGAAAAAATGCATTCTAATTGGGCCAGGGAAAATCTCCATCCTTTATTGGATGCTGAGGGGAACATTGTAACCAAGGCTGAGGTACTTAATACCTTCTTTGCCTCAGTCTTTACCAGAAGGACTGGTTTTCCTCAGGACAGGCAGCTCTTGAGCTGGGAGTCAGGGACAGGGAGCAGAACAGAGGCCCTGCAGTCCAGGAGGAAGCAGTGAGTGCCCTGCTGTGCCACTGAGACACTCACAGCTCCGTGGGGCTGATGGGATCCATCCCAGGGTACTGAGGGAGCTGCTGGAAGAGCTCACCAAGCCACTCTCAACCACTGATCACCAGTCCTGGTTAACTGAGCCTGTCCCAGGTGACTGGGGGTTGGCCAATGTGATGCCTGGATAGAAGGAGGATCTGGGGAACTACAGGCCAATCAGCCTGACCTCAGTGCCTGGGAAGGTTATGGAACAGATCATCTGGAGTGTGATCACATGGCATGCACAGCACAACCAGGGCATCAGACCCAGCCAGAATGGGTTATGGAAAGGCAGGTCCTGCTTGACCAACCTGGTCTCCTCTTATGACCAGGTGACCCACCTAGTGGAGGAGGGAAAGGTTGTGGATAATGCCTACCTGGACTATAGTAAAGCCTTTGGAACTGTCTCCCACAGCATTTTCCTGGAAAAGCTGGCAGCCCACAGCTTGGACAGGTGCACTCTTTGCTGGGTTAAGAACTGTCTGGATGGCCAGGCCTGGAGAGTGGTGGGAGAATGGAGTTAGATCCATCTGACAAGTGGTCACCAGTGGAGTTCCCAGGGCTCAGTATTGGGCCAGTAAAGATACTTTATGTCTTTAATGGTGAACTAGATGAGGGGATGGAGTGTATACTCAGTGAGTTTGCAGATGACACCAAGTCAGGCAGGAATGCCTATATGTGGGAGGGTAGGAAGGCTCTGCAGAGGGATCTGGGCAGATTAAATTGATGGGCTGAGGTCAGAGATGTGAGATTCAATAGGGTCAAGTGCTGGGTCCTGTACTTGGGTCACAACAATTCCATACAGTATTACAGGCTGGGACAGTGGCTGGAAAACTGCCAGGTGGAAAAGGACCTGGGTGTGCTGATCAGCAGCCACTGAACACGAGCCAGCGTGTGCTCGAGAAGGCAAATGTCATCCTGGCTTGTATCAAAGCTCATGTGGCCAGCAGGACCAGAGCAGTGATTGTCCCCCGTGTATCAGCACTGGTGAGGCCACACCTTGAGCTCTGTGTCCAGTTCTGGGCCCCTCACTACAAGAGGGACATTAAAGAGCTGGAGTGAGTCCAGAGAAGGGAATGGAGCTGGGGAAGGGTTCTGAGAGGAAGTCTTATGAGGAGTGGCTGAGGGAGCTGGGGGTGTTTAGCCTGGAGAAAAAGAGGCTCAGGGGAGACCTGGTCCCTCTCTACAACTGCCTGAAAGGAGGGAGCAGCCAGGTGGGGATCAGTCTGTTGTCCCAGGCAGAACAAGAGGATATGGCCTCAGCCTGTGCCAGGGTAGGTTCAGGCTGGACATCAGGTAGATTTTCTTCACTGAAAGGGTGGTCAAGCTTTGAAGTGGCCTGCCCAGTTACCATCCCTGGAAGTTACCTTCCCTGGTAGAGTTACCATCCCTGGAAGTTTTCAAGAAACAGCTGGACATAGCACTTAGTGCTATGGCTTAGTTGACAAGGTGGTATTCAACCAAAAGTTGATCTTGATGATCTTGTAGGTCTTTTCAAACCTTTATTGATTCTGTGATTCTAATGGCTGTTTCTGTCCTTTATAACAGCTTCTCTCCCTCCAGCTCTACCTGAAAACATTTGCTAATGTATTTTTTTAACAAAAGTATTGCAAATATCTCTTTGTTGTGCCTTACACCTTAATTATCCTAAAATGTTGAGTTGCCAAGATTTTGATTTCCATTCAATTACTTCTCACTGGTGTAGCAGGAAAAAATCAAGCTCAGTTTCTACAGCAACAGGAGTATGCTTCTAGTAGTATTCCTCATTTTATGGTTCTATAATTTGCATATTTTAATATAATATGTAAATAAGTGTAAATAGGAAAAGGATTTTGCTCTTTTTTAATCAATGTGTTGAAGGGCTGGGTATCTGAAAATGCATGCTGGACTGGGTTTTTTTTGTATGGTTCAGTAAAATATACCATCCTTTGCTTGCCTTCTTTCTGTGAGGGAGATTGGAAAGTGTAATGCAAACCAAAAAAAACCACAATATCATCATTGCAAGGGGTGATATGTCAATGGTAGCTTGCTGTGGCAGTTTTTTTTGCAAAAAGGTGAAAGACAGACTGTTTGATGCCACAGTTAATGAAAAAGAATGGTACTTGAAGCAGTTGATAAAACAACTGCTGAAGGGGCATGTCCTATTGATGGATGGTTTATCTCTTTTGAGTGAGCTCTGTTGTAGGTAATAAATACTGGCAAACAGTAACAGCCATCTAAACAGAAGGTTTAGAAATCACCACACCTCTGATTAGCCTTAACAGAGCAGTATTTGCTTGATATTGACAGAATCTAAGTATAGATAAATTAAGATCTTTCAGGGAAGATCATGTTTATCTAATGAAAGCTTTTTGTGGGACAGGGTATTTAAATTCTAATAGTTTTTGGTAAATAAGGTCCAATTGATTTTTTGTTTCCTCACAGCATTTCTATTGTCCTAAAGTCCAGCCATGGCAATGGTCTAATAAAATGGTTGGGAAAAAAATTGATGAACATGTGTTGGGTTTTTAAAAGATTAATGTAAGAAAACTGAATTAAAAAAGGTCTGCAGGAAAGCATGATAAATTTGTAGAAAACTCTCCTGCAGGGTTTTTCTTTGTTTTCTGTTTTCTTCAGATCACTTTTTTACTTTTTTTTTTTAACTTGCTGATACAAATACTTCAAAAATACAGGGACAGACACATTCTGCTGCTCTTAAAAATTCTCAAAGGAAATCTATGACATGCTGGACCAGCAAAAAACTCTGCCCTGGATTTTTCCCTTAGGCATATAGTGCAATATAAAGAGAAAATCTATGGGAAAAGTGGATGTGTGATGTTTTATCTCTGTGTTTTATGTGCTTGTTATTTGGATGCTGGACATATTTCAGCCACTGTTTTTGTCTTCTATAGCCCAAGTTCCAGGTTCTGGATGTGTCATAATTGTAGAAGTCTTTCTAGGCAAGCCTTGCCTAGCTTGGAAAGTAGGTTGTATGGAAATAGGGACAGGAAGAAAACCATCTTCACGACTCTTGCTATATTTGGTCTCCTTTGGCACCACAGTCATAAATAAATGTGTTTCCTTGGGAGGATAGAATTCTGTTTTGGAAAATATGAACAAAGATCCAGAATAAAAATATAGTAATTAAATACCCCTGGGAATATTCAGTGAGGAAGTGGCAGGATAAAACTTGCATTAGGGTTCTGTCTGTGAGTATGCAGGTCCTCACTTCTGCCTTCTTGCCTGCATGCTTTGCTCCTAATGCAGTAAGACACATGTCCTATCCCTGGGCACATCATCCTCTAATATTAAGCATCTGCCACATTCCCATCTGGAATATCTGTGAATGGAAGATGGCAAAACATCTGAGACATTAAACTGGAGGCATTAGACCACTAAAAATAGAAGCTTGAGAGTTCTTTCCAACCCTCTGATTTCCCATAAAATGTCTGGATGTACTTTCAGTTCCAGAGAGGGTGCCAGGTTAAAAAGATGTTAAGCTGGACTTAATATGGCAAATTTTGATTTTAATGGGAAAATTTTAACATGATGAGTTGGTTGTCTATCAATTAAAGAATATAGCAACTGGAGGGTATACCAAAGTTCTTTCTCAGAAGGAAACACTCCTTCCCCAAAACAGATTATGAAGTGAAATGAACCTCTGCTTGTCCTCAATGCTAGGGAAGAAACCAGCATGCTGATGCAACAGCATCTTACATAGTAAGTAGTATTGTTCAGGCAACCAGCAGCTCTGCCTGAGTTATATTGAGTAGTGTTCCCTCATGCCTCAGAAGTGACTTACCTGCTGCAGAGCAAGTGAGTTGTCTGATGAAAGCATCTGCTTGTGAACTGTATGTTTCAAGAACTTTTTCAATGGTTAGATCTAGGAAAGCGTGAGGGTGCAGTCAAAAGGTACTTATTTTCCTGCTACATCAAGGACTTGCAGAGTCTCAAGGCAGGTAGCAATTCAATTTCACAGTCTAATTTGTGTGATAGCAGGAAGCAGTTTGCAGACATGACAGTCAAGGTGTGGTTGCTTTGACTAAGAGCACATCTTGATGTTTTAGGCAAAGAAATGCTTGGCTGTGATTATCTTGAGGGTTAACTGATTTCAAGAAATGTGCACAGCCTCTGGGACTACCAACCATCTGGCTTCAAATAATCAGGCTCTGAGGACTGTCAGCATTGCCTCTCTCATAGCATTTGCAATAGGAGAGGCATCATGCTATGGCTTGGTTCATCTCTGCTTTTAGAGGTCTTATGCTGTGGAAGATTTATTTCCATGCCAAGGCCACTCAGAGTCCATACAGCTGGCTTGCTCTTCTCTCCAGAAATGTCACCAGTTTCCTCATGTGCCTGTGATTGTCAGCAGTCTACTCACTTGTTTGTAGTGCATGGCAGGTCTGAT
Source organism: Molothrus ater (assembly GCF_012460135.2). NCBI lineage: Eukaryota > Metazoa > Chordata > Aves > Passeriformes > Icteridae > Molothrus > Molothrus ater. The sequence continues at coordinate 40,584,160 of NC_050479.2, forward strand.
GACAACTGGCCTCCTTCAGGCTTGGTAACTCACATGGAGAAATCCTGCATCATCCTGGAAGTGCCTTTGCCAACAGGGGGTCCGTGTTCTGTTACGTGTGGGGAATGCTGTACATTGCCCTGGTAGAGCTGCCAGCACAGGTTAGGGTGGCTTCGTGATGGGAAGGAACAACTTTCCTGCTAGGAGGAGAAAGATGCAACATCAAGACTCTGGAAAAGGGAGCCTTCAGTGAGGCAGCCTTGCACCAGACAAATGGAGCCACATCTGAATCAGATCTCTGGCACATCACAGAAAGTGCCAGCCAGGCAGCACAGCAGAGACACTGCTCATGGAGAAAGATTGCATTGCCCAGGAGCACTGGGCTGAGTGGATACTCAGGACGCTTAAGCAAGGTTCACTTCCTCACTTAGCTGAAACTCCCAGAAGAGAGAAGCAGCACAAATAGGTTTGGGGATGAATCAATAAAAGGGTCTTTAAGAAGTGAGACAGGTAGGGGGTTGCTTAATTTGGCTTCTAAATTATGAACAAACATAGGTAAATAATTTTCTCTGTTAATGATTCCCTGATGAAAAAGGTTCTTTACAAGAAAGACTGCTTGTGAGCTTAGACTGATTTTTTTAAGGCAACCTCTCTAATGCCAGAGGGTTTTCTTTGTTTTTGTTTTTTTTTTTTTTTTTTTTTATAATGTTGTTTTGTTTTTTTTTTCTCATACAGAATGAACCACAAACAATGAATTTGCATTACTGGAAATCACTACAGTAAAACACTCTGCACATATCCATGCCACATGTACAAACTGCACTGAGCTATTACCATTGTATGTGCTGCTTTGAGATTAAACAGCATGAAATATGTGTGAGGGTCTCTTGGGGAGTGGTGGTGGTGGTGGAAAACTGATGGTGTGCCAAATGTTTAAATTTCCTCGGGTGAGGATATGAACGTCACCTGCCAGATTCACTTTATTTGTATTGCCAAATGGTTTATTTATTTGCCAAATGAAGTATCAATTTTATTTACCAAATATAATGTGTAAATCTCTCTATTCAGCAGCATTCCTTAATGGTGATAGTTGATGATTGGACTAGATGATCTTGAAGGTCTCTTCCAAACTTGATACTCTGTGATTCTGTGATAGTTTTATTGGGCATGGTTTTACTGGCTTGTGTGGATTGCTTGCTGTTTCATTGTGCTTGAAAAAACTTTAGAGTATGACTATCATTTCTTATTTCTTCCCAGTCGAGTGGACAACAAGCAGTGGTTAGACAAACAGTGTAATTAAACCAACACATTTACACTAATACAAATTTATTATCAATGAACTGGAGATGGCCAATTCATTATAAAAAGAAAATTAGCTGTCTTAACTATCAAAATGCTATCTGAAAAATCAAAGTAAAAGCCAGTTCAGGCAGGTGTAATGGTAGAAAAACAATAGAACAATTTTAGTTGGAAGGGACGTGTGTTGATCATCTAGTCCAACTACCTGACACTTTAGGGCTGACCAGAAGTTAAAGCATATTGTTAAGGGTATGTCCAAATGTCTTGCAAAAACTGCCAGGCTTGGGGCATCAACCAGCTCTCTAGGAAGTCTCTTTCAGGGTTTGATCACTCTCTCTGTAGAGAAGTGCTTCCTAATAGCCAGTCTAAACCTTTTGTTGACAGAGTTTTGAATTATTCCCACACATCCTATTGCTGGATCCCAGGGAGAAGAGATCAGCATCTCCCTCTCCACTTCCCCTCCAAATGAAGGTCCTTTTCTCCAAACCAGACAAGCCCAATACCTTCAGCTGCTTCTCACAGGACATGGTTTCCAACCCTTTCACCAGCTTTGCTGCCCTGTCCTGAATGTATTCAAGAACCCTCACAAATCTGTGTCCTGCAGTGCCCATGTTGTTTTCCTTCCTTTTTAATCCCTTTCTGTACTTACCATGTCAGATCTCCCCACAAAGCATCTCTTTGGTGTTTAGTTACTGCAGGCTTCCTATCTATTTAAAGAAGAACAGTAGCTGCCACCCAAGGGCAATTCAGTTCACTTGGCTCTGGGATTATTCCAGGATGCTCCTCTCTTCTTTCTGTTGCCAAAGCCTAGGATGATGAGATTTCCAGTGTAATTATGCCATTTAGGTAGGATGGGTCTAGATCCTCTGTCACATTGCATGAGTGCTGGGAGAAGGAGGACTGCTTTCCTCCCTGCTTTCTGATTCTGCCATTGGTCTTGAAAAGTTGGTGGACTGGGAAACTGAGTGTGAAGGATTTGGCAGAACCTTTGGCTGGGTACTTGGAGAAGTTGCTGACTGAAGTCACATAGCTTTGTCTCTGTGCTAGCAATTTCAGAAATCTGGCAGAGAGATTGCAGGAATCAGTGGATCCTTCAAGTGGAGTGCTGCAGGAATCAATGCATAGACATGGAGAGCCTATGTCTGGTGCTTGTCTCTGTATGAAATGCCACAGAGAAGCCTGTTTGGACATCAGTTTGTGAAGTGGTCTGGTAAAGTTAACTCTATTGAGATAACCAGATTAAATGCTAAAGAACTTTCCCAGCATGACAATAGGTTTTGATGTAGCTTACTAGAAAGGAAGAAAAATGTCTTGCTAACCAGGCTCTTCTATGTTCTCAGTGGATGAGATGCAGTAGCTGTGGTTGCATGCTAAGAACCTTTTACAAGTCTCCCGCTTCTTCCCATGAAGTCAGTCTCCTGGAAGAAGCATGTCATGGAAGCAAATTAATTTGGTGCCTACTGCATGTCTGGGCAAAGGACAAGAGGATGAGAGACCATTAATAAACCAAATCTGTCCTTACCCTTTCTGCATGAAATTATAGGCTTTGAGTCACAAAGATATTTTCCTTCATCTAAGCAATGAAAAAGGGCAAAAGATGTTTTTTGTCTAGTGGAAAAAAACACTGCCATCTCCAGAGGCAGTTAAATTCTGAGAGAAAGAAGAAGCAACTGAGAGGATGTTTCATGAGGTACCAACCTGCTCCTTGTGTCAACAACAGCTCACCAAAATAAAGATCTCTCTGAGAGCAGGTAAGGCTTATTCATGGGCAGTTATCTTTACCTTTGCAATTTATTCTGTGCAGGCAGAGTGAATAGGACCAGGAGGTGCTCCAGGCAGTGGAGCAGAGATCCCTCTGCAGCTTGCTGTGAAGACCATGGTGAGGCAGCTGTGCTCCTGCACCCAAGGAGGTCCATAGTGGAACAGACATGCACCTATAGCTCGTGGAAGATCCCATGCTGGAGCAGGTGTGTGCCCAAAGGAGGGAATGACCACCGCGTGGGAAGCGTGGAATGACCACCATGGGAAGCTCACACTGGAGGAGGCTCCTGGCAGGACATGTGGCCCCATGGAAAGATGAGGCCACTCTGAAGCAAGTTTGCTGCCAGGACTTGTGACTCTGTGGGATAGCCAGGGTAGAGCAGCCTGTTCCTGAAGGACTGCACCCCATTCCTGAAGGACTGCACCCCATGGAAGGGACCCATGCAGGAGCAATTGGTGCAGAACTGCAGCCCATAGGAAGGACTCAGTTGGAGAAGTCCATGAAGGACCATGGGAGGGACCCCACACTGGAGCAGGGGAGGAGTGTAAGGAGTCTTCCCTCTGAGGAGGAAGGAGCAGCAGAGACAACATGTTATGCACTAACTACAATCCCCATTCCCTTTGAGCTCCTGGATGGAGAAGGTAGAGGAAATTGGGAGTGAAGTTGAGCCCATAAAAAAGGGAGGGATGGAGCCTTTGAGATTTGGTATTATTTTTCATCACGCCACTCTGATTTGACTGGTAATAAATGAAACAAATTTTCCCAAGTATGTTTTGCCCAAGAGAGTAATTGGTGAGTGATCTCTCCCTGTCCTTATCTTGACCCATGAGCCTTTTGTTATATTCTCTCTCCTCTGTCCCCGTGACAAGGAGAGTGATGGAGCAGCACATGGGCACCTGGTGTCCAGACAAGGTCAAATAACCACAGCATTTAGTGTTTTTTCTGAAGTTAAACTGATACCCTGTTAATGTGTTGTGCTCCTTGCTGTTTTTAAACCTGTAGGCCAGGAGTCCCACTGAGGTCACAGGAGAGGTGAATTTGTTGCAGGATTAGTTGCACTTTTTTTTTTCCACTCTGAAATTGAATACTGTTGGATTGCCCTCATCTGTGCTTTAAAGGTAATATGAACTTGTGTTGAAACTAACAGGTCCTTCTAAGAGCCTTCAAGATCAACCATTTCCCCTCAGTTTTGCATTATTCTACTTCATTGCAAAGAATGATTCCTTTTGCTGTGTTGTAAAATTGTCTTCAGTAAGATAAAAATGAAATGTACATGTCCACAAAGTACATGTGAATCTGTTTGCTCTGCTTATTCTAACTTAGTTCTTGTGTATACTTATTTCAAGGGTAAAATTATAATTTAAGGTGCTCCTTATACTGTACCTCTCCTTACTGTTGTAACTGAGATTCTCAAAGCAGCTAATCACCTGGAGTACCTCTTGCCTGAATACTTTTTAAATAAAGCTCTGAAGCTTTTCTCTCCAGAGCTATTTCAAAATGTGAAAAATTGTTCTGTCACTCTAGCTGTAGCAGTCTCTATCTCAGGTAAAATATATGATCCTATTTCCCTGTCATTTGCATAATTCGATTGGATGTATTTTGCAACTTTACTTTTAATTGGAATTCCTGCTTATTTGTCATGCGAATTATTGTGCACCTCACCCCATAATTTCCAAACTAATGTATAATGTATATATAGTGTTTTGTTGGCTGGCATTAGGATATTGAAAATTCTTTGCATTCTTCGTTTGAGAGTAGTTGAATCACCAAGGGCACTTGCTCTGAGTGGAAAAATGGAATTACTGACCAAACTGAGTAAATTTCAAAAATTGTAAATAGTATTTAAAGTTAATTATGTCTCACTGCATAAAAACCATCCTGGTAAATACAGTGTTCTTGCTGTTTTGTAAGACTCTTTTTCTCTTTGCCTGCTGTTCTTTTGAAGCAGCTAAGAGAAAGTATCTGAGCTGAAACGCAGTTCAGGTTACTTTCAGCTGTTATAAAAGGAAGATAGGTCAAACAGGAGGCAGCCATCATCCCTTTGGAGATGACAGCCCCTGATCCTGCCCTTTGGCCCTATTAGACAGACCTAGCCAGGATAACTGCTAGGGAGTGCTCTGAGCTGTCAGAGGCAATGGTGAAACACCTGAAGTGTGCTTTCTGACTGCTTGGCATTGCATTTGTCATTTGCATGGAGGCACTGCGAGTGAAAAACCAATGTTAAAAGCCAACTGGTTGGCTACAATAGTGCTTTCTAGCTATTTAAAATATCAAATCACAAAATAATTTCAGCTGGAAAAGAGTCTCTGAAGGACCATCTAGTCCAACAGCATGCTCAAACCAAGACTGATTTCCAAGTTAGATCAGGATATATAGGTGAAGGTGTATATATATGTGCCAGGGGAGAATTAGCCTTATCTGTATTGAAACAGGTCTGAACTAGGAAAAAAATAATAAACTAGGATGAGCATTTAAAGCTTTTCTGGAAAAAAAGTCTTTTCTTCATGGCTCTGTGTATTCCTGATCCACACTGACAAGCCCTGTCTTTTTGATACCACCCTAATGAAACACATCCTTGGGTAAGAAGCTTCCTCTGGGATGGTGCCAGCATACGCCGCATTCTCTGTCCTACTAACTGTCCTCCACAGTCCCCAAGCGTGCCTTGTCTCTGTCAGTCACCCTGATTATAATTTTGAACTCTGCTGCACAGAAGTCACAATGTCCCAGAAGCATCTACTCCCACTCTTAAAAATTTCTAATTATGGAAATGTCCCTTTCCCCATTAGCTCACCGCTGCAAGAAGAAAGTACAAAAATTAGGCTAAAATGTCAAGCAGGGGAGGGGATGCTGGGTTCTTCCTTGGAAAAAGAATGTGAGGGGAGAGGGGAAGAAAAGAGAGCAGGGAATCTTGCATCACTTGAGAGGATGGGGAGAAATGGTGTGGCAGGTGCCAGGTCCCAGTGTGCCTGTGGGTCAAGTGTCCAAGGTCATGCCGACTGACTGCTGAGGCACAGGCTCTCAAGGGTATCCAATGTATGTCTTGAGGGTATACTTTCAAACCTTTCTTCTGATTTCATTAAAATTAGATGCATTTATATTTCCAAATTATTAATAGTCAGGACATAAGGTAGGGAACTGGATGTCCTCAGAGCTCTGAGAAGGTATTTCAGCAGCTTCACTTCACTCTATCCTGGATTCAGTGTAAAAAATTTTCTAATGTAAATAAAGTCTTCATTTTAAGAGCTCAAGCTGTTTCCATGACATCCAGGTAGAGACTCCTGGTCACAAAAGAAACTGCTTTGTGCTGTGGGCAATTCTGCGGTACCAAATTTTGTGCAACTGTACAGCCACATGGAAAAAAAAAAATGAGGAAAAGGTCACAGAAAAATTTCCTTCTCATAAAGAGAAGTTCCTCTTATCACAAACAACATTTTTTTCTCACAAAGACACTTCACTTTTTACTTGGAGCTGGCAGAACAGCTTTATATCCCCTTGTCACAGGTTGGCTGTGATGGGTGTGCAGCTGGGGAGGGGACGAGCAGCAGGGGTGTGCGTCATCCCTGCTATTTTTGACTGCAGAAGTACCCACTAGTGTCCCAGGGAGGCTAAATTTATGTTAGGACTGCCTGGAGATGGCACGTGGTGGAACCACTGCATTGTTTTTTACCTTGTGCTGAGCCCCCTCCCCAAGGACCCCGATGCCCAGAATCCAGCTTGGGTTTGTCCCAGCTGTGCAGCCCTGGCTCAGGCATCCACAGGGATGGCCAAACTGAGAGTGAATTCATGGAGCATAAGGAAGGCACAACTGCAGGCCAAGGTGGGGCTGTTGAGAGTAATTTAGGAGGCAAAACTGAGCAACATGGAGAGGTATACAATCCAAAAGGAGAACTGTAGTGAGGAGTTGGTAGGTCAGAGCATGGAGCAGCAGGACTGACCCTTCCCAACCTGCCTGATGTCTGCTGGGCTGGCAAAGGCTCCCTTAGGGGTCTTATCAGCACGGGGAGCATACTAATGCCTGGTAACTCCTTAAAGCCCAGCTGTTTGTCTCTTGTGCATATTCACCAAGAAAAGCTGCCTTGTGGAAACCCAGCTAAGCTGTGTGTACCTTTTTGGCAGTTTCTGGACACATGGCAGGAGCTGGCTGCGGTGACCCAGAGAGGGTCAGCTGGACCCTGAAGAAGGCAGAGGGAGTCCACAAAAATATGTGTGACACCAGATATGCTTTTGCCTGCCTGCAGCTGTCCCTAAAGGTTGAAGTATGGTGAGATACCAGCCTGTCCTGCCCAGCAGCCATTAGCCTTGCTCAGTCTGGAAGGGAAGCACTGATGACATTTCCTGTAGTGGCACCATGACTCCTTCATTCCACTGCAGAGCTGCTCCCAAAGCAGGGCTGGACTTTCAAGGCTCAAGCAACAACTGAGATGCTCCTAAAGCCAAGGGGAAAATACACTCCTTCATCTTGTACTAGTTCTATATATAGATGCTACAGGGGTTTTTCCATCTTAGACACAGTTTTTAATACTGATAAACATAAAAAACCCAACAAAACAAAGTCAAAACCATGACCAATTTATCCTTCCACAATTTGAGTATTCAATCAATTAATTAACTAATTTTATTTTGCTTCATTGCAACCATTAGTGCAGTGTTCTATGGTTTCACTGTATTGCTTCCTCTTGTTTATTCAAACCAGCTCCTTACTAATTTCACACAAAACTCTTACACCAACAGGGGTGATGGAAAATCTTTCCATCTTCACCACCATGATTTTGGAAACCTCTAGTGTATTCCTCCTAACATATACTTTAATTTTGTACTTTTCCAAGAAATAGTAAAAATATCTTTAAATTTATTGGGTTTTTAATGTTAAGCTTTGTAAAGAAGGAAGAAAAGACTGTAACCTGTGATTGTGGTTCACTCTTTCTTTGATGATCCAGTTGTAGTTTAATAATGTAATCGCTGATTACTAATAAGATACTAAGATATTGTGCTTTGAGAAAAGGGTACTTGTCTCAAGTCAGGTACAGACACATGCAGAAGAATTATTGGACAGGATATTTTATTGTAAGAAACATCCTTTTTGTTCACAACATAGAAGCTTTCAAAAATAATTGCAAATAAATGTCATGAAAAAACTACAAGTGGGCCTTATGTGATAAAAAAGAGCTTTATTTCTATTTGTGTACACAAATTGTGAAATGTGTGTGAAGACTATTATATAGACATGCAGTGGTCTCAATACTAACAAGAGATGCAGCAGTAGCAGTAAGTGATAGGGCTGAGCAATAGTATATTATTCAAGGTACTTCCTTGGAAATGCATCAGATAGGTGTGTAAGTTTCAGAAAAAGATGTAAATCTAGTTCTTAATGCTGATTGAAAAAAAAGTTTAAAATTTACATTCTAAGTAGGAGTCAAAGGGTTTTCTTATTAATTATCAGTACTTTATTGAAGCTTTAAATAAAAATTCAGTGTTCCCATGTCTTGTTGCTGTAGACATCTGTTAATCACTGAAGTCATTCTCTCAACAGAATGATCTTTAGTGACCAGCCAAGAAAATATACTTTGTCTTTCACTTTCTTTATTGATACTGCTTCAAGATTAACTAGAAGATTATGTTCCACTCCCACCTAGTGGCAAATAAGACATGCACAGTATAATTATCTTTTCTTATCATGAAGGGAATTTGTGGTGCCCTTCCTAGAAATCAGCTCTGACTTGCTAAAAAATTACATACAAACAGCTTCTAAATTAAAGCACACCTACTGGAGTTAAAATTATAACCCAAAACTGTATAACAGTAAAAATTAAAACCCAAAATGCTTCTCTACCTGTAACTCAGCAGCTTTTGTATAAAAGAAAACTAAGATGTTTTTAGGCCATGGTTTTATGATTTAGCTTTATTTTTCACATTTACTGTGTGCAGTCAATAATAGGATGAGACTTTAACTTGTCAGGTAATGGACATAAAAAAAAAAAAGTGAGTAGCAGTTTGTTTGGCTTTAAAATAGCCCAGATAGAGAGTGTCCCCGAGTGGAACCCCAGGCTGCTGCAGCAGCCAGGAGCTGTCTGGGTCCTCACTGAGCACTCAAGAACAGCTCAGAGAGCAGCTCTGGGGGCCAAATCCCACGGGACCAAAGTCGGCCACTGGGACTTGCACAGCCCTTGAAGATGTGATGGATGGGATTTAGCTCCTGGTTGCTGGCTCAACACAGGAGTCTATAATCTTGCCATTTGTCTACAGAGTTGACATAGACTAGTTCTGCAGAGTCAGCTGTCATTAAAGACCATCCCTAAGACTGTAGCTGCAAAGTAAATCTACTGGAGCTGTTTTCCTAGATAGGCTGATGCAATGCTGAGACTAGAACTGAGATGTGTAAAGACATGTTAATTAGCTTGTTTGATTAGCTTCATCATCTTGGAAGCATGGAATCATAAAATTATTTGGTTGGAAGAGGCTCTAAGAAGTCAGATAGTCTATTCCCATGCCAAAAGCAGAAACTGCCCTATCAGCAATGTTCCTTGACAAACAGTAATACAACCTAGTCTTCAATATCTCATAAACTGGATTTTTCACATTCCTGCTACAGCTTCTTCCATCCTTCTGTATCCTCAGTGCTTGATGGTTTTTTCTAATATCTAATCTGTATCTTCTTTGTTACGGGTGCAGCCCATTCATTCCTGTATTCCCTCTAGGCAGCCCTGTCCTCAGTTTGGGATTTTCTTGAGTTGAGATTGTCTTCTTTCTAGACTGAACAACCTCCTACCTCATAGGTAATGTTTTTTATATCTCTGGTCATTCTGAGTACTACCCTCTGTACTTTCTCAGAACTAGCCAATGTGGATAGGCCAGATGAATAATTAATTACTTTTAAATGGGTTATCCTTCTAATGTTATGACCCAGTAGAATATAAGTTTTGTCAACAGCATAACATCATTGACTTCTGTTCTGCTTATGATCCACTGAAATGCCAGATCTTAGCAGGTCTGCTGTCTGGTCCAGTCTTGCAACTCATTATTCCTGCTGAGGTGTAGACTTCTGTACTTTTCTTTGCTGAATCATAGGCTATTTTAGAAAAGGTTTCTTCAGTTTAGTAATTACTTTGAATTCTAACTCTGTTCAAAGGCTTATTTTCTTATTTTATGTATTTATTTTTAATTTGCAGATTTGATAGGATTCTGCTTTTTTTCATCAGTTGGTAATAGATAGTTCTATTTCTAAGATAGCCCTGCAGAAACATTACTTTTGTTCTTCTCTGGAGTAATTTAATCTGTAGTTCATTTATAAGAATTCTATTTTTCAAGTTCAGCTATATGATGTCTGCTATTTCTCCTCCAACCACATAAGGAACCTATTTTAGCCTAATGTTTGTCCTTGACAAATTCACATTGACTGTTATTTGTTTCCTTGTTTTATGGATGCTTAAAGATACTGGGTTGTTTGTTTCAGTGGCTTGGGGGAACTGAAGACAACTAGCTATTATTTTGTGTTTACTCTTGCTTTTCTCTCCTTTTAAAGCTGAGTCTCCCTTTCAAGTTTTACAGCAACTTGTCTGTTCTCCAAGCGTGCTCAAATATTGCTCACATCAAGTTGTGTAATCCACTAGGATAATATTCATGAGGCCTGGCTGATTTATAAAAACACTTTTCTTACTTAAATTCTTTCCAATCCATCTTTTCTCTATTCTGAACAGTGATTTGTCACTCTCCTTGGTTCATTAGCTGATTGATTTGTTGCTTTGTGTAAAGACAAACAAAGAAAGGTATTTTTTGGTCTTCCCTGGTGTCATCTGCCAATAGGTTGTTTTTCAATAAAACAACATATCCACATTTTTCGTCATCATCTTCTTGGTATTTGATATCTCTACAGATGTATTTATCTGCCTGCACCTCCCTTTTTTTTTTAATTCCTCTGGGAATTTCTGATTTTTCCCTTAATTGCTTATGCTACTATTTTGTGTACCCCCACTCAATCCAACCTTGTTTCTATGGATGTGCACTTATTTCCCTCATTTGATATTACTGGAAAGACCATAAGACAGTTACACTGATTCCTCATTGCAGCTCCTGTCCTCCATCTGCATTGGGAAAACTGTCACTGGCAGACCAGCTTGTCTACCAGATAAAGTTTCCAAGACCCCTTTTTCTCTTTGGATGTGAGACCTGTGAGAATTTACCTGTGAATTCTCTGTGTTTATTGAAGTCTATCTCCCTGAAATCCCTGTTTAATTACAGTTTTTTGCCTCTTCCCTTCTTAAGGAATTTGAATGTTACCTTTACACACACAGTCTCACACTCTCAATCACTTTCTGCTTCTGGTAAGGATAAGATTTGCAAAAACCTTCTCTAACTGCTGCTTCTACTCTCTTAAACAAACCAAAATATCTTAAGAGCTACGTGTGGCTATGTTTTCCCCCAAAATTTTGGCTCAGTTGAATACCTTCGCTAGTGCTGACTCTTGGATAGTTGCAAGCAATTCTGTCTTGTGTTGGTCTCATCTGCCTTGGTGACCAAGAGCCACCTAACTCCCCACACTAGCAAACACATCCTTCCTCCCTTCTGTTTCTACCGAAGTTTATTTAAGAAGTTTTTCTCTTTCAGCATTTTGGGTCTCTGAGCCCCACTGATGCACACAGCAATTCTTTATCTCTTCTTTCCTGGAGAAACTACACAACTCATTTTAACAAATCACTCATTTCCATAAATCTAATAATGGATAGTATTTGCATAACCCACAATAAGGGATATTTGCATGAGCTGTAATAAGGGATATTTGCAGTGATATAAACATTCCTTTAACTGATGGGATCTATTTTCCTCTCCTTATGGAAAACATTTTGTAGTGGTGTGATTGTTCTATGCTATTGAGCCTGAACTGCTCTAAGTTTGTGATTGCAACAGAAGGTATATAAAGTTGGTGTGTTTATAAGGCCTATACCTTATAAACATCCTTTACATGTTTTCAAAGCATTAAAAGTGCAACTTAACCAATTCTCACATGCTACAGTTTAGTTTTATATCCAGGATTCTGCAACACAGTGGTTGAAATTTTAAAGATGCCCTTTTGTTAATTGAAAATAGTATCAAGGCTAAATTAAATTAAATGAAGAGGGCTGTAGTGGCATTGTTGATTGATGCATGGTATTCAGTAAAAACCTCTGTTCTTCTCTTTCTTGAACTCAGAGGAGTCCAGGTTCTTTGATGTACAGCTTGCTGTGGTTTTGTCACAGAGTACACAGGCATTGATTGTAATTTATTTTATGCAGCGTATGTTTCCAGTGTATACTTCATCAAGGCACTAAATACCAATAGAACCATTTAAAGGATCAACATCTTTGAAGATAAGACACTCACTTTTTAAAATTATGTTCCATTAGTTTTCCCAAAACCTTATGCTGAAGATTTAATTTGAAGCATTTGGTTGATGAGTTGATAGGGAAACATAATGTTAGATGGATGGATAGTAAGACAGGTGGACAATAATTCATAGCTTACCTGAAATCAAAATATTTTCTTTTCTCTTATGTTTCTTTCTATTAATCTGAATTTTTGAAGATTAATATAGAAGATATAGGCTCTTCAAAAAAGGTAACACAAAGAATTTCCAAATCCTCATTTGAGTATGCAGATAGATGGAACATCAGTGCAGTTGAGGAGAACATCTAAGTTTTGGCTTGAAGGCATTGGCTGTCTAATATATTAGTAGGCAAGCTGTTCACTAAACAGGAGGGAGCTCTATAATCCCTCAAGAAGTCTTTGGTGTTTACAAAAATTTCTCATCATACAGATGAGTCGTGATGTTTTTTGATTTTTAGATTGTTGAAAATATGAAAGGCAGCTACTTGATGCTTAAAATGCCTTTGCTTCACAGCGAGCTTTCCTCCTATGAAGTTTTATTGTTCTTGACTTTGTGTTTATCTACAGTGAGTAATGATACATCATGGATGATGAATTACAGTCTATTTCAGTGAGGACAAAAAACCCAGATAAATTTCTGAGTCCAAATACACAATTTTCTCCAATTATGCAAAGAATATGATAAATAAGAAACAAGACAAGAAAGAAAACCAGAAAACGTTTTTCAAATATCGACTGTATTGTAAGAGGCAGTAGGGCTGCCTCTTGTGCATTGAGTGGAATTATTAGTAAGATGAAAAGAGAAGACAATCCACTCCAGAAATGTGAAGCTACCAGTACTCCTCTAGAAATCGACTTCATGCAGCAGAAACCTGGGGACAAACTTGTTCTCTGCATCCTTTCCTAAGCTTGAGAATCTGACTTAGCATGTGGATTCTATGTGAAAAATTTTCCATGCCATGGGTTATCATGATTCAGAGCCATAATGTGTTTTCCAGATTCAAGATCTGCCTTCATTAGGTTTACTGGTGGATCTTGGGAGGTATTCAGCTCTTCTGCTCAACTTGGACCTGAGCTCCACAATACACCACTGTCCCTCTGTACTGTGATAACAGAACACCTTGACTTTGAGCACAGGAGCATGTGGAAACCTCCAAAGCTGGAGTCTTTGGAAGAGTAACTTCTATTTTAACAAAAGGGCAAGAATTTATCCACAAGTGAAGAGGTACTAAAGTTTGTTGTAAAGTGGAAGCCAGCAGTAGCTCATGCCCTTCCCAGTTTCATGTATCTGCTTTAAGAGCTGCTGTTTTTAAACTAGAGCTTAAGTGAATGCATTGAGTGAATTCTGTTACAAGGAGCAGAAGGAATATTAAATTATGAAAACAGGTGCGAAATATGTTCTGTGAATGCACTAGAGGAATATGTCTTGCTTTGAAAACAGCTTGAGAGGTCAATCAGCATTTCCTAGAGGAAAAAAAAATATTTTCATGTCTTGATAATTAAATTAAATGGTTTGTTTTGCCAGTTGTCCTTGTGGTAGCAATTGCGAGAGACTGTTAAAGTGATAATTTTTGTCTTGAGATCTTTAAAAATCATGTTCTTGCTATTTTTTCATGTGAAAGGGAATGACACAGAATCACCATCACAGGCCTTGGGAGCGGACTGGCTCACACTCTATGAAGGTAAATGGAAACCACTGCTGGGACCAGTATCTCATCTTTCATAATAAGAAACTGAGAAAGCTTTGCTTGTTTATTTTGCTAAAACAGCCTGAGAGAGAATAGGAACAAAAGTGGTTTGAAAATTTGTATTTGAAGAGTGTTATCCTTGTTGCAGTGCCTGCAGGGAAGGGGCAGAGCTGAGGGTTCCACACCATCTGTCCTTGGTGAGTTTTGACTCTGTCCTTTTACTGAAGTCTTGGATGAGGAGGTGAGATATGCTCATTAAATTTGTCAGGTACTGAAACCTGAGAGAAACTGCTATGCTGGTGGTTGGAGAAACCATCTGAAAGGCAGGCAATCTATGGAACTGTGGATTCATTTGCCATACCTGTATCTGCCCTGCACATTATGTGAGCATAGCCTTCCCCTCCTCCTCTCTGCCCTACCTGTAAGGTTCCATTTCCCACCATCACACATTATTTCTCACCTCTGCTTGGCACTGGTGCTGGCTCTTCCCCATGTTCTCTGTCTCTGGGCTGGGCAAGGAGCAGCACGACATGAGTCTAGCCCTGAACTAGCCAAGGCTGAGGGATCAGCTGGCAGACCAGGCAAAATAAATGCCCAGTGAGCTCACACAGTGCAGCCTGAACCTCTGCAGGAGCTGTAATTTCCATCTTTTCTCTTTACCCAGTCATTGATTTTCACATAACTTGAAAGAACTTAATTCCTTTGCAGCTCTTCAACTAAATCAGATACAGAGGTAAATGAGCTCAAAGAAAATTGAAGGAAACAAGAAAAAGTATCAGGTAAACAGATAAAGCAGCTACCTAAATGCATATGTTTTGTTTTCTCAGAAATCATGTGGAAAATAGGATGCAGTTCAATTTGCAGTAACTTTCCAAGTGAGATAAGGAATAATTGCCATATAACAGCTCTTTAGAAAATGATACAGAAACTAACAGAACCATGATTCAAAAATTTAAACTTTATATCAATACATATATGAAAAAGACTGAAATATTTCAAACTTCTGAGCATGGTAAGGTCTTGGTTGTGGTATTGTGTCTGTTCTTGGACAGCACAGCTCGTATTTATGTAGGCCAGCTGGAAACAGCCCATAATGGCTACATGTCTCAAAAGTGTGGTTTATGAGAATAGAGACCTAATTTGTATTATTTATTCTATTAAAAAGGAGTCTTCAAAGGCTGCATGCAAAAGGAAGCTTTCCATGCAGATTTCCATGTCAGTACTGCATGGGACAAAGAAAAACAAACCTAATTTTTCAGGAAAGGAAGATGCAGATTAGACATGAACTAAAAATATCTCCAGTAGTGTCTGGAGCAGGTTGCCTAAATCTGTATTTTATTCACCAGTGCTGGAGACCTTCAGTTGCTGGCAAGTTCCAGGGATGACATGAATGTATTGTGATAATTCCGCCTCAGGGCATGGAAATGGCTTACATGATTTCTTGATTTTTTCCAGCTTTAGTATTCTAAGACTTCATGTTTGATCTCTGTGAATGCAAAGGAAAGAAGAATTATTTACATTAAGGAATATTAATTATCAAAAAAGCCTGTGAATTCTGGCTATACATCAATTATTTGGGAAATTAGGAGAAAACTTCCAACCATTCAGGGACAGTTTTCCAAATGAAATGCAAATCTGAGTGGCTCTGAGCAGGAATACAATCAATTTCAGAGGATATGGTGCATGTTTTTCTTAGGATTTCTGGGGACTTGGCTCAAAGATCTATAAGACCCTCCTGGTAATCTTACAGATGCATGATCTTTGCTTCTCAAAAGAAGACAACTGAATGCTTTAAGCCCACAGGAGTCCTGCTATAGTTTGTGAATAAGGCAAGTGAACGTGACTCATAGGAGTGTGCAAACTCATCTCTCCTTTTAATGTGCTTCTTGGTACATTCTCTTCCAAAGCTTTATTTTATTTTACCCCTTTTCTGATGTGCCAGTTGAATATCTAGGGGTTTATAATCCTTTCAATGATAGTGAAGCATCACGAACACTGGATGGTGGCATTGTAGAATGAATCAGGAATGCAAAACAAGCAGGATCTATTTATATACACAGATATCCCAGTAATCAAGGAAAAGATTTGCAGAGTAAAATGTGTTATAAAGTACCCTATATACAATTTACTTCTGGAAGAAGAGTTATAACTATTATGTAACCTCATTCAGTATTTCAGATTTTCTTTTAGTGAAAAGATTAACAATTGTGGGAGGAAAGAAAGCAGAATAATTTATGGCATTTGTTCTCACAGAAAAATCGTTGATTACTTTAAGAATATAGCCTATGCAAAAAACACTATAAAGCAGGCAGACATTTTACAATAGTGTTAATCCTGCAAGAGGAAAGGCAGAAATACATTTGTGAAAGATTTCTTTCATTTTCATTTGATTGTTGTTTCATGCAGTTGTTTTACTTAAGCTCTGCTAGAGTGAGAAGCAACATGAGCTCCTGAGTGTTCAGGTGGGAGACCCATCCTCTGTGGCCTCATCTCAGCCTTGCAGGTAGCAGGATCCTTCCCAGTTACAGACAGCTAATATATATGGCTGCTCCCTCAAAGAGTTTCACCAAGGTGATAAAATGTTTTCTACTGGTTTTGCTGAAAAAAGTGGAAGGGTCCCTTGTAGAGGAACCAGAGTTAAAGTTGGTAACAGCTGTCAGAATTTTCTGACAAACAGAAATTTACTCATATTTTGTGAGTAAATTTCCAGGTGCTTCAAGTTGCTTCTTATAGCTGGATTGAGTTGAGGCGTTTATTGATATAGATAGAGGGTTCTACTTTCTCAAATACCAGCTTCCTAGGTCACTCCCAAGAAACCAGTCTTCTCCAAAAAAGACCTGAGAAGAACTGGTTCAGGCTGACCTTTTGGCAGTGTGGACATGCTCATTCCAGATCTGGGCACTTCTGCTGGATGGCATCTTTCAGCACCATCCTCAAGTTTTGGCTACCAGTGCCAAGCTCTCCCACATGCCTCTCTGCCATATCCCAGGATTTGCAGCACTTCTCAATTTCATCTCATGAAAATTCCAGTCTGGAGGGTGTCACCCTGTGCTCCTGTTATCTGAGATACTTGGAGACAAAAGCAACATGGTCTCAGCCCATTCTTACTTGTGGCATGACAGAAGCATCCCTCTGCCCCTCTGCGGAGTCCTGGGGCCAAGAGTGGCGCTGGATGGGTGTAGCCCATCAGCTTTTGAGGGGTGAGGGCTAAGCAGGAGACACAGCCCCTCTACACCACTTGGCCATTGAGGTGTTGGTGGGCATGTGGCTGCAAATACACCTACAAGGTGCTGTCAGGTGCAGAGTGGATTTTTCAGCTCTGATTTTTTGTCAAAGGCACCTGCAGAAGCAGTTAAGCTGGATTTAAGTATTTTTATAGATGCAGTTCTGCTGTCTACTTTACTAGTTTTGAGACTGTCTCTTTTCTCTTTGTGGAACATCAAATGACTAAATTGATTTCCACTTTTAATGGAACTTTTTGTCCTGTGGGACAAAAGTTTATGAGTAATATGCAGAACTATATTTCAATCCCTGGCTTGTTGAAAAAATTAGTTATTATTTCTTAGCATGACTTCAAATTGTTTAATAAAATGGAACCAATGGATCCAACTCCTTAACACCCTAGTCTTGAACTGAGCTCAGGCTCAGACCTTGGATGAAACCAGTGCCGAGAGACAAAAGGAGAGAAAAAACACAAGTGCTGTCTTGCTTAAAACTCCCTGAAATGAAAAATTTGTGCATTTTGAAGACCACTTTTGTGACAATTAGTGAGAAAGTAGACATTAAATGTAGATTTGAGCAATTTCTCCTTTCAGTTTTGGATACTGCTCAGAGACACTAGATGGCACCTTCTGTTTGCTACGTGCATGGGGCCAGAAATAGGGCCCATCTGAATGCTGGGGAAAGCTGACAATTATTTTCGAAGCAACTGGTGCATCCATATGGATCCTTGCTGATGAAAGAGACAGAAATATCCTGGTGCTCCACATCCAGAAAAATGGGGGGGACAGAGGACCTATTAACTACCTTGTTTCTTCTTTTTATATCATGTCTGTGCTGTAGCTGGTGGGCAACAAAACACCCAATTTAGTTAAAGAGCAGGCTGGGAATTGTTGTTTTCATGGTGCATTTTAGGGAAAGGATTTTCAGGAAAGGTGGACATGATACAGGCAGCTAGGGGTGAGACTTAGGCCCACAGAGTATAACTCATCCCAGTGTGAATGTGGAGTCTATGGACATGTGAGTCTGTAACTGCCTCATCAGACATCTGGTGTCATTCAGGATGCCATAAAGGATCCCACATAAAGTCTAGCCACCGCTCCTAGGAGGAATGGATTCTCTGTATAGGCTGAGCATTCCAGCAAGAGGTCATGAGGAACTAGCTAGTGACCACCACTGCATTTGCCAGTGACATGAATGAACATAAATGTAACACTGCAATGGCATCCTTGTAGGAAGAAAATTTAGTCCGTGACAAAACTATTTTTTCTTAATTCAGGGGTGAGAAATCTCTGACTGTTCTCCTTAACAAGTTTCTACAGGCATGTATCTTTTAGAAAGAATTCCACTGAATAGTTTGGGAAAAATCTGCCCTGAGCTTAAATTGGGATTTCTGCTCTGTGTTTATCATGGTGAACCCCTCATTCTCATCATCCAAAAGCAGGGGGATTATGACTGTACTGTTCTGCAAGACATCTCAGGCATAGGCCACTAGGACTGCCTAAATCATCAGTGTAGTGCCCTGACATCAAAAGCCCTCATCTGATCAATGTTTAATCCACAAGGATTTGCAGAATCCTTGTATCCCACAGATCAGATACCACAAAGCTATAAAACATCTTCTTTGCCATTGCAAGTAAACCTTACCTTTAATACAAAAGTGGAAATATGAGAAATTAAATGAAAGGTCTCAGAAAAGAGAAAGGGAAGATCTAGGGCTAGAGCTGTCTGACCTGTCCTGTTAAAGCAGGAGCTGATTTGTAAGGAATAAAAGACCAGAGGGTGCTGGGGATTGAACTGTGTCAGTGCTACAGAGAAAAGCAGTGACCATCTCTCCCAGTGGTGCTGTCACTTTAACTTGGAAGGAAATTTCTTTCTACCCCTAGATTTGGTGACCTGTCATAGTGGGTTGAAACTAGCTGAATGCCAGGAACTCACCAAAGCCTCTCCTCTACAAATCACTCACCTCTACAGCTGGAGAGGAGAGAGAAAATATAACAAAGGGTCTGTGAGTTGAGCTAGGGACCAGGAAAGATCACTCACCAAAAGCTACTGGGACAAAACAGACTCAAATTAGAGATATTAATTGAATTGATTGCTAACAAAGAGCAGGATAATGAGAAGTAAAATAAAACCTTAAAAACACCTTCACCTCTACCCCTCCCTCCCCCCCAGATCTACCTACTCTCCCAGTAATGCAAGGAGACAAGGAATGGGGTCAGTTCATCATGCTTTGTTTCTCCCAGTGCTCAGGAAGAGGAGTCCTTCCCCTGCTTCAGGTTAGGGGCCACTCCCACGGGAGTCAATTCTCTGTGAACTTCTCCAGTGTGATTCTATCCCAGGGGCATCAGTTCTCCACAAACTGCTGCAGCATGGGTCCCTCTCCCATGGGGTGCAGTCCTTCAGGCACAGCCTGCTCCATGTGGGTCCCTTCACAGGGTCACAAGTCCTGCCAGCAAACCTGCTCCAGTGTGTGGGCTCCTCTCTCCACGGGTCTGCAGGACCCTGCCCCAGCACAGGCCTCCCACGGGGTCACAGCCTCCTCCCAGGCACACACCTGCCCTGGTGTGGGTGTCCTCCACGGGCTGAGGGTGGATCTCTGTATCCCCAGGGACCTCCATGGGCTGCAGGGACGCAGCTGCCTCACCATGGGCTGGCTGCACCAGGGGCTGCAGGGGAATCTCAGCTCTGGCACCTGCAGCACCTCCTGCCCCTCCTTCTGCACTGACCTTGGTGTCTGCAGGGCTGTTCCTCTCACATGTTCTCACCCTGCTCTTCCCTGGCCACAATTTCATCTGCACAATGACTCCTTTCCCCTTCCTCTTTAGTGTGTTATCACTGAAGCATTAACACTATTCATAATTGGCTCAGCCTTGACCAGTGGCACGTCTGTCTTTGGAGCTGCCAAGGACTGGCTCTGCTGGACATGGGGGAAGTTTCTGGCAACTTCCTACAGAAGCCACCCCTGTCACCCCCCACCACGCCCCCAGAGTTTGGTCATGCAAACCCAGTGTATCTGTCCAAGCCTGAGCCAGTCATCAAGACATATAAACATACAGATTTTCAGAACTGTCAATATACTCTGCCTGCCATTTCTGAAGCTAGATCATGTCTCATACTTTCAAGAGAGGAGGAAAAATACTAAGAAGTCAAGTTATATGTTAACAAGAGAAAAAAATCACCTTCCCGACCACTTCAAGTAAGTAGTAGAAAACCTGAAACAAGGATTTAATTAGAAACGGTGTAAAAATAATTCAAACTTGCTTTGTCAAAAATAATCCATTCAGTCTCCTTTTAGAGCCCTTGCAAGTCCTCTATTCACTCCTACAATCTCCACCTGACGTGCATTAAACATAAATAAAATAAATCTACAGCATTACCTTTATCAAATAAGATGGTATTTTTCAGGGGAAAAAAAAAAAGATCGTACGATAAAAGTGGCACAGCCCCATCCAGCCTGGCCTTGAACACTTCCATGGGCATCTACAGCTTCTCTGGGCAACCTGTCCCACTAACTCATCACCCTCACAGCAAAGAATTTCTTCCCAATATCTAATCTAAATCTGCCCTCTTTCAGCTTGAAGCCATCACCCCTTGTCCTGTCACTACCTGCTCTTTCAAAGGTCCCTCTCCAGCTCTCTTGTTAGCCTCTGTTAGGCACTGCAAGGTGCTGTAAGGTCTCCCTGAAGCCTTCGTTTCTCCAGGTAGAACAACCCCAACTCTCCCAGCCTGCCTTCAGAGGAGATATTCTCCAGGCATCTGACCATCTTTGTGAGCCTCCTGTGGACTCATTCTGACAGATCCACATCCTTCTCATGTTGGTGGCCCCAGAGCTGGATGCAGCACTCCAGAGCAGGTCTCATGAGAGCAGAGGGGGACAATTGCCTCCCTCAATCCGCTGCCCATGCTGCTTTGGATGCAGCTCAGGATATGTTTTTTTCCACCTGTCAGAAACATTCCTTGGCCACAGCCCCGTCACCTGCTCTGCTCTGTTGACACACAGAGCAAGCCCTTAATTCCTGAGCTGCTTGAACTAAAGCTCTTGATGCACAGCTCACTTGGCATTGTCTCCATAGTAAGTAAATGTGGCTGAAAACTTGGTAAATAATTGATTGTGTTGTCAGGACCTCACTGGCCAGGCTGATTAATATTTAGTGAAAATCATACTCCTGAGTTTGAAAGGCAGAATATTGTCACGGAATGAATGCCCATGGCCGGCAAGGTCCACGCGTCTCTTACAAGTGCTTAAACAACAGGTCAGCAGGAAAAGGCTGATCATTCTTGGGACTTGCATGGGTGAGAAGTTACTTGTGGGAGATATTAAGTCAAGGTTTTAAGTTCAGACCCCTGTGGCACACCTTTGCGGGTCTCCAGTCTGAAGAAACAAAGACCCAAGGTGTGCTGCAGGAAAATGGCACAGCACAGGTGGTGTGAATGGGATGTCTGTCTCCAACAAGAGAAGGTGCTGTGTCTTACACACCTGTTTCCCTTTTCTTTGGTAAGGAGAATGATGAAATAAGAATGATGAAACATGAGTAGAGAAATTACACCTGAGAAGGAAGATGGTGGATGTGAATGTATCTGCAATGTTCAGTCTGATCTTTGGGTTCTGTGAGCTTTCTCATGACCCTGCTTTCAATTGTGATGTGTCTCTTCAGGTACCCTATTTCTCTTCTTGCTTCTCATGTTGCATTTTGTGTTGAAATTATGTTGTACCTGTGTGAGGAATTAAAATATATGTTTTGAGTAGATGATAAATAAGCAGAATTGGGTTGCATTGTAGCTTAATATTCTAAGAATTTGATTAATCAACATGCAGTCATTAGCTGAACCCAGCAAAGAGCACCAGCATAGTATCTCACTGACATATCAAAGGCTGGCCTGGAATTGCTTCTTCTTTTCCTAATACTCTCAGGCTTCTGCTGTGGAAAATTATAAAAGTAGCTTTTGTAATCATGTCTCACACCTCTAAAAGGGGAAACGTTAAGAAAAAGTTATTAAAAGGGACGTATTAATGGAAAAAAGCAATTCACCAATTTCTGCAATGGCAAATTGTGTCTCACTAATCTATTAGAATTTTTGAATATGTAAGTAATGCAATGTAAAAATGCAAAGCTGTATAAAAAAATTAAACATCAATTAGTTTTAATTTTCAAAAGGTGAGTTAAAAGATTCCTTAGAAGGTGTAAAAACATGTCTTGTCTCTCTTTGGAGAGAGACAATGTATTGGCTGGGAGCAAAAGCCAAGAAGTAGAAAATTAAGAATCAGATGACTCAATTTCCAACAAAGCAAAAAAATTAGAGTACTCAAATACTGATCTCTTGAATAATATTCTTGGATGCTGTCATGAGGGAGGAAGGTTGTTTGGAGCTCCAGAGAACTGAACAATAGGGAGCAAAAGGACAGGTGGAGCTCAGTGTCTAACAAGTGCAAAATACTATTAATTGGAAAGGGAAACATGATTTACTCATTAACCTTACACCATTCTGCCCGTGTCAGGTTAGGAAGGGGACTTGGATCTGGTGGTGGACAGATGTGCATAGCCACAGTCCAAAGAATGAAACAAGTTCATAGATAGTGAAGGCATGGAAAAAGAAGGCAGTGCTTTTATGTGGTTGGCAGTGTAACTCTGTGGGGAGCAAAGTGCAGGACTGGGTGCTCAGAGTCTTAAGAGACAATCTATGAAGCAGATCTATGTCAGCTTCAGCACAGGGTGATGGGAATGACTGGGAGTGTGTTAAAATATTCAGCAGAAACCATGTTTTAAAAGATTGAGATTGTCTGCCTTTGACACAAAGAAAAGTGAGAGTACGATAGTGACATATATAACAGCAGATGATCTGGGGAAGTGAGTCTGGGAACTCAAGAATAAGGGAAAATCAATGGCTTAGACAAAGGAAATGCAGTTAATTGGAATTAGTTCAATTCTAATTTGGATAATTCAGTATGTATCTGGGTTTTACTGCTCCAACCTGGAACACCAAATGTCTGGGCTTACCCACTTTTTCAGCCACTGAGTCTCGCAGAGAGAAAATTGCAAAGTGATAGAAGGGAATCTCATTGCCACAGAAAAAATAATTAGACCGTAAAAATCATTAACCCAGAGTTGTGTTTACCATTAATACTCTATCAAATGTTGATTGACTAAACTGCAGAGTAAAAGAGCCTCCACAACCACTGCCCAATGATATAAATAAGGTCATTGTTGCTATGAAAGAAAACATGAGATGGATGAAAAAGATCCAAGAGGTACTTTCATCTATAAGTGATAACTATGAGCAGATTTTAAGGCATAAATCATGGAGTAGTTTTTCTTATTTTTCTGGTAAAAAAATGATTAAGACATTAGTGTGTGTTAAAAAAATATAATCCCAGAAAGACACACTCCAAAGATACAGAAGCTGTTTGTGCACATTGAACACACCTTAATACATTTTGGAGAGAACAGCATTTTGCTTAGTATGAACATGCCTGCCAAGTACAGCCACGTGCATATCTGTTTTCTGCTATCCAGTAGCCTCCATTCAACTTTCTTCAATGTTGTCATGGCAATAAGACTGTTTTTGACACTGCCATTAATGAACTCTGAGGATGAGAAAGGTCCTTCTCCAACAAAGAATGACACCACCACAAAGCAAATTAAATTGCTCTGACAATGTATCTATTGAGAATGAGTTCACATGTCACTGGAGCTTTTAGGATCTTATTGATGACTTTGTGGCTGCCAAAAGTCATAAAGTACTGCTGTTGTAACAGGTTTATGTTTATAGAGAGTATTTGCTTGCATTATTTGATCGCCCTAATGCTGATATATCCTGTCATTTTACCTTGACAGTTGTAGTCACTATTACTCCTCTGTCAGTGAGTTAATGAAGGTGTGTGTGTCAGTAATCATTTCTTATCTCCAAGGAGGTATAATGTATATGCCATAAACACATAACTATGTGACAACTGATTACACTACAGTTAAGTGATAAGAGCAGCTGACGGGGGAGTAGCTGAGGATCACAAAATAGACATAGACCAGCACATTCTCCTGGGTGATAAAAGATGAAATAAATGTGGCCCAAACTGTATGTGGATAGGGCCTTTTACAGCCTGTTTGCTCCCTGTTCAAAAGAGGATCTACCATCTACAGAAGTTACAAGAGGCACTGAGAAGCCTTCTTTTAAAGAACATACAAGAATGTGCATGGAGCTTTATATTGAAAGGTCACCACTTTGCTGAGAGTGGCTCCCTGATTCTAAACCCGTAGCACTGTCAACCCAGAGTTTATTGGCTGCATAGCAATATGTGAGTCTTATTTCCCCTGAACTAAGGAGCTGACATCAGTTTGCAGTTTTTTTTTTTTCTGGGAAACAGAAGGAATGAGGTAAGCTGTAACAGGCAGACTGACTTGCCATGGTCACTCCTAGCAATGGCATAGAGGAGATGGAGGTGATGGATGCTGTAGGTTTGGATAAGGGGGTCCTTGTCCCGTCCCAATCTCCCTGCAAGAGGCTGCAAGATAGACTGGCTTTCCAGGACACTACAGAAGTTTTCTTATACTGTGTAGGCAGCTGGCTCTATCTGGTTTTACACACATGGCACTCTTCTGCCTTAAGTGACTGTGTACCTCTGCTCAGGGCCAGCTGGTCTTGCAGGCAGTCACCTCCCCACAGGTGGCAGCATACAAGTACCTACAAGTCAAAAAGAGAAACCTTATCCTGCCCTGGCAGAGCACACCAGGACTGTCTGAGCAATAACTACTGCACCACATTGCAAGAGCTTCAGGCCTTTGTGCCTTTAGTTCTTGCCTGCTATTACCTAGCTTGATCAAAACCACCACCATGCAATTTTTTTCTTTCCCAATCACAGAAAAATTAGTAAAGCTGCAGGCAAATGTAATCCTGGGGATATTTCTGAAGAGACTACTGTATAGTAGAGTACATGGAGCCATACTATTGTCAGCAGCAAAATCATAAGATCCTGAAGGCTCCAATGACATGTGAACTCTCAACAGATATGCTTTCACCAAGTGCTGGTATTTTGAAGTCCCTGTTACCTGGGCACTCACAGGTACTGTGATAAGCAAACAGCTGATTTGGGACTGTTATGGCACAGCCATAACGAACATCTGGACAAAGCCTTGACAACATGCTTTAACTCTTGTTCATCCCTTACCTGGTCAGACAGTTGGACTAGATGGTCATTGTAGGTCCCTTCCAACTGAAATATTCCATCCCATTCTATTATGTTCTAGCCTAGCATGGACTGCTTTCTACCAAAGGGTTTTTCTGTGATAAACAGTGTGAACTGCTTGGTGAGTTATCTGGTTACCAAATGCTGGGCAGCATAGGCAAGAGACATCCACCTTAACAAAAGAAAGGTCACAAACATTAAAGTGCCCTCCACCAGAAACAAAATTTTCCTTATTTTTTCCAAACACATTTCAGCTCTTCCAATATCCACTTGTTTAAAATGAAGACTCTTTTGGAGTCCCCACTATTAATCTGCTGTGAACCAGCTCACCCAGAACTGCCAAGGTTGTCCGAGAGTCAGATGTACAGCCCTGTTTTATCCTTCTTCAGTCATATTGTGCCTGAAGCACAGCCATCAAGAGTTTCCATGTTCTGCCTTGAAGCACCTTCATGTTATTGTGACTGGTGCTGGGAAAAAAATTAAAACCAGCTGAACCGTAGATTTCAAGGTGCAATGTAATCAAGAGTGAGCCACTCAGCTTTACTGAGCTTCAGTCTCTCAGCTTAGCTAAAAATCTGTATAGAAAGCAGCACTGCTCTGACAACTTGATACAGCACCTGAAAACTCCTTTTGTTAGAATACCTAATGCAGTGTACCTTAAGTGGGCTTATGGATGGATTGCAAAGGAATTTAAACGCCCTTTGGTGCATTTCTATAACTTTACAAAAAGAATGTAGATAAGGAGTCTGCAGTATCTAACTAAATAATGTCATTGCAGGCATCAAAAATAACTTCTCATTGTTAAAGAAATATCATGACTCATAACTAGAGTTGCTTTTCAATTATTTGCTTAAGGGCTAGAGAGTACAGAAGATTTATTCAAGACACACTTCAAATTCTTGTTGCTTTTTTCATTTTATTTTTGGTTGAACACACCAACCTCAGAAAAAGTATGCTAATCTCCTATACTGGAACTGATCTGCCCTCAGTCTATGTGTGGCTGACACTGCTGGTAACCCCCATTTCAAAAAATAAACACATTATCAGCACACACAGGAGGAGGCATCTGAAATCTCATCTTTGTCTTTCTATTTGGTCTTCCAGTCAGGTTGTTTTACTCACATAGAGACTCACCCCTTTTAACGACCTTACAGGAGCTGCTAAAATGCTCTGTCATGTGCTTCTTATGTAAGTAAGGCTCCATTTAATAACTTGGTTCTACCCTGAGCACAAGTGGAGAAATTCAGCATGGAAAATGATGAGAGAAGACAAAACACATCATGTAGTTCTGGTAGCAAAACATGGTTTTGCTTTCTGGGTTCATTGTACCAGCAAGCCCACCCTTATACTAATTTGCTGTTTCTTTGGCATGGGAAAAATAATTATAACAGAAAAGTAAATAATAAATCCAGTACCTCCTTTCTATTTCCTTTATGGGGACTGTGTTTGTTCCTTATGACAGGGACTGTGTTTGTTCCTTATGGCTTCTTATAGACCAAGTTTATACTTCTGAATTCAAATTCAGAAGGATGAAAAAGAATGTAAAAAGAAAGATTACACAATAAAACATGAAATTATTTCTTGAAGCCTCAAGTATTATATAAGCTTATATTTTAACAGAATGAGGAAATAAAATCAGATAAGACAGAGTGCTCCACGCATAACTTATCATCAGGATTTCAGCAGTGGAGGTTCAAGTGAGCAGGTAATAGAGGTTAACAGCCCAAGAGGAAAAGCTTTGGGTCTGCTGGAGATAACAGCTGGACATCATGTGACAATGTACTACTGCTAAATGGTGAATATCCCACCCAAGAGTCTAAAAAGGAGCATAGCCTGCAAGATGTGTGAAACAATCCTCTCCTCAGGACTGGAAAGGGCATAGAGAAATATGGGATATATGGGATCTTTGGGAACTGCACATCTAGAAGGATATCCCTCACAAGGACCCACTGTAGATAGTGCAGAGGAGACAGAGGCATGGCCAGGATTTCTGAAAACATGAAATGGTCTCGTTCAGCCAAGAGCTGGACACATTGTGAGGACATGTGATGGACCCTTGAGCTGTCTCAAAGGGTACAACACAAAGAAGAAGGGGTCCCTGACTCTGGGCAGGTTTGGAGCACACCCTCTCCCTAGAGCTGAAAGAGACAAGGAGAAAGCCCCTGTGGCCTGAAGCCTGCTTTTCCTGGGGGGATTTATTTGCTGGGCATTTACAGCCTGGAATGTGACTGAGAAAGCAGATTGAGAGGGCCCATCCTGCTGTGGCCTGGCGATGGCTGTCCCCAGGACTGACAGAAGAGCTTGGTCTTCTAAGGTGCATCTGTCATGCCTATGCCTACTTCATCCTCTGGACAATCCATCACAGATAAGTCCTCTTCTTGATTCTAACCTTCAGAATCTTGAGAGCAACTTAAAAATCCCAAGAATCTTGAAAGAATACATTTAGGTTGCTTACTTCTTGGTTTTCAAGTGTTATGGACAATGTCTGTACTCTTAGCTCAGGGCATATAAGCCTGCTGGTGTCATGTTCCTGCTTGCCTTAGATAGCAATTCTCATACTTTTGTCCATCATCACAAGACAGTGAATTGGTCCATTTTTAAAAAGGTAATGAGTCTCATTATCTTTAAAACCCATCTCATGAGGACTTCAAATCTCAAGTTTCACTACTTGAATATACTTTATCTAAAGTCCCTGGGTACTGTCTCCTGCACATTTCATTTAAGTACTCCCACTGACTTCAATCTGAATGGTACCAACTCAGCAAATAGGACACTCATGAGTTCAAGTTCATTCTTATTCAGTAGAAGTCCTGCTCTACACTACAGTACATCCTGTGTTTGAGAATTTTGTTGCATATGAAGAAATTTTGTCTGAAATTTTGTCTGACACTTTTTCAGAAACAGCCTCCAGCTACAGAGAAACAAATTGCTTTGTGTGTTGACTGTATTTTTGTCTCCCTTATTTAAACTTCAGTTTATTTCTTTGTCTGCCCTTAGGTTTGAACCTTTCAAAGTAGAGATCATGTTCTCTTGAAAGTGCCTTGCACAGAGCTACTAAAGGTTCACAACAGTGCAAATGCAACAGCAGCAAAAGCTTTAACTAAAGGCAATGAAAGCACTTTTCATCCTGCTTTAAAATTGTCTTAGAAATAGAAAAGAATGAGACATTGACCAAATAATGTGAAAGGGCAAGCCATTAATCATATCTTTAAAATTATTGTGGTACTTTAACAAAAACTGGTCTTGAATAAGAAAATTCAAGTATGTACAATTAGAAAGTAATGTAAATCTCCCAAGTAAAGACCCAGGTTGAAAGAAACAGGTATGATATGAGTCAGAAGGATTCAATTTGTGCAAATAATCAGGACCAGATTATAGCATCCTAAATTGTAAATAGAAGTACTTAATGAATTTATTGAATCCCTAAATTATTTCTGAGTTGTTCTGGTGAGTCAGGAACTAATGAGCACTGGGCAAGAATGTGGGAGTTGTCTATGTTCATCTGTATTTCTGAAATTGAGGCTGTTGTGCTGCTGGTAGTCAGACAGTGGATGTGCCTGTTTCTCTGAACTTTATTTTCTTTCATTTTCTCTCATTTTCTCATAGACAAGGATAAAGTCAGTGGGGCAGGAACTCCTTAAGACAAAAAGCTGGAGCTCTTAAATGCCAAACTTTTGAGGAGCTGTGAGGAAGTTAGTTATAGCTTTACTCCTGCAGGACTCCAGAGAGAAATGAAGGGTTACTGACACAGGTGAGCCACTAAGAGATTTGAAAGAGACCGCCTGAGCTCCTCCAAACCAGCATCTTAAATCCCATGCCAATGCCAACAGAGCTTACTTTGTTGGTTTTGGTGAGACACTGAAATAGTTTACCCAGAGAAGTGGTGGATGCCCTGTTCCTGGAAGTGTTCAAGGGCAGGTTGGTTGGTGCTCTGACCAGCCTGGTCTAGTGGAAGGTGTCCCAGCCCAGGCAGAGTGCCTGAAGCTAGAGGATGATGAAGGTCCCTTCCAAAGCAAGCCATTCTCTGATTTAATGACTATTATTTCTGAGGTAGTGCTTTGCACCTCTTGCTCCTATGTGCCATCTGCCACCAGCAGAATAATTGTGATGTAGAGGGGACACATGTAACAGGTTACAGGCATAATCTGCGTTTAAACAAAACTTTTCCCAGTAGGATTTAAGGGCAGAAGCTCTTGGGGACTGCTAATTGTCTTGGTAAAACTCTTCTATGGGCAGGATAATTAAATAGAGGGCAAAACTCCTCTATCTTCCTCAACACGCCCATCAGAGCAGTCAGTGTCCCTTTATTTGAAAGAACATGTTCTTTGCAGCCAGAGTCTGTGTTCATGGAGGCTGAATCTATAGTGATGTGTTTGTGATTCATTATATAAGTGGTAGTGACTAATCTCATTTTGCATGTCATCAAGGGATTAAACACAATCCACTTAATGCACACAAGAAACTCCACTATAAAATTGTATTCGTGATTGCTGCTGATGATAAATGTTGGCTTCTAGTATCCGACAAGTATGAGGGCTTCCTCGAGGCCTGCCTATTTCCTTGAAATACCTAATTAACTAACATTAACCAACATTTTTCCTACAATAGGCAATTCAAAAAAATAAGCCTCAGACCGGCACTACTGTCTGTGTTAAATAAATTACCGTTTGTCCTTTGTTCCTCACCATGTTAAAGAAGTCAATCTGCATGCACCTCTTTTCAGAACTGTAGTCTCAAAACTCTCATAGTGTGAAAGTACCTAAAATCAAGGAGAAAGGTAGTTAAAAATGCAGGTGTCAAAAACACCACAGTAAAACACACCAGCAGTGTCTGAGTGCCATGTTCATTCTGGTATTGATTGGTGTCAAAGGACTGGAGCCTTGTGGAGATTTGTTATTCTTTGGGATTACACGAGTTTGTTTATTTCTGAAGTAGCAGTGTGTGGCAGAGGGAGATGTTCTCTTGCCTAGCTCCTGCCATCCTCCTTTGAACATGAGGAAACATCCCAGGGAGCTTCTGAAAGTTTTTTGAGACTAGAGGACACCATCCTGCTTTTGAACCAACCTTTTGAACCAGCACTGAAGTACAGGGGTTGTACAAACAGTTATTTGGACTCAAAAAACAATGTGATTCACAGGACAAGCACTCTCCAGACTGGATTTCTTGAGAAAATGTAGAAAAAGCTTTATCTAGTCTGCTTCCAGCTACTAGGTCCCAAGAAAGGGAAAGAGTTTTTCCAAATGTGCATTGGGAGATATCTAGAAGTTGGACATCTCAGTCCACAAGCTAATGGTCTGGATAAACAGACTGTGTTATATGGGAAATCAGACTAGATCAGACTGCTCTTCTCTTCATCAAT
This sequence comes from Molothrus ater, assembly GCF_012460135.2. Taxonomy (NCBI): domain Eukaryota; kingdom Metazoa; phylum Chordata; class Aves; order Passeriformes; family Icteridae; genus Molothrus; species Molothrus ater. The sequence continues at coordinate 40,615,005 of NC_050479.2, forward strand.
AGTTTTATTCGTTATTTTGAATGAATGATTGTACATGATTTTTACATTCATTTACTCATCGTAAATCATTTAAGGCAAGACATTAAAACTCTCTCTTTTTTTGGATGAAAGCAAATCCAATATATAAATTGATATTTGCATTTCAGAATCCTCATGCAGTCTATTTTTTGCTTGATACTTGTAAATGCCCTTTTTATTTCCCTTCACTCTTTTGGATAGGGCTTTTTTGTCTCTCTTTTCCCTGGCATACTTAAAACTGATGCTGCACATTCTAGATGTGTTGTTTTTTCCCCCTCTCCATTTCCACTGCAGCTTTTTTCCTTCAAGCTCATGGTTAAAGGTAACCTCTGGGTAGATATATGCACTGCACATTAACGAATTTCTTCCCTTTAGCAGGGGTACTGCAGGGCCAAGCTCGAGTGTGGCTCTTCATTTTAAAACCCCTGTTTTACATTCTCATTCTGTTCTCTATCACTCCAAGTGTTAGTTGCAAGGAGGCTTTTGTTGGAGCCTGGGCAGCTGCCTCCTGGCAGGAGGAGTTTTGAGCAGCTGACCTGCCTGTGCTCATTGCTGGGTTAAAAAACTCCTCAATTTTCATATGGGTGGAACTACAAGGAAAACAACTTTGGCTCCAAAAGCATCTTCAAGGAGCTCAGAATTGTTCTTCACTCCAATCAGAAAACAGAGCGACACAACAACAGAAAAGCTTTCTCAGATGTGAATACTGTACTGCTCTGTGCCCAGACACAGCCATTGTATTGTTCTTGCTCAAATAAAATGCACTCACAGTGCACTTACTGAATGCAGCTGGTGAGATTCCAGAGAGGGGCGGGGTCTTCCACTGGGTCCTGGGGAAGAGGGGACCCCCCAACCATCTGCACTGTGAGCCCTGTGCCCTGGGATCCCCTCTGCCAGTTGGTCCTGGGACTGTGACATGGCAGAAGGCCTGCTCAGGAAGTATTTTGGAAACAGAATTTATAATTTCATTTTTTTTCTGAGTGTTTGAGCAGCACAAATTTCTTTGTTGAAGATGGGGGCGCTGACTGCTGCAGTGTTCACCATTCTTCCTAAAGTCCTAAGGTCCACACTGCTCACTGCTTTTCCTCTCTGAACCTCCTCCTATGATGGCCTGTGGCAGACAGGAGTAGATGCCTCCTCTGAGGTACCTCAGAAAGCAGCATAATGATTTTCCTAACATTAGACCAATGTGAAGATATTGCCACCAGTAGGCATCTCAAAAAGGTATCCATGAGCCCAGAATAGATAAAAGAGTGTCACTGTAGTGCAATAAAAACACCCCCCTTGTCCTCTGTCACTCTGCATATTGTGTGATGCTTGGTTTCCTTGGAGCCCAGAAATCTGATGTTAAAAAAGACGTCACATAGGCATGTGTATGCTTCTGTTTCAAACCACTTATTCACATCAGAAAGAAAAGGTGCTTTGGAAAGATTTACTCCCATTGAAAGAAAAGATTTTTATTGGGAGCAGGGGGGAGGAATTGTGTTTGGCAGTCTGCAACATTTGATTGCTGTAATGGTAGTGACGGCAGTAATCTGTTTTTTTGCCTTGCTGGTAAATGGAAGTATCCAGCAAAGATAAAAGGTTACCAGCTGGGATAACTATCCTCTAATTAGTACTGCAGATTTTGGAGGGAATTTAAAAATAAAGTGATGCAGCCTCTTAAATTTGTTATAAATAAGACTAAATAGGCACAAGAGAAGTATGCAATAAATGAACCGCAGCACCTAATCCGAGAGGGCTGCTCAGCCATTTGGAGCAAAACACTTCACTTCATTGCAAAGGGAAGGGAAGAAGCTTGTTCTGAGAACCACTGTTTCCAAAAATCAGTTCAGTCTTGAGCTTCTTACTCAGATAGGGTGCTCCTGAACTAGTTGGTCAGGGTATGTGGCTGGTATAGTTATAAAGTGCAGAAGTACTAAAGCTAATTTAACCTAGATAACTCAAGAACTGGTAAAAGATTAGGAATAGGAGCACAGACTACCAACAGTCTTGGCTGATTCTCCCAAATAATTTTGTCAAGAAAACTTTTTAACTTAAAAATCACCAATTATGAAGTATGAGGAAGAAGGAAAAATCCAGTAGGGGAGCACCACTACTCTGGAGAGATGATAGAAAAAAAACAAAGCAGCTAAACTTACCTGTAGACTGAAATTATGGCAGCTCAGTAGCTGTGCATCAGCAGATCAGATGCCTCTGACTTGGGGGAGCAAAGTGCAAGAATGGATCAGCAACAGCTTAATGTTCTGACTTCAATGCCTGTGAGACCCCTGCCCAGCTATTGGTGCTAATAAATCCCACCAACACCTCAGCCCATGTCCCCTTTGAGCTGTTGCCAATGTTCTGTCAGTGAATGCCTACCTCTTTCCCAGTGCAATCAAATTGTGACAAAAGCTGAGAGCCCAAGGGTAACTGCTTCCAGAGAGGAGACATAGGGTAACAGGGACAGTTTTTGCACTGCCATCAAGCAACTTGCTTAAACATCTGGGAAACCGGACAGACACATTCCTGAACACACCTGGACTAGCAGGGATGCAGTGTAGACAAGGAGGATTTGCATCCTGGAGGAGTCTGAACTCATTTGTTTCTTCTTCTCTTCCTTTACTCCCATATTTTTCTGAAATAGTGCACTTGCGGATAAGGGCATTTTGGCCCATTTGTTGTCAGCAAAAACACCTGGAAAACTAGATTAAATCACTGCTGGGCAGTGTTTGGAGCACAGCTGCAGCCCAAAAATCTTGTGACTGCCCTCCTATAGCATCGACTCAAAGCTAGTGGAGGCCATGCAGGAACTGCTCAGGGTGACTCACGGGCACAATGAGGAAGCTGCAGCCCTGGGCTGGTTGCTCCTTGCATGTTGGTAAGGCCATGGTGGACAAGACCTGCAGCTGCTGGAAATTTATCATTCTTCACACATATTTGGGGAGCAAGGATAAGTCTGGATTGCACTGCAAAAAAAACCCCTTGAGGCTGCTTATCATCAGACCATGCCACTGAGTGCTAATCAGAGCATCTTTTAAATGTCTTAGTCTGCTATTTTTAGGCTACAAGTAGGGTGAAAAAAATTTGCTTTCGGTCAGATAGGAAAAACACCTCTGAAAAAACAAAGTGGTAAAGAGGGGCATTCTTGGGGGCATCCCAGGTTTAGGCTGGCAATTCTTGAAGATTTTTCCACTGTGAGCCCCTAAGCAAGTGGGGACATGAGTTTTTAAATATACTAGGCCTTGGAGGACAGGGGGATCTTGAAAAATGTTCTATTCACGGGTGCTTTGCTATGGTCTTAAAAGCTATTTACCAAGCAAAATACCACCCACACTTCAAAGTCTCTGCCCATCATGTCCTTGAATAATCCAGGTGGCCTCACAACTCCAACAACTCCATCTCTCTAATTTCTCACCTCCTCTATTCAGAGAGTGATAAATACTGGTGCAGATGTGACGTAAGCACACAGAATTATCCAGCCAGCAGTTCTCATGAAGCTCACCCCACCCTACCCTTGTGAAATGCTTTTTAAATAAAAAAATGTAATTCTCAGAAATCCCAGGAGATCCAAATGCACCAAGGGCCAGGGGGATACCAAGGTAGACAAAATGTGATGGCAAAGCCTCTGACTAATCTCTGTGCAGAGGGCTAGACCAGCTGACCTCCTTAGGAGACCCAGTTTGGGTTTCTTTTTTTGCAATTGGTATTACAGAAAGTTGAGCACATTTAAAAACTCCTAGAGTAATTCTCTTTTACAGGTGACTGACACCTATAAAACAATCCAGGAATTTACTGGCATTTAGACCACACAGCATTACCAACAGGCTGATGTGGTTTCTGCCCCCTGTGCTGTTTACTGAGCAGACATTGGCTTTTTGTTACACTTGTGGAAGAGTCAGCATGAATACAACCCCTATGGAGAACACATTACTGTCCCAGGACGAATGGTTGGGCTCAAATTGTCTTTGTCTGAAACTGCCTTGATACCCAGGAAATCAGGGTCCTTGGCTGCTCCTGTGGCAGAAACAGTCAAGCCCACATTGTGCTGATAAGCAGAGTCAGTTGCTATGTCAGAAGGTGCCAATGCAGTGCTTTTGCTTTTTTGCTTGTGCCTCAGCCCCTCCAACGGCTGTCCTCACTGCTGGGCCTGCAGCAGGGCTTTGTGCATTTATGGGAAAAGAGTGGCACAAGCAGCTGCTCCTGCAGGGTCCCAGACCTTCACACACCTGCCTGACAGGAACTTCTGCTGAGGTGGGGGTTGGCCTCTTCCCACGAGCAACAAGCGATAGGATGAGAAGAAATGGCTTCCAGTTGTGCCAGGGGAGGTTTGGATTGGATATTAGGAAAAATTCCTTCATGGAAGGGGTGGTTAAGCACTGGGATAGGCTGCCCAGGGAAGGAAGTGGTTGAGGCCCAGTTCCCAAAGGTATTTAAATGGCATGCAGATGTGTCACTTAGGGACATGGTTTATTGTTGGACTTGGCAGTACTGGGTTTATGGTTTATGATCTTATGATCTTTTTCAACCTAAAAAATTCTCTGATTCTATGCACATTTTCTCACATTAAGTTCACAGTGCAAATCTTTAATGGACCTTGCTGATCCTGAGAAGACACTTGCTGCTTCATCATTTTGAACACCTCAGGCAGCATTTTAATTTTTCAGTTCTGACACCAGACAAGTCAAAAAAGCCAACACAGTATCTACGACCCAAACCAGGACAGCCTGGCTGTCACTGTGATTAAATGCAGTGAAGGATCTGATCCTATTTTTGGAAAAGACTTTTCAGTCTCAAACATGAGATAGCCAAGACTTTGTTTTTGATACATTTTAAATAAGAAATCAATCATAATAAATAGGTTTTGTGACTTCCTTCTTCAAAATAACATTCATAAAGAGAGAAAGTCTGGCCACCAATGCACAATTCATGTTTGGACCCACAGAAATAAAGTCAACTTGATAGGCAAATCATTACTAAAGGTGTCTCTGGCAACCAGGACCTTCAGGGACTAAACTTAGCAAGGTAAAAGCTCTCCTACAAAAGATCTCTAACAAAAGCTCTGTCTACAAAAGATCTCCTGCCAAGATCTTTTGTACAGCAAGTTTTGAAAGTTTAGCCCAATATTAAGAGGCAATATTCCATGTAGAGTGTTTTTAATGTCTTATCTGTAGAAGAAAACACATGCTAGGGGAGAAAAAATAATCCCAATAATATTTGTGGATTTATGAGATTTCTGCAGTTTGTCAGGAAACTCCTGGTACTGTGTTTTCCACAGTGCAGAGCAGCATTGCTGGGAGGGTGGACAGTAGCATCTCTGCAAAAAGGGACATGCCACTGCATATGCAAACCAACTCCTCTGCTGCAGCTCCACTGCCCCAAGCCCAGTTTCTCTTCTGTCTTTGCTCTGGGTTGGGTTGCTGCCATCATTCTAAATGTTGCCCTCATGCTAAGCTATATATGTAAGAATAATTTCAACAACAAATTGTTACATTTATTTATGCAAATTATGGAAACAATAGTTGACTGACACATAGGGTGTTTTGGAACTTGATGTTTACAAGTTAAGGGCAGTCACTGAAAAAGAGAAGTGCTTATCCTTAAATAAAAGCAAAGTCTGTTTAGACCTGGGTTTCTTGTACCTTAGCCATTCTAGAACAATTAAAATTTATTCTGTCCCTTATTGTTGCCTGTATTAAATATATTACAAACATATTTATTGTGCCTCAGTTACAGTGTCACCATTAAGTAGTCCATATAAAAGCATCAACTGCAAAAATTTTAAAAGTCTGTGTAAAAGGATTACCACCATTACCACAGCTTAATTGAAGTGTTAACTTGGTGCCCAAGGTAGAAAATTAAATCTCTCTGCTCTATATTTAGAAAAATAGAATTCTAGCCACTTCAGTCTTGGTTTCTTCTCAACTTTTGCTATTAACTGGAGCAAAATTAAGAACTGATGCTTTGAACAAGATTTCAAGGAAATACATTTTTCAACCTCCTATGGTTTGGGGATACTTTTGATAGTGTTCCAACCAGTTATCCACAATATTTTTGCCTATGCATCTGCTCTCATAACTGCAAACTAAGAAAATAATTTCCTAGTTTACACATCTTCTTTTACAAAATCATGTCATTTACATTTGTCTCTGTACTGTCAAGTATTGTATATTCTTCTTCATTATACCCTCATATCTTTCCTTTTTTGTCCTTCATCATGTACACTAGTGTCTCACAAGCTACATATTTAATTCTCCTCATGTAATTGGTTTCTCATTCACAGTAAATATGGACTTCCTTGTCCATTCAGAATCAATTCTCATCTGATTGATGGGAGATTAACCAATGTTAAATGTTTGTTTCACCATTGTAAGAGACATCTGTGAACTGATTTCTTACTACAATTGTTTAAAATGACATAATTATTTTAAATTACACTTAGGGAATTCTCCTTTTCAGCATTTTCAGTATAAACTTTAATGATTGTTTACCAGTCTTAGGTAGAGGTTAAGCAGAGAGGAAGAAGTTTTATTTCTTGCTAAGGTTCCCTGAGAAAGAAGGGGCATAAAGAAGGCTAAAACACAGGATTTTAAAATGGTGTGTTATTTGTATGACAGAGGAAGGAGTTGTAAGACTGTGAGCAACAGTGCCCACCAAAATCATTTGTCCTTGAGTACATGGGCATGTACACAGGTGGATGTTTGCAGGCACATAGATGCTGATGCCCAAATCTCCCTCACACAGCCTTCTGCATCACAAACAAATGGGAAGCACCCTGTGACTGCCAGGTTGGTGCACCTATTTTTGGCATATCCACCTTCTGTGGTTTGCTTCATTTTGCTACCATCTTTGAGGGGGACATGGTGTTGTGGGGCAACTCCCACAGACATAACAGTGTGCAGTAGCACATTTTACACAGTAAAGCTGAAGGGTTCATCCTGTTGTTACAGAGAAAGGAAAGATGTTGTGCATTGCTGGAATGCAGCCAGCTCTCAAGTCAAGATTAGCATCCTGGAAACAGCAAACATTGGCAGCTGTGTGCTTCTGAACCCAGTAGCTCTGTGCAAGGCTGGCAGAATGCTCTCAGGCTCTGCTGACACCCCTGAACAAGGCAGACTGGGGCCCACCTGCAACAGGACATGAGTGCAATGTGTGCATCCCCTCCCTGCTCCTGAAGGCGATCATCCACCAGGTCTGTGATAGGGGTCAATGCTGTGATGGAAACATCTGTACTGATTCTTCTTGTGCAGGAGGGATGCAGACTTGGCTTGTGCATAGATATCCCTCTGTTTCCCAAGTCTGGGAGGCCACAGGCTAACCAAATGGTGGAAATGGAAGAAGTGAGAAGCTCTGTTTTGTGAGGTGTTGGATTAACATCCCCAGTATGACCCTCAGAGCAATGGAGAGCCATAGGAGCTACTTTGTAGGCTGTCTGTTGTATTAGTGAATCCTAAGTTTGGGAAACTACATAAAGTAAAGATTTTAAGTAGTGGTTTTATTCAGAGCAAGAAAAAATATCTGCAGATAAGTGATCCTTGTCAAATTAAATGAGCCTTAGGAAAAGCCTATGTATCACAGTCTCTCCTGTGTAAAATAATCAGCCTGTCTTATCAAATGCACTTAACTGTTCAGTTTTGTCAGCCCAAACTGGAGGCAGGGTTTCTGAAAATTTTATGATCAGACTTACTGACTCTATCAGCTGAGCACTGATTGTACAAGTGCAGGTTTGCTGACACCACCAAGCTCTGTGGGGCAGTTGCCACAGTGGAGGTAAGGAATGCCATCCAGAGGGACCTTTACAGGCCTGGGAGGTGGGTCTGTGGGAACTTCTTGAAGCTCCACAAGGCCAAGTGCAAGGTCCTGCACCTGGGTTGGGACAATCTCAAGCCCAAACACAAGCTGGGGAATCCACACCAAGAGCAGCCCTGAAGAGAGTGAGTTGGGACTCGTGGTTGATGAGAAGTTCAACATCTTGGCATTGTGAGCTTGCAGCCCAGGAAGCCAAACATCTCCTGGGCTGCATGAAGAGCAGTGTGTGACCAGCAGGTTGGAGGGTGCAATTCTGCCTCTCTTCTCCTCTCTCACGAGTCCCCACCTGCATCCAGCACTGGGGTCTCCCACTCAGGAAAGACATGGACCTGTTGCAATGGGTGGAGAGGAGGGTCACAAAGACTGTCAGGGATCTGGAGCACCTCTCCTATGCAGACAGGCTGAGGAAGCTGGGGTGTTTCAGCCTGGAGAAGAGAAGGCTACGTGAAGACTTTAAAGCAGCCTTTCAATAACTAAAGGGGGCCTGAAAGAAGGCTGGAGAGGGACTTTTTACAAAGGCATGTGGCAGAACAAGAGGGACTGACTTTCAACTGATTGAGGGTAGGTTTAAATTAGATATTAAGAAGAAATTCTTTACTAGGAGGGTGGTGAGGTGCTGGAACTGATTGCCCAGAGAAATCGTGGATGCTCCATTGATGGAAGTGCTCAAGGCCAGGCTGGATGGGGGTTTGGGCAACCTGGTCTAGTGAATGGTGTCCCTGTCCATGGCAGGAGGTTTGGAATTAGGTGATCTCTAAGGTACCTCCCAAACCAAGCCATTCACTGATTTCAGGATTCTCCAAACTTACATCAAGGTTATATAATTCATGGAGTTGGTGAACAATCAGGCAGGACATCAATGGCATATCAACAAAGATAAAAACTCTCCTGCATCCTGGATAAAGAGCACTATCTTTTAAGATAAGAATCCTTACTATGACAAGAAGGACACCAAAAAACCCAGTAAGAGCTGTGAGGAAAAAAAAAAAAAAGAACAAAAAATGCTAAGAAAGCCACCTTGATTTGGATTGCTTTGAAAGTAGTCCCCTTGTCTTTTAATCAGCAAAGGCCAGGTGTGAAGTCAGGGCTGGATGTACAGCCTTGTGAGGGATGAACAGGGCCCTTTTCCGACCCCCAGGCATTTCTTCTCCATAGCAACCTAAGGCTAGCAGGGAAAATATGTGAGACTGATGGGCACAAGAAGCTCCCATCATCAAAACCTCTGGGACTGATCCAACCTGGTCCAGCAAACATCAGGGGGAAGGAGGAGAAAATGCTTGTTAACAACTAGAACAACTCATATGAAAGTCTACATAGGAGAAGATTTAGATGAGGTTTCTCAGAACCAGGGTACACATTATCTTTCACTCAAAAACTCTGAATGCAATGAAAATTATCCTGTTTTCTTGACTCATCTGCACTTTCCTCTGCAGCAGAGTGAAGCTTTCAGTGAGAAAAAGCAAAACCCAATTTATAAATTACAACCATTTTAAAGCACTATTGCCTTTAGAAAAGGCTTTCACCTATTAAGCTTGTTATGCCTTACAAAGCCTAACATTTGTATTGAAAGAGTCATTGAATCCATACAAATGCATCACATGGTAATACTTGTTATAAATCTCAGATCAAAAACTGAAGAAAATAAGTAGACAGGCAGCATCTTTCTAGACTATTTTTGAACATAATTTAGATACTGTAAGTAGTCTATTTTCAAAAATACATTTTACTGTAAAACCCACTAGTATATAATTCTATTACTCAAACAGCAGAACAAAAGTTATAAATATTCATCAACATGGCAAAAAGACAAAATTTACACCTGGTTTTAGCCTATGTAACTGTTCCACTAATTTATAGAATTAAACTCTTACGTTTTCAAAACAGATTTCAGAAACACCACAAGAGATTTTGTGCATTCATCCATGTAGGAAAGAGAAAGGAAAATCATCTTTATGTATGTGACAGCACTGTTTTCTGGATGGCTGGTGCTTGTTGTGCTTAGAAATGGTTGCCTATGCCAATTCAGAGCTACTCTGGAGCCCTGCATGCATGCATAGTTCCATTAATATGTCTAGATTGCTCTAAATTTTCGTTACAGTCCACTGATAATACTAAATTGCTCTTTTGCAAACTAGCAAGATATTCTTTGAACAGGCAGCAGCATAGACAACTCTGACTCAGAGTCTCATTGGAAAATATCTAGTCATTTATGTCTACTTTGCTTCAAATCTGATTGAAGTTGATGGCAAAACCCCTTGACCCTGATTACAGCGGAAATACAGAAGGAGAGGTTTCAGCCTGTGCCTCCACTCTGGTCAGCACAAAGGGGATGGGGTGACTAGCAGCTAGTTATCATCACAGGAGCCACAGCATCCATCTCGGCCTCCCCAGGTGCTCTGTGTTTGCCACCAGCTAGCGTGTGGGCCGGTGGCTTTGCAAAGCTTTGCATGGGTTCTTTCTCCCCACAAAATATTGTCCAAATCCCACAGGCGCTTACTTAAAAGAAGACACAGACAAAAGGGACTTGTCGCTGATTCACGTGGTAGGAAAATCCACATAATGTAAATTTGAAAACTAGATACTCTGCTATCAAAGACTATAATTTAAAACATTATTAAATTCATTGATGTGACTTTTTCAGTAGAAAATTGCAGTCTGGCTTCTATCAGATTAGAAATTTAATACATCTGCTGTTAAGTATCTAGAAAGCATTGCGTAACTTTCATCCATGAAGAAGAGAGCCGGAGTAAAAGCACTGGAAGATGAAGGGAAACCTGCGACAGGGGTGTTGCATGGCAACTGAAAGCTTGGCTCTGCCAGTCAGTGGCTGTTCTTTGTACTTTAAACTCTATGGTAGGGAAATTAGTCATTAAAGTGAATCTCAGATGGATGACTCTTAATTTCTGAAATACAGCTGAAGCTCTGCTGTACACAAAAGCTTGCTTATGAAAACATCTCGTTTTGAACACAAGTGTGCTTTGTGAAGAGCTGGAAATTAAAAAAAAAAAAAAAGAAAAAAAGAAAAAGCCTGGTGCACCTTAATCAGAGAAAGCCCATTGCTCTTTTTCCCTAACCTCAAATGATCGAACATGCATCCTGGTTTAGACCTCACACAACGTTCAATCTGTCCTTAATTTTAGAGAAACAATACTTTCTCTGTTTGGAAAACAACATGTACCAAATAAAACTGCTTGGCACTGAAATTATATTTTCTTCCCACCCCCACCTTGTTTCAGTAACCAGCAAATCCCATAGAAGACAAAGGATTCGTTACACATGTATTTGCTCAGTTTTTCTATAAAAATTGCACAGACTGAGCAAGGGTTGCTTGAAAACATCTTGTCCAGTGGGTGATCTGTTTTTCACAAAAGGCATAGAGAAGCAAGAGAGAAAGGTCTTTAAAATGACTGGCTGCTTACTTCTTTCTCTACTGACAACCAAAATCTGGGAGCCACTTCTATTTTCTATGTACTGCCCTGGCTGAGGGCCATGGATGCATGAGGGCTGGGATCTGCTAGGCTGGTGTCCTACACTCACATCTGAGGGAATGTCCTCCTGTGCCAGGTCTGTGGGTGGCTGTGCTTCTCCTGTACAGGGGGAATTTTGAAAAATCCCCACTGGGAGGAAATCACAAGGAGGTGGTTGGACCTTAGTTCCTTCTCTAGGATCTGAAAATGTTCCTCATATAACAGTGAACACTACTAAAAGGAAGACTGAGACGTAGTCATTACTGTCCAGAAGACAAGATCAGTTGTGTTGTATCTCAGGCTTTGATCATGGGTTTCATGGTGTTTGCTGACTGATTTTAATGCTGAACTTCCTGAGTCTAGCAATTTGTGAAAATTATATTTTTGCGAATATTTTTGGGCACAACACATATCCAGAAACAAACCTGTGTACCTGAAGAACAGAGGAGGTGATGGTGAACAGCAAGTGTCACAGACATTGCACAGATGCTGTTACAGATATGTGGTCTTCTATGTTTTATTTCCAAAAGATTTATTTTACTGAATTTCCAAAATTGAGGTTGCTAAAGACGAAGCAGCATGCTCAGAGAAAGCCTGAGAGAGATGGTGTGGAGTGTTTTACTGAGGGTAGGCTGGGACATGGTGGCAGAGAACTCAGAAGAGCCTGGGAGGTTAAGGTGTGAATCTAGTGAAACAGACGAAGAAAGATATGTAAAAGGTTTAAATTTGATCTGCTGATTAAGTCATTTGTAAGTTGAAATGTTTATAAATGTTCACACTGTATCATCTTAAACTTTGAATGTGTTAGACCTGTGGCTGCCTTTTCAGTTTATTTCCTAACACCTCCTAAAATGTCACATTTCTCAGAGAAATAACTCTTCTCTCAGAAATCTCCCATTTGCAACGTTTACTTGTGCTGAGGAAAGAAACAGTATGGGCCCCTGTCAGGGTTTCACTGACATTTTTGCCCTTAGAAAGCCACATATTTGTGCAACATGCTGCAAGGCAAGTGCTTGAAAGAAGGGTGAGTTAGAAGTGTGCTGCATCTCCTTCCCTTCAGAAAGCCAAGGAATTAAGGTCAGCACTGCTGGGGCTACTCTGGTATCTGTGGCTGGGGCTGAAATCACTGAGGTACCTTTGAAACCCCTCCCTTAGGATGCTCAGATGTGAGTGTAGGACACCAGCTTGGTTTGGATCTTGGCTGCCTTTTTGAAATAAATGATCTGCATCCATTAGGTACAGTGAAATCAGTGTAAGCAGGTTTTGTTTCTTGGCACTTTACAATGAAGCTGTATTCTTGAGGAGTTTTTGCCACTAGAAGTTGTTCCAAAATAAAACAGGGTCTGTTTTATAAATAAATTCACATGTTTAATTCCAAATGCAGTTTCACTGAACTCAGAGGCCATGTTTTTCAGGTAAAGGGATGCATATTTTACAAAATGTGCTATTGCCTGTAGTTATTTTCTCATATTGAGACAAAAAACCTAATTAATAATAGTGCTGGTTTAAATTATTTTAGATTTCATTTTCAATTAAAAAAACTCTATTACAAATTTGAAACAGCTTAAATTTGATTTTAATCGCAATTCTGATTTTAAATAAATGGTTCCAGTTGGTCATTTGTCAGACCCTGAGTGGAAATCTTTCATGTGATTTTTACTTTGGGCAGCTTCTCATGGATTTAAAAGCCATGTATCACCCTCAGCAGGACTTCCTATGGATTTGTGTCCCATTTTGTTTAAGCTATCCCTCTGCAATATTCCAGCTGTCCCTCATGTCTCCTATGGCACTTCTGCATGGCAAGCACAAGCAAACCCTGTCACCAGCCAGGAGTGGTGTTCTTTTGGCTTGGGTTTCCAGCTGCTGCCAGGTGATAAATAATGTGTGAATTTGGTCTGCTTTTCTGCCAGTGGGAGCACTAAGTTAGGTTCCTTTGTTGCCTGGCCTGAGCATTCTCAGAACCTGTAGGAACTCGGTTGTCCTCAGCTGCTGCACATTCAGTTGAAAAGCCAAATTGGTTCAAGAAGTGTTAGGAAAAACTGGCAGACATATAATGTGACTGTCTAAAACTCACTTTCTTAAAAAAGGAAGCTAACAGGGAGTATTAACTGTAGGAGACAGGAGGATGGAAAAGGGTGACATGTTATAGCTTGTGCTGTCATTGAATTTACGTAGAAAGGGGAGGGGAAGTATGGGGTGATAAGTGGAAAATTGAAGTACTGCAATAAAATGGAAGGACTGAAGAGATGGTGGAAGGGGTTAGGGGCAGCTGAAAGGATTCAGTGTTGGTGGTAACAAGTCATAAAGGGGAAAGGAAAAAGTCCTGGACCTTGAGAGGAGTATGCTGGAGAGGCTTGGTCAATCCTCCTTCCCCGTCTGGGTCTTCCACTCCTTGAAATTCAAAGAAACCTTCAAGGTCTCCCTGAACACAGAGGCAAGTTGTGGATGTGATATAGGCACAGAAACAGAGTGGTTGTCATCCTCTGGGCAAGGCTGCTTTGATGGATGCCTATGAGCTTCCCAGTCATAACATTTGGTTTACCCTTCCCCTTCTCCCCCTCCAAAATAAACAACCCACTCTTGTTTGCTCTTTCCCCACCATCCCTGGGTTTGGTGATTTTAAGTAATTCTGGTCTTGTTCAATAACCTTGGTAAGTCTGGGAATCTTCTCTATTTCCACTTTCCTCTGACGTCCATCCATCCAAGAGTTCCCAGTACAACCCTTTCCCCATGTGTGATATTGGTCAGTACTTTGGGTTGTTTTGTTAGTTTAGCCCCAGGTTGGAGTTGTCCAGCCATTTTTTTTTTTTTCCATTGCTTTCAGCAGCTGGAAGTTTCTCATTTTTCTGCCATGTTGTCATATTGCTGGACCCTGTGGTGTACAGGAGTGGGATCTAAATGCTGCAATCTGCTGCTGGAAGGGGGACTATGGAGAAGATGGAACCCACCTTCCCAGCAAAGCATGAACAGGAAACAGTAATGACCTGCACCAGAGGAAATGCTGGCTGGAGAGAGAGGAAAAAGTCTTCCAAAAGGGATAGTTGAACGTGGAAATAGGCTGCACAGAGCAGCCTGGATCCTATCTCCATGGAGGTATTAAATACTTGAAAGAGACAAGGTCCTTAGGAACCTGATTTAACTTTTAAGTGGCTTTTGCTGCCGTTTTCAGCTGGCCAGGCTAGTCAGGAGGTCAAAGTTGCAAATCCTCCCTGAGACCTGCAATAAGCAGATTTGCCTGTCTTCTGTAATTGAGATTTGAAAAGCAGTTTTTCCTCGGGCAGTATGATAGCAGTGAGTTGTCATGTATACAAGTGTGCTGTCTGAAAGAGGCATCCATGTAAACAAAGAAACACTGGCTTTTTACAGACCCTTTACAGTGACTTTTCATAGCTCCAGCTCTCTATCAGAACACCAAAAACTGATCACTGTCGATGTACAAGGCAGTTTTCTTCAGGCACATGGAGAATAAATATCAAATCTCCCAATGTCCAAAGCATCAAACACAACCTATCATCTGAACCCCGAGGGGCTCCACAACTTGTCACAAATACCAAGATCAGGCAGGTGAAGGCTTGGGATTCAACTGAACAGGGAGCTGGGTGAGAAACAGGCTCAGCAGTGAATGAGAGACTTGTTTAGGGAATGAATCACTTAGGGAGAAAGTTGTGCAATTAAACTGATAAAGTTGGCAGCAGAACAAAAAGCAGAAAGAGAGAATGAATGCAACAATCAATCAATAAAGCAGTGAATCAATTGTCTAGTTAATAAGATGGTTAATTATGCAGAACAGAGCAGGAAAGGCAGTGAACTTGGTCAGTTTGGATCCAACAAATCTCCCCAGTATGCTTCAGTCACAGCATCATTTACTTTTGCTGATTTTTATTAACATAGGCAAGGTTTCACATCTGAATTAGTATTGTCCTATTTTAAAGACAGCAGCTGTTTCTAGGCTGTTATGATTTATTTCTTTATATTGTTTCAAGAAGGCAAGAATTAGGTTATGATCTGGGAGAGTTAGTACTCTACTCTGTAAAAGCAATACTTACCTATCAGTATATTCTCATTTCTATTATTTCAGTAATTTTATGCTGTTTTTTTATAATTTAATTTCTATTTTATATTACAGTGATATTTATTGATCTTTCTATTGTCAACACAAATATTCTAAGTGCTTTCTAAACTAGAATTTGCAAACCTTTCCTCAAAATAATTTCTATTCTGAAAGTATCTAGTTTTAGAACACTTTGTTATGTTGTTTAAAGAGCCCTCTCCATTTTCTCCCCATTGTACAAGACAGAAACTTGGATAAAGAACTGACAATTCGTGTCCTTGCATCCTAAAGTGATACAACACAGTGTAATGCAGGAGGCAAAGAACTACATGAAATAGTCACCTTGTTGAGGAAAATAGAGGTGAAGGACTTTGAGACGTTGTCTGAGGCTTGGGCCACCCCATGCAGATAAGATCTTCCTCTGTCACTGTCATATTTTCTGGAAAAATCCCTTTGCCAGGATTTCTTCTCCTGGGAAGCTGAGAAGCCTCAGAGAAAAATGAAAACAATAATTATCTGATTGCTTCTCCTGTGTTTTGCTGCTTTGGAATGTGGTTTGGACATTCTTTACCAACTGGTCATTGTTTGATTGGTTTCATGTGAATTTTTTTTACTTAATGACCAATCATGGTCAGGCTGTGTCGGGACTCTAGAGAGTCATGGGTTTTTCATTAGTATCTTGTTAAACCTTCTGTAAGTATCCTTTCTCTATTCTTTAGTATAGTTTTAGTAGAATAGAATAGAATAGAATAGAAATAAATTAGCCTTCTAAGAACATTTCCATCCTGCCACGGAGGACCCTGAAAATAAAACACGTCCTCTAGGATCTATCCATATTATTTGTTAGATCTTTTGTGGTACTGTTGTGATCAGCTTTCACATAGTGTATCTGCAAGGCTGGGCAGTTCAGGACACAGCCCAATAACTGTCTCCATGCCTTGGGTGTGAGTGTGTCTTGGCCTTTACTCTTGGAGCTGGACATAAGTAAGCCTGGAAGATACCTAAACCCCATGAGAACTTTGGGGTTTTTTTCTTTTGAACTTCTCAAGGCCTCCTAATCTTGCCTCTGTGTCTGTATCTGAACCTGAAAGACATCCGTAATTCAGCTTTCCTTGTCAACCCACAGATGTCTCATGTCCCAGCCCAACTGCTCTCTCTGGAATCCAGGTTTGCAGAAACTGCAGTTTGGGTGGCTGGTCTCTGTTTGGATCAGGAGCCATGTTGTGATGTCCATCTACATCCAAAAAGACTCCAGTGGAAACTAGGAATAATCCTGTCAGCAAACTTCTGTGGAAGGATCATACAGAGTCTAATGTGTTGCAAAACGAGTATTCTACTTGAATTTATGACTTATAATATTCAGTCAGAAATAGTAGTTTCTGGAGCTAGCTGATTTTTGACATGATTTTGAAGATAGTCCTTACTAGTAAAGAAGGAGAGGTTGAAGATGGGAAGACTATTTTGTGAAGCACTGCTATTGAAGATAATGCTGTTCTTCTGTATGTGAATTCAGTCTGGGTTGCAGGGGTTGGCTGTTTTCATTAACATGGTTCTCAGGGACATTAGGTGACAAAGGTTTTTGTTCTGAGATGCATATATGAAAAGACTTTTATTCACTGGTGTTTCTGATACCACATTGAAGGGGCTTACATTTACTGTGGCAGCCTGATATTGCTCCATCCAGAAAATTTAAGTCTACTTGTCCTTTGCCTTGCTAATACTGCAGACGCAGAATAATCTCTTAAAAAAGTTCCAGCTGTCTCCTGGTCTATTTTTGGGGTAAATGTAGCCATCTCTGACTGAAACTTCAGGCACATGTTAACAGCTAGTAACCTGTTCATTATGTCTTGTCCACCTGCTATGGACTGAAATAATTTTAGGCAGCTTATATTGTAGTTTCATTAGAAATTTCCCTTTGCCTTTTTATATAACCTGTTATCATTTTGATGGAAACACCTTATATAGGGGGCAGTAACTTTTGTGAGGAAATTGGGGCAAAATGTTCTACAGACACCCAGATAATGGTCTCTGCTCCTCAAATTCTTGTTAACTTCATTCACTCCTGTGCAAGAAGCCTCTTTGCTGAAATGACAAACACTTTGACATTTCTGAGTAGGTATTAAGACCTCCATAAAAATTCTGGTGAGTGTACTTGAATCCTTGCAGTACTGTATGTGACAGGTTGGAGCCTGCCTGCAGCACACTGTCAGATGCTCACACCTGTGGAACACACTGGTAATTGTTTTGTGTCTCCTCCACGGGCTGATCTACCTAAAGGGAAAAGCGTTTTTATTCCTAGCAGACACAGCAACCATTTTTCTAGTTCAGGATGCCAGTGTTTGGGGCTATAAGCTTTTCTTGTCATTAGTTCCTCCTAGTCACATTTTGAGGACTGAAAGGCTTGTGAGGCTTGCAAACACAGCCAGTAAGCCTGATTTGTTATGCCGAGGAGAAACACTGTGATGAGGAGCTTGAAGAAAACAACAAATATGCCAAGGAATTATAGACTTTATCTGGGCTATGTACAATAACCTCTTCAGTCACTGTCACTTTTTAGGAGCACGTAACAAGATACAGAAATATAAAATAGTGCAGACGCACTCTAGGAGCTTAATCAGAACATGGCTTATTACAGTGGAGTGCCAGTCTATAAAGAACTGCTTGGTAATATCAGCTTCCTGTTAATCCCATAACAATCAGATAATGGTGAAATGTTGATTTATTCACTGATTTACTCTTAGCTAGATTGAAATAATGGAGTAAAATGAGCCCATTTAGACTGGTCCTTAAATTGAATGCTCCTAATTGCATTTGAAAGAATAGACCATAATGCATTTGAGTATAGCAATGACCCCGCTAATCTATGCAATTAGTTAACTATTTTGGAAAGGAGACTACCTTACATGTAGTTTTGTCTTAAAAATTAGAATATATTTCTCGTGTAACTCTGCATATGATTCTGTACTGAACTGATTGCCCATGTAAAATCCTCAATTTTACTCCAGTACTAGTCTCTTTCTGTGTAAGTTTGCAATGGAACAGCTCAATTACTGTATTATATTTCCATTTAATTATTCAACTAGAATTCTGAAATTTGCACATATTCATTCTGGGTCACAGAGTTCAGCATGGGAGGGAATTCCAGATTACACATTCCATTAGATATTATCAAAAGGCCATCTGTCTTTCTTAGTGGGTTTCAATCACTCAAGAGCCTGAGGATATTTAGGCAGGAAAGGGGAAGTAAGAGAGAAAAGCTCTTGCAGTAAATATCTGACTAGGGCACTTACAAATTTCTAATGTTTCTAGAGGGGTAGGGGCTGACTGCACTTTTACAAGAATCTCCTGCTCCACTTAATATTTCTCACTCTCATATTTTTGGAGAATCACTTTTCAATATATGTCTCAGCAAAGACTTGGTGATCTCCTGTCTGTTGGAGCTCCTGGCTATACTCTTGGCTACTGAAATAAAACAAATGGAGGAGACAGGCTGGTGCTGGGCATTTGAGCTCTGCTTCCAGTCAGGATCCTCTCCTTGCCTGTATTCGAAGATGGCCATATTGCCAAGCAGGCATCATTTAAAATGAGATGTCTGTGTTAACTCTTCTGTGTGTGTTTGCATCATGGTCCATTTTTGCATACAGCTGGGCATTTCCACGTTTCTACTGCGTGCATCTGCAAATGAGAGTAATTGAGGGCAGGAGACTGTGCATCTCCACAGCCTGGAGCTGCACCCACCAGTTCCACCTGCTGGGTGTCCCTGAAGCTAAAAGAGACAAACTGAACAGGACTGGACTATTACTGTCTCCCTGCATTTCTGTGTTTAAACATTAAATTTCTAGGGTTTTCAGAGTTGAAGTAGGTTATGGTTATTTTTATGCCTGGCCTCAGATTCATGCCCCACCCTTGTCCCGATGCACGCATGAAAGAAGTCCCAGGAGCACTCAAGCCTTTAGCCTTCCAAGTACAATGGAATGCTTTATGCCTGTGCAATTAACATGCTTTTAAAATATGCTGTATGAGCTTTGTTTGTTGATATTTCTGGATTCTTTCCTAAATAATGCAAATGTTTTCAAGTCATGAGACAACTGTTACAATAACAGAATCTGACACTCTGCTTAACACTGATGGAGTATTTTAAGAGAATCTCCTGGGAGATGAGCAATAAATGGTTTATCAGATTCTTTGCAGGAAATACTTTGGGAAAAAACTATTGGGAAGGGCAGCAAAGAGGCCTATAAAGCTAGTAGCACACAATTACTGCAAGTTTCCCTTCCTGAGCTCATTGAGGAATTGATGGGGAAAAAGTGCAAGAGTAAAGGTACTGGATGCATCCCTCTAGCTGTAGATTAGGCTGAGAAACTTTCAGGTTCATCAGATTTTGTTAGTAGAGATATCCAAGGACAAATAAAGACAACAATTTCTAGGGGCTGCAGCACCATCAGCAGCAGAGGAGAAACGTCTACCCCACAGAAGCCACCTGCCTGATGAGCTCCACTACATCCAATGCAGGGTGTTCTGTTCCCTTGCAATCAAGCACTACAAGCACTCTTAGGGGAATATGGACGGGGAAAATGGTTGGGTGTCCTCACTTTGAGGATCTTATGACCCAGCTGAGTGTCCTGTGAAGTGTGCTGTTTGTCAGGAGTCCAGGTCCAAGGCGCCCATTGTTAAACCTTGAGTTCTTTGCCGTGAGTTAAAATAAAAACATTTTAAGATAGTCATGGCTGAGGTCATCTGGTCCAATGCTACTACTCAAGCAGGGCCCCCTAGAGTTGATTGCCCAGCCCATACTTCAACAGCTTGTTTGTGAGGAGGTTATCAGAGACAGTTCCAGGAGCCTTACTGAAGTCAAGGAAGAAAATATTTGCTGTTCTCCCCTCACCTACGAGATAGTCATTTCATCATAGATGTTTGTCTAGTGGCCAAGTGTGACCTGCCTTTATGAATTCATGCTAACTACTCCTCATTTCCTCCTTGTCCTTCATGTGCCTAGAAATGATTTCCATCATGCCATGTTCCATCAGCTCACTAGGGACTGAGATGAGGTCCATTGGCCTATAAATTCCTGGGTTCTCCTTTTGCCCTTTTTGAAGACAGGAGGGATAACAGCAAGGGGACAGAGAATGTGCACATACGATAGATGGTGTCAAGTTCCTGGTACCTGATGAAATTCATCATATTGTATTTACAGACCACCAGCAGTTCAGGAGTTGTTGGTGGCATAGTTAAGAGCTTCTGGAAAAAGACTGAGGCCCTAGAAAATCAGGAATGGGAAAATTTTGTACTTCATTTTCAAAAGAAAAAGATGGAACCAGTCAGCTTAGCTTCAATTCCTAAAAATTACTGGAGGAATTACTAAAGCTGTTGTTGGACACCTGGAAGTTACAATGAGGCCAAAATTGTCACAAACAATTCATGTGAAAACAATCTAATGTCTTCTGATAGGAAGGTTTGGCTGATAGGAGAGAATCTGTACCTGTCATTTCTTGACTCTGGTGGAACTATTACATTTGACATCCTCATATGGAAGCTAGAAAACTCAGTTCTGGGAAAAAATGTAGCAAAGAGATGTACAAAAATGCATTGCTTTAAGAATAGATACAAGTAGTTTGCTGTGACAATGGGTATTTATGGCCATCTGAACTACCTCTCCTACACAAACAGCACTACCTCAGAACCTCCTTCCCTTTGCAGACTTTCTTTCCCATTCCAAATGAACATTTCAGGCTGCATATATTTGTATATATGTTCCTGCATATATATATATGCTAAGTCACTTGGACTTTTTCTTGGAAAAAAAGCAGGAGATAATTAGGCAATATTGCTGGTAGGCAAAAAAGAAGATATGTCAGAAGGCAAGGCTTCTGTTGAATAAGTTTATTGGAATGGCTCTATGGGGCATGAATGCAATGAGAGTGGAGTCCCAGCTAAAAACATGGTCTGAGGAGGCCCATGGTTCATGTGAGTTGCTCAATCCCTCTTTGCCAGCTACATTTTCAACTTGCTTTCCTGCCTCAGAATTGAATATTCATGGAAATATTCAATTCCAATAATTCCAATATTCATGGAAAACTGAAATTCAGAACAAGGGTTAGAGCCACGTGTCACAGCTTACCTCTTTGCCAACATCTTCCTCTCTGAATGCTCTCTCCTGCCACTGTTGAAAATAATATTTATAGAGAGCTTGCTTGTGTGATGTAACTACTGCCTGTCAGGCACATCACTATCCACTTTACAGAAAAGCAGATGTGAACTAAATCTTTGGACAACAGTCTTGAGATTTCATAGGGATGGAGTTAAAAATGTCTTATATCACATGGCCTACTAGAGCCAACAAGAGTGAGAATCTGGAAGGGATTATGATATTCCTAAGGGAAGGTAAGGACTGGAAATAATGGTACTACTGCATATTTTCAAAGCCTTCCCTTGCAAAAAGAAGAACCTTGTGAATGACATACAGCTAGACAAAGGCTGCTCCAGGAAATTCACCCCAGACTCCAGCTGGCAAAGACATGGGGACTGTCCTGCCTTAGCAGGTTCCAGGCAGTCATAGAATCTTTCAGGTTGGAAAAGACCCTTAAGTTCATCATGTCTGACCATCAACCTCACACCACCACCATGTTCACCATTAAACCATGCCTTCAAATGCCATGGCCAACACACAAGTGTTTTTGAACACTTCCAGGGTTAGTGACTCCACCACTTGCATGGGCAGTCAGTTCCATTGCTTTATAACCCTGTCTATGAAAAGGTTTTTCTTAATATTCAATCTCAACCTCCTCTGGCACAACTTGAGGCTGTTTCCTCATGAGAGAAACCTTTCTCCCAGCCATCTCCATTGTCTGAACTTCCACATAAGGCATAGGCATGGTGGTTTCCCTGTGAGGAATAATATAGAAGAGCTCGTAGAGCATAAGTAAACTGTAGGGTTAGTTCAAGTGTAAGATGGATGATAAGAGTTGCTGTGCTTTTGAGATGGATTTCCCAAATTGCAGCTTTCTGCAGTGAAGGTGGAACTCTTTTTTGTGTCTTTTTCTGTCTTAAATTTATTACTGTCACTGCCCAGATCTGGGTAAAACTTGCACATTTGACTTCACACACTAGCCAGCAGTGCTCAGCCCCCTACCCCTTGCTGAGCTGGTCCCCTTTAGTTCAATAATAAATAACAGTGTTTATTGGAGCAGGATGTGGCTGGCTGCTGCTAATATCATCCAGTTTGTACAAATCTGCCAGAGAAGCGCGGAAGCTGCTGCTAGGAGCTCTCCTCATGTAAATTCATTGTCTGTATTTCCACAGCTGCATGCCAGATAGGGAAGTCTTGTTAGAAACAAAAGTAGCTGAGTGAGCCTTACATCTGGCAGCAGAGGGAAGAGACAAGAGGCCTCCAAATAGTTTCTACCCCCTTGTCTAAATCAAGAGTTATATTAATTGTTTATCCCTTGTAAAAGTCCCTTTGTCCTTCTTCTTCTCGATCTCTTGGGTTTTTTGTGGGTGTGTTTGTTTGCTTGTTTTGAGGGTTATTTTTTGCTGTTTAAGTGTTACCAAGGTAAAACTTTCCTCTTGGATCCCCACATGGTGATGTGAGGTTCCTGCAGAACTCCCACAAAAGTGGGGTTTGTCCAGAGGACACAGCAATTCCTGTCCTGCTGCAGAGAGGAGACTGGGAGAGTGCCCTGCAGCAAGCATGGGCTATGCAGCAGGAACGCTTAAACTGCAGACCCAGGTTTGAGCTGGCAGTTGTGCATGTCAGATATTGCAGAGGATGTATAGGAATCACTCCTCCAGTGCCTCATGGTCTTTCTTGCCCTTCACCATTCTTAAAGACAGTCTCTTTGTAACAGCTCCTATCGGCTGGAGAACTTTTATGAGATGAAGAAAACCTTTGATTTTTTTTTTAGGGCAAATATCTCTACGAAGCTTTCTGTGGATTGGCATTGCCTATCTAATGCCAATTAATTATTAATCCATTTAGAGCTGTATGTATGTGTGAATAACATATTTTACCACTGAGATTTGGATGGGCTCTAGTTTTAAGCTGGTCTACACAGACCTGGAACGCCCCAAAATCTTCACCCCCACTGCTCTTTTGGGGTCAGGGAGCAGGTTACTGCCTGCAGCCTGGATATAAACACAACTCAGGCTCTTACAAAGGCTTGATGAGTTTTTCTGTCCAGCTCCTTTTTGAATACTTCACCCAAGATGAAATATTCAGACTGAGCTGGCCCCTGTATTGAGGAGATCAGAGAGGGTGAGGATGACTTTCCTGGGAGGTGCTGCTGAAACTCCCACCAAGGATGGGAATTGTGGGAATGTGTTTAACAGAAGAAGCCAGGGGACAGATGGAGGAATAAAGAGCAGGCAGAGAGGAGGAGGGCAAACAAGGGAAGTTTTAGACAGCCAAATTTCTGCCCTTTGCTTACCTGAATGGCTTCTGTGGGTGGTTATTTTAACCAGGACCTTCAGGCAACAGCTGCCAAGCACAAATCTTTTTTCTTATGTGCTTAATTGAATTGAAAATTAACAATAGACTAGCCCTGGCACTTGACTGGACTTTTTTTGCCAGTGTTCAAAAAAGGAAACAGCAGCTTAAGGACAAATAGGTCTCTCAGCTCTTTGATATTTCTCAGAGTCATGTCACCAGATGGGAGAAGTGATGGCACTGTATGGTGTAAAATGTTGAGAAAGCCCTAAAAAAATCACAGGCTTGATATGGATCCAATTATGTTCAGGACTAGGATGTGTTATTCTAGCATACCACAGCAAACTATAAGCTTGTTGAGAATGAAGTACCAATGGAAAAAAAAAACATAAATCACATTTCCATGATACTAAGGCAAGCCAGAGAGAGAGAGAGAGAGAGAGTGTGCCCGGGAACAGCATGTTATAGGGACTTTGTGTCTGCAAGGGAGCTGTGCTAATGACTTCCCAGTGGGTGGAACTGGAGAGGAAGTCTTATCTCCAGACTCCTCAGAGATAGGCAGTTGGAAAAATCCAGCTCCACAGCTAATATTTCTGCCTGACTAATAGAAGTGCAGAAATCAAAGATATGGTATGTGTTATGTGTCAAAGCTACAACAGTTTTCACCAAGTCTAAATCATAACTGCATTGTCAGGCAGAAAACCTTATGGGGAATACAAGGATAATGACAAAAATAATAGGAAGAGAAATAAAAGGTGGAGTCCAAGGAGCCACCCGACCATCTGAAATCCTACTATATTTAATTTGCTTCTGAGAAAAGTGTTCTCTTGTGGCAGACAGACAAAGATGCATCATTGGTTGAAGTAAATCAGAATTGCTCTTCTGAAGCCAGCAAAGCCATATTGATTTACATTACTTGATGGTCTCTGCTTGAAAATTCATCATTGTAACAAATACTATAAAACTCTAGGTTTGTCACCAGCAAAGAGCCTTTAGGGATGGCAGAAGGGAATCATCCTTCCTGCTTGAACAGCAGGATTGCTCAAATGGGAAACAGGCTTGCACCAGTCTTCCTTCAGGATATGATGCCACAGCACTATGAGGTAGAGCAGTACGGGCAGTAATCCTGCAAAGCACATGAGTAGCCAAAAACCAGGAATGTCTGGCAGCGGAAAATGTTAAACAGGAAGGAATGGCAAAAAAAAAAAAAAAAGAGTCTTGTAAACAGGACAAGTGTATGAGTGTTTTACTGGCTGTACACTCATGGCCAAGGAGCTTCACAGATGGATGTTCCTGTCTACCACAGGAACAGAAAAGGAAGTAGGAAGTTCTCCATGGAGTCTGTGTGAGGAGCAGGGTGAAGCCCCAGACTTGCTTGGAAGAGGAAGGTTGATTGGGGATTTAGGCTTGGTAGGAATGGAGAACTGACTTTAACCCATGGCTTGTTTTTGAAGGTAGCACACCACTGTGCTCAGGGTTGGGAATGCTTGCTTGGCCCCAGCAGGGGTTTGCTGCACTCAAGAGCCCCACAGATTATCAGCCATCAAGTAAACAAGTCCTGATATGCACCCTATTTCTATTAATAGTGCCTTTCTTTTTGTAAACAGGGTTCAATTCTTTCTTTATCTCATTGTCTGAGTGGGGACTGTTAGTGGATGCCATCTTTCTACATTTATTGTATGCCACAGGAGCTTGCTTTGTACTGTAGCACAATCGCGCACAATGGAGGGAGTGCAGAAGCTAAGCAAACAAAATCATACAGGAAATCACAGAGCTTGTCGTTGCCTGTGTTTAACACACTCTAGAACCAGCAAGCTCATAATCAACATTATTTGTTATTCAAAACACCTCCCAAGCCACTTCCATCAGCTACACGACATTGGAGGAGGAGAATTTGCTCTTATTTTCCAAGACTTAAAGCAGATGGCTCATGTTTTATGTATGGAGAAGACACCACATGGACCTTTACATATACAAACACATCAACGTGTGGTCACGTGCCCAACATTAAGCATTGCATGTCTTAGTCTGAAGTACTATTGTATCTTGTGCTTTTTTAGTAAGAAATTTGCTTTTGGTTTGCTTTGGTACTCAAAGTTTGGCAAGCTGGTTTTTCCATCTCTTTTCTCTTGGTATTGTGGCAGCAGCAATCTCTTACTATTTACCTAGAAGTCTGTCTTCTGAAATATATCTATTTATCCTCTGTCCAAACTGTCCCCCCTCATATTTCATGTGCCTATAGGATTTCATCTCTGTTTTTAAAAGTAGAGAAGAAATTATAGCCTGTGATTTGATAAGAAGACTGCAGTAATCTTGACTTTTGATACAGATGACGTTTATTTTCCCAGGTGTAAAATTCAGATTCAAAATTTTCTTCCATTTTGCTGCGAGGCCCAATTTCCCAAGCTTGATTTAGGCCTTGGAATGGGAGATAATTGTGAAGTGCACAGAGAGCTAAATTAGCCTGGGCAGTAGAAATATACTTTAATGGGGCCAGACTGATTGAAGTAGCTGAGGTTGCACAAGTATTTTGAGACAGTGCTGGGCTTTGCAGCCAGACCCTTTGCACTAAAGGATTTCCCCTGGAAGTGTGGAGCATCAGGAGATTATCTGCCCAGCTGTCTAACTACCAGTCTTGAGTGAACACACACTTCAGTTTAATTGTCTTGAGTATGACAGCCACCTCAATAAATGCATAAACACAATGATATTAAAATTATGCACCCTCAAACGTTGAATTCCCATGGGTCATTAATTACACAAACATGCAGAATTCTTCCATACATTTTTTTAAACAATACTGTTACAATATGGATTGTATACTGAAGACTGAAAATGAACCTGGAATCCTTGGAGAGCTTAAGGATGACTCAGCCAGTGTAAAGGATTTGTCACGTTGTCCTGAGGATATGACAGTAATTTATACTGATAGGGACATGATGACAGAGAGCCACATCCTGCAGACCCTACTGAGACAATCCCTACTGGTCACATCCCAGCAGAGGATATCTGTGAGAGATACAATGATACGCCCAGCATCTGAATCCCTAGCAGGTTGGCACATCCCCAAAACAAATCCATAGATGCTTCATTTACACACGTTTGTATCCAATTGCTTCTGTGGGTGGAAGAGAGCAGGGGCTTGGACTGGGATCTAAAAGGATGTGGCTGTTACTGGCTGCAGGAGCTGCCCTGGATGCCAGTTTCCCTGGGCTGACAGGGTAACAATGTGAGGAAGGCATCTCCCGCTCTAGAGGACCTTCCTGAGGGATATCCCATGTGGGGCATGGCAGACCCAGCATTTGGCTGAAATTGTCTGTGTGACTGCTGTGATCAGCCCTTTCAAAGGCTCAGCCTGGCAGCCGGCTCACATTTTGTCCCTGATTTCCTGGGTCTCAACATCCTCACCCTTCCACAGAAATATACAAAGCACTGGGGAGCTTTTCTCCCCACCAGCTGACTTTTCAATTTTGCTCTTTTTGTCAGGGCTTGTCCCTGGAGCTGCCCAGCAAGACTCCCAGGAAAACTCCCACACAATTTATTTAACTGCCTTCCCACCCGCTGGTCTCAGAGGCACATGCTGGGCAGTCACTCATGCAGCAGCATGTCCCTGACCTCAGGTGCCAAACTGAGGGGCTTCACAGTCAGCCCTGAGGGTCCAAAGAATGTCTGATAACTCCCCTCTGCCACTGGGCTGCTCGTGACCTCACACTGTATATATGCATGTATACATAGATACACACATCCACGTATATACACACATATTTTTTATATATATATATATATATATATATATTCTTTTGTGCATATGTTTGTGTATTCATACAGTCAAGGTATACAGAAAACATGAAGTGAATTCTAAAATACAGTGAGAACACTTTTTACCCCAAAATTGCTTTCTCTCTTAACACTTTGCAGTTTAATTTAGGGTGCAAATTCATCCTGAATGACTCCGACATGACAGCAGGATGCACTCATCTGTTCACTTTTGAATATGAAAATCCTCAAGGGACATCAATCAAGCTTTCCTAGTGACTTCCCACATACATCCATCCATCTTCCGTATTTTTGTACATGCTCACGCTGCAGTAAGCTTGAAAACAGAAAAGTTACAAACCCAGAGCTATGAAACTGTGTATAAAATAACAGTATGTCTCTGGTTGTAATTAACAACTGAAGAATTTACACAAAATTAAAGCCAATGTACATGGATGTGTGCGTAGGTTTCAAATCCAGTGTATATAGAAAAAAATTGGGCATTGCCAGAAGGAAAGAAAAAAGAAGCCATGAGATATTCCAGAGTCTTCATTGTGCAGTATGGGTGGAGAGAAAAGTGGGATATGGTCCGGGTTTGGTGAAGGTGCTAATGTTCATTACCTACAAAAGTGATATATTATCTCTTTTGCTGTGTTTTTAGTTCTAACAGAAGTCCTTTCCTGTACAATTGTCAGAGTCTTGCTCTGTGAATGAGTTTCCTGCTCTCCCTACTTATCAGCTGGTTTCAAGGAGGGCCTGCTTTCCTGTCTTTCTGTAATTTAGCTCCCTATGTGAGGCTTGACTTGACCCTGTCAAGAGTCAACCCCACTCCGGCATAACTCTTGAGGCCACTGAAATACATAAACTTCCCACCACCTCTAGATGCTCTCCCCTGGGAAGTATCATCCTACATATAGATGTATATATAGAATTGAAATATAAAACCTGGGAACTCTGAGAAGGCAGCAGCCTCCATGACTTACAGGCACAGGGCATTTGATGGAAGTGGGAACATCCCCTCAAAGATCACCACAAGATTTTTCCCATGTGCGTTACATGCCATGATTATATACATTAAAGTGTCTCGAATTTTTAATACACTCCAGATGCTTTTTCCTGCCCTTTTCTCCCACTCAGCTTGACTCCCCCCAGCTGATTGATTCTCATAGTTTATGTTCAGGGATTCAGTGTTTTGCTTACTTGCCAGATTAGCTGTTTTCGGCTCACCAAAAGCTGCCCATTGAGCCTGGGGAAATGCAATATCATCTGCTGGGAAGCTGCAGTGTATGGAAATGGGATGAGCAATCAGAGTGGGAGTGTTCAGCTGTACTCAGCACCACACAAACTTTGGGCTTTGTGAAGTCAGCAGGAGTTTTCCCAACAATTCTGAAAGTACACAATCAGGCCAGTTTTGGGAAGAGCTGACAAATGCAATCTATCAAACAACAGGGAGTCATTCCTTCTGTTGTGATTCTGACTTCTTTTCATATTTTTCCTTTTGTGTGTTTCCTAAAACATGAAAATTGCAGGCTGCCTTTTGTCCCAGGTCACCTGCTGCATGTACTTTATAACTCTCCATTTCTTCAACTGTTTAGTGCCGGGCAAACACTACAAACATCCAGAGATTCCCTCACCATTTTTTATTCTCCAACTTTGTACTGCAAACTCACACCTTCTCTCTCCCCAGAGGAGGAAGCAACATGGTCTTGTTCTCTTAGAGACCCCACAAAGATCCCTCTCTAGGCACCAATTCTGTGTGTAGCATGTAAAAATGAAAGGAAGATGCAAACACACCTGGGATATGACCCAAAGAGGAGCACTATTCAAGGACAGCCTTGGATGCAGAACAAACTGTGATCCCGTGAGTCACAGAGTTTTGGTTTCCTTCCCTGGCAGCTGTTAGTGCCAGTGAGATCCCAAGTGAGTTTGGATATCTTTCAGCCCTCTTTAGCCCTGGAAGCTAAAACCTCTGGGAAGTTTTTGGAATCTGCTTCACACACACAGGATGGAGGAAAAAAGCAATATGTCAAAGCACTCATGAGGGCATGCAGGGAAATGCTGGTATGAGGAAGGAGGAGGGCTGACAGGCAGCTTCCTTTTCAGGGTGATTGCACAAAACCTCTGCAGCCTCCACTTTTGTTTGATTCATTCAAATAGTTCTTCCTGTATCTAGTTATTAACATATTAACAGGAATAATATTACTCATATCTGATGATAATGATTACCTAACAGATGTGCTAAGATAACAGAGTATTTTTTCTGATGCTTTAAAGTAAGAACCATATATATATTCTTAGCATTAAACTTATCAGACTGTAGACAACACATATACAGAAAGCATCGTTTGTCATGGATGAGAGAACATGAGAGAGCTGGATTTTCCTGCCTTGTCCTGCTCTGCCATGCCTGTCCTGGCCTTTCATCTGTCAGCAGAAACCCCTCATAAGCTCTGTGGTGACATCAGCCAGTGAAATTTGTTCTCTACTGCTCTTTAAGGGGGGAGTCTGCTTATTGCTGTACTGGACCACTGGTGATATCAAAACTCAACATCCCCTGAGATCTGCTCAGGATCTCTTGATCTGGTACCCGGTGTCAGCTCACCCCATCTCACCTACAGGCATCACTTGTTCGGCTCCTCAGCAGAGAGCAGTCACATCCATTTGTCCACATATCCCCTAGAACTGACATTTCAGTGAACTGCATTCCCTAATGCTGTTCTTCCTTGCTTTTGTGATGTCTACTTTTTTTTTTCTTTTTCTAGTGTGAAAGAACAGATTTGATTGCTTATGAACCAGAAGAAGCAGCACAACGGCAGAGAACGTAGGCAATTCACTGGCATAATAGACTAAAGCAAATACAACCTGCAGTGCATAGGTCAAAGGGAATTCCAAAATCATTGGAATTCCAAAATCATCGGCCATTTTCCTTGGCACTCTATTGTGGCCGTTTACTCTTGTTTTATTTGTTGCTGTTATTGCAGCAACATTATTTTTCTGCTCTTTCTGACTCAATTCTTTACTAATGCACAGACAGTATTACATTATATTATATTATATTATATTATATTATATTATATTATATTATATTATATTATATTATATTATATTATATTATATTATATTATATTATATTATATTCCTCAGCTTTGTCTTCTTTAGACAGAGAAAAACATGGTGCTAACTACTCCACTTATGTATATTCTTACTCCACTTTTGTATATTCTTTATATATCCTTTAGGCATAACATTCCCAATAACCTTTCACTCTTTTAGCTCACATTTATTTTTCTTGAGCTTGTGCCTCCTACTGTACACAGCAGTACAGATGATATCTCATTGCTGCCTAATGCAGTGCTATTAATATTTCTCCATTTCTGCTAGACAAACTAAAGTTTAAGGATTGCATTTGCACTTTCCACAGTCTCATCAGACTGGTAACCTATCATAATCAAGATGATAACTAATACTCTTCTTCCTTTGTCCTTTTGCATAGTCTCCCTGGTTTATAGCAGAAAAATCTTGTGAATTGTCTGGATGTACATTATTCCTGCCTTCCAAGCTTTTGCATGTAATTTCATTTCAATTACGTGAATCTGCAAAATCATTATTTTTTTCACTCAAGATATTCAAACCCTTGTAGCTAAATGTCTTTAGCACATTTCAATAGCACACTCACTTTGTACCAAATTTATTGGTGCAAACATTAAATAAGATCAGCCCCAAGATGAAAACTTGAAAAACTGTGGTCATAAGCTCCCTCCAGGCAACAGCTCTCTTTTTACTAGCCTGGTCTTCTGTTCATCTGTTCTCTTCTCCCTTGCATTTCCCATCCCAGTGCTAGTTTGTACTAATGGTTTCCAATGCAACAAAGTACCATAAGCTTTATAGAATCAATACATATATCTCCTTTGTCTGAAAAATCAATCCCATCAAAAAAAAAAAAAAAGGTACCACATATAATACACCTTTGATAAACCTGTGGGATTTTGGATCATATTTTTCATTCTTTTCCATATTTTTGGTATTTCTTACCTTTAAAGTCTATTCTAAAGCCCTTATCTGTCAGAGATCAGGTTAGTTATCCACCAGAGTTAATGAGACCAGAATGATGATCTACCATAGCACAGACTTCCCATTTTCTTGGAAAATACTTCATGAAAGGCCCCACTTGTCACTCTCTGTTCCAATAACACCATCTCTGAGATGTGAAAAAGTCTGAAAATCCTTGCTACTGCAGTTGTACATCCATATTCTTTCTGGATAATGGGCTGTAACCCAGGTGTTCTGTCCTTTTTGACCTGAGCACTGAATTTTGCTTTCCTTGTCCTTGTTGCAACACTCACTCTAATGGATAGTGCTCCTCTACCTCCTAGTTTTTTAATTGACCTTCCTATTGAAGGTGCATTGAGAAGGGCCACTGAGTTTGTGCATGGTGACAACAGTGTCACTGGCTCAGGCTCATTGCCTCCCACTGCAGCTGAAGAGATATCAGCAGAATCCCCCCAGTCAATTCCCTCTGTGGGACTTGCATTCCTGGGCCTCCACATCACTTTCCTGGAGAGGTCACTAACTCCTGTTCTTCCATACTTTGGATATCTTGATAATCTTGCACTGAGTCAGATGTGTTTGTTGTTCTGATAGCATTACCCCAGCCGACAGATAAAGAGCCAAATTTCTCCACAGAGTCAGTCAGATTGCCCTAGACAGGATTCTTAATGGGCTCTTCTCAGATAAGCTTTGTTTTCCCCATGTTTGTACCTCTGTTCAGAAGCTCCCATACCTCTGTTCAGGTAGGGCATAGGTATCCAAATAATAGAATGCGCAAAATATTTTTCTACCAACAAGTAAAACGAATTTTTACCTTTGTTTTTCAGGTAATGTGGGTGGTTTTTTTGTAAGCCCTGAAGTGACTATTCCTTTGATTAATAGATCCCTCAGGGTCTTTCAGGATGTTGCAGGGAATATGGATGGTTTGTGATGCTTCCACACAGTTATGTTGCAATAGGTTTATGTGCTCCCTCACTGGGAAGCAACTGTCCAGACCCCTGTGTGTTTTACCACTGGAATGCTCAGAGTCACACACACTTTATCTCCCACCCACACAGCATAGGGGAATGACAAAATAGGAGTCCAGAAATGTACCTAACTGTGCCTCCTTGTCATCCACATTTTAAAATTAATTTCTTATTTTTGTTTTTGCCTTTGTTTTTGCAATTTGTTTTTGTCTTCGATTTCTACAGAGGTCTGTGCATGCTCCTTTTGGCCTTCCTTGCATGTTTGTAGAAGTAAAACGATACACTACTGACCAAAAAGCTGTCAAGTTTTGATAAATATGTATTCTGGTCCAAAGAGTGAGGATCTGCTCTACCAGAACTCTTGTGTTAAGCTGTGATAGCACATCCTACTCCCTTCACAAGGAAAGCAGGGTCTCTCTCAGCCTGCTGGCAGGGGTGTTGATATGTATTTGCATTGGCCCTTCTCTTTTGGGGCTGCAGGCAGAAGAGCCAGTCAGGAGGGGTTTTGTGACTGCAGAAGAAATAGTGGGATGTGGAGAAAATAGTAAAGTCTATAGATCTATAGTGCCATACAGGGTGTTTTTGGGGTTTTGGCTTTAGAACAGTCCTTGAGCTGGCCAGAGGCCAGACCAGAGTGATTCATCTGTATCTGAAACTAATCTGTTCTGGACCACTGCTGTAAATGCAGAGGATTCAGTAACTGAAAGTGCAAGGGCTTCTTCTCTCTACCAACTGTGAAGACAGCCAAGTGCTAACTCTGCCCTCACAGCACTTTATATGTTGATTAAGGATTATTTTGGCATGAAGACAGACCTCAGGAAATACAGGAGGCCTATCTAGTTGCAGAACAGGGATAGTATTACAGTGTTCTTGCATTTAAACCAGAAAATGGCAAGATTTCCTTTCAGATTACATGCACCTTTTCACTCTAGAGGTAAGTATGGGTTAAAGTTGGTGACGAAGAAAAGCAGGAAGGAACATCAAGGTAACCTTTTGCAGGTAGATGGCATACTTTATACCAGTGTATACTTAAGAAGTAATACTTAATAAGTATCCATTCTACCTGCCAGCCTTGCCTTACCCATATTGTCAGACAATTGCTGCTACAAGAACATTGCTAATATAGTAATACATTTGTTTATGTCGTTTTTTAGGACTTCTGTTCTGTTTATTTTCTTGATGGGGAAAAAGAAGGTTTTTCTCCAGAACGGTTTGGAGGAAATGTGCTACTGAGATCCCACACAATAATTCTGATTCCCTTTTTTTTTCTTTTTGTGTGACTAAAACTGTCTAAATCTTCTTAATAGCATTTTGGTAACTTTTCAAGTTGGAAACCATTCCATTTCAGATTAATTCATGCTGCCACACAAGTCCTAGAGCTATGCAGATAAGCTGAATGTACCACACTACAATATCTGTGTTGTAAACCTAAGGGTATTCATGGGCTTTTCGAGTGAATGCACATTCATACGTGGAGTAGGCAACAGGCAGTGAATGAGCTACTTTATGTGAATGTGCTCAACAGCTGAAAAATGAACTATGTCATGGATTTCAGCTTCATGGAGTGAGCAGCTGAATTTGTTGGTGACACTGAAAGATTGTTCTTCTGTATGACTCAGATTGATTCAGTGGTTTGACAATTCCCCCTTCTTTGTAAATCCTTCGCACCTGTAGATGCACAACACTAACAAAGGTCTAATTCTGGCAGTTAGCAAAATCCCAACTGTTAACATGTTTAAATGAGTGCAGCAATTTTTCTGATGTAGATGTTCCTTGCAGCACTCATTATATGTTGAAGAATAGCATTAAACTGATACATTCTTTGAAAGCTCAGTTTTAAGATTTTACGTCAGAAAAAAATATCCATGCTGAGTTCAAAATACTCTCAAGAAAATTACAGAAAATATATGATTCCTAGACTCTAACACTGCAAACTTGAAGCCAAATAGAATGAAAATTGTCTTTCCTCTTAGGCCACTTTTTACTAAATTCTTTGCAGGATAAATAACATCAAGCCACTAAATAAATACAATAGATTTCTCAGGAAATCTAAGGTGACATTCCAATGTCAAACCACAGGAAATCCCTACAGACTTTAACCATAGACTTTCTAATCAATATACCCCCAAATAAATATTAAAACCAAAACCACAAATGGCATTTTCCTTGCTGCTTGAGATATACACTGAGATGTCAGAATATTAAATCTGTCTGTACCCAGCTTGTTTATAAAGACAATAGTGGCTGTAAAAGAGCTGGAAATAAGGAAAAAAAGAATCTACATGAGGTTTGCTTCTGGCTAACCAACTTCTGATGAGATCCCCAGTTCAGCTGTAAATCAGGATTTCAAAAGAGAAAGGGAAATAAATCATTCCATATGCAAGAAAAACTCACCCAAGTTTTTATTGCAGTAGAAATGCCAACACCTAATTTTTAGCAATCATTTTATGAAAATGCCACTGAGAAACCATAAATCTTCAAACACTCCTGCACACTACAGAAATATGCAAGCACCTCTTGAAAGCATGTGGAAGTGAATACTACAGGGCCAAAATACAAATTCAGATGAGATGCTGAAGCGTATTGCTGGTTGTATGATGATAAATGATGTGTTCAAGGTTCTTGTTTGGGATTGTAGCTCAAACACAGGAAAAAATAGAGAAGTGCTTGATTCAGGGTACAGCAGTCACCTCAGGTAACTGCAACCTAGCCTGGAAGCCAGGCTGTTGAATTCCCTCTGTGTGATCAGTGACGCAGCCCAAGACCAAAAATGTCAAATGCAATAACTCATGATTCAGAAAAGCTTCAGGAAGGGCCCAGACAAAAAGAGCAGAGAAGATGGAAGAGGCCATGCAAGGACACAAGAGGAGGCAAGCGAGGTTTTTTTCTGACTGCTGCCTATTCAGGCAAATCTAATTTTAAGGGCTGTGAGTTTCTTGAAGTATTACAGATTTTTTTTTTTTTTACAAGGTTTTCCTTTAAGTACACAAAGTCATAGAGAAAGAGCATAGGCTAAATCAAATACATAGATTGGATTGTGCTCTGGATGTCTGTTTAGATACATCATTAAAGAAGAGTTGATTGCAGCAGTGGTGGTAATGCAGGTACCTAAGGGGTCCCTTCCTTCAGGAGAACTGGTTTTGGAGGTGCCAACATTGAAAGTGCCTGTGCCAGCTGACCAGCACACCAGCCTGATGAGCTGTACACATATAAAAGGGCACTTCCATCTGAGAATAGCCTTCTCTGGGCAAAACTGGCTCCCATTCCTTGGGCTGTGCTATTGCACTGTGGGCTGAGAAACAGATCTGCAATGCCTCTTCTCCATTTCAGAACAGACTCCAAGGCAAACAGTTCATTTCTCTCTTCAAACTGCTAAGTTTTAGTTTAAAATAGTCATTTTCAGGAGCACAAAGACATGGAAATAATAGTGGCGGCTTTTAAAGCTGTCTGAAGGACAAGGTTTGCTGTCATTTTTCTCTTTCCTCCCCTAAGTGCCAGTCACCAAGTGGAACCCTTTTATTTTGCAGAGGTGTTTTTGTACTGTATTGGAAGGTTCTTAGAACTAAAATTAATAGAAGTAAAAGCAAGGACAGCCCAGAAGTGTCATTTGCTTAATATAAATTAAGTCTTTTCATATCTAAATATCTGTGACTGTGGCACTTTGCAATGTCATAAAGGAAAGACAAAGTTCTCCAGATACTTAAAAACTTTGCTGTCTTAAAAATTAGAACAGTGCCTACTCAGTATGGGACAGTGGGTTATGAAGATGGTAAGGAGGGTAAGGTAGGAGGGATTAACGCTGGAAGCATAATAAGAAACATCATTAACACAAATTTAAACATTAATTTTGTGATTCTTAAAAGCAGACTGCAGACGTCCGAAGGGTGGACACACAGAGGCAGAATGAAAAGGTTTTGGAAAACTGAGACTCCTGGTAGCAGCTCTGCCCTAAGTAAGGAGAGTAGGTGGGAAGGCATGAGCCCAGGAAATGTTCAGCCTTCTGCTCTCCATCTATCTGAGGCAGAACATGAGAATAACCTCACTCAGTAGGACCTTTGCTAGGCTCCTGCTTAAATGCTCTGTTACACTGCTCCTGGGCACCAGGCCATCTCTTTCCAACTGGAGCTCACTGAAATCAGAGCAGCTAAAAAAAAGATGAAAAGTATTTCTGAGTCCTGGGACAGCACAGAGTGACAACAGACCTGATAGAAGAAGCTCATGATTGCAAGGGCAGGCACAGCTCAGGGATGTGGTTCAGGACAGCAGCAGGTTGCCTCATGAGGGATGCCAATGAACACCATGAAATAAAGGACATCATCAGGTGACCAGGAACATGGTGAAACCCACAGGAAGATGAAAAGGAGAACTGATTTTCTTGTACAAATAATTGCTCAGAATCCTTTCTTGCAATTTAAATAGGAAAGGCTTCTTGTCCTTTTTTTTTGTAGTGTTAAATGAGAGGGAAAGAAATGCACGCAAACAAGGAGAAAGGAAAGGGGAGAACACTCACTCTCATTAGAACAGAAATAGAAGAGCAAGAATGACAAGACCATGAAGAAGCAAAACCCCCAGCAGTCTAAGCCAAAGATACTATAATTTCCACTCTTCTCTGAACCAGGAGCTTCATAGGATGAATCTTAGCGAAATCAAGCCTGGTTTGCACTGGAGTAGAAGGGAACAAGGTAGAAGGTGTCTTAAACAAGTAGAAGGTGTCTTAAACCTGACCACACCACTGGGCAGTTCAGCATGTCAGAGGAGCCTCTGCTCCTTCACTCTGCTTCTCCTGCCCTTTTGGCCTAAAAAGTTTTGGGGCAGGTCCCCCTGGATTCTGTGTTTGAGCAGGGTGTGGGACATGACAAGCACCTGCATTTCAGTCCCATCTTCTTCCCTCTGGGTGCTGCTGCATTAATGTGAAACGAGATGGGCATGGGCATAGAAGCAGACCTGCAAAAATTGTGAGAAAAACACTATGATAGCCCAACTCATTTAAATGCCAGGAGTCTTTAAGTACATTATATATTCAACTTATTGTTGGGTTTACGGTCAGGAGCCAATTTTGCTCTAATGAAAATAAAGGAAAGTGTTGAAGTTCAGAGACTATGCAAATAGAGATTAATACACACTTTCAAAAGGGTTATTTAACATTTTTACTGCTTTAAAACTATAATGCTTTTTGATTTTGAACATTTTCAGGGTTATTAACTTGGCTCAGATTTAATACAAGAAATTTATATATGTGAAATGGAAAGACAAGCATGCAAAAATTATTGCAGGAAGTGAATTGCAGAGTGAGGACTGTATATGGATGCTGAAAGACTCCATGTATTTAAAGACAATCATTTTGGGGATAATGACGACTGAGTCATCGTCACATACTGCATGTCTTTATATGTCAAAATAAGAGTAACAAATGTAGTCATAAGGCAAATCTGTGTGACTGAGTAATGAAGGCTGAAAAAGACCTAATGGCTGGAATAATTATGGCTGGGAGGGTTGCTTGCTATGATAATATGTGGTTTGCCTAATGAGGAACGGGCAGAGGAGAAGATTCAAGATATTGCACTGTATATTATAAACAAAAGGACTGAGGCACGATGGCCAAAGTTGGCATGCAGGCAGACTTCAAAGGACTTGTGGTACATAGTGCATCACGGAGAGGCACGTTGGAGCTGGCAGGGTGACAGGGTATCCTTCTTCCCAGAGAGTTTGCACCTGTGGCTTCTGCAGAGCATGGCCAGCACACCTGATCTGTGCTGCGGGGAAAGGAAATGGGCCTTGACTCACCATGCTTGAGGAGATGATGATGATTGTCACAAGCTGCTGGCGGGACAAAAGCAAGTTGTCTTGTTCATGGAAAAGTGGGAAGTGACCCTGGAGCACTGCTGGTGGTACCTCTGCACTGGTTTGATGCAAACACTGATTTTCCAGTTCCAAAGCACAAATAGGTTTGGAAAGTCTGCACCTTGTTTGAAGGTATTTCAGTGAGAGTTTTGCTGTTAGCTTCAGGAGACTAAACATTTCTTCTACAGATGTCTGTGAACAAAAATGGTGGAACACTGAGCAATGGCTTAGCTTGAACAACTATTATGCCAATTGTGAAGTAAATTATCTGCCTTAAACTCTTCAGTTAACAGAAGCAATGAACCGTGCTCTAACTTCATTGGTAATTTTCCCTATGTAGATAATAATTTCTCTTTAGATTTCAGTGAAGTCTGTATTTTGGACCTGTGATAAGAGTGTCATGATGATTTAATGATTTTTATCAGTTGGATTTATTAATAACTTATATATTAGTTATTTCTGAAAGTCCTATAATTTAATCAACATGAAATGGAGAAGAACTTCTCAGTAATAGATTAGCACTATCTATTAGTTATCACTTACTGTCAAAACTAACTAGTGTTGAATATTAATGTTTGGGAAAAACCCCTTCTGTCCACAATGAATGTACCCAAGTTTTGCACACTGTGCAGGTCAAATATGACATTAGAGATCATTTTGAGCATTGTTGAACCATCCACAGGGTCATTTCTCAAACAGAGCCTAGGTTCACAGCTGAGAGCTGTGGCAGAGAGCTGTCATGGACATCCCCCTATCTATCCCCCATCCTTCGTCTGTCTGAGCTATGAATGGATAATCACAGATGGGAGCCTGGGTTTCTGTGTGCTTACACCCTACACCCTTTGGCTGCTGTGCTTACCTCAGTGGGGCTGTTAATGAAAATGAAGGTTTGCTGAGATATCTGCAGGGTTGTATGCCTAAGGGACAGAGTTTTTAATGGGTCATAAATCCAATCAAGATTTTCATACCGTGTGAGGAAGCTGTGCAGTGTGTGGAAAACAAGAGCCTCCCTGAAAGCTACTGTTATGCAAATATAACACGCTCACAGCGTACATTAAAGAAGCCCCCAAACTGCAGCTTTTTGGCTTGACACAGGAAATAAAATGAGACAAAACCAGGAGGGAATAGGACTGATCAATTTGCAAGATAAAGATTAATAAAAAGAACTTATTGCATGATTCACGTGGAAATTTTATGGTTAACTCACTGTAAGTTTTTTTAAAAGACCTCTTTTTAACTTTCTGTACCAGAACTATGATTCATTCACACACAAAGGTTATATGAGAGGCACAATTTCTTAGTTCATTCAGGCTTTCCTGTTCAAAGGAGAGAGGCTTTTGTGAGATCCGCTGTTGTTCAGAGAGGGAATTAGTTTTATTAGCAGTGTGTCATTCACAGTGTGCCTTACACATATACCAGCTTCCTCATTTTTTTTTTTTTCTTTCCAGTTTGTTAGCACTGGCGTGGTTTGGGATTCTCAGTATGAATAAAACCCATTTTTTGCTTCCAGTATTCTCACCCCAGGATGGCATTTCCTTCTCATCAAGGACACAGGACTCCCAAAAAAGAAAGAGCACAAAAAAAATCCCCCAGCAATGCTATTCTTGCAGGATGTCAATGTTACCAACTGATTTAACCACAAAAATCTTCCTGCCTCATCCTTTCTTGTACCTTAATGTGTTGTTTTTAGCACTGAACTAGCTCAGGAGCTTTTCCAAGACCTTTTGTTCTCTTTGCTAAGAGCTGTATGGATGGTGCTAGAATTAATTCCCGCGTTTGGGAGAACATCGAGGCCATTCTCTGCAAAGCGAACCTTTATTATTTGCAAATCCTGGTAGGATCACATGAAGCGTGGGATGTCTCCCTGGTCCCTGGCAAGCAGACACAGCAGCCACAGCCAGCCTGCCCTGCTCCAGCTCCCAGACAGCAGGAGTGGGAGCACAAGAGGCCTGAGCCCCCTCGCTGAGGATGCTGTTCATGTCGATCTGTAAGCAGAATTTCTGTGTCTCAGTTCAAGCAAACAAGCAAGCCAGCCCTTCTTGCACCAGGGCATGGTTGTATCAGCTCTCACATATAGGTGACAGAGCCCTGTGCTGCATCAAGTATCAAGCATTTGTAATAATTTGGGATTTATTCTCAGAAATTAGAAGTCCAGGGGGAACTGCGAGTGACCATCTCTCTAACTGTCTGCATATGGCAGATGGTAAGCTTTCTTCAAATTAATTGGAGCAAGAGCATCTGTTCCAGAAGACATTCAGTTAAAGTTTTCAGTACTGTAGAAACCAAAAAGCTAAGCAGACTCAGAGAACTCACATACTTAATGATTTGAGGCATGTTTCTCATCTGAAGTTTTCTGTGTTCAACACCTGGGCACTGCCTGCTACCACACTTTTCTTTGCAAAATAAAGAACTTTCAAACTTCTGTTCCTTACATTACTAGTTGTAGACTGTGATCATATTTCTTCCTTCTGCTTAAGTAAAACTGATGGAGTTTCTGGATTATTTAATTATTTAGCATATTTTTGTGGTCGCATTCCTTGTCTTTTGGCTTTCTTCCTGAACACTCCTCATATTCTCAATGTCCTGCTTGACCAGGGTATGGGTAATGAAAAGTCCACTGGGGCAATAATCATATTTGATGCAGGTATGATGGATGCATCCTCCTCCTCCTCCTTCTGCTCCTCCTCCTGGAGCCTGTCCTGGTTCTGCAGCCTCTGATCAAGGCTTGTTCAGACCTGCTGGTGCAGCATGGACTATTGAATAGCAGTGGGCATATTTTAGATGCTTAGGTCTTTTCCAGGATATCTCAATGTACTTGCAAGACAGAGTTCTGTAAATGCAACCTATATTCTGCAGTTACAGGTTTTCAATTTCATATTTGGCTGTGTTAAAATGCCCTTGGGTTTCTTCTGTTCAAAGTAGTGCATGATTTTTTTTTGCCACCTGCAAGTTTCTTATTTGTGATTTTTTTTTGTTGTTTTTCTCCCAAAATCACTGATTAAATATTCAGTAGAAAAAAAAAGGAGTCAGTAATTGATCTTTGTGGGACCTCCTTAGAGAGAAATCCACTCCTGAATAATTCTCCATTCACACAGGCCTTTAGGGAGCTGTCAAACAGCTTTTAATCCATACTGCTAAGAGAATGGCATTAATTTTGACACTATTCATACCCCAATGTAAAGGAGCACGTTCCAGAACTGCCATATTTGACCAGAACAAAGTTGAACCTGCAGCTGTATTTGAGTTTTCATGGGATTCAAATAGCAGACAGCTGGCTGACCATCTCAGGCTGTTCCAGCTTGATAGTTCCATGGTTTTTTGAAAGGAGAGGCAGACCTCTGCAGTGATATGTTGCCAATGTTTTAAGTCAGAGGTCCCATAAAATGTTCCCAGCTCGGTGTTATAAATCTAAATATCTAAATTAGCCTTTGCAAAAAAAGAAAACAAAAAGAAAAAAAGGAAAAAAAAGAAGGAAAAAAAAGATAAAAAAGAAAAAAAAAGAGGGTGTGGAATCTATTATTATATCTTAACTCTTTATGTGCTTTCCTGTGATACAAGACAGAGAGAATGACAAAAAATGCCTTAGTTAGATGTAATGCAAACAGCTATAGACTGCTCCTGGTAAATATGCTGAGGATATTTGCAGAGCCCCATTTTTGCACTAGTATATGGGCTTCTGGGGAGAAGAGGTGCCAAATGTTTTCTGCAGAGAGGTTTTGCTTTCAGTCTGCCAGAGCCTTTGTACGCCCTGAGCAATTCCAGCTACAAATTCTCTGCTCTCTGTAAGCAACCAGAAGCCATCCTTTCCTGGATGGCAGAGAGCTTTTACAGGGAATTATATGCTATATACTTCCCAAAGCTTCCCTTGGGTCTGAGGGACGCACGAACAGCTCACAGTGCTCCCTCCTTCTATGAAAATCAGCAGTAAGGGAGGAGCAAGGGGAGAAGTTTCTGGGCAGGGCTCTGGCCAGGGCAGCAGGTGATTGATGCTTGGTTAACCCCCAGGTCTTCCTTTCTCAGCACAGTAAGAAAGCAGCTCTGCAATGGTTGCTTTTAGTGTTGTCAGTTTAGATCGTTCAATGCATCACTGGGTTAGCCACAACCACAGCCAGGGACAAGGGGAAAGTGGTATGAAAAAAATTGCTCTGGTTCTCATACTTTTCAGTCCATATATATTGTGACTGGGTCTTCATCTGCTAAAATGAGCAATTTTTTCTGGTGGGAGATGACATAAACAGGTGGAAACAGCAGGTAGGGCTGCAAATCCAGCCTCAGGGTCCTGCACAGGGCGACTCCAACCTGAGTGGAAGAAGATGTCTCTTTTAGGCTGTGATAGTCTAGCTATCATTTATGAGAATAATTCATACCTTGAAGCATAATAATCCATGGATGTTTACATATCAGAAAATCCCTAGACCTTCATTGAGAATGAAGGATACAGAGGCGCTGTAAACTTTCTCAAACAAGCAAACAAAATACAGGCAAACCCCATAGCATGCAAAATTCAGCACCTAGATCTAGTTGGTTGAAAGATGAGCAGGCCTTTCCTTCCTCACTCAAATCACGTTTAAGATCATATATCTTCATTCTATAATTGTAAGTCCAGCAGCCACTAACTTTGGCACATGGGAATAATTACATGAGAGCAAATTCATCCCCTACAAATGTGAGGGAAAAAATGACAGAAGTTTCCTATCAAATGTCCATCTTTCAGGAAAGACAGAGAAATCAAATCCATGAACCAGAATAGCTAAACATGCCTCATTTATCTTGGCCTTTCTAAAAAAATATTTTTTTTCTCCTGTAAGAACACAGACTGGTTCATTTGTGGAACAGATTACTATAAAATTGCAGCTAACAAAAAAAAACCTATTAAAAATTGCCTACTGCTCACTGATAATAGACACAATTTCTCTTTGCAGCCAGTGAAATGAAATTTGGCACATCAGTCACTCGTACAAGGTTTTTCTGCTGCTCCTATCCCACGCACTAGACACACGTGTGTCAGTTGTGCTTGCGTCATTGTTAAAAGCCTTAATGACTGACTCATTTTTCCATGGCATGTGGCGAATGTAGGCTGGACTTCTGCGGGCTCTTGGAGCCAGGGAACAGGAGGAGGAAAGAATATCTGCAGGAGGGCAGGCTCCAGGAGGGCAGCACAACGGGCAAGGCTCGCCCCACCAAGCTCTGTCATTTCCCCGTCTGTGTGACTTGCTTGTAGCCAGGCATTGGCTTTGCAAACCGATCAGCTCATGGAAAACTCCAGCTAAATGCCATAATTTCTCCAAGGGAAGTGACCACCTCCTCCTCACACTCCTGTTGGCAAAGGGAGTGGCACAAACACATCCTCAGGGACTTCAGGGAGAGCTCTGTGTTTGCCTGGCTCCAGCTGGTTGCACCAACCCAGCTCACCTAAGCCAAGGAAGAGGCAGGAGCAGAAGAGGTGCTCACATATACAGGACAAACACTGGTCAATGTCACCATTCTCTAATATCTTCTCACATAGAAAGTTGCTTGGTTGTTTTGGGGAGTGTTGCATCAGCCATCACAGTGTCCCAAGAGGAGCAGTGTCCTGTTTTTTGTCCCAGGCGTCCTTAGTACCATCATCACTTTTGGAGTTAATAAGTGATAAGGCAATTATTCTTTTTACTCAGATGTTCTTGAAAAATTGGTCAAGTTGGGCCAGAGTAAACATGTCCCAAATCCAATCTCTGATTTGTACAAAATGGGGTACTTGGATGGACAGGGAGCTACAGCAGCAATGCTTAACAGTGGCTGTAAAGTCAGGTGGATCAAATGTCTCAATTTTACATGGCTTTGAAATAACAAC
This sequence comes from Molothrus ater, assembly GCF_012460135.2. Taxonomy (NCBI): domain Eukaryota; kingdom Metazoa; phylum Chordata; class Aves; order Passeriformes; family Icteridae; genus Molothrus; species Molothrus ater. The sequence goes on from NC_050479.2 coordinate 40,659,193, forward strand.
AGCTGTCTGCAAAAGGTACCAACATTCTGACTCTTCCATGCATCTGTTTTACACCTGCTCTGGTGTTGTGGCAGGGTTACCTTGCTTTGGTGGCCAGAGGGCAAGGCTTTTCCAAACCTGGTGTGTGTGACTCACGTCCTCCATGAGGCTGGCATCCCCTGTGGGACTGGCAGCCTCCATGCTGCCATACAGCAGCTGCCATCTGGGCAGTGGCTGGGCACAGCTTCTTCTCACCTTTTGGATAACACATCTCAGCCCATGTTGCAAGCAGCTCACTTTCAGAAAGAGGAGACAGACAGCCCTGCTTGGTTTCTGGCTTCTGTCCTGCAGCAGCAAGAGTATCAATTAATATCAGCAATGATGCCAGTTAATTAGTGGTGGTAGGCTGGAGGACACTGACACCTTTTCCTTGTATGTCCTCTCGAGAACAGATTAATCCCAGGTGGGTCAACCAACAGTGTGGCAGATGGCTGCAACCCTTCCTGCTGCTCACCTTGGCTGGGGCTGATCTGGATGCTCAGCACTGCCCAACTTGGTGTTCAGCACAACCTTCCCAGGCCGTCGTTCAGCCACACAGAATTTGGGGTGAGATGTTAATTTATCAGCTTAGTTTTGGAGATGTAGACAGAAACCATAAACACCCATGCCAAAGCTACATTTTGTCAGAAACCAATCTCCCAAGGAGTGAATTCCTTCAAATGAAATTTCTATACAGTTGAATAGGTCAATTCAAAGTCATTACATACTAATGCTGCTGCAACCACCTGCGCACCATTCTGCTTTATGATACTCAGATATCATTTCAAATAAAGCTAATATGAGACCTCATTCATCTGTATTGATTCCACAATAAAGGCACTAAAGGCAGTCTGGGAACACCTAGGATCAGCTCCAGGCTTTAGAATGGAGTTTGCCATGTCACTCCCATTGCATGTTCATGTTACCTCTAGACTTGTCTTCTCCCCAATGTTAGTTCTGTTGGCTCCTCCTGAGACACCTGAGAGTGTGATGACCTCATCTTGCTCAGGTGACCAGACATGAGAAGACAAATTCCCCCCTGGTGATCCTGTAAGAGGTCCCTTTGACTGGTATTTTTCTTTCATCCAGAGATTTGTTCCCTTTACTTTTACACTGTGCATTCTTGGCAGTGATATATGGGAGGCAGAGAAGGGCCTGTGCAGTAGAGTTCTGCACCTCTAGAGCTACTCTGCATCTTTGTGACAGATGCAAGGATCAAGCTCAGTTTCAAAGTGGGCTGCACAACTGCTGGAGGAATATTAGGTCTGAAATGATCCTAACTACAACTTCTCTCTAAGATTTTTTAACTACACTTTACATGCAGCTGGTTACAGAAAAAAAACCACATTTCCTTCAGTGTCAACAGTGAAGAACCAGGCTGCTCTGGCTCTAGTGCATGCACTAGCATGGAGGGGTCAGTGGACTCTGGGGCAGCTGACCAAAGGCTGGAAATAGTTGCACCTTCCTACCTTACCATGCCCAGACATGGCTGTTCAAAGAACAGTGATCTCATCCTTCAACTGCTCTGAGATTTCCCAAATCTAACAAGCTTCGACTACTGCAACTACACTTCTCAGAGCAAGAAACCATGAAACAAACTTCTTTGATATGTGTCTCCAAGAGCAAGGGCTTATTATAATGTAGAACTTTTATATTTTTTGTAATATCTCTCCGCCCATCTTTTCCCACAGACAAGGGTTGCATTTCTGTGGGTTTTATTTCTACATTTTGCTTGAAAAGAGGCTTGAATGCTGGGACACAAGTGGGTGCTGTGGGGGCACAACACTTTCCAGCTGGGATTGGCACATAGATCTCACCAGGGTGGTGGGTTTCATGGCTTTAAAAACCCAGAAGAAGGAGAAACCCAGCTAATGATATGCTAGAGACATAGGCTTAACATCAGGCACCAGTTATAACTTGCTTTTTAATTCATGCTCTCAGAAGGAAAGTCCTTTTATCTGGATAAGCTATACTTAACTGCTTCACTTCATAGAACTGGGAATTGAAAAGTTTTCCCAGCTGGAGAGGCACCAATGTGGGCTCACCAACTTTCATGTGCTTCTCATTTGGCTGGTCTGAGCTACCTGCTCCAGGTGAGGCCCAAGACTAATGCAAGCATCCAACAAGCTACTTCCCACATGGAGAGGGTGCATCTCTTTCAGCAGGCTTGCCTCTTCAAAGGTGCAAACTGCTCAGAGCACTGAAGTCAAAATGAAATAGGCACTGTAGAAACATTGCTTTGCCTTTGCCTTTGCCCTTCCATGTGCCTAGATTTTCCAGTTTTCAATGACATCTTGAAAAAGTGGTCTAGCCCTCAGAGATGGAACTCAGCAGTGCCAATTGTCACCCAATGGGCAGAGTGGCAGAAAACCAGTCCCTATGGTCTTACCACAGTCATCTGGACATCATACCCCACGTGGGTGAAGCATCCCCAAGCTCTTGTGGCCTGCAGCCAGGGAAATAGTGAGCTTGGCTTCCTCAATATGTCTCAGTGCTGATCACACCACGGTTAGAGAAACAAACCTAGTGAGCACCACAAGAGACAGAGCACAAGGAAATGTGTAAGAAGTCCTCTGTTGGCTGCAGTGATTAACCAACCATAAAAGATGTTCCTGTGGAGATAATATTACACAAAATCTTGAGACAGGTTTAAAATTATGAGGAAGAAACTGTAATTGTCCAAACAGACCTGCTCTGCACCTGTGGGGGTGTTGCAATAAGTTTGCTGCTTCTGCTCTTCACACGCTTTTGAGTGTGGTGAAGAGCAGGTATTAGATACTGAGAATTAAGATCAAGTATTTTTAGAAATGCCTGACTGAGTCTGTATCCAACCACTTCTCTCTGTCCCAAGGCCTCCTAATTACCAATTTTTTTTCCTATGGCTGGAAAGCTGATACAGACAAACTGCTGCTAGGTGGATAATAGCAGATGTGTTTGCCTCTGAGCTATTGGCAGCCAAATTATCACTTGACCCGAAGTTCCTTAAAAGATCACTCCAAGTTTTTCTCCTACTTGCATATGGATGCAACTACTTGGTTGGAGAAAAATTTAATCAATGGAGGCAGCAGCAGCACAAAATGTGCCATGTGAGATCAGCCTCAATTGCTGTCAGGAGGAAGAAGGAATCACTGCTCTTACAATTTTGTGATTACACCAAATACAGCATTTCATTTTGGATCCATCCCAAATCAAATTATTTCTGAATTCTGGACAAACATAAAGGATTTCCTCAAACAATTTAAATATTATATTCTACCCCCAATTGTTTTTTTGAGTGCTTTCTTTTCATCTAGGCAAGGGGTTGGAATGTTCTACTCAGCAGTGCGGTGGAAATAGGAGGAGGATGCAGATAGACCAAGGTTCTTACCTGGGGCAAAAGATAAATGAAAGAAGGAAAACTAAGTCACGTCACACCCCAGAATTATGTCCTGACTGCTGGAAGTGCCTCTCCATGCTGAGTGGTTTTCTGACTGGTGGTTGCACAAATTTTCTCAAGTTTTCTCTCAAGTAGCGAGTATTCCTCAGAATTCACAGATAATTAAGTCTGGCTGAAACAGAATTTTTTTCCTGACAAGATCTTTTCCCAGGCAAGACATAATTCAGACTTGATACCAGGTATGTAGCAGAAGTCTGCCTGACTGTGCTATACAGAGGTAATAGAGCCTGCAAAATGCCCCCAGAGGGATGGGATTCGTGCCTTCCCCCAGCCTTTGGACGTGATTAGCCATTGTTAGTCCTATGGTGTATTCATCTCAGAGCTGCAGAACCTCTTTGTAACAAAGACAAATGTATATTGTATTTCTTCAGCTAAAAAGAGATGAAGCTGGCAATTTATAATGTTGAATTGCAAGTTCAGCCGAGTTTGGTGGTTTGCAGAGCTTAATCCTCTTTATTTAAAGTTTTATTCAGTGTGGCTGCTTCATTCTGAGCAAATTTTTCAATTGACCCTCAGAAGATAGGGAATCATTTTCAGCCTTTGACAGATTTGATCTCTTATCACTTTTAACTGGGAATTTGGAGATGTAATTATTTTAATGCTTTTTTAATTTGAAAATTAAACTTGCATCTATTTTATGAATAAAAGGACTAATGAGTTCCTCAGAGGGAAGGCCCTGCAATGAAATAACAGAAGTGTACAGTAAGAACATAGCCTTAGAGCTGGTTTGGGAGGAGCTGTCTTTGAGCCAATTCTAAGATCAAGATTGCTGCCATGTTCATTTTTGGAAGCCTCCTCCGTTGATTTTTCATTTGTGTATTCATTAGACTGAAAGCCCACAAAGTGCAGTTGATAATTACCATCAATGGTCTGGTTTGAATTCTTTTCAGACAAAGTTGATAATTCAGCTAAGTATCTGAATGGCTGAGGCTGCTTAATACCAGCCTGCTATGTTGCCTTTCATTTCTTCTCTTGAAGGCCTTTGTGAAGCAAAGTGAGGGCACACACACTGATTATCCCCAGCTTTTCCTGGTGATGAGATGCCAGCTCCCCCGTTGATGCCTGTCGTATTTTTGTTGTGGGAAGTTTGGGCACAACAACCTTGTTTTAACAGAAATTAACAGACTCTTATTTTACAACAATGCAGATTGAAAATAGTTGTATCAAGCAGCAGGTCAAAATGGTCTCTCCTACCTGTGATTTAGGCAAAATATTGACCATTCACTCTTCAAGAGCAGGGATGAGCACGTGCTGTTCTACTGTGAGGTTTCTCATTCTTTGAAAGGTGTAGGAAGATGTAGGGTGACAACAGGCCTTCCACTACAAAAAGAAGGTGGAAGATGATAAAAAGTTTTGGGGTTTTTTTTGCAGATTTTTCATGGCTGTTCAAGGCCAGTAATAGCTTGTGCTATGAGTTACTTTTTTTTAACTTTAAAGATAGGGACATCAAATTGTGTAACAAAGGGTTTAATGAGAAAAATGACTTGAACACAACCCAGTCTCCTGTCAGCCCCCAAGACAAGACTCCACAAATAAGGACTGGAAGTGAGAGGTTGAACACCCATAAATGCTTCAGATGCAGCTTCCAGACTGTAACTAGGCTCTCATCTTTCCCCTGCCATGTTGGCTGCTTTGTGGGGGTGGAAGAAATAGTTGCTGAACATGCAGAGCACCGAAGGATGCTCCTGGCTGAGACTTCTGATAAGCCTGCTGCTAGTGTGTTCTCCATGTAGTCACCCATATTTAGTATTTTTAAATGACTAGTTGAAGGTTCCCCAAAATTTAAATAAAATTGGCTTGCTAATGAAAATCAGAAACATGTGAGAATTGTGACCTTGATAAAATTTTCAGGTTTTGAATATTTCTGGTACAGTACATTTATGCTTTTTTGCAAGGAGTGCCTAGGAAAAGGTGCTATGAAACTGCCAGGCATCAACAAACAGATAACCCAACATTTTGATATTTTTGGCTTATGTACCTCACAACATCCAGAGATCATGAAACACCTCAAACTTCAGACTACTCCTGTTTGATAGATTAGAAGAGAAATGGGATTGCTCTTGGTCCTCCAGTAATGTGCTAAAAATGAGTGGAAACCTTTCCTTTGCATTATTTTATCACACTTTAAATCTGTGTGATTTTTCCCTCCCCAAACAATGTGATAATTTAAGTAGATTTCTGTACTGGCAGCCACAACACAGAAGGTATGGTGAAATTCACGGAACTTCTTTTGTATGAGAGCTGTCGTGCCTGAACACGTCGATTGTTATTTTTAATATCTCAGCTTCGAGACAGCTCTCGTCGAAAGACAATTCCTGCAGCATGCTCAGCACCCACGCTCCCTAGCCTGGCTCCAGGTGCAGGGGAAGTGGTGCTGATGGAGCTGAGGGTGCTGTGACAGCCAGGACACCCGTGGATCCCTGTGGCTCCCCCTGAGCTGTGCCAGCCACAGTGCTGCTGCTGCTGCTGCTGCAGGAACTGGCTGGAGTAGGGGGATGGATGCAGTTTGGGATGGTTGGCCAGAGCAGATTACACTGGGGTCTGTCACAGCAGGTCAAATGACAACATGCCTTGTGATTTACAGTACTGTCCAGGTTTGCTGTTATAGAGAGTTTCAGGCTTGTGTTGAGGGGCACATAACAATCAGATTCTTATTTCATTTTTCTTCTGAGTAGAAATCAAATGTTGTAAAACATTTTCTTCTCTAGCCTGGTTATTTTTTCAGCGTGGGTCATTACCAAATCACTGCATCACCGCTGACATGCCTGAAATACTTATCTTGCTTCAGTTCCATTTCTCCCGAGTCCTGGCTGGCTGTGCCTGCCAGATAACTGAGGGTGTGCCTGGAGCTCTGCTGTGGGAGCTGAGGTAAGTCATAGTGTGTAGGCTGAGGTGTTCTAGCTTCTGCAAACTATTGCTCATGCCTTGCAGTCCTTGGAGTCACCTTGCTGCCTTACTCTACAGACTTTTTTAAGCGCTGCAGTGCTGTTTGTTACTAGGAAGAGAATGAGCCTGAAGACTGCTTTGAGGAGGAGGTTGTTGCAGCTCTGGAGTGGCAGCATCCAGACCCTATTTACATTGTTCTTCTGGTCTCCTGTCTTCAGCTGCAGTTATGCAGGGAGAAGCTGTTTACTTATTTTGCATGGCTCCCAAATGTCATTTAAGCATTATTAACACGAGGGTTAGTACCTCCCAAATTTCTAATTAAGGTCTTCCCTTCAGTCTATTAGCTGTGCTTTTCTGGACATATTCTTTAATTAGTTCTGACTTTCTGACTCCAGTGCAAAGTAGTTTTTAACTACTGTCTGCAATGCCCACGAGTGGTGAGTCAACCTATTAAAAATTAAAAATCAATTTTAGTCTCACCAAATGAACCAAGTGCTATTTCATCTTATTTTCATTATCACGATGCCTGAGAATCCAGGTGTTGGAGAAAGCTTTATAAACAGGGATCAAAACCAGCCACATCAACAGGCCCTGAGTGAGGGTGGGGTTGTGCCCCCATGACCATACCAGACCCTCATCCCAAGGAAAGGAGGGGATGTCCAGTAGAAGGAAATACAAGGTGGACACCTTGGTAGGATGGGGATGCTGAAATCCTTGGATTTTGATGTCTGCCCTGTTGTGGGTGCTGACCTGGCCCCCGCCTGGAAGCAGCTCTGGGGGAAGGAGACCCCACAGATGCTTCCCTTCCTGGTTCTGCCACTCTGAAAAAAGTTTTTTCACAGCCCTTGGGAAAACATCTTAGAGACTTCAGGTGGCAAAACCCTGAAGATGATGGTACATCATAACCTCAGGCCATTTTTATCTGAGTCCACACTTACTTTTGAAGTCACACCTAGGCACTCAGCACACAGACATCCAGCCTGGGTCCAGCGCCTGCTATGGTTCCTATCCTGGGTGTGACAGGGGGTGGGGTAGCACACATCAACTCCCAGCTAATGACTATCACCCACAAAAAGCCATTCCCACTCTTCCCTCCACCTCCCACTAATGCCCTTGCACCCCTTCAAGGAGCTAAACTGGCAGAAGACTCCCCTTCTGCAGGCAGGGACAGGGACATGACTAAGCATGGGCTAGGGAGAACCACCACTGTCTCTTGCAGTGGCTGCTAGTATTTAATGGGCTGTAATGGGCAATGTGTGGACACCAGAGTGTCCAGGGGGATCAGAGGGGAAAGGACACCCATCTGGAACAAGGAAGAGCATGACTCCCCTGGAACATATGTGAAGATTCACATCTAGATTTGCAGCCCTCAGAAAGGGAAAATTTTGAGGCACAGAGCTGTGATGGGCCCTTTGTTCACGCTGCCATGATCGGATGCACACTGGTTCAGAAATCTGCTCAAAGCCACTTGCAAGATCAAGGCCTTTCTTTGTAGCCTCTTGTAGACCAAAGATGGTCTCTTTTTCTAAAATGCTTCATGCTCCTGCAGCCTTTGCAAAAGGAGGAAATTATGCCAGCCCTCTGAAACATTCATGTGAAAACTTTTTGGCTCAGACTTGGTGTTCACCTTTGTGCTCAGGCTTGATTTTCTAAGCGTGTCCATAATTTCTAATGTATTCATTAAGAGTATTTTCCATGGTGTCAAACAACTCTAAATAGATACCAGAACATCCAACCACTGCACATAAAAGGTGAAAAAAAAAAAGATCTGTAAAAACAGGTCAAGAGGAGTCTAATTATGGAGCATCTTTTGAGAAAGATTAATATGTAATTTTGGGTATATATTTCAAAATCAAAAAAACTCACAGACCTTACTGATTCTATGTTAACGAGAACTAAGGATAAATTATTTTCACAAATCTAAATATTATAATTCTCTTTTGCATATAATATAAAACATACTAGAGCACATCAAATGCTCCTTTAAAATAGTAAATTATTCACAAATATTGACATTGTTAGTCAAAATTTCATACTTGACAGTTTTCCACAAGCAGAAGAAAACCAGTATGGTCTAAAGTGTTTTCTAGACCATGTAAATTTTCCCCAAGTGTTTTTGCTTTTTCTTTAACCAAGCAGCATCTGAGTGGCAAAAATTATGCAGTACTAAATTATGAGGTGCTGGGAAAGAAGTCTTAATTCCAGGGCCTCTGCTGTAATTTTTGTTGAATTCTTCTTCTAGGATCATGGTCAGTAAGGAAGGAGGACTTTTGGAGCTCAATTAACAGATTGAAAGAGGGTATAAGGAGAAGGAGTTTAAATGCATCTGCCATTGGAGAATGTTTTGGATGAAAGAACCTGGAGCTGGGACTGACTAGGTGTAGGAAACAAAAACATAATGCAAGAATGATTGAACAATGGGACAGGTTGCCCTGACAAGTTGTGCAGTGTCTGTAAATGGAGGCTTCCAGCATCCAATAGGACAAAGTAACATGGTCTGAAGCCAGTGCTGACCTAGTTTGGAGCTGTAAGTTGGATCAGAGATCTGATGTCCCTTCCTGTGTGAGTGACTTGGCACTTCAGAGTGAATGGTATAACCACAGCCTAAGGTGAAGAGGCTCCACAGCAAAACCTCCAGTCCCAAACACCTGACAATGCCTGTTTGGAGTTCACCAAGTCTGACTGCCTCAGAGTAACCCAGAGCTCAGGGCAAGAGAACTTCATCCCTCACCAAGGCAGGATCTGTGCATGGCAATAGGAGCATGATCTAACCATCTGTAGGAACTGTGTGCTCGATTGCTCCTCTTCCCCTGCCTAAAATGGGCCTTACCCATTTAGGTCAGACCCATAACCTAAAGGGATGCTCATGGAACCATTTTCCTCCCACTACTGATGGGGAAGAGCCTCCAAGAGAGAGACAAAAGCAGAGGAGAGACTGATGGGGCTATGTTGGTATCTTCCCCTCTCTGGAAACCATCTCCCTTGGATGGAGAACTCAGCCCCTGGGCCCAGGGCCCCTCATTCTGGTTCTGACTTTTCTCCATTGTGCCTTGGTTTGTTTTCATGGTCCAGCACCTGCGCCGCTGGGGTCCTCCTAAGATCTATTGGCATGGAGGGGCCCACACAGCAGACACCAGATGGGGATCACCTGTGATGCCCAGGTCTTCAAGGCCCTCCATCTTTCTCCGCTCAAAAGGACAATGTCATCACATGCTGGCATGTGAACTCAATGAATGACACATCCATGGTCCAGAGGACTGGCTAAAATAGCCAGTCACCAGGAGGATATTTGGGGACCACTGCCCGCTCCCATCTTCTCAGCATCCCAAGGTGGCTGCCAGGGATGGGGCTGTTTGGGGCTCTGGTTAGGCTCTGTGTAGCTCTTCTTCTCTTTGACACTGCTGGAAAACCACGTGGCATGATGGGCATCATACCCACCATACCCACCTGGTACGTGTGAGGGATGACCCCCAACATCACCATAAGCACCAGGATCTCTGCAGCCAGGATTTGGCTCAGCACACATAAAACAAGCCCCTGTGAGGAAGGGGAAAAACCCACCCACAAGGTCCTTTGCCTCCCACCAGCTGATCAGCTCAGCACTGCAGCTGGATCCTCAAGCATGGGTTGCAGGAGAGTTTGATTGCATCTCAAAAGAGAAAGACTTATTTCCTCACATCTCCAGCAGAACATCCCACCCGTTTTGCAAATCCTTTTGCAGTATTAGTCATTTATGACGATAAGTAATGATTTTCCAGGCCTCCCTTCGCAGTCAGTAACTAGGAGAGAAAAAAAATACGCCAGAACAGAAATTGTTTGTGTTTCTAAATCATAAACATCAGCATTGTGTTATCTTAACAGCTATCATCTTTATTTTTAGGATATTTAATCAACTTGGAGGCTTTCAGATATATTTCAGTCAGACCACTTTGCTCTAGCTTACCTCCCAGTTCTGGTTGCCATGGCATAACAATGATTTCTCTTCTAGCTAAAAATAAACCTTCAGCAACAAATGTATTAGCCATTAAAAAAAAAAAAAAAAACCAACAAAAACACAAAACCAACAAAACCCCCCTCCAAAAAACCACCAAAAACCCAAAACCACCAGAAAACCAAACCATGAGGAAAGCAGAGCACCTCCCCATACACCAATTCACATCACCCCACAGAGCTGCTCCTTTGGCATCAGTTGTACAAGGTCTTTGATGGACTCTCTCTGCCTCTCCTTTCCTATTTACATACTTCTATATTCTGGTTAAGGAAAGATAGACAAATGTGTAAAACATTGCAAACATTTTAAAAACAGCATAAAATAAAGTGCTGTAACAGAGACTGCTGGTCCTCAGTGAGGCAGAACTGCCTGTCCTCAAAGCCTCTGTAGCTCCTGGGCTCTGTTGGGAGAAATCTTTTCTTTCTTTGGCATGAATCCAAGCAAAGGAAAAATCTCCTCCCTGCCAAAGAGTTTGATGGAAGACAAAGCTGGGGCATGAGGTGCTACTTCCCTAGTGTGGTTGCAGCCCTGACCCCATGCCTGCTCAGCCACCTGTGACCTTGGCAGGGTGGTAGGGGATGGGTGAAGTTCCACTGCAGCTTGGTACAAGGCACTTCATCCCTACTGGTGAAAAATTCTCTCCTTTGCAGCTATATGTTTTGGTCAAAAACAAAGCGGTATGCCACATATTTAATGATAAAATTAAATTACTGGATACCAAAAATCAAACAAGTCACCTATTAGCATCTCCTCATGATTTACAAGTGTTAATTTAGAGGTGCAGAGGGCTACAGCAAAGCTAGAGATCATAAAAAATAATATTGGTAGGTTCAGGGAAGTATTTTCTTTCAGTTTTGATTACAAAAACCCTTCCTTTCTCTTACAGTCCTCTGTGAGCACAGTGCAAAAGGAAGAGGGCAAGTCTGGCCAGGTCTGTCCTGCCCTGCCCTCGTGCCTCTCAGCCCAAATGCCTGGGTAAGCTCCCCCCTGAGCCCTGGAAGGAAATGCCTCAGCCACGCAGATCCCAGCACGCCTGAACAAGGGTGTGGAGGAGAACACGCAGCCTGTTCTGCTCCTTGCTACCAAAACAGCTGCTGGCCAGCCACAGTGAACAAGGGGCAAAGTGGTAACCTGAGTGTTTCTGAAGTTCACTTAGAGAAAAAAGACTGAAGCAAAGAAAAGAGTCTCCTCTGTGATTTTGTGGAAGATGACCAGCTCTTTCCCAAACCATCCATATTACTGTGATTTTGTGGAAGATGACTGGCTCTTTCCCAAACCATCCATATTTGCCAGGTCCTTACACCTGCTGGTCCTCGTGCTGTTCTTCTAGCCTGTGAGACTGATCCTTGTCTGTCTCTGTAAACACAGTAGATAAAGGAAGGAGAGGAGCCTCCTGTCCCCAAGGACTGCCTGGCTCCTGTCCATGCAGCAAAACTCCCCGTCCTTGATGTCATCAGCACCCTGCTGAGAACAATACGCATAAATATAGATGCATAAAATACACCTATAATGTTGCTGTCCTCTTGTAGCTGCTAAGAGCAGAAAGGTTGGTGGCTTTGAGAGAGCTTCCTTGTGAACCTGCTTCCTCAGCCCCTGCAGAGACATCCAGCAGGGTGATATTGGTGGCTCCATGGTTAAAGCCTGACAGGTTTGTGGCAAGGAAAGCTCTGTCCTCCAAGACCTGTGTGCCAAGGCTGGGGAGCTCAGTGGGTGCTGAGCCTGCAGCAGAGGGATTCACTTTCAATGTGCTTGCAATGCCCAGTCCCCCTCCAACAAAAAACAGATGGAGCATGGGAGTTTCTGTAATTGGCAGCTCTTTCAGTCCAGGAGATGCCCTGGGGCTCAGCACTGGTGTGCATGCTAGCACAATGGCTGACAACCCAGCAGGGTCACCAGCTGAACTCCTGGTTTTACCTGTTGCTAATGCCAGCATTTTAGTAAAAAAACCGCCTTTAGCTGAGAGAAGAGTAAAACACTACCTGAACAGAGCTGGCCTGAGATCCTATCCCAAATTTGTACCTCTATCCACACAAACCAGGACATCCCTCTCCTGCTTTTCTTCACAAAACATGGCCCTTAGGCCTGGACCTTGTATTTGGGCAAGAGAACAAAGCTGTGCTTTGTAGGTGGATGGATTAAGGTCTCAGGCACAAGACAATGATGCTGGGCCAGCATCCTCAGGTGTGACCTGAGAACCTGCAGGCCTGGAGAGGCTCTTCAAAACTACACTTGCTGTGTCTTCCTTCCCTGGCCCTCAAGCTTTGATGAACAGACAAGGTTCATCCCACCTCCTCTTCTCAGTAGTGAAACATCACAGTAAAGAAACCAATCTCATTAACACTGCTGATGAGCTTTTTGAACATGGTTTTTCCATAGTTACACTGTCCAGCCTCCTCCTCTCAGGTCTTACATGTTTGGACAGCACAGGTTTGGAGGAACAGAAGGGCAAATTCCACATGAGCCATGCTGCTGAGCACACAGTGGAGGGACTCACCAGCTGAGTGAGGATGATGGGGAAGCTGGAGCGAAGACTTTTGGAGCCTGACTGTGCTCCTTGTGCCAGACCCATGCCAATGCCTCCAGTCCGTGGAGAAACATGGCCTTCTGCTCATTCTCTTTCTCCTCTAGGTTGTGGAAGAGTGAGAGGATGGTGGGTCTGTCTGCATGTCCCAGGTCTGTCTGCAGGTCCCAGGTCTGTCTGCAGGTCCCAGGTCATGGCAGAGTGGCTGTGGGGCTTCGGCTGCCTTTTCCCCCAGGGCCTGGGTCCTGAGGAGGATGTGCAACAGCCCATGTGCATAGAAATTTCTGGAAGGGCTGCTCAATCTTGAAATGGCTTGAAAAGCAGATCCATTTTCTGCCCAAACTCAGCAAAGCTGCCTTTGTTGGGCTTACAACAAAGAGAAACACTACTCTGTCTCTCCATTTGATTTTCTGTTTTCCTTTAGAGCTCACATTTTTTCCTTTCTGCTGCATGAGGTCAGCTGACAATTTTAAAGAGCTTTAAAATCCCTATTGCAGTGTCTAATGGTTTTCCCAGAGCATCTTCCCTGTGTTTTACTCTCTTCCTCTCTTTGCTCATTAAATCCATATTTTCTTCTGGAATATGTGTCTCCAACCAGCTACAGAAGACCCTGCCCTCCTGAAATTATTTTATTACTAGTTCATCATCTTGGAAACCAGCTGTTTTCCAGCTCTGCTTTTAATAGATGAGGTCATTTCTCTTCATAGAGACCCAAACCTGAGTTTCTGAGAACAAAAATCCCTCTGTTGATTATCAGCATTGTCATTGTTTGGGCTTTATTTATATTGTTTCTTTCCACCTTTCCTCACAAAGAGAGGCTAAACCTGCTCTGATGTACTGCCTATCATGACTGTCAACTAGTTGGCATTGTCGTTATTTTCACTGAAGCCAGAGGGATTTCTCTGCACTCAGCTAAATGTGATTGTGTGTGTTTGCAGGCTCGAGAACAAAAAAGAAATGAAAATATCTGAAAACTTATGATAATTTATGGATCTAGACTTCCACCCCACTAATGGAATCCCTGTGGAGGGTGAAACAAACTGCCACTGGTCTGAAACAGGATCATGCAACCTAAAATAGCCCCATGCTGCCTCGCTCCAAACTGCTTGGTATTTTTTGCTGTCATCTGTCTGGAGGACCTAAAACAGCAAGGATGCCTCAAAACATGGCATGCTTATGGCTAAAAGAGCTGCCTGTGTGGTTCAGCTAATGCAAAGACAACAAGGGGTTAAAAGCCAAGAAATATTTTTCTTTGAATTTATCTGAAAAACCCATCCTGGAGGCTTCTTCAGGAAACTCTGCACTGTGCAAAAAGATGCCATACACTGGTGCACTCTCGGTGCTTCCAGCACTAAGAACATTATAAACATACTGCTTTAAGGTCAGAGAGGTGGCAAATCTGTGGGAGAATCTTGCATCAGACTCATAAGGGCTTTAAAAAATCACAGGGTTTTAATGACCTCCTCCTTCTCCTCCTGTGAGCCTCTTGCCTAGTCACTAAATTGTTTTCCTGCTGCTCAGATGTCAGCCAGGAATGGAAGAAAAGTGCCCAAAAGCTGTGTGCTGGTCTTGGAACGCACAGCATGTGCTGCTGCCCCTTCAGAGCAGGAGAGGCACTTTCAGATGACAGACAAGTATTTTAACATTCCCATAGAGGCTGAGAGCCTGGCCCACTCCTGGGCACATCAAACATCTGCCCAGCTGTGCCTTTGGGCACCTGGCTGTGGGAATCACAGAGCCACACCTGTGAGTTGGCTCACTGCGTGGCACTGCTGCCAAACCATCCCCTGAGGGAGGAGTGTTAGCCAGCGAGGGGCAGGTGAAGGTGGTTCAGAGGTGGTTTCCATCAGGACTGCATGCTCAGGGATGACACTGCCCCCTTGGTTAGCAGAGTGTTGAGGACACTGTTTGGAGGAGGCTGGTCATCGCTCTAGGGAAGTCAGAGTCTGCCAAGCAGACACCATACCTATGTGAAATGTCAAATTTTGGGCTATTTTTCAGTGGCCTGTAATGCCCATTGAGTTTCATCTGGTTTTCCATGCTCTTCTTCTCGCCCTGGTTTCATTCTGCCTGCATTTCTGTTTAACACTGCAAGGGTGATGCTGTCTTTAACTTATCACCATGCCTTCTAAAATCATAACCAGAATAGGTATCTAATGAGGTCAGGTAAAACACCAGTCTATTCACATACTTAGATGTCTGTGACTCACCCTGACCATTCCTGATAGAGCCCTTTCTAAGGCTGTGACTTTGCTTAAAACTACAGGTACCATGCCTTGTACCCGTGTATAGATAAATATATGTTGTATGTGTATGTGTGTGTGTGTGTATATACACTCATAGAAAAAGTCTTTAAAACTGTATTTACATGAAAAATACATAAGAAGCTAAAATAAATACGTATGTACTTATATTTTGATAGCCAAATGGATAATAACTCACCTTCAAATGCAAAATCACTGGCTGGTGGTGCTGTGAGTTGGTTAACTGTTGGTTAGGTCTCTTTCTGTGTACACACATCTCCTGAATTAAGAAAATTACCGATTTCCCTGTGTAAAAGTATAAGTAAAAAATGCATCATGGAGGATGCTCTAATGAGCTTGCACAGGAGGCCCAGTACTGACACCCAGTACTGGGAGCACCTGCCTCAGCCAAACTCACTCCTCAATCAATTCAGAAATTTTGGTGAGAGCATCCAGCATGTTAGGGAAAGCTCTTAGCTATGGCTAATTTGTGATAATTATGCCAGAGGAAATATGATGCTCTGGGTTCTGATATGAGGAGGTGATGGTGGGCGCAGCTCCCCCAAAACCTATTCTGGGGTCTGGTTTTCCATCTCATTCACTGAGGAAATCTGCTGTGAGGGAGAGCAGCCCTCCTTTCCCAGCCTGCTCACAAAGAATAGAAGTCTCCAAACTCCTCTAGTGGGTTTCCAAACTTCCAGATTGCTACAAATTCAAGACTTTTGACATTGTTTGTGTTCCAGATTGAAATTTTCCCATGGACCATGTTCGTAGTGGAAAAAAGAGTGACTTCTGGGTCAGAAAAAAAAATTATTTTTAATTTAGAACTGGGATATTTTTCATCAGAAAAATGTTTTGGAAGGTTTATTTAGAACCACATATCAGGAAATTCCTGTTTCTGTACACATCCCTATAGGAAAAGAAAATATGTTAGGAGGAAAGATCTCAATCTTCTCCAAATGTTTATGTTTTTCTTTTCTTTCCACATTTAAAAACAAACAAACAACCCAAACAACTCCCCCCTCATATGGTTTAAGAGGATATCCTGAATTTATCAAAATGCTTCTGGGCATAAAATATCCAACCAGAATGACCTGCACTTGGTTTTGGTTCCTTGAGTCTTCCCTAGGAGGTTGCTCCTTTCTCCCATGGGACACCCTGGTCATTCCTGTGGCAGCCAGAGCTACCTGCTCCTGCAGCTCCAGGCACAGCAGGCAGCTGTGGAGCATCCAAGTCCCAGCTCAAGGCACAGCTGCTCTTGTAGCTGCAAGGGAAGTAAATGCTGGCCTTGCTGCTCTCTGGGATGCTGGAGCTGTCCAGGCATGGAGCTGGGAGTCAATTTTTACAGGTCAAAAGTTAATAGAACTGTTCTTATAGAACACAGGCACCTTGACAATCAGCTTTGACAAGCAATTCAGGAAAGCTCCTGTGTGCTCCTTCCAGCTCCTTGGGTTTCAGTGTAACAGGGGCTCTGCTGTTAAATTAAAGTAGCAAAAGCACAAAAAAGCATTGAAGAATTGGGGCAGCAAGTCTGAGAAAAGCTGTGTCTAGAGCAAGGAAAGGAAGTGAAGAGATACAGGAGAGCAATTCCTCTGAGAGCCTCCTTCTGAGTAGTGCTGTCCAGATCTTCTGTTTATGGACCTGCAAATGTCTTCATCGTGTTGATTTTTTTCTGGGTTCTGAGTTCATGGGTCAGTGCAGAACAAAGGGGGATTAGTAAAACAACCTCAGCGATATTTTCTAGCTTTTTCCTACTTCTTTTTCCTTGATCTTTTTCTGACTTGTCTTGATTAGTAGAATTAATGCAGGACTAAACCCTTAATCCTCTACATACCAACTGGCCACAGTACTGCTGTCCATGGGGGCATTATGGCAGGGCCAGGACTGAGTCATGGGGCTCAGGGATAATCGACCAATATAGCAGCAGAAGATTGCACAGCTCATTTTGATCTGCACTTTGTTGAACAGGGGCCAAAGTTCCAGCACTAATGTGCCATTTGATGTGGGACACTTGGGTAGATAAGCCCCACAGCAGTGCTGGCACATACCTATATTCTCTGTACAACTATGTCAGTCTGTAAATACCATTTTCAGCCAAGGCTTTCTTGTGAATAGTTAAAAGACTCGGTAAATCTTTTGTTCAGATTGGGGCTCACTTGGGCAATGGCAAGAAAATACCCTGAAAATGCCTCCTGTCACTCTGTGAGGCATTGGTGGGATGTGGGGTCTGAGAGTCTGGGCAGTGCACACGTTGCAGGGACAGCGCAGTTTGTCAGTGTTTCACCTCCTGTCTCCATCCTGTCCCTGCTGTCTGCCATGTCCCAGCATCCATGTCTGTATGGCCTTGCAGTGACTGGTCCCATGGGAAAAGCATTTATAAAACTCCTGTACTGAGTTTGCATAGCTAGGTCTGGGTAGCAGTGGGGCTACAGAGATGTCTTCTGTGAGAAGCTGCCAGAAGCTTCCCCCCTGACCAGCAGAGCCAATGCCCAGCTCCAGCATGGACCCAGTGCTGGCTGAGGCTGAGCCCATCAGTGACGGTGCTAATGCCATCAGTAGGCCGGGGGTGGATCCTTGGAGGAGACACAACTGACCCAAATTAACCAAAGGGTTATTCCACACTGTTGAGGTCTCTGGTGTCGAGATGACCCCGAGGTATTAGAAAGTCTCTTTTTCCCAGCCCCGAGACCAAAGAAGAAGTCGAGATTCGTCGGTTCTGCTTTTCAAGGTTGTTTATTTTCTCTTATCTATGACATTCTTTCTCCAACCCACCAAGGTCTGTCAAGCAGGTCAGGTTGTGGCACAGCCCCTGCCCTTGGGGTGGTGTTAGCTTCTTATACTAAAAACTACGTGTACTTTATTTACAATAATTTTCCAATACCCATCACCTATGTTAGACAGTTTGTCTCTACTCTAAACCAATCCAAAAGTGTCACCATCACAGCAGAAGATGGAGGACAAGAAGAAGCAGGAGGAAGGACAGGACATGCCCAAATCCCTCCATCTTGCCTCCTGAACCCCCATTCTAAAAACCCCAAAATTCTACATTTTCACCCAGTGATAAATTCATTATCATTCTATTCAAACTCTTGTGGCTTGTAACTCTTCACACAAAGTTGGTAATTGTTTCCATGGACTAAAATGGAAGGCACAGGTGTTTTTGACTCCATGCCAAGGTCTCTGAGCCTCTTGCCAGGGTCTCAAGTCCTCCAGGGCAGTCAGAGGAATGTCCTGGGTTCCAACACCACACCATATGATGTCAACTCAGATATAAAAGCTCAGGAGAGGAGGAGGAAGGGACTCATTCATTATTTGCAATATTTGCCTTCCAGAGCCAATGCTGAGGGTGCTGAAGCCCTGCTTCCCAGGAAGTAGCTGGGCACTGCACACTGATGGCAAGTAGAGAGTAAAGCCATGTTTTTTTTCTTTTCTTTTGTGCATGCAAGCTTTCTCTTTTACTTTTGTAAACTGCCTTTACTCAGTAAAGTAAAGGCAACCTGTGAGTCATTTTCCATCTTATTTTCTTTCCCTTGTCCAGCTGGGAAAAGGAGTGATAGAGCAGCTTAGTGGGGACCTGGCATCTAGCCAAGGCCAACCCACCACAGCTACAAATCTAAGTTAAGTAAAATTTCCATGTTAAAAACTGTCTTATAGGCTGTCTGCCAGCAGCCTTTAAAAGAAAAAGGAAAAAATCACTCTTTAAAGTGAAAAGAAGGAAAGAGTTGCTAAAATTTATGCTGGGCTTGCATACAAAATCCATCGAATTTTCATGCTGGCAAACATGAGGACTGGGTATATCAACAAAGCTGTTAGAAATTGAGTTGCTGAGCACCACAAATAAAGAAAGGTCCCTGACTGTAGAGCAGGGCCCAGCCCTTCCTCTGAGAGCTTGAGACTCTACAGTTGCCTGCTTGCTGCAAATGCAGGTCCAGGTTCCAAGTGCATTTGCTCTTTGGAAACAGAAATTACCTTTTAGATGGGTGTTGTTACAGAGTTTGAAGCAATGACTGGCATTCACCCACTAGCTCAAGATACCTATGGCTTTCTGATGAAATTGCTTTGGTTTTTTGTTTTGTTGTTTTGGTTTTTTTTTTTTTAATACTGCTTTTTCCAGAGTTACTGGTATAAGAGCACTGCTTGTTTTGACAACGTGACATACCTGCAACACAGCAAAGGTGACCAAAGTGGCCTCAGTTACTCAGTTACCAGTGTCCAGACATGCCAGGCTGCCTCCCTGCAGCAGGGTGTGTGCTGCCACCACCCTCCTGCCTTGCCACCAAGGCTTAGGAGTCCAACAAGGAGCAAAAGGTTCTCTCCTGGATTTCCAACAAGCAAGCTGCAGCTATCCCTCAGGTCTGTGCATCCTGAGCCAGTAAGCTTGCCATCTCTCTGACCTTTGGTTGGCCTATGTTACATTTTAGCTTCACCTTCTGCCATGTCTTCAATTATTTGTTTGCTCAAAATTTGTTTTATGGGGTTGTAAACCAATGAGGTCGGATTAATGAGTGTGTAAACAGCTTGGATCATACCCTCCTTCCCATTTCTCACACTAACTGGAATCCTGTGTTATGTTATCTGTCTCTGATTTGATAGATCAGAAATCCTTACTATCAGACTGCCAATTTCATGGACCAGTTCCCTCAGCTCTGGGATGGAGATTATCTGGTCTTTTTAGCTGGAATATATTAAACTCAGAGTTTAGCTTCCATCTGTAGCAGGGTAATTTCCATTTTTCTGAACATTTCCATTAGTCATCCTGGCTCTGACCCTGCAGTCTAGATAATTATTCTTATTGAATTGCAGCACCAAGCTAGTCTCTTATGTTTTGAGACCTGAATAAATTGTTACTCCTTTTAACCTGAGCAGGAAGCTGAATGTCAGGATCTCACAGATAATTTCATTTGGGAAGGTAAATCAACAGGAGGAATCGAGTGGCTCTGAAGAAGTTTTGTTGGTTTGCTTGCAAAGAGGTGCAAAGACCAGAACAAAATGCTCTCATGGGTTCCCAGCTGCCTGTCCCAAGCCCATATGGATGGTGCTGGAGCAGCCAAGAGCAGGCAGGGCTTCCCACAGAGCTGGGGCTACTGTCACTGTGGCCACCCTACCCTGCCAGCAGCCAACTGCAGTGACTCCTGTCCCAAGCATGCAACATTTTGTTCATCTTTGAGAAATTTTTCTCATTAGCATATCGTTATAATTTACTTTTATCATCTGTTAACTTCAACCAAATCTGGTCATGCCCTTTTGGTTCAAGGTCATCTTCTGCAATGAGATTTTCTATAACCAGTCCAATGGATGACAAATTAGGTTGAGGTAATGTCACACTTGCTTGGTTCAATGACAAGGGAACTGCTGCATCCAAGAATACCTGGGGCTTGTGACTATTAGCAGAACTATTTTCCAGATAGCAACTGTGAACTTCAGGTCTTTTCAATGATACAATTCTCAAGAGTGTCTGTTCCTGCTGAAGCTGCAAAGCATTCTCCCACCTCAAAAGCTGCTGCTCGAGTGTGTGACCGAGTCTGTTTCACAGTCCCTAGTTCCCCAATCATCTCTTCCAAAATTAGCTGATAACATCCCTTGTTTCTGTTTGCATTGGTTTCTCTGTTTCCTTAATGGCTCATAGATTGTTCCTTCTGCTTATCTGTTGGTCTGTCTATATATCTACCTATTACCTTCTATCTACCTGTCATGGTCATTGCTTTTGTTCCACCACTGTCTATGCAACATCCACATTTTCTTCCCTTCACTCACCCTGACCAGCTCCCTAACAAGTGTGCAAACACTGCAGTTGTGTGTTTCTGATCTGGTGCTCATTGTTACCTGTATCAGGCCCACTTCCTCCCCTCTGCACTTCAGGCTATATGAAAGCTTTTTTCACCAGTTGGGTTTTCCCTCCGTCCTTCCTTTTCTCATTCTTTTGTCCATGGATATCTCTGCTTTTAAATTGTTTTTCTCTGTCTCTGTAATAAAATCAAGCAAATGGCTTTACTGAGCCTCAGGTAACCTCCTCCTCTTATTTTTTTTTTAACTCTTCTATTCCTAAGCTTGTCAGAATTTATCCCACCAGACTGGTAGATTAGGCATGCAGGTGAAGTGCCTTTGCCAAGAGAAGTCCCATTCCTGGAAATGTCTGTTATTACAGCAAGACTGTGATGAATGTTGTGCTCATGCTGTGCTGCCATGAGGATGTCACATGAGTTTTCTTTGTCCTGCACTCCTGAGTACTTTTCAACATTATTATCAGAAACTTATAAGAATTTGCTGATTATTTGGTGGAAATTAATCAAGCTGAAAAGTAGATTAACTGCATTAATTCACTTTCATTTAGCTTTTACTGGAGTTTACTTCTTCAGCAGTTATTTGCTGAACTTGGAGATTGCTTACTTCATCTTGTGAACAAACCTTTATGTCTACCTGCCTCTGTAAGTGCCTGTAGCTTTTATCTTTCAAGGTTATCTTTTAAGGTAGGTGTAGATGTACAAGACAGAGGATCTTGACTCATCTGCCCTGGCCCCTGGCTGTGGCTGGAAGTGTTGAGATAGCAGTGCACTGGCTTTTGTTGGGATCACATGGAGGGTTGCACCTCCTGGGTCAGCCAGACATAACCTGGCACGGAAGAAGTAGTCCAAGGAGAGCCGTAGCAAACCCACTGGTGTGATGATGTGAAAACAAGCTTTCAGGCCAAAAGGCTTTTGCAGACAGACTGAGCTGTTTGAATGGTGATCATGTCCCCTGGTAGCTGACTGTGCCCCCCACTAGCTGGGGCTGTCAGCGAGAGAGCAGGGCCCCAGCAGAGCTGCATGAAGGCTCTCCATGCCACTGTGGCAGCCTTTCATTCTGCCAAAACCCCTGGGGAGCTCACACTGAAAGGGAGCTGGAACACTCACACAACCCCTTACAGGGCTGCCTGTGTGGCTGCCCATCAAGGGCAAATAATGATCGCCTGGGGTGGGATTTCACCCAAGTGTGCACATCTAAAACTGAAGGCAAAGCAGATACCTACACCCCACTGCAGTTCATGGAGACTAAAGAGTGACTCAGACACTCAGATTGGAAGGTGATAGGAATAAATTTAGGAGTCTAAAAAATGAACCTAAATCCTCTCTTTGATGACTGATAAAACCTTCATCTTCTCCAAAGATTTCCTGAATCCCTACAGCCCAAAACCCAGGCACTTAGTAAACAAGTTGGAGGCTTTTCTGCAAGGTCAGTCACAGAGCCAGCCAAAGCTAATGGTTATGCCCCCATCACACACTTTCTCCTTCCATTCTTGGGCTGGAGAAGCTACTCCAATCCCCACCTGATGGCTCTTGTGCTAGAGCTGGAGGGAGAGCAGTGACTGCTCCTCTGCTGCCCCACATGTTGTGCCACTGGTGGGATGGGTGAGCTCAGCTGCTGGGTGGCAGACACTGGGGTGGGGAAATAGTCACTCCTTCCTTTCTATTGCTCATGCTGTCCAGTGTCTGGGGGTGCATGTGTTGGGTTGGGGGTGGCATCCATGCCAGTGTGTGGCTCCATGTCCCCCTCTGTCAGTCAGGGCAGAATGGCTCAGTGCTGCTCCTCCTTTTGTCCAGTGGAACTGCAAGGGGGGTGCATTTTCTTTGCCATTTCTGACTCCTCTAATCTCTGTTTCAAAACCAGCTTTCTGAAACTCAGGAGGAAAAGCATTTCCCTCCCTTCTCAGCACTCAGATATGTTTTGCTTGTTGAGGCGAAGGCTTGCAGTGCCTGTCTTTCTGCACTGCAGTACCAGCAAGTATGTCTCACAGGAACATTCAGGCATCTATTTGCTCCAAGATAGGAACACCGAGACTTTTATTTCCACTGCTTAACCTGTTTAACCTTGTTTGTCTACTAACAAACCCCATTTAAGTGCTGTTCTTTTTATTTTCATTGCTGTTGCACAGAAAAAGAAAGTTCATCAGGAGAAAAGCCTCTCTGCTCATGCCAGAGCTTGAAGAAAAATAGGCTTGGGTTTGAGTTTCATTTTTTCCCTTGCAGAGAGACCCAAACCAATCACAGGACTCCTCAATTCCTTCAGTGAGTCTGCAGTTGATGCCCTCTGGGAGATGCTGTCTGGGAGCACAGGGCTTCCCATCCATTTCTTGACCACCTGGCAGTGATGCAGTGGCAGAACTGGGAAAGGATGGCAATGGGGACCAGGTCGGTGTCCCCAGGCACACTGATGCATCCAGCAGGTTGTCGTGAGGCCACATGAGATCAAGGATAACCAGGAGTGGCCTGTGCAGCAGCCAGCTCATCCTGCTGCACTGGGTGCCAACCCGGGTTACATGCCATGCATTCCCATGAGAGACAACTATCCCAAGGGGCAGTACATGACTGGCATGCTACCATTTGATGTGTATGTTAAACAGCACTGATTGCAAATTAACCATCCTTTAGCCTGCATTAGAGTACTGTCATTGAATATACATTGAATTGTCATTGAACTCTGCACAGCATGAAAACTCCATTGATGGCAGGGCAATGTGAAGATTTAAATAAGTTCCCCTTGAAGCAGGATCTGCACAGTTACAGCTTCTGCAAGGTGATGGTTCTTCCATGGTAGCTCAGCCTGGGCAGAGAACTACACTGAGAAAACACAAGTCAAAATGCTTCCAGAAGAACCCCAAGGTAAAGAAAGAAACTGTCAGGAGTGTTTAAGTGAGCACAGACTCCTGGCAGCTCATTCCAAGCCCTGTATGATAAATCCCCAAGCCGTGCTGCACTGAGTTGGAGTGTTCCAACAGCAGGAGCCAGGACTTGCCCCTGGGTGATTCAGGTGACTTTCTAAGTCATGGTGCCTCTGCCAGCTCTGTACCAGGAAACCACTCTGGGCACCTGAGATTGCTCCTGGAGAATTGTGACAGGTTGTGACCAAGGGCAGGTCTGCATCCTCCTGTGGGCAGGGAGTGTTTTGGGAGCATTTCAGGGAGCCCTGTGGCTCTGTTCAGAGCACCTCAGGCAAAGGGCTTTGGGTACAGTGCGTCCCTCAGAGTGCACATCATGCTCATGCAAGGCAAAAAAAGGGGGTGGAGGGTGGAAGCAGGGCAGAAAGGAAACAGCTGCCTCATGCATGAAAAGATTTGCCAAGCTCCCATGGTTAGATTTAATAGCTGGGTGCTGCAAGCTCAGGAGAACAATGTAATTTATGTCATTACTGCTAAAAGGCTGGTTTGATGGCAAGGGCTTCATTTGAGTTGCCTAAAATGTTTAACAAAGGGGAAAGTGAAAACAAACATGAAAGCTGTATTAAAAATTATGAGGATTTTGGGGAGACTGCCAGGTATATTCTCCAGTGGTACAAAGTCCTCTCCTGACAAACAGCTCATTTTGCCTATGCTGACTCTAAGGTATGAAGCTGGAGCTAGAGTTAGAGGGAAATAATTAGGTTTTGCTTTAGCTACACAAGTTTCTGGAGCAGTAGTTGGGTCACCCTGTTGTGCCTGAACAGCAGAAGCAATAGTGTGCTTTTTTTCTTTCAGTATTAATTGTCTCTTCTTGAAAATGTACTTAGCATCTTCCTAAAATATTTTGGGGATGGGAATGGAAGGAGACAGAATAGGTCCAAAGGGAGGAGGTCTACGTGGCTGTGCCAGACCCACCTTTTCTACCAGTGCATTGAACATGACAGTGCTGTTCTCACAGCAGCACAGGCAGTGTGTGTGGCTAACCCTGCTGTTCTCCCTGGTTCTGTACATGGTGCTATTTTTAATGCACCAGCTCATACAGCCCTGAGTGGAGCATGGTGGGAACTCAAGTTAAAAAAGTGCTGCTGCTTCACGAAGGCACCACCAGGCTGCCCTCAGTTCTGTGTGCTCTGAGGCCATATGGTGCTGGGTATGTCCATTCCTCTCCCCAGAGCTCCAAATGCCACCAAGTGCTGCAGGGAAGCACAGCTCACAGGCAGCACATTCACAGTTCTCTCAGGGCTGTGCTGAAGCTGGGTCAGGGTGCCTTCCTTGGCCACCTGCTCATCCTCTGCCAGCACAACACTCTGAAGGACTCAGCCACACAGAGAAAACTGAGACAGCCTCAGCCTCTGGGTCTCCATTTGGGCTGAAGGGCTTCTCTGGGGTGTTCTTCCCTGAGCAGACAGCTGGCATCAGCTGCCATGCTAGCCAGGGTCCTCCTGCAGCACTGCTTGGGGTAGTAGTGCCTAAATTACTCATCTCAGGAATTCACCACAGAGGCCCCAGCCTGCAGAGGGCTGCACCTGCCTGTGTTTGTGCACCATTTGGCACTGGTGGGACCACTGGGAACAGGCCAGGTGCTGCCAGCCCCTTTCCCTGCTCCTTGCATCAGTTTGCATTGCCAGCAGAAGGCCCTTCTCCCTTGTGCAGGCACAGACAGCCATGCTGGGGGCTGTTTGAGACGGTGGTCAGCTCACCTTCCTCCAGCAGGGCTGATCTTCACTCACTGCTAATCACTGCCAAATGGATAGCAATGATTCTGCAGCAGAGTGGCTGCCAGGCCGTTCAGATTATCTGCTCCAGTGCTTTGAGAGACAGCTGGTAAAGCAAATAGTAACAATCCAGAGAAATTATCTTTATTTGCCTGTAAGCACAGCACTGTAATGCGAGGCTCAAATGAGCCTCTTTTGGCACGCAAGGTCAGCGTTGCCTTTTGCATATGGCATGTATTAAGACAAGTCACAGCCCCACACAGCATCTCTTAACCAAGAAGCTGCATTTCAAAATTAGATGTATTTTGTTGCTCTTGTCAGAGATCAGCTCCCAGAATTGGCTGGCAGGGAGATTTGAAGGTTCATATGTGCAAATACTTGAATACTTCTGGATGAGTTTGAAGAATATGTTATTATAATTTTTGTTGCTCTAAGACTTGTTGCTGTACACAGGAGATGGTCACCAACATTCCATCAGCTTTAACAGGACAAGATGCAGGGTATGCACTCGAAAAAATCCTGATTTTCATGATGCTGTGATGCTGAACATCCCATTCCTCCTCCCTTCTACCCTTACGAAGTTAATGTTATGAAGCTGGTGGTTATGAAGGTGGTTTCTTATAGTGTAAAATTTGCCTTTTGTTTAAAAGCCAGACCCACATATCCTCAGACTCAGAAGATCTCTGTAACTGAAGGGTCTGACATTGTTTTTCTGTGCCTTTTTTTTCACAGGTGGGTGCTTTGCTGCCCCATTCTCTGACTCTGAAGCCAGGGAAACGTGGCAGGAGAGACACTCAGAGAGTGAGGAAGCTGCTTGATCTCAGCATAAGCGTCCCAGGCACTCCACAATGCATCATCATACAGGACTTCCACATGACTGAGACATTTGTGTTAGGGCCCCAGGAAACCTCTACCCTCTGCCTCAGCTGCCACTGCCTGTGGATCCCCACCTGAGCATTGCTGAGGGTGCAGCTGGGCTGTGAGGGCTGGGTGAGGACAGGCACAGCACACATGGCCAGCACTGTGCCAACCTGCTTGCAAGAAACTTCTCTCTTAGCCAGCAGACCTGCAGTCTGTCCTCTGGCTGGCTCTTCCATGGAGGTTTCCAACAAGGAGAGTTCTTTGGTGCTGGAGCTGGCTTGGAGCAGGTGTTCTATGGAGATCTGACTCAGACATGCAGGTTGCCAGATACCCACCAGCTGCCAGAGCATTTCAGTCATTAATAATGGCAGGATTAAATGCAAAGTATCGACACTGTTCCCAGAATGAGCCAGGGCTTTCAGCTTTACTGCCTTTTGCTTTTTCTAAAGAGATCCAGGTCCAGCAAGGATGGTGCTCCTGGAAAGGCCTTTGCTCTCCTTCAGGTTGTGTTCGTCAGGTTTGTACCATACCTGCACTGTCAGTGCCACTGAGGGAGGAGGTCACCAGAAAGAGCAGATGCTACTCCTGGCACAAACATATAAAGAACATTTCACTGACTCTACTGGACCATCCCTCCCAAGGGATGGCAGAACATTTGAGGCACTTTGTGTTTTCCCCTGTGTCCAGCAGTGGCTACTGAAAATTCAAGACATTGGTTTGGGTAGCTCTGGAGCATTAAGGCTGCTGCTGTGCTTTTATTCCCTCCCATCACTATGCATTTAAGTGTTGTATCAGTTTCAGCACTATCAATTCCTTGACTGTGGTTATCTCATGCAATAAACTCCACTGCCTTTTATTTGTGCAGTCTTCAGATGTTTTCCCTTGTGGAGTTGTATGACACAACTGGTGCATGGACTCTGCTGGATCTGCATGCACTGTGCTGTTCACCAGTTGTCACATCTTCACCTCTTAGTCTAATCATATTAGACTCATCTCTGTCTTGAGTAGCTCTCTTTTTTCCCACTGCTGACTGCAGAAGTTTTGTGTATCACTAATCCTTTTCATTCTTGTCTCTGCCTCACTTTGCTGCTGCTGACGTATGATGTGAAATGGCAGGTTAATAATGCTCTACAATCTTTCAAGTGGGAGTACAATAATTTTATAAAGAAGCTCCACATTTTTGTCAGTTTTCAGATTTGGTGCCTATTTTGACTTCAGGTTATTGAACACAATGAAGTGCAATAATGCCTGGATCAAGGTGACTGCAGTTACTCTAGGACAGACGGTCTGTACGTAATGAAAACTTTCAAATCATCCCTTTCCACAAACAGCTTGGAAAGGATTTCCACCCACTGCTGTGCTATGTGTGTAGTTTTCCCAGTTAGGACCATAACCTCCCAGTCTACCCTGGTATTAATGAAAGTAGCTGTATATTTTGCTACCAGCCAGTTCTGCACCCGCTCTGCTGTTCCAGGTCATTAACAGCTCTATTAATCATTGCTGCCAGTTTGGAAGGAAAGCATACCCAATTCCTCACCTCTTGTTGCATTAATATGAATACTTTCTCCTTCCTCCTTTGTCTCCTGCCTGTTTCAGTTACTATTCAGAAGCCTCTTTTGCCCACTCTTGCCATTTCAGGGCCTTTACTAAGCGAGTAGGAATGACAGGTTTGACAGTGCCAGCGAGCTCTTCTGCCAGGTGGGTTTTGCTGACCAAGTCACAGAATGGTTCAGGCTGAAGAGGACCCTGACAGGACACAGTGCCCGGCTCTGAGCAGAGAAGGGAGTTGTGGGAAGATAGACTTAGCAGGTTCCTGTGGTGTGAGTAGGGTGAAATTTCATGGAGCACTTGAGCGTACCCCCCTTTTGGCTCTAGCAGTGCTATTTCCTATGATTGTGGCTGGGCAAATAGTCAACAGCCAGCCTTGAAGATGTAGCAATCACTTGATCTGAGTTCAAGAATGTCCAGGGTAGCTCCAGGAGACAGAGGCTCAATAACTACCATTCCCATGGCCATAGAAGAGGCTCTCAGAGCGGAGGAGAGCCTGCAAAGGCTTTAATCACATTTGCTACCCAGAAACCAACCTTTGCAGGAGAGTTTGAAAACAGTGAATTTCAAATGCCTGCAGAACAGGCACTGGAAGTGAATTTCAAATTCATGTCAAGCACTAGCAAGAGGAAGTTTCTTCCAAAAGCCACACTCAATCAGGGAATAGATACACCCTGTGACCCTGCTTCCCATCAGCACAGCCTCGGTGCCGAGAATCTCAGTTAGCACCAGCAGTGCTCACAGCAAACATGAAACCCCCATCTCCTGGGCTGGAAGAGCTCATTCAAAAGTTGCTGGGTGGAGAAAGGAGAGCATGTTGTCACTAAAGCTTATCACCTGTCTGCTAAAGGGATAGTGACAGAGGCTGTGAGGGCTTTGACTAAAACTGCTTTAGCACAAAAATATGAGGAGGAAAAGAGCACAGTGAAGTGTAAAGCCCAGCTACTGTCACCCACGTAAGGCTGCCCTCCCTGACTGCATTCACTGAGGAAGGTCAGGCAGGGGGGCCATGCTTTGCTGTTTGCATTTTCTAATAATTATTGCCTGCATGACAGGCAGTGAGCATAGGTTTTGCATGTGGCCTCTCAGGAGCTGGCAGCCATTTTCTCCTTCAAAAAGCAAAGATCTCTCTTCAGTGATGAAGATGAAGATGAAGATGAAGAAGGCAGGGACACACAGGCACACTTTGCAAAATGAGCGTGTGGCTTGTAATGCAGGTACAAGAGGTCCCTGACCACAGCCCTCATTTGGGAGGTTACAAACAAAAGTACCCTTGGTAGCTGAGGCTCTCATCCCAAGGAAGTGTTCTTCTCCCTCGTGGGTGCTCCACAAGGAGCAGAGCTGGTGTGCATGGCAAGGCAGAGGACTGGTTGTCAGTGTTTTTCCATTAGCAGGGACAAGAGCTGTGGCTGCAGCTCAGTGAACAGCCAGAGCTGGGGAGGGGGCCTGAGCCCAGGGCTCTGGTCCATGATGGATCTGTTGCCAGCAGAAGTGGCCAGCAGCCCCACAGGGGCACTGTGGTTCTGGCCCAAACCCCCAGCTGGGACCTTGCAATCCCTTGGGTGTTTCCTTTGCTTTGTCTCTCCATCTTGTCCACTCAGGCCAGGGCCAAACCCTTCCTCAGGAGTGTCAGCCACCACCTCACACTGATGCCTTGTGAAGGCAGACTGGGAACAGAGAGTAGACAGAGCTAAAGAATAAAGTAGGTATTTATAAGGAAGCCTCAATGGATCCACCTTGGGCAGCACAAGAGCCCAGCCAGGGCTACAGCCCAGGTGAACCCAAAATGGTCACAGAATGGATGACTGGTCATGGGGTCACTTCTGTAAGTTTTGGTCCATTAGCATGATGGAGTTAATTGTCCAATTACAGCTTTAGCCTATGAAGTCCCATCCTTCTTGTTTTTCTCTCTTCAGTCCACTGTTATTTATGCTCTTGGGTCTGAAATTTGGATCATTTGTCCTTGATCCCCAGCTAGAGAAGGAATTATTTTGTCTACCTACTCTGTGAAGAGAGCTTACTATCCCCTAATATAGCCCAGACCCACACACTAAAGCAGCACAGAGTCTGAAAAATATAAAAGCTGAAACCTGAGGCATCAACACCAGCCCTGACTCACCAGTGCTGAACTCTCTGACAGGTTCATGTGGAAAGACACTTTGGTGTCTGCATTCCTCCTCCTTGCCCAACTCTAAGGTGTGTGAGACTGAAACAAGATTGAATTTCCTTTTGTTTTCCTCCCTTGGAGGCCATTTTAGGCAAAATAATTTACTGGGGGATATCAGCTGGCCTTAGCCTGAAAATATGGAGAGGGTTTAAAAATTGTTTTTAGCAGCACTAAGAAAGCATTTCCCAGTAGGTACATGCCAGCAGAGACTGCCAGTTCAAATCACCTCACAAGGGCCCTTCAGAGCAGCTCTCAGACACAGGCAATTTTGATAGTGAGAGCAGGCATTTCTGCTATCACTTCTGCTTTCCTCTTTAGAAAAGAATGGCTACTTAGCTTTCTTTTTTTTTATGGATGTCATTGGATTGGCATTGTTTATGTGGGGGACTTTCACATACTGACTTGTCTCCTGTAGCTGTTTTAATATTGCTCCCTCACCCCCTGCAAATTTCTCTACCAGTAAAAGCAGTTACTATTAGTACAAACTTCTCTCCTGATTTCTCCTGGGATTTGCATGACAACAGGAGTCTGTCCGTGGAATCACTCTTTCCTCAGTCCATTCAGGGTATCCCATGCACTCATAAGCTGGAGTGCACCACAGTGGTTGCCTAAATACTGGCTGTGGGAAGATCTGCCTCCCATGGTAGGTGCTGGAGAGTCTCCAGAAGGCTCATTATTCACCACACACTGCCAAACAGGCTGGTGCACTTGCTCCTACACAGGCAGTCTGTGACATCAGGTTCATAAAGCATTGCTCTGGTTTTTTCTTCTCCCCCACAACTTAAAGATCAGGAAAAGAATTCAGCATCTACAACCAAGATGTGTGCAAGAGAGTAGTTCCATCCTCACTTCCCTCTTGTCCATCCACCCAGCCAGAATGCACAGAGAACCCCCAAAAAGCACCTTTTATTCCCTCTGACCATTTAAATTGTGAGCAGAAACATGCTAATGCATAAAAATGTACCCTTCTACATTTGTAACAGCTCTTTTAAATAATTCCTGCCAATTTACTAAGCCTGACCTCATGTTTCCCTGACACCACAAAGGCCGGGTCTATTCAGGCTGTCCCTTTCCAGGAGATTCCTCATTCGAGCGCTTGAAATGCTTTTTTGTCTCTTGGCCACATACTCTCTGGCACTGAAAGCACTAGAGTAGAGTTTATGTTTACCCAGACTACTTTTAGAAGTACATCAAGATTTACAGAGCCACTTCTTACTGCATCAGGATTTTTAAACACAGGAAGAAGAAAGATTGAAGCTCCAGGTTTTTTTAACAAACAGAAATAGTGCCAACTTCATTTCCTCCCTTGTTGCTTTACATTCAGTATATGCTGATACACTTAGAAGCAGGGTGGTTTCAAAACCAATGGTCTTTCAAGTTTATTTAGTTTCAGGGTTTAATTTTTTTTGTCAGTTATTTTTACTAACAGAATAACTCTGAGTGAGGGGAGTATCTGTTGAGCCATGGAACATTCCTTTGGATGAATATCTGTTTCTACAACTTTCCACAAGCATGAAATGAAATGAGGATATAATGCACACATTCGACTCAAGAGCTTAAAGCTCATTGCCTGAGAGCATGATATAAATATAGACAATAAACTCCACAAAGAGAAAGCAAAAAATCTGTTATTCCACTGCAAGAGATTGTTAGATCATTAAAACAAAAGACTGCTGATAAAGCTTATGTGCACATTTGGATAAATTACTGGTAAAGGGTCTGTTAAGTGTCAGCAGAGGAAAGGCATTCCTTATTCCCAGACTTTAACATGGCACATGTGCAAAGGTGTCTCCTTGCTTCAATAGGAAAAGGCTGGGAAGGACAGGTCATTTGAGATCCTCTGACTCTAGGTTCCTGAGTCGAACTCATCCTTGAACCACTCAGCTGAGGAAAGTGCGACTGCTCATCTTTTCCAAAGTATTTTTAAATAGTTGTGCAGAAAACAGAAGTTGGAAAAATAAGTCTTAGCTGGAAACTTTCCTTTAATTCAATATCAATGGTTACCTCCTCCAAAGCATTCAACAGACATTCCAGAGTATTTTAGTTTTTACTGACTTATAAGATAGGCCTTCAAAAATCAGCTTTACCATCACTGTTGGACTAGTCTGGCAGAATATTTCTAATGCTATTGTACTCTAATCCCTATATGAGAAGCCTTGCCAAGTTTAATTTGATTTTAATTCAGCTTTTCTGTAGGAGCCTCCAACTTTCCAGTTTCCATGACTATTTAGTTAACTACAGGAAAAACTCCTGTGCTCTCAGGTTGTTGCTTTGGTCAGTATCAGTATGAAGAGCCACTATTGAGTGTTTTGCCAGTGGCAGCAAGTTGTGCTTACTGAGAATTGGAAGGTAAATGGACAGGTAAGAAATACCCCATCCTTTGAAAAACCTCAGGTGTGTTGGTAGTGAAAGGGAAAACATCCTACATGCCCTGACACAAGGACTCCTCTCACCTCCTGCATCTTCAGTGACTTGCAGGTGCCCAGATCCTCTCTGCACACCCTGAAAACCTCTGAGTAGAGAACCGAGTTCTGCATCTCACTTGGTGAGGAGTCCCTCTGGGTGGGGTCCCCTGGGGCTGTGACATAATGTTTGCAGCCCCAAGCACTTCAGGGGTGGCTGAGGCAGGGCAGGCACACCAAGGACCAGGGCCAGCACCCTGTGCAGGTGTGTCTGCAGCAGCACATGGGTTTTGTTAAGGATGTTGTTGGGGGATGTGCAGAAAGCACATCCTGGAGAAACTGGGGGTTTTTTTGGCACCTTTGGCAGAATGTTTGTCTCAGACAGCCCGTGTTTGCCTCAGCAAGCAGGCAGCAGACAGAGCTTTCCTGGAGTCTGTCCACACAAAGCAAAGGCAATGGGAGGCCTGCTCTAAGGGGATTAGAGGGGATCTCTGCTTAATTAGTCTAAGAGGGCTGATCTCAAAGATTATTTCTCACACAGAGCAGAAAGAGCTACCAAATGATCTTTGGGTCAGTCAATTACTGCCCATATTGGGTGATGTGGCAGAAAACTGGTTAAGACTTTTGATCCAGAAATCCAGTAGCAGAGGCAGCTGGGGCCATACTGACACAAGCTGGTCAGGGGGAAGCACAGGCCATACCCCTCTCACAGGGTGGCAGAGCAGCAGCCTCTGAAATGCTGCTGGCCTGATTAGCCCAGCTTAACTTGAAACATCCTCTGTGGTGGCTCCTCAAGGCAGAACAAGTGTTCAGCATGATCTGGTCCTGCAGTTCCTGACTAATACATGGGACTAACACATGTCCTACCCTTCCTCTGTGATGGACAGCACCTAAAGGTGGTTTTTCAAGGAAAATGCAGGTTTAGGAGCAATTACATGACCAGTTAAAGAAGCTGCATGTCTCTATACACATGAAGTGCCAGCTGTGGTCTGCAGGGAAGCTTTGCTAAAGAAGGTGAACATAGCAGCTGCTGCAGTGCTAATCCAGCTTTCTCAGCACTCACAGCACCAGTGCAGGAGCAGGCTGCTCATCACCCAGTGCCCACACGGTGTGGCAGACACTGTTCATTCAAATGCTTCCTTACAGGGACGTTTGTATGGGCAGAGAACAGGGAACTCTATTTTTTCTAGAACGTTTCTTAGCATTGCTGCCATGGAGTCCCAAGTAACCACCTGCTGCCACCATCTTCTTTTTATACTTGATCAGGGAACTTCATGGATTATTTGATATTACCATCCAAGCTCAGTGAGCTGTAAGACTTCTTCCTCCCCACCCCCCCAAGTTTTCCCTTTTCCCTTCTTTTAATTTGCATTTATAGGTTTCTGGACACATAAAGGTGACAAATAGTAGCTGAAACTTTTTTTGTTGGAGACAGCAAGATGAGGAAACCTGAATTTGGTTTGTATTGTTTGGTTATCTTGTTTGGTTGGTTTTTACTCTTTGGTGTTTTTTGTTCATTGGTGTGTTTTAAAACTTTTGACAAACCTGCCAAAATCTGGAACAAATGAAAAAAGTTTAACAAGGAGCAGCATTGTGAACATTTTGAAAGCGTGGTTTTCATAATTTATCGGAAAACTCCAGCACTTATAAACAAGCAAACTGGGTTTATAGCTTCAGTGATGCATAGGCTGTGTACATTTCTGAGTCAGAATGTCTCCAGAGAGCAGGGGAGACGCAGCTTCTGCCATGAACTATTGATTCAAGGGCAAACAGTGGTTGCTTTGTGCAAAACCTATACAAGATTAGAAAAAAAAACCCCAAAACAGACAAAAAAGGGAATAAAGGAAGAAGAATCTTTCTTGTCTTACATGAAGCAAATTGTTTTCCACATAGAAAAAATATGAACATGAGAATATGATGTTCACCCAACAGCAGAGGTAACTTCCCTGGAGTGAAGAGCCTTTATGAGCAGTGTATCTTTCCTGTCACTATCTCCTTCCTCCATACTGACAAATAGAAAGTTTTTTACCAGTGTATGCTTCTGGACGAATCAGAGCTGTGAAACTGGGGATACATCACCTAATGGGAAGAAAGCAATGTTTATTGCTCTTCAGATTTCCTCTAGCCATGAAAAATGCCAAGGAAAACGAGCATTTTGCTTTAGAACTGATGCAGAGATGAGAGTCCCCTCCCCATAGACATCATAGAGAGCTTATGTGCAGGTGGATGTTGTCTTGCTGGATGAAGGATGTTCACCTGATGGGCTAACTTTAAATGCAGAGATTAGGAATTATCTCAGTAAACTATCATGCGTGTCAAGCACAGCACTCCCTGGTTGCAAAGGGGAACAAGTAGACAACGTGCCCACCCACTCTTCATGATCTCTGCCTGCTTGAATAAGCATGTTCCTAGAAATAACCACAAATAGCACCTTCATCAAGGTTGATTGAGTTCCCCTAATAAAGAGGTGCCAACTCTTATGAATCTTTGAATCTTCACAGTGTATCTTTTCCTGAAAAATTAGGCAGAACCAGAAGAGTCTTTGGTGTTCTCCCTCCATCTTAAAACAAAAAGATAAATGTTACATCATCAATGTTACATCAATACTTACTTAACTGTTGTCTTCCCCAAAAATTTTTTTTTCAGTAGAACCACACAGGAAAAAATAAACTTCACCTAAAAACCAGTTAGAGAAATACAAAGGCCTAGAAGGAATCCAGCCCAGTTTGAGCAGCATCTGTTACAAGTCTTGAGGCTTCATGGAGAATTTGAGAAGCACCTTAATTCACATAGCATTGAGCGTGCTCATCCATTTACTCTCTATCAATAGGACACTTATGTATCATTAATTTTGGTCTGTGGAATCTTATCTTCTTTGCTTTAATCAATTATTTGTGTTCCTGTATTTAAAATTCCAAACAGCAAATATTATAAAGGTTAACTTATTGTTGCCTTACTTAGGCAAGGACTTCCAGGCAAAATCACACTGGCACTTTTGGAAAGTTTTTCTTGTGTCTCTGTGTTGGTGACATGCCACCAGGCAGGTTATGATGTTCCTGTGTTCAGACCAGCCCTCCACTACTGGTGTTAATGAAGTCTGCCTTTGAATCTGCTCCTAGATGACTTTGCTGCCAGCAAAGCTGATTTCTATTCCTTAAACAAGAAACATTAAGATCTACAGTTGGATATCCTCCCTGCTGAAGTCTCACCCTACTCTTTCCCACTCTATTTCTCAGCTCTAAGCCAGTGTGTACAGACAAGGACTGTGCCTTGCACCCAGCAGTTGCTATATATGAAATACAAAGAGCAAAAAGCACATCCAATCCAGTTGAAGAGTCTGGATGCAGACATTTATCCCTCCTTATATTAGGCAAACCATTTTTTCAGAGGCTTATAATTTGGCTAAGTTTAGACCCATGTACCAATATTGGGGTGTTTTGGGCTATTTCTCAGTCATTCAAACCAGAATGGTGCCAGGTTTTGAGAGAATATTTTCAAGAATTTAGGACATGCAGAATGGTGCATCTTCCATTGTTTTATCCTTAGAAACAGCTGAACCATTAAAAAATAGAGAACAAACAACCACCCACAAATCTGGGACAGAGAGATCATCCTGAAAAAACTGGAGCTCTCCTAATTAGTTTGGAAAGCAGCAAAAAAAAAAAGATCACCTTGTGTCATACTGGAAAGTGCCAGGCAACCTCTATTCAGTTTGATTATTCCATCTGCAAGAACAAAGGGTGAATAGCAAAAAGAAGCCTATGTAATAGCCAAAAGAGCTGTGATCTAGAGTATATTCTTGGCTGTAGGATGAAAGCATGTTTTGTTTTCCTAAGCTGTGTTGTACAACTAGAAAGCTAAGGTGCCATGTCTCAAGTATTTGGGGATGACGTTTGAAGTTAATGTCTTTTGGTTATTAAATTGTACAAGGATTGTAAAGCAAGAAAAATTCAGAATCTTTCCATACAACATCTCAAGAAGCAGCTTTATACTTACTTCAATGAAATGTCCTGTAGAAGACTACACTTCAGATCCAGTTCTCTGATCTACCTAATAAGCACTTTTGTGCAAGAACGTCCTTAATCTTAATACTCTTATTTCTACCACTCAACATAACACTCAGTCTACCTACCTATTTTTCTTCAGCAGTCTTTCAGGTTTATAAACTTACCTCTTTAACCTAGATCTACCCCCATGCTCCTCCACTTCTGCCAGCTAACCATCTCACTGTTCCATTCTTCAGTGAGACTCCTACGTGGCTGTCTCGTTGTCTACCTACGTGGTCACTGCACCGTGAAGAACTTGGAACTTGAAACAAATTCTCAGTGCCCCACAGACTATTTCATATTCCTGTCAGACCACAAAGCATGTGCTTGAAAGTACACAGAAAAACTGTTCCAGCAGAGTGGAATGAAGATGTGCCATTAGCAGTTCCAGTGTCGCACAGTGCCTGGCTCACACCAACACGGCCTTTACTTCCACCCACTTGCTATCCAGCCTGTAAACGCAACCCACAGCCTGGAGAAAAGAAGGCTTCAGGGAGCCTTCTGGCTGTCTTCCAGTACCTAAAAGGGGCTTGCAAGAGAGCTGGAGAGGGACCTTTGACAAGAGCCTGTAGTGACACGACAAGGGGGAATGGCTTCAAACTGAAAGAGGGCAGGTTTAGATTGCAAGGAAGGAATTTTTTCACTGTGAGAGTGGCACTGGAACAGGCTGCACAGGATGTCCTATCTCTGGAAGTGTTCAAGGCCAGGCTTTGAGCAATCTGGTCTAGTGGAAGGCATCCCTGCCTACAGCACAGGGATTGGAGCTAGATGAACTTTCTAGAAACATTCCCTTTCTATCTGAATCATTCTATGAGCCCATGACTCTTAGCTCAGTACTTTTTACTTCCAACGTGAGAAGAAAAATGTGTTGGCCATCAGACAACTGAAACCCTAAACAACTGGAGTCAAAATCCAGATATATTAATTGACCTCCCTATGAAGAAAAGAAACCTGCAGTTCTAAATGTCTGGCTGCAATTAGCAAAAAAAAAAACCAAAGAAAAGTTCTTTCTACAGGTTTTATGGCAAAACAGGAATTATGTTTAAGACAACTGAGTAGGACACTAGTGTATTCAAACCGTCACTGGAAGATGGAAATTTCTTTCTGAAATGAGAATGACCAAGATGGTGCCTGCCAAAGGAAGAGATGACTACACTGCTATGGGCCAGACAGAGCAACACGCACAGTTTCCATCAATTTCAAAATAATTCTTCCTGCACTCAGAAAAACAGGTGTCATTTGATGAGAATAAAGCACAAGGTAACCAGCAAGGACACAATACTACTGGAGGTACCTTGGGATAGGAGAGGGAGTCCAGTGATTCCATGGTCAAGCAACAAAAATATTGACCAAAGGTTGGTGATTCAGTTAGACTGATACCTGTGGAAGACTGATAACAAGATATTATATCCAACCAAAATATTTTACAGAGTAAAAAACTTCCTGCAGTAGCTAGGAAGAAAAAAAAAAAAGAAAAAGGGGAGAAGGGTGCAGAGAGGCAGAGAAAGCATTTGCTAGGAGTGAAAAGTTCAAAGTTTTCTAGCTGTTCAGTTATTTGAAAAGAGCATGTCACACTTTTTCAACTGTTCGGAACAGCCCAATGAATTAAAGTTGTCTCTCTATAGGTATCTTCTTGGGCAAAACAAAAGGATATTACTAAGCTAATGGGACTGGAAGAACCCATCAGCAAAAGTTCCCTTGGAACTGATTTACAGAATGAATGGGCAAATCAAAAACATGCAATTAGCAGCATGTGTCAGCCTTCTATATGATCCATAGAACTAAAAGCATTTAAGATGTGCCAGCCTCAGGCTTCTTGCTCCTTAAGGCATGCATGACATACAAACAAGAGACTACCAAGCACCCATCATTACTGAAAACAGGGTTTTTTAGTGATACTGGCATGACTAAAATGTAACTGCTGATCAGTGCCAATTAGCTAGAATAATCCTGTTAGCATTAGCTCAACTGTTCATTTATAAATCTCTGCAACACTAATTGTATTTGAAGTTCTTTTAACACTAACTCCTTTTGTGTGGTGATGAAAGCCTTCAAAACACTCATCAATGGAACAGCTGATATAACAAACAATCCTTCTTTAACCCTTTGCAGTCTCAGTGCTATAAAAGTAGTTCTGCATATTAACTATATCATATATTGAACAAGTTTTTATGCGGTCGTTTTTTCTATATGGAACATTTTATTATATATTTACATATATATATATGTAAATATATATATATAAATTTATATATATTGCCATAGCAAGAGCTGTATCTTATCAAATACTGAGTATTACTGATTGTTGTCTGTGTGTATCCCACTAAGAAAAGTGAAGAGAAAACTGCCCTCCATTGCTATTGTTCTTTATCAAGTTCATAACTTAGATCACAACATCCATCTATCATCCATCCCTCCAAAATTAATTATATTTGATTTTTACTTATTGCTACTTAATTTGTACCAGAAGACCATTTTGGCAGGAAATACTTTCCTGAACTGAATATAGTTGACAATGTTGTTTCAAATTACTGGGCACCCTCATCAGCTTTGGATGAAGTTTTTAATCAAATCAAAATGGACAACAGAGAAAATGCAAGGAAGATTTCATTAAATAAATTTATTTGTTAAAATAATTTAACTCCAAATACAACTGCTGAGTTTGCATTGAGTTCTATGTACAATTCTTGTTTTATTTGAAACATCAAGGTTTAAACAACTGACATTGTTACAAAACAAACTGTTGCCCCATTTTAAGTTGCCAGTTGTATTAGAGCTCAACAATTAACTGTGAAATACATTAATTCACCCCTAGGAAACTCCAAATCAACAGCGTTAAGTCTGACTCCAGAACCCACTTCAGTCTTTCTTCAAACCCTGATCAAGAATTAACAGATGCACAACAATGCAGATAAAAGCCTCCTGCAGTTGTCAAACATTTGCTTTTGTTGCGGAGTTTCACAATTAAAGCCTTACCAGTGCTTTGATGGCACACTGGTAAAAAAAAAAAAAAAAATTAAAAACAAACATGCATAAAACCCCCCAACCAAATGGCTGACATCTTTAGGTAACATTCTATACAGGAAAGCAAATACCAGTAGTTTTCCCACAGAAAAGTAATGGCAACTGTAGCACTGGGGTTAGGGAGAGGCTAGAATCAGAACAGAAAATGTCATCAAATTTCTTTTCTTGATGCTCTGAAGGGGTGGGCAGGGGGATGGGCACAACAGAAAAAACTCAAACAAAATCCAATGCAAGTTATATACTCTTGATCTGATTCTGGTTTGTTTGCTTTGAATAATTTTTGTGTGTATTTTTAAGGGAAAGAGGAAACAGTTGCTCTATCATAGCTTAAAAGAATAAAAGTTGCAACTTTTTTTAAAAAAAAAAAAAACAACAAAACTGGAAAAAATGCTGTCTTTGTAGAAAAGTACAAAGCTCTACAAGAACAGCCAAAGGAAAAGCGGGTCTTTGGAACAAATCATAATATTTTAAGGCATGTTATAAGAAATTTTCAAATACTATAATTGGTAATCCTATCAGGGTACAAATGAAACAGTGACCCAAGACCAGTGATTCCTGCAGGGTGGCCATGCAGCCGCTGAGTGGCTCACCTACCTCCCTTTCTGCTACCCCTATAACTTGAAAAATCTGTCGAGTGCAACTGTCATTGATTCAAGCTCCACTATCTTCACATTAGTGGAAATACAAATAGTGCATAACTACTTCCTCAGAACTATACAATAAAAAACAACACTTACACTTTGCTCCCCCAGCCAAGTTGCATGGTAGCTTACATATGGCCTATGCTTTTGAAAATGTAAGAGTGTAATGAAGAAACAAAACTGGGAGATATTTTCTTTAATATTTCTGTTACAAATTTACTGTGCAATTTTTCCTATATTTAAAGCCCATCTGCTTTATATCATGAACTTCATGTTAGGCTGTTCATACTCTACTTTGTGCCATTTTCTCGGTTGATGAACAATCTGTCAGGTAAGATTTTTAACATCTCTGTAAATAACCTCGCATAACACGCACTTCCAACTCAGTTTGAAATTTGGCTTTGGTTTGCTTTTTTGTGGTTTTTCTTTTTCGAGTGCTTACGCAGTGGATCTCACACTGACAAGCTGTTTTGTGGATGGATTGTGCTGCTTGATTAACCGTTTCCCAATCTAGATATTTGAAACCCTGAAATATCATTGATCCTACATCTCACATCTTGTTTAAGCATGGCAGCTGACACTATGGGCAGGCAGGGAGTGGTAAGAGAACATTCATACCATCTAGTTTAGGCATGTGAGTTCTGTGACTTGGAGGACTAAAGTTAAAAGCCTAAGTTTGCTATACAGTCAATGGAAAGAGGTAGGTGCCTCTAGGAGGGCAATTCAGAGCACCCAAAATGGGCATTCAGATGCCAGAAACAAACGGTGTGCCTATCTCCCTAAGAGAACAAAGTACAGTAACAAAAGCTCTGCAAAGTAGGTGGGAAATGGGCTACATTTACGTTCTAGTAAGGCTTAATGCTCTGTGACATCTAATGCCCTTTGTCACACCGTTGTGGAAAGGTCTTGAAAGATTAAGGGCAGAGTTGGCCAGTTCTCTTCCGTGAAAACGATTTTCTTTAGTTATCATCCAGTGAACTATAAGTCAAATGTTAAGGATATTTATGTATGGAAATCTGCAAAGTGTCTTCTACTCCAGTGTCCTTTGTGGCAGATGAGAGCGCTTTTAGGAAGTTCTGCAGATGGAGGCAAAACTCTCGAACCTAACTCCAATTACAGCATTTCTAAGGGCCATATACACACACACATACACACTCAACACACACACACACAGCCCAGCACCCCTATTTTCACTCATTTAAACACAAGGAACTACACTGTTACTGCACAAGACTTAAAAACTAATAAACGCATGGTGTTATTTAGACCACAGGCTCAGTGACTGTATTTTATGGCCAATTTTACCTATAAAAGATCCAGCTCAAGACAATCTCTCCAGCATTTAAAATCTAAACATTGCGATTGAAAACTTTTCTATACTTTGATTGTAAGACTTTGAAATAGGTATTTCTGTGCCATTAGTCATGCAAATGATAAATACTTCACTGCTATGAAACTAGCAAGTCAGAGCTCGAGCATCCTTTCCAAATAAAATATTTGCTCCCACCATTAAACACTCCAATAATTGGGGCAACCTTTGAATAGTGTGTCAGGCAATTAAAGAGCCATTTCCACACTCACCTAAGGAATTACAACCGTAACTATTTCACCTCTGAACCAAATGATTTTACATGGTTATTCAATTTAAGTTTTCAACATTAAAGCTATCAAATAGCAAACTGGATTTTCAAATGTTAGTTTGGGATCACACCAGAGAATGTAGCCCTTAAAGGCAAGAAAAACTGTTGTCTTTAACAAACTAAAAAATGTAGGATGTTCATACTGTCCCACGAGGTTTCTGCAGAAGGGAACATATGGATGAAACATGGCTTAATTTTCCTTACAAGATGGTACTAGTTAATCTATTAAATTGTTCCTTGTTAGTAAGGCTCAGCAATTTTTTGTTTTTCATCACAGTTGCTTCCTCCTGGTTCAGTAAAGTGAAAATAAAGATGCTTCCTGCTTTGTAAACAGAGGGTTTGTTTGGCTTTTTGTAGACCAAAACCTGAAGCGATCCTCCATTTTTGAGCAGCAAAATGAAAGATTTAAAACATTCCAATGCCAGACTGTTTCTTCACCCGTCACTTGTTTCCAGATCTTGCCTCTCGTTTCACACACTGATACAATGTTTTCTATTTCAAGATGTGGGATAAAGTGTAGAAATAATAGCATTGATTTTGAAAAGAATCCAAACTATATGGGTCTCTGGTAGCCTTTTCCTCCAACACTGTCAGAAGTTCTGGTGAAATCAACATAACTGACTGAACAAACTCAGCCACATGTGATAGTGTCCATTCTGAAGCGTGGTAATCAGACACCAAAAGACTTGGTTCTCCTTTTCATCCTTATGCTTGTCCTGAAAGGTCTTCAGAGACATCCTCTCCGCGGCTTTCGTCTCCGTTTCCAAAAGGATTCTGTCCTCTTCGGAAATAGCTGCTGTTGTTGCTGTCTGACGTGACAACACACGTACGTTCGACAGGAACGACCCTGTAGATCAACTGACTGTGCCATAAAATTGCAGGTGCTCAAAGGGGAAAAACGGGTGAGATGTGGTCATTTAACCCAATTATATTCAGAGTCAGTGATTGACTTTCAATGCTCAGCTCTGAGTTAATGTTGCTACTTCACTACAGATGTATTTCAAGTGACCCACAAACCAGGAAGTGAAGTAGACAGTTTTACCACCTTACAAAATTTCTGCAAATTAAGTCCAGGTTAGGTCATTTTTAATGCTATTGTATATTACATGCAGAACAGCATGGATCATCTTTGTCTGGCTGTGCTGCATAGTTCATTTGTCTAACAATTTCCGCAAAGAGCTCATCCACCATTGTTTTACTTTTAGCAGAGGTCTCCATAAAGGGGCAGCCCCATTCTTCAGCTAAGGCTCTGCCTTCACTCAATGATACTTCTCTCTCACTTTCCAGGTCCACTTTATTACCAACCAGAATTACTGGCACCTTCTCATACCTACAGTTTAAAACAAAAACAACAACAATAATTAAATTTTTAAAAATGGCAACATTCTTCAAATAAAAAAAAGGAAGAAAAAAATCTATTTGCAAACACTACAGGCCCAAATGGAAAGAGACATTTGAATGACCTTAAAATTTTACATTTGAAAAAGTGTGTATTTCACATTCTAGCAATTTGTTGCACATCTTGTTCCCCTCAGAGCTTTCAGAGTTCTACAAAAATCATCCTCCCCTGAATTTTCCTTCCTTCCAGGAAACATGCCAGGAATAGTTTCACACTACAAAAATGAGGAATATAATACTATTTTCTCTGTTTGCAATCTCCATGTGTAAGAACAGGATGGACATCAAACCCTCCCTTCAACATTACACCCTCCTTCTCCCTGAAGAGGTATTTTGTATCTCCTGCTTGGGATAACGATGCAACACTCTCCCTCCCTTTCAAGAGAACATTTACCTTTGGTCAATATACACAGAACTCTCTGAATAGCAATAAATGAGACACAACCAAAGGGCCAGTAAATGAATTCGAATTTGAGGAAATGTAGTCCGCTTCAAGTA
Organism: Molothrus ater; assembly: GCF_012460135.2. NCBI lineage: Eukaryota > Metazoa > Chordata > Aves > Passeriformes > Icteridae > Molothrus > Molothrus ater. The sequence goes on from NC_050479.2 coordinate 40,702,920, forward strand.
CTGCATACACACATAAGTACTGTTACATAAAAATATGTATTAGATAATACAGAATGTGTATCTCTCCCTTGCAGCATTCACATCATTATGCCAGTTAAACAAGTTGAAGAGACCAAAAAAATCACAATTAAGTTCCAGGCAATACTATCACAGTTCTGCTTCATCATCAACTTGGACAGCACAACAGATCATGTTGCTATGAAGGAATTCTTTACTTTGCACCTCCTTGTGAAAGAATCCTTGCCAAATCTTTTAACAAAACTGAAATGCCTGCTGTTCTTTTTTTTCCACCCTCACATTCATAAACCTTTCTTCAGACATGAAACTAAGTGTTCCATCAGGTTTCAAATTTACATATTTGCCACAGAAAAGAAGAGAGAGAAGAAAACACTGGGCCTATTTCCAAAATACTCTTACACAGGTTTTCTCACAAAAGCAACTAGGACTGAGAGCAAAACCACTCATGACTTTTCAGCCCTCAAATCAGACCTAAGAGAAGCAAGATGGTACCTTCTTAACTTAAACCTGAATTTCTCCTTCATATTTTTCTTAGTAGTATTGCTTTGAGTCAAATCACTGGAGTAAGTCTGAACTGTGGACAGACAAAGGACGCAGCTGACACCTGCAGCACCTGAAGATGACACCCTCCTTAAGCCACCTTCTTCATCCCTCCCACCCATCCCCCCTGCCTGCCAGGCAAGGCAGCAGGGCAGCACCGGTGTATCTGCCTCATCTGTTTGAGGGGAACAGCCTGTTTCCCTGTCTGTCCCCACTGTGCACTGGAACAGGTACCTGTGTGCTCCTGCTGCAGGGACAGCGGGCTCCCCCAGAGTCCAAAAGGATAAAAGGCCAATAATGTCTCAAATCACATCAGCAACTCTTACATCACCAGACTAGTATAAAAATTTGTCCAACTATGTCATAAGATGTAGCTGAAACTGTAAACTTTGTTATGCCTCTTTGCTTACTAAGATAATGGCATTTAATCCATAGTCCAGGGCTGTCATCAATAATTGCAGAGAATTCCCCTCACTTTTACCATTTATCATGCCTTCATTTACCATCTGAAGAGATAGAATCCATTTCTCACTCTGTGGATAAGTGTTCAAGCACAATGATATCTTTGGAACACTTGTAAGAGCTAAGCTGCCATTAATAAAGTACCAAAATACATACTAGCACCTTGAAATCTGTCCTCCTGCATTTAAACACAAGATAGCACAGTCTTTAATTACATAAGATGGATGGCATTCAACAGATAAAAAGAAACACTGAATTATTGCCTTATCTTTATTGTTCAGATGCATGTGTCCTATTGTATTTGCTATACAGCATTAAAAAAAATCCTTCAGTGGAAATGGAATCAGGTACACCCTTCACTGCATTACTTTATTTCTGAAGGCCCCGAACTTCCTCTCACCCTCCACTGGCTTGCCCTCTGGTAAAACTGAGAAATTCAAAGCAGGTGCTTGAGAAATGCCCAGTGAAGAAATGGATGAACCAGAATTAAAACACATGATCACTTCTGAGTTTTGTGACATCACTTCAATTGTTGAGAAACATATAAGGAAACACATACACACTTGTTGCAGACTTATAGTCAGTGCCCCTGAAAAATTCAAGTGCTTAAAAGATTTAGGAATGCTAGAAAAGCTGGGCAACTAAATATCTGAGTGTCTGTATGCTATGAGTACTCAGCACCTGGGAAATGGAGCAGTGCAAACCCTGATGTTTTGTACTAAAGAACAGAAAGAACTGATGAGCTGACAGAAAAGATGTGAAAAGCCTAATTTAATTTATTTGCACAGGACCATCTACGAACTATTAGGTGGAACTGATAGAAGCAATTTTCTGTATTGCTTTTCCTGTTGCATTTACTCAATTTGCTACCAACCTTCATCACTTAAAATGAGATCCTACAGTCAATAGCCTTATTCACCTTATAATTCAGATTCACCCAATAACCAATAACTTTCCAAGACTGAAATGTGTAAGGAAGTGTTTCTGCAAAGCTCTCATTATGTCTCCTTAGCAAAAATAAAGTTGCTCTTGCAGAATACATCCCTGTACTACCTAGATTTTGAGTGGTTAATTTTACAGAAAAAATATATTTTATATATATACATATTCGGTGTGGCACATATTTTAGATTTTTATATATACTTATGCCTGTCTATTATAAATACAATTTATCTTTCTACATAGAAGAGTCAGTGTCTACTACCTAGAATACAGCAAATAATGGAAAAACAGTCCAGGGATACTGAGCAGAAGACTGGCTCTGGTATGAGCTGGACCTAAGTGCTCCAGCTCAGTATCAGTACTGCCAGACCCAAGCTGAGTAGAGGGATTCAGACCAAACTTCTATGTATCATATTCCCCAAGTACCAAGAGGATGATGAACTGCGTGTCTTCATTCAGAGTCCTAAGGGACTTCACATTTTCCAGTTTTGAGTTCTGGTAACACATTGTGGAAAATCTAGCTCTTGCCTAAATCAAACTCTACAACTCTGAAGTTGAAGCTATCTCTGCACCCTTTACCTCTCAACACTGCCAGAATTTCCTGCCTCAGTATCCTGGGCAATTTCTTTTCTGATGAAAAGAACAGGGGAGATCCCTGGCTCAATGCTTTCCTTACTACAGCTGCTGATCTCACTGGAGGCAATTTCTGCCTGCATCTGGAGACTCCACCTGATACTCAGAGCTTTGACCAGCCAGATGTTGAACACCCACCACTCAGGTGGTGTACAGCAGCACAGGCCCACCAAGAGAAGGGTAGATTCTCAGATATGGGGGAATTATATGATTCTAATGAAATCTGAAGGGAAGAAGGTAATTTCTTCTTCACCCTGTTGAATTTCAATGGCCCAAGAAAAAAATAGGTTCTTCACAAAGGAAAAAACAAATCAAAAAAGAGAGCCACCTTGCAATGTCCAAGAAGCAACGCAGAATCCTTCCATACAACCACAAAAATTAAACATGGGAATTCACAAATCCTTCCTCCAGCAGGATCTAACTTACTCACAAATACTTTTAGCAGAGCGAAAGAGGCTGAAACCCCACCACGCATACTGAAGTCCTGAATCCAGGCTGCTGTTCCCATCACAGGATCTGTGAGAGAGCAGCTCAGCTCACAGTGAGAGCTGGGCAGAAGTTTTGCCTTTTGCTGCAGCCCACCTGCCCCTGCCTGTTCTGTTAGCAATGGAAAAGTGGCACAGTTCTGCTCATTTCTGGAGCAGGAAAATTCAAATTTCTCAGTATGGCTGAAAAGCTTTGAGCAGCACGGATCATTCCTAATGAAAAGCATGAGGAACACCTGAAAATAAGAACTGCTGCTACTTTTGTCAGTATCAAAGAGCACAGTACGTATTCTGGAGCAAATATAGCAGAGCCTGTAAGAAACACTCTCAAAAATGTAGCAGGGGAAGGCTTGACTTTTTAAGACCTCTTCAGGAACAAATTTTGCAAGACCTATTACACGTGTTTGCAGAACACGATTAAAGAACAAGGCACTTCACCCTGTTTAAATGATCTCATTATCTTTAGCTCCAACCTGACAGATACTGAGCAGTGGTGATTCTTGAAGAGGTAGCAGGACTGCAGTCATTTATAGCCCTATGAAAGGCAGCTGTACAGAGTCAAATGCCATCATATCTAGGGTTTCCACTACTGGCAAGGTACAGTCATTGCCCCATAAAAGACAATCAGAATGTGTTTGCTAGTTCTAGATAAATCCAGTGCTAAAACCCACCCCGTTACCCAACTTTAATGAACAGCTGGGACCAATTTACCACAGTAAATCCCTCAGTTTTCCTGAGGATGGACACCACAGCCACATGAAATCAACAAATACACAAACATCAAATGTTTTATGTGCCCCAGTTATACACTACGGACCACACAGCCGTATATATCACACAGCGATAAATATTCCTATATTTTATCTTACCTCACATGGCATACACATCATCCACATTTCTGTTTAGATTACTATGTACACTTTGAATAAAAGCTTAGAACATTTAGAAAGTGTCAAGGTGACTGGTATGAGAATGATCTTCAGAGACTTTTTCCTTTCCACCTCCAATCCCACCCAAAAAAACATGGGCAATACCTAACTTCTTTTACAAGGTACTTCTCAGATTTCTGGTTAGAACTGTCATTGGATAAAGATAAAAACAAAGATGATGTGCAGTGAAAATATAATAAAAATGAAGATTGAAACAGCGAGAATTTTAAAACAAAACCCCCAAACATGCCAAGGCTAATAAACTGATCTGATTCCTTTAAACAGTGGTAGAGTTGCCCAGTTCCCCTACACTCTGTGCGTGTGTGAGTTGTAGTAGTCAGTACAGAAAAATGTACAAACAGGTTCCTGTTTTCTAATGTCACCTTCTGGAAGTGGTGTCTCTTTTCTAAGATTGTTTTTCCTGAGTTTCATATCAGACCCAAATATTTTCAACCAAATCATTCAGTGTAATAAAAACATACCAAGATAATATCATGTATTCCTAAAGACTATTTTTATAACAAGTTTAAGTCCTGTTGAAGTTTTTGGAAAGATGCATGATGACAGCTTTATATGATAAAAACTGGGACCACTGAAATACAAAAGGTATCTATACAGGATAACTATTACTAATAATCAAAAGGAGTCTCCAGTACTAAATCTCCTTTATTACCTTCTATCTCCAGAACTAACTCTCCTTTATTACCTCCTACACACAGGGCATCTTTCTCTTTTTTTTTAAAATCCATTTCTGTCACTTTTGATAGTATTTAAAATAGGAAATTAATTTAAGGGATAAGGATATTAGTGTTGAAAATGAATCAAATATATCAAAAATCAATAAAAAAGAACTGTTCTTCAATTTAGACTTACAAAAAATTTGTGGTATGAATCTTCCCAAAATACACAGCAAAAGAATTATGGGTATTATGAAATAAAGTACCAGAAATGATAGTTAAATCATCCACACTAAATATAACTAAATATACTTTTGTAATGTAACTTGCAAACTTTGATTGCCTTCAGTAAAATCTGTCATAACTTTAATAAGCAGTTTCCTCATCTAGAGGAAGAACATATTCCAAGTGTAACTATCAAGAATTTTTCTAATCCCTTTCACATAATTACTTGGATATTTAATACAGAATCCTTGATAATTTAAACTCACATCAGATATAGAGGATAAGAAAAGGCACCGAGAGTTCCCAAGCTTGATTCTGAGCATCTTAAACACCAGGACGAGAGGAAGCAATACCACGGAATTTTCAAGGAGAAAACCATCTTCAACCTGTCCTGAAATTACCAATTCTTGAACCAAGCAGCAGGAAAAAAAAATGTTGCATATACACACACACACTTCTGAAGCTATTACTACCTTAAGACACCCAGACAGAGGAGACATCTCACTTTTACCAAACCCTATTCTTTGTATTTGGTAGCTTTAAAAACTGCAGCTATTAGGGGGTCATTGTGCAGAATTATGTTTCCATAGACTCCTGCAAATGGACACCAATAAAGACACGGCAACACCAGTACACATGTATAAATGTGTCAGAGAGATACTCAAATCTAAACAAAGGTAGGTTTCTGCAAAGTTTGAGCGCTTTTCCCTCTAATGGAAATTATTACAGCTTCTCAGGCAAAACCACACAGAACAGCTGTAAAACTCCCACGATTCTGCTGCAAACAAGTCATTCCAGTTTACTAATTAATTGCATTTAATATTCAGTTTTGTAAGCTATATTGTGTAGTGATTTAATTTAACTCCCAACTAAAAAAATAGTCTTAAAATAATTTTTATAAATGAGTAGATGTTAAAGAGTTTATTGGAAGTCCCACTGCAATTAGGTGGCTGAGTCATGAATCAGTTTGCTATAAAGAACAGTGTATGGCCTAATTGCAGGACTGGGATCTAACATTTTATTCTAGGCTTTGACATGAACTCCTTACATAGCCTTTGGGAAAAGAAAACTCTTCAGATGGATAGATTGAGGTATATAAAGTCATGATAATTGTACTTACTCATAGGACAGCAAATTAAATAATAATTGCAAAACAACTTGGGAGGATAATATTAGAATAATAAATAACACCACACCATATCACTTTTGAAAAGGCTTCAGAAACTTTGTTCTTGTACATGAAACTTTCTGGAAATAATCCCCTCAGTTTAAATAAAATACTTTAAAGCCAATTCAGTTCTGTGGGTGTTAGAGCTGGCTTCACTTGCCAATTTGGCTCACCATTGGTGCTGTGCTTGTAAGAAATTAAGAGGAAATAGTTCCAAGCCAAAGCCCAAGAAACAACAACCAACCACAGCATGCAGAAGCACTATAAATATCTGCTTCCCAACTCTCACAATAAGCACTTTTCAACCAAAGCACTTGCACACATTATTCCTAGGCAGCTTACAGCTGAGACCTTCCAAGGGACTAGAACCATGGATTGCACAACCCAACACACATACTCAAAGGCCATGCAGTAAACCTGCATTCCCTGCTGCAACAGATGTAACAGGATGATGCACATCATCTCTGTATGAAGGACACCAAAGATCTTTACAAGCCATTTCCATTCACTTCAGAGAGAAATTCTTATCTACAGAGGATTTTCTGCAACTAAGATTCCGTAGAAGAACTAGAATAACAATAAACTCCTTCCATGTTTTCAGCCTGCTTCTGCAAGTCACTACAGATAGAGCCTACTTTTAGCTCTCCCTCCAGCTTTTTAAGATAAAATGTCAAGAGCAACTGAAAATTCAAAGGTCTATCGACATATCTTAAGGCTTCGCTAGTCACTAAAGTAAGTCCTAAAAATATATCCCTGATCATTAAGATGTTAGGGAGACATTTTCTCATTAAGTTTGCAGAACTCCATGAATGTTTAAACTATGTCCCATGACACTGTTCCCCTCAAAGTAAGGCTGTGGCACAGGTGAAGGAAATCAGCTTCTGAGTGCTGGGGATGACAAGGAGCCTATGACACAAGTAGCTTCAGTTCTCATCTACTGCCATTTCAGATGCTCTAAAGTCTTCACAAACAAGAGGTTCTTTTTCACCTTAAAAAGGACACTTCTCCCTAGTATCTATCATTAAAATTCACAGCTAACACTGAAGTCTATTATCAAGACTGAAGACACTCTAAGGGATATATAAAATCTACCTTCTTAGCAGCAGGTTTGCTGGGAGCATATCCAAACAAGATTTTAATCCTTGAGTTCCCTCTCTATGCCAATCAAAATCCTCATCTTCACAACTGAGCATCAACATCATCTTGTTGAAATCCTGAAATGCTTGGCACATTTAGCAACTCAGAAACACTGGAATTTTCAAATGGGAATTTTCTGTTCCTTGGTTTAGCTTAAGAAGCAATAACCACAAGTAAATACAAAGCAAATGTTGTACCTGGCTGTTTCCAATGTGACTAATGCCCTTGTTTCTAAAAGCAACAAGAAAATCAGAATGTCCTACAAATCTGAGATTCTCACAGCTGCAGCAATTTCATCTAGCTCCTGTTTCTCTACTCAGTTCATACTGAAAGAAGTCTAATTGTCAAGAAAACTATTAACAGATTATGAGGCATGTTATAGTTGCTTAAATACAAAAAAGTTATTGCTCAAAAAATTTCCAGACATTAAAGTTGAGCACCTAATTTTTTAAAAAATTACTGCTACTAGCTGTAGGAATAGCCCAACATCCTGAAAATTGGGCCTCACTTTTCAGTATTTAAGCTTTGCATCCATAATTGAAAATTATTCTTAATAATCATATTAGTTTTCTTACCCTGAATATTTTTAAGCCATATCCATGCTAATATACTAATGTTTATTCCAACACAATGAGCATGACTGGATAGGTCAACTATCTACCAATAGTGCAACATATAGAAGATTCTAAAATTAAAGAGACTACCATCTATCTTTTATTTGTATATTGAAGTCTCAAAAAATACATTTCTTTTAAATGACAACTCTTTTCAGACATAACCACTTATAATTAAATTTTATCCTCAATGTCTTAGAGCAAAACCATTAAGCATCAAGCAAGAGGAATGCTGAAATGTGATTTAAGAGATGTGGGTTCAGTTTCACACCCTGTTACAGACCACCTGTGCAATTTCTGGCAAGTCCTTGAACTCTGTACCTCTGCTCTCCATCCGAAGAAAAGAGTTGTCAGCTTTAACCTCTGTTGCCTATGGCACATAAACACTTCTGAGGTCTTCCATCCTTAGTGATGGAGGCAATCTGAACATCTTGAAGCATGCAGTAGCAGTTTTGCTTGCTCTTCAACTGAAAAAGCACCCTGCATCCCAGCTATTCTCAGCAGTGAGCTATGAACACCACAAAATTTCAAGATTTCTTTACAAGTATTAGGAACGTTAGGGCAGATTCTGTGCCAACATCAAACCTGTCAGCAGCAAGAATAAAGCTGGTGGATTAGGTATGCCTTGAAGCAGGAACACCAGCTTTGGGGTCAAAGTCAAGGTTATTATCCCACTTCAACACCTCCAACTTGAGCAGAAACTGCAAAGGCTCACAATACCTTTAAACATACACTGACGTTGAGGGATTTCTCCTTCTCCTTGCTCCTCTGTACAAAACTCTAGCAGGTCATAAAACCTGCCTGTTCTGGTGATGTGGGACTGAATAGGTGCCTTTACAAGCAGTGAAATGCAGATATCTGTTAAAAGCAATGTGAGCCCCTTGCACATCGTACAAATCTATGGATTCCAATTGTTCTACAGTTTGAAGTTATTACATTGTTGTGTTCAAACAACAGTGACCCTAAAATGCATTACTATTTATCTATCAATACATACTTTGTCACAAGAAATTTCTCTCAGAAGCATATCTTGATGTGCAAATGTTTAGATAAACTACTGTAATATTTTAAAATATACTGTAAACTTCCTGTACAAGCAAACACTGACAAAGGTGAGGGAGGAGAAAGAAAGGCACCAAAGAGATTTGTACCAATTCAGACATATCAAAGTTTATGCAAGTAGCTCAGCTACAAAAAAAATAAAATCTTTGCAACAAAATACTGTTAACAATCCTCCTGAAAAAGCTGAAACAGCATCCAGACTTTCTATAAAGTGCAGAGTGTGTAAAGCAATTTATGAGTACAATGGTAGGTCTAGTTTCTTACAGTCTATCAATGCTGCTATCTAAAGCTTTTTTCCTTCTGCCTACAACTTTTCCCCTCACCATTCTCCAGTCCATAAATAGCATTAAGCATGTGCCAGTTTCTTCCATATAGCAGCGACAGTGTGTCTTTCCCACCAACAATTCTGACAGAACTTAATCATTATTTAGATTTCTAATTTGTTCCAGATGTTGATCTGGGCAGGAAGGGACCTTGGGAAGTCTCCAGTCCAACCCCCTGCTCAGAGCAAGGTCAGCCAGGAAATCTCAACCAGCTTCCTCAGGGCCATGCACAGCTCAGTCCTGAAAACTTCCAAGGACAGGCTTTCCATGATCTCTCTGGGAATTTGTCCTAATGTTTAATTTAGTTTAACTGTGCTGCAGAATTCAAAACTTACTGGCAGGTAATGGAGGAAGATGAGACAAGCGGACAACTGAGTTGCATAATGCTTGTTTACATAGAAAATGGGCTGAGAAACAAATGACAAAGTTACATAAATATTTATAGCTATTCATTTATGCAGAGGAAGTGATAATCATACTTACAGGCCTTGAGATAGACATATATCTCAGAATTTTGAAAGCAAAATGAACTAACCAGATTTTGCAGAATTAACTAAAGCGCAAGCATAAGTTAATGACAACTTCAAACTCTTCATCCTTGTTTATTTAAACTATAAAATTGAAACATTTAGTGGATACATAAAGTAAAAATAGCAAAAAGTAGTGAAATTCATATGCATTTTAAAAGGGCCAGAACACCACAGTGCTCTAAAGTATTAGTTCACTCTTCAAAGCCAACACACTCTTATATTACTTTAACCAATTTATAATCACTGATAAAAATTCCACTGCAAAACTTGTTTAAACTATTCTAATGAGATTTTCTCTAGCTCATTAAAATTACACTTTTACAGTCTTCAAGAATAGGTCTAACAATTAATTCAAAACCTTCTTAGTAGCATCACCCACTTCCAAAGGATTAGAGTTCAGCAACAATCATGTTGTCCTGTCCAGTCAGAACCTCAGGCAAAGAAACAGTTTCTCTTCCATTTCGAGGTAAGAACCTATTACTCCAAAAAGTCTGTCCTCCTGACTTTTGGCATTACCCAGATCTGGCCCCTGAAATGCAAGCCTTGCTCACAAAACTGATCTCTGATAATTTGACTGCCACAGTCTAGTCTGCAGAATCAAGCATTACATACTGATACAAACTGCAGAGGCTTTTATTTATTTGCTTTTTCAAGAATTTGACTGTTTGCAATGAACCTAGCTGCAGGTCACTAAAACTCAAAAAGTAAAACAAAAATAACAGGGTTAATTGGCAAACAACCTGGCCTGGATTTCTGCTCTTTCATCAGTCCCTAAGTAGAAGCTAAGGCAGGTAGATACTGGAGTTTTTATGATACTGCATAGCCTGAAAAGAATTTGGGTGTCTAGTTCAAAGCAGAGACTTTCGTTGCCCTAGAAACTAAAGAAGAATACAGCTTAATGTCCTTCAGGCTAATAAAAATATTCTACAATGCACATAAAAAAAACTTAGCAAAAAAATGCTCTGTTGAGACAGATCTTCCTCACTCACAATGGTACAATTAGGGTGGAACTCTGCATACTTTTCAGAAGATGGACTACTTTACAGAAACTCTAAGCAAGTGACCACTCTGATACAGTGAAAAAATTCAGGACAAAACAGTATAAAATGCATTTTCTCTTTTACTGCAGAAATACTATTCTTATTTCAGTTCCTTTTGACCATAGTCAAACCCTCCTCTACCAACAAAGTAAAAATCCAAGGCCTTGATGAGTATCACGAGCAGATGCTCTGAAAGCCTCTTCACTACTGCCAAGTTTCTACTAGAACATTTTATTTTCTACTTGGTAAGCAAAATCATTCTGCCATGACTTCAGAAAGTTGGTGGCCCTTACCTTACAGAACAATTTATCTAATTACCATATGCCTACTATAAATAATTGGAATGTTAGACTAAACAGAGCACCAAGAAGGTTTTATTCTCCACAGGTTTAAGAAGTTAGCTCTATCTTCAACACCTCAACTTTCTCTCTCCAGAAACTGTATCCAAAAAGTGTATATAATCTTGTTAAATGAAACTGTTTCCATATCTAAAGATGAACAGACAAATAAGAGCTTCAGAAGTGCCAGAATTTTTTGTTTGTTACTTGTTTGTTCTTATTAAAATAAATCCTGGTTCATCTTCAAATACAAAATACTGCCTCCCAACATACTACCTTTAAATGGAATAAAGATAAATATAGAGAACAATTTCTTGATAACTTCCCTACTATCTTGAGCATAAACTTCAGAAATAATTTTCTTAGGAGATTTTTTCATTCTTTCTACAATAGGACGGGTACCAATTAAAGAAAAACAACAGACTACTTCATTCTGAATCAGTGTTGTGAATATAATCCATTTGAATATCCAGACATTTCTTAGTAAGAACTTGTTTATAAGATGACATTAAATATAGGGTAGCTGGTAAAACAGTGAAATGTAAACATTTTACCTTTTCTCACATACATAGATGTATGTGAGAAATGTATGAATATCTCAAATCTAATATTTGATTAACTATCAAAATGAAGCCATCTAGAATGAGGAACTCAGATATAGTCATCATCTCAGATGTCGAGCTATTTATATTTTAACTACTGTATAAATGTTAATTTCCTTGGGTCTACTCTAGGTTATAAAAAGCTCCTCTTTCCCAGAAGAGTTTTACTAACCTGTCTGACAGCCATTTCATTGTCCATGAAGACACTCCATGGCAGCCAGTCAAGCCTGCAGTGGTTTTATCTTGTACCTGTTAACGCTACCAGCAAGGTTGGCCCCTGGGACTCCACCACCACCACGCTGCTGCACCTCTGGGGACGTGGGCACCTTGGCTGTGCCCAGGCTGTGTCAGCAGCACCGGGGTCAGAGCCCAGGGCTCTGGCTGCCAGCATCCCTTGGGCAGCAGAGCGGCTCCGTGCTGGCGCTCTGCCGTGGCCGTGTGCCGGCCCATGGCCGCTGTCACCCAGAGACGGGGAGGGCAGAAAGAGCAACCCATGCAACCCATGTGAGAGAGGGAAACAGAACAAAATCAGTGCATATGTTTCTTACTGACACAATTTTTTTTTCAGAGGAAAACACAAACAAGCCAGGCAAACCTAAGAAATTTCTTTAAAATGCTGCGAATTCCCACATGGATGCCAATTTTCATATTGCTCAAATTAGGTATGAGACAAACAGTGTGGCTTTACACTGGTTTAAACAAATTTGTTCAGAAGCAATTCTGTGAAATAATTTTCACATGTAGACAAAGCCTATTTTAATTTTTTTAAACAGAAGATGACTGCAGAACCTGATAGAATTCATTCATTATTTTTTTCTTTTTATCCTGAGTCCTGACCCCAGATGGCTAAAAGACTGAAAACCTCTTGTGTACATGTATGCATATGTTTGTGTGTATGTTCTACATACATTTTAACTGTCTCTCTTTCTGAGCAAACTTAATTTTAGAAAAGCCCATGTACTTCATTTTATTCCAAGAAACAAAATATTACCCCAATATTTACATGTGTATTTGACACATTTTAGGTACAGATACGATGGTAATTTGTATACTTAATCTTCTAAAGTAACAGTAAGAAAATATTAGAAAAATATTGAAACATTTGAAAAAGAAGGTTTTCTTTTAAGAAAGAGATTATGTTTAAAGATACTGTACACACACCCCCGTGTCCATTACACCTTCTTCATTGAATCACTAATTAGTAACTAGAATTTCCTGAAAATAGTTCATTAATTATTTTTTCCACATTAAGTTGTCCTATTCAGAAAGGCCATTCCAATTAATCTGAAGGTGTGTGCAGAGGTGTGAAGCCTAGACTGTTCCCAGTCCTTTTAATCTAACCACATTTCTTGCTGACAGACAAAGTCTTTCAAAGCAAGCGTTTTGATAATTTCTTGGAGGAGACTGCAAACTTCAATTACCAGACTAATTATCCCAGCTAGGAAGGCAATACAATTGCGTAATTTTAGAGTAATGATGGACTTTCAAGGTGTGCCTTCTCAGCTTTCATCCAAGGCTGAGCTCACCATTGTCCCTCTCTGGCAGATGAAGCTACCACGATGGCAGTCACTATTTCTGACTAAAAACCATCTGGAGGAGAATTCAAGATTCCCTCAGTTATGTGATTTCACACCTTTAGGTTATTTGTTTTCTTTTTTGAATAGATTAATTTAAAAAATGATGCTTTTCTCTTTTTTTTATTTTTTACCAAATATAGTTCTTGAGAAAAAAATAGAAAAGGCAATATCTTGCAATAAATTGCAGCAGTTATATTGAATGACCAAATTCTTGAGGAGCCATGGAAATAAAATATTCTCTTTTTTCAAAAATCATACTTCTTTCCTCTGTAGAGCCTACAATGCAGCAAATCTTTCCAGAGGTGAAAACTTTGTAAACACAGGGTTGTTTCTTTTTCTCCAATGTGTCCTTGTCAAGTCTAGAGACACATTAGTAAGTCCTGCAATTCATAGCTTCTGCCTTCCCTCTTCCTTATGTTCCAGAGCAATTTGGACATTTTAAGTTCAAGTACTCCAATGGTAGCTTTCAGTATATTTTGTTTTCCTTTCCATACCAGAGTTTCATTGTAAACTTTGGTAGGTAAAACCTGAATTGCACGGATTTGTTCAGAGTTACTAAAGTACCCAAGATGAAGCAGCCTGGATAAACCACCTTTCCACCATCAAGCTACCATGATGTTTATCTTCAGCTTCTTGTGATATAATTTTTAGAGATACAGGCCTTTTTAACGTGCCAGCTACAGTTTAGTCTTGTGATGGAGGATTCATATCATCTGCAAGTGTCTGTCATGTCCTTCCCTTGAGAGAGGGCCCTGCTTCCCATTAAATGTTCACATGTTCTGTCTACAAACCACCCCTGCAGCCCAGTGGTTGAGCTCTTGGCAATTACAGGTGTAATCAACAGTGTGAATCAAAAAGATGAAAGGAACACTAGCTCCAGTCCATCAGGAGTCTGTCCAAGGACTGCATTTGCTCATTGTGGCTCCTGAAAACCACCTTCACACAGATGAGAGCAAGTCTTCCAATTACATGGTCAGTGCAGAATCTGGGGCAAAAGGCCTGGTGGCAGCAGGACCATTCCACAATGAAAAAACTGGAACTCAGAGCGGTAATAGGGACAGCATTCCTTGCCAACCGTTGTTAACAGACTCATCTGACAGGTAGCAAGGATCTGATTTTGGTTGCTAAGAGATCTGGTTAGAAGAGAGCATGAGAAATAAAAGAGTTACAAGAAGCTTGTCTACAAACTGCTAGATAGTAAAACAGACTCAGAAATATGCAACAACCACATAATAAGACAGTGATACTTTGTTAAATAGCAGAGCTTACAAAATCCCAGATGGGACAACAATATCCTGTATGGTACCAGACTAAAGGTGAGACCATTAGATAGATACCCATTCTTTCAGTCCAGGCAAAATTACCAGCTGATCCATTATGTGATCTTTAAAGGCAGCAGAGGACTCTTGAACCCCACTCCCATCAAAACATAGCCACACAAAGCAGGCAGCCTGGCTTCTCCGCAGTTTTAATGAATTTTGGGAATATTTGGATTGAGTGAAATTCTAGAATGCGTCCTCATGCCTAAATTTTCTAGAACATCAAGGAGCACAAGGCTATTGATTCTCTCACATGGCTAACCTATACCAACTACTGGAGAAACAGATGGCATGAAAGGAGACTGCTGAGCATCTGCAGCTTCTGATATTAAGTGAGGCTGCAGACACCCAAACATATGAAGATGTACCACTATGAAGGTAAGTACAAACACAAGAAGGCAAATTCACAAATCCCAAGGGAATAACAGAAAACGATTGGATTGAACAAGATAAAGAAATGTACCAGGACTGGTACCCAGACAGACAGAAGAGATACCCAATGAAGGCAAACTAATCAAGTTTCTTCCTGTTTGATACTTAACATTAAAACTCTATGGACTCTTGACAGGCTATCCTGATATCATCATCTTCTCCAGTTTCTTTCTAGGAAGGAGCCTATCATCCCTCAGACAACTATTCGTATAAGGATAGACTTCTAAGCAGATTCTACTCCAAATAAAATTTTGTAATCAGCAATATAATATAAGCTGTGCATAGAACTCCTTCTAGAGAAGGGAAGCATCTGAAGCACAAGACTTGTTAATCCTATGCTGTGGATGATTTGATCATCAAGGCCTACTCCATATTCTATACTAAAAAAGTCATACAAAGGCATTCAGAAACTCACTGCTCAAAACATACAGAATGAAACTGATGTGAAAAAGGAGGTAGAGAGATTTACTTATTCTGATGGCAAATATTTCTGGGTCTGAAAGCAAAACTGAGGTAGATAAATATATATGTACTGGGACTCCAGAGGCATTTAGAGGCCCATGCCCAGGAGACTGCTCCCTAATAAATTTCTTGAAAAGCTGCACCCACCTAAAGTTTTTGTCAAAACAAGGTATCTGTCTGAAGGCCTAGAGCTGAGCCAGCTGAGCCACATACTGGAACCAAAACAGGGTCACACACCTAAGGTCTCTGCAGATTCATGCAAGCAGTCAAGTCCCTCAAGAGGCCTAATTCACTAAACATTGCTTACTGAGGCTACACAAAAACAGTAAGATATGCAACAAATCCACAACAGCTATCACTTCCACAGAAGCCCTGGGAATAAAAGCAAGTGGTGTCAATGGTGTTTCTCACATTTAACATAGTACAGCAATTACAACCCTGATCAATGAGGTGAGAGACCTGCACTACACACCTCCTTTAGACACAGGAGTTTCACATCTGCTTCTCCCAGGAGACTGTTCTAACCACTCAACTGCAAGAGAGGTTCAGAAAATATTCTTCAATCTTTTTGTTGAAGATGTACCACTAAGGTAAGTACAAACACAAGAAGGCAAATTCACAAATCCTGAGGGAACAACAGAAAAAGATTGGATGTACAAGATAAAGAAATGTACCAGGACTGGTACCCAGTGATTTCTCAGGACTGCTTATTCTCTTTAGAGAAGTCACTACAAAAATGCAAAATTGATATCCCCTATAGTTAATGATCACCAGAAGACTCCCCTAGTCCAGGTGACCATAATATTTCAGGAAAGGTCAGCTGTTGCTTCATGATGACATACTGAGTTCCATTTATCTCCCATTCTTTTTAAGTGTTTTGACCTGTGGCCAAGCCTGTTTCTCAAGAGAAAAGATTCTGCATATATGACTTGGTAGTTTGAGTGGTTTGCTGCAACAGTATTTTACACCTTAGAACAAAGCAGATTCCTAAGGAAATGACCCAAAATAGCTTAGTGGTTTTTTCATGTAAGGGCCAGGTCTCATTTATTTCTAAATGAAATGCATAAAAAGAGAAGGTTGGCATCAGGGAAAAATGTTTTTAAAAAGGCATCTGTTCAGAGCACTGCATGTTCACAAGACTGATGCCAGGAGTGCCTGCTTGCATCCTGCACATTTGGTGCAATAACAAAACCAACCTCCCCTACTTCCAAAGCCTCCATGCATCCTGAGGAGCTCATCTGCTAAAGAATCCAAGCAGAGTGAACAGATTTAAGTGGTACCACACTGACAACCACCACTCCCCTCCCTCCAAACTTAAACCACACCCAAAGGAAGAAAGCAATGGGAGAACTCACTCCACATTTTCACTTGGACTTTGACAGTGGACTGCAGCAGCCCTAACCCAGCAGAAGGTGACTCATTCTTCTCTCTTCCAGGCATTGTAGGGAGTGACATGCAAGTCAGCTACCAAGAATCTAACTGCATCTGAGACTGTTATAACCGAGCAGATGCCTTCTTTAAGCACTGAGATGGAGAGCCTGGATTAAACTGGAGACTGAAAAACACTCAGACCAGCTCAGATTTTTTGCTTTGTGAGGTTAGAGGGGTATGGAAGGCATCTGATAAAATCCTCCAGAAGAAATAGTTCAACATGACCATCTTCTGCCCTCCAAATTATTAAAAAACCCCCAACCTGAATTTCTGAATCTAAAAAACCCCACACAAATAAACGACAAAACACCACTGTGTGACAGGCCTTCAGCAGAATTATTTCAGCAGAAGAGGGACAAAGTCTGAACCTGGTGATACTAGGAAAACCTATTAATACATCAAGTTCTTCTGGCACTGGAAAGTAATCCACAGACTGAAAACATACCTTCCTAAAAACATGTATTTACAAGCAGCAGTAGACAAATTAGGACTGATGTCATAGTTCAAAAAAATACACTTGTTCAGCATTTTGCATCATTAAATACAGAGGTGGGTGGAAAAAAAAACCCCACCAGATTATTTTTCCCATTCATTTATAAATTCTGGGGGAAAATGGTATAAGTCCCCAACATTTTATATTAATTGTTTAGTTCTAACAAAACCAAGGAGTTTCTAAAATTTCTAAAAACATAGTAAGGACATTTCAAAAGAAAAAGAATTCTTGAGGAGAGAATTTATGCATTTCTATATTGGTCTTATAAAGTTCATAGCTTTCTGAAAAGACAGAAGCATTCCAATTATTTTATAAAATGTTTCAAGTAAGATTTTGTACAGCAGTTTAAAAGATGTTACAGCAGTGCTGGAAACTGCAACCAGATCTAATCAGATAAAATAGGTTGATCAGTCCTGGCTTACACTCCTTACTGTAAAATATATTAGGGGTAAGAGGGCAAACAATTCAAACATTCTCCTCTGAAAACTTGCTCATAATTCAGCAGACATGCTTATAGGCTTGTGGTGACCTATTTGGCTGTTTCTTGAAAGCATCCTTTCTTGCAATTAATCAGAAATCCAGGATCAAAGCTCTTCTTCACAACATTCAGAGCACTTAAGTTCAGTGCCTTATCCAATTCATTTCCAGTTCAAATTAAATTGTAGTTGAGTTGAAACTCGCATGGGAATCTCAAACACTATTAATCTTTTAGTTAAGGTGGCTACCTGTTAACAAGAACAATAATGGAAGTCCCCAAACTATTCCTAAAAGTAAGAACTGTATTTTATTTTACCACGGACCACTACCCTATTACATCCTAATATTTTAAAAATGCTATAATGTCTTCCTCATTACCATGACTTTTGCAGAAGACAATATTTTAAAAATTGTTAAAGCTTCATCTATAAGACACAAGTCATATTTCAAAACAAACTAATCAATCCTAAAAACATTCCTTCTGTTTGTCCTTCACCTGATCTTTCACCCAGTCTAGGGCTAACCAAGGCAATAACTAAAATATTGTCGCCATTACATTTTTAAAGAGTACAGCACCCAAACGTACCGAGCGAGCCCCATGACATTAATGTTGATAAAGGATAACATGCCCATAACACACCTTTAATTCTCTTGTCTAGACTAGGATTTAAGACAACACAGCTGCCAAAATGCATCCAAACCATTGATACAGAAAGTGTTCAAGTTGCACTCATCATTGTAAATTGTGCCTAGACTGTAGTGTTTGCCTTAGTGCAGCAAAAACTGAATACTGGTCCTGGACTGGAAACCTCTGGAAAACAAACCCAGAACAGAACAAAACAAACCCAAACCCCCCAAAAAGAGCAGAAGCAAGCTAATGAATAAGAGAGCCCATAGAAGCAGATAGCTACAGTTCTTGTTACCTTAAAATCTTTCTACAGAAATCTTTCTACAAGTCACTACGTGCCAGGATAATTTAGCACTGCAGTCCTGATCGCTTCCCTATTCTCTCTCAAAACGTTATCATCACATACCACCTACACCATTTACAAGGAGGAAAAAAAAATTGTTTGAGCAACACTTGTAATGCTCCAGAAATTAAATAACCAGTAACCCCAGGCTTTTTCTTAGGTAGAAGAAATAAAAAGCTGACATTCAATATTAAAAAGAAAACTAGAAATAAAATTTAATAGAAGGATTTGATGATTTTTTTTTTGGGAGATCCACCCACTCAGACATTTCACATTTTAATTTAAAAACTTCCAACAGCCAAAGAATGTCTGTTTTTGAAATTCTGGTCTAAAAAGTGTGCCTGATAACATAGGAGCTTGAACTAAACATAATGTCACCCAGATTGCTTCATGTTTGACCAAAGAATGAAACTTATTTCTATCCACACACTATCTAAGTGAAGAAATATTTTGAAAGAAAACAATAACTTACTGACAACTGTGTTGGCTATAAAAAAAACCAGTATTTAAAGAATTACTGTCCTCCCAGCAAAATAAGAAATTCAAAGACAAAACTAGAAATTCTAATGAGCAATGATTTTTTTAAAGAAAATTTTCCAAATATTCAAAAATCTTTGTCAAAACAGCCTAATGAAGAGCAAGATAGAAAACATTCAACCCCAAGCATCAATGCTATATTACTGAACTAAGTTATGAAAGCAATTAAAGTCATGAAAATATTTGGTCTTTAACACATTAAATGACATTTTTACAACACAGACACAATCAAGCAATATTGCACAACCAAAAACAAATTTTAAAAGTCTTGCCACATACTGTTCTACTATTTGATAACTGTAGCTATCCAAAAATTATCCACACATGTCTACAACAACATAAGCTACAGCAGCAATTAAGACCCAAACCCAGAAGATGATGCTAAGGAATACAGGCATCATTTAAAAAAAAAAAAAAAAAAAAAGCACTATACTCTAAACTAGCACAATCTAAACTAAACACGCATACAAAAGGAGCTTGCCTACCTGGCTTTTTCAATAAAAGTCCAAAGAACACCTAAAAAGCAGGAGAGGATAAAAAATATTCATATTCAGTGCTCAGATACGAAAACTATCATGTCATTTTACCTTACAGAGAAAAATAAGTAAAACTTGGGAAGGAATACCCATAAAATTATCTGGACTAGGCTGTGGGGATGGTAGGGAGCAGGGAAACAGCCAAAAAACCCCCAACACATTAGAACACTTTGGTTATAAGCATTGTCTTCAATTTTCACTTTTTCCACTGAAAGAAATTCAAAGTAATATGTATATTTCAGATTATCAAGAATGTGAGAGTGGGAAAGTGTGAGGGGGAAGAGTCAAGAGAACTCTGCAAATATGTAATTAAATTCAAAACTTACTACAGGAAAATATTAAAGGTTACATGTTCTGAAGATGCACGAGCACCTTGAAATATCTGATTTTAAGACTAAGCCAAACAACTTTAAAATAGTCTTCTATAGCTTAAAATTGCACATTGTCAGACATTTTTAGAGGATTGTCTGTATAAGACTTGTAGGAACCTATAATTTTATCTGACAGAATAAGTTCATTAATTTCAAATTAAAACAAAGGTAGATTCACACACACAAAAAATTAATCTAAGCTCTATACAATGCTTCTTTTGGTCTCTAAAGTTTAAAAAACCTGAGAGCACAAATCTGAGTTATGCTTTTTCTATCACAGACACTTTCTAGAGGACAGATTATGTATCATTTCCCCAATAAAACACAAAGGATGGCCAGAAGCTGAAAGTTCTGATATTATATACAGAGTCAATTAGGTATGACTACTTCTGCCTACCCCTCCTCTATATCTCTACAGATGCCTAAAGAGTTTATATTTTGTTCTTATAGATCAGTGAGGTTCACACCTGAGAAGCAGCAATCCATAGGTGTCCCTTAACTAAGAAAGAAGGAAAAGGGAGATCAGTAGAGTTCTTCTATTGTACTTGACTATGTGCAAATGCTTGCTGAGATTTAAAATCTGTTAATCTGTTCTTCCAATGAAGTCCTAAATTTCATCTCATGGGTGCACAAGAGTGGCTGGCAGCTTGGCCAAGGGGAGAATAGGGGCCATGCTTTTTACCCACTCTGCCTTTTTTTACCTGAAGATGAGTACTCAAAACAATCCATTACATTAAGATGACTGCAAGAAAAAGAACTCTTCCTAAATAAGACTTAAGGATTTCAGTGTGTGCTTATTTCTGCCATCTCTACACAGCTAGAACCTACGAAAATCCCCAGCCATTTGTCAAGTACACTTCAGAAGAAACAGGATTTTCCATACTTCACCTCTACCAAACACTTCAGTGTTTCTTCCTGAAAGGTTGAAGCCATGTTTGGGGTTGAAGGTGTTATGCCAGTGTTTACAAGGAATTCTCTGACTACTTCTCAAAAGTAGAAAAAATACTTTCTGAAAATAAGGCTGCAACACACACAGAACTTCAGAAACAAAAATTTGACCTTGTTTAAAGAGGTCTTATGTTCTTTGAATAAAAACCAAACTTCGATTTCAAAGTATTTGGAAAGCAATATTTTCAACTAAACTTTTGAGCAATTTGTAATTTCAAATATAGTTGTCCAGACTTAATCACCATTAAGTCACTAAATACATCAACTGTCATTGACTGAAGATGCTGATTTCACAATTAATAAATTTCAATAATTACATCTCTTTTATGTTTTAATATTACACAGAATCCCTAGACTGAGAGGCAAATTTTCATCCTGATCATAAACCACAGCTACAAAGAACATTGTCAACTCAAAGACACATTTCTGTGATATTTCATAGCAATATACTCATATAATTTAGTCTACATTTCAAGCCAATCTAAATAAAATAAATTTTCTGGTCTTTTTCTTCGAGAGAAGAAGCATTAGATTAATGAAAAGGAGGGTTCTTTTCACTACTTGGAGTAAAATAGCCCTTTTGAGAAATACCTAAGTATTAATACTTAAGTAGGCTCTGTTAGTCTCTAAAATGTGAATGCAACAGTCCTGTACTTAAAGCATAGGTCAGACACTTAGAGAAATTACTACAAGTGAAGAACTCAGAACTATGAGTTTGCTTCTACTTCTAGGCACTAGTTTTCTGCTTGAATAGAAATAATAATAAAACCTATTTCTTGGGGTTCAACTGAAAAAAACACTATAAAAATGCCTGTAGAACAGATTGAGAAATTACACTATTGAAGGCTAAGCAAGCACCTAGAATTGATACCTAGTGAGTTTTAAACATACATCCATAATAGAAAAACATTGGCAGTCATATTAAAAATTAAAATTCAGTATTTGGCAAATACCAGCAGATTCTCTTTAGAGAGCTTCCTAATCACACAACAAACACAAAAGTGTTAGAAGATACCCAACTCCTTTTCCCACAAAAATAAAATTAAAATTTGCACTACCTAATCTTTATACTCACTAATTACTTCGAAATCTTGACATCTAACTGGGGTGTACCACTTCCAATCTGTTCTTTTGACAGCTTCTGTTCTTCCTTCACTGCAGACCTTTGTTGGCATGGGCCCACTCATCCAATTTTGCCCTGCTCTCACAAATAGAAGGTTCCTCCAGAAAACAGCTCATTCTGAAACTACGGTGAGTTCAGTCTGCAGTATAAACAACTCTTTGCTGCCAAGCATAAATCTAAGGAAGAAGGCCCCAGAGCTGCAGCACCCACCAATGCACAGGTGGCATACTTTGTGTATTACCTCACCAGGAGGCAGTAAAGCAGCAGCTGATTCTCTTTATCCTTCTTGAATGCACAAAATAAGTAGTCTTCAAAGCTACCTTCAAAGCACACTCCATCTTCCTAGCAGTACAAACCTTCAGCATATGCAAGAATCAAGAAATGATGTTTAAAGGACTTATTTGGCAAAAGCAGGGTTCAGAAACCAGTTCCAGCCCAACCTGGGATTGGATAAGGGTGTTTCAGATTAAGCACCTGGAGGAAGAACGGCAGCTGTGATTTCATACCACCACGATCCTTCATCCAGCACTGGCAGCACTCTGTGCTGCAGGAAACTCTGGCCCAGAGTACAGTGAGCACCTCTGAAACCTCCTCCTCCTCCTCCTCTGTCTAGGCAGAGCTGCTGGGGGTGCACCTGTCCACCCAGAACTGGCAAGGCTCCCTTCTCAAGGTAAAGCACCTGGACTCTCTCTTAGAAAGATCTAAACTTGTTTTTTGACTTTGAGAAGAGGAATACTGTTTACATTTAAAACATTTTCTGAGAAAGACTTTTAATTACCTGTTCAAAAGCCATGGAGACATCCTCCACTCTGGATAAAGCTGTGCACCATGACTGAAAGGGATGCAAGGCCTACAGACACTACACAAGGAAGCTCAAATTCAGTTTTGCCATTAGGGGAGTTCTCTGCAAGCTGGCAGAGCTGGATCTCAGACTAAGCCTATTTATGTGCTAATATTAAATAGCCATTTAAAGAGAACAGAAACTAGAGTGGCAAGAGTGATCTCAATCACTTCTAACCACTAAGCTTCAGAGTTCAGTGAAGGTCCACTTGTTTCCTCTCTTTCATTCATGAACATGTCATTCATTCCTCTAAGGTCACTCAGATTCATCAGGTGGGGTGAAGGACTCGCTTAGCTTGGCTGGCCTGGTAAGTGCTGGTTAGACCAGGGAAGCAGAAGACTCAAGTGTGCATCTCTTAACCCAAAGAGGGAATTTCAACTGGCTTTTCTACTTTTGGGAGTGTAATTAAAATTACTCTCTAATTATGGTATTAGAGAGTAAACACAGGGATTCTTTAATCCGAAATTAAAACAAAATAGCAAGGACAATATGTAAAATGCACACACTTAGAGACCTACCACTTAGAGACCTGGCCAATTGGTTTTCAGTACAACTAAAGCTCAGAGATTTTTCAGAATGCTGTTTTGTATCAATATAAGCATACAGTTGTCATCCAAAATCCCCAAGAAAATTGTACCATGATTATTTGTTTCTCAGCATAGATTAAATGTCTTTCTGCGACTGTAAGTTATAATTTAGAAGTCCTTGTACAGATGCATATTGTATCTGTAAATATGCATTTTTCAGGTTCAACTGGTAAGAAAGATGCAAGCTTAAGTCTACAGCACATTAGGTCTTACACTGCCTGCGAACCTAAGTTCCAAAACATAACACCCCCACCACAACCCACATATGTAAATCAGGCAAGTTAACAAGTAAAAATCTGGTACCCTTGCTGAAGCTACATCTTTTTAATGCATCATATTCCTTTCAACTACAACTCAATTAAAATTATCTGGGCTTGCTAAAATTTTCAGGATTTCAGCTGCATTTAGATTACTTTGCATAAATGAAATTTAGGATTACAATGTTGCTCATATGTCTCACAAATATCTAACCAAAAGCTGGAGTCTTGCAGTAAAAGAGCTGGCAGATGAAAAATGAGAGCAGCATTCAGACCCACTCTCAGCAGTGCTGAGTCAATGTAACTATGGAAGTACAAGTTGCTTTCTATTCTGCTTCACCTATCTACAGCTGGTCAGCTGGGGTCTGAATGCAGATGCTCCAGCACAAGGCACAAAGCAATCTGCAAATCCGCAGATATAAATTCAGAAGTTAAATGAATTTATAGTGACGATTAAATACAAGAAAACCAAAAGCATTTATTAATGAATAAAGTCTACCTGAACTACTTGAAGAAAAAACCTTCTTCTGTAAGGTATGAGCGAATGAAAAGAACTGAAGGATACTGAAAATGCACTTTCCATAATAAATTCAAAATAACTCCATTACATTGGTCTTTAGAAATCTCCACTCAAAGAGTCAGGACACACATTAAGAAATACCCACTATGAAAAAGTTGCAAGTCTTTAAAAATAGCAGCGCTTTGCCTCCTCCCTCCCCTTTCCCCTACTCACCCTCCTCCCCAATTTCAAAATACATCTTCCCCAGGCCTTGGTCTGGAATGGCAGTTTCTGTGAACAGACCATACCCGACCATATGATTAGCCATTATTATTATTATCACCACCTTTTATGCTCTACCTTAAGATACAAATCCAACAGATGTGGTCCGACTAAGTTATTTACAAGGGTTTCCCTTTCAGATGTCCAAGCCAAAGCCACAACCAGTTCTGCGATATAATTACAGCCTCTCTCCACGGGCAGTAACAGACCTCTGTCTGCGACGATGTGGCCAGCGGCATTTTCTCATCTACGCTCCGGTTCAAACGGCTGCTATGATTTCAAATGGTGCATCTACCCTTATTTTAGCGCGACTGGCTGCATTTCAGCTGCCGACATCTGACTGTTTGATGCACATCTAAACAACGCAGCGATTATAAAAACAAACTGGCAGTAGGCACCGGTGTTTCTCCACCGTGGGCTCGCTCTTCAGAGCGGCTGGCAATGAGACCGTGGGAAATTTAAGAGCAACACCAGCACACACGAGGCCTAACACTCACAGCCGCCACTGCCACCGGGAAGGAGGCTGGCGTCCTGCACTTTTAAGAGTGGGAAGTTCATGGAAATACCTATGCAGGTATCTGAGCAGGCAGATCTCTCGCCTGCCGCACGAAAGCATCCAGGTGCTTCCCCTGCACATCGGCCACAGCACGTCCACCAAGAAAGTGCATTCAAGAGCTGGCTGACCCGATGCACCGCTGGGGAACTGCTTTTCCGCCCCCACGCTTCCAGCCTCTGGCCAGATTCTCCACCGTATTCCATACGGGAGCACCCCAAACTCCCCGCACACGCAGCTGGGAGACCAGCTCCGGAAACCACCGGAGCCCCCGGCCCCTGCCCCCGCTCCGCCACCCCCGGCCGGCGCCCGCCCACGGGGAGCCCGGGGCTGCGGGCGCGGCTGCGGAGGGGGCGGCGGGATGGGGGCAATGCCCCGCAGCCCGGGGGAGGGCGGAGGGAGGCGGGCGAGGGAAGGGAGCCGCGGGGCAGGCACCTGAGCGGGCGTGGGCAGCCCCCGGGCCGGAGATCCGGGCACCGGGGCGGGGGAGGAGGGCACGGAGGGGGGGGCGGGAGGCCCGCAGGCCCCGGCGGGGCGGGCCGGGCCGCAGGTGGGCGTCGGGCGCGGCCGCCGGAGGAGCGGCCGCCGGGCAAGTCACCTCTTGACGCGGATGATCTGGTCGCGCATGGGTCGGATGTCCTGGAAGCTCTGCTGGTTGACCAGGCTGTAGACGAGGATGAAGCCCTGCCCGTTCTTGATGTAGAGGTCCCGCATGGAGGCGAACTGCTCAGTGCCCGCCGTGTCCAGGATCTCCAGGACGGAGGGGGAGGCGTCCACCTCGATCTCCTTGCGGTAGAAGTCCTCGATGGTGGGGTCGTACTTCTCGATGAAGGTGCCGGTCACGAACTGCACCGTGAGCGCCGACTTCCCCACCCCGCCCGAGCCCAGCACCACCACCTTGTACTCGCGCATCCTCCCGCCAGCGCGGACCGCCCGCCCGACCCGCACCTGCCGACGGCCCCTCCTCACCCCCCCGCCATCGGCCGCCCCGCCCTGCGCCCGCCGCCGCAGCCGCCTCCGCTCCGCTCCCCGCCCGGCGGATGCTCCGGGCCGCCGCGGCGGCTCCTGGGCGGCGCTGCCGGCGGCGGGGCCGCGCTCACGGGCTGCGGCGCGGCCGGGGTGGGGCGGCGGCCCCGCCTCCTCCTTCCCGTGTCGCCACGGCAACAGCCAACGGGGCGGGACGGGGGAAGAAAGAGCGGGGAGGAGGAGGAGGAGGAAGAAGAAGAAGAAGAAGAGGGCGGGCACCGCCCCGTCACGTGGCGCGCCCCCCTTCCTGCCCCCGGGCGCGGCGGCCGCACGTGATGCCGGCGGGCGGTGGCGCCGCTATCGCCGCTATCGCCCGTGTCCCTTCCCCTTCCCTCGTCCCCTCCGGTGCCGTGGCCCTGGGCACACGGCGTCCCCCGGCCCCGCTCCGGGCCGGCTCTGAGCGGGAAGGGCCGGCGGGCGGGGGCGGGCCGGGCCAATGGGAGCGCGGCCCGGGCTGCCGCGGTTCCGCTTCCCGGGCGGCGGGAGGCGGCCCCGGCGCGGTAAGTTCGGGCCGCTCCGGAGCAGGGCGGCTTTCCGGCCGTGTGGATCCCGCTGCTGGGTGTAAAAGTCAGTGGGATTCATCGCATCCGTGGCGGTGATCCGGCGCGCGTTGGATCCCTGTGGACGCACTGCGGTCTGGGCTGTGCCTGCAAGGGGGCGGCCGGAGGTGTTTGTTGGCACTGGGTGCCTGCCTGCTTTCTCGCCCCCTTCTGATAGAGAGAAAGGGCCAGAAAAAGTGGCGGTACAGTTTGGGAAAAGTGCTCCATCAAAACAGATAGAAAATGAAGATGATTGATGGGATAGAATTCACAGTTCCTCCCAGGAACTGATATCACTCCGGAAAGATGCTCACATTTGTATGCTTGCCTGTCTGCTATGAGGCAAACTCCTTAATGCTTTTTTTTTTTCCCCTTCTTTTTTTTCGCAATCATAATTGGCTAGAATTATTTGATACAGGGAGTAAAAACTTTGTTTCCATTAGAGGGTTGAAGGTCAGACAGAGCTCTTAGTCTGCTGTTCACATGCTTTCTGAAAATGCTTTCTGACTGTCAGAAATGAGCCCAAACCTGGTGCTGTGTTTCGTGTTGTGCTTCCCATTGCATTGTCGTATTTTCATCTGAAGTACGGCACGAGGTGTCGGCCTGCTTTCCAGGCGAGTCTGGTTCTTTTCTCTTTTTCTTTTTTATTTTTCTCTTTTTTCGTTTTCTCTTTTTTCTCTTCCTTTTTGGCTTGTTTTCATGTTTCCAAACCTAACTGTGGCAGACGTATTAAGGGCTTTTCAGAGCACATTTGTCCCTGTCCAAGTCTTCTAGTTAAATGCTTGCCAAGTGCAGTATTTTAAGCTTTGCAGTGTTTTGCTTGGGTATTCTGTTTGGCTTTTCTTCTGTGTGTTTTTGATTCTTATTTTTTTAATTGCAAAGCTTCAAAACAAATTTTTCTTAGTAGGATGGCGATAGTTTTGGTGCATCAAGGAGAAAGAAGATTATCTGCCACCTTCTTGCAATTCCCATGTCCAAAGCTGCCGAAGTAAACTGGAAACCACACATATTTGAGTGATTTAAATAATATCAGTACCAAAGAGGTTGACAATTTTTTACAGGACTGTCATAATTCATTTGTAAATATTGCAGAGTTAGTTTCAACGAATGACCTAATTTCTATTGATGACTTGAGACCTTCAAGTATTAGAAAAGAGCCTACAAGAATGTGTAATATCACAAAATACAAGATACTGTACAGATTAATAACTGTTGTACAGATTAAGTAACTGTAACTAATTAATTAACAGTAAGAGATTAATTCACTGTAACTAATGTACAGATTAATAACTATTTGTAGTGTGAATCCGGGAACCCTCCAGCAGAGTAATGGGAAAATACCTGGATTTATTACTCAACAATGAAAGCAGGCTGCCAGTTTAATGTGGTCGTGAAAAAGCTGAGTGTGACAGTGGTGTGCACACAGCCAGGCCTCTGGGTGACTGCTGAGACATTACTGTATCCAGTTCTGATAAATCATGTCCAGGAAAGAGCAGTTTGTGCAGAAGTACTTCCAGGAGGGTTACTGGAGATGAGAACAAAGCTTATCTACAAGAGGCTCTGGGAATATTTGTTTGGTTAACCCAGGAAAAGCAAATGCAAGGGAAGGTTGTGAGTAACCAGTAAGGCAGGCTCAAGCGAGTAGGCATTTAACCTAATGAGCAACACTGATGGGAGAGCACGGATGTAAACTGATTATAACTAGATAGAAAACTAAGCCCTGTCTCACTGCAGTGAGGGTTTCGGCTTCCATGAAGAACAGTGAAAATGGACTTATCTAACAGGCTTTAAAATGTGTTGTGCATCAGAATAGGAAGATTATATGTAATTACACAAAACAGATTTAAGTGATCAATGTTGGAGGGAGGAGTTTTGAGCCTCCCCAACTCATCCTGAGACCAGAGCAACCTCCTGATGTTCAGCAGAACAAAAGCTGTCAACTGCTGGTTCATGATGGGGAGGGTGGGAAGGCCACAGTTCAGAAAGAGGTACCAGGAATGCTCCCATTAAGGAGATTTACACCAGGTGTTCAGTCTCTTAGATTTGATGGGCAGCAAAATGTTATTTTACTTAATAGTGTATGCAGGGACCTAAGAAATGTAGAAACTGGAAATACAGAAGGATAGTATATAGAGAGTATGGAGGATGTAAGAGAAAATGTAGGATGGTGTGAGTGTTCCTGAGGATCTTGCCATATCCGTTTTGAGGCTGAACATCTTGTCATTGCCCAGTGCTGTTTTTCTGAACTTTGTTTTTGATTGTAACTTATCTGACAAGAACAACAGCACTGAAAATTCACCTAATAAGAGCTGGAGGCTCAGCCCTAAAAACAAATACAGTGTCAGTTATGTGGAGTTATTTATAGTGAGGTGGAGAACATGGGGTCATTTAGGTACTGCCAGTCTGTTTTTATAGCATGTTGCTTATACTTCTGTTCCTCTTTACTGAAGAACGGGAGAAAAAAATGAGGTAGTAAATTGCAGGGAAAGAGAAACTTCCTGCCATAAAAGATTGAATTGGGCAAGGCATGCCAGGCATATATCTTAGCCCACAGCATGCTTTCCCAGCGTGATTTCCTTTGTAGCTTCTCACAGGAGACTCCAGAGTCATCTAGTCCCCCTGTGCTGTACAGCTGGGCTTTTGCCAGCTTCCTAGGATTTAGAAACTTCTGTTTTATTGCTCACTTCTCAAGTCTTTTTATGTCTTGTATCGAGCTGTCTTATTTCAAGCTTCAGTGGCCTGCGGCTTACCGCGCTCTTTTATGGTAGCCTGGAGTTTCTCAGTAAATATTGAATTTTTATCTTGCGTAGCAACCAACACACTGGTTTGTAATTTTTTTGCTAGCTATTGTAGCCTCTGACTGTGCATTAGGGTATGTATTTAAAAGAGGAAAATGGCCTCTAATATCTATTTCCATTCTAGAGCCAGGGCTTGCCAATGCTTCACTATTAACAGTATCAGTCACAAAATGTAGCAGTGTGAAAGATGGGGGAATCCGTAGTTCCCTCCCTCTGAGAGCTGATGATGTTCTTTTGACCCTGAAGTGCAAGAAAATGTGTGAGATAAAGCTGTCTGTGCTAACTGTTCTGGTGCACATTTGTTTTCCATGGTCAAGTGTTCTTTTAAGTGCTTATTAGTAGAAGAAAATGATTTCCTGTCCTTGCTTACCATCATGTCTTTACATTCAGGCTGTCAATTTATCCTAACTGTGCGTCATTGCAGTATTTAGGAAGGGTTAAGGATTAAGATTTTGTTTAGTCCTTAATATTTCTTGCTAGATGAATTATCTTGTTAGTAATGTCCATAAAGTTGTTAGCAAACTGAGGATGCAAGTAGCTGCAGTGGAAGGTGGCTGACTTGGCTTACCCTGTCCTTAGCATTTTAGCACCTTACCAGGTGATCAGACTGGCAATTTCCCTTTCACACTGGCAGTGAAGTTGTCCCATTCTTTTACCAAGTGCAACATTATAAATGTTTGACACCTTTGTTTGCTTTCTAGGTGAGAGCAGGAACTATCTGGGTGTACCTGTAAAGGTGAAGGAGGCTGGACCTCCTCTGTCATGTCTGGCAGCAGTCGGGTGGCAGCTCAGGTCACCCTAGAGCCCATCAGTGACAGCCAGCACCATCTCCAGCCTGCTGGGGGGACTAGGATTTGGGATTTAATTTACCACACTGGAAGGGCAGGTTACAGAAGCAAGGTTCCATTAACTTCTCTGCTTTGGGTTTTTTGTTTTGTTCTTAAGCAAATCTAAGCCCTTGTTTTGGAAGGTACAGTGAGCAGGCTTTAGTTTTGTAGTGGTGAAGCCTTGTGTGAGCTCTGAGTGAATGACTTCTGTCTCTGTGTCTAGCCTCAGTGAAGTCAGGGGTGCTCTGTGCCAAGATGACATAGCAGCCTCTCCACAGACCTCACGGTAAGGAAAAGTCAAAATCTGCAGTGATGAATTACAGTCATCATTACTTGTCTGCATTGGCTGGAGCTAACAGTTCCCTATGTGCAGGGATTCACTCTCCTGTGCCATCCTGGGCTCAGCACCCTAAACTGGTAAATTAGGCTGATCTGTCCAGTGTATCGAGTGTGATGGCCATCAGTATTGTTATTGCTTAGATCTGGTACCTGGTTTTGGGAAGACAATTTACAAAGCTGAGGTAAGCTCTAGGAAATTCTTGGCAAAACTGGGACTTTAGCACTTGGATTCCCAGCAGCCAAGCATGCTGAGTGGGGAGATTTTAAACCAGATGATTGGAAATGTTCTTTGGGCAACTCTTTTCTGCTCAGTTTTAATTGCTTATAGCCTTCACTTAAGCACATTTAGAGTCAGAGAGCCAAAATCTGAAGTGGTCTCTTGTACTTCCTGTGATCCATAGGGGTGAAAGCAGACCCTGGAAACTGGCTCTGTTAGCTCCCCAACTCTGCCCAACCCCACACTGCCTTTCTCCCTCTGACACCTGTGCTGGGCCATTTCAGCTCACTGAATTTGTAGAAAGTGAACCCAGACTATGAATACAAATTGTTTTATAATTCCTAGCTGCCAGGGGCTCAGCCATGAAAGAAAAACAGAGTTAACTCTGTTAACTCTCACAGTGTTGAGTTAACATCTTCAACTTAAAACAGTTTAACCCCCCACCTATTGATTCCCAAGAGACTGTTTTGTGTTGTGAGGGAGAACAAATGAGATTACATTCCAGCAGAATGAGATTCAATTAATGTGTTTTCCCTTACAACTAGAGAGGACAACCAGTGTGAACACAATTACTGTGGCTCCACCAATAGATACTCATTAAATTGCTGTACCTGCCACTTTCAATTGTGTGATCCAGTCCCCAGGGTTTGGGTTCTTCCAGTTTTTTACAGTTTGAAAAAGATGGAGACAATAGGAGTAGACATACCAAAGTCTTCTCTCAGTCATAATTTAATTTTCTAACCAGAAAGGAGCATTAAGGTAGCTTCAATCCCTTTGGTTTATTTCAAAACTTGATAGGTCCACAGATCCCCACAGCTTTCTCATTATTGATCTTTCCTAGCACTGCAGGTTAACTGCTAAAGAAAGGGGATCACTTGTTGAGGGGTAGGAATGATGATTTTTTAACTGTTTTATGCAGTCAGTTGCCCATCCCTGTTATGTATTAAGGTCATTGTGTTTAATTGAAGAGGGTGGTTAAATTTAAAAAGAGTAATTGCTCCTGGCCCCTCTTTTTACTAATAGTGAAAATTTGATAAACCATTCCCCAAAGTGCCTGGAAATCAAAGTGAAAATAGTATGAATTAGCTTGTGACCTGATTTTTACTGTTTTCAGTGGTTTTGGTGGACTTTAGCTGATGTATTACGGCATTTCACAACAAAGGTATCCTTGCTTCCCATAAAGCAAATGAGAAACCTTGATGGTGCAATTAATTTTAATTAAAACTTCCACTGCATATTTAAGTTTTGTAAGAAATACTCATCACTAATTAAGTTAAGTTAAATAGCTGTTGTTCAGATGTAAAAACAGGGGGAGTCAATTTCAAGATATAAAAAACACAGCAAAATAAACCATAACCAGGAAATTTATTATTCTATTTGACTCTGTCATTCTTTCTCCTTAAGATGTTTAAAAATAAATCAATTCAATCACCAGACTTAAGAGAAAGTTAAGACAATGATAGTCTGTTTTTATTAAGATACAAAAGTTTTGCAATATCTGTCATAAGTTAGCCTGTTTTTTTTTCTGAGTGAGACTTAAAATAAGTCCTTTATAATAATCATTGTAAAAGCATCAGGGACGTTAGAGTTATAGGCATCAATAAATATTACAGTTACAATAATATTTGCTTGTTATGTGGTTATTTTTTGCAAAATATTCAGAACTGAAATTGTAAGATCTCTTCATTGCTCTGAGTTACACTGTAAATTAAAATAAGATTTCCAATATGCTTTTCACAGAAAAAGGGGAAGCATTTAATCTTGATTTCACATAATCCAATCATAACTTGGATAAATTCAATTTAGTACATGAACTAAAACCAAGTAGGTGATTTTGGTGCATATCCAAAGGGCTGGGTTTGTTCTGAATATTTGGATTTACATAGTCTGTCCTGGTGGAGTTGGTTGCTGTGCTGAGCATCACAGTGACAGTGGGAAAGGCCTGGGGAGGGTCCCTGAGGAGAGGCAGGTTTTAAGGGCAGGCAGGGAGATGTAGGTTTAAAGGGCGCTGGTCACTGCCTGGGGGTGTGAAAAGACCCAGCTGCCCCTTTGCCAGCAAGTGCTGACCCTGTCTGTGTACACCAGGAGGTGGACAAATGTACAGTAACTTGTCTCTTACTGCATGGAGGTCTGGAGTTTGTAGGAGCTTGTGGAGCCCAGCCTCTCAATTAGTGGAAGTTTTAACTGAATGCTTCAGGATCATGGGGTTTGTACATGATCTTTATCAACATAGGAGCTACTGGCTGCTGGCCTTCAGAGATAAACATTAAGGGCCTGAAAATAATTGCCTCCCAACACTGACTATTGGGTTTGCCTTTTACTCTTCAGTTATTGTTGCTTTTTGCTGCTTTGTGATAGATTGTTCGGATTTTTTAACAGAAACCAGGAATCTCACGTTTTTGATGCCAGTAGCTGATGCTTTAAGACAACCTAATATCCTGAATTTATGATAAAATCATTCTGAGGCTAAAGAAAAGACTCGTGCAAGGAAAATCTAAAAGGAGCTGAGTTGGTGAGGTGTACAAAGCTCTCATACTCGTCTTTAGGTCTTCAGTCCAGTATGTGAATGCAACACTGTGACTACTGTTTTCAAGCAGCCTTTCAGAGGTGTGTTATAGTGGGAGGTCTGTGCAAGCAGGAGTTCTGCATATCCTACTTTGGGAACCACAGCTCATTTGTTTCAGGAAAATACAAAGAATTAGCTCCAGCCCCTCTCGGCATTTTCTCTTGGGCCTTCAGTAAGAGCTGATACAATTACAGGTAGATGCTTGCAAAATAATTTGGGAGCAACCCACAACACACCAAACCAAATCCATTAAATTTTTCCAGAATTATTTTGGGACTTTCATATAGATCTGGCCCCACTGCACAGTGATGAACTTTATCAGGATAGCTTTTCTGGGACAGATTCCAACAATATTTCCTTGTGGGTTTAGGATGAACATACTGGGCATATTAGATGACTGAGGAAAATGCTAGAACTACTCCATGATAATCTTCTCAAGGTGGTTAGTGTCTGGTCATGCCTCCTCTGGAAAAAAAATCAATTAGGTGATGTATTTTTATCAGGCAACATGATGGCTTTCTTTATGTGGAGAGAGACATGAGCAAAATTAGTGGTACTGCAGCCCTGTAATGTTCTCTTAAACCATACAAATCAGCCACACCTGTCTAATTAAGGACTAGCTTTTCATAAAATACTCTTATAAGCAAAGTTTTAAAATTATTAAGACGGTGCAGGAAAAATTGGTGTAGTGTTTTAAAAAGTGATAATTCAATTTGCATATGTTGTCTAAGTACCTGTGTGTGTGTATGTGGTTAAGACATAAAGGAAATTTAAAAAAATAAATCTTTGCTGCAGTGTTTTCCATGGACTTGAAAACCTTCACCAGTGTCTCAGCTCCTATAAATTGGCATAAACTCCAATAGCTTAAAGCTGTGTTAGTTTATGTGACCCAAGGAAGTGACCTCTGGGATTTGTGGCACCACCATACCAGAGCCTTCAACCTGCCAGGGTCAAAATAAATAATGCCTTTGGTACAGTCCTGGCTCCATACTTACATTTTACTCTTTGATTTAAGCAACATTGTGTGAAGCAGAGCAGGGGTAAGGGAGCCTTCAGCAGCTCTGCGCCTGTCCCCAGCAAAACCCCCACCAGGCTGTTGCCATTTTCACCTTGCAGATGGAAACTGATGAAGAGAGAAGCTGTGTCCTTACTGTGGCATTAAAAATGCACTTTGTGGACAAAAGAGGCAGTGGCAGAGCTTTCCAGTGCTAAGTGAGGGGCAAACCCTTCTGAGGAACATCTGACATGACAAGAAAGCTTTGTTCCTCCAAGCCCCTCGCTTGCCTGTGGAGTGACACAGAAGGAGGTGGAGACATGCTCCTGTAGTGCTGCAGCTCTGCCCCTGTGCCCACACAGATGCTTCCTTTGTGTCAGGACAAAACAAATTAAATGGTCCCCACCAGCTCTACCTGTGCAACATGCCCCTCTGCAGGGGTGGATGGACACTCAGGGATGGAGCTGGGCAGGCTAAATTGTTATGAATGTAAATGCCTGAAGAAAATTGTTTTGTTTAAAATTGTTTTCCTTTTCCCCTGAGATATAAAAGGCAGTGATTAAAAATGTTGGCATTTTTTGCCAATCCAAGCTTTATCCAGAGGAAAAATGCAGCAGTCTGGGAGGTGCCAGAGATGCTCCTGGCAGGAGTAGCAGAGCACAGAGCCATTCTTCCCTGCAGCAGGTTTGCTGCACTAGCAGGCATAGCTGCAGGCTGCTAGCATCATAAACCTCCAGCTATTTTCATTTCATCAAAACAAATGCAAAGTTTGCCTTTAAACAGATATAAAATGCTCTAAAAGAGTCTTGGGCTTTTTCTGACATGGGAAAGATGCAGTGAGCCAAGCCCTGTGTCCTGTGCCCATAAAGGTGTGTGGAGACACCAGGAAAGGCTGAGGAGCAGTTGCTGGGAGGCTGGGTTGAAGCTGAGAGAAGAGCTGCATGTGAGCCTGTGTCACCAGCATTAAATTAATGGGATGGGGTCGAGGGCCTAAGGCACATAAATCCAGCCAGGTCTCCCTTCTGAAGGAGAGGGAGCTTTGGCAGCCCCTTGGCTGCTGAGCAGGGACCATCAGTGGCCAAGGGTTGGATGCTCAAGGGCAGAAACAGGCAGGTGTGTTGCAGGCAGGCTTTGTCTCACCTCAGCTGCCTCTGAGATCTGTAGGTGCCCTGTGGAGCTAATCAGCCTCCCAAACCCCCAGGCTTCTTAATTTTACTGATTTAAAAATAGCCTCAGGCTCCCTAAGGGGCTGCAGCTGAGGAGACTCCCTTGTAACCCAGCTGGCTGAATGGGCCCTGTAAAACTCACCTGCTCCCTCAGGCCCTCCACAGGGATGTTTTTTCTAAGTGTGGTAGAAAAAGACATTTTTACATTTCTGTCTTTGCATGTGCTCCAATTCCTCCGTGTTTTGACAGAAGGAAACATGGCACAAGGGGCTGGCTACAGGGGATGCCAGTGCTGGCCTAGAGCAGAGGTTTGGCAGAAGAAATCCCAACAAGGAGAAGCCAACAGGACTTACTGTAGAGGCCACAGACTTTCCTTCTTCATACTTACCAACTTCTCAGAGAGGTCCTACTACTTCTGATGCCATAGGTTAGGGGACTTTGGGTTTTATTTATCTACAGTGGTACCATTTTTCATGTGCAGGAGCAGGATAGCTGGTGAGGCTGTTTGGATTCTGACACAGGATGTGTTGAAGGAATTAAGACACATTCCCCAGGCTGTGCCTCTGAATCCTCTCCTTTGGCCTTTCCATTGCCTTCAGCTCTACCAGAAGGCTGTAGGATGGTCCTGTGGTAAATCTAGTAATCTGCTGGACAAAGCACCAGGCATCTGAGAAGACCTTCTGTGGCTTGTTGACAGCCAATCTAAT
Organism: Molothrus ater; assembly: GCF_012460135.2. Classification (NCBI taxonomy): domain Eukaryota; kingdom Metazoa; phylum Chordata; class Aves; order Passeriformes; family Icteridae; genus Molothrus; species Molothrus ater. The sequence continues at coordinate 40,739,520 of NC_050479.2, forward strand.
TATCCCTGTAGTGATTGCTACAGACAGACACACATTTGGGATCCCAAAAGAAAAATATTGTTTAAAAAGATGATGTACTTCAATTTCTGTGAGACAGGGTACTTTTCACTGGTGAGCAGCTACCCACAGCTCCTGAAGAGCATGGGCAGTGTCCATAAATCCACACACTTGCTTCTCCTAACACCCTGCTCAAGTAACCCAGCCTGAGTCTATTCCTTTCAGCTGTGCATCCAGCTCCAGTAATAAGTGTTCAATCCCAGTGAAGCCCAACTGCTGCAGGTCTTGCTTCTGAGGGACCCCACCACAAACTCTGAATGTTTCAATTGGTATCAGCCCCTGTGAATGGGAGCTTCTGACACCATGATGCTGCAGCATGCATTTCTACGTAAAACTCACCTTGGGAAATGTTTACATTGCTGAGCAAACTAAATCCAAGTTCTACAAATGCCACATCTTATCAGGGCCATTTTCTTTATTAGTTTTATTGCAAATTGGCTTGAGTCTATTGACCCCTAGAGCATGAAGCCACATCCAGCTTAGTCCTAGAAGCTGAAAATTAAAGGAGATGCAGCTGTTTCTCTCTGGAGCATTCATGAGGTAATAAAAGTAACAATAAGAGGAAGGAAAATAGAGCAGTTTCATTGTGATATTTTTTAGAAAGTAAGGATTCCATTGAATATAAAATGGTCATTGATTTTAGGCACTTTGATGGACTAATGTTTGGTTTTAATAGAGTCATTTTCTGAGAAGTGCAGAAAAAGCTGTGTCAAGAGGGGAACAACCCTCACTTTGTATAGAGGTGTTGCTGAGTAGAAGTGCTGAAGTCCTTTATTTAAATAGGAATAATTATATTGCACAGGAAACTTGGATTTGAAAGCAGTTCCTCTGATACATTCATCTTCAGGAGTAATTTTCTGCTGCATTCACCAAAGTCCAAAGGCTGATCTCATATCACATTGGATCATCTGCATTTTGGCTAAAATTAAAACAAAGGGAGAGGAAACAAATAAGAAAGGATGTAAAACTCCCAAATGCCAGGTCTAAAAGGAAGTCCTTTTCATCAAGATGAAAGATGGAATGCCTTTTAGAGTGAACATCTAATGTAGATGGAGGTAAAAAGCAAATAAGAGAATCATTATGCTGCACTTGGCTTCCACCAACTGGCTTCTCACCATGTGATGTCCCCTCACTGCTTTGCACCTTCTGCTTTTCCTAGGGTTTCCATCATACCCAAGGAGCTCTCATCAAAACCTTTCCTGTGGACAGCATTCACTGGGAAAGACTGGAAGACTTCTCTGGCCAAAACAGAGAGTTGCTTCTGCTGCTGAGGTGGAGACTGGTTTGCAGTCAGCCTGCTTCATTTGTCTTCTTCCTGACCACAAAATGTTGGACAGAGCAGAGGAGACATTGCCTTCATGGAAGTCAGATCCTCTCTAGGAAGGCTTACACCACTTTACCTTCCTTGCAAAACAAATCTGTAATTAAATGATGCTTTAAACGCTCAGAGTGTTGTGGTTTCCTTCTTTAGTTATGAAAATGAATTTCATTTGGTCGATTCCACGGGACTTGACTCACAAAGGCTTCCATAACCTTGCAAGGAACTTTTCTGTATGGCCCTTAATTTGGATCCATGGATCTCCTAAGGAAGACCAGCAGAATCAGGTGGGTGAAGAAAAAAGCCTCCGTACACAAATTAAGACAGATTGGCTAATGCTTCCCCTTAAGTAGCAAAAGGACATTTCCCCCCTGAAGTTTCTCTAAACAGTAAAGGATTCACATTAATGTCCATGTGTAGTGATAGGGAAAGGTGTTTGATTACTGTAGAACAGATCACTTAAATCATCTCCTCATCCTTCAGGCAGCGTGCTCAATCTGTGGGGGCAAGATGAATCAGTTCCTTGTACCCATTGCAGTCCTGCAGTGGTGCAAGGACCACAGTGTGCTCCCCAGCCACATGGTGCTGTAAAAGCCCACATCATCTCTAGAGTCAAAGGAAGAAAAGGGGAACAAGATGGTTTGAAAAAACTACCAACCCTCAGGCAAAAATAAAGGCATGGAAGCCAGCAGGAGGCATGGGGTTCCCATGGTGCGTATACGCTTAGAAGACAAGCTCGGGTGAAAGCCAGAGCAAGAAGGAGCTGCAGGCAGGATTGGGAATGCACAGCACCCTGCTGTGGGCCCCAGCGTGATGGAGGAGGGGTCACACTAGGCACCTCTGTAGGCAGCAGGGCTGGGAAGTCTTCAGAAGAAGCAGTTCTGCCTACAAGTTCAATGTTGTTACCCTCTGGCAAAGCCTCAGTCAGTCTGCTTTTGCATGTACAAGAACCCTGGGTCTGAGTGCAAAATGCCTGCACTAAGCGTGGTAAAAGCATGTCTCTGTTCTACCTGCACACAGAAAACGATGCTCAGGAAGAAACTGCTGCCACTGTTCAGGCAATCCACACTCTGCTACATCTGGCAAATAGAGTGGCTGCAAGTAAGAAAGTGCTGAGCTGGCTGATAATTAGATTTAATTTGGTTTCATTTGTTTTTTAGGTTCTCTGTATAGAGTCATAGAATGGTTTGGGCTGGGAGGGATCTTTCAGTGTAATCTTACCTTGGGCAGCTTGTTATCAACTCAGCCAAGTTGCTCAGTGTCATCCAACCTGGCCTTGAATGTTTCCAGGAGGGCATCCACAACTTCTCTGGGCAACCTGTTTGAGTTTTTCATCACCCTCATTGTAAAAACCAGAATTCTGTCTTATATCTAATCTAAATCTACCCTCTTTTAGTTTAAAACCGTTATCCCTTGTCCTATCACAACAGGCCCTACTAAAAAGTCTGTCCCCATCTTTCTTATGGGCCTCCCTTAGGTACTGGAAGGTGCTCTAAGGTCTGTCTCCCTGGAGCTTTCTCTTCTCCAATTAATGACCCCAACTCTTTCAGCCTACCTTCAGGAGAGGTGCCCCAGCCCTCTGATCATCTTTGTGACCCTTCCCTGGACTGACTCCAACAGGTCCACATCCTCCTTATGTTGGGGCACCCAAGAGCAATCAGTCTAACAAGTTGGTGAGAAAAACACCAAACAAAAGCTCCCATACATACCTGCAACTCCAGACAAAACTGGACTTGAAGAGGTGTAGCCTCTCCCATGATCTAATTAAAAGGAAATAAAATGAGAACTCCCTTGCCACAGCAGGAATTGCCAGCATGCTTCTACTGCTGCCCAGAAGCACTTACCATGAATTCTGAGATAACAGCAGAAGAATGGGCAGCACCATCAGCCCAGGGACTTCCTCCAGTGATTGCTCCTGCAAAGTTCACACTCGTTGAGGACTGCATTGATTTTCTATTAGAAGAGTTCAACCTCATTTATTTCCTTTGGAATGGGTATAAAGTAGCCACTTTTAAGGTTAATAGAAAAGGAAAACTTTCTATCCAATTCTGTAGTTAGAAAGTCCACTGAAATCTGCTTAAGGCTGACCACTTTTTTCCATGTGAGTTCTCTTTCACTTGTAGTTGCTTATGTAGCTTTTCTTTTGAGCCCATCTGGCTTGAGGAAGGACACAAAATGGGACTCTTGCCTTTCATAATCATTTATCTTAAACCTAGAAATGAATGTGTAGGCTTTACCAATGCCTGTCCAAGGACAGCTTGTTATCAGGACTTAGAGAAATTAAAGCAATATAACTAATAACTAATTTGGCTATAGTAGGGTACAGTCATTTCACATGTTAAACAGAGCAATTTATTTGCATACAGGGACAGTCCATCCCATTCCAACTGCACTCAGCCTGTGTTGTACTGATAACATCACACCTTCTTTGGCACAATAACTGAATAAAGTCCATGTGGAAGTTAAGTCTGAAGAAATTATATCATCCTTAAGGGTTACTTATTTTGTCACACCTCTCTACAACGTGGTAAGACATAAGAACTGCTTGAATTCCTGTTGTAAATTTTCATGAGTTTCTCAAGAATTTTGTGAACTGCTCTAGCTTTACATCTGTGAGCAGAGGAACACGTTAGGTGACATGAAAAAAATTTCTAGGTACTATAGTAGGAGAGAAATATGCAAGCTGAACATCCTCCAAATACCTACAGAGAAGATCAGGATTTTAAACTATCAGACAGTTTCAGTCAATCTCATGATTTTGTGATTTCTTGTGCATGAAGGGTATTTTAAAAGCCATCAAAACCATTGTCCTTTGTGAAAACAGGCGGGATTCATTGACTAAAGTCATCTAAGGTGTTGTAGAGTATCTGAGACATCTGCATGGGGCTGGCAGACTTAACACACTCACCCAGACCTGTGCTCCTCCATAGCAGCAGCTTTAGGCCAAGTGGGTACTCTGCAGTGTCCCATCTGAGACTCCACAGCTACAGACAGAAATCTGGATCCCACTCTAGCAGTTTTCCAAGTGTGAGAAACTCGCAGTCCTGAGCTGTGCTGTGAGCTACCATCTTTAGCATCTCTGGATGTGCTCTGCTGGCATTCAGTGCAGTGGCTACAACCATAACCCAAGGAAGTAAAAGCACTTCCCCCTTCTAGCCCTGTTAAAAAAGAGAGGCAGCTATGGCAAATGCAAACACAGCTCAAGTTTAGCACAGGCAGCACCTGCATGGCCATCCCTGGGGGCTGTTCCTGCAAGGTGAACCTCACACCACTGTGGTCCCCCTCGCCACCTCCACATCCTGGCATCTCTTTGGTTTGGTAGCCCTCTGAGGAACCACACAGGCCACACCTTGACTCTTTTGTGACAATTAAGGCTAAGGAAGACAGTCACCAGAATTTGTTTTCCTTAAAAGTAGTATCCAAATCCAGTCCTTTGAAGATGAGAGGAGCAGGGCGTCTTTCATGTAGTGATTTTCCTAAATCATAAAGCCAAGTGTCTTCCTCACATTGCAAGAAGCCTCGATGGAAATAATGCAACTGCAACCCAGCATTGAGTAAGCACCTCACACCAATACCTTCCTTTCACATTTCTTAGTATTGCATTTCCCCCCCCCGTTACAGCAGAAGGTATTTTCATGTAATTAAACATGTAATTTATTTTTGACCATTTCTATGGTTTTTATAATTACAGAATTAGAAGACTAACACTTTAGAATGCATTTCCATAATTTATCCATTCACAGATAATCAAACTATCTATTGCACACCTATTTATGCTCAAATACATTACATACCAGCAATAAAGCAACAGCTGAGGTGATTTTGCTCTCACAAACACCCACTCCAGCAATAAACATCATCTTGACCCATGTAAAAAAGCCCCCGGAACTGTCAATTATATGACATTAAAAAGGCAGGCTACAGGACAAAAGGCTTGGCTAGAGAACTGATTGCAGGCATAAAGAGCATGGTATGCTCAGATGACCGTACGATCAGATGCCAAGGAAGGTGTTCAGCAGTTCCAGGCGAGGTATTTCTTTTGGTCCCATGAATTCATGCAATACATGTCAGTAGCAGGAGATTCAATGCCTGCACTGTTGAGCAGCCTTGCTCACCAGTCCTTTTATCTATTGTCACCCACAGTACAGAAATGTTGGGTTGTTCCTGAGCTCTCTTCTGGAGTGAAACGACTCTTTTGGAAAGAAAATCCAGTTACTGTTTTAGTAACTTGCTCAAGAGTCACGCCCAAAGAGCAGCATGAACAAGGTTCAACCAGTTTTGGCTTCCTTTGCTGGATACAAACATGCAAAACTATCCTAGCAGTCTCTGATCCCTCAAATGTCACATTCCCTTTTGTTCCATGCTTTTAATTCCAGTGGATTGCGAGAACACCACAGTGCTCAGATTACTTCAGATTTTTGAACTGACAACCAAGCAAAACAGAGAATAAGTCTTATGGCCATGGCTACCCCATGTAGGGCCAGGGGAGGTGCATGGCCAAGCGCAGGGGGGAAAACCAAAGGTTTCTAAAGGCTCTTCTCTAGAAGTAGCATGCTCCATTTTGGAAACTCTTATGTTATCTGAAGGGGGGCCACTCTGCACGTGGACACATACAGACATTGTGGATTTGCTGTGGCCCCTGAAGGCTCACAGTATCCATGAGCACTTCTCCAATGCCAAGAAAGTGTCAAAGTTGACAAGAAACAAAGCAGCTTTTAGACAAGAAAAGTGACCCTTCTTGGCAGCTGACAACTGTCCAGGGTGGGGTTTAACATAATAAAGTGTCAACAGACAGGCTTCCCGCTCCTGAGTCATTAGGAGTTGAATTTTAATCATTTGCTGCTCCTGCTCTACAAAGCCCTTGCAGCTCTCTAATGCTCCAGTCCTTCCCTGTCCCTGCAAGTCATCCTATTTCTCCTCTCCATCCCACATACTCATTCTCAGCAGGCTTCTGGCTCAGTGTGTCTGTGATATATCCAAATGGACTGGTTGACCTGGTGGTTTTCCTCATCACTTGTGACTCTGGGCTCCTTTCAAACCAGCCCTGTGCTGATGAAACATAGACAACTTTATGACACAAACTCTTCTTGATTCTGCAGGATTGTATTTCCTTTCTTTAAAAGCATTTTAAAAAATAAATCAGTGAAGGCAGTGTGAAGTAACCACAGAGCTGCCAGCCAGAGTGTTTAATTTAATCCCTCTTCTGTCACTAGTTTGCCATGCAATCCCTGCCCGTTGGCACACAACTCCTCTGTGATACTGCTCTCTCCAGAGGAACTAGCAGGTAACAGGGATTATCTGTTGGTGTAACACTCTTCAAGATGTAGGAAAGAAAAGAAGATGCAAAGGATGTGCCACCAAAGTTCTCCACAATGGTCAGGCAATTGTGAGCCAACCCCTGGGATAACCAGTGCCTGCCTGCACCCCGGCATGCACGGGTGGGTGGGAAGGGCTCAGGATGGCTGTTGGAGGCGTGTGGTGCAGGAGAAGGGCATGGGCTTCCTCACACAGCATCTGCATGTCCTGCACTTGGGGATTGCACTTACGGATTTGTTACCTGAACAAGCAATTAAGGAAAAAATCCAATTTAAAAAACACATACTTTTAAAGATTCCTATTTTTTGTTACCCCAGGCCCCTCTTCCCAGAGCGCGCCACAAGAAAGGATCGCCCCGACTCCGCTCTCATTTTAAAATGCTTCTTTTTATTTCAGTGGTTGTACATTGGGTGAATGAATTTAACGTCACAACAGAAATAGAATGGCTATTTAACAGACCACTAGTAATTATATATGCTGGAAAAGAGTGAATGGAGGGGTTTCTTTTAACTGTTACTGAAATATTCATTGTACGTGTCGTCAATTATGCTGGATGAGAGAGGCAAACAAAAAGGTATTTTGGTGAGGTGCTGTATCCTTTGAAGAAAATAAGCACTGAGACATCTCAAGTCACTTGAAACCATGTCCCAGCTACAGTATTTACTGTCTCCGTGTTGGCCCATCTCATGGTTCTTTTAGGGGGTTATATTTCTTGTTGTATTTTTTTAATTAAACAAAGCATTTAAAATTTAATCATTTTCATTAGACTTTTTTTTTAAAATATAAACAAAGTTTTGGCAAATAATATTTATACAGAAAAATAGTTTTAGATCTTCCCAAATTTTGAAATAGTCTATAAAATTACTTTATAAATAAATAAAATGCAGAATCTGTTGTACACGTATTTGCACATCTCTGTAATTGCCTCCTTACTGTTAGCATAGGTTTGTACTTGTACAGTTTTCAGGAATATTACAAAGTCATAAAGTCGGAAAGTGGATCTCTTATTAAAAATACATTTTCTCTTTTTGTCTGTCAGTTTATCTGGATGAAAGACCTGATGTATCTGAAGCTTCGTCATCCATGGGCAAAAAATAGTAATATTGGATTAATTGTAAAAAACATAGAATAACAGTAATTTTGAAACATAAAAAGTTCACACAAAATGATGTCTTGAAGAGTTATCTACATAAAATATTTAAACATGGATAATTTACCATTTAGTATTATACAATAAGCTACCCAAATGCCTAAATTAACTATTATAAAAAAATAAAAACAACTTTGACAGATATAGGCAAGTTGCAGTGTCAACTACCTAGTTATAATGACTGAGAAAGTCTACAAATATTAGTGTTTTAATAGTATATAATGGTGATACCTTAACTGCTAAATAACAAGTTAAGATACGTTATTTTTCCACAAATTAAACTAATGCAACGTTACAAGCACTATGTTAATTTTACAACCAAATTGTGATTATTTTTTTTTCTTTCGGATGATCAAATCTCCAGCTTTATATATAAATAGATAGTAATTAGACATCGGACAAACAAGATTTAGCCTGGAAAATAATTTCCTAGACAAATAATAATATGGTTAGTGCCTTCAGTCGTTCAGAACAGGCAGTGCTGCCAAGGTTTAAAATAGTTTACAATCAATCTGAAGAGGTTAAGTTAAAATACTGCAATCACTAGTAATGTCCACATAGAAAACTTATGCTGCAAACAATTATACATAATATCCACTTATAACAGCTGTCTTGCTTTTTTTAAACAATAATTTAAAAACTATGTCATTTATGTGATACATGTGCAACATATAAAATGTGAAATATGAAATATTTGGTACAATAGTGCTTGAAACAAATCTCAAATCAAACAAATGAAATTTTAATTATACATATATAATTACCTTGTAAATCAACAAAGTATTTAAAAAAGTAAACAACATTAAAATCTGCTTCATCCATATATATGTATGTATGTATATATAACATGTATATAATTGTATTAAAGATATCTTCATACTTTTGTGACATAAAATATGTTTTTAAAGGAAAACAATTAAAAGAACTATTTTTTCTCCACTCTAATCTGGTTACAATCTTATAATCCAATTTAAAAAATGCAAATACAGTAATTTAAACTGAATCTTATTCTACATTCTTAGTGTTGAGTTAATAGCCTAGATTAAAGTCACCTATGAAGTCTCAGTGACTCAACTGAATTTTAATTAAATTAGAGTATCATACAATCTCTTCATCTACAGCCTTTTTTTTTGCCTTTCCTTTTGTTAGTTTGGTCTTGGTTTTTTTTTGTTTTGTTTGATTTTACACTTCTAGAAATTACTTCTTAACAGCTTGGATCTTTTTGGTAACCTGACTATGAGTTTCAAAGATTATTCACGTCTGATGAGATTTGACTGTTGGCATCAGGCTCACTTTCATCAAGTCTGATGTGACAAAATTTAGGCACTTCTGCAAAGTCTATTTTAAAAACATTATAAATATACTCGTAAAATAATATTTTCAAGACTTTGTTCTTTTGGGGATTGAAAGGGGTATGAAGTTCATACTGTGCAAAATTTTTAAAATTTTCTTCTGCTATTCTGCTATGATTCAAATGCAACTTCTCCATACAAGTCAAACACCAACCATGTGCATCTAAAGACTTTGTGCTTTACTTTGGACTTCTGGCTAAAAATATCAGATTGGCAGGATGATGTGCAGGACACCGGGCTGCGTTTCACTTCCTCTGTCTTGGAATCAACTCACCGAGGGAGCAAAACCAAGATATTTTTTTAGCTGAGAAGAAAACCCCGAATCATAGTTTGGGTGAAAATTAAACCTGCAACTGGGGAGAGTTTTTAGTGAATGCAATTCAATTATTGCTGAGCTCGAAAGATTCATAAACGAGGAATCTCACGAGACTAACTGATCTGGACCATTTTCGTTAGGTGTAGTTATGGAGAAACGACAATATTTGCAATAATTAAACTATGCTTAGAAAACCTTTAAAACTAAATGTTATCCTTTATGTCTTGAAACATCACAGCTGGTATCAGGTAGTTAACTATTTTAGGTTGGAGTATAGTAAGCATACCATATTTAATATTCATATATGACATAGCAGCACTAGCTTTTTTGAGTTTTTGATTTGTCCATAAGAACAAATTCTTGACTTAGCATGCAGTTTGTGGCAACTCTAGAGAGGAGGAGACGGGGTAGTATGTACAGTAGCCGTGCTTGGCCGTCCGCAGGGAGGCTTCGTGACACTCCGTCCCGCTCCTGCCGGCTATTTCAGGATTATCTGTGGAGAGAAAGGGAAAGCGTGATCGCGCTTTTAGGTGACGTGGGGACAGCAGTGCGCCCCCCGGCCTGCGCTGGCCTAACTGGGCTCAGGCACAGCTCACACAGGACAGTGTCCCTTGTGGGACAGTGCCCCGTGTGGGAAAACGTCCCCTGTGGGACAGCATCCCGTGTGGGACAGTGCCCCGTGTGGGACAGTGTCCTGCGTGGGATAGTCCCTGTGTGGGACAGTGTCTTGTGTGGGAAAATGTCCCCTGTGAGACAGCATCCCGTGTGGGACAGTGTCCTGTGTGGGACAGTGCCTCGTGTGGGACAACGTCCCCTGTGGGACAGTACCCAGTGTGGGACAGCGTCCCGTGTGGGACAGTGCCCTGTGTGGGAAAACTTCCCCCTGGGACAGCGTCCTGCATGGGACAGCATCCCGTGTGGGAAAATGTCCCCTGTGGGACAGCATCCTGTGTGGGACAGTACCCAATGTGGGACAGTGCCTCATGTGGGACAATGTCCCCTGTGGGACAGCATCCCATGTGGGAAAACGTCCCCTGTGGGACAGCATCCTGTGTGGAACAATGTCCCCTGTGGGACAGCATCCCATGTGGGAAAACATCCCCTGTGGGACAGCATCCCACGTGGGAAAACATCCCCTGTGGGACAACATCCCATGTGGGACAATGTCCCCTGTGGGACAGCGTCCTGTGTCCTCAGGCTGCCTGGGAGGTGTTTGTGTCTCACACACCTGGTGTCTTCTCCTGCACATGTGTGAGAACACGCAGAGAGGGAAATTTATGTGTCAGAATACTGGAGGGCAGTGCTGAACCCAGGGCCTGGCTGTAGGTGGGTGTGTACCCTCAGCACCCTGCCTATCAGAGGAGGTGGAAGCCCTGCACCTCCCGCAGGAGCTCAAAGTGCATCTGTGCCTGGGGCGATTCTCAGCTCCACTGTGCTCCCAGAAAGTCAGGAATGACCAGGGGAAACAGTGGAGACAGGGCTCCTTGCCATAACAAGCAAAAAGATGTACTGGCCTGGGTGTTTTCACAAAGCAAAAGTGTCTCTTCATTGCACTTCTAGCATTGCTAGCATGCTTATTCTCTAAAAAAATTAACTGCAGATCAGTGAACTTGAGAGGTTTTATCACGCTTCCTTATGGCAAGGATTCTAGGGGGAATACTATAGTGGTACCTCTGTGCACCTAACTAGTCACTAACCTTGCTGCTTTACCTTCATGGTGTCTCAAATGGAGGGTGAAACAACCATTTTACACATGTATTTTACTTGTGCTTCCAATATTGCAAAGGTTAAATGCACAGTGTGCTCAGCAACCAACTCCACCTGCTCACAGTATTGGAAAATGGTTCAGATTTCCATCACCTGCCTGAAATGGCTGTCAGTGAAAGTGATATCAAAAGGCAGAGGTGTGATATTTTATCACACCATTGCTATCCTGTGCTCCAGACTTAAGCACAAGTCAAGGAATTAAGAGTGTATTGCCTGCTCTTCCTGCTTCATTTGGCACGTGGCATATTTTTAAGCTGTATCTGCAGGTGGTATGCAAGGTAGTCATGACAGCACTTGGACCTACTTGTGTATTATGAAGTTAGACCACTGCTTAATGCAATATTTATATTAAAAGGGGGGGGAAAAGGTGTTTGGAAAGTAACTTAAGCAACATACTACCTCTGACATACACACCACCAAAAAGAAACACACTCGGCTCTGCGTGGCAGGCGCTCGTCCCAGTCCCCTGCCCAGCACCCCACTGCTCCTCACAGCTGCACTGCCTCTCTCCCTGTACACAAGCACCATCTCCCTGACCCCGATGACTTTGCCAGCAAGCCAAAAAGCCATCTTTGATTGCCATCAGCTCTGGAAATCTGGTGACACGTGAGGCCCCATTGTAATGACACTGTACAAACACCTGCTGCTCCAAAGGACTTAACATCTAAATACATCATGCACACAACAAGGACATATATTTTTAATGAACTTCCACCCATTGTGAGTTTGTTAGCTTATCACCTATCTTCTGTTTCCTTTTGAAATAACAAAGAAATACCTTTGCTCAAATAATAAAGCCCTGTCTGTGATAACCCTGGTCCAGCTCCAGCACAGTGATTTGACAATACGTATAAAGAACATAGCCATGCTGAAAATAAGAAATGACCAAGATTTTCAGCACTGGTATTTTTAGCATGTTACAACCAACATTAATGTAATTAATAAAGCAGCTTTAGCTACACTGGGTTAGCCATAGTCACACAAGTGTATTTAAAGGATCCTGAGGTCTCACTTACTGGGACATAACCTGAAGCTTATGCAGTAAGTTTTTTACTCAATAAAAAAATCCCAGAATTTTAGACACTGCAGCTGACTACATCATCTGCCAACTTTTGAGGGGATAAACTTACATTTCCTATAGCTTTTTTTCCTCAAGTACAGGGAGACAGCTAACTGCTCCTAGTGCCAAGATTACTTTGGTCAAACAGTCCCACAAGACCAGTATTCACAGTTCCCCCAAAATGTGTGACAGAGAAGGCAGAGGGCCTAATCTCAGGCTGTTTCTCAGGAAAATGGTAGGACTATTCCTGGAACTGTGATTAACCCAAGTGCCACTCATCCTGCTGTGGACCATCCAGGCAGGACAGAGAGGTCCTGGGCAATGTGAAAGAGCAGAGACCCCTTCTCTTCCCTGCCCTGGTGAGTGGCAAAGCCCAAGGTAAGGACTTCACTGCTGTGTCCCTATTCCTGCCTTTTCTCTCCTCCTGTCACAACTCAGGAAAACAGCGAAGACAATGTGAACACTTTCTTTTCTGTGCAAGCATGTCCTGTTTATGGGCTGCAGGTGCCAGAGGAGCAGCTGGAGCTCTCCCTGCCATGCCTTCCCTGCTGCCAGTGGCTGTGGAGCTGGCTTGCTCACACCGCATCATCCTCGATGTGCCGCCCCTTGTACAAGGGCCGTAACTAGGGCATGTTGCACCCAGCTATTTCTAGTACACGTAGGAGTCCTCCTAGGAAAAAACCCTCAAGTCTCTCTTTCAGAACAAGCTTCTCCAGTGCAGCATCACAGAACTGAGGAGCTACATTTCTTTTTTAACCTTAGCCACAAAGTGTAAAATGTCTCCCGTAGTCTTTAATTACATGTTCACACCCTATTTCTCAAAAGATATCACAACTCTGCCACAGCTACATACACAGGCATCAGCTTCTGCCACTGGTTTTTTTTTTTTTTTGCTGTGTCTGACAGAGAAACATGAAATGCTAAACTACTTTACATGGAAAACACACTGTAAACCTCTCCTGTTTAATCTACAAATGAAGTAATAATCTGTGATGGAAGGTAGAAGTTATCTAAGTCTGCTAATTGCTCCATCACTTACATGCTGAAAAAGGAGAAGCTGTACTGGAGAAGGAACATCCCTGCAAACACTTTCTACAGCGTCTGCACTCCCTTGTTACTTGTAAATAGGTCCAGCCACCTTCATGTTCACTACTCTTTGAAGAATTACATCTCAAATGCACATATATATGACTTGTTGCATTTGCTCTGGTACTATTATAACACTGTACTTCACAGCAACGGGATGCAATGTCATGACACTTTTACTATAGTATGTATAAGAAAAAAACCTGAAAAACAAGACTATACAAAGACAGGTCAAGCATGGGAAGGCATTTTCTCCTGCTCTGAATGGTTAAGAACCACAGGTGTGGATACAGACATGCCAGAAAACACATCTGCTGTTGCTGCAGTAAAAGATCTAATAAGAAGGCTAATCCCAGCATAAGCAAAATGGCCTGGCACTTAAGAGTCTTGCAAAGTAGCTCACAGAAGATTTAATGACAGAAAAGGGCATTTTCTGGGTACCCTCTCCATCATCTTTTTTCTTGGCACATGTTTGAAGTGGCAGAAAGCTGTCTACCCTTTAGATTAAAATCATTCACACTGTGCCAGTGACAGTTAACAGACCTCACTGAAACTAGTAACGCGAGTGAAACTAAATTTCTGCAAACTACTTTCTAAACTCGCTACTCAAAATTTTCCAGCTCTTTAGAGGTGACATTTTCAGCTCCTAAATGTCAAGACTTTCTTTCCTACCAGAGCATGCCTCTTTTAGACCTTTACTTTCAGGACTTCTGAGTGATCATAGTGGTCATTAAGCCCCTTGTGCAACACAGAACATGCCGAAATTCAGGGTTGCTCATAAGGGTGATACAGTTCTGCAGTGTCATCCAGGGGAATGACAACCAAGAGAGATATTACTGCCAATGGTATCAGCTTCTCACCAACTACCAGCGCAGATAAATCAATTTGGGAGTTCCTCAGACCCGGCAAAGGTGGCTGTGATCAGTCACTGTCTCAAGACTCAAAAAGTAATATTGAAAGTCTTTTTAAATTAAAGTAGAAATTCCCTTTTTGTGAACTCTTTTCTGACACCCAGGTTACTGCTTTACTTGATACAGTTCATGGAATTGACCAAATTATAGAGAATCGTGACTAGGTTCTAGCAATTACAAGAACACTGTTTGGCTTGAGATTTTCTATTTTGAAGCTACAATTCACAAAGCTTCTTTATAGTCTCTGACTTAAATGCATTTTCCAGTTCCAGATTTATTATACAATGATGAATACAGAAAATTTACCATTCTGCATGAATTCAGTGTACATGAACTCTTGTTCAACTAAAGATCTGTCACAGTGGATCAGCTGGAAAACATGACTTTGCATCTACCACTGACATATTTCTTTTCCAGAAGTTTTGAAATTATTACTCCAAAATATACTGTGCTTTATAAATCCTAATACATTTTAAGAAGATGTTAAGACTGTATTTGATCTTTACATTACAAAGCACTTACCCCTCCAAAAATTAACTCAGACATAGCAAAAATTCTGGTCTGCCCAGCCTTCCATTTTGAAAGCGATGTAGTAACAGGAGTTTCTTGTAAACAGGATTTATCTCAGAGCATTTCAGACATAAATGCCTCAGCCAGTCACCCATTTTACATCTTCCTAGGCTACCTCAGGCAACTTATTTTAGCATGAGACAGATTATCAACTCATGATGCTTTTTTGCCCTCCACCAAATGAAAGAGTCCGTGGTGAACAGTTTGCACCAAGGTATTTAACTTCTGAACACCTGGGTCAGGATAGATGAACCCTTCCACAGTGACATTTTCTGTTTGCATGTTTTTCACACAAGAAGCAGACTGGTCAGATATATCTGGGGTACACATTAAAAATGACAGATATTTTCAGACAGCCGGCTCATATCAGGCTGTCTCATAACTTCTCCCTCTTTCTAAAAATAAAAGTAACACCAAGTATTTCTTCCTTATGACAAGGAACCCAAGACTATTTATATTTCCCTATGCCTTTGGGAAATGCCTCCATGTCTTTATTTTTCATTTTCTGTTAGAATGTTCTCTTGTGGTATGTGTCTTGTTCCTTTTCTTCAAAATAAACAACTTTTCTTTTTTTCTTTTTTCTTTTTTTTTAATTACTAGTGGAGAAAGATGAATAAATGTTCAGACACTTACTTAAAGTAATCCCTATTATATCAGTTATGCCTGGTCTTATTTAATTGTTACATAGGCTTACAGATGGACTTTTCCCCCTCCTTTCCCCCACAAATTCTGCAGCAGCACCTCCATGGAGCACCATGCCAAACATTCTATTTGCCCACACCAGGGCTCCCACCAACACTGTCCCATGGGATAGGTTTTGTCCCTGCCTCAACCACTGACAGCTGAGCCAGCTCCAACTCTTGCTTGCATTAAATGCAGCCTGGACTTCTCCTTTGCTACTCTTTCTCCTCTGAAACCTTGTTCTCATTTCCAGCATATTATCATTTAATGGATATGTGCTTTGTTTTATTCACTAACCATGGTCCTCTCTTCAATCCAGGGCTAAAGGAGGATTTTCTCTTATTGCTTTTCCATTAATCCAGTTCAGCCCCAATATGCTTGTCTACTTTGCTCATCAAAAAGATGACCTCTGATTTGAACACAGCCAGTAAGATGTCTGGGCCACAGATGGCTGCCTGCCCATACAGGGTCTAATATAGGGACATCAGGTGTTTCCTGAGGGCTGGAGGTCTTATTTCCTTGGCTTTCTCATAGCCCATTCCCTCACATGGTAATTCTGGTGCCCTGTGCCATCCTCTCTTCTCTTCCCTAAATTTGAGAGTGCCTAGTTTTGCCTGTCCCATATGTTGATGATATGCCTCTGGAAATGGCTGAGGGTCAGATGTCCATGCTGAAGTGGACACATCTGCTTGCACATTTTCATTCCATCAGGCACAAGCTGTTGGCCATTAGAGTGTCATAAAGCTGACAAAGATCTTGTCTGAATCCAGCTCTTCATGATGAGCTAAAAAAAAAGTTCAAGGCAATTATGGGATCCCAAAGGGTTCAAGGGCTCAGCATCACCATTTTTCTTATTTAATTGTCACAAGGTCCTGAGAGAAGAGACCAAAGCTACTTGTGCTGCCAACTCCTTAGCTTGCTTATGAGCTTCAGTAGGTATTTACTCTAGTAATAATGTACAATATTTAAGTTCAACTTAATAAGTATTTACTCACTCTGGAGAAACAGAGGATTACTTGGTTTAGAAATGAAAGCAATCTGGCTTTATTTATTCTTCTTTAAAGTAATAAATAATGCAGTGCTAAAAATTGATCATAACATAGGCTGATATATTCTACCAAAATCTATTTTTAACTCATTGCAGAGGCAGCAGACAGACTATATAGAAGTGAGAAAACCACTGCTGTAGTATTTTAGGAGCACTCATGCAGTGACTGTTTTGGATAGCCACTCAATTTTACCTCCCAGCAGGTCCAAGCTACTGCAATAATCTGTATTTTTCATTTCCTACTTTTAGGTAATTTTCCTCCTTTTCTTGAATTTAAACTACCAGAATAGGCTTGTCCAGAGAAACTGAGAGCACAAATGTGTGAAAGCCAAGCACAAGTTGTGCATCATCTGTGGAAGTGCCCATATTTCTCTTGCAGGGGTGTTACTTCTCCACCCCAACATCCTCACTTAGCCTTTTTTTTAACAAAACCTGCTTTGCATTTTCCTTTTAGACACCAAGCATGCCCACATCATGCAACATGAGGCTGCCAATACACATACAGCATCCTTTTCAGGCAAAGGCACCAGTGCAAACAGAGCACAGCTGGCATGTCTGCAGTTATCACCACTCTGAAACCCCTCCTCTCCCAAAACCTGGCACTCCAGTTCAGACTCCCTTCAGAGCAAGAGACAACATCCAGAACTAAACTTGAACACAGAAAAGCACCAAGTTTATGTTCATCAAGCTTACTCATAAGACCTTGAGTCAGTTTTATAAAACTCATTATACTGATAACTTCTCTGAGGAAACCTTAACCTTCCTGACTTTTGACTACTTACCACTTTCTTAATTTTCTGCTTATCTGATTACTCTCACATAAACAGCTGTGCATACCAGTGTGTGCCATGGCAGGTAACACTGCACCAAAAATGAAGTCAGGCAAGTTAGCAAATTTTTGCATCCAGCTGAAAGTCACAACAGACAGAATCAACAAAACTAAATATACAGATGTTTCCAGTGTAGCCTCCTGCACACTCAAAGCCAAAGACTGGCATTTCTAGTAGGCAATAAATCATACACCAAGATAAAAATATGATCTCTGCTTAATTCTTAAAGGGAAAGTAATTGGAGCACCTAGAGATGTCCAGATGCAATTATTCTAAAGGACAGGATCCCAGACAAGTACATCTGGAGCTCCACACTGCTCTGTGTTGTTAAAATTTTATGATGGAAAAACCCAGACTCACATGGAGCTGTGTGTATAAGCCACGAAATAAACTCATTTTCCCCCAAATGCCTACAAAATTAGTGGACCTCAGAAATAATTTTCTCTGTTTAAATTATAAATACATGCCCCAAAAGACTTTTACTCCACTTATCAAAGTAACAGTTATTGAATAATTAAATGCAAGAACATAAAAAGAAATTATCATATCAAACATCAACATTTTTTCTTTAAATTTCAGTAACAGGGAAGGGAAATCTGTTTTGGTTTTTGTTATAGAAAAGAATGAAGCCTTTGCTTACTGCTGATATTGTGTGACACTGCCATCTAGCAGGACACCAGAGGAAGTCAGGTTTTGGTCCTATACAGGGGAGAGGGGTATGATGGGAGAATTTCTAAAAAAAGCCCAAAACAGAACAGAGATTTTTCCATTTCTTCCCCACTGGCTTCTTGTATATGAACATGCAATCTAAAGTTCCATATACAAGCCTGCTGGAACTTTTTATCATCTACAAAGAAACAACATGCTATGTTAAGAGGCCAAAAAAAATTATTAAAACAAAGACTCAGTAAAGTTTGCATGAAACTAAAATAGAGTTCCATTACATTTTCCAGGGTAATATTTTAGTTTTGCTTCTCTCATGCCTTAGAAAATAGTTTTGCCACTTATTTTGTACCATCAGTTGTTTCAAGGCAGTTCAAAGGATGTTTTCTTGACATTGTTCAAGATTTGCTGTGGGCTTTAATATTGGAAACTCTCACTTCTTCAGTCTGTGAGACCCAGCTACTTACCTGTGTCAGACAAAATAACTTGAGTGAGATGACGTTTGTGATTCTTGTGTGTCTAGCATGAAAGAAGCAGCAAGCAGTTTAAGTTTGCCCTCCCTACTGTGACAAACTATTGCTATTTAACTATCTTCTCTAGAGAAATGATTCAAGGGTCACTTAGGTTTGTTTTTCCAGCCTGGTGCAGGTACAAAGCAAGATGGGCAGTCATTAGGTTGGCTCGCTAGATGCTCAGCACTGTTCTCCTCTGAGCTGGCTCCCTGAAAGTATTCCCTCTGATAGTGTCTGAGGATGGAACCTGTTCCTCTGTCTCCTTTTCTGGACTTTTCCAAGTCAGATTCAAATCACTCTTTCTATTGTTGGAACAGAATTTTCTATAGGAGCATTTAACTTGGAACTTTATGGAACTTTTAGACCAAAACTTTCCATCAGAAAAAAACCTAAAACAAAACTAAAACTATTTAGACACTCATTATTCCCAGAAGAAGTGCTTTCCTACCTGTTTCCTCATTCCCTCAGAAACTGCAATTAAAGGTTTTCTATGAATTTTGCATAGGCTCTTATTTGTAATGTACTTGTATGCTGGCACTAAGGATGTAAATAACATTTGTTTCCACTTCCCACCTTCTTTCTCAAAAGCTTGCTTTTAAACAACAACAAAAATAGTCCATTTCCTACTATTTACCAGATTTTTCAATTCATTTTCTCAGCATATTGCTACTTTTCAGGTTTCCATGAGGAAGAAAGGGAACGTGAGACAGTAAAAGCCTTGTCAGCAGTGCTATGGGCAGCTCTCTGCCCTGCCAGACAGCCTCCTGAGTTACAGAGGAATGGAGAGGAAGCCCTGATGGGGGACATTGAGGAATATTTGCACAAGGGAGCAACTGGCATGTCTGCTTTGTGCAGAAGGGGAGATCACCTCGAGTCAGTGCCCCCTCAGATATTCTGGTCTGAGAAGAATCTGCCTCCCTTGGGAGTGCTGCTGCCTTTGCAGGCACCTTGGCAAGGAGAGGTGCGCTGTTGCTGCATGTCCCAGCTCTGCTACCTCCTGACAAAGCCACCACACATGGTATCCCAAATCCCAAAAGCTTGGTATGTTTGCATTTTACACTATGTTAACTGGTTTTTGAATTCTGGGGCAAATATTTTAATTGTCCTTTTGTTTGCGACACTCAAAACATAACTATTTTTATTTTTGCTTCATTGTATTCTAACAGATTTTGACAGAACTGAAGGCTACTGAATGATTTCATAATTAATATCTGCATAATTGCCACCTAATTCAGTGCAAATGCTGATGCATAATTTAAAGCAGCTGTGCCAGATAATCACAAGCCTTAGCATGAGACAGCCTGTTGATCTTTTATTTCTTTTTAGACACAGGCTCTAAGTATTTCATTTTTCTTTTGGATATGTTCTTTACTATTTCCTTCTTGATAAAAGGTCATATAACCAGTAGAATAATGTAAAGAAATAACATCTTTGAGCAGCACTCTCTATTATGCTATTTTTATACTATCAGTCTCTGCCCATTTTCATTGGTACAAAAAATAAAGCCATGAACTGTTCTGAACTGATGTGATGTGAGTAAGACTCACATTGCTTGGAATTTGGTATATGTCCTCTAAATTACCAGGAGCTATGGAAACACTCACTGAACCTGAGGAATTGATTAGCACACACAAATGCTGGTGTCTTAACCCCCTGCCACACTCACTGAGGTGACACAACCCAGTCAGTAAGCCTACACAGCCTGGAGATCCCTTCATGTCCTCACCAGCTGCAGGCTTGGGCCGTGTGCTCAGCAGGGGTTGATACCACTTGGGCTAAGGGCTAATGTCTCCTGCCTGTTATCCCACTGCCAGTTCAGAAGTAGGTGTGCAAATTTGTCTGTAGGTCCTGTACTGCATCTGCCAAGCTTGTGAAAATGTCTTGGGTAACGCAGACTTCCAAGGTTATCTTGGGACAATCTCAAACATCACCAGACACATATTTAGGCAACTGAACCAAGCCCTGTGAGACTTTTGAAGGACAAGCCAGGCTACTCTCCAGATTTCATCTGACTGTGTTGATAAACTTCACAGTCTAAAATGGGTACTTAAACTTGTATCTTGCATGTAGACACCCATACTTAGACACCAACACTTAAGTGTCTTAAATTTTGGGCTGAGTTCTAACCTTCTAATCCTTGTAGGACTCACCAAGATATACATATATAAATGGAACAGTAGTCAGGCTTGCTTTCTCATTTAGAAATTTAAAGCCCTCACAAGGAGGTGCTTGCCATTATTTAAAACTGAACTTCAGCCCCAAAAGTCAGAGTAAGATCTCTCTCAAATAATGTCAGGATAAACCATCCTCTGTTAAATTACCTTTGGTGTGAAGGGTAGAGGAAGTCACATTTTTCTGCATTTCCATTAACAGGAACATCCTCATCTCCAAATAGGCTCTATCTGATCTTTCTCCAAATTTCTAATCCTGTATTTTCTCATAAACAGCAAAACAAGAAGAGAAAAAAAACCCTTCCAAAATAATTTTCCTTAGGATCTATGACTTATATCATCCTGAAACTGCAGCACTGTTCATCTTAGCCTAAAAAAACAGTCAGTAAATATTGCTCTTCCCCTCTACAACCCTCTGAAAGGAGGTGGTACCAAGGTAGGGAGTGGTCTCTTCTCCCAAGTAACAAGGGATAGTATGAGAGAAAATTGCCTCAAGCTGTACCAGGGGAGGTTTAGATTGGATATTAGGCAACATTTCTTCATGGAAAGGGTTGTCAAGCACTGAAACCATGCCCAAAGCAGTCACCATCCCTGGAGGTATTTAAAAGAGGTTTTCTTGCTGCACTTAGGGGCATGGTTTAGTGGTGAACTTGGCGTTCCTGGGTTAACAGTTGGACTCAATGATCTTAGAGGTTTCTTCCAACCTAAATGATTCTGTGATTCTACATGTGAGTGAAACTCAGCAGGTAACAGTTTCCTGGCTTGCTTGAGTATTGCTAGTGCACTAGCTGAAAGAGTAACAAAAGCTTTGTTAAAGATCTCTGAAATACATACTCACACACAAAGACTGTATTAATATTTTAAGCAGGACGTCCTCCATACCTCTGTCCAAATGCATGCACTAGAGGGAGCTAGGACCACATCCTCTGTATTCACATCCTAACGCTGCTTCTCACCATCATTTCACACGGTTTCTAACTTTGCTCCAAGAAAATGCTGTCAGCATCCCCAAACAACTGAACTGAAAGTTCACCAAGCATCTGCTGCTGAAGTGGGGTTAAGCAGCTGAGGCTTCAAGCCCCATCCTAGCAGGAATGGCTGGAGCAATTGTGAAAAACAGAAGAAGGAAAAGGGGAAGGGCCTTTTACTTCTGACCAGTCATGCTCCTGGACCTTTCCAGCTACCTTTCACTGAAAGCTGAAGTCCCCTCCCCTCCATTCCCTCTCACCACAGCCTGGCAGCTACAGTAAGGGGGGCATTTTGCTGCATCCTGTTTACATTGGATTGCACTAAAGCAATTCTCTTCCCCTCTGCAGTACACTGCAAGAAAATTATTTTTTAAACCTAGCCTTTTTAAGTCAGAAAAAGTAAGGGATACCAAATTTTCCATATGTTCTTAACTGGTGTCACCCTGCACAGATGTACACAGTACATTCAGCCTCTAAGTCTACACAATCTTCTCACGTGCCTCAGGCCATACATTGAACACACAATGCCCAGAGCTGCTGGCCAAGCATGACTGACAGTGTGTGCCAGTGCAGGTGTGTTTTGAGCTCTTACTCATGTTATTTTCTGAAAGAAAGGATATACAGAAGACATGGGACTTAGTGACTTTTTTTTTTCAAAATAGACACTGATAGCATGTACTAAATAATTTACTGGACCCAACAGAGTTATTATGTTTCATTAGCCATCAGCTGAGACTCCATAACTTTTGGGATGTTGACTTTTCCCTTCCACTTGTGCTTCAAAGACACTGGGATCATCACACTCAATCCCAGGAAGATCTGCAATCTTTCCCCAGGTCAGAATACTAAACCAAATGATATTAGGATAAATTATTAAGCCCTGCTAAAACTTTCTTTTCATGCCCAGAATTGTGAGGAGAAGCTGTGGGAGCTAAAATGGGACAAGCTGAAGGCTGCAGGTTGTAAAAAAACCTATGGTAAAGACATTGGAAAGAGGAAACTGTACCTCACAGATATTAAAGCAGTGTGGCACAGACTAGAAAAGGAAATTTTATCTGGTTGGGAACAAAAAAGTCCTTTTCTGAAATACTCAGGAGAGTTGAAACCCATACAAGAGGACACAAAGAATGCTATGACCATGAAGAAAGTCATGCTAATTACCAAGTTAATAACCTGCTCCTGCTATGTTTCTTGGGCTAAAGAAATACTGAGAATTAGAGCCACAGAGTTACCATGGGGCTTTCCTGGCATTATAGCTTTGTCTCCAACCTTAGGATTTTGTAAATAAGCAGAAAACTTGGAGTTTTGTCTCTCATAAAGGAGAATGAAATACTACTGTTTTCCCTACTTTAAATACATGGTTTTTTTTTTTTAACAGGAGCTTTTAAAGACTTAAAATGACTAAAACAAAGACAGGAGAGAGAAAAAAGAAGACTGTGATGGCCCATGCTGCAGAAGTCAACAAGCTCCTGAGGTGGGACTCATCTCCTCCACATGCAGTGGTGCAGAGCTTTGGTAGCACACCTACATTAATTCTACAGGCAAGGGACAGAGGCAAGACCTTCAGGGCAATTTTCCCAGTCCTAACAGAGACTTCCAGAAAAGCAGATGATCTAGATGCCAAACTTACAAATGGCTGAAGTTAAACAAGTGAAAACCTATCCTCCTGTTAAACCATCCATTAATTTCAGCATGGAATTGTATGTATACACACACACACACACATATATGCAACTAGATAAATACAGACACTTTCTACAATTCCTGTTAAATTTAAAATGTTATAATCCTCCAATGAAAACAAAATCTGCACTGGGAAAGAAGGGGCTCTGCCTGCCATCCTGATGGATGAGGAAGAGTATTAAGGCACACCTTTGTCTTCTCAGAGGCACTAGTTGCTTGCATGATAGTGTTCTCATTAACTTAAAAAACCCCACCTGCTTACTGGTCCTTTTGTAGGCATCCATGTATTTATTCTACCTTCAGCCCCAGTCAGCCCCTCTGGCACTCAGGAGTGCAGGTGGCGGAGCTGCCCCAGCTGCATTCCTGTGCTGGAGAGGGTCCCTGGCTCAACCTCTCCCCAAACCATCCCATTTTCTCATAGTCCCTTAGCATCTTCAAGTCCCTCTGTCACCACTTTGAGATCACAAAACTACACTGGATACCACCAAACAACTTTCTGCTGTAGACACTGTTCTGGGAAGGACTGTGTAATGCACCATATGCCTGCTGCACTTTCATCCTTAACCCCAGCATTTTTCACAAGCTAGCTCTCAGAAAAGTAAGCACAAAACAACAATCCTCTTTTGATGAAAATGCTAGAAGAAAAAACATCACAATGTTGGAAAACGAACCTTAAAAAAACCCAAAGAAAATGGACTGGTTTGTATTTCTTTAAGAAAGTAGGATGTATTTCAGAGGTAGTATATTTTTCCTAAATTATTAAAAATAAACTCTTGCAGCAAGTTCTATTTTTCCATGAGATACCTCAATAGTTTTGGGAATGCCAGTAAAAACATAAACCTGTTAGTGTATCATTATTAAGCAAAACATTTTCACATATTTCTTTCTAAGTTCTTGGCAAGTGGAGGGGAAGGAACCAACAGGACAGCATTTCTACTGGGTCTGCGACAGCTTGTCAGTCCGTCCAGGAGCAACACAAGGAAGGATGATGGGGACACAGCCCTTTGCTTTCTTCTGGTGAGCAAATCTGCTTGTTTGCTTTTCCATCTGACCTCTCAGAACCTGAGGGGAACACATCTCAGGTGGAAGTGCCTGAGCATGGTCCCAGAGCATGAGAAAAGCCAGAGTGACCCAACTGCTGTGCAAACTCCTCTCTTGGCACATCAGGGTGGGAACCACCCCAACAGAGGAGTCAAAGCTACACACCCAGGGCTGCAATAGATATGTCTTCCCTGGGAGTTAGGTCCTACAGAAGGAGGGGAAACCCAGCCAAAATGAAAATTGCCATTAACGTAAACTGCAGAAGAAGAGGAGAAAATATCATCTTTCCTAGCCTACCTCAGACAATAATCCTTGGGGTTCTTTCTATCAACGTTCTTCCTTAGGGAAATATAATTCCCAGGTTAAAGAGACACTTTCAAATATAAAGCAGGTATAGTCATAAATATCTTCATTGCTGTTTTGATCACTAGTATTTACACAAAACATTCAAATTTTTTTTCCAGCTGCCTCGTCCTGCTTGTGATTTTTTGACAGCTTCCATGCTTACAAATTAGTCACTTCCACACCTCATGGAGAAGGCTACATTAACACACCTGAATGTTTGAAACCTGTGACGATCCTCCTTCTGAACTTAGGAGTTAATAATAGACTTTTGTAAGTAGTCCAGTGCTACGGTGATTCTAACTCCAGCTGGGTTAATTACACAATAATTAGGTACAAACATCGCAACACAAAACACAGCTACATCATTATTTGCAACAAATGTTAACTCTAAATAAGTGCAACCTGTCCCACAAACACTTGCTATAAACGACTTAAAAATAAAAGTAAAATTTGATGGGGTAAACACAGAAATAAAAAAAAAAAATTCTCTGTGAGAATTTTTTTTGTTAAAAAAAATAAAATAAAAATCTCAGCACTCATTTAGAGTTCAGGATCTTGTGAAAGAAAGCTTTAAAAGGAGCAAACCTGATTTGCTGTGGCTGTTGCGGCGAAGGGAACACTTGTTGCAGGAGTTGTTGCTGCAGAGACAGTGGCGGCCGTAGCGTTGTGCATCATGGGTACTTTCAGGAGGGGAACCATGGAAGCAATGAACAGGAGGGTGCAGCATTATGGTAAGAGAAGTGGTATTTTTGGCATGGTGAATATCAAGAGCGGCAAGCCATCGTCATGGGTTAAACCGGCAGATGGCATGCAATCACAGTGCAAAGCGAGAAAGCGTGGCGGAGAAATAAAAAAAAGGGAAAATAGCTTATTACAAGTACAATTAAAGGAAGGTTGTCAACACAATCGGCGATTCCCAGAAAAAAAGAGTAAGGACCACTGAAAATGCAAGTGCTGTCTCTAAGAAGAAGATTACTTGTGCAAATGAGGCCTTTACCAAAATAGCCCATTACCTGCGGATTGTTACATGTGTAATTTGTTTTCCCCCAGTACAGCTATAATGCATTTCAAAATAAAATCCTACTAAAAAACCCCCAGTGGTTTATACTGGGAAGAAAACTGTTAAATGTTCACCCTAATTTTTAAACAGAATTAAAAATGAATTATTTTCATGTATCTTCATTTTGAAGTATGCTAGA
This sequence comes from Molothrus ater, assembly GCF_012460135.2. Taxonomy (NCBI): domain Eukaryota; kingdom Metazoa; phylum Chordata; class Aves; order Passeriformes; family Icteridae; genus Molothrus; species Molothrus ater. The sequence goes on from NC_050479.2 coordinate 40,765,564, forward strand.
TACTCACTGTCTTTCTTTATAATCCAATTTATGCATTTTTTCCTACTAGCACTGCATAATTGTTCGACTTTATCAGAGTTAAATTACCATCTGCTTGAGGCAAAAATCAGGAGAGGGATGATAATAATTATCCTGATATATATACTACTTTGTTTGATCTAAAAAAGCAAGATCAATTTTGTGAAAGACACTGCTTTTGCTCATTTTAAGAATGAATTTTAATCAGCATCTTCATAGGGGAATTATAATTTGATGTTTTAAAGGCTTGATATTTTAACTGTTTATGTGAGTAGGCCCAAAACCCAGAAATAAAATCACTGGATAGGACAACAGAAGAAAGATTACTTTTCTGTCTCAGAGGCTGTGGCATTGGACTTCCACTTTGCATGCCCAAAATATTAGTTTCAGGTTGCAAATATATTTAAAGAAGGAGTGAGATTCAGATCACGAGTTTTAACAGAACCTCTGTGCATCAAAGTAGGCATTTCTGGGAAACGCTGATAAAACTTTCTAACACACAGCAAAGGAGAAATAGGCACACCACTATGAAACTTTAAAACACTGATGAAATTTGCTGGCTTTTTCCAGTATTTTATGATTTTATAGTACTAGACAATATAAAATATAAAGGGAAATAAAACTTTGAAAACTGAAAAGCAGGCTGGAATTCATGGTATTATGCTTTTGCAGTGTAGTTGTTATAGCAGGTGATATCATGTCTAAACTGCAGCTTTCATCTACAAATCTAAACACTCTGCAAAGTCAACCAGAAGGATAAGCAAACCTTTAATTCTAGTCAGTGGCTAAATCTCGCCTAGAATTTTTGAAACAAGTGAATATACATCATATACGGTATAAAAAAAGAGATCAATAAAGAAATTTGGAACCTACCAATACTGGTAGCGGGTGTCATGCACAAAACTGACCCTGCGTGTCATGCAATGATAGGTGAAAAAAGTGGATAAAGGGAAGAAACAGGTTAGCTGTTTAGAGTTAACATTCAAAGTGAGATTCAAGCATAACCACAGAGAAGTAAGTTAGTTAAATGAAACTGTAAGGTCATTCACAGTTTTGCTTAAACACAAAGAGGTGATTGTGTTCTTACTAAACTCCTGCATATACTGTGTGGGTTTTGGCAAGTTTCTGTACATATTCAAGATACTTCATAAACTTTTTTACTTATTGATGTTATCCTTTCACTTAGTGCTTTTGCACCAACAGGTTTTTGTTTATAAAAACATCTGTGGTTAAAGACCACAGTATTTGGGACTTTTAGAACTCATTGCATAATTCAGACAGCTCAATATTGTGCAATCAACATTCACCAATTTTTTGACATGTGGTAGGAAAAGAAAGTGGAATTAAGACAATATTCTACTGCAGGGGTTTTGCCAAATTTGTGTTTGATGTTAGCCTACCCATTCTTAACACAAAGAAAACAGTACTTTGACAAGTCCCAAGCTAAACACCTCAAAGCGTGGAACATTCCAGCAGAAGGCTCCCAGTGCACCTCAGAGATGCTGTGGGATGACTGCTCACCTGCCATGCAGTTTACCTTTGGTGCCTAGTCCACCTTTAACCTTTCTGGAAAGGCCAAATGAAAGAAAGAGATCAGCCTGTTTCCAGCACAGTGCATACAGCAAGCTGGTGAAGGCAAGCAGGTAAGGAGACTAGTGTGAGGTAGTGCATGTTTGACACAGGGTCAAATATGCTTCCTGTATTCCTGCTGAATTACTACTGCAGCCCCGTATGGACTTGTGTGACTATGAATGACCTTACCCAAGAACAGTCCCCAGAGAATACACAAAGTTCCTCCTCTAGAGGCTATAGAAACACTAACAAACAGCAATGGGAAGAGAGAAAAGATCTGCTGTTTTTAAGGTCGTTCACCGAACAATAAGGAGAAGGTGACAAAGCAATCAAACTGATGTAAAACAAACAAAGTGCAGAACTTTAGAGGTAAGCCATGCTAAGTCAAGCCCCACACTTTTTATTAGGGGAGCCAGTGGTTAATAAAGCAGAGAAGTTATATAAAACAATTAAGTTTTATATATATTCCAGCAGCAAAACTTGTCTTAAAATTTAACACACACGCACACACACACAAGGAACACATTTGAAAATTATACCAGTATAGAAAATATCACATAATCATTTAAAATCCAACAGATAATGTCATGCATTGCTCCTCAGACGTGGGTTGCATGACAGTCCTTACACCCACCAAATCCAACCTTCCCAGGAAATGTGGGAATATCAGATGTATCATCTTTAATGGAAAGCTCATGACACCCATTCTTGCAGAGGGTCTTCCCTTTCCTGAACTCCTCCCATACCCCACTCCTCTCTTTAATATCCTTCCTTGGAGCTGATGGTGTTTGAAAAGAGCAGGGGGGTCATCACTTTAAGAAAGGTTTTCTACTCTGGGGCTTGGGCTCCATCTGGTATTTTATACCTCTGTTTCTTCATTCTTTTCATGCACTTTGTTGAGACTTGACAACAACCTGGACCTTAAGATCTACCCTTCCTACCACCAGCAATTGGTCAGCTAAAACTAGAATTACAACAATTAGCTGGAAAGAGGGATGGACAATAAAAAAGTACAAAAAATGAGCTACTTAAGGAAGCATGAACATTCCAAAAGTCTGGAAAATATCCAAATGCTTTCTCACTGAAAAAGGTTTAAACTACTGTATTTTCCATAGTTAATTTGAAGTCCTTGTCAATTGCAAATAAGAGCAATAAGCCCTGAAGGGGAGTGCTTAGGTAGGAAAAATACCTATCATGCTACAAATTCTCATAGTTTCAATGTAAAATAAATTTGTGGACATTTCTTCAAGCACAGGGCAGTCTTCCATTCATGTCCAAATAGGCGGTCTCACCATTTATTTTTTTTTTTCAAACACTCCCATAAATGTCAGTGTGTTTTCTGCCACACATATTCTGGTGCACCAATGTGCTAAAAATAAGGCTGTGCTTTTACTTACTATTACAAATACGGGGGCAGGCTCCAAGGTTGTTACTGAGGCCTTATAGAAAAATTCCATGAAGTCAAAGCCATCTGTGTTTGTTTTTTATCTTTAAAAACATATGGGAATGCTGATAGATTGGGAAATCATCATGTGTTGCCTTTCATTCCTTGTTTAACCGACATTATTTCTATAAACTAAAATAACATTGCTGAAACGTCAAGCACATTTGCAAACACGTAGTTTTAAACTATTCTGAAGTTCACACTCAAGAACACCCTGACACTAAAATATGTAATTTGTTAATTACGAATGAAATCACAGAATTCCTTAGGAGGGAAATTCTCCTTTGGAAGTTGGAGTGGGGGTGACTGACACAATTTAGAGGGTTGTGTTGTAACTGCTTACACGAGCACCCAGCACATCCCTTCTCTCGCCCTGCTACCAGCCAGGATGCAGGTCAAGCCATCTCTGAATGCTCTGATTTTCACAGAGCTCTGAGCACTAAAATGTAAATTACATTCACTCATCTTCAGATCATCTCCATCAAGAATTATAACCCCAGCTATGAGCCACAAATGCTAGGAAAAGTTCTTGTGGTGCTCCAAAACCACGAAAATGCATCTGATGCCTGAAAACCCTTAAGTGCAGCTGTGGGGAGTGATGTTTTTTGCCAATGCTTCCACTGGCAGGTATTGACTGGAGTTTATGGCTGGTGTTCCCCCTCTCAGGGTGCTCGTGTGGGGCTGGGGAAATCCCCACAGCTGCAAGACAGCAGCTGAGGGAGCAGAAGGATGCTGTGGCACCTCTGAAGCACGATGCTTTTCCCAGCATTTTTGTTAGTGGAAACAGATACGAGTCAAAATCCAGCCAATTTACAGTAGGCAAAAAGGGGCAAACTCTGGAGAATGATGAGGAAGGCTATGAATGAGCAAAAAAGCAGCTTAACAGCATGTTGAAATTTCTGCTTGAATTCTTGTCCTTTGCAAGAGGAATTAAAATAATGTGCAATCATCTGTGCAGGCTTCACCTCAAGTGGGGAAGGGAGCATGACAAAACCTTCTGTTAAGTGCAAGTGCCTGACACAGAGGCTACCTCAGGGACACTAAATTGGTTCAATGTGGATACCACATACCTGTCGGGATAAACGCTGCATGTTGCTGCAACTGAGCATTGGCAAGAGCCTGTTGATAGTGCAAGACACTGGGATTGAAAACGGCACTGGCACCATTGCTTTTTTCAAGTGCTTGTCTCTTTGGTAAAGGGTGAAGAACACCAGGAGGAAAGGCCTGTAAATAAGAAAGTTAGTTAAAATGGCTCCATTTTTAAGACCTTGTCCGTAACATATACATAAATACAAAAACTTAGTAATTTTTAAAGCGGCTAAGGATGCCTCGCCATGCATATTAACTCAAAGCACAGCAATGTAAAATGAGTGAAATTTTGTTATTGGTAGCAAAAGCATGGTACTATTCACCTAGAACTGCAGCAGCACAACTACTGAAAAGAAACGTTTGCTTTAAAGCAACGAAAATGGCATTGCCTTTAAGTAGGTTTTCAAATATTACAGGGAGAAAAAACCACTTGTGTTTCATTGCCAAGTATTTTCTTTTATTTTTAAATTTAAATATAGTTTCCTATTATTATACAGATTAATGGATTACGTTATGCATTTTCAATTACAAAAGCAGTTTTATCTCAATTCGACTTTTCATGAGAGATTTAAAAAAGATGAAACTGTGTTAGGAACCAAACTAAATCGTCTGCGGTCTATTACGTATGAGAATGAGATGGATAAATAGAGCTTCCGGTAAATTAATGAGTATGTGAAATCATTTCCAGTTGATGTTTGAAAAGTAAAGCGATACAAATTTCATTAGTTGCTTCTCTGAAGGAAAAAAACCAAAAAAAATTATAATAAACCAAAATAAAATTAAAAAAAGCTACATGCAAAGCAAAAGGTGAAAGGTCAAAGTACCAGGTCTACAGTTGCTTCGAGAGGTCGCTTCATTGCTTTGGCAGTCGACTGAGTCTTTTAATAACAGGCAGCGAGCACATGATGGCAGTGGGCCAATGGGAGTCAAGCGAATTAACATACAGGTAAACAGCAAGCAGAGGTGCGTCATGGGAACGGCATTGCATTTGTGGATAGGTGAGAAGGAAAAAAATATTCTGAATGCAATATACAACATACAAAACACTAGGCATGCACAACAACAAAAATGTCTTCTAAAGAAATGAATATTACATTTTGAATTAGTACCGAAGCAAAAATGCATCTACTATACCTTAGTTAAAAGCATATAAGAGAGTAAAATATAGATGTTTGAAATTCAGGAAAGTTGAGTAAAACAGCAGCTTGCAGACACTATTAAGCATCATATAAACACTTCACAGAGATGCAGAAAGTTTTAAGGATACACCTATTGGAATTCCTGATAAGTCAGTTCGGTCACATTTTGAAGTGAGAAAATTGATTTTGGAGGTTACATTTTCAAACACAAAAAACTACTGAAAGTTGTAATGCATTACAAATGCTATTAATATCAGTGCTTACAAGGTGATTTTCTTTTAATTTAGAGAAGTGAATCATTCAATGGTCAAAATGAGAGAGGTTCTCATTCACCAATACAAACCACAGTACATAGGATGTCCAGTTACACTAACTTATCATTAATTCCTTTTCTTTCCTCCTACAGCTGGGTCATTTTTGTAGATTTTTTTAATCTTGTAACTTACCACATTACATTGAGAGGGAAAAAGGTCTTTCAGAATTGAAAACATACTTTCTAAATTTTGCTACAACCTTCAGTTACTAGCTTCAGAAGCAGGGAGTAAAACTGGGCTCCCAGTTCATATGCCAACATTAACATATGAGTTATGATACTAGTCCAGCATTATTAATTTTTCAAAAGAAAGTATTTAGGCATAATACATAGGCATATACATTTATGTATTCTTTCATAGTAAATTCAAAATTATGGCTGATATGACAGCATTCTGTAAAAAAATTCCTCATATAAAATATTACTTTCAAGTTTTATAGTGTAAATAATTCTTACAAACCTTTAGAAAGGAAAGAGAAATTTACTTAGAAATTGAAATTTTCACTTTTGTTTCTTAAGCACAGGCTGATATTTAGCTCTTTTTAGAATATGCAGATTATGTCTACCTTGAAATCAGTATGTGGAAATAGGGAACAAAAGCTGAGGTGGAGGAAGAGGGCAAGGCACAAAATGCCTGAGAACATCTTGTGGTCATAAGTTTATCAGGTGCCAACAGGGTATTCTGCAGGACAGTCCTCAAAATTTTACTTATTTCTTGTACTTGTCTCTGTAGCATGAGTCTTGTCAACACCCTCCTCATCTCTTCTTTAGCACTTTTCTGGATTACATACCTGATCTACAGGATCTACTCATCTCTCTGGGCCCAAGACCCAGACACAACAAGAAACACCTAGTCTGAAGTGAGGATCTGCACAGACTTCTGTCTAAGCAGGACACTGAGCAGGTACCACTGCAGAGGACATCACTGCACTGCCTGGGGCACAGCCTCAGAGCTACTCTGCCTCCACCACAGAGGGAAATCCACACAGAGGTGACACAGTGCAACTGAATTCAGCACTATGCGATGATGAAGTGCACAAGTTCAAATCAACTTCACCAAGAGTAAAGTGTTTCAGTTAATTACCTTTCTTATGCAAATACAGATCTTGTCTAATCTCACTTGTTAACTTATTATCTCTCTGTTTATTATTGCCTTTCTCCAATTTTTCTCCATGCTCTTCTTAACATCACCTCCCTACTTTGAAGCTTTCTTCTGGCTTTTCCCTCATATTCCCCAGCAAGTTCAGTCTTAGTCTTCCCAGCCCAAAGGCTTGATCTGTTCTAAACATACTCATCAACCTTGCTTCATGTAGTCTCCCATTCTTTTCAAGCTTTCAAACTGCTCATTTTGCTCTCCTACATTAATATTTTCTTTTATTTCATCCCGATAGTAACACCTCCTTTGCCTCCTTTTGTTCCATCAGATTATCTCCTACTCAACATTTGATCTACATAACTAACAACCAACGAATCCATAGCTACAGGATAGAGAGGAAGAGGATACAAAAAGGAAATAAAGATAATATTAAAAATGATCAAACATCCAAGGCATAGTATTTGCCTGCCATACAGCACATTGGTATGCTATAATGTCTCCTGGAATACAAACAAGATCCACACAGCAGTGGCCTCCATGAATGTGCAAGGAGCTCCTGACTAAACTCAAATGAAAGAAGGAAAGCCCACAAGAGCTGGGAGCAGGGACAGATGCCTCAGGAGGAACAGGGACACAGCCTGAACATGCAGGGATATGTTAGGAAAGTCAAAGATCACCTGGAGTTGGATCTGGCAAGGGATGTGAAAGACAACCAGAAGGGCTTCTGAGCAACAAAAGGAAGACTAGAGAAAATGTGTTTCCACTGCTCAGTGGGGCAGGCAACCTGGTGACAGGACATGGAGAAGGCTGAGGTTCAGAAAATCCTTTCCATCTCAGTCTTTACTGGCATGACTGGCTTTCAGGCCAGTGGGAGACTCGTGGGAAAGTCTGAAGTGAAAAAGATTTCCCCTTGGGGGAGGATGATCAGGTTAGGGAACATTTAAACAAGCTGCATGTACACAGAGCCATAGGAGCTAACAGAATTCACCCTGGGTGCTGAGGGAGGTGGCCAATGTCACTGCAAGGTTACTCTTACTTATCTTTGAAAGGTCCCTGTGACTGAGGGAAATTCCCAAAGTCTGCAAGAAAGTAAATGACACCCCTATCTTCAAAAAGGGCAGGAAGGGAGGTCTGAGGACTGGCAGGTTGGTCAGCCTCACCTCAGTCCCTGGGAAAGCAATTGAGCAAATCCTCCTGAAAACCATCTGCAAACACATGAAAGCCAAGACAATGATGGGAAGTAGTCACCATAGATTTATGACAGGGAAATTGTGCTTAACCAGCCTGACATCCTTCTATGATAAGACTGGCAGGGGGGTGAAGAGAGAGCAAAGGATGTGGTTTCTCTTGATTTCAGAAAGGATTTCAACACCATTTCATCCTCATGGACAGATTTATTTATCATGGGCTAAATGGGAAAAAGGGAGGTGGACTGACAATTGTCTCACATGCCAGACTCAAAGGGATGTGACCAGCAACACAGAGCCCAGCTGGAGGCCAGTCACCAGTGGTGTGAAACTTGGAGGAGTGGTTGATACACAAGATAGACATGCTACTGCTCAGAAGGCCTAGGAAGTCTGGAGAAATGGGCACAGAGGAACTTCACAAAGTCCAACAAATATCAAGACCTGTACCTGGGGGGGAACATCACAAAGCACCAGCATATGCTGGGGGCCACAAAGGCTTGGCAGAAAAGACCCTCAAGATCCTGGTGGACACCAAGCCAGCAATGTGTCCTCAAAAGCAAAGGCAGCTAATGGAATACTGGGCTACATCAGGAAGAGTATCACCAACAGGTGGAGGGAGGTGATTCTTCCCCTCCACTAAGCCCTGGTGAGGCCACATATGGAGCCTTCTGTCCATATCTGGGCACCCCAGTACAAGAAAGATACAGGTGTACTAGAAAACACTCCCATAAAGGACTTGAAAGATGATCAAGGGACTGGATACAGCCTCCAGAAGGTACAGGGGTATCTCATCAGCGTATACAAATACCTGATTCCAGGGTAAAGATGGAGCCAGTGGTGCCCAGGGACAGAAGAGGCAATAGAAACAAATTTAAAGAAAGAAATTCCATTTAAATGTAAGATTAAAAAAAAGGCATTTCTTTTTACTGGAAGTATGGAATAGGCTTTCAAGTTATGGAGTTTCCATCCTTAGAGACATTAGTAAACCAAACAGGCACATCCTGGGCAATCTCCTCTAGCTCCTCTGCTTAAGCAGGGGAAACAGGCTAGAATATTTTGTACATATTTCTCTGCAAAATGTTACCCTGAATTACAGGTCCCTGTTGCCTTCTCCTGTGATATTAGACTGATAACATTTCAATTCTGTGTTTCCAAAGATGCTTCATCTTGCTTTGAGGCTAATGCAACTCTAATTAAGCCTTATTTAAAACCCCAGGATATATATCTGCAACCATTACCAAAGCGCAAAAAAAATTAATCCCCTCATCTCTCTCCTTTCTTATTTAGTATAGTGCCTAGAAATATTACATTCTCTAAATGAACAATAAATATTGCACAACAGAAGCTAATCAGAATAAAGCCCCAATCTTCTCTGCTTTAATTTCCAGATGGCATTCAATTTCTGCAAGCACAGGAAACTTTAACTAAAAATCATCCAATTTGAAACAAAGGCTGTGATGCTATTAGAGAAAGAATATTGAAACTTAAGAAATATTCTTCTGTATGATGGTTTGCTTTCTTGCATAACTTACCCTTTGTCCCTCAGAAAAGTCTGGTCTTTTCTAATTTGTTAAATACAATAGCTTGGGGTAGTTATGTACTGTACTGTATTGTGTTTCTTGTAGGCCTTTAGACCAGAGAATAACTGTATTGTCTATAACTATTGTATGCACTGCCCACAAGTCCACAAACCACATCTGCTTAATTATTCGTCCACTGCCAGCAATGAGGACAATGATTCTTTGATTTGCTGCCACAGTTTTGTCTCTCAAGTCAGATCCTGGATGTTCAATTTATTTAACTTTATCGATACCACTGCAAACTCATCAACTTTCCTGGTAGCAACTGTAAGAGGAATCCAATCCTGGTGAAGAGGTGGGCTGTCTTGTCTGAAGAGTTTTAAGTAAGAGGTTAAAATATCTGAAAATAAATCAGATTTATGATCACTCGCTCTCTTTTCTTCTGACTGTAGCCACAATGTTTCTTTCCTAATGATTCCCATTACAGTTTACTACTTTAAAACCTCATGATTCAAGTAACTGGCCCATAATAGAAGGAGAGGCAAGAAGTCTCTAGGCATGAAATGTGTCTAACCAAAGTTCAAAAATACACAGGCAACACTTTTTAGTCATTGGGGATAGCTGTAGATCTACAGAGGGCAGTTCTTTCTCATCCTCAGGCAGGTACTAATGGTACATCAGATGAGTGTTCTGGTTTTTGTACATTGCCAGTACAGTGAGACCAAGGTGGCTGGCTGGTTGTCTCGTTTCTAAGGCAGACTGTGCTGATCTCAATACAGGTTTCTGTTCTACTACTGATCTCTGAAACAAACACTCTCTCTTTGCTTTTCTTCCAAATTTCCACATGTATATCTGCCATCAAAGAGCTAAAACAGCATACGTGTCCCTGTTTTCCTGGGAACACTGAAGCTCATCAGTTTTGTTTCTGTTTGGAAATACGAGGGGCAAATTTACATATTATTAAGGCAGAGAACAGAAGTGGTATAGAGTGTCATTTGCTTCACTGTCTTGAATAGAAATACACATTAAAACAAGGGCATAAAGAAAAGAAAGTGCTTCCTCCCATCAAGCAATAGTAATAATTTTATAAATTCTTATCTTTCACCAAAAAAAAAAATTAAAAAACAAAAGAGGCAAAAGAGAAAAGAAAGTATAAGCAAACAGCATTAAATTGAAGCAAAATAGGCATCAAAAAAAAGGCAGCCATACATGCCAGCACTTACCATCACAGTCGCAGCTGCCGCAGCTGCCTGGGCTGCCACTGCAGCCTGGTTGGCTTGGTGTTGCGCCGCTTTGATTTTGGCCTGCAAATGTGCAGGAGGGTGAAAATACTTGCATTTCTCCCTCATGCAACGACCTTTTATGTAATCCATACACACGGTTACGGTGTTGTCATTTGTGTCAATCATTGTGCTGTCTGCCGGATGCGCAAAGCGGCAATCAGTCTCTCCACGCGCACAGTTCCCCCGCTGGAACTCCCTGCACACCTACGCGCAAAACAACACACATTGCAGGGCACAGCTCGCTGCAGCCTGGAAGGGCAGGGAGGGTCCCACGCCCCCAAAAGACAGGCCTGGCCCCCTTCCCCTGCTAGTTCAAGTTTTACAGCAACCTCACTTTAATAAACCCTGCATCTTTTGGTGGGTGAGGGGAATGCACCTATTTTATCTTGATGTTGTTGGCTCCTTAGGTAGCTCTCTGGTACTGTGGTTAAATAACAGAAGCATTCCCAAATGCCTTTTATTTTTTCCTGTTTAAAAAGCAGCTGGGAAGGATACTTACATAACTGCTCCTGCAAAACTAGCTGGGAATCACAAAATATTTTGTCTCTTTCTGACTACACTTTGTATTCTTGCAGGTGGGCTGGTAGGGAAGGAGTTCCTCTTGCTGAAATCCAGGGAAAATACACATCAGATGCACTGCATTTTTTATGGAGTCTACAAACAAAACTGAGAGCCTACTTAAAAATAATTTTCAAAAATAGGCAGAATGAACACACTTATTTTCCTAAGAAGAAATGTGCTCAAGACACTGGTGCTTAGGCTTTTGGGAAAGGGCATTCATTTCTGCAAGAGCCATTTGGCCTCCTTGTGTACTTGGATCACAGATTCCACTGAGTCCACGCAGTGATCCAGCAACTGCTGGGAGGCTCTGCACATAGCTGGGGGATTGTCCTTTCAGACTGCTGCAGGGTTGGTAATATTCCACATCCCCATTGGCAGCTCAGGGCTGAAGGGCTACACCATTCCCCTAATACCAATCCATAAAGCTATAAAATTACCTTATTATCAGTGCAGAAAAACCTAGACAATTATTACTGAAATAAAAAATGTACTTGTTAGATATTTCATCAAGGGATGCCTTTACAGGCACGTATACCTGAGGTTTTTGAGATGATGAACTTTAAAAAAATGAAAACTCATCTGTGTATTAAATATAAGCAAAAACAACCTTAAAATAACAGTGTTTAATTACTACTGGCTGTAAGTGCAGAAATCCTGCCTGGTTACAAGTTTTTTATCTGTAGCAACTAAATTTAAGCTTCGCTTCTAAAACAACAGTCATACCCTCTAAGATCTCTCACACAACCTAACAGAGAATGTGCTTCTAGTCTACAGTACCTCCAGTTTATCAGTCCTGAGGAGTTTCTGGGTAGCAGTTGAACTGGGGACTGAAACCGGTGGACTTCCAGGAACAATGACAGGCGGCGTGGGTAGGATCTCAGTCGGGACTAAGCCAACTCCTGGTGTTACTGGCGTTAGGTAAGGAGCAAAGCTAATAGCCGTGTTCGTTCCTATTGTGGGACCCACCGGAAATGTGGGCTGAAAAAGGAAAACACACACCAAGGTGAAATAAAAACTCCTTAATCAATAGCTTACTAGTTGTTCTTTGCTTGCTGTTCTTTCTGGCACTGGTTCATTTTCTAGCTGAAAAAACTTCAAACAGCTGGCAAAATACACAGCATCCTCTCTTCTTTTAATCATGTAACATATTCCAGCAGTACATGAAGAACCACCTTTGTAACTCTATTATTGGAAAAGAGTCTGCAGATGCAAAGGAAGTCCTACATTGAACCTGAATCTGTGTGGAGGTCCAGCTTACATTGCAGGCTTATTTACACACCTAAATGTAGAAATAACATAGACTTTATTGCTTTTTCTCAATACCTGTTTTCCTTGGAAAAACAGGCTGTTTTTCAAAGTATTCAGATTTCATAGCTGAAGCATTATTAACTATATTAAAGTCATATTTCTAATAAGAGTACATATAATGAGCTCTTTGGCATGTAACTTCCAGTATGTTTGCATACTGTATTTTGCCACCTCCTGCAATTATATGTTACTGTGTCTCATACACTGAAAAAACTCAACTTCACAAAATTTGTGCGCTCAGCTGTCACCAGTGGCAAGCAGAATAAATATTATAATCTCAGCTGGACACAATATTTAGAAAGGGATTATTCAAGCTTATATTAGTTCATCATATGAAAAACTTTGATTGGAGGGAATGATACGGGTCTAAAAATCTTGTTTTGTTTCTTCCTACAGTGAGTCAGTGAAGTCATGACCAGAAGAAAGGGCATTTGTGTGATGCTACAGCAGCCGTGATGAGGCAGAATAGTGGGTTTGTTAACACCAGCTCCACAGGGGGTGGAGGCAGGACATCACCATGGTCAGCTCATGCTCAGACCTGCAGAGTGCTTTAGTTCTGCAGAGCTGAGTACCCCAGAGAGTGAAGCTATAATTATAAATGAGGAAAAACTTTGTGCAAAAACAGGACACTGATCTCTGATCAGCTTTGTCAGAAATTAGGTTCCCAAATAAGCCAGCAGCTAGAAACACAATAGCACAACACTAAGACTTCAAAACACTTTAACAAAGGAGAAGTGTCTTTCATGTTAAAGTGGCCTGCACGACATAAAGTATGTAGAAAATACGCAAGAGAAAACACAGCAGCTAGAAGGCAGTTGTTTTTCTTTTTTGTTTGTATTTAGTTTTCTTGGGATTTTTTTCGTCTTTGGAACCAATTACTAAATTATAAATGGATGTGACTTAGCACCAATAAGATGCTCTGAGTATACAGATTAACCAGGATAACCAACTGTACAGAAATGGCATCTAACTGCCCTTAAGAGTTAAAAATGCTGTGTTCTAATAGTGATCAAATCTGCTTGATATCAAGCAACCCAGTTTATATGTCAAACATGAGCTAAATTCTGAAGAGCATAATAATGAATATTTATATGAAACAATGGTTTGACTATGTTGAAAACAGTATGTGTTATGTGAAATACAAATAACAGCTTTGTCTCAAACATAATTTTGTGAAAAAAATCCACTCATCAAATGACTTCTATGAAATTTTCTTTCACTTTTTATCCATTTGGTCAAGGCTGAGTCATCTTAGTCTGGCAATTTGTGTGAGACAGACCTGGCATTTTTACCGCAGCAGTCAGTACAGAAGGCATTATGTCAATGAAATTGTAAAGTTCAAATGATGAAATGGATGAGAAGAAAAAAGTATAATTTTGCCACTTCAATTTTTCACATAATATTAAGTGGTGGAATCTATTACTTCAGCAAAACGTTTTCTGGTGAAAATTCAAGCAGTAAATCCCTAGGAAATATCAAGACACATTAGGAGGCCAACATGACCAGATACAATTTGATGAACATGTACCAGAAATTCAGGGAGTCCTGACACTCAATGCCCAATCCCACCTGACAGTGGATGTTCTGAGTATAAAAAGGCATTACTGAAAAAGGCATCTGGGGTGAGCTTCCTGTGACCAAATGCAGATGTCTTCTTCTGAGATACCTACACTTGACTTCTGTGGTAGCCCATGGAAAGACAAAGGCACTTTGAAAACTAAATCACCTAATCCAAATGCTGATGTCTGGAACAAGCCAAGCAAATAGTAATTAGGAGTGCCTATGTCTTTTGATAAACTATAAATGGACCTTGGAAACTCACTGCAGAAGTTGATGCCAACACTCCAGATGCCTCAAGTTAGAGAAAAAGATCCCACTCTAGTGGGATGCCTTACACTAGGAATTTAGATTGAAAAAACATCATTAGCAGCCATGTGTGAAAAGTTTAATTCAGATTACTTGCCAAACCATGCTTTAGAAGTCTACTACACTGAGAAGCCCAACTGCAAGGACTGCTCAGAGCAACTGATCACTTTAGTGCATATCTAAAGATGCTGGTCATGCATGCTAGACTCTAGTTCTATATCACCTCCTGGATATGAAGCGTCTCAGGCACCGTATGAATCACCTTGAGACAAAACACTGAGTTGTGAAGTGCATGCACCACCAATTCTCTGTCTTATCCTCAGACACTTCAGTCTTCAACAGAGTAAGAAAATGCTAACTGTTAACTTTTGTTCCTGGTACTGGGATTAAATAATATTTAAAGCCATTCAGACCCCTAGACTCCTGAAAAACTTTGTGTTCCTTCTCAAATTACTTACTAGCAAATTATTGTTATTATACAAATTTTCACCTCCAGAAGGATTATAGGTAAAAATCTTGCAAAATCTTAAAAATTCATGACATGAAATGCATCAAGGGGGCAAAAAAAGAGGGAAAAATGCAAATTATTATGGCATTAAAGAAAAATAAATCAAGACTACAGCAACACTCCATTACATCTTGAAATGCAAATCTAAATGAGCATATCTCCAGCATCTTGATCATTCCTTAAGTAAACAGACAGGGGCTATTTTTATTTATACTATTTAGAGAACTTTTGCAGGTCAACAGAGTCTTCAACTTTACTTACCATTAAGACCACCAGAGAAACATACTTACCACTGGCTGTAGTGGTGTCCCTGGAAACATGAACTGCATTTGCTGGGCGAGCATTGCTGCTGCAGTTTTTTGCTGGATTAAGTTGTTCCTGCCATTGATTTCCAATTGAGTTTTTAAATGTGTTGGTGGATGAAGGTACTTGCAGTTCTCCCTTGTACAACGACCCTGGAAAAAGAAGTCACAGTAATCAGTCGGCTGCTTTTGATGATAGTTCAATGCCTTAGAGCAAAATATTACATCATAAGCTAAGCAACAACTAATGAAACACAGGGTGTTTCCTGGGAGCTGTGTAGAGGGCTGAGAGGAGCTGATGGCCTTGAGCTCTGCCTCAGCCCACCACCTCTGACTGATCATTAAGGCTATTAGCCACGGGAAAAAAAAAAAGAGAAAGGCTGTGAATCAGCATTTTTATTGTTAAGTACAGATCACTGCCATACAATTAATAATCTCAGAACTGTCCAGACTGCCTGAACTGCCTCTCATGACATCCTGGCTGAAGTATCTGGTGTTACCGTAACATAAATTTTTTTATTAAATAACATCACATTATGAATAACAAATTGAAACCTTCTTTAAGAGAAATGTAGCCGTATTAAAAATAATTGTGTGATCATTGCAGGGAGGATCTAAAATTGCCTTGTGTTCTCTCATACATTCACCCTTATTCCAGTTCACTGCCTTCCAGCCTCCTGTTTTTATTACATCAGCACAACTTTGAACTATTTCCATTCAAGTATAAAAGAAGTAAAGGTGGTACTTTTACAGCCTAAATTTAGAAGCAGCGCATGCTCCTAAATCTGAAGATACACAGCAAAAGGACACCTCCAATCAACATGAAAGGAGGAGTTTTTAGACAGTTGCAAGACAATAAGAGACTAAAAATACAGGTGGGCTGTCATTTTGAGGTGGCTTGGGTTAGAGGAGATGGATGTACAAGCTGACCACAAACACAGATAGAGCAGCGTAGGATGCACTGATATATTTTCCCCCAGAAAGGGAAATCGTAGGGTGCACCAGGAGGTTGTGCAGCTGCAGGGCAGGACCTGCTGAGATCAGAGGCTCCTTGATGACAGGGCTCACAAACAATCACAGAGTTTTAAGAGCTGTGACTAGAGGGCCTAAAGCATTAGTCAAAGCGCATTGGATACACTCAACCCGTATAAGTTGTTTCCAAATTGAGATGTTTTTAAGAAGTGTTTTTTAAACTTCCCATTCACTGGTATTAGGGCTTTACTATTTGCAGACAAGCAGGAATATCCTTCTATAGTCAATAAAGCATCCAGATCCCTATGCAGGAATATCACACAGTACAGACATACAATGACTCTGTATATGCACACACACACACACTGCTACAAAACTTTCAACAGGCTTCAAATGTCCCAAAAACCAGTGTTACTGTTATACTTTTGACTTAGACACCAAAAAAGAGTGGATTCTGCCTCTAATTTGCTACAAGGACGTCATAACTAACTGTTAAGGGGTGAGTTAAACATGGTCAGGAAGCTTCTCCTGTGTCGAGGCTGATGGGAATGCAAACAGCTATTTCCACACTATTAAACTATTGAGAACAGCCCTTTCTTGAACTGCCCCTGGCTGCTGCTGGGAGTATGCTAAATAGCAGAAGCCAGACAATACAAGAAAGCTAAAAATTTAAGAACAAGCAATGGCCTCAACACTCAGGAACAATAGTCTCAGTGCTGTTTCAACCTCCTAGTACAGTTGCAACCACTTTCAGGACCTTAGGCCTTCCTTCTGTTGAGAGAATCACTAATGCTGCCTGATTTAATGAATTACACAAAAGGAACATTACTCTATCAGCTGGCATGAGCAGAACCAGAAATAGCTGTGATTTGATGGACAAGAAAGAAAGCTGGCTCCTTCATTTGGGGGGAATGTGGCCTTTACCATCATAATGCTAAACTGGAGCAGATCCAGCACAGACAATGAGCATATGCTTTTTATTGGCTGATGAGGCCAACTGATTTAGACATTTTTAACTGATATTTATTTTACCTTAGCCCATATTGTACATGAATGGCTCCTACAGCAAATCTAAAAATTAAAAAACCAAAATCATATCAAACTACTGAATCTGATGGAAATATCAACCTATGGAATGAAAAGTTTTCCTTAAACAAGGACTAAGAGCAACTCTCATGCACAGTGGCTTCTGAAGTACCTTAAACCTGAAGAGTGCCTTCAGCCAGACCTCCAGTCTTACCTCTGAAAGCACACATCTACTCTATACCACCACTTCAAGCTCTGCAAAGCAAGCCACAGTGCACAAAAGATTGGTTATTTCTGAAAACTTTCAAAATAATCCAACCATACAGAAATGTACTGTCCTCTCTGAACTTATTCATGTCTGTGCATCGTTTACCAGTTCTTTGAGCTCCCGGTTAGCAATGAACGTATGTACTATAAAAGAGCTGTGTGGTCCCACCATGCTGCTATAGAAAGCCCTCTAAACAGATCAAGCCTTGTTGAAATTAAATGACCCAAAATAAACTGCAGTGGAATGAGCACTGAAAATAGTGAGTAAATTAATCCGCCCTCACTACCAAAATTAAATAAATTCTGAGACTGGCTTTTTTACTTTTTGAACCCTTAATGGTAGCAAGAAAACATCTAGAGGAATTTTTCATTCCTTTTTTCCCATATGCTCCATTTCCCAGCTACTAATCACTGCACAAACAAAAATTCAGACCTGTAGTATCATTTCAGTCAAATGAAATTATATTGACCCTGAAATTTTTTGTTTATTAAAAAGTCAAATACGAAGTCCACCTCACATGACAGCACATATCAACCAAAAACCAGAACAGACAACTGTATAAAACATGCAGGAGTATTCAATGTATTGGCTGGGTCACCACCAATAAGTCCACTTTGTAAAAAAACTACTATGCTAGAAAGCCACATCATCACAAATGCAGAGCCAAAAAGAGGTACTTTAACTTTCAGGTGCATCAATACCAAGCTTCTGGAGCAAGGCTTTCTTCATCTTAAAACCACAACAGTTTAGGAGCTGTTCCACAGACATTCAGTCCCTCTGGCACAGGACGGCACAAACTCAGGCAGGGAAAAATAATTGGTTCTTACAACTTTTAACCTGTTCCCAGATATGAGTCAGAGTCCTGAAACCGAGGGCATGGACAGGTTGGTTTGAAACTAGGACCCTAGAAACTCCTGTCACCCATGAAATGAAGGTTATCAACAAGCACATCATAAGTGGTTGTGCACTTCCCATGGGAGTTCATAAAAAAAAATCACTGTCAATGAGCTGTCTCCTTATCTGCAATGGATAAGAACAACGAACAGACATCAGATTACATTCCCAGCAGTCTGTTACTCCCCTCATCCTGGAAGGATGGTACCTAACTGACTTTTATTTCTTTGCCTTTGTCCTCTACAGCTGTCCAGCCTACTGCCCAGCACCCCATTTCAGGCAGGTAATGGAAAGTTTTAACAGAAAAAACTACTTTTCTACTGCTAATTATCTGGACTAGAACATGCTGTGGCTTGCGTCAGGCTGTTCCACAGGTTTCATTCTAGTAAAGCAGTGAGAGAGGGAAAGGGTGCATCGAGGAGCTCATCGGGAACTCAAAGGACTTCAGTGCCCAACACCAGGGCACAGCAAAAGAGGCTCCACTTTTACAGGGGCAATGGGCTGGGGAGCTGCTAGCTGATTGGCTTAATTTCATAAACTGGTAAACATCCCTTAACAAGCCATGTCACACCACTGGCTTTTTGCTTTTTTTTTAAAATCAATAGATTTTCCCATTAAGAACAATAAGTAGTTTGTCTAAGATCAATGCCACAAGACAGCCCACAGACTAAAGTACATTAAAAAGCTAGATATGTGCTTAGAATTTTACATTTAAAATAAGCAAAATGAGGTGAAGGTAGAAGTAACACCCCATAACTTTGCATGTTAACACTTGCAAAGGATCCACATAAGGATTAATTTCCTGTCTTTTAATATTTCATAAATTCACAACTTCTTTCAGTATTTTAGTCTTGCTCTATTAGTAACAATAAGAATAATTAATTCAAGCTTGAGAATTGCTTATGTATAATGATGAGATAGCTTTTACTTGTTAAAATTATCTTTCATAAAAGTAAGATGTTTGAACAGAAAAAAAAAGGCAAAACAATGTTTCTTCTATCTCTTAAGGCAAGAATCAACTAAAGTTTCCAGAATTATTTTGCTTAGGTATGGAATTTTGGGCAATTTATTTATGCTATTAGTGGGAGATAACAGAGCATGACTCCCCCTACTCACAGCACACTGTTAAAAAACAGGTCTCCCAATGAGAAGCTGAAAGTAGGAGGCCTGCTGCCTTGCAGGCATCTGTCCCTTGTTCCAAACCTCGCTCCCCAGGGTGCTTCCAGCTCCCCCTACTCAACTCTCTGTCAACTCCCAGCTTCCTACTGTACCCCACCTCTCTCCTTCCTTCTCCCCCAGAGCATCCTCTCACCTCCCCTAACTACAGCCCAGGAAACCACTCACAGGATAATTACAACAGGCTGGAGCCGTGCGTGTCCCGAGGAGCCGGCCAAGGCGCACACGCTGCCGGCAGACTGCGCTCGGGAGAGGCCTTGTGCCTGCTCCTGCCTTTTCTTAATTGGGTAAAACTTTGCATCTGCCTTCTACCCAGACACTGATTTTTGCATAACCAGTAGGAAGTTTGAGATATGTCTTTGAGATGTCTGCTTCTAGCAGCTTTGCTTGAAATTGGCTACATTGTTCAGAAGTTATTAGGGTGAGAGATGACGCTGGCAAAAATATGGACAGTGCATTTATGCAAAACCTGTTTCCTTAAGAAAACAAGCTAAACCTAAAATGCAGATGAAATTGTATGAACTCTTAAGATTGAATTGCTGTCTAATGAGAAAAGAAGAAAAGTATATGACTTCCAAGACATAAATGGTTTTAGAAGGCATCTGAGCAACTCGTTCTACAGGGGAAAAGAAGATTTTCTGGTTTCCAGATAGACACTATGAGAGCTAAACATTTGCTGGAGTTAGAAAAGACATACACAAATTTTTAAAAAGTAATAATCACCTAATGCCACAACTATTCCTCCCACTCAAAAAAAAAACTTTTGCAATTTTCTGCATGCCTTGCACATGCCTGTAAAGATCAGAACACGTTTTAAAACAGTAATGTCCTTTGCAGCTGTGGGCATGCTGCTTAGTTAAACATTGCCTACTGAAAGTATTACACACTGTCAAAGCCCCAGCAGAGTGGGAGCTAGCACAGGCCACTGTCCAGGGTGGTGGCAGCACATGGCAAGAATGGCCACAGAGACAGCAGTGTCAGCAGCTGGGGTGGTACCTAAGGCATAAACACTTCTTTGGAAGAGTTTCTGTCAACAGCAAAAACTGTTTTTCCTCCTTCGGGATTCCTCCTCAGCAGCCTCTCAGCAAATTCTGTTTGGGAACATGTGTGGCCTCACCCAGTCAATTAAAAAATTTCAGTATTACATAAACCAGGAACTTTTCAATAGTGATAATCCTGTGCTCCCTGAGGCTAAAAATAGACCCAGTCAATAGGAGGGCAGGTATTTTGAGATACTTAAGCTTCTGCTCCTATACATAGACAGCCACACTAACTCTACCACACCAAAACTTACAGTTCAGAAGTTATTTTTCAAATGCAGAAATATCAAAAAGGAAAAAAAAGACAACAAAGAAAACACTGTGTGTTCATACACAGAGAGGGATGATTTGCCTTGTTCTACAGGATTTGAATGCATGCATTTCCCTACATATTTTAGTACATGAGAGTTCAATCACCAACAGCACTTTCAACAGCCATCGAAAACCCTCAGACTCCAGTATGGACTGAATTAAAAAGCATTTCCATCTAACATCACAATCCATGAATTCAGTTTTCCTATGCAGGTCAATCTGCTTCCTAACTTCACTCAGGAAGTAAAAATCCAGACACCACAGCTCCATTAAAGTATTCCCTTTGCACTTGCTGTGAATATGCACCACCTCACACAATCTGCAGGACTACACATGCTCATAGAACGTATGCATATGTCCAAGGACTTAGGGGATTTAGTTAAGCCTTAAGAATGACTAGTCAGAGATTTAAAAAATGTAATGTAGCATTTTATTTCTTCCTTAAGGCATACAAAAAAAAAAATTCAATTTTTTTTCGTTTTGCATAATTTCACATCTAGAGTACATTGCCTTGCAAACATGTATGCTTATGAAAACACTTTTTTTTTAGCCTAAGCAGAATTTTACATAATTTCATAGAAATAAATGGAGATCAGAATAATATATCTTGAAAATGGGGCACACTTGAACTATTTGTGAAATTGAAAAATAATTCAAAAGGACCAAACTGTACTACTAATAGAAACACTAAGCTTTTGATGGTGAGTTCAAATACCTCAGACTTTACAGTTTGCCATACATCTTATAAACACAAAGACCTAAATGAAAAAATGTATTTCAAAACAACACAAGCATCTCTTATATTACACTTGAAATGGTTCAGCTCTTGGATCTGTTTTCCTAGAAAAAAAAAACAGACAAAAGCTACCCACAAAAACAACTTAAAACCAACTTTGAAACATTGCTGAGAACTTAGTTCTGTATTTATAAAGCCACCTTGCAAGTCCACCCACCAAAGTCAGTGAGTGTGCATACATATTTATACGCACCTACACACTTCCGTTTCAAGAAAAAGTAGAAGGCAAATTCACTTTCCTACTTTAAGGTAGAAAAGAAAGAAGGAAAAAAAATTCTCAGGTGACTTCAGTCTGATTCAGTTTCCAACTAGCTAAGAAAACCCATTAGCTACTCTTTTAATGGCTTCAATTTTTTGTAAGCTGGTAAAATAAAAATGATCATTTAATTCATAAAAGTAGAGAACAAGAACTGCCTGTAACTGACAGAAAAAATAGAAAAATATTGAACAAAAATGGAAGCCTTACAAAAAGATGGAATGTCTAAATGATGTAAGAGTCTTACCACTAAAGACTTAATAGGAGATATTTATTTAAATGGAAAAAGACAAAATGTTCTACTGAAGAGCACATTTGCAATGCACAAAGAGCTCTGAGTCTCTCAAGATGCTCTTTCAAACAAATGTTGAGCATAGCTATAGAGAATGGTTTAATAATTTCCCTTGCAATATCAAGGGAAGCGTACTCAATATTAAATTGCTCAGAAGACAAAGAAGTCAGGCAGATATAGCAGACTCAAAAAAAAAAAACCCTTACAAAATTCTAAGTTGTTTGACAAACATCCTCAATATTATTCTAACAAATAAGAACACTCAGACAAAGAGACAACAGTTTAATATAAATTTATTTTATTTCTATGTTTACTGCCTTGAAAATAATTTGAGAATAATAGGGCAATAGAGATTATTTCTTTCCAAATTATCTAGCTCTTTTTGTTTTTCTTTTCCCATTCCTCCTCCTTCACTGACACTCAAAATCAACCAGTAATTTTTATCTTAGCATTGTTTGGCTACCAGCATCTATCAGTAGTACATCACAAGCAACTGTGGCCAATGGACAATCCTTGAAATAAATCTTCGCTCTAATTCACACAGACAACTTCCAGGGAATGAGAGGCAGCAAAAACAGGTAGTATAAAGGAAAAACCCAACAGAATGAGCATAAAGAAAGTGGAGGGAAGCATAACCTTATTTAGATAAAATTCCTCAGACGTCTGATTTCTATTACATGGGTGGTGAGAGTGTTAACATGGTGTGAAGCTGCCTTGTGCAGGTCTCCAACACAGCTCCCCTGTGGGAGGACTGGATGCAGCCTGCCACAGGACTCAAGATGGGTTTCAAAAGCAGAGCAGGGATTTAAGCCCTCCAACTCTGCCCAGCCAGAGAAGCCAACATATGCACTGATTCCTGCATTATAGAAAAAAAATGCATTATAGAAAAAAATGTCTAAAACCTTTATAGAGTCTCAGAATAGAGCATTACACATAGTTTACTGATAGCTGGGCAGCTCTCACACATCTGCTCATCTCAAGGATTGAGTGTTTTTGCGGAAGACAGAGGAGAGATGTGTAAATTGCGGGCTGGACCACACAGTAAGTCAAGGTGACACAGAATTTTGCTGGTAAACAAAATACTACACCATTAAATTTAACTTGACTGAACAGTAAAAGAAGATAAGAGCTTGATAAGAGGCAATTTTTCTTCAAATTTTCTCCGTATCTTAAGAGCAGACAAAAGTAGCCATTTCAGAATTAATAACAGCAAAGAGAGGTAAGTTGCTTGGCTGCAGGGCAGATGGCAAGAGAAAAAGTAACAGTGATGTAGCAGAGCAGCAAAACACCGAACAAGAAGATGGGTATGGCACAGCACCACTTCCTGACATACCCCTTTCCCCACCTCCTCTCCAGTTCCCATAAAAACCTCAAGCAGACATGTGCTGACTTTAATGCAAGCTTGCTCATATGAACAGGACTAAGATTAAATTCCCTTGCTTTGGAAACACCACTTTGCAGTGATAAGGTAGGCAAGGGTAACTGCAGAACTGACAGTCAAGCCCTGAGACACCTTATTTCTCTCTCAGTGGCCTGTAAAGGAAAGGCACTGTGGGTCAGCACACAGACTTCACCCTCCAATGTCCATAGCACATACCCTCCACCATATCCAGGTTAGAAAATAAATAGTGAGTAATGGGGAGAGGTCTTTGCTGATGGGATAGGATAGGATGAACACCCCATCCAGGACCAGGCAATGGGCTGGTCTGCTGGCAATGGTTCCCTCAGCAACACACCAGGAATCTTAACACACCTCAGGAAAAGCCATAAAATCATTTATGTGGCATCAAGAATGAGCAGAAGATATGCCTAGGTATTGAGGAGCCTGGTTGACTGGATCAGAAAGAAAATAGGAGTAGAGTGCTATGAAAGTGACTACATTGGCTTCCTACAGCAATTCACCTGGCCAAGGGAGTCTTCAAAAGGTGCTTCATTTGTGAGTTGCAGTGGATGAAATGTGACTTGGAAAAGGCCCATTATTTGGAATAGTGTCACCATATGGAAAAGGTCATCAGTATGATGTACCAAGTCCCCATACTAAGGGATCCACTGGACCCACTAAGGGCAGGACTTAACGAACACCAGGAGCAAGTGACTGCCTTGGACACCAGCATGCCACTGCCCCCAGCTCTCATGCAGAATGCCCAGCAGCCCTGAACTGCAACCAGGTGACCTGGTATGTCATTGGTGAGCCCCTGCACGGCTCCTTGGGAATATGCTTTCACTCCAGCCAGGCCACCCTGCACCCCTCTATTTGCTGGGGCTCCCAGTCCAGCTGGGGCTTCCTGGGACTCTTCCCTGTTTCACAGCCAATCATTTTGTAAACAAATGGAAAAAGCAAGGGCCAAGTTAAATACACAGATGGCCAAGGACACCTTACATAACTCAGAGGTGAAAAGTACAGAGTCTTGTCCCTCTGCAGAGGAGGAGTGTTTACCCACTCCCAGTGGCAGCGCTGGCACCGCAGCTGCGTTATTAATAAATCATTGGCCTTGCTCATAGGACCAGCCAGCGAGGGCTGGAGTCTGACACCAGCTCTCAACTGACTGGAAAGTTCCTGTGAACAAACAAAAATTAAAGAAACAAACACCTAAAAATGAATATACATGCATTTTCAAGGAAGAATCACACATAAAATCTTCCTTCATTTGTATAACTGCTGAGAAGCAGCAAACAAATTATTGACATTAAAGGACACCATATCTATGTGGGGCTGCCTACAGAGAGAATCGAGTATACTTGAAAAGCCAAGGGGAAATAGTGCCCCTTTCCTCACCTTTTCTATACCCAGTTCATGATCCTCCTCTTCTGGGAATTAGTTTCTTAACATCAGTGAAACATTTCAGTTTCCGTCTTTTCTTGCAGTCTGACATACCTTGAATTTCCCTCCTCAGGGAATGGGGAAAACAGCACTACTAGCAAGAGGGGCACTGAGAACCCTGCTCTGAAGCAGCAGGACATAAGAGTTAGCAGTGAGAAATACCCAGAGAATCAACAAACTAAATTAGCTTAAAAAAAAAAAGGGAGGGGGAGAAAGAACAATGGTAAAAGGTCCATAAACTCAAGCAAGAGGAAAGAATGAAGCCCTGGCATTCCAGTAAGCTAAACCTCCCCTCCACCCCCTTTTCTTTTTGCTGAAAGGCTATCTAGCCCCTTCCACCAGGTATTAGGAAGATTCCAGAAGATCTAGCAAAAATAGCAAGAAATATAATGCAGTTACATTTATCTGAAATGGTAGCTTATGGAATTAGGCAGCTAAATCGTGGTTATGAGAAAAGATAAGACACATTAGGATGTCTTATTACTTTCCCTGAATACTATATTCATTCCAGTACTAGAATATAGGATTGTGGTCTCGAGAGTGCTTATACCTTCTCAATACTGTGTTGAAGGAGCAGATAATTATTCTCTTCCTTAAGACAGATTCAGCACTGACTAAATAAAATTCTAGGTTAATTTCAAATTAAAATAATGCCTCTAGGTTTTCCAATGCATATATCCATGACTTTGGGAGGAACACACACACTAAACTCTCTAGCATTTATTATATAGCAATGACATTGGAATACCGTGATAATCTCCATGGTACCTGTCTTCATCAGTAAGAGCAGTGATACCAACCTCAAACACATAACTACCATTTACTATTTTGCACAGCCTTTTTCACCCAGCAAATAGGCAGTCAGATGGTATTTCTTTTAACCCTGACAGTCAGTGGTCAATACTCCAACATGTGTTTACTTACCTCCTGGCCTGAATGCAAGCTACTCACTCCCTTTTGGGCGTACGCATAGGGCTGACTCTACAGGATCACATTAGCAATGGCTCCGTTAAAATTATTAATGGATTTCTCAGTCTTCTCGTGATACTAGACAGCATTACTCCCACTCTTTGCAGAATAAACTGAGACCAAATATGGTTAAACAGTTGAGAAATGCCTGCAGTTTTTGGCTGCAGGTGTCTGTCCTCCTTTCACTTTGCTGTTGCATCCATGTGGCACATGCAAATGCCTCACTAGACACCTACTGCCCTTGGGATTTGGGAGTCCCCCCACCTCATGGCTAGCAGCTATGATGCCAGTTTCAGGGACCCACTCACTGGTTTCCAGAGGAAGAGGTAAACACCTGACCAAGAGCGCATCTCCTGCCAAGTCTGCCACTGCCCACCTCTCTTGCTGTACCAGCACTGTTTGGGCAGAGACCTGACCCCTCCATTTGCCATCTCACACTGAGGCACAGGGAAATACAGGGCTGGAAGAGAGCATGCACTAATGTTGCCTGGACAGCACATCTCCCAACACATTTTCCTCAACTCTTGGCTCCTACCCAATTCACCTGGCCAAAACCCACCTTGCCCCTCTCTCTCTCCATTTCCTCACCTTCAGCCTCTTCCCTGCTGCTGGCACCAGCACCTGACACCACATGGAGCTGTTTCATTGGTCTGAAAACAGCTGAGTGTATGTGGAACCTGCCTGCCAGCACACAGCCTCTGCTAGGTGTGCATGGATGGTGAGGTTTCACACTTAAAATATGACCAAATTTGGGTGAAATTTCACAAAAATGGCAGAAGGCAAATTATTGATATCAGAGCAACAGTTGTGGTGCTGGATCTCAAGGTTCAGCTATAAACAATGAAAAATCAAGTTTATTATTGAGCCAGTTTAAAAAAAGTGGAAGGAAAACCAAGGTGTTTACATCTCAAAGATGTTTTTCAAAGATGGTTGAAGTGTTTCACCAAAACTTTAAATAAACACTCTGAGTCAGTAATTGAAATGTTTCAGCCCAGATAATTGCATTTTGAGAGACTTAGAAACCACAGAAAAGGAGGATATTATTTGGAAAGTGGTGGGGAAGATTAAATCCAGGTGATGATGATGGCACACTGTTTGTTGGTAATAAAACACTCATGTGTGCCTCATCAAATCATGCCTGACCAAAAGCTAATGATCACAGCAACCCCAAGCATTTATGGAGCAATGAAAGTATTTAAGCACAATGGCAGTAAGCAAAACATTCATGTTAAAAATGAAATCTGTTGGACCATTCATCCAGAAATACTTGAATACAAGCAGTTGTAATACGTTCAAAGCTGATGCACTCCACTGACAGAATAAAGAGCTACCAAACAGCATTTTGGAGAATGTAATGCTATAAGCACATTAACATAATTTCAAGGCAAACACTTTGTTCTACTTTAAATTCCATTGAAAGGAATCATGTACCAGTGTACCAAGACTTTCCAGTGTCACAGCAAAGTCACAATGATTTATACAGAAAGAAAAAGAATCATGACTTGAATTAACCCATTTGACTTGAACAAGGACTACTTCAATTTGTTTTCTTCAGCATTTTGAAGATGATACCTTCCCACCTTTAACTCTTAGCAGGGAAAAGATGTTCATAAAGTATTAACAGGATCTCATAACATCTAGTATGACATGTGCAAACTCACTTGGCGAAAGGAACCACTTTTGTTTACTTCTTCTCCCTTTCTACTAAAGTTTCTATGGGAGACAAGCAGGCTACGCTGCAACAGTGGCCAATTGACAACTTTCAGTGTTCTATCTCCTGGAAGCCTTCACAGGTTTGGCACCATGCTCCTCTGTTTCTCAGGAGAAACCCAGGGCCTGAAATACTGTTCTGCAAACAGGAACTGAAGTACAACACAATTTATGACTTTCCTTTGTGGGTAAAGTGTTTTCACTGCTCGCATCTTATCTGAGCAGGAGTCACAAGACAGAGATTCCCATCAAACCTCTTTTTGTCAAATGTTTCCTTTTGTTCGGGTGCTGGGAGGGAAGAGGCAGGATGCGGTCAGGAGCCAACAGCACAGCCAAGGCTTCCGTCACTGCTTTTTATGCCAAAGTGACAACAACAACCAAGTGAGAAGCTCTAAGTGAAGATTATACCACCCTCTTGCTCTCTACTCTCAAGCAGGAACAGAGAGACCAGAAGTGCTGAGAACTTTCCTCTCTGGAGCAGGAAGGAAAAGACCACAACCACCAAGACCTCAAAACTGCATGCAGACTTTGAGAACATACTCAGCTCATCACCTGGCCTGGTAGTGTGGCTGAACCATGTTTTCATTGCTCCCAGGAGACTCATTCATCACATCTACTTTAGAGAATATTTAGAATAAATATTCTTTATAAATGTCACAAGGCTGAAGAATACATTAAACTAAAACTCTACAAACCAAACCAAAGTTTTATGGAAGAAAAAAAATGTATAATGATCTTATGCTTTCCACAAGAGTGGCTCTTTCACAGCCAGAAACCCTTCAGTATTTGTTTCTATATTCTATTCATCTGATGTGCACATCATAAAGTGATTACAATAATTGTGGCCTGTCAGATTCAACCTAAGGGACATACAGGTTAGAATGTAGTATGGTTAGAAATGTTACTCATAATTGAAACCATCTTGATTCAGATTTTTCAAAAAGCCTTTGTAATTGCAGACAGTCTGGAAAAGAAGTATTTAAATGGCCAATTCAGTGGTTTTTTCCCATCCTGCTGCTTTTCAGCAAAGAAAAATTGTGATGGATGGGTACCATTCATCAGGAGAAATAGTCAAAATATAAGATCACTAACCAGCAACTAGACAGGGTTTAGTCA
The DNA here is from genome assembly GCF_012460135.2 of Molothrus ater. Taxonomy (NCBI): domain Eukaryota; kingdom Metazoa; phylum Chordata; class Aves; order Passeriformes; family Icteridae; genus Molothrus; species Molothrus ater. Next base: position 40,794,418 of record NC_050479.2, read on the forward strand.
ACTCCCTTGTTTAATCACTGGGGATTCAGTGTCTGGATGGAGGGAGGGTGGGAGGATTCTTCAATTTAATAGTAACATATTAAAAAAATTTTAAGACATTATAACCATTCAAACCAGGCTGTAGTAGCCTATTTCCAGCAGAGCAGAGAGAGGCACTCTCTCAATCAACAGTGACTGCATGAAAGTCGGCGTATGTAGCAATAAAAGCTATTTTGGCATGTTAGCAAGACAAAGTCTAGAGTTAGATCTTCTTTGTCAAGTGCAATCTAAAATCATGCCCAAAAGATACAGTTCCTGATACAAGCTATCATTTATCTCCCACCACTCATTCACAAAGCAGCTTATAAAACATTAATTTTCAGGCTATTAATCCTTACACTATACTACTTAGCAAATAAATAAAACAATAAAAGCTAAAGGAAGTTGTCAGATGTGTTTTTACATCTTCAGGCCAGTCTTAGGGGCACACAGGCTGCTCTGTAGGGTAAGAGGGCATCAAAAAACACAGTATGGGAACACATTAGGGATCCTCTAGACGACCTGTGAGACAGATGGAGCATCTTCCTATGAGGGCAAAGCTGTGACCCAGGGCACTGCTGTGATTGTGAGCACACAGGTAAAAGATGGAGGAGTTTGGGAGGACTGCACTCATTTCCCTTCATTGGCAGGCAAGCCAAATGTTACAGAATCCATGGATGATATATATATAGGCAGACCAATCACTTACAAACAGCTTTATAAGGAGTACCTCTACTTCTCTAAAAATATGGCTTCTGACACAGAGATTGCTTTGGAAATGAGTCAAACATGAAGGCACCCCAAGCACGTAGTTATTAGCTTCACAATTATAGAGTTTCCTTTGGTTTTAGATTTTTAGATACCTTTAAAGCAGACTGATTACAAGTATCTTGCCTCCCTACAAGACATATTGTGGAATACAGTAAATAATCTCAGTCTTCCTTGACAACTTCACAACAAAGGAATAAACTGCCAATGGGGGAAAAGTATTTTAATTAATTTAAAATCAACACTAAGATTACAGAAGTGCTGTTAACACTTTTTTAAGGAAATTGTCTCCTTCAGTACTTATCAACAGGATTTTAATTTATTTTACTTTACCATCCCACACTGAAAACCCAGTGTTTCGTCAGTGAGTATGTATCTGAATTCTTCCCACCAGTGGTAGTTTCAGTCTTAAAGTTTTACTGAATAGAAAATACCAAATCAGCTTTAAAAACCAGCTGTGCTTTAAGAAGAAGAAACATAGTGAATTTTAAAGGCGTGAGGGCCTCAGTAAAAGGTTCATCATATCTACAGCCACCCACCATACTGTAGACCATGTCGTATTTGTTTTCCCATGCTATAATCCTGAGAACAATGAAAGAGACAGTAAAGAATGGAGATGCATGCCTGAAGGACTCCCTTGGCTGGCTATATTTAACAAATGAAGTGTTCAGTTTTAACTAGTTAAAGAACATTTGATTAGCATATCATAGAAACCAAAGAAAAGGTAAGAGCTATGAAAAACCTTTTCAAACATCAAACAGAAATGAAACAAGCTTATAAATAGAGTTGCCTGCAAGCAAACAATTTCTGGAATGTACTGGGGGAAGCAAGGGAGAATCCCACAACAAAGGAGATTGTAAAAGCCAACCCAGTTTAACAAGTGGAATTACCAGTTTGGAGACTGCAGGGAAACAATGCAAAAACACCAGTGAGTCTGATACAAAGAACTTTTCTCAGCATTTAATAAAAAAACACCAACATAAAGGCCAATTGCTAGGCAATTAAACATGGCTCTTTGGAAATGCAAAGCCTTACACAGACTAGGTTAACTACTCATGGAGTACTAGAATTAATGAGGAACTGCAGTTCTCCTGGCATAAAGCTGAACAATTTCAGACACATCTGATCACAGTCAGAAAATGTTAAGCTACTTGAGTACCAGACAACAATTTATATATAATCAAACAGCTGTCTGCCAATTATCATCTACTTCTGGCAGACACAAGAGATGATAACCTGGTAAGATCTCAAAACCATGATTCCAATACTTTAAATCTACCTTTTATGTGTGTTGGTAAAAACAAAGCCACCCATACACACTAGACCCTAGATGATGATGCATTTTTCAGATCTCTGACTGCAGCTAAGAGGATGATGACAACCCTGCTATGATGGAAACGTGATGCTTGCCACTGCTCTCCAACACCCTTAAAACCCCCACAAACCCCCTAAGGCTGTAGAAGAGTACAGGTAATTGAGATTTGCCAGTCTGGAAGCGAGAGACTCATTTTACAACATTTCTCCCTGCCCATGCATGGCCCAAGCAGGCACCGTGGCTCATGGATCCAAGCAGCAAGCTGGTGAAGTCCCTCAGCTGTTCAACACCACACAAATACTCAACGTCCCAGCTCCCACTGCCTCTCCCCACAAGACAGCAGGATTATCCAGGATGGCTCTGAGTAGCTGCACTGAGAGGTGTGGGATTGCTGGTGCTGGCTACAAACCAATGCCGATCTCTGAGGAACCAGCAGAAAAGCCAATTTTGCTCCAGCAACCCAACCCAACCCAATCCAATCCAATCCCCCTTACCTTAGCACTGGCAGTTCCCACAAAACACGAGGTGAGCCAGCCTGGACTTGTGTGTTCAAATAATTAGCGACATAAGCACCTATTTAATGGTGCTTATTTAATGGACTTCAGATAAACATTGTCTTACATTCAGAAAGGTAATTTATATACAAAACAAACTGCATCCAGTCTTGTCTTTTGATCATGTTCATTAACAGATCAGGGACTAACACTGATATCCCTACATCTCTTTTGCTGCCATATAATTAGGAAAAAAATAAATTCCTAATCCAGAAGTTTAATTTTTTTCTTTGTTTAAAGCCAAAATAAAAAGACATGTAGGTGCTCCTTAAAATGAAAGTGCTTCAAGGACAGTGGAGTCAGATAAAAATATATTGCCTGTTGGCTACTGCACCATCACCAGAGAAGTGAAAATTGCTATTCCAAGTACTACAGCCAGGAAGTATTTAGGACAGCTATTCAGCCAACTTTAACTAACTCCTGAGCAACAAGTCAAGAAAGCCCAGTATCTGTAAATGCTCTGACAACTTAAAACATAAAGAAAGGGTGAAGGTTTGCAAAATTTCTAGCTCCTTTTAAAAATATAAAAAAGAACATAAAGGTAGAAGGTGAATGCGTCATGCAATAAAACTCCAGTTAAGTAAAAAACACTAACCTTCTTGAAAATAATTAAATCAGATGAAGATGTACTTCATTACAAAATCCCTTAATGATGATAAAATGGGTAAAAGTACAGTGAAAGTAAAGTAGAAGTCTTACTTTGGTGTCTAAACGTAGAAATGGTTGAAAATTCTGGGAACACAAATCCTAATCTTAATAAAACTTTCATATTTACATATAGCCAAATAAGCAAGTAAAATTAATGCCCACGAATACTTTCAGATTTGTCTCTCAAGCTCTCATTGTACGCCGATTTTCCTTAGTCCAGTGCCATTAACAACAACCACATGTGGGTTCACTGCATCATACCACAAATGCACTGATGAGTTCAGTGGTACATAAATTTGGAATAGCAAAAAAATTAATATCATAAGGCAATTGAGTTCACATTTCGGTCTGTTTCTTAAAAAAACCCAACCAAAAACAACAACATAACTACTAACTTCTAATTATATTGAAGTATCAAAATTAATGTTAAAACAGAAGTTTCAAAAAGAATAATGAAAGGTTCTAGCTGTGAAAGGGCCCTTATAGTTTTGCTAAGCTGACTATTTAATAAAATATTTACCACCGACAATTTTGATATGGTATTAGGGAATTTGAACGCGTCCTCTCACCCAGTTTTCTCCTATTCCCCTTCCTGAGCAGTGGCAACAACAGCTACCAAGACTGAGGCAGATTTTGTTCCCCTCTGTCACCCTGTATTTTCCTCAGGAGTGCAGACTGGGGTAGCTGCCCTCTTTCTGTGCTGTTGCAGATTTTTTGTGAGTCACTCACTTTGTTACAACACATACACGCTCATTGCCTCTGCACTCCACAGAAGGTTACAATTAGGAACACTTCTGTAATTACTTAGATGAGCTGTTGTACACCTCTGAATTTGTCTTCATACTCTCGAGAGCAAACCGCAGACTCTGCTTCTCAAGAGCCACTGCAGCTGCATACAAGTAAATAAATAGAAATCTTTTTTTTTGACAAATGCTTCAGCGTTTAAGAAAATAAAACAGCTGTACTGTGTTAGACCAAGGTCCATCAAACCCAGTATCCTGTTTCCAAAAGCAGTCAGCAGCAGATGCCTAGGGAGTAGTATAAGAACAATGAAACTATTTCATTATATATATTGAAAATATTTTTCACATATTCTTGATGGAAAACAGAGATGGAATTTTGACAGAAGAGGGGAAAAAAGCAAAAGAAAACAAGGAGTCCAACACACATACCCTTTGCAAAAGCATGAAACATTCCTTTCAAAATAAAAAGAGAACTGAGAGGAAGATAAATCTTACAGATTTCCTTCTTTTTTCTTTTTGTTTTTTAAAGAAGCCCTCAGGAGCAAGAAAAAAACAGCAACTTACTTGCTATTAAAAAAAACCAGTGTAAGTACATACTGATGCACATCACTGGCCAGCTAATTTTGAAGAACCCTTGACTATCAGTGTCAATGGTTTTTCTCTTGTGAAAGGGTCCTCATAGAAACCTACTGGTAGGGATTCACATCATGAAATCCCAGATGAGAACTCCCAAACAATTAAAATTAATGGATTTATAAATACAGCTTCAAAAAGTATATACCTCAGTCAGAGGGAAAGCCTGCTCCACTTAATTCCCTGGGTCAGACAAGAACCATTGAGGCACTAAACTGGAAATAGGCAAACCAGGCTGCACTTAAAAAAGTACACAAAGTGTGGGGACAGTGAAGTGCCCCGTGAAATCAACTGGAGGTGTACAGTTGGCTTAGCTGAATACGGGATCAGTCGCAGAAGTCATCCATGGGGACACAGGCTGGAGGGGCTATGAAATCAGAGATGCAGAAACCAACTACTTTGATTACACTGTCAAGCTTCATATCTCCAGGACACCAGATCCATGTTTTTTAGATCTGTGTTTTTCAGAAGCTCCAACTAAGCTAATGAAATGTGGTGATGACTCTTGCTTATTTGGGAATGGGAAGACAGAAGCATCAGAGTATGACAGAAGATGATGAACTTGAAATTCAGAGAGCAAGAATCAGCATGAAAGAAGAGAGCATTTCTAGGATGTGAAATGAGCCCCACCCATAAGTACAGACACAGACTGGAAGGTGTGCAGCTATAACCTGGAGAGGGAGCTGGCCATGGCAGAAGAGAACATCATGGATGCTTTGATCAGCTGCTGCCTGACGGTGGAGACACAGGTGTGACACACCATGGAAAAGGCAATCACAGCCCCAGGGATGTATCAAATGATGACTGCTGGGGAAGGGCAGCAAGGCTTCTTCCTGTCCTGTGGCAACTCTACTCGCAGTGCCACACATGGCTGTGGTCACCAATGTCCAAATCAGCTGGGTTAGACCTGAAGCAGGCATGGGTGAGGGCTGCCAAGGTGACTCAGGGAAAGGAAAGCCTGTCTTACAAACACAGAAACAGTGTGTGGAGCGGTTTTTTGACTGAGTTAAACACAGGCTGAGGAGAGGCATGCACTAAACATTTCATCTGTGTATCTGTATGTATGTATGTGAGCTATGCATTCATGGACTCCTAGGTGCATAAAAACTTGTGTCAGAGACGCAGCTTTTTCCGGATATTTTAAAATACTCTCATTTTTTTAACAAGTGAGTACTGACAGGCACGCTCTCTGTTTCCAAGATGATCTATAAATATTACCCAAAGAAAGACATGTAAATACAAAAGTTAGTCTGTTTTTTCCCCAGCTATGTTAGCATGTCTTATAGAAAGGTTTGATTCTCCTTACTAACCTTGAACAGCTTAGTAATTTTTCCTACTTCTGAAAGAAAAAGAGAGAGTAAGCAAAAAAAAACTCAAATCAAATCCCCCCAGTTGCATCCTTTTCACAAAGAGGAAAACAAAGGGGCAGAGTTGTTAAACAATTTGCTTCAAATAACAAAGAACGTAATGTCAAAAACCATCACTTAAAATAACATCTTTCAATACCCAAGGTTATCTATGACGCAAGTGCTTATTATGACTTGTAGACTGAAGACTGACTATTTCAGCTCAAAACAGGCAGATTCAGGTGTTTTGCAAGAGAGGTGTGTTGAAATATAAGATGGATATCTTCTCATTTACTACTCATAAATTTTAAGATTAATATGAGAGAAAGCCAGTCATTGCCAATTATAACTAAGATTTACAAATACTGTAAATGTTACACAGATTTTCAAGAGGTTTGCGCTGCATCATCAGACAAATGGAGCCTTAAACGGAGAACAGGAAAAAGTATCACCTTTAGGAAATTGTAATTACATCAAATTGAAGCACATTCTCTCCACATTCTTTGGGGAAGGGAAAGCATGCTAAAGTTCCTGTATTTATACTGATAAATTATGGTTATCTATTTAAACTAGGTTTTTAATTAGACACAGTGTGCATATAAGAAATGCAAAATTAAAAAAAAAAATCAAACTAAATTTTAATAATGATCCTGCAGATACCATATCAGAAAGTTTCAGCCTTCTGTTCGGATCACTTGAGGGCTTTTTTTCATTTTCTTTGTCTATAGTTCTACAGTAATTTTTTTCCATATGATAATGCTGCTCTCCAAGCCAGTCTGAACAAAACAGCCAAACCTGAGAACATGCACTACCATCTAAACATCCTCATAACAACGCCAGTATTCCCATGCTCTCTGTACCTGCTGGGCTTTTTATCATGCCAGGAAACAATGAGTTTAGAGAGAAGGTTGCCTTGTGTCACACGCAACTGCAGCACATCTGTCTGCAGCTCTCCCCTTTCTCTGTGCCTGCAGTATTCTGTGGAATTTCACTGAAAAACCAACACAGTTTCCCAGACTGTGCTCTCCTCTCTGTGGCCTTCTGCTGATATGCAGAGAGATCCAGAGCACCAGAGTCTACTGCTAGGCCCTGCTACCTCACAAGTGTCAATATCTCTTCCTTTGGACTGCTCTAACCACATCTCATTTCAAGCCATAAATCCGCTTGGGATCCCAAGGACGCTGGAAACTACAGAACCTGTTAGGTATAAGCAGTTAATTAATGTCTGTTGAACTGAACCAAAAATCAATTTGCTACCATTTCTTTATGGCTTCTAAAGGTGCTACACATTTATTAACTTATTGCACTACTTTTTCATTTGATATTTCCACATCTGTATTAATAAGTTGATCCACTAAATAGAATTTGGCCACATATACAGATATATTATGAATTAATTAACCTTCAGTTGCTACTTAATTAGCCAGTGATAACATTTCTCATTTCACATTAAAAACTTGCTGGCTACTTTCACACCCCTGATTCTCACATGCATTGCTGAGATGCACAGCTGCTTTATAGCAAATCAAAGCACACCAAGATACAGCTGACACAAATCACAGTGGATCTTTTTGCAACATTCAGGACTGAAAGGCAAATAACTAATTAGAAAGAACAGCCTTATTTAATTACCTAATAATAAACTCCCTTGCTCGTTAAACACATTACATATATCGTAACAGCTGGCATACTGAAGTATCTGATAAGAGAAAACCTTGCTTATAGTACTGCTGGTACTTTAGGGAAAGCTGGATAAATGGGATTTTTAATAGTAGTACTCATTTAAAACACGGTCTACGGGTCCAACAGTAGAGGGCTTAAACTATACTGCAACAGTACCAAGGCTGGGTGAAGAAAGTAAGAGTAACCATCTCTTACACCAGCCCTGAGTGATGCAGAAGACCAGCTTACTCCTGCAGGATCCAGGAACAACCCTGGAGGGCTGCTGCCCCAAAACCAAAATGAGACGCTATGAGCTTAGGACAAAACAGCATATGGTTCTTAGATAAAACACGGTCACCTTTTATTTCCAGGCCAGTATTCCTTTTTTTTCCTTCAAGCGTCTGTCTAAAGAAAAAATGCCTCCAGAAACCTAGCAGCAGGGATGGTACCTGCAAACCTCCTCCTTCCAGATGAGCACTCCCCACAGACTCTAGAGTGTTACATCTTCTCTGGCTCTCTCTTACTGCCTGCAGAATTTCTGTGGTGCTGTCTATACAACAGCCAGTGCCAGTGAGGGGTGTCACCTTCCCCACCTATCATCCTGCAGCCTTTCACTGCCTTGCACATCTACAAGACCTAAATCTGCATTCCTAGTGGAAATTTCCTCTCCCTGAAGAAAAAGAAGTCATGGTAAGAATATCAACGACTCAGTAAGATAAATTTGCTATTTGAAAAGACTGAATATGGAAAATATAATGAAAACTAGGCTCAAGAAGCAAGCAGAGGCTAAAGGTAAGGGGGCATAGCTGTGGGCAGTCCTTTGCCAAATGTCTGCCCAACACTATTACTATCATTAAATGGGTTGTGCTGCAAACATCTGCTTGAATGAGGGCAGGGCTTTATAGGTTTGATTGCAGATTCCAAACCCCAGTTTCTTTGTGGTTAACTGAGTTTCAAGGATTTCCCCTTGTCTGCCTGCTCTAAGAACCTCTTCCAAGTGGGAGGGCTTATGGGTCTCTCTCTTTTTCCACTCTAGTATTAGGCTAGGTGTTTTTTAAAAACTTGTAGGAACCTTACTATCCTTGAGACTAACATTTCTGTCAAATTTGACTGAAACTGGCCAGTGGGTTTACAAGTTAGCAGGGGAGGACGGAAAGAGAAGCAGACTGACTCTGTAAGCCTCATTTCCTCAAGAATCCAGGCTAAAAACAATTATAGCCAGAAGGTTCAATTAAAGAAGGAGACTCATAGACATTTGCTGCACTTCAAACACAAACTGGTTCATGCATACTAATCAGTTAACACAGCTCTCACTGAAGGAATGAGAGTTTTGAAGCAAATTAATATTTATGTTGATTTAAAGCAAGAACTGTGGCAGGCTAGAATTTCAATAGCATCAACATGTTCAGCATGAAGCACACAATCACCCTCATATTCCTTCATACTAACACTAATTTACTCACATGATAAGATGCTCACAGTATCTCCACTGCAATATCCACACACCTGCAACTCTGCACATGCAAATCCCATGCCTGCATTTTTAGTGATGCTGACACATATGGTATGACCAGTGTTTTGAAGCACAATGTGAGGCCAAATGCATGCAGGGAATAGCCTGCATTTTCATGACATCCATTATTATCCGCTAGTTTAGGAAAATTACCATTTAGATACTGTTGGAAAAGGAAATATTCTCTCTTTTGTATCTGAAATCAACAAACTACATGCATATTTGATTGCACTTCACAGATGTTCATATGTTCACATCTGCAAATGAAGTAAGGGAGAATTATACTTCAGAGGAACAAAACTTCCTCATTGTAAATTTCATGTTTTTTCAAATGCATGTTCTGGTTAATTTCTAGCTTTAAAATCTTCATAAAGCAGTAGTAATGGTTGGTATTTAATTTAAATTTGCAAAAGGTTGTCCATCTTTCTATTTTTAACAGGCTGAGTTCACTGCCATAACATTCCTAGAGAGGTTTTCTTTTTCATAGATTTACCTTTCTCATAGGTAGCAAAAATGAGCCCAGTTACATGGGTCACAACCATTTCAAACCAATGAATTTACATTAGCTGTTCATGTTACAAAGGGTGAATTCTAAATTACTCATTAGTTCATCCCCTTCCTGGTCTCCACAAGGGCATTCTTCTGCTACAGAAGACAGGTTTTTCTGAGTCTGGCCTATATCCCAGCTTTTTTCTTAGCCAGGTCATCACTATGGCAAATGCACTGTCCACCCTTTTACCCAAAGCAGTTCACACCAGAGTTTCCAGTTACTAAAAGCTAACACTGCCTCTCAAGAAGGGCTTCACTCTGTCACCACAGAGAAGTCAGCAGGACCACTTGGAGCACCCTGGGATATCCTGGAATGTTGCATGGTGCCAATAAAGGTGAGACACTTCTCTGACAAACAACTGAAAAGCCATCAAGAGTATCCAGGGCATCTCAAATAGAATCAGATGCCTCTGACTGGGCAGCTCAATTGAGCCCAAAGACTCACATCCTATCCCCAGCAAATAAATATATATAAATTTTAAAGTGATGGCCTAATCTAGCAAATGATCCTTGAAATAACCCTCAAACAATCATGATACATCTCCTGATCTTCACATGTTATATCTAGCTTAAAAAGCTGATTTTGTTGCACATTTTACCCAGCTGGGGCTGAAGGCTAGGGGCGTGTTTGATAACAGCCAGTGGGGCTCGGTTCAATGTCTGACATGCTGAATTTTATTTTTTTGGCTCACTGTGAACCAACAGAGAAGGTCCCAGCAGCTCAGCTGGCTTTGAATCACAGCTGGGCAGCTCTTATGGCCACAGTGTATCTGTACAGGTGCCACCAGCCTGCACTGGGTAAGCTCCTCTGCTGACAACATCTAAGATGGCAAACAAACCCATTCTGTCAGAGGCACAGCTGCACGATAGAATGTTCAGGGCCCAAACTGAATTTCAAACTAGAGTAAATAAACTGGGTTTTCACCAAGTTTAAAAGTTGCTTGGCCTACTGGACATGCAGGTGAGGTGGCAGCAGCACACCTGGTGGGCTGCTAGCCTGCAGCTGCCATGACACTGCACGCTGCAGATCTCCTCTCACTCAAGCCAAGAAGTCCTGCGAGGAAGCAAGGGCTGAGAACTTGTAACACCTCAAGAGAAAGGGGAGATCTACAGTGCAGTGACTGCACCAGGTCACCTGTCAGTCAGGAGCATGGCACCAGTGCTGGGCTGTGGAGCAGTGTGTGAGGCTGCAGGGTGACAGCAGCACACAGGGAGCAGGACACCTCCCTGGGGCCCCTGAGCCACCAACTACACACCAGGGTTTGCACCACAGCTGCTGCAGCCCTCATATGCTTTTCATATGCAGTATTCCACTGATTCTCCACTTCTTTGTCTTTACTGCTTGATGATTTGATCTTTCCAATCATTAGGGCCTTCTGACTCTTGAAGCACTGCTCACATTCCCCTGTAAAACAATTCATTAACAAAGCAGAGGAGAAGACAGTTTATTTTCACCATTATTAATTTCTTCTTTATTGTGGTCAAGACCTTGCAGGAATCTAATAGTGGGTGGCACACCATGCCCACAGCCACAAGACAAACATCAAGGTCACAGAAAAGGGTTACTTCTAATTGCCTTTTGCATTTCAGTTGTGGGACTTATACCTCACAAGGGGCTTTCAGTGATGTTCCAAAATCTCTAAAACCACAAGAGTTTTCCTTTTATTGCAATAGGTTTCCAATGATGTTAATCTCCTCTAAAAAAGGTGCCAGTCCTCATATGAGGAGGTAAGTTGGGAGAGGGCACAGTTGTCAAACAGTCTTGCAAATAAACTCCCCAATTCCTCTTGTATTGATTTTTTTGATTTTAAATATCTTTTAAATGCTGGGGATGAAATGGACCAATAGGAATACAAGTCTTGTTTCTGCTAGGCTTTTCCATCAGACAAGCACAACCTTGTCTTTTGTATTTTATGATGCAGTTGAAGTATAACAGCTTGGGAAGAACAGCTGATGCCTGAGCTGAGTGAAAGCTACGTACACAAGGCCAAGGAGAAAAAAAAAAAAAGGCACCTGGAATGAAAGAGGAACCACCTGCCAGAAAAATAAAGGAGTAGGTGGGGAGACCTGGAGAGAGCAAGCCTGTGGGAACAGTGAGTGACCTGAGTTAATAGGGAGCGTGGGGGAGGAGTGGGCAGTGAGCAATTGCTCTTGTGTTCAAAATCCTAGTGATGGGATGAGTCAGAGACTCTGATTGAATTTTGCCTTCACTACACCCACAAACTGGTTATTATAAGGCTTAGGGGAGCATGGATCTGTGCAGCAACAAAATCTACAGAGTGAATTGATGGGTATATGAAACACCCTGGAGTGCCTGAAAATCTGAAGAACATCTGGCAAACACCATGCCCTTTCATCCAAGGTTTCCTGTGGCCATAACTAATCTGCCTTGCTGCTCTTCTTCGCCTAATAAGATTTAGACTGATAACCGAGTGGCAGCTGCATCTGATGTGAAGGGGTATGGCACAGCACCTGGAAATGTTCTTTGCAAATCTATTCTGGAAGAAGGAAGCTTCAAAAGTTAACTCAAACTCAACCCAGCAAGACCGCTGCCCAGGAACTACTACATACTCCTTTGGTCCTTCAGGATAACACACTTCAGTGAACAAGATGACAGATTTGTACTACCTCCCTCAGTGACTGTTCTTTAACTGCTTTTGCTTTCAACCATTTCTGCTTCTTGTGCTCATCCTCATCCCCAGTGCAGGTCCTGCTCAGCCAGCTCTAACACACTGAAACCAGCAGTGGAAACAGCACTGGTAACACTCCCTAGTTCACATCTGGAAACTGCACTGGTAACACCCCCCTGCCTCTCATCAGGTGGCCCTAACAGGCCAGAGGATGATGACAGGCTGTTGTGATACATCTGCTGGTGACAAGTGCCGGCTCTGACCACAGAGAGGCTTTGCTGCTGAATCACACCACTGGGAAGCCACTTGGCCTGTGATTTCAGAGGGAAGGAAGGCCTGGGAAACTCAGTATCCAACTGCATTCTCCTTTGAAAATGGAACTTAAGTTACAACAAGGTGTGCAGTTTTCAAATCTGGCAGCTCAGGTGGTGACAGGTGATAGCAGTGACAGCCAGGATGGCTTCATGTTCTTGGTGCGGCTGCTGAGAAAGACAAAAGAGGAAACAAAACAGGGCCTTGAAGGAGACACAGCTTTTGTAGCAGGCTATGTAATGAACTTCAACTGTTTCTACTTCTCTGCTCTTCACTGCCTCGGTCTGAACCTGCTGCCCATGCCTCTGCCTTAAGACTTGCTCCTCTGAGCTGCCTTGATGGCTAGTGGCCCTCTACCACAGAGGCCAGCCCTTGGCTTAGCTCTAGCAGCTCCCCAGGACTCCTGCAGGTTAAGCACCACAGGTGGTTGGGATGAGCTGTGCCTCCAGACTGTCTTCTGAGATAAATCAAAAATGTTCCTCTCAGCAGAGAGACAAACCCTAGCAAAGAACATGGTGCCCTCTGCAGTGATCAACAGCCTTTTAAAAAAAATAAGATTAAAAAAAAAATTAAAAAGCTAAACACCATGTAATACAACAGCTAAAGGCTTATTGCAGTTTTTCTCTTTACCAATTTAAGTCAAGCTCATGAATTTTTAAGTATGTCAGCCCAGCAGTTCAGCTACTTGGTTTTTAATGTTACCTTCCTTTTAACCCTTCAAAGCCAGAAGAGCTGGCATGGAAATAGCTGCATGAATAGATATGAAGGAGACAAACAGGAAAAAGGAAGTATTAAAGGAACTTGTGCCTGCTGAGGACTACAGGGGAACATAGAGAGTTTTTATCAGAAAACAAACAAGAACAGGTTATTAAACAAACAAGGAATACTAAGAGTCCCTAAGCTCAGAGATAAAGGAGAGGTCTTCAAAAAAAGCTTAACCATTTTTAAATCCCTTTTACCTCAGTTTATGCAAGATGGTGCTGCCCAAATGTGTAGTTTCAACTTATATTTAATGTAGTTTTTCCCTTTCCTTTGGATCAACTCCAGTTGCATGGCTGCATGACCACCTGAACAGAGATAAAAATGGGGAGCTAGCTGTGATAGGCCTGGATGTAACCACCTCTTTTTAGCAGCTGCTCACAGTTGCATGGATTGGGTATAAGATGAAATACAGTCTCAGGAAATAGAATGGCATAATTCCATGCAGCACTTTATTCTGAGTGCAAAAATTGCCATAGCCTGAAAAAGCAGGGCCTTTGGGAATCATACCTGTCCTGAGAACAGCATTTTCACAAAGCAGATTTAAAACCTTCTCTCATAAGGCTTCCTTTGAAGTCACCAGGGAGAAACATGCCCCTTCCAGAGTGAAGTCAGCGAGAAAAAACCCACCCAGTTTCACCCTTAGGACAATTTAGAGGAGAATCTCTTCTGTTTTGCAGTACAAGAACTGGGGGTATCCATGGGATGGGGAGGTTTGAAAAGAACAACAGAAGTTTAGTTTCCATGCTGTACGTAATGACGTTGTGGAGGAGGTTGCTGTGCATGCTGAATGTGAGCATGGTTAAAGAGCAGGACAAATCCAGTGGAAAGATGGTGACTGAGAACTATTAGGTACAAGAGTACCATGTCTGGCTCTCCATGCCCCTGGGAATCACATCCCTAGGAGCCAGCAGAGCACTCCAGGAAGCCACTGCATGTTTACACACCACATCCAAGACACCCACTACTGGGTCACGGGGCTAAATGGGGCTTTGGTCGGCCCGAGGATGGCCATTGATATTCTGATACTCTGAGGGAGCCCACAGGGTTAATTCAGTCACAGTTAATTCCACAGAGTTAATAGTTATCTAAAACTGGCCTTGATTGGCACTTTCTCTTCAAACCCACACTTTGCAGCAACTCAGACACATGAAAGCTTCTGCCAGGTAGTGTTCTCAGACTACCTAGAGATTATTGGACATTTTACAAGAAAAAAGCAGAGGTGGCTGAAAAAGTAAGCTGTTCTGCAGGAAGAATGAGACCTGGATTCTGTATCCTCCATCTGAAAAGTTACACCCTGCAAGTTCCACATCCCCAGAGCCCACAACTACTGAAAAGGGCAGCCTATTCCCTAACATCCTGCTGAAACTGGGTCACTGTGAAGCAAAGCAGGCAGAATTCATGGGCCCAGGAGGTATAAGCCACTCTGTTGCCCAAGAGAAATTACTTTGCCCATTTCAGTAATTTTTTCCCACCAGCTGTGGGCACAGTCCTTGAACTCACCTTGTCTTTGAACTCTGTCACACCACATAACCAAGTGATGGACAAAAATTCAGCCAGCTAGGACACTATAAACACTCATTTTAAATGCTTTCTAGTATAGACAAAACTAGCTAATCCCCTTTCCATGCTCATCCACAGTCTGTTCAGAATGTTTCACCTGCCAAGTGTGAGCAGGTACCACTTATTTCAAATTGTGAAATGATCCTGAGTCCCTGACATTTGTAAAACATTCAGAGACCCACAAAAGAATTACAGGAAGACAAATGACTACCTACTGCCTCGCAACTCTGAGCTCATTCTCGTACAAACAGATTGCTCACTTTACAAAGCCTTTTTCCCCCCTTTTTCTGAATAAAGCTGAGGCCATCTTAAAAAGATTATTTTCAGTTCCAAATCTTTCAACATAGTGGATGTTCCTAAAATTTCTATTTTTTTTCCCAGCAACCTTTTAGTTTGGTAAGCAAGTCTATGCACAGCTTTCAGTTACTTTTTATTCTGTGGTGCCGAATGAGACCAGATAGACATATTCTTAAAAGGTTTTCATGAAAATGCAGATGACCAGTTCACAACAGTCTGCTAGCTCAATACGTAGAAGAGTTTGAAGGGTTTAGGCACTAATGAAAAACCTAAAAAGTTATCAGGAGCTCCTAAAGAAGCTTTTGCTTCCTTGTTACCACCATAAAACTTGCAACAACAGTATCTTCAAGATACCATCTCTGTTACCTGCATTAACTTAGACAACATATCCTTCTAGTAGCTGACCTGCAGAAAGGGTATAAATCTGAGTCAAGAAATGACACCAGGACTGAAAATTCAGACTTGCCTGCAAATGTAAGAGTTAACTCTAAGCAAAATACATGATTGTATTTTCTTATCTGTCAAACTCTCCCCTTTTCCCCCTCCAAAATATCACCATTCATTTTAATGTGGTTTTTCAAAAATTATTCCAATTCAAATACAGCAAAGTGTTGCATGTTCTTGTCCTCACACATTATATTAGACATTATATTATATATTAGTATTCCTTTGAAAGGATTTTGTTCTTTACTACTACCAGGACAAGAAAGCCTTGAAAACAGACTTGCTTATAGTGTCCAACTTGGAGGGATCTAAATGTGATATATTAAATGTTATACATGCACATTATTCAATTTTAAATTAAGCTACTTCAACCCAGGGAGAAGTACAAAATCATAAATGAAGCAGTTTCTGAAATTCAAACTTTTGTGTTAGACAGGTCACTTCACAGCCGCTTCCAAAGGCATCCAAAGGGGAGCCTGTAAGGGCTCCAAAAAGGTTTCAGGATGGTTATGGCAGCAGACAAGGCTCTGGCAGTGCCTCCTCAGCCCCTTTATCCTCCCACCCACCATCAGGGCTCAGGGCCCTGCCAGGAAAGGTCCCCTTCACTCACCTCAAGCACAGTGACCCGGATTAGCCCAGAGACACTTTCATCCTCACATTAAGCTCACCAAGGTCACTTGCCCATAGCAATTTTGGGTGTGTTTGTCTGGTGACCCAGTCATGCGGGGCCTCTCCTGGCTGGAGCCTCTCTGCTGAAGGCAACGTTGTGGCCACCTACTGGGCACACATCTGTCCAACTGCTACATCCACCAGCCACCACACAGGCATGATCCACCTGCATTCTCTTAAAAACCCACAAATGCCCTGTTCAGAACAGAGCAGACTCTGTCCTTCACCAAAGAGGGAGAAACAAATGCTGAGCTGCCTCTCAGAAGCCCATACAGCAGAAGCTGGCTTGAAACCAGCAGGTTTCCGGCCTGAATCTGACCCAGGCTCATTAGTCTTTAGCTATTTCTGTCTAGCCTGGAGCATCTCACAGATGAAGGATATTCAGAGCCCAGACAGTCTTCCACAGCGAGCATTTTGGCTCCTCAAAGCTGTGATCAGTCCAACGGGTTGCTGTTGCAACTTTTGCTGGGTTTAAAGTCAAGTATTGCAAGGATAGGTATTGGGAGCCAAAAATGCCTTCTCAGTTAAAAAAGTAAACAAGGTCCATTAAATTTTGTTGACCTTTTACTTGGTACCACTGGAACTACAAAGTTACTTCTTTAATACAGGAAAATTTGGATTATGACACAATTATGTTACTCCAGAAGGGCAGCCTAAGGCCACAGCACTGTCACTGGCAGAAGGGATCCAGTGCTCTGCTGGTGCCACATAGCCCCTTTCTCTTCTGCAGCAACTACAGCAACAACTTCTGTTTCCAACCTGGTACGCTGCACAATCACAAAGAGAGCAGTGGGAGCACAAAGGAGGGCATGGTAGGGCTTAGAGGCAAGTGTCCCTGGCTGGGATTACATCCTTTGGTCCCAAAAGCAGCTTTTGCTAGCTGAGAAAAATCCTAAAACTATGGAAAAGTCTATGTCAAGATGCTTCTGGTCCCACAGTCACAGGATAGCTGAAGTTCAAGAGGTCCTCTGGATGTCACCTGGTCTAATCCCCTGCTCAAGCAGGGTCACCTGGAGACAACTGCCCAAGGACTGTATCTTAGACAGTTTTTGAGGATCTTCAAGGATGGAGACTCCGCAACCTCTCTGGGCAACCTGTGCCAGTGCTTACAGTGAAAAAGTGCTCCCTGATGTTCAGAGGCAGCTCTTGTGTTTCAGGTTGTGCCTGCTGCCTCCAGCCCTGTCACTGGGCATCCCTGAGCAGAGCCTGGCTCTGTCCTCTTTGCACCCTCCCTGCAGGTATTTATACACATTGATGGGATCCCCCTGAGCCTTCTCCAGGCTGAACAGTGCAGCTCTCTGAGACTTTCCTTATGAGAGGGATGCTTCAGTCTCTTCATCATCTTTGTGACCTTCCACTGGACTCTCTCCTGCAGCTTCCTACTGGTGCTCTGGTAGTCTGATCCAGCTGGCAGACACTGATAGCATGCTCCCTTGCCTGCCCTGGAAATCTGGTGAGAAGATGGCATACAGGGGAGCATATGTCCCTATCCAGAACAGGGACTCTTTTGATCAATCAGTGTGTAAAGGAAAGTCTGTCTCAGAGTCCTGTATCTTGTGTTTGACTGACTTCTAAGGGAGCAGCTGTAACTACCAGGCACTACCTAAATGTAACCTAGCACAGACTAAAAAAAAAAATAAAATTGTCTTTTCTGGCTAGAAAGATGTTTATCCAGAGACTCAGCATAATTTATTTTTACAGCAGGTATACCAAACCAAGACAGTTAAAAGGCTAAGTCTCCAGAGCTCTAGATGCTATGTAAATAAATGCTAAATAATTGCCTGCATTTAAACTGTGGTTCAATGTTCAGCAAGGAAAATAGCTCTTGTTTTTCTTAAATTAAATTCTGATTTTATCTAGACTATTTTGCTTGTTCAATTACATGAAAAGTCATCCCACTTGTTAAGTGCCAAAGCCTTATTCTGAAACTGTATGATTAACAACAGTTCTTCCAAAAGCTACATACCAAATAGGTTTATGTGACTAACCTAAAGTCCCTCAGCTTGCAATATAAGCAAACTGACCTAAGCAGGCACACACATTCTTGCTGTGGAAATATCAATTTACAGGCACTCTTCTGAATAACTGAGATTATGACTGTGAGGACACCAGACAGCACAGCCCAGAGCCCTGCACCCACAGTGGTCCCAAATAGTTTCCTGTGCACAGCAGGATCAGGTAACACTTGGGAATGCTCAATTCCAACTCATGCTCAGAGCCAAGGAGCTGCAGTTGAAGGCACTGTCATCCCACTATTGGATTTCCCTCAACCTGTAGCAGAGTTGGTGGCAAGAAACCTGTGCCTCCTCCACCTCTGTTGCTTCAGGCCAAAATCTGAATTCTTGCTATAATCCCATCTTTCCCAGCAATTTAACCCATTAGACTCAACTAGAAGATGCAAGATGGAAGGCACAGGTGCATGCTCTCTTCTGCATGAGAGAGGGTGATGATGGGCAGTGGGACAGAGCAGCACCACTTCAACCACCAGAGCTGGGCTGAAGTGGGCTGGCCCTTCAGGACAGATGTCCTCCCACACTAGGTGAAAACATGGCTACTTGCTTTAACTACATTTTTTTACAGGGTTTTGGATTTCTCTCCACTGAGCAATGATGCTGGTTGTCAGTAAATTATCCACTGTGATCCCTCAGGATTTCTCTTCATGGTATTATTAGCTTAGTCTGTGACTCCAGTTTTTATTTGCAGACAATAACCATCCCTGAACAAAAATCTCCAGCTTGAGTAGCTGGCAACTCCACTGTGAGGCATCAAGGACAGGTGCATCACTGCTTTGGCCAGGATGATGCAGCAGCAGCCCCTCCTTCACTGCAGAGCCTCTGTCCTGCCAGCCCAGGGGTGACCGAGTCCTGCTGCTTATCTCCAGCCTCCCAGCCACAGATCTGAGAATTTACAGCACATAAAAATAGTACATAAAACCCCCTTCCACTGACCTGCTTAGTTTTTGTAAAATCAGAGTATTGCCCACTTGCTGCAGACACTAGTCTGCTTGTTTAAAAACAAAAATCCCACTGGCAGACAACCAACATACAAGAACATCTACAAAGAAGCTGTTACAGTTTATCGTGCAGTAATCCATGGATTAAGGTCATTAATAGCCCTCTATGACATACTGCCATGACTCCAAAGGTGCTCTTCTGCCTTACAGGACAGATATACAGAACATAACCCCCTCATAAATATCTCCCCTGAGATACTGTCTTCTAAATCTTCAAAAGAAAAGAAAAAAATGAGAAAAACCAGAAGGCATATGCCTAACACAATATTTTGCATTGCATTAAAAAAAAAAAGTCATAATGGAAATAAACCACCCTGAGTTTTCTTATCTTTCAGACTGATGTTTTCACAGTAAAAGAGTTGTTGGTAACTGAAATTTTGATCCTCAGAGCTAAAAGAGCGAGCCAAGACATTCTCCCATGCCCAGAAGATAAAGTCATAAGTAAAACTTTCAAACTAAAATTTGAAATTCTCAATTCTACCCTTTAATTATTTATATGAAATAAGCTTTCTCCTTCTGTTGACATGAGAACACAAATATATCATCATGGAAAACACTACATACTCCTCAAATCCCAAGGGATCATTAATCTTCTTTTACGCAGTACATGAACTGTTTTCACAGAACTTTTAAAAACAGTTTTCTAAAGCATGCCTGATGTCATTAGGAAGTCCAACGAAGCTGATACCCTAACAATATGATTGCTAAATATCCTCCAAAGAAGAAAATCCCTTTGCTCCTCCTAAACTTATGCTCATATCTGCACTATCCATACATGTAATTACCAATGATATTAATTTACCCGAGTCCCCAATACCAAGAGTAAATAAACCTTGTGTCAAATCTGAACTAATGGATAGACTTTTCTCACTTACGTTGATCTAAATGAAAAAATCTGCACTCTTTCCCTATGATTTGTTTCTTTAGGACTCTGGGAATGGCATAGTATTGTGCCACTGTGTATTTTCATTTACCAGGAAACAGTTATAATTCATAAAATGTACTCAGGAGAATACAATTGTCCTACCAGCTGCAACCAATTCTGTATCCTGCAGTCACATGCAATTTTTGTAAACAACATAGTGACATTTGAAAAAGAAAAACCTTAGAAAGAAATCTTAAAAGCTTCAGTAAACAAACATTATGATAAACAACATTTGTTTCAATATACATCTCACCAGGAACGAATCACTCATCATTTCCTATTTTACTTTCACTACGATGTAGTAGCTTTTTCACTACACATGCAGTTTCTTTTTCTTACCTTTAAGGAATCAAAGCAGGCAATAACTCTTCCATTTTCAACCTGGCAACTTTTAGGGGGGTGTGCAAATTTGCATTCTTCATCAGAGCGTGAACAAGTTCCCCTCTGAAACTGCCTGCACACTTCTAATGTCAGCCATTTTGTGTCTCTTACGGGAGCAACATTCAAAGCCATGATGAGAAGCTGATTTTGAACTTGTAAGTTGCTGTCAGGTGAATTATGCTGAAGAAATTTCCAAAACTAATGACAAAGGAAAGGGGGGAGGGGGGGGGAAGGAAGTCAGGAAAAAAAAAAACTTCAATTCTAATGAAAAATAAAGTTAAAAAAAACCAAGCAGTGGGGGACGATTAACGACGTCCAACGCACACAAAGCAGAACAAGCAGGGAAAGTTTATCAGCAAGCAGTCACTCATCAATCATTAAGTCCCGCTCGTAGACTTTTGGCTGGGAAAACACATGCTCAGTCGCATTTCTGTCTGTAAAACACGTGGGTTTGTTGATTGTAATCACGGATGCACTGGTTTAAAGCCAAGGTCCATCAATGCAATGGCACTCCTTGATAGAATAGCAGTCCTCTGATGGTTGCTTGCCGGTATTGATTACATGAGAAAAGCAATGCAGTCATTTGTTCATGTCCCAGGAATAATAATAATAATAATAATCCTTTTTCTGCTTTCAGTTTCCCATCAACTAATTGGCAAATGGAGACAGCTGAGGTATCTTCTGCCAGGTGTAAGGTGAAGGCAATGTCTGGCTGGCAAAGACGGGATTTTGAGAACACAGGCGTAGCAGTCCTCGCTCGTAAAAGTGACTTGGCAAAGGCACTTTTTAAGTCACTGACCTGACAAAACAAATACAGCTTCAGTTCACGTGCAACTCATTCAAATCAACATTATGAAACCTACAGTCTCTTTTTATCAGATATTATAAACATACAGCCAAAGTTCACTCTTTAAAAAAAAAAAAAAAATCACCGTCCTTTGTGAAGTTACACGTGATAGGGGAATAACCAGTTGAAACACGTACTGCAGTAATATTCCAGGCAGCAATCCAAAAGTTGGGAATGATTTAAATAGATGAATGTGGCAGACACAATAATTAGGCACACTAGTTGTGAAACAATTCAATCAAATGTGCTTAGTCTCCAAAACTGTATACAAGAACCCTTTTCCATTAATTTATCACTTGGCCCTTTAGACTGTGTTACTACATTCTAAATTGTTACTCATTACTTGCTCTTCCTTAGAAACCAGGATGGTAGTATACTGCTCAGATTTTTTTCATCTCCCTCTATTTTTTAACAAAAAAGAAACCAAAAAATGTAATTCCAAAATTATAGGAAATAAAACCCCTCCAGATGCAGACAATATAGTTAGTCTTCCCATTAACCCACATGCTGTTCCATAAGGGCTTCATGAAAGGGCTTAACCACCAAGTCACCGTGCTCCAATGAGTCCTTTCTATTATGAAGCAGTCTTTATCTAAATATTCTTTTGGTTTAATTAGCCTTTGTGTACCTCTGCAAATACATCCTTCAGCATCAAAACATCAGATTCCAATATGGCACTTAAACTGTTTGGGCACTATAAAATACCTAGGATATTTTACAGAAAAACAGATTTGAAAATCAAAGGGTTAGATATTACAAAAATATTTAATCACTAACTATATTTTATATACAGACAGTGAAATCATGAATATGATGTTTCCTTCTACTTAGCTTCAAAGGAACACAACTTTTACTTTTCAAATACCAGCCAGAAACAGTTGATGGATTATTTTTGTGTATGAAAAAAGAAAAGGGGAAAGACTGGAATAAGTGAGATTTTAAAATACGTCAGTAAAAATACTTCTAAAATCACTGTCAGCTTTTCCATGTCAGAACAACTACCATTCTGTGCTTCCATTCACTGGCCTTAACTGAAGTCAGTATTGTTTGTTAAGGAAGAATTACTCACACCCAGTTTCAGGATCAGATCCCAGTTCTGACTTCTAGGTCTTCACATCAAAAGGCTTTTCTACTACTTAGTAATGCTACCAAAAGGGGTTTTACTATGTGACCAATACTTCCACCAAAAGTTCCTACTGCTAGCATGAATAAAGGCAACGCAATGCTAATTGCTCAAAATTCAGTTTCAAGTCCAAAGTGCAATAAGATGGGTCTGGATGACACTTAGCTTTACTTGGTCATGAAGAACAAGGTGCAAGAGAATCAGTACTTTTTGACATAATTATATGCAATTATAGTACAGCACATAAATTACAAACTCTTTAAATTAAATATTCCATCAATGTTGTCTGACAGCATCAATGAAGAATGAGATTAAGCTAAAAGCATACAAAGAGGTGAGAAAATACTCATAACTGATGAAAGGGAAAGAGAGGAGGAAATACAAGAAGAGCCTCTCCACAAGGGCTTGTTGAGCTGATAGCTTGTTGGGCTGATGATTTAGCTGGCTAAATGTAAAAGAGGAAATACTCTCCCTAGAGCCACACATTCCAATTCAGAAATGTCAGTAACGGTTTTCAGTAATAGATGTAGGAGACAGACGGAAATTTTGGGAAAAGGGTAAATGTTATACTGCACACTGCTGAAAGTCACAAGTAGTAATACTCTGCAGGGCTGCACACCATAAAATTGACAAAGTTGTTTCTCAAGTAGTAGGTGTTAAGACTGAAAAAAACCAGACACAGCACGTGGCAGCAAAGCAAACAGCACACAGTATAGAAATGGCAGTAACCATGGTTTTTAAAAAAGAAGTGCACAGCAGAATCACATACAAGATTTGTGAGACTATAGCAAGAATTCACACCAAAAAGCATTTGGGGGTGCAGGGTAGAAGAGTGAAACACAGTATCAGCCTATTTCTTACCCTCATGCTACATGAAGATTTTCTAAAGAAAGGGAAGCATAAAAATTTTGTCTCTAAAATCCATGTCTTGTCCAACATAACAACGCCATGTGATTTCTCAAGAGTCATCAAGTGCCTCAGGAGTTCCTACTGGTAAAAACTCAGGAGACAGAACTGAGTCCTGTCTCCTTTCTGAAGGAGGCCATGCCTTCAGCAGGAGGCAAGTTCAAACATGGTGAAGACAGAACAATTTGGAGTGCTTCATCCCTACCACTTACATGACCTATGCGCTCACAATCACGCTAGGCAGCTGTCATACCTCCTCTGCCCATCACCTGCACCAGGAGGATGAAGGAAGAGATGCCACCTTGAAAACCTGAACATGAGGGACACAAAACGAGGAGGAGGGAGAGAAAAGACAAAGCAGAGAATAAAATTATTCTTCTTGGAGAAGTCAAAAAAAGTAGAATTCAACATATGAGGAAAGTGCTCAAGAGAAGGAAAAAAATGGGAGAGGAAGGTAGGAAAAGGAAATGGCTGGTTGTGAAACTGAAAAGAAGGGAGAGACTTCATAGCAAATGGAAGAAAGATGGAGAAAGGCTGTGAACATTGGAAGAGAGAGGGACAAGAGGAAATTTTAGAAGGAAAGCAGAAGAGCTGTGGTTACGGGGAAAAAACTCCAGCAGTTTGAGTAAACAGGGAAGTAAATAAGGGAAATGAATGGAGTTTATATAAGAAAATATAACAACAATAATCCTCAATAAAATGCCTGCAAGGTCACACACCATTATTAACATCATGGTTAACCCTGACCTTGCATGTTGCAAAACCCATCCATCTGGAGAAAACCAGTGGGTTTTGCAAATGCAAACTCTGCTCCTCTTCCCACTATTTCTAATTGTGTCCCAACACATCAGCTGAAGTTAGATGTCCTGACGAAACCAATGGTACCTCACTGGCATAAAGCCCTCAGCACGAAGTGTCCCTTATCCTGGCAGAAGATTTTGTTTGCCTTATGGTTTTGTTTAGTTGTTTTGTTGTTATTACCATTAATGATCCCAACTCAAGACAACACCCACCACTGTAGCTAAACAAGCTATCAAAACTTACAAACAAACAACTGAGCTGCAAAATATTCTTACTGAAGATGAAAGAAGTACTCAACATAAGAACAAATTATTTTTGTCTTTTTACAACTATTATTGTTTATTTTCAGTCTCTCACACAGTTGAATCAATGGAATTGATCAAGAATTCACACTTACAAATGCAGCTTTTTGCAGGTTAAGTGAAATGAAATTCATGGACATGTATTTGTAAAAGTTATTTAGCTTTGGATCCCTTTTAGGATAAGCATCACTTCCCTTTCACAGAAAGCTAGCAAGGCATAGGACTAGAAGGCCTTTGTCATGGTTAAGAAAAAAAAAATCCTTTTAATTAGTAAACAAGACAAAGCACACAGACATTAGAAGCCCAAAGAAAAAGTTCTCAGAGAAATACAGGGCAGCCTCATCTTTGGGAATTGCAAGTGAACACAAAGCCCTGCCCTATTATGAACCAGCTGGATTTTTCAGCTGGAAAATAGGAGCTCTTACTATCTACAAAATATGAGTTGCTTTGGTACATTAGTTTTACTTATCAGCCAGATTATGTGGCAATGGATCATGCAGTATCTGTCTGATGGTGAAACTGAGACTTCCTGGACATGATATACTCATGCTTCAGTAGGTAACGTAGTAATGAGCAGCCCCATCTTCAAAAGTCATCTCTGCAGGTGATGACATCCAGTAAAGGAGCACAGTCTTCTACATGGTCTCACCACAGATATCTAGAGGAACCACTAAGTCCACCCAGAAGGTGTTAAAACAGTTTTACACTTTTTGAGGTTTAAACACTCTGTATTATTCATCACATCAAAATCTTCAGTAAGAGATGTCAACACTGGGGCTCAATTTGTTGCTCCTACTGTCAAAATTTATCAACATGATCCATATATTTCTTCTATAAATATACCAGAAACGTAAGAATTAAAAAGTTAGAAAACCCTCAGTTGTACTTAAAGGGGACTGTGCAGTTTGAAGTATATAAGCTCTTCTTTCCCAGACAGAAGACATGTACTAAATATACTTAGCCAAGTACAAGTTTGATAATTTGTATTATTATATAAGTTTGATAATTTGTAAACAATGCTCTGTTTTAAAGACAAAGACCCAAAAAAACCAAAATGAAAACATTCCTCAAACACCAGAGACTCACTAAGCTGTGAAAGCAAGGTGAGCCTTCCCTAGGTCACTAGCAGGGAGGAACATGTTGACTTACAGATTGCTGCCCAAATTCAGTTAAACACATGACCTCAGGTGGGAAAAAACTCACCTTCTACAGCCTATCTACAGCCACCACAAATGACCTGCTGGATACTGCAATGCCAACACAATGTACTGAAAACTCAGTTTTTAAACCCAGCATACTTATACTGCCACTCTTCAGGGACAAACTGTTTTCTCATCCAAATGTGAGCTCTTTTTCAGGAAAACCAAGGTCAACTCTCTAACCCCAGGGAAACAATTTTAAGCCCTTGGCCCAAAACAGGTTGCTTCTACAACTTTTATCCATTTACACATAAACAAAATCTCATGTTGCTTTCTCACAGAAAATCATGGTTATAGTCTTAAATTCCAGAAACTTTTTAACAAAGAAACAATAACAATGACCCTGCAGGAGACACCAGGCACAAAGAATTTAATGTCAAAATTTTAAGGTCTGGCTGGAAGCTGGAAGAAAAAGAAAAACAGTCTCTACCCTTAGACAGGGTTAACCATAAGCATCACTAATTTCACATCCCACAGCACAAGTTCATGAACCAGCAGTGTCTTGACCACATACTACTTTAACTCAGATTCTCATGATGTTCCTTTTTGTTCAGGAAATAAACTGATCTGTAAGAAAAAATAGTTTAGCGATTTCTTTCAACCTGGACTCACTAGTTTTGAATCAATGATTTCACCTGGGTCAGATGATGTGGAACAAAACACAACCATCTCCAGATGCCTCAGGACATCTGAAAACACAGATTAACCAATGTGCCCCACTACACAGATGCATCCTCAGACTACCGACAAGAATTGTGTTCCTTCAAAAAGCTGCTGCTTCTTCAGCAGTTGACCTATCTGCAAAGGAAACTCAAATCTCACTAAGTCATACCTCTTGTTTGCAGCTGCATAGAGGACTCCACTTTCAAATCATTCAGGACACAGATGTATGTTTAGAAGACACTGGCAGTTGCTTTAGTCCAAAAGAAAGTGGAACTTTGCTTCCATTTTTCACCTTTTCCCCCCATTGTTTGTGCTTTAAATAGCATTCAAAGCCTCCAAACAGAAGATAAGCTGCCCACTAAAGGACAGCCACAACTCCACAAGCTCACTCCACTGTTGCTTTAAATGCCAGCTCCTTGACTCCCCTGTGAAGTTCTCTCTTGAGGTCTCCCAAACTCCCTGCTGAGGAAAGCAAGACTGCAGCTTAATCCCAGGCTGGATCCATTCTGATCTGCCTCATCAGGTGCAGAGTAGCACAGCAGCACAATGCCCCCTGCCTCGCACGCGCCAACTCAACAGAGACATGGCCACCGGCTCACGTCCCACTCCAATGGAGCAGGGAGCAGAGCAGGCAGGACAGGGCACCCCACCTGCAGCAGGTCTGGCTCCTCTTTGCAAGTACCTTTAGCTGCAGTGCTGTATCCCACAGGATATCCTCCCTGTCCCTGGAAAGCAAGGCTGGCTCTCAGGCACCACGCGCTAATTTAAGCCTATTCCCCACTAGCCAATACAAACAGGATCCTACATCAAAATATGCCAACATGAATTAAATAAAAAATAAAGTGATTTTACAGGCAAATAATGTGGCAGTCAGCATGCTTGTTAATCACATTTCAATAAACTACATCTTAAAGAAAGAACATGCAAGAGACTCTCCTGTGGTGGACAGGCTTTTCTCAACCCATCAGCTTTCCAAACTAGGGAAACAGGACCAGAAGTGATGCATCAGTACAGAGGTATAATTCATCAATGAGTACTATGCCAGCTTTGTGTTCTTCTCTTTAAACCAATGTCTAATATTCATGTTTTTTATATGTACCCTTTTACTAGGTATCTAAAAAGACTAGACAATGCACAGTAGAGTTTAGTAGTGTCTGCAGAGTTACATAAAAAGACAGCATTAAAACCAGAACCAAGCTTTTCGCTCTCCTCTGAACTGTTGTGGAGTCAAAAAAAATAATAATCCCTAAATTCAAGAAACAAGAGAAAATAGGACAGGTTTCCACAAAACATCATCCACTCTTTGATGGCAAACATGAATGGGATATCTTTCTGTCATCATAACATTTTTAAGAAGAGCCATTCAACTACAGGAGAGCATGTATAAATTCTTCTATAAATTTCAAACAAAACTTACAAACATTTCTTTAATCACTTTCAAGCGTTTTTTTCCACTTTAAGATGTTAAGCAGCTCCCATGTCACACTGAGGAAACCAGTATTTCTCAAATGAGGAAGAAGCCAGAACTGCCATATCAGGGAAGCAGCCCACTTGTTTGATCAGGTGGCTGGTAGCCAAAAATACTAAAATTCTAATCCTGGTTCTTGTATTAATTCAACATGAAGCAGCTCAAGTCAGAAGTGCCAGGACTTACAAAAAAGACATTATTTACTTTATTTGCTTGACTTGGAGATCAACTATTGCAACATGTCTTTGCCTGTTATACAACCAGCAATGAACACTTGTGAACTGTAATTCAGATGAACACTTTACACAGCGTAGAGACAATCCTAACTATTTTAGTCAAGCTGACTGAAGTTCAGGCCAGGGACAGACTAGAAAACCAGTCTGCTTTATTTAAACTGAGCATGACCTTCAAATCAGTTTTGCTAAATGAGCCATATTTTCCTTGTCACAATCACTAATGTGCCAGGTTCAGGCTTTTTAGTATGTCCCTCACTATTTACAGCATGGCAATGAGCTTCTTGTTAAAACCTGCCGCTTCCCTTTGAAGCTGGCTTTACAATATAATAACACTAATGTCCTTTGTCCCTGGGGAAGTAGGTGAGGAGGAAGGTGTACCACTGACTGTGAAACAACCCACACAGCCTGGGACCTTTTCAGCAACCCACTGTACTACTTTGCTAATGGACCGTGAAATATTTCTGCTGAACTTTAGGTCAGTGGATGACTACAGACCACAAGAGTATTTTCAAAAACCAAACTGCTTCGAAGTCATGCTGGAAAAACTAATGCTTGTTATACTTCAGTTAAAATGCAATTGCAGAAAAGAGTTTTCTTCTTCTAGCAAACTACTTTTGTTTTTATTCTACTCCTCCTCTCTTGGCTTGGATCTTCTCACAGTTTTTAACTTAAACACTTTCTAAGTCCAAATTAACCTGATTTTTCCTCTATGTGCATCAATTTCATACAGAAAATTCCCTTCCCACCTTGACAAAAGGGCAAAAGCAATTTCTGTTTCTGTGCCTCGGCAAGCAGAGTTAATCATCCCCGGCAGCAATGACGTTACCACTTGGCCTCTTGTGGACACAAATGTTTTGCTTTTGGCAGAGTGAAACATGTAATAGCTATTAATCAAACCCAATTCCCCAGGAAAGGGTACCCCAGTGCATTAGGAGCTTCCACTCACCCAGCTGCAGACATGCATTGTATTTATGTTTTTTTAGGACTGTAAAATATTTATAGAAAAGTGTGCTTATGTACTGTGAAATTTTTACAGACTGGCATGGAGGGAACGTGTGATCAAATGACTGTTCTCACCTGCCAAAGGACCGATAACATGCTGTTACACAGGAGCACAGTCTAAAAGAGCTCAGGCTGTTGTAAATTTTCTATTTTCTCTAGTCCAGTTTTGCTCTAAGCCAAGAAGGCAGAACTCTTGCTGAGGTATTTATGTGACAAACAGCACCCCTTTGCATTGAAAGACAAGGATAAATCTGAATAAACCAAGGACTGTATGTAAATTAATGACATGTTGAATTCACAAGCTGCACCTGTTTTAAGATGGCCAACAGCATTATTAATAATAATAATATATTATTATTATTATTATATATATTATTATACTCCACAAATTACCCAGCTCTGGGAAGTTGCATGGCACACCTAAACCAAGCTCCTAAGGTGAGGGCAGCAAGAACACTACCTAATGCTATTAACTCCAACTGCCTCTTAAGTGCTTAACCCATCCTGCTGAACAGATTTCCTACACTATATTCAAGCAGCATCACCGTTCTGAGATAAAATACCTGCATTCCTGTGCCATTTCCTCCACCTTTTACCTGAGTACAGAATAACAATACACAAAAGGATGACCCTAGCAGATGAGCCAAACAGTCCATCTTGCCCAAAATGCAGCCTGCGACTATGACTTATACTAGATGTCCTCAGAAGAGTGCAGAACCAGGGCAGTCAGGGTGTGATAATTTCCATGAATTTTCTCACAACAACCTGTAACTGATGTCTTTGGATTTAATAGGTTTCACCGAATTTTACTTCCACGGATTTCCTCAATCCCTTTTACAAATGCTGCTGTCAGAAATGTCCTTTATAATGTGCATGAAAAGCAGGATACCAAGAAGCAGCCTGACTGCTCTCACAATTGTTGACAAAAGCACAGACTCTCAGGGGAGGAGCACGGATATGAAAGGAAACACTTCAGGACTTTGGAGATTCACAAAAATGTGAAAACCACATTTGGAGCTGGAGAGTAAGATGACTGATTACAAAAGACTTCAAGAGAATCTGCGTTGTTTCACCCGTACTCCTGAATGTGTTAAACTAAAAGCTCCAGGAGAAGTGGAGCTTGGAGAAAAAGACTTAAAACCTACCACAAGAGAAAGAAACACCAAGACCCCTTCCTCTACCCCCCAAGCTGCATCACCTAGGAACACTCCCAGAAGCAGGGATCTTTCTCAGCAACCCAGCTGAGAAGGAAGAAAACCTGAGAGCCTGTCTAAAGGAGCCTAGGCAAGGCACTCCTGCATTCTACCAGACCCAAAGCATTTCACAAGCATCTCAAACATATTTTGGAAGAACAAACTTATCACAATGGCAAAGTGCTTCTGGCAGGGAAAAGAAAAACCTCAGTAGTATCTTTTGTACTCAGAGGGTTGCCAAGCAAGCCTTCACCAGAGTCCATTTTATCACAAGGATTCAATTCCCCTTTTGCTCCATTAGTAGCATGCACATAATACACAACACCAGTTTTATTTACTTCCAAAACTAAAGAAATCCTCAAGAAGCAGAACATATTCAAGTGCTTTACTGCTTAAATATCTCACAGGACATACTGCAAAACCTATTAGGTGCCTATGTCAGAATACTTCATATCTTACAGCAGTTAAAGATGGAACCTAGCCTTAAAGTCACCTATAGAATAGTAGATAGTTAAATTAATAATCTTCAAAGATTTTTTTTTAAAAATATTTTTAAATAGTGTTTTTATACTAACGTTCAGACAGCAGCTGAAATCTCCCATTAAAAGCCATTTTTTCAAAGACGTTTCCCTGAAATGGGGGGTTTAGCATGGCCTTGAAGAAAAAAAGTTAGTATTTAACAGGTTGGTCTCTATTGGTCTCTTCTGAAGGTAGATTGCCTTTTTGTGTTGTAAACAGAGATGGCTTCCTGCCTGATTATCTTTGGTCCTCCAAGGTGAATAAAGAAAATATTTAATCATGTTCCATGTGAAGATGACAGTAAGAAACTTCATTTTCAAAATTCATGCATTTGTCCACAAGAAAAGACAAAAACCTCTAAACAAAACCAACACATAAAACTTCAAAGGCTACCTGTGTTGTATTTGATAATACATAATTCTGCTAAATTCTGCAAGCTCTTTATTTCTGGAATAAAATAAATTTGCATTTAGTGAACCACTATTCAGCTGTCAAATAGCTATGACAAGTTCAGAAAGAGAATGCTTTTCCCCCTAAAACTGTTCTTGCAACTAGTGGCAGAAAAGAAGAGAAGAGCTTTTCTCATATGACTTGCAACTTCTGGTGAATGTCTGTTTTCCTGGAAGTCTTGAATACTTCTATTTAGTCCTGAGGCAAATAATGGAGTTACAACTGGAAGGAGTGCACAGTAACCATCTGCAGACATTGCCTACCAAGTAAACTTCCCCTGAGCTCCAGGATGACGAATTTTGGGGTTGGTGTGCAGTACAGCTACTGACCTTCCTTTTTGCTTGAGCACCAATTAAGAAGCACTGACCCAATAGAAATGGGTCACATTGATCTGTTGTTTTGATTTGTGTAACATGTCTCCCTCAGTCCAAAAAGCTCACCACCCGTTGCCACTTGAAGAAAGTTACTTTTCAACTCAGTTTCATTTCAGAGAGTAACTTCTTTTCTTTTTTTTTTTTTTTTTAATTTACAACTAACAGGAGATAAAGTACTTAAACACAGAAAGGCTACACAGAAATCAACTCAGAAAGTTTATTGGCCTACAGTAAGGACATTGGATAGTTCATACTCATTTTTCTACCATGTATATCGTCTATTTGTTTGTAACAGTAAGAGGAGATAAACTACATTCAGGTTTATGTCAGGAAAAAGAATCACAAACCACAACAAAACTCCAGCCAGCATCTTTCAAAAGCAACTTCAATATATAGAGTCTTGGTTTTAATTTCTCTTAGCTTAAAAGCTGAAAAGGGAATGGATTTAGGCAGCCATACAGGTTAGGCTGTGTTAGCCTATGTCTCAGAGCCAGGCATGTCCCCACTTTAAATCAAAAAATTTTCTCAATATTCAAATTATAGCTTCTATTTTAACTCAGCTATTTACTGTGAAAAGAGCAGTAGGAAAAAAAAAAAACATTGAAAAATCAAGTGCTTTCATGCTTTGACACAATGAATTGCAATGTTTTGCAGTGAAAACTGAACACATTTCCTATAAATGGTTTGACAGAGCCCTCTTCCAGACCTTTTTCTAATATCTCTGGTTACTGGTAACTGCACAGATTTCTCTGTCCTGCTGGCAATGGCAGAACAGGTAAGCAAAGCCTGGCATTTTTGAAAGACAGTGTCAAAATTTCTGTGTTACAAAGTGAATAAATAGCAAAAAAGAAAAAATAAATTTGATTTGGTCAAATAAATAACATCATCAACAGCACTCAGGGATTAAAAAAAAACATATAAACATAAGAAGTGGACTGTTTCTGTTATGCTTACACACATTTCTATTCCAGAAACAAGTTTTCAAAAATTACTTAAATGTGTTTTGAATGTGCCTCATTTTAGTGCAATATTTGCTTAGCTTTTAAATAAGAGAATTTACAACTTCTAGCCTTCAGCCTGTACATACACTGATCCCAGATACCTGGTAAAAATTTCTTCCATTTCATACAGCATTTCCAGGATAAAACAGGTGAGACATAAAATCAAACCAAACCAGAAAAAAAATAACCCAAACAAAAAAAAAAAAACCAAACCAAAAACAAAACAAAAAAAAAAAAACCTAAAAAAAGAAAAGGAAAAAAATAATAAAAAAAAAACAACAACCTCACACTTGGTCAGAGTTATATGCCCTCTAGTAATCCTCTACAACTTTAAGGGATGCAAAGTTTACACTATCAATATTTGGCTTTCACAGAGATAAACACTTTATAACAATGCATAGGTTCTAGAAATCCTGAAAAACTACTTGAATGGCTTTTCTCCACATTTATCCTTCCGCCCATGACCTGAAAGAACAGAAACCATGGTACCACTTTATAGCAACTGAATAGGACTGTCCACTATAAAAACAAAACAAAACAAAAAAAACCCAAAAAACCCCTAAAAATACAAAACATTCCAACAAAAAAAACCAACCAAACAAAACTCCCAAAAATCCAAAAGCAAAAAAATCTACAAACAAAAAGCCTCCACAAAAAAAACAACATAACCAAAAAAGAAACAATAAGCCAAACCACCAGCCCCCGCCAATAAAAACACCAAAAAAACCCCAATCCCCCAAAAAATTATACTCTAAAAAGACAGAAAAGAGAGGGACAACAAAGATGCAGAGGTATTCTAGCTCTATGCTTTCTTACAACAAAAGTTCACTCAATTTACATATTGGGGGAGTGGTCAATTTAATTGCTATGATTCTGTAAAATTGAATGAAAATCCACAATTTAATGTCCTATATTTTTTCATCTCATGAACAAAATACATCAGGAAAACAATTAAAGAATAATCCTGCATGATGTACCCTAAATTTCCTAAATACAAAACTGAGTCAAAATAGCCACACAAATTAAAAAAAAAAAAAAAAAATTGAAAGCAGAAGAGTAGAAACCTGTCCACAAATTTTAATGTCCTGTTTCAAGAAAATCATTTTTACCTTGCAGTGAAGCACTTCAAAGATTATAATCATCACATATACTTTTCCCCTAAGTGAAAAGTATGCTGATGTTTTGCTGATTGGAGACCCAGATGGGATAGATACAGGTGGTTATCCTCATCAAAGCAGAATATTACTACTAAGTCTGTTTTAATTCCTATTACAAGAATCTTCAAGTTTAAGAAGAGAAGCCACTGCAGCACAGCTATCTCTTGCCCATTTCACTGGAAATCTGAAAACATCAAGTGCATTTCATACAACCTTATCACCTACAAGTATGTTTACAAGCAACTGCCAGTTTCCATTAAGAAATACAATTCTGACAATGGTAGGGAAGAGCTAGGAAATACAAATCCTAAAAGCTCAAAATTAAGCAAAATTAAAGCAAATTAATCATCTCATCTTCGTAACCTGATGATTTTTGTGGAACCCAGTTATCGTCATGTGACTTAGGCCTTGTGGATGTTAAAGAAATTTAATTTAAAAGAGCAGCAAAAAGTGCTAAGCATTGCAGATAGTATGAAGACTAAAGTCAGAGCAGAAATTCACAACAAACTCCCAAGATGAAACATCATGTTTTACTTCTAATAATATACTGTAATTTTCATAATTAGGTTTGCCAAGAGAGTTTCCTTCTCTGCTTTGCAACAACAGCCATAACCAATAAGACGGTTTGCAGTTAGCATAAAATTTTTGCGAAGTCATACCTGAAGCCAACTGTGAGGAGTTAGAAAAGGATCTCATGATAATGAGCGTGCTAGGTGATAAAATGACATCAGTTTTAACATAAAGATAGGCACAATAATGCAGATGAGGGGAGAAAAAGACAAATAATGAATAGCAAACACACAACACTAGGTTCCAACAAGACACTGCTACAGAGGAAAGATCATGTGGACATCAGAGGCAATTCAGTGAAGACTTCTGCAAAATATTCAGCAGCTGATGGAGTATAAAACAAGCAGAGCATTTGGCACTATCAAAGGGAAACAAAAAGGAATTACACTTGTGTGTATAGTCATGGAGCATGTAACTCTGGAGTGATAAAAGAGTGAGAGAACAGTAACAGCACCATCAGCACTGCAGAAAGGCTTACATGTACAAAGAGGCAGCAGTGAGGTTTTTGACAACAGAAAGAATATGAAATTCATACAGGCTGATGATGAGGATCACCAGATCACGACTAGGAGGCAGGGAGTGTTCAGTCATTTACCAGTGGGGAAGCCACAGAAAAGACAGCTGTTTTTGTACACAGCAAACAGCACAAGGGTGAAGTTAAATGGCAGACGATGTGTTGAAAGTCAAAAATACCAACAAGTTAAAAAATAACTTTTTAATTAAAAATCAGGTTATTTAAATAGTCATCAGAATCAACAATGGCTACTATGTTTGAGAAGGAAAGCCCTCCTCAAAAAGCTTCTCACCCCTGGCAGCTCAAGCCACGTGCCAGTCAAGGCACTGCCATCTTCTGCCTTCCTCATTTTTGGAAGGCAGCTCCTTACAAGCGGCCTAGCTCTGCAACCAAGACTGGCTACAAATCCATAGGAACACACTGATCCTCAAGCCCCAACGAAAGAAACTCAACATTTTAATCTCCTATTTCAAACAAATGTATTTCAGAGATGACAGACTCATCCCACTTAGCTTTGAGCATTTAAATGAGTCATTGGTGACCAAAAAGCACCATCTCCTTCACCTTCCTTGTGCCAAAGGGGAGACAAGCACCTGGGCCCACCATGAAGCCACCAACCTAACTGGACACACAAATGCCCACAAGGACCAGCAGATGGATTGTGGGACTGGCTCTGCACTCCAGAGGAAAGATTTAGCAACTTGAGAGAGCAAACAAACCCAAGCACAAACATGTTTGCTCTCAGGCCTTACTCTCTCACCTCTCAGTTGTGCCCTCCTCCTCAAGAAAGTGCTGGGACAGAACCAGAGTGAAAAGCCAGAGAGATGAGAGGGACTGCATCCCTCCTGTCCTACAGAAGTGTCCAACCAGTTCTAGCTCCACAGATGAGGTCCAGGATACAGATTCAGTTGCAGGTATCACTCTCCAGCTCCTCCCACTGAGAGGGATGTTGTGGCTTCTTACCATTTAGGACCTTTTACACCAAGGATTAAGCTGAAGGCTTGTTCCCCGCTGGCGTTTCCACTTCAAAGAGCTGCTACTGTGGATACTAAAGCCTTTGAAAGTGGCCTCACTGCACAGTCCTGAGCATTAAATGAGGTCTTTAAAAAAAGGAGGGGGGGAAAAGTGGAAAGTGCACTGGCTTTATAAACACATCAGTAGGGCTACTTTCAAAGCCTTTCATGCCATCTACAATGTGACAGAGAAAATCTTGGAGTTTTAGCCACCACCCCAACTTCCTTAAAATTATGGCAATAAAGTGATCCATCCCCAGAGTGTTTCCCAGCATTAGCAGCAGGGAACTAAAATACACAAGGGAATTGTAAAAAAAAAAAAAAAAACCCACACAAAGCAGAAAAAGTTTTTAAAGACAAGCGCTAGACTCCAGGACAGCGGCGCGCCGTGCTGCCAGAGCATGTTCAGCATGCCAATAAGGACTGCAGCACTGCAATCCCCAGCACCAGCAGCCCACGCACCGGCGGCCTCCTCTGCACAAGCCTCATGCCAGCTGCAGGAGGTGCCCCAGGCAACAGCACTTTTTGGCTACGGGGTGAGGAGATGAAGGTGAGAAAGCTGGCATTGGTCTCCTCACAGGCACAGGTGAACACAGCCATCACAGAAATCCCACACCTGTTATCACAGGCTTTTAAGTAAATAAGAGTGAGGCAGTGCTGAAGTCCTGAATCATTAACTGGGTGTGGAGGTATGCTCCTGCCAGCAGTGAGCCTGCCTGTCCTGCCAGGGGCACAGCCAGAGGGGTCTGCTGACAAACTAAGGCAGCTCTAGGCTTGAAATATGCATACAGCTGCTGATAACAGCACTGCAGATAGTGAAAAGTGGAAGGAAATACCTGAAAAATATTTAAATGAACTAAAATAGGGCTTTGCCAGTCCTACAAGGCAGCCACTTTACCCACCTAGACATTAGCAGGAGTGTCCCGCAGAGAGCTGCCAAAGGAGACTGTGAAGGCACAAACCTGACATGCTGAAACACAGCATTGAAACATCATCCTTCTGAACAACGGGAAAAAATGGAAAACTTGTCACTTGGAAATTGTAGGTTAGTTTTAGACTAAGTTCAAAACACTGCCTATGACACCTGTAAAGTACATAAATCATGAGGGATTCAGAAAACTAGGGGCTGGGGGACTGTGCCATTTAACATACCTGAAGTATATATATCAGAGCAGTAGGGGAAAAAACAACAACATAAAATTGCTCAGAAACTCAAGTTTTAAAGTATTCAGTCTGGATAGGAATGAACACTAGAGGGTTAAAACCCCAAAAATGTATTTCCTAGGCCTCTTAAAAGTGATCATACACAAAAAAACATACTGAAAAGCTGCCTTCAGAATTCCCACAAAAAAAAGAAAAAAGGCATTTCTAACCAAAACTTAGCTTTCTCCTTCCATAGAACTACCACAGGTAAAACTTCCTGCATTTTTCTTTACTTGTACTCTCTAATTCTGCCTGCTGTCACAGGTGCTGTATTCCCTGCAGAAGAGAAGATTTTACAGCTCATGAACCTCCAGACTGACCTTGTCTCTATTTATGAGTTCAGCAATGTATGATACCCAGATCTTCCCAAAACGCCTCCCAAAATGTTTATCATCCACTCAGAAACTGATGAAAAAAATCATTAATCTAAAATAAAAAAAATTAATAGACTCTGATATGAACCATCTGTTCCTATTTCTTGAGCCACTTCTTTATGCAATAACTGTATCACTTAATCCCTCCCACTGTCTTTATTAGCTATTGTTTTTGTATAACAAAAATCACAGATGAAAAATTATTTGTTATGAGTGTGTGTATATTATGTACATGTGTAAGTATTCGTGGACATATATCTAGGTATGAAAAAGAAGGGAGAAAAAAAAAGGAAAAACAAAAGGAAGAAAAAGAAAATAAATAATAAAAAGAGCATGAACCTATGTGTTTATCAATTTGTTTACAGCTGAGCTCTTCTAGCTGGCAAAGTTTCAGGCATCACAAGCCCACCAGGTCTTTTGCCAGACTTATGACTCCAGAAATCCTACAAGTCTTCTGCAGCAGCAGCAAACTGGCAATTCTCAACAGCTTTAGTAATCATCAGTAGCACAAAGAGTCCCCTACATAATTAGTATTTCTTTGTGTTAGTTATAAGGATTGTGCATATAATCCCCTGTTAGGTATGCTCTTGAATCTTCAGAGCCTCAGACTTTTCCTTTTTTAGCAGGGCTGAAATAGGGAACTAAGAACTTGACGTTGCCAGCATTATCAGAGAGAGAGCTCGGTGTTTTAACGGCCCGGTTACAAAGGAATAATAAAAAATTGTGGCGATTAAGAAGTTAGCAGATTCCAGAAAGGAGATGCATAACTTCTTTCTCCTCATGCACTCTCTACTCCAAATAGAGACAAAAAAGTTTGCTTTTAAAAGAAGACATTTTAAAAAGAAGACTCTATATATCAATAACCAACAACTGTTGCTGCATTTGCCAATAATGTATAAGGAGATTAGTTTAATTAGTCAAACAGTTAATACTGCTATTATTTGAACTAGTTTTCAGCACTGACACTCTCTTGAAATGAGTTTTATTTTCCTCAGGCTATAATTTCAGCCTGTTTACAGACCAGTTACATAGCACTGGTGCACATTAGTTAACCATAATACATTGTATAAAACACATCAAATTAGCTTCACAATCACAGGTTTTAAAAAGAAAATACACACTAACATTTTTTTTTTAAAGTGATTTAGCTATCTTTTGCTACAATTTTGCAACAGCCATATTCATAAAAAAGGGAAAAATAATTTGACTTTAAAAAAAGTGTTTCTTCCCTGGAAGAGAAAAAACAATACTCAAAGTCAGAAATTTCTAGCACAGTATCACTAATAGCTATCACGTGGAATTTAAATATTAGCAATGTGTTAAAACTGTATGCAAAATTATTTATTTTAATTAAACACTTTATTTCTCATCTCTCAGTATTATAAAAATGGAACATTTTACAGAGCTTTTACAAGTAAACACAGTACAGATAATTTCTGACACATTTCTGAGCAACAGAGAAGATAATTCATTCACAGCTGAAGTGATACCTGAGTGCCGGAAATCCCACGCAACATTAAGAGCCATTTTTCTTGCTCAGAAAAAAAAAAATAAAAATGGTAGCACATAATTATCTCACATTTCTGTAAAACGTACATTCACACACTAAGAAGTTGATTTGCCTTTATAATCGCTCTATTGTCAAGCACTATACTTCAGGACCTCTAGCTCATTAGAAAATTCTATCTTAGGAAAATAGAGTAATTCTAAACAAAGTAATTACTCCTTGAAAACAGATAGACTGCACATTGGAAGGTTACCACACTAATAGCCCTGATTAAACACACAGAGCAATTAAGTAGAAAAGATATTACTAAATTAAATAGACACCAGAATCTGGTCTGAAATACTTTTAATACCAAATAAATGTAAACACAGAATATTTACTACCACCTCTACTCTGTAAGCTGAAGGTTCATTTACCTAATCATATAAAGTAGTAGTATATATATGCACCTTGACCAGGAAATAATTTTTATAAATCCTTTTGTCATTTGAATGTCTGTCAGTAGTTTGATACAGACTACTTGACAAAGTGATGAATGCAAATTTTCATTTTGGTAGTCAGGCATAACAAGATAACTCCAGATATTGTGATCTACAAGGTACAGAAACCAGACGCTGAAATTTTCTGAAAGAGATTGTCTCAAAACAGGAAAGTGAAAAGTTTTCTCTGAGACCTCTGCATGAAAACAGTTTTCTTTGCAATAACTAAATATTTGTCTCGTATTTTACTGAGAAATCTCTTGAAAAATACTATTTTACTTGCTTCTAATTATCAGTCTTTGCCTTGCATGCCTAACACAGTCTGCACACAAGCAACACATTTAACTCTCAATCAATAGTGATAGAGAGTTAAACATATATATCCATACCCTATGGATTTGTAATAATAATGCTCTACATCCTGACATTTGTTTCATTTGTTAGCAGATCTTGAAATTCTCAAAAGACACAAGGTTGTTTTGACTTAGAAGACTGTAGCCTTCAAAAATAACTGGTTCATGAACTGAGTATGTGTCAACAACCCAGCCACAGGTCTCCAACAAGTACTTGGCCAGGGAGCAGGGAAGTCGTATCAACCTTCCCTGAGCAGAGTCAGCTGTGAGGAGTTGGGAGATGATATCAGGAGTTCTGAGTGCATGTGCTGTACTTCTCCTTGAAGAACGGGAGGGGCAATGGACAGTGGTTCTATGGACAGTTGGACTAGAAGGGCCTACTTGCCACAATACTGTTAAAACTTATGTAACTCATTCCTAGGATAAAGGAAATCTTGAAACTTTCGCCCCAAAATTACGTCACCGAAAGTTTTTTTTAGGCAGCAAAAGGTTCTTCCACCTGCTTTCTCTTTAAGAAATTGATCTTTAGTCTTCCTGAGTACATATAATTATTTTTTCTATTGACATCTTAGCTGAATACAAGTATGCAATGTACATGGCTATTACAAAATAATTAAGAATACAACATTTTCTTGTCTCACCAACGGGTAATCTTAGCGGGAAAAAAAATT
Organism: Molothrus ater; assembly: GCF_012460135.2. Lineage (NCBI taxonomy): Eukaryota > Metazoa > Chordata > Aves > Passeriformes > Icteridae > Molothrus > Molothrus ater. The sequence goes on from NC_050479.2 coordinate 40,835,085, forward strand.
AAAACCCAACTATAATATGTACAGTACATATGAATGATGCTGCTATAACACAACTGAAGTCAGCATGTTAATTTGGGTCACTAACTGGGTGACATCCTGAAAAGGTACTGAGTACCATCAATGCATATGGCAGTGTGAGAAAGTTGAAAAGGCTTCAGCATATAACAGGATGAGGAAATGTTCTCAGACCCCTCCTGCAACATGATGGTAAAGTTTGCCTTCTCTCTAAAAAATAATAGTAATAACTGAAAACTACTCTATTCTTCCAGAATTTTACAGTATTCTGCTCTCTCTAGAGCATTTAACATAAATCTTCTCCATTCCTTACTGAGGCTCCTCCTCTGGAAGAGAGTTGATGTGCCTTAGCACAGTGAAATCATTGCTCTAAAAGCCAGCCCGCTCATTAAATTATTCTGCTAGCTGTGTGCTCTCTCATTAAAAATGTATAAAGATCAGATAATTGCAGCACATATTATTAACCTTGTTTTCCTTGTTTTCATGTACAGGTTCTGTTTTGCTGCCTAGACAAAGATCTGGAAAGGGCAGTTTTCTACAATAAACTACAGTAAGCTAAACTACATTATGAAAAATTCCCCCGGCTTTCATTGAAGAGCACAAGGAATCACAGCACAGTCAAAAAAACACCCTATAGTTTTATAACAGGGTAAAATACTGTAATATTGTTGTATACTCCTACAAATCTAAACCAGGCAGTCTTGGCTTCAGTTAAAGCTTCCGATAGGGAATTATTTAGATCAGCCAGTCTAATTCACCTAAATCTTCAAACATAGCTGCTATAAACTTCACAGATTTCCAGGTTGACTCCTTCTCCTTCTTAAATCTAGGCTGCACTTCCAGACAACAACCCAGCTAAAAATCCAATTAGGGTAGCAGCACTTCTGAAACACACTGACCTATTTCTTTTTTTACTTGTTTTAATATGCATATACTCATGTTCTATTTCTGAAGAGAGCTATTTACACTGGAAATTAATACCCTTTGAAAACAAGTTACCATAAAATCCACCTATTTCACCCAAACAGAATCCATTCACAGGAGACACAGTGTTTCCCTGACTGCCCTAAGCAACACATACAGTATGCAGTATACTGCAGCAAACTCTTGAAACATTGGATAAAAGACAACGATCCTCCTACCTTGTTTAGCCCTGTCTATTCGACACATTCCCAACGTGAACAGGAACATCTGATACAAACAAACAGCCACATCTTCCCCATCGCATCATGGTAACTAATTCTCGCACAAAACGATGAGCAGTAATGTTTTGGGTTTTTTTCCTCAGAAAGCCTTGTGACTTATCGGGGGATTTTTCCTCAGATGATGAAGCAGACACAGCCTAAACTCTGTTGCTGAAAGACTGCAGCCCTTCCTTCTCACAGAGCCCTCCCAGCATATGGCAGCCAATCACACCCAGCTTCGTCAGCCCTACTGCTCTTAAACTGATCCTAACGGGATGATTGACACAGCAACACAGCACTTCTAATGTGTAAAAACAATGCATCCATACCAATGAACCAGGAATTTCCCTCGCACAGGGAAGGAGTTTTACTGGTGAGGCAAAGCGATAGCTCTGTGAAATAACATACACAGCAAAAGCAAAAACAACTCCCTTTCCCTCCACTGCAACAGCAGCTTCAGCATTTCTTGCACAAGGATTTTCAAAGCTTTTGCTAATCGTAAACGCGTGCACAAACAACGTTTCTGAAACTGCAAAACTGCAGTGGTGCTGTCTTGCTTGCAAAGGTGAGATATGCACCATAATAAATCAAACCATCTGTCTTTTATTTTAACATGCAGCCAAAACACGCTCCGATTGAGGCAGTAATATTCTCGTTTTAATACTGCATAATCTGTGTCTGCATTTAACAGCAATACAACCATAATGTCTTTTCGATTATTTCAGACCGGTTGTTAGGGACTGCAGGTATGCTTCTCAATGAAAACACAATCTATATGATGGTGTTTTAATTCATATCCATGGCAGGCAAATCCCATCAGCAGCATCCAAACTGAAGTCCATGCAATTAGCTTGCAACTGATGTTCATTTGTGTCAAGGTTCTGGCATAAGGACTACGATACCAGTTGCCATTTTCAAATCAAGTTGTGGGCAGCTCGACATGCTTGGTACACAAGGTCTGCTGTGAACCAGTTTTCCTATAAATTTTTCTAAAGTTTTAAAACATGAGAACAAAGCAGCCAAGGATTATTAAACAAGAGTTGCAATTAAGAAAAATACAAAAAGGAGCTTAAGCTGAAAGTCAATTTTTATCCAAAAAGGGATAAAGATTGCAGGGCAACAGTACTTTATGCAGCAGTTTAGGCAATTCAAGACATTACACAAAAAAATGTGTAAAATGTGTTTAAAATGCCACTAAAAGTTTAGAAATATGAATAGACAAGAGGAAAACAAAGCTCTCATTCACTGGCAGCTCTGTCCCAAGGCCCCATTGTTTCCTGTGGACTATTTTGCATATTATAAACACAGCTTCCCAAAAATCCATTATTCCTCTATCCAGCAAGTAGCAACTCTCCTTTGGGTTCCACCATCTCCCACACAATTTGTAAAAACCCTCCCCTTCCAGGCATGGCTGAAACGTGTTCCTGCCAAGAAGGTTCCTGCCAGCCAGCCCTTACTTTCTGTTCAATCACCCTCTCCATTCCTCTCTATTCTGCCCTATATTAAAAAAACCCAAAACAATCCTCCTGAAAAAAAAAAAAAAATAGTTGATTTTGGTGGGTTTGAGAGACCCTGGGGACAAGGGTAGTAACTCCACCCATTATTAAGATGGCTTGGTGCATCTCATCAGGATTTTCCACATTCTTTTGACTCTGCCAAACTTGAGCTGCCCTTGTTAAAAATTTTCCATGCTGGACATCTGCTGCAGGATTTATTGACTTTTGTGCCAAAAAACAGTTTGCCTATTTCTGAGATAACCTAGACAAAAACATGTTGCTCTGCCATCCTTATAACTCACTGGGGAACTCTGGCTCCTCTGCCGATGTTGGGGCAGCCTTGAAATTTGGCAAAGTGCTTTTTTGATGTTGCTTTTCGGGGTGGTTTTTTTTTTTTATATGGAGGGGTTTTTATATGTTTTGCTACGCATATGAAAATATTTTCCTATTTGACAAAGCTTTAAAACCTGCTAATATTCAGCTGACTCACAGCATCTTTTTAATTTTTGTTTCTGATCTCTACAGTGCAAATCTCAGAAGGTGTTCTGCAGTGAGCGTCTGATTCCTTCCTTCAGCCATCCGTCCATATGTGGCTGGAAAGGCACCAGCCCCACAGTGCGACTGAGCATGTAATGGGCTCAAGTTACAGGAGATTAGCAGGATTTCCCCTGTAACTGCTGCTCCCATCTGCCAGAGACCAGACATTGGAGCTGACAGCAGGAAGACAACCTCGCCTGTTGCTCTCATGACCCTTCGGCGGTGCCCCACGGACGTGCGTGAGATGAGCCCTTCCGAGCACACTGCAGAGGGGACCGTCAGAAAGGGCAGGTGGGCCAAAACATACCACGAGGCTAGGCAGAAGAGGGAGAGAGTGATGAGAGGGAAAGGGAGGAATAGATGCAGGAGCCAGAATCTGGCTGGTCTAGTCGAGCAGGTTACAGCAGAGAGGAAGATGGTGCCCCTGCCAGACGAGGCAGAGTAAGCAGCACAAGCAGCACCAGTCAGCAGGAGCTGGCTGCCCTCTCCACAGAGCCAGGCACATCCATACCACAGCCCCCACCGAGAGCTTCTGTGGCCCATTAGATCACTCCAACTTGCAAGCTCCCTCAACCCTTCCCTGCCACAAACCCAAGGCAAGTCACTGCTAACACAGCCCCTGAAAAGGCACGGGCTCAGCACTGCCTGCACAACCCAATTTCTTGTGCCACTGCTTCACAGTGCACACACTGTCTTCAGCCACTGCAGAGCTCTAACTGCAGTCAAACGGGGCTGGGGTGCTTCCAGACAGCATTCCCAGGACTCCTGAATCACAAACGCAAAGCCAGCAGCCACACACCCACCCAGATCCTCATGTGGGTTATTATGTTATAGATTCTCGCATGACAGAGGATCAGAAGACCCTCAACCCAATGGGGCATGCTGAAAATACATCACATCCCATTTGTGAACCCTTTAGTTAAGACCCATCAAAAAGCTCAAGAGAAAATTTCTGCTCTTTCTCAGAACTGGCACTTGAGTAGTACCGGAGTAAGGCATGACTTCATTCATGCAAAAAAAAATATAAATTAAAAATAATTGCTCTGTACGTTGAGGAGTGAGTAGTTCTCAAATGGAGATGTGCCCATGTATCCATTCATTTTTCACATCAGTTACAAAGAAAAAGACCAGAAATTAAATTTTCAGTCTGATTTATACAACCATATTATGTATTTAATTGCAAAACAATATCATCTTAGAGAAGCTGAGAAATTCACATGTCAAACTCAACAAAGAATAACAAAGGTAAATTCCCAGCTCAAAAAATGCCATCTGCTCTGCCTGATATGCTCCTGTAATTAATGAATCAAGGGAAAAATGCTTCTCTCAGTGACTATTACACACAATTTTCTGAATGGTCTTGATACAACTTTTGAAGAAAAGTTTGGAAGCAATAAAGAGGAGGAGAACTGAAAAATGCAGAACCCACACAGTTATTTTTCCTTCCTTACTCTTGAATCACAGCAATTAGCTCTAATTCCAGAAGCAACAAAACTTGCCAATTTAAAGGGAGTTTTGCAAGAAGGGTGGAACATATGTAACACTAGCACCAAAGTCACCAAGCAATTTATGTGATATTCAGTTGCAGCAGATTGATGATTTTGAGCTGTGCCTAGATGACCTATGGCAACAGTGACGTTTTGGTGAGTTTGGCAATGACAAAAAGAACTGTAAAGCCATTTCCTGTGTCAGTAATAGACTCTTCCCTTAGTAACTTCCCACAACTGTTACTACAAGCAAAATTCAGCTTTGGTAGCTATGGTCTGAATGACAGCATAAAGAAAAGTCAAAGCAGCTGCCAAGATTTTAAAACTAGGCACTCATGCATAATACCACTGTTGCCAGCTTTTGCAAAATACCTCAATATCTATATTGGGGCTGAAGGGATGGTGGAAATCATTATTAAATTAAAAATTTAGAGAGTAATATCAAAATTCCAAGTTACTAACTGGGAACAGGTTCTGAAAGAATGGGTCTAATTTTTGTTTTAAAAATAGGCTTAATCACAAGAACTTTAAGTCTGCCTTTTCAACTGTTTTAATTTCCTACCTCCCAGACATCCCAACATCTCCCTAACCTAGGAAAACTGGAGATTGTACACAGAAAGGAAAACTATTTTCATGATATATATGCTGAGAGAAATATAAAATGGAAACACTCCACAGAAGCAAGCACATATTCAAGTTACATGTTAGGAATCAATCTTACCAAAATTAAGGTGGCTCCTGGAGGCTTTCCAAATGCTCCCTCTCCTTCCGCTGCTTGCACAAGGAGTTTAAGCCATGTCTAAATTGTGAGATCCAAACACATGGGTTCAGGCACACATCCAGCCTGCATCCTGACTTTATTTTAGGATGACACCAATTCCCCATCAGGATGAGAACTAAGTACATGTGCACAATTCCTTTAGAGGGTGGTTCCAGCTGGGAAGGGTGATGAAGGCATCAGCCAGAGAAGAACTGCAGTTCACTCCAACCAGGCTTTTGTAGCTGAGTGTTTGAGGCACATAGACCAGGTGCCATGGAGAGCTGAGCTGCCTCAGGATTGTAGCCTTATGCACTTAGCTCAAAATACATTTGACCAAATATAAACAACCACATTTCACTGAGTCACTCTACTCCCCCTCTCTCTTTATAGTCACTGAAGAGAAATAGGCATTTGTGGGCTGTGATTCATCCTATCCCAAAGTAGCTATTCTAAGAGATTCCATCATATCCTAAAAGCATCTGTGTTTCTGTATTGGTTACCTGAGATGGTCACCCTTAGGCTTCTTCTATCATGTCCTTCATTAAACATGTAGGAGATGAAATCTTACTACAGAAGAAGCCTTATTAGGAACATAAATATTTAGATATTTCTGTTACATACACGGGACAGCACTTTAGATTTTCAAAATCAGTTCAAATAACTAAAGACATTAGCATAGGGCTAAAGGACACCTGTATTTTGACAATGTACAGTCACAGCTTTGGTGTAAATCCTCAGCTTGCCATAAGCATGTTCCAGCTATGTTGCTATATAAGCTACATAAGCTTGTTCTTAAGCTATGCTGAACATGTTCCAGGTTTTTTTTTTTCCCTTGACTGAACAGCAATCTTTGCACTTGCTCATGCTTTCCTCCTCTGAACAACTGATGGACACCAAATTAACCTAAGAAGAGTTGAACTGGGATTCTCCTCTTGATTTTCTGTTTTGTTTTGGAGGGGACATTTTTGGGGAGAGGGAAGGTTGGTAAAATAACCATTATCTTGCTGACTCTATAAGGCAGATACTATAAACTGGCAAAATAATAAGCTCAGAAAAATAAATTGGCAAACCACCTACACTGCCTTACTCTTAGAACACTGACTTATGCAAAAGTTTTTTCAGGAAAGTGATTCTGTTTTTCTTCATGACAGCTGAATAAAAAGCAGTTTTCAGTTTGCTCATCTGAAACACCAAATCATGGAAGTATTAAAACTGAAATTTTAATAATCCAAACCCAGATATCTAGTTTCTTCTAGATGGCCTAGGGAATTTCTGTTGGCCTTCAATGGCCATCACTGGAAGGACTGGGTTACTGGTATGTCTTATATCTGCCATACCCACACAGATGTCCCAGATATAAAATTGTCTAGTGCCATTTTAGATGCCATATATTGAGATACCTGTACCCATCCAAAAATGCAACCATTTCCTCAGAAATATTCCTATCAGAACAGATCTTCCCAAAACTTCCAGCAGAATGTAAAAAGGTTATATACAAAACAGAAACCCTTTATCATCAGCTGCTGAACCCTGTCCAGAATATGTTTTATGAATCACAAGGAATCACAGTGTAAAAGTACAAGCACTATTTAAGCCAGAAACATGTATCATAAATTCAAGATAAATCTCTCTCTGCTAACTGACTTCATGTCCCCCTAATTTGTACAATACATGCCACAGCCAGGGACTTACCTGATGGAAGCCTCCTGAGTCTTTGACTTCAGCTGATATAAACACTAAATGCTTAATCCTTCATAAAAATGTATTGGAAATCCATGTGGTTAGAAAGAATACTTCCCAAATGTATCAAATTAAGAAGAAAGTGAGTGCTGTACCTTTAGGTTTTTAATACTCAGCTGGAAACAATGCAAAGGTGTAATCCAGCCCTACCCACTGATGCATAAATCATCTTTAGCAAGACTCCCATGTACTGGGAAGTTCTTCCATCACTGATAAAAACATGCTCCTTCCTCCTCAGACCCTTCCATGACTAATTTCCTCCATAGCCATTGTTCTGGCCTCAGATTTGGAGTAGTTCCTATTCAAAGCCACAACAGGAGGAAACCATTTGATAAATCACCTTTTCGTAAAACCTACTAACCTCTGCCACAAAGTCACATGGGCACAGGAAAACCCTCTTGTGTTTCAAGGAATGTAGTGGAGGATGCATATACTAAACTTCTGCTCCTTATCTTGGGGATTTCCAACATATTGGGAAGACGCAGGAGCAAGAGTTTTCCTCCAAGAAGCTCGTAAATTACTAAAATTAGTACTTCATGTAACTATATGAGGGATATATTCCAAGTAAGTTTGCTACATGCAAACCCAGTATTTTTTAAATCTATGAAGATTCAGTCATCAGCCTCAAATATATTTGCATATAATTCAAGCAATGGCCCCAAATAATACATCTTTAAATGAGTGATGTAATGAGAACTCTCTAATTATCCTTTAAATCAAAAGCTCTATTTTATTAATCCTTTATGAACTCAAAGGGAAAAAATGCTACTGAAACTAAGCTACCTTTTGAATTTTCCCATCTTCAATTAGCATAAAAATAATTCAACTTGCTCTTTCTAATTCATTAAAATTATGCTATTGTTTTTGCACACTCCTGCAATACAGGTGTAAAACAACCTAATTTAGGAGGTGATGCTGCCTCCCATTTCTCTACAAGCTGCCTCTTAACAGCCTGAGTCTGTAGGGTAGATGCTCAGGGGCATGCAGCAAAATCAGCAAGCAATCTCCACTGTAAGCAGAGAAAATAGGCTCCAGGAAACTTCACAGAAAATGAAAGCCAATTGGATAATTTTTGTTTTTTAAAATCAGTAAGAGCAGCTTTCAATCCGTCACCCCTTTACAGCAATTAATAACCCACACATGTAAGAGCAGAGGACTCTATATAATTAAAAAAGCATTACTTTGGCAAGAAGAGAGGGCCTGGAATATATAAGTGCAGGGTTTTATTTCTTTCTGTGAAGTATGGATGACAGGTAGGAGAAAGCTATGCCAAGTGAACTGTTGGCAAGCAACTAGTCTTTTGGTTAACAGGCAGCTCTGTTTTGTGAAGTCTACGAGTTTGTGCTCACTTAGGCAAGCTTTTCTTTAAACATTAGACTTAGATGCATTCAGTCATGAGTTTTGCACCAAATTTCCATATGCACCTCAAAAGAGGTTGCTTTTTTTCAGCTTGTTTTCTGATTACTGTGAAGTGTCAGGAACACTTTGTTGCATGATGCTTTTAAACATTACATGTGGATCTTTGCCTAATTACTCTGCCACAAAATACTATATACATGAACATGAACCTTCAGTTTTCCCAAATGTCATGTAACAGAAACCAAGAAATAAGTAACTGTAAACACAAAGAGAAACAAGAATTGTTTTCACATAGAAAAAAAAGCAAACAAGTATGAGTAATGCAGGGCAAGAAACAAGGTCCTCTAGCAGAAGTACTGTGTGGGATAAAATGGCATCCAACAGCATGACCTCTGAAAACAGCATGTTTCAAGTAGCACGTGTCAATATTCAATCCCACCACCAGAAAAATGAAGCAAATTACAGAAAAAAATGTTTTAAAAATCAAAATGCATACAGGACTTCATTCACCAGAGACCCAAAGATGGAATGGAGAGTTTATTTGTAGTGAAATGTCTACAAAGGGATAGCATCCAGCTTTCTAATACAGCTACTTCCCCCATTCTGTATTTTTCTCCAACTCTCCTCTTCCTCTCTCTCTTTCAAAAGAAAGTATTATAAATTGACAAAACCATTCATTTGGCTGTTCCTCCTCATATCAGCTCTAATAAGGATAAATAAAACCACTAACACATATTAGTAGAGCCACAATACAATTAAATAAAACCACTAACACATATTAGTAGAGCCACTACCTTTGGCTTACCTAAAGGTAGTACTACTAAGGAAAGGGGAATGCAGGGAAAAAGTACAAGATTAAGACTGCACAGGTGTCTTGCTGTGGGGTGTATAGACTTATAAACTTAAGATTTGAAACTAAATTTCACTGCCCTTTTGGCAACTGTAATGCCACCTCATCCCCCAAAGCTATCTTCAGCAGACCCACAAGGAGAGGTTTGCCTGTTAAGACAGGATTGCATTAACCATCAAAGAGTTCTGTCCCTTCCTTCAGGGACAGGTAAGAACAAAAGAAACCTGTTGACAAAAATATTCTGCTGATCCTCAGGTCATAAATGCTTAGATGAACAATACTAATCTAAGTATAGTACACTGAAACATTACTATTTGAACATCATGAAGGTAAGTTTACCACCAAGCATCCCACAGTAGCTGGTCAGCTCAGTCCAAAGTTGTCTAAAAAATTCTTCATTTGAGAAGGAAGGTGTGGGGGGAATTCTCCTAGAAATTTGGATTGTAAGAAACCTAAGGGGATTTCTTACCTAGTCCAGCTTCTGCCTCAAAATAAAACTATCATCAAGAGCAGACTGGGTCAGCATGCCTTTGCCTTGATGAGTCCTGAGAAGCTCAGAGGGCAGAAACTTGCTCCTCTGGACATCCTGGTGGTGTGCTGCACTGCTGTACTAGTAACAAGATTTTTCCAACATCCAACCTGAATCTCCAAAGAAACAATTGGTTGTCACTCTCCCATGGTGTCACCGGGGACTAATAAATAAAGTTTGGTCCTACTATTTTCATAATCCAATAGCTGTAATAGCTACTAGACTGTCCTTTTTCATCCAAGCAAATAAGCCCAGCTCCCTCAACCTAGACCCCTACTCATAAAAGTAACTTTTCACTGGAGCTAGACATGGCAATGGAACTTCATCTGAGCTAGAAGTACTGCCTCGACAAAAGCTGTGACCACGTGCTCAATTAACACTGGATGAACTAGAAAGACTTCTGCTTTTCCCTTTACTACTGGCTGCATATACAAGGGACTACTACTCAGATGTTTTGCATTTGCTTCTTTTGATTCCTCTTTGTACTGCTGACAGAAGGGCTATGTTAAAAGCCTTGCATCCTGTACAGAAATGTCCACAAAATTTCAGACCTTTCTATTTCAGTACTCTCAGATATTCTGCATATTGAATGCACTTCTATTTTACAAAGGTATCTAAAATCAAGACACCTAACAATAAAAAATGAAGTTACCAGTGCTTATTTTATATAGGAGTTCTTTATGGGTCCTTTAAAAACTCCCAAATTTTATCCAGCTGTTTCCAATTATGGCCATCTCTAAAGATTTGTTTTTGAGACAATGTAACTTCAAGAGTACTGGCAGCTAAAAAAGAAAAAAAGGGGGGAAAAAGGCAAATCAAAAAATCTGACCTCTATGGATATCCATTCATTCTGCTCCTTTTTTCAGTCTATTATGCAGAAATCAACAAATAACTAAGAACTCGCTGACAAAATCTTGCTGGAGTAAGCAAAGTGGAACTACAGCAGTTTCAATTATTCTTCCTGTTTAGAAAATACATTATCTCAATCCTAAAAGCCTTCTGCACAGTTCTGCACTAATAACATTTTCCCCCACCCCAGTATGTTTCCAGCAGCAGACTCCACCAGGGACTCAGCAGCAGTGGGGACCAGCTCTAGCAGATTAGGCACTGCTCGTACCACGTAAGGAAAAACACTTCAGTCATTTTTGAAATTTGTAAAGAAGTATGGTGTAAGCTTTCCAGAAAGCAAGTACAGTGCTGTCGTAATCCTCCTGTCAGCCCCAGGGCCGTCACCACAATTCAGATGACCAAACTCTTCTGCTGCTTTGTGAGGGAGGAGTATTGAGATCCACCCAGCTCTGGCCTCCAGTTATTGCCACACCATTAGTCAAGTGGCCTCTTTACAGCTCAGGAAGCAGACAGATTTTTCTTCTCCCTTCCTCTAACTCACAACAGCAAGGACAGGTTACTGTAAAATAAAAAATGACTGCCTGAAACCACCAACACCATCTTCTGATGGAATGTGCCTTAATCTTAACATTACCCTGCCCTCATCCTTCCTGTCCACACTCACCACAACTCCCATAGGAGGCATATCCAGGTCTACCCATTCCTAGGATTCAACAGCTTGTGCCTCCAAGACAAATCACATGCCTCTCTTGTGGGACCCAGCAATCCAAATGACATGGCACACTTCATCTGCCATGGTATAAACTGGATTGGGCTTTCCAAGGAATTAGAGGGAAAGAACCAGAGAAATCAGATGCTTTCTGGTAGCTGCAAGTAGCAGAAGAAATACACTCCACTACGAACAGGAAGCAAAGAGCACAAAGCATTATGAAATTACTTGAATGAATTGAGTAATGTAAGACCTACCTCTAACTGCCAACAGGCAACACACAATCCTGAGAGTGAAATACATGATATACATTGCATCACCCAAAGCTCTCTCTAGATGAGATATAAATTCCATGTCTTTTTTCCCTGCTCCTCACAATACAGCGTCCAAGACAAGCAGACATGAAGACGCACTTTGTTCACCTGTTCTGCAAATGTGAAATCTAAGGTGCTTATATTAAAGCATCTTTATTAGATTTCATTAACCTGAAAAGCCAAAGCTAAAATTTATTCACTCAAAGATTACAATAAAGAAACAGCTTTAGGAAGGCTAGCATTATTATCTTGCAATGGAAGGTAGCAGAATGTCCCAGAATTATGAAGCTTGAGAATTTCAGCAGATACTTTGACACAAGGTCGAACATGATGAAATCCCCAAACCTTATCACCTGGTGTTTTTTAAGAAAAGCCAATTCCTCATAGTCCTCTTGGCACCTTCACAGATCACACCTGGAACAACCTGCAAAGCTGATCATATTGTTGACACTTGACGGAGAAGTTGAACATTATGGATATCACAACACTGCAGTTATGCAAAGAGCATTGCCTCATTCAGGGAAGTGAAAGCATGGCCAGCTTCCCAGGAACCAGAGAAAGCCTAAGCAGAGTAAGGACTGAGAAACTCCAAAATCTTGCAGATCTCATCAACAGCAGCAGGGCAAGAGCCTGAGGGCTCAGAGACCCACACATCAGCAACGATCAAAACCACAGTCAACTCCTGACAAACACTGCTCCAGTGACATACCCAGCAATCACCTTGGTGTTATCTATCAGTATCTCACAATAGGCATAGGACAGAAACTCTCAAATGAAGAAATGGCCAATAAATGCTGAATAATCAAAGGCTATGCTAAGGCTTTCCATACTCAAGGCTTGTGACATCCATACAGTTATACTGCACAGCAAGGAAATACTCCCCTTTGTGAAAGTCTTGTGCACACTTGGAAAGCCCTCTCAGGAAACAAAACCATGCCTCACCCATATCCACCAACAGCCAGCTTACACAGCTCAAGCCAACCACATTTAGACATCACCTAATCTTAAAACAGGGTGTCTTTTTTTCTCTGAGACCTGAGAATTCAACCATTCTCCTTCCAGTCTGAAATCATTAACAAAATACTTGGAAGTCGTCTTCCTCCTTGAAAACGTAACAGTGGATATACTCATAGTGGATATACTATCTTGAGCAACCACTGGTTAGTGCCAAATCTCCCATTCCTGAAAAAGATAAGCAACAAAACCAACTATTGACTCACTTCAGTAAGCCCAATGGAACAGACCAGGGACATCAAACTAGAGAAAGGACATGGATCTTCCCATACTTAAAATTATCTCTTTTCAGAGGAGGTATGGGACGATATAAACTCAGCCTCACAGACCTCCTTTTTGATACCATCAGGCACGAAATATTTGTCTCTCACCAGGGGGGATACCTCAAAAGGGCCCACAAAAATATAGTTTAGGTCCTTCCTAGATAAACTAGGGGCAATGGAGAAAAGGCAGCAGTAAAGGTGCTTCCACATCACCTCTTCCTTCCCCTGTAGAGACCAACTAAGCTCAATTCCCTATACACTAGTTTTTAACATCAGTGTCAAACCACCAGGTGAATTAGCCAGCAACAGTCTCAAATTCTGCCAGTGTGAAAACACAACAGACCTATTTAACATTCAGCACAAACAACTGCAGCACCATCCAAGCAAGGAGGAATAGCTGAAGTTAAACCTAAATCTGGAATTCAGTGGAGAACAGAAGAAAGCCCTGTCAAGAGTTTGCAGCCACAGACAGACCCTAGGTTTGTTGCTTTAAGATACATGATCCCAGCTGGTCATAGGTCAGAAGTATTTCTGGACTTTACACTGACATTATACTTTCACACTGAAACACTACTCAATAACAGCATTGCTGTCTCAGCTCTATCTAGGCAAAGAGTCATCTGTGTCTCCGTGGGCAGCCCATGAAGCCTTCCAATCTAGGAAATCCGATTATTCCAGAGTGTGTTGTGTCCTGTCGTTCCCTAGGAACACAGCGTGATACCATCATCCTCCCATGTTCCAGGCTGCATCCTCACAGAGCTCAAACATCTACCCAGTATCCTACAGCCCCCTGAGGCCCCAGCCCTGGGCAGCAGCAGGGCTGCCTTGGGCTCTGCAGAGGAACAGCCCCTGACAGTCACCCAACGCGAGCTCAACGTGGCGCCATGCAGCTGCAAGGCAAGATAAACTGTGGAGTTCTTCAGCACTTCAAGATTTTTGAGGAGATCTAATCTTTCTTCATACCTGTGGTTGACTGAGCCATATATTTTTATTCCAAAGCCAGCTGAGTGTTTTGATACTGTGTTTCTCTAAAGCCCTAAACCAATCGATTGTGTCAAACGCAGTTACCACAAATAATCCAACCACAATGATCAAGACAGCAAAATGCACAGGGAAAGAAAGTATCAGCTGTATGAAAAAAAAGAGATTGTTTTTGTTTTTGAAGGTTTATTCACGAGAAATGAGTGACTTGAAACTGAAAAGCATTTTTGATTAACACTCTGCCTTGACTTTCATTTCAATGACATTTTAATGAACACTTTCTAAGTAGCTCTACTTGCAAATGAACGTGGGAGAATATTGAAGAAAGGTAATGGGAGGGGAAAAGAATAATCCATCAGTCATTTTATTTCTTAGGTGCCTCTGAGAAAATAAATAAAATTCATCAGGGGAAAAGTGATCCAGCAAAGATTCGACTGTTAAAAGACATCTGGAAAGGAATAATAAGTAGAATGGAAGAGTCTGAATTATGATAGAGGGCTATGAAGAAAGATACAGTGTGATCTGGAAGCCAATTAGGTAACTTTATAATTCTTCAAAGATGAAGGCAGTGTGTTCACATCTGTCCTGAGTACTTCAGCCACAGAGAGCTAACAATAAACTGTCAGAAAAAAATTTATAGAAGAGCAGTAAATATGATTGTAGGACTGTCTGGAGCCATGAGGAGTGAGATTTCTACCCTGGTAACTGACAGCATGAAAATACCTTCTTTGATAACAAGTTTAATGTGATTCATAGTTCTTTATTTCTATTTTAAACGCCAGATTCAACAAAATTCAGAAATGCTCAAGTAGAGCTATAGTAAGACCTGTGAGGGCCTATTAAAAGGGGAGTGGGGAGTGAAGGCAATATAAACAAGAAAACCGTTCATTCACCTAGCATGGAATGACTTTCAGTGAGAACATGCCAAATCTAAATAAATTAGGCTATATAATTCTACTTGGCAGCAAAAGGAGTAAAATAATCATGTAGTGTTGCTGAGATTCCAAGAGCTACTCAGAGGATGCAAAAAATCTAACACCATCAGGCAGCAATGGGAATACCAATTTAATACATTTTTTCTTTATTCCTGCCATAAATCAGGACAAAAAGTTAACAAAACTTTTCCCAGTGCCTTGTAGCTAAGCTTATAACCCAAGGAAAAGCAAGACTAAGAAGGTTCCCCAAACAGCAGTCACATGCTATTGGTGGCAGCATTCATGTACTACTTTTCTATGGTAGGTATTACCACAGTTTAAGAACCCCTAGGTTAGGAGAAAAAGCATTTAGTACTGCACAGTACAATTCTAGAGACTGCAACCAGCAGAGAAACTGCAGAGCATCTGGAGTATAAGAGATGAAAATTTCACCCACCAAGTGTTAGCAGCAAGTAGACTTTATTTTTAATCTTCTTATGACAACTGTTATTCTATAAAAGCCAAATTTAAGAAAATGATGCTCAGATGAAGATTTCAGCATCACAATCCCAAACATACCAATTCCAAAGATTAGAGATCTTGGCAGAGCTGCTGTTGACTAAACCCAGGCCATTTCTTCAGAGAGGGGGCCATAAATAACAGAGGAGATAAGTTTCAGAAGAGAAGGTATGTTGAAGTGACCCATGTTATATCATCCACCCACTTACGTGCACAATGCAGATAGGTACCACTCCTGTGGTGACAGCAGGGATTCCACAACAGAACAGCCCATCTCTTCAGCTGCAGGAAAACAGGCACTGTCCCACAGGTTACTTTGCATGGACAGACAGACAGACCCCTCTACACTGTACAAATCACCAGGGTGGCCCACTGCTATTCCAAATTTCACTGCCATGCAGATAAGCCATAGCATATGCCTGCAACTATGACAAGTGCCGAAGACTGGCGTGCCCTGACTGGGAGCTCCAGCCTGTGGCAGAAGTTCTGTTGCTATGATCTCCAACGAGCCCCACTGGAGCTGGCACCCCACCACCACTTTACCACTGGAGAGAGAAACCACAGGGCTGGCTCTACCCAGGGGTTCATGCATCCTCTAAAAGCATGAGGTTTACACTGCACAAAAGGGCCTTGTCCACAGCGGGAAAAACTACATCCCTTCCAGAAGCAGTATCAACTGTACTCGACAAATGCAAATAGTATCCGTGCCAAATACAAGCTACAAATTGACATAATTGATGCCGGAGCAACTATTTTTTTAACTTTAAATATACTCAGAAACTGTATGAAAGATGTTTTCCACTAGTCCTTGAGAGTAACTTTAGAGCATTTCCCAGAAGAGATGAAATATGCATTTGGCCCTAAAGCTTACCGCAGGTACCTTTTTCATTTGTGCAGTGTGGTACGTGCACACACGAAGAGAAAATAGAGGACAGATGGCTAAATCTATGCATATTTACCAAGGTACGAATACCACGTTAAAATCATAAGCACTAGGCCAAGTCACATGTTTAAAATTAATTACACTTCCGCTACTACCTACAAGTCCACACTGCTTTAAAAATCTACAAGTCTGAACAAGATACGTCAGTGTGACACGATCACTTATTAATCCCACATGGATATCCTCTGCAGCTGAATTAAAGGCACACAAGTTATTCCCTGCTACTGCTCAAATACATATTCAGCCACATTACTGTTGTCTGTTTCCCTCCCAGCAGAAATGTAAATATGCCCAAAAGAAACAGAAAACAAAACATCTGGAAACAGAAGCCTATAGGCAATGTTCTCACAGTTCAAAAACTACACGTGCATTTTCTGTGCCTATGCAGACAAATACATATGTGCGTACAAGGAATAAATATATAGGGTATCCACACAAAACCAGGAGTAAGAAAAACATTTAATTTCTGAGTTTTTTCCTCCTCTGTCACATGCACCTTCACGGGTGGCAGTCCCGTGTCGTGTCCCCCCCACGAACCTGCCCAGCGCTATTCCCCGCTGCCTGCAGCGAGCCCCCGGCGCAGGGATGAAGCGGGCGGGCATGGAGCGGGGAGGGGGGATTTGGAGGAAGCCGCTGGGGCGGCGACGGCCCCACGGGGCCCTTTCCCTTTCCCTTCCAGAAGTAACACAAAGTTATGACTCCCGCTCGCCGCTCTCCCCGCTCGCACGCCGTGCCAAATGCTGAGTTAACAAAACCATAAATCACTGCTGAACCAGACGCGACGGCCCGGCAGCAGCGCCCGCCGCCTCTCGCCCCGTCCCACGCCGCGGCGGCTTCCCCAGGGAAGCGAAGGGGAGGCGAGCGGCGGGGGCAGCGGGCACCCGAACGGGCGCGGGGCTCGGGGCGCCTTCCCGCGCCCTTGGCGGCGGCGGCAGCGGGGGAACCGCGGGTCCAGGTGCGGCGGGACGGGCAGCGGCGGCAGCTCCCCGCGCAGGGAGGCGCCGCGGGCCGCCGCGGCCGCCAGGCTCCCCCGGGGCCGGCGGCACCGCTGCCACGACTCCTGCCCGGGGCGCGGGCAAGCCGAAGTCCCGCCGCCGCCGCGCACCCGCCGCGTCCCCGCGCGGCCCGGCCCCGCGGCGAGAGGACACGGGCTGTCCCAGCGCCGTGGCCCCGCAGCCGCCCCGGAGCGGGGGTGGGCTGGCGGCGGCGCGGGGAGGACTGGCGGCGGCGCGGGCGGCTGCCTTACCTCGGAGCGGAGCGCGGAGCGCGGGTACACCCGCTTCTCCCAGCCGGGCGGAGGCGGCTCCGCGCAGCAGCGGCTTGTCACCTCTCCCGCCGCGACCGCGACGGCGGCGGCTCCTCGCGTAGGGGCGGTCCGGCCCCTCCCTGCCGGGGCCGAGCGCCGCTCGCACCGCCCCGGGGCCGGGCCCGCCCGCCGCAGCCCGCGCCGTCCGGCCGCTGCCGGGGCCGGGGAAGGGGCAGCGGCGGCGCGGGGCCCGGGGCTCCGGCGGGGGTGCCGCGGGGCTGTGCCTGGAGCCTGGCCCGCCTCCGGGACCGGCCCGAGCGTTTCCTCCGCAAAACAACGGGGGCAGCGGCGGGCGGGCGGTGCTGCAGAGCGGCCAAAATCCTGGGTTTGCGTCGTGTTCTTCGGCTTCCTTTTGACTGCTGGAGCTATGGCGTGTCACCGGTTACCGTGGACGATTTTCTGGAGGAAACAAACGCGTGGCTTGGCTGTCTGGGCTTATTCTTCCCGCATTTTGACCCGAATTCGTGAGCAGTTCCTGTTCCCTTGAAGTGTCGTTCACAGGCAAAATGGGCTCTCTTCCCCTCGCCCGCAGCAGCCGGCGCAGGCCCCCGGTACCCCTCTGCCCCCGTTCTCCCACTGGCCGCTGTCCCTGGAACAAGGGTTGGCACCTTTCCCTAAAAAACATGGAATAGTCCCCATGCAGAAAAAGGGGCAGCTGCAGTGATTCCCGGTTTGCCTCCAGCCCATCAAACTGTGCTTGTGCTCGTGTGCCGGGTGAAGCTGAAGGTGCGGTGGTTCAGGGGAGCGCTGCCCGCTCCGGCCCAGCCACCCCTGGCCCCACGGTCCCAGCGAGCCCCTGCTCTGCGTGCGGCAGGGCTGAAGCCACTTGTGACAAACCCCACAATTCATTTCCAGGCAGCTCCGGTCCCTGAACAGGGTCTCCAGAAAGCCAGGCAACATCCAGGGGTGAGGCCGCAGCTGCCCCATCCTCGATGGATCTCAGCCGCTGCAGCATCCCAATGAAAGGGTGGTGGAGCAGGAAATAAATCATAAAACAGCTGCAGTTCAATTTCAGGTAAATTCCTTTAGACTGTCTCTGAGGTCTTTCACAAGGATCAGTAACCGAACTGCTACTGAAAAATGTGTTACATTTTGAGAAGAAAAGCGACCCTTTCAACTCGGACACATCCTTTTGGTGTTAGGACGCTGAAAAAAAGCAAAAAGAAAAACCTGGGGTTTTAAATTTTTTTTCTATTTAAGAAATGAGCAGAGTGACAAATTATTATTTTAAAACAGACTGTTTTAACATGTTAAAACAGACTGTTTTAACCAGTCTGTTCAAGGCAACCCCATGGTTAAATGTGTTTGAATATACCCAATGAAAAAAATTATGGTAAAATTGTTCTACTTTGAAAGGGAAATAGAATAAATGGAGTAAACACAAAGCCAAGCAAGAGCCTAGCTGAGATGCCACCAGGTACAGTAAGCACCCTCCCCCAGTTTGTAGGAGGAGACAGTGGCTTTGAAAAGGGTGGAAAATAAAATTTAAAACTCTGCTGCTGCTCCAGCATAACCCAGTGCTGATCATGGTAGCCCCTAGGTGACCAGAAGCAGCAACAGCAACATCTCTATTTCTTCCCTCCTTTTGTATGATTTTGATCTTGGTGAATGGCAATTTTGTGAAAGAAAATAAATGAGATTGTAGCATTTTTTTCCCTGGCACATTGTTTTTAATCTTCATTAAATGAGAGAAAGCAGAACTAAAGAAGTTGTTATATATGCAAAAAGCCTCAACAGGAAGTTCCATCACTGAGAGTTTAGTGCACAGCTGATACCAGAAAAAGCAGGCTCTCCTGAGGCCTTCTATTAAGCATCTATGCCCTGAAGCAGAATTTCAGGCCAAATCCAACACAGGTTTTTACCCTGCTTTTAAAAACCACCCATGAGGTGCCTATTCTCTTCGGGCAACTTGATGTGCCCATCAACTGGCTTTGAGCAAGCCCCTCTTTCTGCAAATTAACCTGATTAAATTCTGTCTTCCTCTCTTGGCTGTGAAGGATGACTGATGTTATCCTATTTCTGACGATCTTTTACATATACTTCTAAAGCTATAATGAGTTATATTTTCCCTTCAGATTTTACGTTTTGATTCAAATTGCCACATTTTCTCAAACTTGTATCATCCTTTTGCTCTCCTCCAGTCATTTGAATGAAACATCCACAACAGGACACTGTAGACCAACCAAGTCTCAGAAGTAATGAAGAAAGTAGAATAATTAATGGTGACTTACAAATAGAGTTTTTGCCAATAAATCCCTCAATGTGATTTGTTTTTGTTGCAATGGCAATTTCATGCTGACTCATTGAGTAGTGGATCAGTGCCAAGGGCACCCTTTCTTCACCAGCTCTTCCCTGTATGAATTTCATGCCTTCCTAAGTGCCTAGCCAGCACTTGGCCCCATCTTGTTCATTTTGCATACCAAATTGAGAGTATTTTTTACTAGTAATAGTTTATCAATGTACATTCTGAAGTGGCTTATTGATCTTGCAGTATGGATCATTAATTTTGCATTTTTCTTTAAAAGATTATTTCTCAATCAGCTTAATGAGGCTTAGTCAATATTATCCTACTTGGAAAGGTGCAGCCTAGAAAACTGATGAGAAGACAAGACAAAGTTAAATACCATTAACTCTTTAATATTTGCAGGGATTTTTTTTGTCTTATTTGTATTATTAATTTTTACTACAAATGTACCACAAGGACTAAAGGAGTTTTACTGTTTAAACAAGATGTTTGAATAGAACTATTCATATTTTATAAAATCATAAAATGATATTCAGAAATTATGCTGCATTTTGCTAAAACTTGCCAGCTTATCTGTCGAATCTGTGAACAGAACATGAGATCCGTGTTTCTAGGCTCCATCCTCGCCTTCCCTGCCGCACCAGGGGCTTGCCCTGAAGCTGCCCACTAGCCATGGAATCCAGGAGAGTCCTAGGAGCCAGCCCACAGAAGGGGCCAGCACACGTCCATTTCCCACCAGCAGCCATCCCCCGCCCAGTGGTGCCCTCATGTGTCTCCACACGTGAATTTCAAACCCTGGGATTCCAGGAATTCGTTCGACTTATGTGTCACTAGAAACCCGGCATATGCATTCTCTGTGCCGTGCAGCGCCTTTCTCTCTACCCCAAAATCGTTTTGGGAATTTCCTACATGGGAAGGATGTATGGAGTGAAATCACTTGAGTCCATACCGACATAATCTGGGTTTTAATTTGCTTTTATATAAAAATGGCTACCAAGAAAATCCAATCCAGTCAGTTTCAGACCACGGCAAACTTCTAAATTCAGATATGAATTCTCCCGTCCCTTTTATTTTCAAGGCTACCAGTAAAAAGAAACTTTACAAATTACCCTTTTTTTCTATCTATATATTCATGTACTGCTGGAGGGAAAGTTGGCATGGTTTCACTGACATTATGCCTGTCTCCACAAGTTAAGATTAATTTGCTGTTTCAAAGGCCATCAAGCCAGTTCAAGCCTATGTCATTTTTTTGAAGCACAGAAAAATTCAGCTGAGTATCAAGTTTTCCTGTGTGTGGGCACCAATATATGTACATACAGAGGCCATTAGAATTCATAGCTAGGGCCATACCTCATTCTTTTCCCTATTTTTTTTAATAGTTAGGAGAAAATATGAACTCATGCAAGTTAATTGTACAAATATTTGATTATTAAATGTTGGAGCAAAAAATTATCATAAACAATTCACCCAAAATTTGTGCAATGCCATCATCCAAGGAAACAAAGTCTGCAAGCTGCTGCTTCTGCACAAGTTTTGCAATGTCTTTTTTTCATGTATGCAACATTAAATTTGTTCCTGCGACAATTGCAGCATCTGCCCCATCTGTTCAGGATGCTCTTGGGAAATAACACTTCAAATACATTCACGATACATTTATTAGGAAGTTTTGCAGTCTTTCATTATTTCAGGACTCAAGGCCATATTGAATCAATAGATTACAGATATACCATGTGCCATGTGCTATTAAATTTTCTCAAGGCACAGCCACAGAGAGCCAGCCCAATGACATTGTTCTCGACTTCAGTAATCACAGCAGAAGCTGTCTTACCCCACAGCAGACTGAGCTTTGCATGCTATGCTCAAAGAAATGGAGAAGCTGAAGTTGACCAAAGGCCTGGTAGGGGCTGGATTCTTCTTTAATCTGTGGTGATGCCATATTGGCAGATGATCCTAAGAGAAAACCACTGCCCTGATCTTCAAAGGAAGACAGAATACCCCTGACTTGGAAGCAAATTATTTCCCATTTATAGATTAATTGAATTCTTTGCAACTTTATTCACTGTGTGAAAAAGCTGTAGAAGACAAGTATGTGAGAAGAAAGATTCTCCATATAATTGCAGAAAATGAGTCCTTCCTACCAATATTCCAGCTCATTTCTAGTGTGTCAGAGTAACCCTCTACCCACAAAGTACAATTGGGCTATTGTGCAGCATAAAGAACTCTTTCCATACTGTGACAGCCAACCAGCTGAAGCCCAGACATACAAGATTTTAATACATTCATTGTGTTAATGAAATTAACATGCTCAGGGCAATACAGTGCTCATGTCCTCCAGGAGGACTGTAGAGGGACATCTCCATACTACCTACACATGACTTCTCTGACCCTGACTCTTCTTGAGTCTGTGATCAAGTCACACTTTGTGTTGCATGCACATGGCTAAACTTTCTTCTAGTTTACTTTCTTTCTTAAAGCTGGCCACATTTGTTCTGCTTAGTGTGCACAGTTATTCCCTGCTCTTAGAACATGGTGGTGGTGTGAGTTTGCATGCTCAGTATTGTCTGAAGGTGAGTCATGCAACCATACCATGTGGTAGGTAGTCATTAAACAGTGCAGACAAAAGCAGACTGCCAGTGCTGAGAGCCTGTACTCTTGCCCTGTGCAGTTTACTTCTGTATATGTAACATTGCAGAGTTTTCTGATCCTGAGTTTCCTACTCTATACATACAGCTAATGTTGCCAGATCCCATGTGTAATTCATTCTATTTGGCCTTTTTAATTTGACTTTTTTTGTTGGATTGTGGCTCTCAATGAGATGATTCAGACTCACTGGCAAAAGCAGTACGTGCTCTGCAGTATTTACTACCATCTGCAAACTTTGCCATAATATTTTATCTTGTCTAGATCATTGATAAAAGTATTAAGCACAAAAATAAGTTTCTGAGGGAAAAAATCATTACAATAGCTTCTTTTGTTTATGTCTTTTCATTAACAATAACATGTGGAGATCAAACAGCGAGTCAGTTTTTAATCCATGTAATGTTAATTTTGTATAATGGATCTTCTTTTAAATCAAAGTGTTATTGCTGTATTGACTGGGAAGCTTTGAAGGGATCAATGGCTGTCACGTGAACACAGTTGTCTGTAGCACTTGGAATCACACAGTTTTCAAAACAAAGGAGGAAACACAGACACAAACTCCCCAGCAGAAGAACTATAGTAACTACTTTCTTGGGCGCTGTGTTGACAGATCTTAATGGTATTTTGACCTCTAATTTTTGCTAATAAGATCCAAAATTAGCAATCTCTTTGCT
This sequence comes from Molothrus ater, assembly GCF_012460135.2. NCBI lineage: Eukaryota > Metazoa > Chordata > Aves > Passeriformes > Icteridae > Molothrus > Molothrus ater. The sequence goes on from NC_050479.2 coordinate 40,858,413, forward strand.
GTGGTTATGAATGACACTGTTAGTTATTCAACAAGTCCTTTCAAACTTTTCAAAAGTGATGCAACTTTGACAATATTCTTCTGGAATCACCCACGACCTAGGAAAATGCCTTATTAGCAGCTGAAGACAGGTTCTTGAAGCGTGATTTCAGCAGAACTTGGCCTGCTAGCTTTCTTGCAGGTGATTTTTTTCTCCCTCTCTCTCACATGGATACATAATCCCTTTGTTACAAATGCCAGAAATCTGTTGTGCTGTTTACCTATCGTATTTCATGTGTACTTTTGGTAAGATCCTTCCTTGCTTTTCCTCCTAATATTTATGTAAAGTGCCCTTTTACTGCATTTAATCCCGTTGCCTGCTACTTCTCCAGCAAGTAACTTTTAATTTTCTTGCTACTTTTAATCCCTGTCATTAATTACTTTGTTTCCCCACCTGAGTCTTTACAAATTGATTTTCTATATTCTCATTTCCTCATTTAATTTTTTAACCAGGGTGGCTTTCTGCCCAGTAAAAGCTTTACATGCTAATGAAATCTTGTCGATCTACATATCCATGTGGCTATCTTTGAACGACTGGCAGTTTCTCTTAAAGCTTTCTACTTCAAAGCCCTGTTCTCTGTCCTTTATGCTGACAATTAGTCTAAGCTTTGGATAATTAGCTCTTTTAGAGTTTCACAGATGAATATTGGTTGCTACCATTGCCTGTTTAGGCAAATGGAGTGTAATCAGATTCTAATGAGAAATACATAAACAACAGGGTAATTTTTAGAGTGACAATTAACTATACTTTGTCAAGAGAAGGTCTTATAATGACTCATTCCCTTTGGGAGGAAGGATACCGCATTAAGAAGATTTAAAAAGAAAATAATCATTCTCCTTGAATGTCATCACTTCTGGGTTTGTTTTTTTTTCTTTTTTCTTTTTGTTGTTGTTTTGTTTTGTATTGTATTTTTTCATTTTTCCCATGCAGACTATCTAGCAAACATTCCCTGGTTACAAGTAACCAATTATATTTATTTTCCATCAAGATGCTTTATATGTAGATCATAAGCTTTAGCATAAAACATATTGTCATTTGCTAAGATCCAAATGTTTTGACAACTCATACATAGGAGAACATATTTCAGGTATTCTTTACCGTATAGCTTTTTAAGGCCAGTAGAGACAACAGCAATAATCCAACCAGGTGTGCATTAAAATAGGACTTACACCCAGTAATACACCTAAATTCAGGGCATCAAGAAATCAGACATAGTCCTGTGGTCATGACATTCTATAAAAACAGCAGAAGTTAGTGCTGCAAGTTCTCTGCTGAAGAAGTTGTATTTTTAAAATAATATTCTTTTATTTTTATACAACACTTCATTGTGTACCTCTTTCACCACATGCCTTTTAAAAATACCATTTTTGTACCTAAATGTAACCAAACCATTTAACTCTTTAAAATGACAGCTCACGTATTTTTAAATATTGTTAGCCCTTGCCAGAGAAGTTTTCTTAGACCCATTAGAAAGGTTGCTAAAGTTCATACTTTACAGTTGCACCTACATCTATTTAATAATTTACAGGCTGGGAATTGCAACACTGAATTCTGTTTCAACAAAGCACTTAACTTTAAGGATTTGTTTAAGTTTATCGCTATTTCTCAGACCACTTAAGTATGTCTTAAAGTTCCAGTGGAGCCTTGGTATGTTTAAATGGTTTGCTGAATAGAGATGAATTTAAGAACACACATTTGTTTAATGGTTTTTTTTGTAGGTTTGGGTTTTTTTTCTGGAATAGAGATTTATTCTTCAATTTAGTTTACATTTTTCAGCATTTCTCCTATTAAATGTCTAAGAATGATAGCTGTTTAAGAACTTTGGTTTTAAAATTATCCAGGAAAAATAGGCAAATATTTTTATAGTTTATCATTTGAACTAGAGAATGAATCCAGACATCCAGTGCCTTATAAACTATAGCAATTTTTTAAAATTTGCAAATGACTCTTATAGGGATATGCTCAATGAATACATAACAGATCCCTAGAGCTCTATGTCAGAATTTTTTACCTATACAGTACTTGTGCAAATGAATAAAGTTTAAATAATTAATTTCCTTCTACATGCAATGCATTGACAAGCATAGGTGCCCTCCTATCTACCTGAGCCTCAGTTATGGTGTGGAAAAACAGGTGAGAGTTTCTGGAAGCAAGAAGGTATAAAACCAACATAATCATAGAATCATTTAGGTTTCAAAGAGATCTTTAAGATCCTTAAGTCCACCTGTCAACCCAACACTTCCAAGTCCACCAATAAACCATGTGCTTAAGTGTCATATCTACAGTCTTTTAAATACCAGCAGGGATGGTGACACAACCATTCCATGGGCAGCCTGTTCCAATGCTTAACCCTTTCCATGAAGAGATTTTTAATATGAAATCTAAACCTCCCCTGGCACACTTTGAGGCCACACATTACCTCTTGTCCTGGTGCTGATTTCCTGGGAGAGGGATCCCGACCTGGCTACTCCCTCCTTTTAGGTGGTTGCGGAGTGTGATAAGGTCTCCCCTGAACCTCTTTTTTCCCAGCTAAAGAACCCCAGCTCCCTGAGCTGCTCCTCACAGGACTTGTGCTCCAGACCCTTCACCAGCTTCATTGCCCTTCTCTGGACACACTCCAGCTCCTCAATGTCTGTTGTAGTGAGGGGCCCAGAACTGAACTCAGAATTGGAGGTGTGGCCTCGGCCTCACCAGGGGTACGTACAGAGAGATTATCACTGCACCTGTCCAAGCGATGAGCAGCAGGCTTTTTCCAGGAGAATGCTGTGGGAAGCAGTGTCAAAGACTTTACTAAAGTACAGGCAAACAACATCCACAGCCTTTCTCTTATCCACCAGATGGATCACCTTGTCATAGCATGAGATCAGGCTGGTCAAGGATGATCTACCCTTCATGAACCAATGCTGGCTGGGCCTCATCCCTTGGCTGCCCCACATGTGCTCCATGCAGCCCACGGTACTCAGGATGGTCTGCTCCATGACCTTGCCCAATATCCAGGTTATGCTGACAGGTCTGTAGTTCCCTGTCTCCTCCTTCCAGCCTTTCTTACAGCTGGGTGTGACACTGTGTAGCCTGCAGTCCGCTGGAACCTCTCCAGTTAGCCAGGACTGATGATACAGGATGGGAAGTGGTTCAGTGAACACTTCTGCCAATTCCCTCAGTAGCCCGGGATGCATACCACTGTGGCCATAGAGACTTGTGTGCCTCTAAGTGGTATAACATGGCACTGACTATTTTCCCTTGGCTTATGGGGGCTTCATTCTGCTTCTTGTCTTCCAGCTCAGAGGGCTGGAGGGTGCCCAGAGAACAACTGGTCTTACTACTAAAGACTGAGGCAAAAAAAGCATTACAAACCTCAGGCTTTTCCTCATCATTAGTCACTATGTTTCCCTTCACATCCAATAAAGAATGGAGATTCTCCTTAGCCCTCCTTTTGTTGCTAATGCATTTATAGAAACATTTTTTATTATCTTTTGTGGCAGTAACCAGATTAAGTTCTAGTTGGGCTCTAGGTCTTCTAATTTTCTGCCCTGCATAACCTCATGACCTGACTTAATGAAGTAAGTAATGTAAATTCTGACATGAAAAATGACTGTTAAAAACAAGAGGCAGCTAACCCATTTAAATGTCTTAATCCATTAAAATAAAATAAAATAAAGCAAAAGTTTCCCAACTGCAATGAAGCAGACTCACAGCCAGGTGATTCTGAGTGCCCCAGTTCCAATTACCATCTGAATTAGGTATTAAAAATCTATCTGCGATCAGAGAGAAAAGGGTTGTAGCAACCAGTTAGGAGCTGCAGATGAGACAATCACATTGGGTGACCCTGGCAGAACATGGAACTGGAACTAAGCAACTATTTGAGCAGCACCACAAGAGTTTTTATTTCCAAATCAATAGAGCAATACAAAGCGAAGCAGCAGATGGGAAAGTGATACATGCTTTCACATCTACATAATTCACCACTAAAGTACAATTCATAGAAATGCTTCCATGTGGATGAATTCAACACTGCACTGTGAAGAAGCAGCGCATCATGGGTTAACTTATAGAGTATCTGTCAGTAAACAGGGAAATCTTGTACTTGATTTCACATCTTGTACAGATGCTACATATGGAATAAAAATCTGATTTGATAGCATCCTATTCTTATTGTGATCTGGCTAGTCTGGACCAAATTTACAGCATGTAGGGTACAAACAGGGCTTTAAGTATGTTGAATGTTGGCCTTGACACTTAATTGTCCTTCTCTACTTTGTTTTACAAATCTGAAAAACATTTTATCTTTGACTCTTCTCTCATATGTTTTGTTGTGTCCTTTTTTTTTTAACCAACATAATGCAAAGGAACTTAGCAGTGGAAGTCCTCTACTTACCTACGTTATAATCCTACCTATGTTATAAACCAAAGAAAAGAAAAAAACGACCCCCCCCCCCAACAAAAATCAAAAAAATGCAGCTGAGAAACTTTTTTCTCCTGGAAGCATCATGGAAACATGGAACTTCACCATGGCAAGTTCAGTTGTGGTTTGTGACGCTAGGCTATATTGTCTTAGATACTATAAAAATATACAATATAAATTCATTTGACTTAGTCTTATGGATAAATCATCCATCTTTAAAGGAATGCTTATTTTATAGAGCAACATATCTTAAGGGAGCTAGGTAGGGTTGAAATTATATAAGAATATTTCTGTAAGTTCTCATTGGATTTACAACTGGATTGCAAATCCAGCTGTAGCTAAAAATTGCAAACCTGTGAATTCCGAGGTAAAAACAAAGGCCATCAGAATTTAGCCCTTCTTATTGTGTTGTTTTACCTACCATTAGAAAATGTCCCATTGCTGTGGCACTTGAGATCTCTGCAAAGCAAATTCAATCCTCTGGAATGATAATACAAAGTAAGAATGGCATCACAGGAAAAATGAGTCAGGCAAAATGGATATGAAATCACTGGATAATAAAAGAAAGCACTGTGTATAAATTGAGGGGGTTGTTACAGAACTATTTCTGTTAATGATCTTTCTAATAAATTTGGAAAACTGAGGGTTTTATGGAATGACTAACTTGGGGGAAATCTGAGTTTTGGGCTTAATTTGGTCATTGCCAAAAACAATACTGATACTTTTTTACTACCAAGGAAAACTATCACTGTCCTTTTAAATACTCAATGCCATCTTTTTGCTGCATGATCAATACTTCACAGCACTTTACCTCCTCAAAGTGCAAAGCAAGTGCTATGAATTAAATATAATGTTAGAGTAAAGTTTAGCAGGCTAAGGATTATATTCATTTAAGACAATGCTATCAAGTCAGAAATTAAAGTGAATCCTCTTGTTTGTGTTATTGATTAGAACTATGTGTGTTCTCTTCTAAGGCTTCTATGCCCACCTACATGGGTCTTGTCTGTTTTAATAGGGACTGACACCAATCCTATACCATCTGATTTCTTCTACACTTACCCTGCCTGAACCATCATAGAGTTTGTACTCACTTCCTACCCATACTGCAATACAAACAAAGATTTGTGCCTTAATAATCTGCACATAAGTTTCTTCTTTGTGTTGAATTTATATGAAAAGAATGTCTGTCACACCATCCTTTTTCTTCCCTGTCTTTTGATATGGATGCATATGTCTATACTAAAGGATTTTCCTACTTGGTCCCATTGAGCCTGCAATAAATAAAGCAAATACTAGTGGTAAATATTACTGGCTTTCTATCTTAGGTATAGGTTTCCTGAGATGATGCCTCACATGTCAGGAAGAAAAGGCAGCAGTGGCACATTTCCCCTGAGGACAAGACATAGAAGCTGTCTGGATCATGTCCAAACAGCCTTGGCACACACACCACAGGTATATATATTCTTGGTGCATCAGGCTGCCTGGGCTCAAGAGAGGTCTAAGCAAAAGGAAGACTTTATTTCTAGGCCTGCAAAGAAGCTAACAAGCAATATACTAAGCCAGAGCCAGAAAGCACAGATACAATGAGGGATTTGAGAAAACATGTATTCTCCAGGGGAAAGATGAATGTGAGTGACAGAGGCTCTGGAAAGAAACCAGTTTTGTCCAGATCATACATGCTGGGCTGTCTTAAGGATAAATACTGGTTTTGTTCCTTTCCTGTATCTGAAGAGGGTCACCCCCTAGTTAGATGAGACAAAAATTGTGTATAAGTTGTTTGCTAAAAAAAAATATTTTCTAAGCATCATTTTACTCCATTTGCTAATAATTTTCAGCTTGCTTTCAGAAGGCATTTTTCTCATTCCTATCATGATTACTACGACAATGAGAAGTTGACCCAGGAGATACAGAACCATCTGATCACGGTCAAAGGGAGTCAAAAGTATCTACTTTCTGCATTACACAAAAGGTTATCTTTGTGGTTCTTCAGGAATTTCTTGGCCTGCTATATTTTTCATTCCAGCACTCAAGATCAGAATTTTATATTCCTTTTTTCCCATAGGAGTCTGTACAAGATCATCAGTGCTATTTTGTCCGTGTATTTAAATCTCCACCTAAAATATGTATTCTGGTAATATTTTTAATAGTATTGAAAGCAGAACTCATTTAGTTGTGCATTCCTACTCTTGCAGATAATGCAGAAGACCTTTACACACAGTTTGCAGCTGTGTACTAGCACTGTAATGCTTCCAGAAGATCCTTCAACATTCGGTACATACACACGTAGAGAGAGAGCCTGATTCATATTCTCAGTCTTAGGATGATGGATTTAGGACAGAGAAGTGGATATTTACAATCATTTCAGGTTCCCAAAGAGACATGTAAATGAGGCCTGTTGTACAAGTTCTCATTTCTCATCAGATAGATCCAGAAAAAAAGCAACAGAGAAAGGGAGAGATCTGGACACAACATTTTATTATGCTGGAATTCCTTACAAGAGGAAGGGTGATACCACAGTCTTCTTCAAATTGTCTTCTGAAGCATGTGAAATGGCAATGAGCAGCGACTGATATTACACTTGCATTATTTACAACCCTTTAAAAGGCAGATTTAAATTATTCTTTTAGTTACTATGGTAATCTAGGAGACCTTTGCAGCCTCCAGCTTTCTGAGTAAGGAATGAACTGTTGCTTCAGAACACTTTCAATATTGCTACAGAAGATTATTTATGGTGCTTTTTTTTTTTTAATCTTTCCCTTTTATATTTGTTTGGTAGGTAACACATTAGATTTCTGTCATCTGGAGGGGTGACTTTAACATAATAATTCTGCCACCAGATCTGTAGACGATATGGGTTAAAGGCTTTTATCTTCTTGTGCTAGGATGTAAACCTAGAATTGCCTCATGTCAGATCATAAAAGTACTCCTGATTTATAAAATATGAGGCAAAAATTTGGAATTTATTATACTGTGATGTTACATAGACTTTCTCCTCCCCCTTTTCCCATTTTTTTAAAGTCTTCATTGCAGGATTTGCATGGAAGATAAGATCTAAGTTATTCTTAAAGATATGCTTTCTATGTTGGAACTTACGAAAAATGTTTACAACTACTACCCTTGACCTTCGCTGGAGAGTACTAAAAATTGGTAAACTGCTTTAAAGTATTACTCTATTTTTCAAATTTCATGCAACCTGTGTGCAAATAAATAATGTATTTGTTTTAAGAAAGGAATGGCATAGCTGTGAAAGGTGAGATACTGGGAGAGCTGTGACACCTTGACTCAGAGAGAAGGTGCAATGCCGAGTATTTGGGTACTGCAGGTTTGTGTGTGTCTTCACCATTCTGCCCACACCTCAAATGAAAGCATCAGCAGGACAAGAAGACATTTCCTGTCTCTATGCTCCTCTACTTGCTTACTGTCCAGATACCTGAGTTCCTTGTTAGGTGTGGTGGAAGTGGGTTGGAGTTTTGTGATACATGCATCAGTCTTCAGGGAAATCAGCCTGACATCACCTGTATCAGGGAATGGTCATCCCAGTGATAACAGCTTTCAGACATTTCTGGCTTGGATTGATTTTAATCACAGATAAAAGGATTAGCTTGAAACTTGTTTTCTAGTTTATTCTTTCTTGTTTTAGTGTCAGTAGATATAATTTGAATTCCTTTCATACTAGGCATAACTCTCAGTGTTGATTAGAAATTGTGGTTTTAATTAAAACATATATTTTTAAATCTTCTGCTGTTGCATTTTTCCCAAGTTTGTAAAGGTAGAGGCTGCTAAGCATTCAAGAAGCTTGAGCAGGATTTGCATTCAAAAAACTTGCTTTGTCCAAACTCCTCTATACATCACTTGGAAAAATTCACAGAAATATAACATAACTTTCAAGTTTGTGTGAACAATCATGTTGCAGTGGTAGCCACAATTTCAGGACTTCTGATAGCCTGAGTTGCTTCCCTGGAATTTAAATCATTTCTTATGCAGCATCACAATGTAAGTAAAATTCATACTGACACAACTCACGTTACTTCCCAGAGAAAGGCATTTAAATAAAAATTTCCACCTCATTATGTCCCATTCCTCAATTTCAAACTGCTCTAACGTGCTCTTTCAAGAGAAAGCATTCCGTTCATATGGAATGACACCGGATTTTGAGTTGGACATAAATTGTACACATCGTGTTGATCTGAAGGAAATGTTGAACAAGTGAGCAAATATAATTAGAAAATTAATTAGGCTGTGTCTATGCTGAGATTTTGGCTTGAACCCTTAAAGCAGTTTTGAATCAAATTCCCTAGTCGGTCACACTTGCTGCACATTGTTGCATAACAGGAATGGGGCTTGTATATACAAAGTGTATTTCCTTCAGAGGAGCTAAATCTCAAGCCCCACACCAGGTGCTCCCCAAATGTGCTCCATCCCCACAGGGGGGCCCAAACCACAGAGCCCAAACCTAACATCAGACAGTTTCTAACCACATGTGTGCCAGAGACTTCTGGTCCAGAGCACCCCATTAGACCTACTCAGAGTCAAAGCCTCAGACCAGGTTTATTGAAGATGTAGGAGGCTCAGCACCTACAGTAGGCCCATTGATCTGCTCCTAATGCATCATGGTGCTGGTTGACATGCACATGGTCTCCGTTCTCTCTGCATGTGCAGGCCTGCTGCAGCCGGAGGAGGGGGTGTCTCTGCGTGCCTTTGCAGAGCATTGTGCAAGCCCTGTGCTGGGACTGTTGCTGTGGTTGACTGAACCACAGCTATTAAACCTTGCCCTGGGACGTGCTGATCATTGCTCTAGCTCTGCTACAGGGCTGCTCTGTGCTCAGCCTGCAGGCCAGCTCATGCCTGCCCACCAAAGCCTGCGTGCCCATCCTCAGGGCACTGTTCCACACGTGCTGGATGTGATTCTGCACGGAGCTTCCTTAAGAGCAGGAAGATCACCCAAGGATGCCGTTCCCAGGCTCGGGGCCTGTTCCTTTTCCCCTCGGAGGAATGTTCTAATGATGGCATGTGAAATTATACAACGCTATCAGATTTCAGCCAAATCGGACCATAGGTCACGTACAACACAGAGATGTCTGGAAAACAGATGCTCCTCGTAGCTTTGGTTATCTAAATGTGTGTGGTTGATTGCTTTTTTTCATGTTAATGAATAGAAATCATGGGAAACCTTCACATATGAGGTCAAAATAGAGGTCCAAAGATGTTTTGCAAACACACTTTAAAATGCAACAGCTCTGAAACTACAGTGAATACTTGACACAAAGATTTGTCTCCATCAATATGCATAATGTTCTCCTTATTGTTGTTGATGAGATATTCAGAATAAAATTCTGAGGCTTATTTTTAAGCCTATTTGTGGATTACTTCCATCAAGTCGGTTTTACAAAACAATCCTAACAAAAAGCACACGGTGTAGCTCTTTATAGCAGTATATTTCCTATTCCTCTTTTTTTATAGCTACTTTATAGTCCGCCCATCTTATCACATAAAAGGAAAAACACTTTCATTACTGAGAACTGACTTTCATATGAAATAGCATAACTCAATATTTTTCTGCTAGGTAGAAAAATTAATCCTCTCTTATTAAAAAGAAAAACTGTTTTCATTTTACTCTTTTCTCTTTATCAGCCAAAGAAAAGATGAACAGAATTCAAGCATATGTTCAGTATTTCAGCTAAAAATCTACAAGTGTATTTGAAAAAAATCAATCTTCAAACAGGCCAGAAGATAGTTTCTTTCTTGTGACACAAGTTTGAAGGACACTTGCCCAACACTTACACACCCACTTCCTCAGCCAGAGAATCGTTTAGTAGCTAGAGATTACAGTTCAAGCATACATTTAAGTCCTAAGTACTAATGCCCAACATCAAATGCTCAGCCATCTCTACAGCCACAATGCAAAAGAGCTTTGCTTTCTCTTTTTCTGTCTTGCAGTTACTTCAGCTGCTTGCCTGCACTCATCTTTTCCTTTCTTATCAGACATAGAGACGTTGTAAGACTAATATCTATAACAGCTTGTTCAAAAAATAGCTTTTTTCCTGCAGGGTACAGAGGACTGGATGGCCAAGCAGTAAAATTTGCTACTGTGAGATCTATTCCTACAAACTAAATGAGGGAGAAGGGAAGAAATTATTAATCTTCTTTAAAAAGATAAATTCTGAACAAAACCTTGAAATACTTCCTAGCATTTCACAGAGTTCCATTTTCATAAAATTGATCTTACTGCTTAAAACTTCAAGAAAATAAAAGGAAAAAAATCTTAAATTAGTAACTCCTGACTTTCCCAGCTCAAGACAAGTAATCTTCAGTGTGCTAGAGATCTTGCTGGTTTTCAAAGTCACTTAAATCAGCCAAAATAGTCCCATTGCAGTCAAGAAAAAATTAACACCACCTAGTCCTAATGTGACCTCAACTGGAGTCCAGTGGGCAGCTCTGCCCATCCATGCTTAAGAGAGAAGGGCTGAAATTCCAGCAGTTGCAAATGATATTCAGATAATCCAAGGAAAGGGGAGCTTGTTTTACAAGAGTAAACTAAAAGGCCTTGGATTGCTTAGTCTAGCAAAAGGGTGACTGTCGGGGAATGTGATTCATATCATGTGCTTGGACTTGCTCCAAGCTGTGAGGATTCTGAGCAGCAGGCCAGAACACACGTGCTCCTTGGTTAACGGGAAGGCTGAACAGATCAAAGTCATGTTGGACTCTCTCCAACAGTGGCCTGCTGATGTGCTTGCCTACCTAGCAAAGCTTTTAGTTCCTTAAAACTCACAAAAACATCACCTTTCAAACCCTTTGACAAATTCAGCTGAACTGGAGCCATGGCTTCAAAAGGTACTGAGTTTAGAGAGGACTGAAACAGACCGACTGACAGGCACAGACAGAATCAATAGTTTCTTAGGAAAGCGGCTATGGACACCTCATTAAAAATGTATAGTGACAGTAAACATATCTAAAACAAGGAAACAATGGAGAGACAGAGAGGTGAGGGAAAACAAGAGATATTTGCATACATTGAATAAGCCAGGAGAGAAAACAGCTCATTTATGTCTTTGATCAGCAGGAACAGTGTGTTACCTTTTGAGCTTCGCCATTAAACAGATGTAGACTGCAAGTAGGAACCTCTACATAAAGGATACAATAAACAGCATACTGCATTATTATTTCAGATTACAGCAATCACAGTTTAAGGAATTGCACTGCTGGAAAAAAATCAGCAGTGTGGTTAGTGAATCTGCAGCATAGTTTGCCTACAATAATAATGCTACATTTTAGCATTTCAACACTTATTTTATGAAGGTTGGTTCACCAAGGTACCCAAAAAGCGAAAGAGATGGGTGTCTCTGAAGACCTCTACCCCTTAACTTCTTAAAGGACCTTATTTTGGGAATGGTTATTCAACAGGCATCCAAAATTGAGCTACAAGTCAGTTTTCCAAGATACATGAATTGAACAGGATACTTACAGTGAAGTATCTTCTCAAGCCCTCTATTTTTTTTAATCAATACCTTATGAGCTGTAAGAAAGCTCATTTAGTAAGAAACTGTAAAAGTAAGCACTGTAAGAAAGCACTTCCTTATTTTTTATGTATTTTACAATATCCTGGTCCCTAGCATTGTGAAGTATAGATCCCTCCCACATACATTCAACATTTTAACATCCCACTGAAACTTTTATATCTAGTTAAGGAGATGACTTGAAAGGCTGAATGATCAAATAGATTTAAATAACTGCTGTCATTCATGAGTTTACATAAGACAATGTTGAGGTTTTCTCCTTTACATGTCATGAGGGAATTAAACTATTTGTGCAGTCAGATTTATTTACAGGCAGCAAGAAAAGAGTTTAACACTCTGCAGAGTTACAGACTCGAAGGACTTGTAGTCAAGAATTAAAATATATTTGAAATACTGAAACATTATTGTATTGTGCTTATGGATTTTAATCAGCAAGAGGCGTTGGTGACACTTTGTGTGAGTGTCCAACTTTTACTTTGCACTAGGTATTGATTGCAACAGATGTCAGTATCATACAGGAAGATTTTCTCAGGGGGATGAAGGCAATGAGAAACAGTAAAAGAAAACTTAGTGGGAGATGAAGGGTTTTCTGTACCACCTGCAGGAGGAGCATTGCCAGGCGGCTTTTGCATAATTTCTGTGGAGCCTGGCTTTTGAGACATACACACAGCAGAGAACTGGAAAAAAGAAAAGAGTGCAGGGAATCCCATGTCACTCATGGTCAAGTACAAGGAGGATTGTTTAGTCACATCACTCAGCAGGGTGATGTATGCAGCACCCCAGGTGGCTCAGAGAACCTTCCTCCAAACTGCTGAAGATGGCAGCTTCTCTGCCTTCCTATTGCCAAAGGCAGTGCATGCCAAACAAATTGAAATCCAGAGGCTGGAACTCTCTATGGTCCTTGTCTTATGGATTTCTACCGGTGAACACAAGCATAATGGTGAACATACCATGATCCTCTGAAAAACACGTCCCTGTGAAGAAACCATGTGGAGATGCAGAATTGCAGTTTGACAGTTTTTACAAAGGTGGGGACTTCTTTTCAACAAAAGTGCGTAACTCCTTAACAAGAAACAAAACAAAACAAAAAAGTAAAGAAAAAATTAAAAAATGAAGACCCCCAACAGTATAATCTAGGCTGTTTTGCAGTCTAGTTCTCCACAGAAAGCCTGTCTAATCTAGTAATTTCCTCACAGTGACTCCAGGTCAGTAACTGAAAATTATCAGAAGACCAGCACACTGCCATAAAGCCCAACTGAACTGGACCACTTCTCAAGATCAGGTCTATCTAGCATAATTAAAGTTTTTTGGGTGAACACAATGTATTTCAAAGAGAATGATCTATTTAATACTTACAGTATTCTAGCACTTATGTAAGACATTAGAGACTGCACAGCTAAGCACAGTCTGGGCAGATGGACTGAATGATTCAATATAATGAAATCCTTTCATTTCCAACATCTGTAACAATGTCTCCATTTGGCATTTGTGACAATGATCTTTGCTTGCTGTATTTTGGATTAGTTCTCCAGCTGATATCCTTTCCAAGTATTAGCAGACAGAATAATAATAGCTCATCCTTGTAGACAGCAGCAGGCGTAAACAGTAGGAGATACTAATTATCACCTCTTTGGTTTGCAGCAGCAGAGACCACCATTAAAAGAAAAAATCCCAAGTAAAGGATAACCCTTCACTATCAAAGCTTCTTTTCCTACCGAAAGGTGGCTTAAAAAAAAAAAGAAAAAACTTGAGATTATGCCAAATTTGGTTTATTTTTGTTTATTTTTAGTGCAGTATAGAGGAAGTCTGGAAAAATATTTTTGATCCTCCAATTAGAAGACTACATTTGAAATTATGATTTGTTGTGTGTGGAGAACAAAAGGAATGTGAGATGTGTGAGTCTGAGATGTGTCAGTAGAAAGCAAGCACGAAGAAGGGAGGGACTTAGATGAAGTGTCTGCCTATATGTTGGTAGTGACAAGACAAGAGTAAACTAAGACAAAAGGACAGATGTCACAAAACCTAAAATTCTCCTTACACCTCTGTCAATACCTAATTTTTTGATGTAGCCATATTATCTTTTGCTTGGTGTGACAGTAGACTTTGTTGCCTCAATTGCAGTTTCTTCTTTTCATTATTACATTAATAAATCTGTATTTTATGCTACAAGTATTTGGGGCATTATTGCAGGGAAGACTTTCAAAAGTGTAGTAATTTGTGGTATCAAACCAATTCATAGCAATTGAAGAAGTGCAACATTCATCATAAGAATAAGGTTCTCTATCTGTGTCGTGACTCCCAACCTTATTACTCTTAGACAATTTTTGTCAAGGTTTTAGAAAAGGTAATAAAAAGATCATGTTATCCCTGAAGTCCCCCTTAGAAAGACATGGATTAGGGAATCTTCTCTCAAAGGAGATTTGATTTAAGCTGAGGCTATAAGAATATACTAGAAACATTTTTAAATGGTTGGGATAGAATTGAACTTAAATAATGTAATGCTGCTTTACTCTGGAGATCTTTCAGTGCCAAATCTGCATCTTGAGGTAATCCAGCAATAATTCTGTTTTATCAGTTTCATCTATTTAGATTTTCTGCATGTAATCCTGAAATTGACCAGAGGTGTTGGATATAAAGGCTGCATAGCAGCTATTTGGGAAATAGTATGCATTAAAACCAAAATCTTTTATCGCAAAGAAGATTTGACACTGATCCAACTGACCTATCACAGCATAAACACATTGCTGCTATACCACATCAGCTTCTGCAAAACTGACCTGTGTGATTTATTGGCTTGTGTGTTTGTAATCTCATCCTCTGGGTTTTCAAGGCTAATGATTCTTCATCTGCCTCTTGTTGGAAGTTCCTAATAACCTCGGCTATGTATCTGATGTTTGATATATACCAAACCAATCCAATTCGATTTTTAATGAAGCACCCCAGCTCTGCTTTTCAACAGTATCTCATACCAAAAATTGGATGAAAGCCTTGAAGTCTCCCTTCTGATGAGATTCCAGGAAGGAGAATTCTGGGACACAGGGAGGCACACACACAGCAAAGCCACCTGTGGCAGGTGAGGTGTTCAGGCTGGGTATCCTCAGGCTGTTTGCTTATTACAGATATTTCTGCCTAAAGCTTGTTCTAGCACAATTTTCCATTCTTGAAGAAGGCTGTAAGTCACAGATTGCTTGGTTGGCAGTTTAAGGAAGCACTGCCACTGAAAGAAGGGGTCCCCCGTCTCCTGCACTCTCTGTGGCTCATTCCCATTGTGGACACAGCTGCTTCCAGAGCTCCATGCTCGGTGGATGGGACATGGGGATGGGACATGGGAAGGGGACACGGGGACAGGACATGGGCTCTGTCCCCGTGCCAGCCCTCAGCCGGGCCTGTTACCCAGCCTGGCTCATGGCGTAACTGCACAAACACGCACGGCTCCATAAAGGAGCCAGTGAGCAGCTGGGGACCAGTGAAAGCTTATTTGGGCTTAAAGAGTTCCTCAAATTACAGACCTGGCCATAAGCCACACTCTGTGATGGCTATAAAGGCTGGACAAATCCTGAAAAGACCCCCAGGAACATCAGAGGGACTTAGCCTAGTGAGGCAAACAAATAATATAATGTCAGATTAAGCTCAATGTCGCTGGATAGCACACGTGTGAAGGGAAACTTGGAGTTATTTGGAATCCTTATTCAGGAATGACACCTGTTTACCACTAGGGACAGCTCAAGTGAAAGCCTTTCTTCAGTATGCAACTATATTCAGAATCAAAACCTGTCCTTATATTGCCTGTGCATTGAGAAAAAACACATACAAAAAAATACTATGTACCCATTATATTAAAAGAAAACAGGTTGCAGCAGTACTTTCACCATCTGCCAACAGAACACAGTACAAAACAGAGGTTGTGAGTATTGAGAGGAAGGCAACAGAACTGATTAAGAGTGCAGAAAACCCCGTACATGGATAGATTGAAATGATTGGGAGAGTTGGTTTCACAAGGCAGACATTGAAAAGAGAACATGATAATAGTAGTTAAAGTAAGGAATGATACAGGCAGGATAGATAAAAACCTTTGTTGA